>NC_064632.1:607032476-608397152 GCF_023864275.1 Schistocerca cancellata | reverse complement strand
GTAAATGATGAACAGCAGGTCTGAGCACAGATCAGTTGACAACAACTGTTTTTAAAGTACTGTGTGAGTCTTCCTTTTCTTCCTGCTCTCTGGGAACGGATAACAGTTGAAGACTCGGTGGTGGACGCGCAGAGTGGGTGCGCAGTTGGAGGCGCCACGTCACTTACTGCGCGGCCCCTCCCACCGGAGGTTCGAGTCCTCCCTCGGGCATGGGTGTGTGTGTGTGTTGTTCTTAGCATAAATTAGTTTGAGTTAGTTTAAGTAGTGTGTAAGCCTAGGGACCGATTACCTCAGCAGTTTGGCCCCTTAGGAGTTCACACAAATTACTACTACATTACTTGGAGATGTGGGATATAGCCGGAGTGAGCACTACGATTGCATTACCGTCGCTTGCAGTACGCATGTGGCACATGGACAAGTGTTGCATATGCACTGTCGGTGAAACGGCAGCGGTGGCACCCTCACAGACTGCCGCTGGCCAGGTGATGACGGTGGGGCTCGCAGTGGACACTCATTGTGTGTGTGTGTGTGCGGAGGCCGGCGCCCTCACGGACCACTGTCGGCCAGGCGGCGGTGGGCCGCGCAGCTGGCCGCCAGCGCCGGGGGCGTGTCGCTGCTGCTGGCGCTGCACGTGTGGCACGTGGACGGCTGGCCGGCCATGTGGGCGGCTCTGCTCCTGCCCTACACCTGCAGCCTCGTCAACTTCCTCATGCTGGCCGACTACGGCACCCTCATGTCTGAGGTATGTTCACTGGACGCGAACTCTTCCTTTTAGGAGATACAGCAACCCCTTCACTTTCCTTTGTATTTTTATTTATTATTTACGCCAATAAGCGTTTCGGGCTTTCACCTTTCTTCAATTGAACCTTCAGCAAGTACGTCGTTAAAACATCGACAGCAGTTTCTACGCTGTGGCCGGTCTGTGCACGATTAACATTTTTGTTTACTACTACCCTTTGTGAGTTGTATATTTACGATATATTGCCAGTTTGATATACTTACTTTGCACTCTACTTGTCGTTATTCAGATTTTCACTTTTATAGGTGTGGTACAAACACGCATTTTCGCTCGCATCTTGCTCGAAAACAGCGTTACCGGCAGACGTCTCTGTTAACATCTCAGAATTATATCTATGGTGAAAGTCGTATTTTACTTTCAGATTCTGAAAGTACTATTTCTAGTTTAAGCTTCTGTATGACTCAAAAGAAAAACTGGAATTGTGTAGCACGAGTGTGCTTAGTACTCAATACAGTCACTAAGTAAGTGCAGTAATGATTGTTTAATTAGACTATGCTGAATATTATAAAAAATATAGAAAAATAATGTAAAAGAATGAATATTTCATACTTTACTCACAGTTGCACATTTACAAGCAATAAAGACACAACAACAGACGAGGCTCGCACCGGATTATGGTTTTTCATGACTACTTAGAGTGAGGTTGCATAAACAAATTACCGATAGTACTTAGAAAAATTTTGTTGGGTGAATCTTATTTCATTTGGCCGGCCGTTGTGGCCGAGCAGTTCTAGGCGCTTCAGTCCGCAACCGCGCTGCTGCTACAGTCGCAGGTTCGAATCCTGCCTCGGTCATGGATGTGTGTGCTGTCCTTAGGTTAGTTAGGTTTAAGTAGTTCTAACAAGGGAACCTCCCCATCGCACCCCCCTCAGATTTAGTTATATGTTGGCACAGTGGATAGGCCTTGAAAAACTGAACACAGATCAATAGAGAAAACAGGAAGAAGTTGTGTGGAACTATGAAAAAAATAAGCAAAATATACAAACTGAGTAGTCCATGGGCAAGATAAGAGACATCAAGGATAATGTGAGCTGAGGAACGCCGTGGTCCCGTGGTTAGCGTCAGCAGCTGCCGAACGAGAGGTCCTTGGTTCAAGTCTTCTCTCGAGTGAAAAGCTTAATTTTTTATTTTCAGACAATTATTATCTGTCCGTCCGATGCGAGGCAACTACGCCGTATTATGGGGACGCTGCACCTAAACGGAAAAATTTGAAAACGTTAAAAACGTATGTTTTGACAGAGCACGGGGAAAACTTTGCGACTGTGAAACAGTTGCATTCATTTGTTGCAGCTCATGTGACAAACTCTTATGTTTTCATCACTTTTTGGGAGTGATTATCATATCGACAAGAAAACCTAAATCGGGCAAGGTAGAAGAATCTTCTTACCTATCCACCAAGCGTACAGGTTAGGTGGGTCGACAACATATTCCTGTCATGTGACGCACATGCCATCACCAGTGTCGTATAGAATATATCAGACGTGTTTTCCTGTGGAGGAATCGGTTGACCCATGACCTTGCGATCAAATTTTTTCGGTTCCCATTGGAGAGGCACGTTCTTTCGTCTACTAATCGCTCGGTTTTGCGGTGCGGTCGCAAAACACAGACACTAAACTTATTACAGTGAACAGAGACGCCAATGAACGAACGGACAGATCATAACTTAGCGAAAATAAAGAAAGTAAACTTTTCACTCGAGGGAAGACTTGAACCAGGGTCCTCTCGTTCCGCAGCTGTTCACGCTAACCACAGGACCACAGCCCTCCTGAGATTCCCCTCTCCTTGATGTTGCCTATGTTGCGCATGGACTACTCAGTTTGTATATTTTGCTTATTTTTTTCGTGGTTCCACACAACTTCTTCCTGTTTTCTCGATTGATCTGTGTTCAGTTTTTCAAGGCCTATCCACTGTGCCAACTTGTAACTACATGTGAGGGGGGTGCGATGAGGAGGTTCCCTTGGAAGTCTAGGGAACTGATGACCTCCGATGTTAAGTCCCGTAGTGCTTAGAGCCATTTGAACCATTTTGAAACTTCAGTTTCTTCAAGTAAGTTTATTCTGTCTCCTTTATTAGCCAGGTGAAGTATTTGTAGATTGTAAGTTATGTTTGTCACTTGATATACACCTTTACTTATGTGTAAGGCAAATGTGGAATTGCTAAAGTTTTGAAGAGCATCCTCGCGCTCTGGAATATGTATATTAAAATTTCTTCATGTTTGCCCAGTTTATACGATATCTTCGAACATGAATTGCAGTAAGTTTGTATATTCCTGATCGGCTGTACGATTTGCTGTTATTTTTAATACTATGATGGCTTTGTCTTTTATTTTGTTAGTTGTGCAAAAATTAATTCTGACAGCTCTTCCTCGGAAAAGGTTTGCTACTTTATAACATTTTTCCTAAACTCACACATTTTTCTGTTATCTATGATGTGGTGTTATTTAGTGTTGGTGCTTCTTTTCGGTTGGTTATGTGGGAATTTATTTTACTATTTAGCTCATCCACTAAACTTGGACTGTAGCCATTATTGTAAGTAATTCCTATAATGATGTTTAGTTCATCAGTTTGGTGAGCTGTTTGTAATGGGATTTTGTGCATTCTACACATTCTCTGTCACTTTATATACACCTTCACCTAAGTGTAGGCCAAATGTGGATTTGCTAAAGTTTTGAAGAGCATCCACGCACTCTCGAATATGTACATATTCCTATAATGATGTTTAGTTAGTCAGTTTGGTGAGCTGCTTCTAATGGGATTTTGTGCATTCTACCGGGCACTGCCCTGTATGAAGCTATTTTGTGCTTATCTCAGTGGCACAAGCTTTCTTTATTGCGTCATCTGTGTATGTTGGTTTCTTGTGTTCTTGAAATTTATGTCTGTTGTTGGAGCTACTAATGGAGTGGTCCACGAAATTTAGATCTTTGACTGTCAGGTATTCAACTGTGAAGATGACATTAATTTCTTTTGCGAAGTTTGCAGTTTCTTCAGTTGTACCACTAAATAAGATTAGTATGTCTTCAACATATCTTTTCTAATGTAGTACTTAGTCACCTATCTGGGGGTTTTCTGAAATCTATTTACATTCATAGTTGTTAATTAAAAGCTTTACTTCTGTCAGTACCCACCAGGTTAGCCGAGAGCTGTAATAAGCTGCTTCCTGGACTCCGGCGGATTAACGACGTGGAAACGCTTTGCTGGCCAGCCTGGATGTGGTTTTTAGGCGGTTTTCCACGTCCCACTAGGTGAATACCGAGCTGGTCCCCACATCCTGCCTCACTTACACGACTCGCAGACATTTGTAACACGTTCGCACTATTTCATGGTTTACACTAGCCACAGACAGCTGGGGTACACTGATTTGGTCCGGGGGGTACGGGGTGGCGGCAGGAAGGGCACCCGGGCACCCATTTACATTAACAAGGCCAAATCCGTTGTAACCATACCGACCGTGCGAAAACGGTGGGACAAAGGTGGCAGTGAAAGAAGACTTCTGTTGGTGTTGGATGGTAGTATACACATGTTTCGTTTGTGATGACGCTGTAGTGTTCTTCAGGCCAATATCTATGTAAATTGTCTCTGCCCTTTCACACTAGTAAAAGTTGCACATTCGCCAATAGAGAAAGACAGGTCTAATGAGTCCAACATAGAATATTTTTGGTACATTGCATAAAAAGAAATGGAAAGAACGATAATAGATTTTATGATATACGAGTACTGAAGAATAAGCCATTCATCAAAAAGGCAGCCCTTCTCAGATATTTATACAACGTCCTTACAATATTCTTGGTCACTATACAGTTATACCATATTTTATTGCATAAGCTCCCCTCTAGCGTATTCCCCTCCTCTACGATTTTCCATCATTAAAAAATTATTTTATTACTATCACACATAATTCCATCTGCAGAGATGCTCACTCTTTCTCAGGCAAGCTGAGTAAAGAACGCCATGTCTGCACTCTAGGCAAGCTGGGAACAGAAGACCTCTACGGAGACTTCTCACAGTCCGCTCTTTGCCTCGGTTTCCCCTCCAGCAAAATCACTTACGCCAATTGCAGCGCAAGTCGCGTTAATTATGCGTCGCTTCCCAGCACCGACCAATGCCTGCTCTGGGAAGTGAACAAATTCCCACAAAATTTCCCTTCCTCTCAACTTCTGCTGTTTAGCTCCTCCCAGGCCACCCATCAAGGTTAGCGTCTGCACAAACACCAATTTTTCCGGAATTCTGACTCCCAGGAGAGTACTTCAAATTCCTCGGTCCTATGTTCCCATCGGAGGCTGGCGTATTTCATTCTTTCGTCTTCACCTGATTTACTTCAGACTCTGCGGACCGTGAATTCAGTGTGAAGTTGCTGTAGTCATGAACACGCATATTTTGACCTCTATTGACTGCTCCACTGTAGCTTTGCGTGCCTTTCTCGCATGTTTCACTGAAAACGGGGCGATGGACATTTATCAACAGGCGTACAAGTTCCCGGTACACCAGCATGGGGTCAACCACCCATTCTCACTCATATTCAGGCAGCTGGAAGCCATGCCCCATTACCGCTTTCTCAGAGCTTGAGCCACCCTAAGCTGCCTATTGTCGCTTCCCTTCGCCGCTCCCGAACCACGCGCCGCGGTCATTTCTGGGTACTTCCCTGGCATAAACTAGCCTCCAGTAAATCGACGCGTTTTTATTACTTCAAAACTATCACCCGACAATGATTATTCTAATGTGTCCATACTATACCATCTACAAGATGCATTGTGCCTTGTCAGTCATTTTGTTCAGCCCTACTGTTCGCCTTTAATGACTTCATGTAAGGGGCATAGTTCTTGCCATCTTACATCGCCCTTCTCTACAAATCAGTTTTGTAGTACAGATGATGATTCCTATGGTGTTACCACCTGTGGTGCAAAATTGATATCTCCATAACTGGTATTTTTAATCCCTTCGCGTGAGTAGTTACAGGCGACTGATTACCACTGCCTCCTCTCTGATGCACAACCCCACACATTCCTAGGGTACCTGCCTTCAATGGCTGGATTTACTGTTAAAGACGTGGCCATTATTTAGTCTAATTTTACTTTAATCTCTGCCGATTCCTGAGACAATAATTGGTCAGAGTACTCAAAAGAAAACTACAATTATATTACAAGGACACATGTCGCAAAGGGCAAATACACATGTTTAAGCACCTCTGTTCTTGTCACTTAAATGGCAAGACCCACAATTATAACTTAAGGTCCATTCACTCTCAGTTATCCATCCCTACTCGACTTAAATTACTAAAAACATACATGAGTAGGGGGACAAACTATGTGCCAGCGCACGTTGCATTGTTGCCAAATTTATTCAAGATGGCGGCGATGACATCATCCAACATGACGGCATGTAGATGGCGGATTTTTGCGGGAGAATAGTCCAATTGTGCTATGACCACTAACCTAACCTTCAGAAAAAATTGGTGGAAGTTGAATTTTGGTGGGAAAATAGTCCAAATGTGCTACGTCCACTAACCTAAGCCTCCAGAAAAAAAAATAGCGAGAAGTTTGAATTCCAACAGGATAATGCATGCAAAGACCGTACTTGTCTTTTTATTACTATTGATTATCATTTATTATCATGCATTATCATTTATTATTATTTATTATTATTGACCTGCTTCCACTAGAAAATTCTGTCCAAATTCAAATTCCAACATGCTAATGGCTGCAAAACCTTACTTTTGTTTATTATTCATTATAATTCATTATCATTTATTAACATTCATTATCATTCATTGTCATTTATTATCATTAATTAACATTTATTATCATTTATTATTATTTATTATCATTTATTATTATTTATTATTATTGACCTGCCTCCACTACAAAATTCCCTCCAAATTCAAATTCCTACACGATAATGGCTGCAAAACCTTACTTTTGTTTATTATTATTCATTATCATTCATTAACATTCATTATCATTGATTGTCATTTATTATCATTCATTATCATTTATTATTATGGACCTACCTCCACTAGAAAACTGTAGTTCTATGTATTATTATAATTTATTATTTATTCAAGATGTCCACTTTTCTTGGTGAGAGAGCCATTCTCCTTACATCCATAACAAAAATCTATCTCAAGTTCAAATCCCCAACACCATAACTGATCACATGTGCGAGCTTTCTCCGTCACTTATCTTTTTTTCACTGGTAGCCTATCATAATCACGTCAAATAATACACTGCACTTATAGTAACATACACTCCTGGAAATTGAAATAAGAACACCGTGAATTCATTGTCCCAGGAAGGGGAAACTTTATTGACACATTCCTGGGGTCAGATACATCACATGATCACACTGACAGAACCACAGGCACATAGACACAGGCAACAGAGCATGCACAATGTCGGCACTAGTACAGTGTATATCCACCTTTCGCAGCAATGCAGGCTGCTATTCTCCCACGGAGACGATCGTAGAGATGCTGGATGTAGTCCTGTGGAATGGCTTGCCATGCCATTTCCACCTGGCGCCTCAGTTGCACCAGCGTTCGTGCTGGATGTGCAGACCGCGTGAGACGACGCTTCATCCAGTCCCAAACATGCTCAATGGGGGACAGATCCGGAGATCTTGCTGGCCAGGGTAGTTGACTTACACCTTCTAGAGCACGTTGGGTGGCACGGGATACATGCGGACGTGCATTGTCCTGCTGGAACAGCAAGTTCCCTTGCCGGTCTAGGAATGGTAGAATGATGGGTTCGATGACGGTTTGGATGTACCGTGCACTATTCAGTGTTCCCTCGACGATCACCAGTGGTGTACAGCCAGTGTAGCAGATCGCTCCCCACACCATGATGCCGGGTGTTGGCCCTGTGTGCCTCGGTCGTATGCAGTCCTGATTGTGGCGCTCACCTGCACGGCGCCAAACACGCATACGACCATCATTGGCACCAAGGCAGAAGCGACTCTCATCGCTGAAGACGACACGTCTCCATTCGTCCCTCCATTCACGCCTGTCGCGACACCACTGGAGGCGGGCTGCACGATGTTGGGGCGTGAGCGGAAGACGGCCTAACGGTGTGCGGGACCGTAGCCCAGCTTCATGGAGACGGTTGCGAATGGTCCTCGCCGATACCCCAGGAGCAACAGTGTCCCTAATTTGCTGGGAAGTGGCGGTGCGGTCCCCTACGGCACTGCGTAGGATCCTACGGTCTTGGCGTGCATCCGTGCGTCACTGCGGTCCGGTCCCAGGTCGACGGGCACGTGCACCTTCCGCCGACCACTGGCGACAACATCGATGTACTGTGGAGACCTCACGCCCCACGTGTTGAGCAATTCGGCGGTACGTCCACCCGGCCTCCCGCATGCCCACTATACGCCCTCGCTCAAAGTCCGTCAACTGCACATACGGTTCACGTCCACGCTGTCGCGGCAAGCTACCAGTGTTAAAGACTGCGATAGAGCTCCGTATGCCACGGCAAACTGGCTGACACTGACGGCGGCGGTGCACAAATGCTGCGCAGCTAGCGCCATTCGACGGCCAACACCGCGGTTCCTGGTGTGTCTGCTGTGCCGTGCGTGTGATCATTGCTTGTACAGCCCTCTCGCAGTGTCCGGAGCAAGTATGGTGGGTCTGACACACTGGTGTCAATGTGTTCTTTTTTCCATTTCCAGGAGTGTAATTCATGTCCTTTGATTTTGCAGAGGGGAAGGGACAAGAGACTTTATTTCAAGCAGTACTGTCATCACTTGTTCTCCAACACAGTCAGCACACACATCTTTGATATCACAGTGCAGTCACCACGACGTCCGCGATCCAACTGAATTGGTTCAAATCCTTGCCAACCCCACGCCAGCATGCGGAGACACTGCCTACGCCTGTCACGTGAGGCGGCCGGCCACTAGCGCGGGGAGCGAGCCCAGCGATTGCTCCCACGTCGTAAACATGTTTTCGCTGGACACGCTGGAACTTGTCGAGTCTGACGTCACAGCGGCCCCTTGTCCGCTCACCACGTGTATTCGTCGCCTCTGCACATTTCCCGCCAAAATTGTCTGCCTCGGAGCTGAATCACACAACGGTCGACCGTACCCTGAGCAAGTCCGAACCTGCAGATACCGACCTCACACAGCCGTTCGCCACGTGTCCTGGTGCGATCGAGAACGCAGTGCTACCCTTTTGGCGGCAAAGTTTGCTCGACAGTGGAATCCGCCATGACTATATAACAGCACGTTTGGACCACACTAGAACAGCCGCTAATTGACTCGCTCTCGTGCGCACGTAATAACTGTACAATCGCTGCGCCACCGTCCCGCTTACATCACACACCCTCCATACACACGACATACATAGCCTTCTGTAAATACCTGGAAAATGACTCTTTATTTCAGACATTACGGTCATGCAGGTGTGTTCCAACTGACTTCTCTGTGCTCACACAGCGAAACTCCAGGGCGCAGCTGACGTACACGCGGCCGGCTGAGCCCGCTCCCTGGCCGGCTGACGTCAAGCGGTTTACGGTGCCCGCGCAGCCCCCACGGCCAGCGCGCCAGGTAGGCAGTGGCGAGCGGCGCCACAAACGGTCCGGCTACGTAAACATCCTCACCCGCCTGCGAGCACTTAACGCCGGACACGATGGAACCTGGCGACCGCGAACTGTACAAAGGATACGTTTGGCGCCAAAGTTTGACAGACAGTGGAATCCACCATGACCATATAACAGCGCATTTGTTCGTCGCAAGAACGCTCGCTAATTCACTCTACCACCCCGCTATATTAAATAATTCAATTTACAATTTCATACACGTATGCGAACTCCATAACTGCAAGTACTTTTCAAGGACCAGACCGCCTCCACCTCCTCCTCCTAGGAACCAGCGCCAAGTTTGACATGTGCCAGTAAACAAAGCTCACTTGCGCTTCCGCCACCAACCTAAGAAAATTGTTTCAAACTAAGCCACCAGCACTCAACCTCTTCCTACACGTGTCTGCTAAACAGACTCACCCTGCACTACGTCCGTGGATGGAGGAACGAATTTACTTTATTTAGGAATGGAGGATATGTATCACACCGACATGCCCTGCATCATACAGACCTGCAAAACACTCCTACATAACTCATTTATAACGTTCTACACACACGCTTGGAGTGTAAGGTATGTGATGCGTCTCAAACAGCCTCTCCATACAAATGCCAACCTCACCTTCACGAGTTGCAGCCAAGGATTGCTGCACGGTACACCCTGTTACCACTAACGAGGATATGGCGACCGAGTATCTCCCGGAATAGGGAGACACCCTCTACCAAGCGAAACGGCCTCCTAGGAGGGCGGATGAGCAGGTAGAGGCAGGGCACTCTCTTGTCCTTGGGATGGGAAACTGTCCCTAAAGGCGGAAGAGCCACATGATGGCCAACGGCATAGAATGAAGAAGGCAAGGAGAAACCACTTCATTAAAGATCTAATTAGATTTCTCAAGTATCATCAGCCATAATATGAATATGAAACAAGCTCTAGTAAAAATGCAATCCGGAGTAATAGCCCCTCATTCGGATGTCCAGGAGGGGACTACCAGAGATCTCGTTTCAACAGTTCATAGGAAGAAAGGAGCTATAGTAGAACTGGAACGGGGAACGTCCGCACCTTACTGCAGATGGGGAAGCTCGAAAACCTTAAGCAAGAAATGAAGAAAATGAAGTTGGATATACTAAGAGTGTCTGAAATGAGATGGCCTAACTGCGGAGATTTCTGGAGTGATGAGTACAGGTTAATTCACACAGGAACGATAGAAGATAGACCTGGAGAAGGTGGGGTTGGAGTAGTTATGAGTCGGAAATTGGGGCAGAGAGTGAAGGGATATATACAGTATGGAGGAAGGATAATACTTGTCAGTCTGGATACCAAACCTACAGAGACGGTTGTGATACAGGTCTATATGCCTACCACAAACCAGGAGGATGAGGAAGTTGAAGCTGTATATGAAGAGTTAAATGGAGCCATAAGAGGAATCAAAGGAGAAACAAACTTAATAATTATGGGAGACTGGAACGCAATAGTAGGAGATAAAGAGGTACAGCCAGCTGTTGGACGCTACGGCCTTGGTAAAAGGAATGATAGAGGAGACCGACTTATAGAATTTTGTAACAGGAATCAACTCATAATATCGAACACGTGGTTTCAACATCACCCCCGTAGAAGATACACCTGAAAGTCACCAGGGGATAGAGAACGATACCAAATTGATTACATTCTAGTCAAAAATAGATTTAGAAATCAACTAAAAGACTCTAGCAAGCCCAGATATTGTGAGTGATCACAACATGGTTGTTGCGGAATGCCGACTCAAGTTCAAATGCATAAGGAAGAAAATAGGAAATGGAAAACTGGATATAGGGAAGCTTGGAAACCGTGAGACGCAGAAGGAGTTCCAAGAAAGGGCTAAGGATCTAATTCAACAGCATCCTATAGAGAATGTAGAACAACATTGGGAAAATATGAGAGATGGCCTAATAAAAGCAGCTGAAGAGATAATTGGAAAACAAAAACCTGAAAAGAGGAAGGAGTGGATAACTGACGAAATAATACTTATGTTTGAGGAAAGAAGGAAGCTCAAAAATAATGAAACGGAAGAAGGGAAAACGGCATACCGAGTGCTTAGGAACAAAATCAACAGGAAGTTGAAGCAAGTAAAAGAAAGATTCCTTGAAGACAGATGCAAAGAAGTTGAAGATCTTCTGAAGAAAGGGAACCTTCAATTAGCATACAAAACAGTGAAACGCTTCTTCTCAGGAGGACAAAGGATTAGATGTAATGCCCTAATAAGAGAGGATAATAAGATGGTGTATAATCATGAAGATATAGCACTTACGTGGAAGGAATACCTAGAGAAATTATATGGAGGCAACGTACAAGATGACATGATTGAAAGTGAGGACGAAGTAGATAAAGATGAACTAGGAGACAGCATACTAAGGTCTGAATTTGATCAGGCACTACAGGCACTTAAGCACGGAAAAGCACCAGGAATTGACTCATTGCCTGCAGAAATCATCAAAGCAGCTGGAACAGAAATAAAAGATAAATTGTATAAATTAATCTGCCAAATATATGATACTGGAGAGCTGCCTGAGGACTTCAAAAAGTGTATTATTGTTCCATTACCAAAGAAAATGCCAGCAAAATCGTGTGCACAATACAGAACCCTCAGCCTAACATCACATGCATCAAAAATTTTGACGACCGTCCTCCTCAGAAGAATTGAAGGGAACGTGGAATGCATGCTCACAGAAGACCAGTTTGGCTTTAGAAGAGGGAGAGGTACGCGAGAAGCCATTATGGCCCTAAGGCTCATAATAGAAAAAAGAATGGAAAAAGGAAAGGACACCTACATAGCATTTATTGACCTCGAAAAAGCCTTTGATAAGGTTGAATGGAAAAAGCTATTCCAGATATTGAGGGAAACTGGAGCTAAGTATAAGGACAGGAGAACGATATGGAACATATACAAAGAAGAGGTGGCAATAGTGAGATGTGGGGAACATTAACAACAAGCAAAAATTAAGCAGGGTGTGAGACAGGGATGTGCACTCTCCCCTGTCCTCTTTAATATGTACATACAGAAAGCAATGGACGAGGTCAGAGAAAAGTTAGGACAAGCTAATGGAATCAGGATCCAGGGAAAAATAGTTGATATGCTGCGTTTTGCGGATGACATTGCTGTCCTAGCGGAAAATGAGGAAGAATTACAAGTAGTGTTGGAGGAAATGGAAAACACTCTTGCTACACGGTACAACATGAAAATTAATAAGTCAAAAACAAAAATCTTAGTTGCAAGCAAACAAAATAATCAAGCAATTACGAATATAAGGCTGAATGGAGAGAAGCTGAAAGAAATACAAGACTTTGTCTACTTGGGAAGCAGAATAACATCAGATGGTCGTAGTAGGAAAGATGTAATAAGTAGAATAAATCAGGCAAAGATTGCATTCTATGAAAGGAAAGGACTCCTCACATCAAATATGATAAGTCTGTCGTTAAGGAAACGGTTAATAAATACCTTTGTTGGGAGTGTGCTTCTCTACGGCAGCGAAACCTGGACACTTGGAGAGGACGAAAGAAGAAGGATTGAAGGATTCGAAATGTGGTGTCTGCGAAGGATGTTAAAAATTCCATGGACGTCCAGGATGACAAATGAAGAAGTCCTGCAGAGAGCGGAGGAAGTTCCAGTTCTTTGGAAGACGGTCAAGAAGAGGAGAGATATATGGATGGGACACATTCTGAGACATGAAAGTCTTCTCCACACTATAACGGAAGGCCTTGTGGAGGGCAAAAGGGCAAGAGGCAGACCTAGAAGAAAGTACATAAGCCAGATAATGCAGGACCTAGGATGCGGAAGTTTCACGGAATTGAAGACGCTGGCCGACAATCGCACTGAATGGAGAGCTGCTGCAAATCAATCTTAGGATTGGCAACTTAAGAAGAAGAAGACACACACGCTTGCTAATTGTAAACAGTTAAAAATAACTCATAGCACTGCCTACAGACATGCGAACCGCTCGTAAATAATGCAAAACATTTACCTCCATATAGCTAAACTACTGCTAATTTTCGGAAATAATTTCAGTGCATAGGCTGATGGAAGGAGGAACGAGTGTACTTTATTTATTTGCAACATATCTTTTTGAAACTTTTACTTCTCATACGTTTCGATATGTAAGGCTGACATAAGGCAGTTTCTGAACTCCAGTAGTGCACTACACTTGGCAACACAACCACACCCATCAAGATATTCATTCCAATCCAGATATGTAACTCATCTACAGATAAATTTGTCCAGTTATTTGTCTACTTATTCACATTCTGACCAGATTGCCGTTATTGCGCAAAAACAGCTCAGACTGCGCTGTGCTCCTCGGGGAAGTAAGGAAGGGCTGCACTCTATTTATTTGGAGCCCTTTTATTTAGTCGTGGAGTATATTTGTGACAAAACATCCGCACAGATCCGACTGTGGTCATCTGACACAGGCCACAGACTCGTAAACAACTCCTAATTTCGCCACACAATAGCAAACAGCTCTTAAATAATGCAGTACACAACATCAGCAGACGAGCTCTGTACTCTTAAACTCTCCAAATAAAGCACCGCACAGTGCACAGGCATGCTCGCAAAATTGTGCAACAGACGCGCCCAAACAGCACCAGCTGCCAAACCGACCAAAAGTCTCTGCTCGGCCTCCCCCAGACATGACCTCAACACAGTCGCATTCGCGCCTATCACCGGAGAAATTGATATCGCCTATGCGCCTTAGATTACGCTCCAAGGCAGGCCTCGCGCGCGTGTGGTCGGCGGGGAAGGGGATTCCAGATTCTCCAGCCACGTTCAGCTTCCGAGCGCTCGTGACAGCCGACACATGTGAAAGCTGCATTGTTCTTCTCATGTATACCGCCGGCGCCTCAGGTCTGGACCTGCCTTCACGTCTGTTCTCAAAATAGCTCATAGCTCGTTCACACACTCGATTAACGCGGCCGGGAAAACATTTACTACTCGCATGCAACCGAGATGGTGACGAAAACCAGTCACTCTGATCTGCGCTGCAGGCGCGTGTAATCATTGAGAACACTCTATTAATTTTTTTTGAACAACTTATTTAACCATACAGTGTATCTATCACGCTATCACAAAACACCAATCCCAGATGTGCCCTGGGCCATGTTGCACAGCCCACAGACACGCACCCAATCATAATTTCAGTACACACTATGCTACTATGCTACTAAATAATACATCACACTGATGTGTATATACGCTCAGTACTCGTAAACTATCCTAATAACGCATAGCAGAGCCTGCAGATCCGCTCGCAAAATAACTCAGTAGACGTGCGCAGGTACCCCCACTCCGCACCCTGCCCACAGGATCGTGGAGTCACCCATCCGCCTGACTTCAGGCCTCGCACAGCCCCTGCTCGGCTTCCGCAAGCGCGAGTTGGCGCGGTCAACGCGCTCGTCAGCGGTCAAAGCACACACAGACGTCCGTCCAGGACCGCGATCCCGAGCCGCGACCACCGAACACGGGTGAAAGTCAACTTTACCTCAACGTAGCATAATTCCAAAGCGCTGCCTCCCTACGCTAGACACATCATAGCAGCACATGTCTTTATCTCCTATGACACTGTTGCGCACTGCACATTGCTCCTCACGCGACATTACACGCCCCTTTAACTAAACATAACTACACATCCCTACTCTCGCCTCGTCACGTGACCAGCCATCTAAAAACCTTCTCCATATTATTCTTACTTTACATCACGTTTAAAAAAAAAAAAAAAATAAGATCTAATGTACACCTCTCACCGCACCTAACCTCACACCCATCCCACCATCAACATACGCAAACGTCCTCAACCCTATCTTGACACTCATATATCACCCCACAAAGCATGCCTATGAATCAATTTACCATTCTCATCCCCTCTTTTCGAATTACACACGTAGCCTCTATCTAAACACCAAACAACTCATCTTTCTCGCACTTTCAGCAGTAAAATTAATTTTACACCCACCCAGAAATACCAAACGCAATTAAAGAGTCAAACTTTTATACAGACTTACAATACTTACTACACAAAGTTTTATACAGAGCATCAAGCACATACGACAATATTCAAAGCCCGGTCCATATTTACCACCTCCACCTTCTATTAAATATTATTACCATTACCCCAACATTCTGTCAGCTCTCGATTTGTACCTATTTTTCCGCTCTTAACTGTTGTCACTAGCTGTTGAATACCACTATCTATAGATTGCATAAATTTCCACATTAAAAAAATCTCGCCCCACCGTTTAGAGACTCCTATATCCGAACACATAGCATCATTCAACTATCACTTGCTCTTATCTAATAACTCATCCATCAGGTCTGGGGGCAAGGTCATCCCTTTCTTTCTTTCTTTTCTTTCTTCCAGCAGCAGACAGCTATTTTTTTTTACAGTGGTAGCTAAACTGAGCCATCAACTTAACATCACCATTCGCGAAACTTATCTTCAAATACGTAAACACACTTACTCAGTTACACAGCCATCCCGCTCAGGACATGACCTTCAATATTACAGTTCTTAATCTAATAATAACCACCGAAACAAGTACTAAATGCTGAAACTAATCCCTTAGCGCCTTACAAAGCGGGTGCCCGAGCGCCGGCGGCGGCATGTCAAAGCCACATAGCTGGACATCTAAACAGCCGTCCACTCAGCCCCAGGACCAAAATGGTGAAGTGGGCTCTCCCTATACCTGCTCTCCAGCTATTGTCTAACGACATACAGTGCACAAATGGATTCCTGAATAGCGCAGATCTCCATCTCCCCCTTGCATCTCCAACAGGACATGTAAACAGTGTCTCCCCCAGACAGCGAACCCGACGTCATTCAGTCTTCGCTCACAATTTCCACTCGCATATATAAAACCATATTCACTCCTGCCAAAACTCACGTAATAATAAAAAAGCATTCTCCCTTTCCAAGCATATATGAGTATGCATTTATCTTCACCCATCTGATCTCTGCAATTTAAGTCAGAGAAAGACATATCTATTACCTTCTGCAACCTGTCTATAAACAGAACGATCTCAGTTACTACAACAGGACCTTGTTTTGATCATTCGCTGGATATGCGCGCTATGTTGTACGCCTCAAACTAGGTACAAGTACAACAGATCCTCAACACCCTATCATCTTTATCCTCTACCATCAAACAGTGAAAAAGTCACGAAGGCACCAATGCGATCCACCTCCAGTGCGGACAAACGGAATTCACAATACACCCCCTGAATAACTCAGAGTGCAGCCATCCAAGAATTCCTAACAGCTCGCCAAATCCAACACCTCAAACTACAAATGCCTATATGAACAAGATCATATTAAATATACACACACGCTGCAGAGACCCCTTTAAAATTTGATCACCCATACTCTAAGCGAAACAGCTCAAACAGTGTTTTCTAACACGCTTTTGCACAATGCCGAGCATTTCGTCTTTCTGCCGTGACTTCGAAGCCATTGTCCGATTCTAAACAGACATTAACACTGACTGATGCACGGTCTCTCACAGGAAACTATACCTTGCACCTTATAAATCATATTCTTACAGTCGATAGCATAACATTGAATGATTTTAAATAAAGGACAGCCACAATACAAGGAAACTAGAAGAGCCTGCTGGCGTTGTAGCCACTTCCCTCGAAAGTGATTGACCACCTCTACTTTTAAACTCATTTGTCGCAGTGACCGAATAGTTTATAATCTGCATTCAACTTCTAGTGATTGGTCATTCTTGCACACAAGTACAGGATCACCGTTTTCG
Organism: Schistocerca cancellata; assembly: GCF_023864275.1. NCBI lineage: Eukaryota > Metazoa > Arthropoda > Insecta > Orthoptera > Acrididae > Schistocerca > Schistocerca cancellata. The sequence goes on along the minus strand of NC_064632.1, from coordinate 608,380,016 downwards.
GTGCTAGAAACCCTGGAAGTTGCGGTCCATCAACCATAATTTCTCCCCCAACTGAAGCAAGCATTGCCAGTCAATCATTATGTCGTACCCAATGCACAGATGCGATGGATAAGACACCACCGATCTACTGTAATATTATCCATCACAGTTGATACCGCAAAAAATTTTACAGTAAGTCCAACACTGGCCAATCATGTGACAGCTTGTTTTCTTAATTTCAGTATCATAGCTAAACCATACATCCTCTACTTTGCAAGTATCATTGCGACCATTCATAGATGACTGCTCAGCACGTCTATTCACACTTAATTCTCGAACACATAAAGACGATCAAATTATACCAGACAACGCTATACATATTTCTAAGACCTCGTGCATAGTACTCGATCAATCTCTCTGCGTATGGCGGTCACAGAGCTAGCTAGTCCTCTTGCGTTAAAAGACCATCCTCACCTCCGCATTGACCTACCTACCCCGCAACACCGCTACCCAATTATTCCTCAACCGAGCAGACGAATACAGCTACACTCCACCTCTCTTGACTGAATAGAGCTTTCCTAGTTGACTTTCACCCGCGTTCGGTGGTCGCGGCTCGGGATCGCGGTCCTGGACGGACGTCTGTGTGTGCTTTGACCGCTGACGAGCGCGTTGACCGCGCCAACTCGCACTTGCGGAAGCCGAGCAGGGGCTGTGCGAGGTCTGAAGTCAGACGGATGGGTGACTCCACGATCCTGTGGACAGGGTGCAGAGTGGGGGTCCCTGCGCACGCCTGCTGAACTATTTTGCGAGCGGATCTGCAGGCTCTGCTATGCGTTATTAGGATAGTTTACGAGTACTGAGCGTATATACACATCTGTGTGATGTACAGGGCTATTATAAATGATTGAAGCGATTTCATAAATTCACTGTTGCTCCATTCATTGACATATGGTCACAACACACTACAGATACGTAGAAAACCTCATAAAGTTTTGTTCGGCTGAAGCCGCACTTCAGGTTTCTGCCGTCAGAGTGCTCGAGAGGGCAGTGAGACAAAATGGCGACAGGAGCCGAGAAAGCGTATGTCGTGCTTGAAATGCACTCACATCAGTCAGTCATAACAGTGCAACGACACTTCAGGACGAAGTTCAAGAAAGATCCACCAACTGCTAACTCCATTCGGCGATGGTATGCGCAGTTTAAAGCTTCTGGATGCCTCTGTAAGGGGAAATCAACGGGTCGGCCTGCAGAGAGCGAAGAAACGGTTGAACGCGTGCGGTTAAGTTTCACGCGTAGCCCGCGGTAAATTGGCTCATGCCACAACTGGAGACCGACAGCGCCGACTCCATCTTTCAACAGGATGGTGCTCCACCGCACTTCCGTCATGATGTTCGGCATTTCTTAAACAGGAGATTGGAAAACCGATGCATCGGTCGTGGTGGAGATCATGATCAGCAATTCATGTCATGGCCTCCACGCTCTCCCGACTTAACCCCATGCGATTTCTTTCTGTGGGGTTATGTGAAAGATTCAGTGTTTAAACCTCCTCTACCAAGAAACGAGCCAGAACTGCGAGCTCACATCAACGATGCTTTCGAACTCATTGATGGGGACACGCTGCGCCGAGTGTGGGAGGAACTTGATTATCGGCTTGATGTCTGCCGAATCACTAAAGGGGCACATATCGAACATTTGTGAATGCCTAAAAAAACTTTTTGAGTTTTTGTATGTGTGTGCAAAGCATTTTGAAAATATCTCCAATAATAAAGTTATTGTAGAGCTGTGAAATCGCTTCAATCATTTGTAATAACCCTGTATTATTTAGTAGCATAGTAGCATAGTGTGTACTGAAATTACGATTGGGTGCGTGTCTGTGGGCTGTGCAACATGGCCCAGGGCACATCTGGGATTGGTGTTTTGTGATAGCGTGATAGATACACTGTATGGTTAAATAAGTTGTTCAAAAAAAATTAATAGAGTGTTCTCAATGATTACACGCGCCTGCAGCGCAGATCAGAGTGATTGGTTTTCGTCACCATCTCGGTTGCATGCGAGTAGTAAATGTTTTCCCGGCCGCGTTAATCGAGTGTGTGAACGAGCTATGAGCTATTTTGAGAACAGACGTGAAGGCAGGTCCAGACCTGAGGCGCCGGCGGTATACATGAGAAGAACAATGCAGCTTTCACATGTGTCGGCTGTCACGAGCGCTCGGAAGCTGAACGTGGCTGGAGAATCTGGAATCCCCTTCCCCGCCGACCACACGCGCGCGAGGCCTGCCTTGGAGCGTATTCTAAGGCGCATAGGCGATATCAATTTCTCCGGTGATAGGCGCGAACGCGACTGTGTTGAGGTCATGTCTGGGGGAGGCCGAGCAGAGACTTTTGGTCGGTTTGGCAGCTGGTGCTGTTTGGGCGCGTCTGTTGCACAATTTTGCGAGCATGCCTGTGCACTGTGCGGTGCTTTATTTGGAGAGTTTAAGAGTACAGAGCTCGTCTGCTGATGTTGTGTACTGCATTATTTAAGAGCTGTTTGCTATTGTGTGGCGAAATTAGGAGTTGTTTACGAGTCTGTGGCCTGTGTCAGATGACCACAGTCGGATCTGTGCGGATGTTTTGTCACAAATATACTCCACGACTAAATAAAAGGGCTCCAAATAAATAGAGAGCAGCCCTTCCTTACTTCCCCGAGGAGCACAGCGCAGTCTGAGCTGTTTTTGCGCAATAACGGCAATCTGGTCAGAATGTGAATAAGTAGACAAATAACTGGACAAATTTATCTGTAGATGAGTTACAGGTCTGGATTGGAATGAATATCTTGATGGGTGTGGTTGTGTTGCCAAGTGTAGTGCACTACTGGAGTTCAGAAACTGCCTTATGTCAGCCTTACATATCGAAACGTATGAGAAGTAAAAGTTTCAAAAAGATATGTTACAAATAAATAAAGTACACTCGTTCCTCCTTCCATCAGCCTATGCACTGAAATTATTTCCGAAAATTAGCAGTAGTTTGGCTATATGGAGGTAAATGTTTTGCATTATTTACGAGCGGTTCGCATGTCTGTAGGCTGTGCTATGAGTTATTTTTAACTGTTTACAATTAGCAAGCGTGTGTCTAGAGCATTATAAATGAGTTATGTAGGAGTGTTTTGCAGGTCTGTATGATGTGGGACATGTCGGTGTGATAGATATACTCCATTCCTAAATAAAGTAAATTCGTTCCTCGATCCATGGACTTACTGCAGGGTGAGTCTTTTTAGCAGAAACGTGTAGGAAGAGGTTGAGTGCTGGTGGCTTAGTTTGAAACAATTTTCTTAGGTTGGTGGCGGAAGCGCAAGTGAGCTTTGTTTACTGGCAGATGTCAAACTTGGCGCTGGTTCCTAGGAGGAGGAGGTGGAGGCGGTCTGGTCCTCGAAAAGTAGTTGAAATTAGGGAGTTGAACACTTTTGCATACATGTATGAAATTGTAAATTGAATTATTTAATATAGCGGGGTGGTGAGAGTGAATTAGCGAGCGTTCTTGCGACGAACAAACGCGCTGTTATATGGTCATGGTGGATTCCACTGTCTGTCAAACTTTGGCGCCAAACGTATCCTTTGTACGGTTCGCGGTCGCCAGGTTCCATCGTGTCCGGCGTTAAGTGCTCGCAGGCGGGTGAGGATGTTTACGTAGCCGGACCGTTTGTGGCGCCGCTCGCCACTGCCTACCTGGCGCGCTGGCCGTGGGGGCTGCGCGGGCACCGTAAACCGCTTGACGTCAGCCGGCCAGGGAGCGGGCTCAGCCGGCCGCGTGTACGTCAGCTGCGCCCTGGAGTTTCGCTGTGTGAGCACAGAGAAGTCAGTTGGAACACACCTGCATGACCGTAATGTCTGAAATAAAGAGTCATTTTCCAGGTATTTACAGAAGGCTATGTATGTCGTGTGTATGGAGGGTGTGTTCTAGTGTGGTCCAAACGTGCTGTTGTATAGTCATGGCGGATTCCACTGTCGAGCAAAATTTGCCGCCAAAAGTGGAGCATTGCGTTCTCGATCGCACCAGGACACGTGGCGAACGGCTGTGCGAGGTCGGTATCTGCAGGTTCGGACTTGCTCAGGGTACGGTCGACCGTTGTGTGATTCAGCTCCGAGGCAGACAATTTTGGCGGGAAATGTGCAGAGGCGACGAATACACGTGGTGAGCGGACAAGGGGCCGCTGTGACGTCAGACTCGACAAGTTCCAGCGTGTCCAGCGAAAACATGTTTACGACGTGGGAGCGATCGCTGGGCTCGCTCCCCGCGCTAGTGGCCGGCCGCCTCACGTGACAGGCGTAGGCAGTGTCTCCGCGTGCTGGCCAGGGGGTGGCGAGGATTTGAACCAATTCAGTTGGATCGCGGACGTCGTGGTGACTGCACTGTGATATCAAAGATGTGTGTGCTGACTGTGTTGGAGAACAAGTGATGACAGTACTGCTTGAAATAAAGTCTTCACTCCCTTCCCCCCTGCAAAATCAAAGGACGTGAATTACGTTACTATAAGTGCAGTTTATTATTTGACGTGATTATGATAGGCTACCAGTGAAAAAAGATAAGTGACGAAGAAAGCTCGTACATGTGATCAGTTATGGTGTTGGGGATTTGAACTTGTGATATATTTTTGTTATGGATGTAAGGAGAATGGCTCTCTCACCAAGAAAAGCGGACATCTTGAATAAATAATAAGTTATAATAATACATAGAACTACAGTTTTCGAGAGAATATTGTGTTGGATTTTGAATTTGGCGCAATTTTCTAGTGGAGGTAGGCCTATAATAATAAATGATAATGAATGATAATAAATGATAATGAATGATAATAAATGACAATCAATGATAATGAATGTTAATAAATGATAATGGTTCAACTGGCTCTGAGCACTATGGGACTTAACATCTGAGGTCATCAGCCCCCTAGAACTTAGAACTACTTAAACCTAACTAACCTAAGGTCATCACACACATCCATGCCCGAGGCAGGATTCGAACCTGTGACCGTAGCAGTCGCACAGTTCCGGACTGCAGCGCCTAAACCGCGTGGTCACCGCGGTCGGCAAATGATAGTGAATAATAATAAACAAAAGTAAGGTTTTGTAGCCATTATCGTGTAGGAATTTGATTTTGGAGAGAATTTTCTAGTCGATGCAGGTCAATAATAATAAATAATAATAAATGATAATAAATAATAATAAATGATAATAAATGATAATTAATGATAATAAATGACAATGAATGTTAATAAATGATAATGAATGATAATGAATAATAAACAAAAGTAAGGTTTTGCAGCCATTATCATGTTGGAATTTGAATTTGGACAGAATTTTCTAGTGGAGGCAGGTCAATAATAATAAATAATAATAAATGATAATGCATGATAATAAATGATAATCAATAGTAATAAAAAGACAAGTACTGTCTTTGTATGCATTATCCTTTTGGAATTCAAACTTCCCGCCATTTTTTCTTCTGGAGGCTTAGGTTAGTGGACGTAGCACAATTGGACTATTTTCCCACCAAAATTCAAACTTCCCGCCATTTTTTCTGGAGGTTCGGTTAGTGGTCATAGCACAATTGGACTATTCTCCCACCAAAATCAGCCATCTTGGATGACGTCATGCGATGTTGCCACGTCTAAATGCCGCCATCTTGGATGACGTCATCTTGAATAAATTTGGCAACAATTCGACGTGTGCTGGCACATAGGTTGTCCCCCTACTTACATGAACAATATTCGTGTAACATTTTGTGAAGTTGATAGTAGTTGCTCTTATTAAATTATATGTGAACGCCCGTTTGACATTTTATAAATAAAGGTTTTTTTGTGTGTGTCTCTGGACGTTTATATTGTGCATGATGTGTCATCTCTACACAATCCAACAAGGTCTGGCCCATTCCAGTGTTTGGATTGTGTACACACATGTACAACACAAGCAAAATGACAAGAATCATTGCATATTGAGCAACCACTGTTGTATATTTGTAACAAGGTATAAGTATGAAATCTTATTCTGACACAAACAGACGTGGCATGACAAATATATGACGTTTTAACAAATGGCACATTTATAAAATCATAACCTTCTTATAACATAATTCAAAAACAGAACAAATGAGTACGTTCATTGAGGCGCATGTTATTCATTTGAATCCACACTGACACACTCACACACACGGCACACGTTTCTTGCAGGAACGGAAGTAACATTAGTTCTGACTAGCAAGTTGAGGGATGGCTAACGGCTGAGAAGAAAGCAACGTCGATTACAGCGATGGTGCCACAGGCGCCCGCATCTTCTTGAGGCAGGATGGCTCTCACCTAAGAGCTCGTTGTTGACATCTTGTCCGACGGTGCATCTGTGATCGGTGACCTCTCGCGGCTCAGCCACAGGTCATTGCTCCTTCTATAGAAGTTTTAGAGCAAGGGAGGGACCGTGATAAGACAAGAGCCTATTTTTTGTTCAGGCCCTCAAAGTTGGTGTCATTAGGCACACAAGGTCAGCTGGGCTGTCGCTCCACCTGACGTGGCGAGCAACAAATATAGAAACCTTCTTGGACCTCTTCATTGCTGCCCCCAATCCGCACTGTGTACAGAGACCAGGACCGACCTGTTTGTCGTACACAGAGGTGCTGGACGTCTCCTCTCCTTGGCTGCTGAGTTGACCACCGTCCCCGTCGATTCAGGGGGTGGTCTGCATGCCATCACCATCGTCAGCTGTGTGCTCCCCTCATTGCTGTCTCCTTGTTCCTTGTCAGCTCGTGTGTGGTGTGCCAGGTGTCGTAGCTTCAACTCCCTCTTTCTCAGTCACGCCACCTTAACACACTAAGACAACTAATTTAAGTACATGGAAAGTGCTCATGTTTAACCATCAGTACCATACTTTTTTTGTGACAATGAACTTGTTTCATTACAAAAGGAATAATTTTACTTGTTTGTAAATCAGCTTCAGGATCAATTAAAATAGAAATGTAACAGAACTTTTTTTTATACATAAACATAAAAATGTACCAGACGACTTGCTTCACAGTCGTTCACACACACACACACTATCAAGGGATAGGGAATCAAGATTATCTGGACAGGATCCCATCACCGTTTCTAGCTACCAATTCCTACGACTAACACGGTGTTGGCCAACCCGACTATATATGTACTATTTACTACTTTATATCTCTAATCTTGTTTTTTCTTTTGAATTCCCTATGTGGCAGACGTCCCTCTTATTGTGGCTGCGAACATGTATAAAACACAACAAACTTAGACATGTGTCAGTCTTACCAAGATTTTTGTTGGAAGTTTGGATAGCGTCCTTTATCGTGTTCTATTGCGACACCTCTTCTCTCCTCTGTTTTCTCTCCGTTTTCTCCTTTTGTTACGAATGGTTTTATAAGGCCTGTGAACATGTTTCGGATTAGCAATGTCACAATGGCACAACACAAATATAGCTCACTGCTCACATTCGCTGTTGTTACACTATCTTGGTATCAACAAGTATCTCTGGCGTATTCATGCTGCTACTCACTCTGTAGGTGATTACATCCGGTTCGTTTTAACATGCACTGGGTGCGCTAATTCTCGCAACTGCACATAGCTGTCCACCTCATACGTATTCAGGGGCATACGAGATGCGTCGGTGCGTCCTCGTAACGGCCTACGGGATTGGCCACCTTAAATATGTTCTCTAATGACGGAGATACAATTACGGGGAACTTTTCTGTAATTTACAGAGTTTCTAATCTATCTTTTTCTAGGGGTACGCCCACAAATACTTGTTTTCCATTCATTAATCATGTGTTTTTTACAAAATAATCTCGTGCACTTCATTTTTACAACATCGAGAGGCGAGATATCATTATTAATAATAAAAACACAAAAATATCGGCACATATAAAGGAGACATTCTAGCACTAAGATCAGTATATACACAAACAAACAAGACTTTAAAAAAATCCGTATTCTAAGCCTATATTTACTACTTCTGCGCTCTGGTCTAGTCGTTCGTAATCCTGCCCGTTAAGGTGGGATGGACCAGGCTTCGGAGGGCGGACTTCGACCTCTTCCTGGTTGTTATTTTGGTAACCATTATTCCTGTTCCTTCCCGATTGCTGATTACCGCCCCAGGTCCTTTGTGATTTACTATGTTGCACCGGAGAGTGTCACTCTTCTTCCGTGTACCTTCTTTTCGAGTTGCCATTACTCTTATTTTGATTGTGGCCGTTGTAGTTCGGTGCTGGCCTACTATCTCACTGGGGTCCATTATTTCGATGGTTGTTATTTTGTTCACGCTATGGGCGTTTCTCCCGCGCCTGTTCTTCTTGAAATGCGAATTCCAGTTCGCACAAAATACCCTTAAATACCTCAGTATCGCTACCACAACGATCGGCAAGTGATTGTTGATACGAGATTGGAAGTTTCATGTAGAATAATCTGATGATTTCGGAACCGCTACATGGGTTGTCTAGGTACTGGTTCCTTTTTGTCATATTTTCAAAAAATTTGACCAGACTCCGGTACCCTGCCCCTTCCGTATCTTTGGACATCATAATTTCTTGTTTGATCCTTTCTTGGGTTTCTTTAGACCAATACTTGCCCAAGAAGGCATTTTTTAATTCTTCGAACGAGACGCTCGTCTTCGCTACATTTCTCATGTAGTCAGCGGTCGCGCCCTCCATATGGCAGCACACAAAATCCAGCTGGTACATCAATGGCCAGTGTGGGGGCAAAAATAACTCGAATTGTCCCATAAAAGTTTTTGGATGCAAGCTATTACCTTCGTCCTTGTAGTGATGGAACTTTCGGACTGATACAAAATGCTTGTAGTCAAACCGGTCATCATTCCAGTTATCATTTCGACCGTTCTTACGATTCGTATGCACTTCGGGACGTGGACTAATTCGTTCCGACACCCTATCGTCATCTCTCCCCCTCTGTATGTTCGACAGTTGTTCGGTACATCTAATCAGCCGGCAGCAATTGTGCTCACTGGACTGCTGCGCGCTGTCCGTGTTTATCTCGGTCGTTGCCTCAGAGCTGTGAATGAAGGCGTGGCTCCCGTTGCTTATAGTGTCAACTTCGTCACACCGTGAAGCGGTTATCTGTGTTCCGGCAAGTGACAGTTCAGTTGACGCAGTAATTACACCTTTCTCCTTTCCTGATGTCTCTGTAATGAGACGTTTTACCTCGTCCTCTAAATTTCTTTTTAATGTCTCCACCTCCTCTTTCAACATCTCGTTAGGCCCTATGTCCGGTTGCTCTTCGACACGTTTTATCCGGCTTTGTAGCCTTGATAACATGACCTTTCCTACTTTTGCCGTGCTTTGCGTGGAGTCCCGAGTTTCTCTCGCTATTTTCCTTGCACCTTTCGCAATTAATTTGGCTTCAGTTGCCGTTCGTTTGATGATGGCAATCTCTTTCTCTATTTTGACGCCGAGATTCTTTACCTCTTCTTTTACTTCCCTGTGAACTTCTGTTAGCCTATAGTTCAGTTCCGAATTCGCCTTTTTAATTTCGGCATTAACGTTGGCGCTCTGATCTTTCAGCTCCGAATTCGCCTTTTTAATTTCGCCATTAAGGGCTGCGTTCTGCTCTAAGTTCACCGTTCGCATCTGTTGCAACAGGTCCGTAATGTTTTTGAGAGTAGCCGCATTTTGATCCTCGTTCTTTTGTGGTTGAAAATGCGACTCTTCTCCTCTGTTCTGAGGAACTCTTCGATACCTAGACAAGTACCGCCTCCGCGCCCCCGTCGGATCACTTGTGAATGAATCGTTTGATAACGGTCGGACACCGTTTTGTTCCAACACACTCTGGCTTCTTAGGCTGGATCTTCCATACTTGTGGATTAATCCTGTACTCCCTGCGTCCCCCGAGCCCTCAGTATCACTGCCTGAATCAACGACCTTGCTATTCAGCAGACTAAACCAGTCGTGAGACGCAGTCTCAGGAAGTTTCAACTCGCGTTTGTCACGCTCATCGATAGAGCTTTTCCTACTATCACCTATGTTCTCCCGAGTAACTGTCTGATTATATTCTGCCGTTGTCTTGCCTTTTCCCCTCGTTATCATTTGCACTTTTATGTTACACGAAAACTCAAAACCCAGGTACCCCTTACACTCAATAATTAGATAACGCAAAACATATATCGGGACACAAACTGATACACTGGGTGTGAGCAATGACCCGACAAACAGTTCATGAAGCATTCCCCCAAAAAAGGCTAGCGCCAATGATTGTGTTCTGTGTGCTCAGCATCGGCTGATTACGGCACTGCACATTATAAGTACTCCAACAAATCACAAATACAATGCACAGGCACCTATAAATATCAATTTGAAAGGACAGCACATGAAGAAGACAATGTAACTTATTGTAAATAATGTTACCCGTTTTTCAATTAAAAATGGCTAAGCAATGGATCACGTGGAAAAATTTCCTTTTTCAAGACTACTTCCTAGCAAATCCCGAAGTATCGTATCCTGGCATGGGTCAGCCATATGTAACACTCCACCTGTCACTTATCTGGTTTTGGTGTGTGTTCACCCCAGGTAATTGACTAACAGATCAACAGAGTGTGCAAAACTGCCGCAATGTCGGATAACGCAAAGAAAGTAATAAGGCCCTGTGATTCCTGATTGAACTGCGGTGCAGTGTTGACATTAATTGGTTCAGAATTGATCCCTTTTAATTAAAAAGGGGTACATATTGATGTTATATTCAGCTATTGAACACCAGATGCAAATGTTGAACATAAAATTAATTAAGAAAGTTACTTGGGATTTCAACTACTTGATTGAAAACAGATGCAGTCGATTAGCACAGATTTATTTTAACTCACGACCTCCAATCACCACATTACATGACTCTCCTAACAGGCAGTGGTAATAAATTGCATTTGCGTGGAGTAAAGCGCAATAAATCGAAAGTAATTCCTATCAACTGACCCAGGCATAATGCGAAGTGCGAGAAGAATTCTACAATACACGGCCCATGAAACCCTCATGGAAACTTTGCCAACGTGATCCAGCAAATTAATCAGTGGCCGGAGTGGGCGCAATATCACCGAATTCAGCGTGGCGGAGCGGCGTTGTGCGGACGTCGGCCGACCTCGTGGTGCTGCAAGGCTGCGCTCGTCTACTCACTCCTAGCTATCTTGCTCAGTACATAGCTGAACCAAAACTTCCTATCTCCAAGCTCAATCGCTCCATTTGCTAAGTCCTAAACTGCAGAGATGCTCACTCTTTCTCCGGCAAGCTGAGTAAAGAACACTACATTCGCACTCTAGGCAAGCTGGGAACGGAAGACCTCTACGGAGACTTCTCACAGCCCGCTCTTCGCCTCGGTTTCCCCTCCCGCAAAATCACTTACGCCAATTGCAGCGCAAGTCGCGTTAATTATGTGTCGCTTCCCAGCACCGACCAATGCCTGCTCTGGGAAGTGAACAAATTCCCACAAAATTTCCCTTCCTCTCAACTTCTGCTGTTTAGCTCCTCCCAGGCCACCCATCAAGGTTAGCAGCTGCACAAACACCAATTTTTCCGGAATTCTGACTCCCAGGAGAGTACTTCAAATTCCTTGGTCCTATGTTCCCATCGGAGGCTGGCGTATTTCATTCTGTTGCTCTTCACCTGATTTACTTCAGACTCTGCGGACCGTGAATTCAGCGTGAAGCTGCTGTAGTGACGAACACGCATATTTTGACCTCTGTTGACCGCTCCACTGTAGCTTTCTGTGGCTTTCTCGCATGTTTCATTGAAAACGCGATGATGGACATTTATCAACAGGCATACAAGTTCCCGGTACACCAGCATGGGGTCAACCACCCACTCACTCTCACTCATCTTCAGGCAGCTGGAGGCCATGCCCCTTTACCGCTTTCTCAGAGCTTGAGCCGCCCTAAGCTGCCTATTGTCGCTTCCCTTCACCACTCCCCAGCCACGCGCCGCGGTCATTTATGAGTACTTCCCTGGGATAAACTAGCCTCCAGTAAATCGACGCGTTTCCACAAAGTTTTCATGTCATGTGAATTACTTTAAAACCATCATCCAACAATGATTATTCTAATATGTCCATACTATAACATCTACAAGATGCATTGTGCCTTGTCAGTTATTTTGTTCAGCCCTACTGTTTGCTCAAAGTGAGTTAGGTGATCTTTAATGACTTCATGTAAGGGGCATAGTTCTTGCTATCTTACATCTGCAATTAAACTCACTGGAGTTCCCAGAACCAGTCTATTCACATAGAACCTAAAACATGTTACAGTCATTTAGGACGTTCTTGAACATGTACTTCTTTTACTCACTGGTTTGCTCACCATGATGATAACAGAATTTAATGTAGTCCACTTTGTGCAGTCTATACTCTTTGACTGAATATACTACTTAATGAGCTCCCTGTTAGGCCATGAACGTCCAAGCGATGTCGAGACACTACATTTCTGGAATTCAGATGCACTATTTCTCTAATCTGAAACGTATGGACATATAATGACGAAATTTTCGGATTTCATTCTTGTCGTTCGCTGACATGGTAAATGATTTAACCAGGATAAAATCACTAACTGCGTATGTAATAGGCCACACTAATTTATCGTGAACATATTTGCGTTTCCATAGTTTACGTTTCAAAGTATCCAATCCTATTTTCTGAAGCTATTCTTGTGTGGTCCGCTGCAGGTGGGAACTGAAGTTGCAGTGTAAAAATACTGCTTGTATTTCTTCCTAATTTCACAGTACATGTCAGTGAACCAGCATTAAATTAGTATGAAATACTAATTATGTTCTCGAAATAAAGTAATTTTTCAGCACAATTTCTAAGATTTCTTTCCAAAATGTGCCCTACAAGTTGTACAACTTCTTTGGGTTGAATACAGGATGATAAGCAGACATTAAAATTTATTTTACATTATTTGCTTCTAAAAATCTCTGCAGCTCGTGGATTAGTGGTTAGTGTCACTGCTTCTAAATCGCAGGGGTCGTGGTTTGATTCCCAGGGGGGGGGGGAGGCGAGAGGGGGGGGAGGTTTTCTTCACTCAGTGATTGAGTGTTGATGTTGCCTTCTTTTTATTTCAGCTCCATCAAAATGCATCTCACCGAAGTGGTGTCAAATATAAATACTAGGAGGCCGAACAACACCAGATGGAATCTCCCAGCCAACAGTCCTATAGTATAATTTCATTTTTTTCTTCTAAAAACATTTTCCATCCATTCGACTGGAACTGTGAGACATTTCCTGTCAACACCTTTTCTGACTTAATAGTATTCCTCAAATAACCCTGCATTAATTACTTGATCATTGTCCATCTGCTGGCTTTTTGCAACATGTATATTCAGAAAATATTTTGAGAGTAGTGGGCCACAAATGTCCAATACTATCAGCTCTCCTGGTTTTCTTAGATGTGCTGTGACACATGAATCCCTTATGTTGTGTGACTGGGAATTTTTTTCTGACAGACATAGCGGACTTTCAGCACTGCACATGTCCCACAATAACACATTCCTGCTACTTCAAGTTACATTTTTGGGTGTGAAATACACTCCTGGAAATGGAAAAAAGAACACATTGACACCGGTGTGTCAGACCCACCATACTTGCTCCGGACACTGCGAGAGGGCTGTACAAGCAATGATCACACGCACGGCACAGCGGACACACCAGGAACCGCGGTGTTGGCCGTCGAATGGCGCTAGCTGCGCAGCATTTGTGCACCGCCGCCGTCAGTGTCAGCCAGTTTGCCGTGGCATACGGAGCTCCATCGCAGTCTTTAACACTGGTAGCATGCCGCGACAGTGTGGACGTGAACCGTATGTGCAGTTGACAGACTTTGAGCGAGGGCGTATAGTGGGCATGCGGGAGGCCGGGTGGACGTACCGCCGAATTGCTCAACACGTGGGGCGTGAGGTCTCCACAGTACATCGATGTTGTCGCCAGTGGTCGGCGGAAGGCGCACGTGCCCGTCGACCTGGGACCGGACCGCAGCGATGCACGGATGCACGCCAAGACCGTAGGATCCTACGCAGTGCCGTAGGGGACCGCACCGCCACTTCCCAGCAAATTAGGGACACTGTTGCTCCTGGGGTATCGGCGAGGACCATTCGCAACCGTCTCCATGAAGCTGGGCTATGGTCCCGCACACCGTTAGGCCGTCTTCCGCTCACGCCCCAACATCGTGCAGCCCACCTCCAGTGGTGTCGCGACAAGCGTGAATGGAGGGACGAATGGAGACGTGTCGTCTTCAGCGATGAGAGTCGCTTCTGCCTTGGTGCCAATGATGGTCGTATGCGTGTTTGGCGCCGTGCAGGTGAGCGCCACAATCAGGACTGCATATGACCGAGGCACACAGGGCCAACACCCGGCATCATGGTGTGGGGAGCGATCTCCTACACTGGCCGTACACCACTGGTGATCGTCGAGGGGACACTGAATAGTGCACGGTACATCCAAACCGTCATCGAACCCATCGTTCTACCATTCCTAGACCGGCAAGGGAACTTGCTGTTCCAACAGGACAATGCACGTCCGCATGTATCCCGTGCCACCCAACGTGCTCTAGAAGGTGTAAGTCAACTACCCTGGCCAGCAAGATCTCCGGATCTGTCCCCCATTGAGTATGTTTGGGACTGGATGAAGCGTCGTCTCACGCGGTCTGCACGTGCAGCACGAACGCTGGTCCAACTGAGGCGCCAGGCGGAAATGGCATGGCAAGCCGTTCCACAGGACTACATCCAGCATCTCTACGATCGTCTCCATGGGAGAATAGCAGCCTGCATTGCTGCGAAAGGTGGATATACACTGTACTAGTGCCGACATTGTGCATGCTCTGTTGCCTGTGTCTATGTGCCTGTGGTTCTGTCAGTGTGATCATGTGATGTATCTGACCCCAGGAATGTGTCAATAAAGTTTCCCCTTCCTGGGACAATGAATTCGCGGTGTTCTTATTTCAATTTCCAGGAGTGTACATGTAGCTGATGTGAACTTAATTTATGAAGTCATCCCTTGCATTACTGGATATACACAATGTGCAGTGATTGGAAGTCGCATGTGACCTCTGGTTTAATATACCCAGATCTTTACAATAACTGGTATGGATCTCCACTTGTAAAGGTTCATCAAACTTTTCTTGGACCACACTGAAAAACCTCAGATGAATCCTGCTCTATCTTAATGTTTCTCAATAACTTTTTATTGTATTTTTCACCTGCTACACCCTTCATGTAGTTCATGCAAATTTCTTTCACTATTCCTTGTGGTGAATTTACTTCTCCTAGATTTCCAGTTAATGTTGACAGCATGTTAGTTACAACATTCTCTTCTCCTAGGATATATTCAGTTTGATAGTTATACTGTTGAAATGCGAGTACCTGTTTTCTTAGGTAGTTGTGTTTTTGCTTAAATTTCATTAAAATGATTATTCTTTGACATCTGTACACAGAGATGTATCATTCCAAATGATGGTCAACGTTTCTCTCTCAATAACAATGTATTCTCTCTCCCACACAATTAATGCTTTGCTGGCAAATGTGGTTGTGCATTGCTCACTTCGACCATCAACCTCATATACTTGAAATAGATGGAAAATGATCCTGTACTTCCTGCCATCTGAGCCAAGGTAAAATTGTTTTGTCAAATCTGTATAAAGTAGAATTAACGCTGATAAGTCAAAATGAACTGCTCTGAAAAATTTTATGCTGCATCTCTCCTCAGGTCTGCATCTTTCTTAAACAATTTCAGTAGGTGAAGTAATGAAAGATTGTGTCTCCTCCAGTAACATCCAGTGAATCCTAAATATGATTTTAAGTTTCATCCACACATTGGTGTAGGAAAATTCTCAGTTGTCGTCATCCTCTGTGGGATGGATTCAAACATTTTGCATCATTGCGGGCCTGAGAAATCTTAATTGATTTTTTTCAAGCTTTAATTTCGTTAAGTTTACAGTGACTCAAGCGCTCTTAAATGCACTTTGGTTACGTTATAACATAGTGAGATGTTCCTCCCATGATGCAGATCCAAGTAAAACATCTTTGGCACAAACAGTAATGCACTTAAGCTGTTACGGTTCTAATACCTAAACAAGTTCTTTTATAAAGGCGGCAAATGATATTTCAAACCAAATGAGTTTCTCTTAAATTTATAGCTCCGATCATTGCGTAGAAACACAGAGCATTTCTGGATGCCTGAGTGAAATGAAACTTGCCATTAATTGCTTGTAAATTCTGAACTGCTTGAATACCTGAAAACATTATATTACTGTAGTAGCTCTTCTCAATTCTTGGGTTGATCCCTCTGCAGAGGAATGATCCTGTCGACTTCTTTAGCACCCAGTACAATTACCGCAGTTCCATTTTGCTTCATTACTGCAGGAGTAGGACTACTACACCCACTCGATGATTTCCAAATCTAGCATTCTCTGAATTTCTTTGTCAATAGCAGATTTCATGGATGATGGCGCAAAGTAAGATTTTATATGAAATGCTTCACAACCTTTTACGTTTAATTTGCAAAACATCTTTTCATTAGTCCGAGCTCGGACGGAAGTAAACCTTGGCGGTACCTCAGTACGTGTCTCAGCTCAGTGTTCGGTTGCTTGATAATTTGTGTTAACTTATCATATTTCGCCTGAATATCTGCAGCAGCGTCATTCACGTCATCCCTCGTCTTCACGTCATTATCTTTCCCTGAAAACTGAGGAGTCACAACTCCCGCATCTTCTATCAAGCTAATAAAACGAAGGTTCACGCCTAAATAATTTTCACGATCTTCATCTACAATTTCTTTAAAGCAAATCTTCATCTCTTATTCCATATTCTTCAAGTCAGTCAGTCCTTCTACAAAATCTGATAGGTAACATTTTTCTTTCAGTCATTATGTACCGAATATATTTCCAGGGCTCAAAAACGGAATAACAAAAACTAGCTGCCCAAAATCTTCTCCCAAAATTCGATATTTCAACGGAAGTTGTTCCCTGACTGGCTTGCTTCGACCTGAAAAAATAGACACCTTCACACGATCATTGAGCTACTGAAATAATTTCACTGTTATTGCGATCGCCTCTGAGACAGAAAGACAACATCATCTCGGCATACATTTCCTAGTACAATTAGTTTAACGGCGTCCTTAGTACGTTGCTCATCTTCCAGTAATAAGTCTTCCTTAATGTTGGAACCATTGTCTA
The DNA here is from genome assembly GCF_023864275.1 of Schistocerca cancellata. Lineage (NCBI taxonomy): Eukaryota > Metazoa > Arthropoda > Insecta > Orthoptera > Acrididae > Schistocerca > Schistocerca cancellata. The sequence continues at coordinate 608,362,861 of NC_064632.1, read as the reverse complement.
TGTGCACTGTTTGTATTGCTACAGGTGACCTGTGTCCATACATTCAGTTTCAAAGGGGTTCTGAAATCAGTTTTCCTCGAATTCCTACTGATTCGTATTTTCTTCTACGTTGTAGTAATGGATAGCAAGCCTTGCGATCGCCATTCTCCGGAATTCGTGGAATATTGCAGTCTGAAGTAGTCACACCTTCTCCATCCGTTACCATCATTCCACCAATTCAGTCCCCGAATGTTCGGTATTGCGATAATCATTTCGTGGTACTTCATTGTCTCGCTTTCACATGTCTCGTGTGCAGTATTAATGACTTTTTAATCTAAACATGTTTCTGCGTTTGTTCAAGTTTATAGGCAAGGTCCGTGCATTTTCTTTGTCCGCCAGCTGCCATTTTAATGAGTGCCCGTTTATGCTGTGAACAATCATTTCTTACTATCAAATTCAGTACATAATTCATTCTGTTTTACTGTGAACACACCAATGAGTTCCTTTCGCGACATTTCTAATGCTTCTCGAAATTTTTATGCACTCATTTTGACTTGATCCTCCACTCGATTTAATTCGTGTTTGAGATCATCAGTTTGTATTTTTGTTTGCTTTTTAAGGTAATTAGTTTACTATCTGATGTCAGCAGTTTGCTGTATTATGTAATTAGTCTGATATTTAATGTCTGGAGTTTGTTGTTGAAGATTACTATTGGTTGCCTTGATGTATTCAGACAACTGATAGACTGTTAATGATTCATGACAACCGTTGGTATTGTAACTTTGTATGTTGAACTGAATACTAGCTACCCAACGCCGTTATTATCACAATTTAAACTGTTGCTGTTTAACAAAATTTCCGAACCATTAAACAGCTGAATCATCCTGCAGAATAATATCTCCTACACCATTATAGTGTCTTCACTGTTAGCATTCACTGTGAAGAGTAGCACGTGGCCTATTTTGTCTTAGTGACACTTATTGACAGTTTATAATTCACAAATTATTATTCCCTTCCAACGTTGTCTTTACCAAAACAAGGTGTCTCTATGCTGGAATGCTACGAACTCACGAATTACTGTAGCTCTGCTGTATCAGCCGCCTCTGATGTTCGTTCAACAAATGCGTCGCCATTCGTGGGCTTCCTTTTTCGTTGGTCACTTAGTAGATAACTGCCAATCTTCTTTTCAACGAATCTTTTTTTTTTTTCATTTAGTATTATTTGATGAACAGGTACCGGTAGTAAAGTTCGTTAAGCTCAGTGGTTTAAGATGTCAGATTTAGTTTATTATCTCCTTCGGCGAAAGGTATTATTGAATTATACGAATGAAATCATGCTACAGGATTCGAATAAAACTTCAGTATTCATGATTGCTGCAACCTTGGACGACGTTGCGAATTACTGTTCAGTATTACTTTCTGACATACAACAGTAAAATTCAGTACACTACTTGACTTTCTTTCGAATGCCTCCTCCGACCGAGTGTTTACGATCGACTACATCTGGGGACAACATTAACGACTGCCGCGCTGATGCACGCGCAAAGACAAGCAACCATAAAACTGATTGTGGAGCCTAGAGATGTGTTTTGTCGCAGCTCACACAGGTCGTGTTTGTTCTCGTATCAAAGGTGAGCTCACTCCTCTAAAAGTCAAATCAGTCAAGAGTTTCGCCGAGTCGTTGCCGGTTGGCGTGATCATGCTTACTCAGGTGCTGTATGCTCACGTACTGTTTTACTAACAACGTATATAAAAAAACTCGTATTTTTAAGATTTTAGAATGCTTACTGTTAATGTTGACACAGGTCTACGAGCTCGCACTCGAGTGAGCAATTGTGTCTAAGTGTGGCAACGTACAGAAAAGTTTGTGCTCCCACGAATTTCATGTCTTCCTTGTGTACTCTTTGTTAACCAGGTGCGTCGCGGTTTCGAGGAAATCAACAGAAAACTGGTGCACGATTTGGGACAGGTCGCTGCAGAACCGTCAGGGCACTGGACTATCCCGTTTCGAGCGGCCAGTCTGGGAGGAGTGTTCAGCAGGAAATGGTGTGGAAGGAGCAGGCTGGCAGTTGCTGAACGTCTAGAGCTCCCTGCCACAGCTCACCATAGCTGCCGAGGCGCACCGCTACCAGTTCAGTTTAACAGCAAACTGCCGAAAGCACTGCCTGTTAGCATTTCATTAGGAAGTGCAGGTGGGTACCAGATGCCAGATTCATTTACATTTGCTTATCGCTTAGCAGCAACAAGAGAGTTCATGAGGTTTAATAGCGATATGGCATTAATGTGGCCAAAACATTCTGTTCTTTGGAAAGTAAACTGTTTACCATGGAAACTGCAACAATGGCGTGAAACATATATAGTAGGAAGAACCCACAATTAATTTTGTAGGTAATTTTGGAGATCGAAATTTAGTACTCAAGGCTGCCTCGTCTGGCAGCAACAACGGTTCTCATTTGGCTCGACACTGAATGGAGCTGGGCTTCGACAGCAGATATAGGCACAGCAGTCCATGCTGCTTCAACCTTGTGTTAGTGTTCATCAGTCATAGTAACTAGAGAGTGGCGTCGTGCTGGACTTTCGGTAACCCACGACCCAACTTAACAGTGGATGAGAGATTGCACATACACCCTCTGCATTAAGGCTGGGCAGTAAGGGCAAAGTGCGGTCTTGTGTTACCTTGTTGAAAGATAATGTCACAAAGACCTTGAAGCTAGGGCAGTCACCGTCCTTGACACCTCAGAAGTAGAACGGCTGTTGTCCAAATCACAGACTTTGCGAAACAGAGGTGATCGTGTTATGTAACCAGAAGCGCTCCTTACAGTCATGCCAAGTGCTGAGTTTGTAAGACGAAGATGAATGCACTTTAACAACATGCGATTTCCTCTTAGCCTCCACACCCACACAGATACCTCTACTGCAGTACTGTACTCCTGACTGGGACTCATCTGAAATGACGATGTGGTGCTATTTGTGGATCCAATTTTGTCTTTAGGCGACCACTGTCAGCATACCTTGCTCTTCTGCTGCATCTAGAGTAGCAGCAACAACGGGCGCCATGCTCATTGTGCTCTAACCGTCTCCCTGTCCTTGTGGATACTTGTCTTGCTGCAAGCAAGCCCACTTACATGACACAGCTAGGCGCAAGTTTCGTGACACTGCTGGGATCGTGCACAGTCCATCGATTCCATATTTGCATGACACTTGCAGGATCACACCTGACAAGAGCAGAAATATTGCAGAACAGTAAACCACAGGCGACGATCCCAATATTGTCGATTTTCCTCACGTGCTTGTAGACGTTTGTCCTTCTTACACGAGGCACAGCTCCATCTTCTCACAAACTGATATCATTTTCCAAAATATTTGAGAAGGTGATGTATTCTAGAATAGTATCTCAGCAACAGTAATATCCTCAATGTATCACCGTTTGGATTTCACGAGAGTTTCTTCATTGAGAATGCCATTTAAATGATCACTCAACCAATCTTACAAGCGTTAAATAACAAAATAGCGCTGGTTGGTATTTTCTGTGACCTATCTAAGGCATTTGAATCAGAATACTCTCCAACATATACAAAAGTTTTATGGAATTGATCGTACAGTCAACCAATGGATGTCATATGAAACCAAAAGTGTGCAGGAAGTTTTACTTAGTAATTCAACCAGTAAAGTCTGTGGCATTATTCTGACTTGGGAGCAATCGGATACAGGATTCCCCAAGGTTCTATGTTAAGTCCTCCATTGTTCCTCACTTATGTCAACGATCTCATGTTAAATATATGACAAGCACAATTAGTTGTTTTTTCAGTTGACTCTAGTATTGTTATCAATCCGAGCATACATACAGTAACAGAACAAATGGTAAACAAGGTCTCAAAAATATCATTGACTGATTTTCTGCGAATGCTCTCTCCCTAAATTCTAAAAGACGTGACATATTCATTTCTGCACATCTAGGGGTACTGCGCCAATGATAAATGTAACACTTTGTGAGGAAATGACAAACAGAAGGGAAACTTCTTTTCACGAAATTTCGATTATACAAATCCAACAATATTTTGTTGATTCCCATCATAATAAAATAAATGGGTGCTCATGATTAAGTGGATATTACCCTGTAAAAACATTTGCTTTCTACATGGTATGTCAAGCATGCAGCACACAACAAAACAAGCGAAATTCACAATTTCTGAGAGTCTGTTACTAGTACCACACCACAGTCTCATAACAGTGTTACACACAAAACTCACTCAATAAGCCCTTCAAAAAGCAAGAAAACCGTTTATGTTCCGATAGTACTGTATTACCTCATACCATTAATTTTTACAAGTCCACTCATAGTGCTACCATGTCAGGTGCATAGGCGCCTCTCACAACCTGGCAGTAATAGGGCAAAGTGGGCGCTACCCCACATTGCATGATTGCCAGATTTATTCAAGATGGCATATCCAAGATGGTGGCCATAGATGTGGCAGCATTGTGATGATGTCATGGAGGGAACTTCAGATTTTGGTGGGAAAATAGGTCGACTGGGCTACCTCCGCTAATACAACTGTCCTTCCTCCCTCCCCTCCTGTACCATCCCCTCCCCCTCCCCTCTCCCTCCTCTCCCCTCCACTATCTGGAAATTAGTGGAAAAGGACTCAGTCTGTGTTGGGCTGCCAGATAGAATGGACGTATGTACTTATTTTTTATGCATTGTTTATTTAAGCAATTTAAGTTGTCGTAAGTAGTAGCTCCAACCAGTGAGTTCACCATGAGGTCTGGGGTCCAAACGACCTAGTTTACAACACCACCACCGTAGGGTGATATCGTCCCTTCCTCTCTCCCCTCCAATGATGTAACCCAAGATGGCGGTCTGGGGAAAAAATGGCCGGTAAAGGTTTCAGTCTGTGTCTAACTGCCAGACTGGGAAGACGAACATAAGTGTCTACATTGTTCAATGGACGAGATGGCTGCACTGCAGAAGGAGGAGTAATCCTGAATGTGGAGACTGTGTTAATAGCAATGATATCTAAGATGAATGCGCTACGTGAAATAATGAAGATGGGGCTAAGGTACACTTACCAACTCATGCTGATAAATGCATGTTCTGTAACTGTAGATCATTCGATAAGAGCCCAGTCATGAAGTGCAAGAGGCAAGACATTCACCCCAGAGCCTCTGTGCCCTGCTGGAAGAGAGGCAACACGCTGGGCTCCCTGCCCCAAGCCTCCGTGCTGGCTTAGAGCACCACACGCTAAGTACTTCCTGTTACGTTGGAAATACCTGTGGCCTTCCTCCTTCCCCACTGAGCGAGGTGGCACAGTGGTTACCACACTGGACTCGCATTCAGGAGGACGACGGTTCAATTCCGTGTCCGGCCATCGTGATTTAGATTTTCCACGATTTCCCTAAATCGATTCAGGAAAATGCTGGGAGGGTTCCTTCGAAAGGGTATGGCCGACTTTCTTCCCCGTCCTTCCCTGATCCGATGAGACCGATGACCTCTCTGTTTGTTCTCTTCCCCCAAACAACCCAACCCATCCCCTCCTTCCCATCCGTAGCACACGGATAGTCTTTGTTGTTGAACGTGAACTGCTTCAGGAATTAATACATCTGGTGTTGTGGAATATTGTCACATACGTAACTTGAAGATATCACAGGAACTAAATGTACCGCTCCACAAAGAGAGACAGAGAGATAGCCTTGCAGATGACATGAGAGTATTTAAATAATTACATGTTTTGTTCTGAAGGATACCACCACCACCACACTGGAACATGGAATCTAAAAAGATCGCTGCACACTTGTGCAACCTCCCTGAGACACTTCACCCGCTTTTGTGTGAAACAGATCTGCAATATCTGATTTTACATGCCAAAACCATATTTGGAAGACGAAATAAATATCTCCGTAACTCTAAATCAGGGCGCTCACCACTTTTCGAGTTTTAGCTGCTTGTTTGAAGGTACTGCCAGAGAGAGAGAAAAATTTCTGAGTCCTACAGCAGCTGTGGTGTTAATCACTTTTCTGAAACTGTGAATGGACTTTGTGCTATATTTGCTGCTAAAGGAGTTAGGGACATTATTTTCCTCTCTTCTCGAAGCACACACTGCTGTCGAAGCATAGACAGGAAAATCAGAACAATTACACAATCAGAATTCGAAGCACTATCCTACAGGCGAGGAACATGGCTGGAATTTTCGGTGTCCTAGAGTTGCTGGTCTGGAGATGCTCTAAAGCCACAATGGCAGGTGAGGGATAGCATCCTGCCAGAGATGGATAGTCTGCTTGAACTTGCCTCTAAACACTCGAACAAAGAAGACATCGTGTGATTCTCGGAACTTTTGTAGATGCCCTTCCCCCGTCTTGTACGAACCAGCCTGTAGAGGCTGCTATTTCCAACACAAATGATGTCTCGTGAACGGAGCAGTCTGATCGGTTCTTATTGAATTCTCCTGCCAAAATGCTGTTGGTGTCAGTGTGGGAGTACTGTCAGCCATTTACTGTAGACAAAGAAATTACGAGTGTTTCACCGGCAAAACCATTTTGTACAGATCGAAAACAACATACGGCAGTCGTATTGCACTGAGAGTTAAAACCCTGCAAAAGTGGTCTACAGTTCATGAAATAAGGAAACTACCATGACAGACACAGTATCAGTTACACTACTCTGCTATTGTCGACCTAAACCAATCTCCCATTGGCCTACATCACTACATACCACGTTAATGTAGTAACCACATTTCGTATCCTGCACTATACAAAGTCATTACTTCTGCATCCTGCATATAGCTATCGAGCACCAGACACTCGAACATATACCGCAAAGATAGACAGATTCCAAAAAAGGCATAACCACATGCACTGTATACAATCATCGCAGAACTAGATACTTCCCGTGAGGTTGGTTGGTCACGAGTCAACCGTCCCCACACACATATTGGCTCGATGCGGGACCAGAGAGCCCTCAGCAGACTGCCGTCACTCTATGAACTCGTATACAAAGGCTGGCAAATCACATGTATTTTATCGCTGTAGTTACAATTAAATGTTACCATTGCAGTCCCAGTCTGATGAAATTTGACAAAGAGCGAAGTTTCAGAAGTACCCTCTAATAACGGCTGTCGCTCTGGAAATGGAAACATCTGTACCATTCTTTCCACGCAAAAAAACCATTAATTCCCCTTACAGATATCACAGTCTCCCACATAAAAACCATATCTTCCCTTACGACAGGATATAGTCATTTTCATTGCACATGTTGGAGCACACTCACACTTTATAACCCTGCTGATCATGGCGAATCTATCACACATCCCCTACTACTAAGTATAATACTTCGCCAGTAACTGAATGCTGGGGAAGCCAAACAGTACTGAGCGAAAATCCGCTATGAATGTATATGTCTCACTTGTTTTTTCTTGTGTATGGTACCAGTGTGTCTTAGTAAGAGAGTCGTAATCGTCTTACAAGCAACAAACTATTAAGAAAACATGATCGCAATGGCTATGTTACTGTCACAAGCAGTATTGGTTCTACAGGCTCACACAAGTGTTGCTAATGATATCCATGCTAAAAACTATGCAAGATTTATAAATCGAGGTATGGTATTACTTCTGAATGAAGTGGCTTTCCACACAAATATCGCACGACATTAAATATCGACGATGATGGCGAGGATAGTATTAACAGATCGAAAGTGTGAGTGCAAGTCGCCAGCAGTGAAAGCTCGTAACAAAAGCGTCGAATTTAGAAAGTGATTCAGCCAGTATTTGCAACTCCCTGACGCTGCTGCTGGATATTTCTCCAGTATTTGTAATGCATTCTATCCCGATGCCATGGCACAGGTTTTGCAATTCATCCCCTGAATTACACGCGATGGTTGATTTAGAATCATCACTTACAGCAGATGGTGTCCTATGTGGGGAATCACTTAAAAATGCAGTGCTAGATTGAGGTCGTATGAAATGTATACTAGCTTTTCGGATCTATAATGTTGTGCTTTCTGGTAGAAATGCTGTCTGCGATTTGGCATCAAGTCTCTCCGTTCAACTACATACTTGCAGCGGATCCTATGGAGGTGTCGTTTAATGATTACAACCACTGATGAATCATATTAGTGCAACTCTCATATCGCAAAAAGGAGTCACCTTTTTCGAACTTAACTGTTACAGTGAAACTCCAATGTGACTGTAGACAGTCCCTCGGCATCTTGGAACTGTTCCTCAGTCTCTGCAGCTTTGTGCATGTGATCGCTCCAGTTTAAGTCGGAACTGAACACAATGGGAAGAGCGCTATATCTGCCCCTTTCTGCACCCCCATGGAGAAACAGGTTGAGTTGAATTAATAGGAGGATCGTCTTTTTTGGCCACTCGATGGAAATGGGGGTATTTTGTAGTAGCTCCGCCAATGATGTGTGATGTGTAAAATAAGGGCCAAAACGAAGCTTTCGCCTGCAACACAAGGTAGTATAAAAGACAGTATGGGAACTGGAAGACGGACGAGGATTTTGCTACTGCATTGCTGTGCATCTCCAAACTACATGCAGGTACTGCACTCCAAAGGAGATTCTGCGCCCCTCAGGGTGCATTCACATCTCTCGCCTATACACTCCCTCAATCATCATTATTTCGTACCATCCAATAAAGTAAAACTATGAACTATAAAAGCTTCCCTGACATCATCCGACAGAGATCTCGATAATATTTTTCTGCGTCACTGTCTTCCAATAGATACATCAAAAACAAATACCACCTGTGAGCTGGCTGGCATCAAATGGTTCAAATGGCTCTGAGCACTATAGGACTTAACAGCTATGGTCATCAGTTCCCTAGAACTTAGAACTACTTAAACCTAACTAACCTAAGGACATCACACACATCCATGCCCGAGGCAGGATTCGAACCTGCAACCATAGCAGTCGCACGGTTCCGGACTGCGCGCCTAGAACCGCGTGACCACCACGGCCGGCTGGCTGGCATCGAGCGTATGCGCTGACCCCCAGTAAATATGCAGGTAGTGATCCGTACACTGATCGAAGTCGCTTGCACAGGCCAGTTGTAACGGAACTGAAATGATGGTAGGCTGCCAGCAATTTGGAGCCTGCGCGTCGGGAACGGACGCACTGGCGTGAGACTGCCAGGGAGCGCATGATGCCATCTATTGGCGAAACCGGGAATTAACGCTACCTGTCAGACAATGCACTAATCTCTCGGACTCAAATGTATTCTTTTTCTTGTTAAATATACGTTATTACTATATAATTTAATGTGATTAAGCGCTAGTAGTAAATCATTATGACTGGTATGAACTCCAGGGTAATAAATATAAAATTTCTTAAACACTAAATGATTTCGATAAAAATGTGGTAGGGGAAAACCCCGACTCTCGGTGATACGAGCGTCGCTAGTGGTAGCTGGAGAGTGGAGACACATGGACAGAACAAGAGAATGGCATGGGGAGTGTTGACGTGATCGGACATGTGTAACTGTGCTCACGCAAAAGTAATTGTGCAACGGCGAAGAGGCGAATATCGTCGCCGTTTGTGGAGTAAAACGCGACGAATGGTTATCGAAGTCGTCTCTATGCCACTGGGGCTGATCGTAAGAGTCCCTGCGCCCAGATTTTATGGCGAACGTGCAGTAGCTTACACGAGCGCTAAGGGCATGAGGCGTGAAGAGCTGCGTTATCCACGTACATCTCACCACCAGCACCGGCACGTCTACCCAAGGCAAGACTGCTTGTAGTTGTTAATTCGAACTTTATAGAAATGTAAAAGGAGAATACCAGTTGTTCTTTTTATGCAAGTACAGAGGACAGAATACAGTTATGAGTAAAATTACGACGCATGTTGTTCATTGCAAAGTGTAGTAACCTCAAACATAGTATAGTGAAATCAAACTGAGACCACCATCGCCTCTTTGATTTACAATTCTTTTTGTTGTAGAATACTTTAGCGTATAAGATGGTTGAAAAGAGCAATGGTCACACCAGAATGAGTCGCCATTTTATAGTTAACTTAATTTTTTCTGAGTAATTTTTTAAGTAACGTCACTTAAGTAATTCTATATCAATTGTTCAAAGAGTAATATCCAAAATCATTACATAAAGTTGAAGGATAGAATTTTGTTAACCCAAGTTGCATAAATAGCCTTGGTAGTAATTACCAAGTCAACACACAGAAATTGAAAGAGTATTTGCTTTGTTGAATCAGCTTGAATGACCAGTAATAGTAATATTCAAAATTAAGTTTAAATTCAACTCAAACCGTTTCACTTTGAAATGAGCCAAAAATTGATTTATTCTTTTGCTGCTTCAGAGCTGGCGACCGTAGTTATAAGTATTTTCATGAGGATTCGACGGTAAGTCTGCTGCTCTCGTAGTGCTGATAGGATTATCCACTGCAGCTTGTAGTGATGATTGGATACTCACTACCAAGTTAAGTGGGTCAGGTAAGCAGTGTTACCATGTGAACTGTAGGGCACTGTAGGCCGTGGATCGAACCCGTTCAATCATCACAGCTCTTTGGGAAATGGTCCGGTTAGGAGTGTGCTTTAATCATTACGTAAATACTGGCGAGTAACGGTCAAAATGTACCCGCAAGTGAATTTAATAGCTTAGCAAAGTCCAAGTAGCATATAGTAATGTAGTGCAATGGCGAGGGTAGGAGCAGAGTAAAAGTGAACTGAGCGTGTGGCAGCTGTGCTGTATTCAAATATTAACAACTTGAATTCACTACTACCTCTTACCATTAGGAGTGAGTTATTTACTGTTAAAATACGTAGCAGTAACCGCAAAGACGTGACAGCTACAAGTCCTTATTGGTGATATACATACGGAATTAGGAAGCGGGTCATTCCATCAGGGGAGGGGATTAAAACAACTGAGTCGGTTGAGAATATACCCCATTTACTGACGGAAGGATTCGGCAGTTCGGTCGCACAGTGTAAGGCAGGCTGTTCCAACCGAGCTCCAGGGAGCCGGAGCGCTCCGGAGCGCTCACTGCGGCAGCTCGGAGCCCACGTGGAGGGGGAAAGCGAACTCACTGCCCCCTGGCCGCATGCAGCCGCAACTGACGCAATAATCCGTGTTCAATGACAGCTAAGACTAGCCACGGAAGCCTTGTACCTCTATTGGAGCACACCTTTCTATTCATTGACAGGGATGGTCGACGGCAGTGTCTTGTATGTCATAAAGTATTTAATTCTCCGAAGAGGTACAATATACTACGACATTACACACGTCTTCACGCAGCGCACTACGATCAGGTAGAAGGCGTTGCACACAGAGAACTGGTAGCCAGGCTTAACAACTGCATACCAGGAGACGTACGTTCAAAACGGTTTTGTAATACGGCGGGTATCAAAACATGCAACATAGTTCGTGTTCTGTAATGCGTTTATCGTTTTCAGGTGAATGAGAGTGGAGAAAACACTACTGAATCTGCAATTCGAGCAAGCTGCAGGGTGGCTCAGATCATCGCAACGAGTGGAAAGCCGTTTACGGTGGGACCACTCGTAAAATAGTGCATGGTAGCAGTTACAGAATGTTTGTTTCCAAGGGAGGTGCAGGCAATTGAAGGGGTTTGCCTGTCGAAGCAAACAATGTCCCGTCGAATCCTGGACATGGCAGCGGATTTAGAGACACAGCTCAGGAAAAAGGTGGAGAGCTTCGTTGTAGTTTCGCTAGCGCTTGACGAAAGAACCGACATATCGGACTGACTCAGCTTGCAGTCTTTGTGCGTGGTGTCGACATGGAGCTACAAGTGACTGAAGAACTCTTGGATGTCGTACCACTCGATTACACCGCAACAGGACGTGACATTTTTGAATCTGTTTGTGGTGAATCAGTGGACAATGTGAATTTGCCGTGGGATAAGCTCCATTCTGTAGCGACAGACGGTGCTCTACAAATGATCGTGCGTCACCAAGGTTTCGCTTCTCGTTTGAAAAATAAACTCAGGGACGAATTCGGGAAAGACATTTTGACTCTTCATTGTTTTATTCACCAAGAGGCACTGTGTGCTGAAACAGTAGAGCTATGTGTAATGAAAGATGTCGTGAAGTGTGTGAATCTTGTGCGGTGTCACGGTATGAATCACACCAATTCAAGCGATTCCTGAAAGATATGGAAGCGGAGAATGAAGATATACCTTACCACAGTACAGTTCGCTGGCTGAGTCAGGGAAAAGTTCTTGATGTTTTCTTTGCCATTCGTGAGGAAATATCCCTTTTTCTCGAAATGAAAGGGGAAGAAATGCGTTGTCTGAAAGATATAAAATGGATATCAGACCTGGCGTTCCTAGCTGACATAACTATGCATCTGAATAATTTAAATCTGTGATTGCAGGGCAAAGGGCAGGTAATCGTTGACATGCACGACCAGATCAAAGCGTTCACGGAAAAGTTACGTTTATTTGAGAGGCAGATGAGTAATGGATATTTAACGATCTTCAATCGTCTTGCTTCATTAAAACTACTTGAAGGTACTGCTTTCGGCGATTACCAAGCAAAGTTAAAGCAGCTCATCACTTCGTTTGAAACACGATTCCGAGACCTCACTAGTTTGGAAATGGAACTTAAGGTGTTCAGCACTCCTTTTTCAGTTTCCCCCGATGACTTGTCATGGTCACTTCAGTTGGAGATTATTAATTTGCAAAATTCAACTTTGTTAAAAGAGAAGTACTACAACACGTTGGATTTGTCACGATGCTATCGATCATTACAGAAAAAAACATTTCCCAAGCTTCACAACAATGCCGCTCAGATCATGTGCATGTTTGGATCTACGTATTGTTGTGAGCAGCTTTTCTTAGCAATGAAAAGAATACAAAGTAACGAACGATCGTTTCTTCAGGAAGCAACTATGAAGGCCATCCTTCGCATTGACGCTGCGAACACTTTGACGCCTGATATATCCGATCTTGTAATGAAAAGAAAATGTCAAGCTATAGAGGCCCAATAAATTTAGAATGCAATTTCTTGTACAACAGTTGTTCCTTTTTATTTCCTGAAGATCATATTTCCTACTGTAGTATGTCACCACATCTTAGCAGCTAAAAGTATGCGGTTGTCGATCTTGTAAGACGCAGCTGGCACTTCAAAACGCTTGCCTTGCCTCCTGCCTCAGGCAGCCGTGCCACGTGCCAGCGTGCCGGCCCACTTGAATGGTCACAGCGAGCGACACGGCTCCCTGGAGCAGGGAGCGCTCCGCGGCTCACAACGGAGCCGACGAGCTGGAACAGCCTGGTGTAAGGTTTCATTGCCTGTGCTGTAGGAGGACCATATCCTGCAGACTACCAGTCGCAACACCGTGTTGTTTGATACACTGCTTTTTTTCTGCTGTAACTTGTTCAAGCACTCTATTACTACAGGTTTGTACACAGCGATACATTTTGTTTTTTTTTCACCATGACCTCAAAGTCTGTGACAGGTTCTAAGCTGATGTTAACATGTTTGAATCCATTGGCTCTCACAGAAAAATGGGCATCATGTGGTGTAAATCGCGTTGCTGCTGCTCCCTCAAAACATACACTGGTGGACTGAAATAAAATAGTCACAACGCAAGGAAACTCAAAGAGTTTTCCGGCCTGGTGGAGCGTTTCCAAACAGTTTCAAAAGTTGACTCATGAGCCCTACATTTCAACTCATCTTTCACAGTAATGGGGATTGATTGTCTTCACATCGGCTATGGATTTCTCGAGAATATTACCTATGATGTCGAATAGTGTTTCTTTCACAAATTTGCGAGTTTCATTTTGGAGCATATTTCGTACTTGTGTGAGTATTTCTTCTATTTATGATATTTGTGTTCAGATTTTACGAAACAAAACTGGCCATGTGCACGGTTTACATATAAGCCTTTTCTCCCTCCTTCGGCTGGCCGGAGTGGCTGAGCGGTTTTAGGCGCTAGAGTCTGGAACCGCGCGACTGCTACGGTCGCAGGTTCGAATCCTGCCTCGGGCATGGATCTGTGTGATGTCCTTAGGTTAGTTAGGTTTAAGTAATTGTAAGTTCTAGGGGACTGATGACCTCATAAGTTCAGTCCCATAGTGCTCAGAGCCATTTGAACCATTTTTCTCCGTCCTTCATTTAACCAAAAAAATCACTCTCTCAGTGAAAGCTATTAGTGTTCATGTTTTCTTTGGGTTTGGACGGTACTCTGTTTTTGTTCTAGACTTCAACTAACACTACAATCATCCTTTGAACCCAATCCATAGAATCGTTGGAATTATTTCCTATAATGTTTCCACAATTTCTAACGAAATGTCGACAACATTCAAATGAATGCCCAAGAAATTTAATAAATAATACCTATGAGGGTCTTCAAGAGAAGTAGGTAATAACGATTACATACCACGTTTTTCATATTTCATCTTCGCAATGTTGGAAAACATTAATTGGATGTTACATTACTGTGGACCTCTGGAATCTGCACAAAGACAGAAGCTACTAACAATCATACCCAAAGAAATTACAAACAAAATTAATTCAGTTTTATATCCACTGTTAACATTTAGCCGTACTGAAGAGGCAACAGCTATATTTTATGGATATTAAATGAGTTGCAGATTCGAGTCAGTAACAACTGTCAGCAATTATGTTAGAGAAACTATCAATGGAAAATGAAATTTGCTGTGCAAATTATGATCATGTTGTGCTATGTTATCTGTTTACTGATGTACCATCAACTGTGGACATGTGCCTACTGTGTTGGGCATGCTCTTTCTGCTACAGCTACGTGGGGGTCTACATTTCTCCAGCCGCCTGGGGAGCTAAGAATTTGGAAAATTTGAACTTTTTTCTGAATACTTGAAGCGTGTTTCTTTCAGTACATTCTTACTGTATAATAATTTCGGAACGGGTTTCAACATGTCGGATTGGACGCGTCCCTTTTGAGACAAATCTCCTGGCGAGCCTCCCCAAGTTATGACATGTTACAAACTATTAAAGATGACTCGCTCGTGTGTCCCCTGCAAATGCAGCGGCACCTCTATAGGTCGAACTATTTGCATTGTTCTTGAGCCTTGTTTTGAGCACAATCAAACTTCAGATGTCACGCATAACATTGTGAGAATTGTCTGAGAATGGAAACAAGATAAAAAGACAAAGTGTCTTTGCCCGATGCGTCTTCATAATGAGCTCCCCTTACAAAACGAGGCAACCGAAACTAGGATAAACCGCAACAGCTTCGGCACAGACCAGGGATGCACTCTTAGTAGTGATCGGAGGCCAACTCTGGATATCGGCGACAGCAAAGCCAGATGTTTCACGCTTCTGGAGAGGCTGGAGTGACAATGGAGACGTGGGGCCAGTCCCTCGCACCTCCTGGCCTCAGTTGCCCCGCAGCTTGCCAGACTCGCTCAGCTAGCCTTCCCACCCGTGTGTCACTTCCGCCTTCTGTGGAAGATTCTGGATGCTGCTATCGCATCTTAGTATGCGGAATACTGTGACAGCACTGGCGATCAGTGATTTTTACTCCCAATGATGATGGTGCAAATAGCCATCAAAAGCTCGAGTGTTTTATTTGAAATGATGCAGCTCATATACCGAGAAGATTTTATTCGCGTGTGGCACCACTAGGACTCTGGACTAAAGTGCCTTTCTTATTGAGCTTTGAACATTAGCCAACCAGCAATACATATATGTAAATAGAGCCCTAAATTTTTGTATCATCTTATATACATATACATATTTTAACCCTAAATTTTTGTATCATCTTTACCTTTCAGTCCTTTGAGTTTGATAAAAGAAAGAAACCGAACAGTTAAATGTTTCTGCAAATTTATCTTTTTTTAGATTTTACAAACATTTGCAAAATGTTCGCTTTTTAATCGCATTTGAATCTTTATTTATATTTTTGAAGCTTCTGACTGAAGAGCACAATGTTTATATCACTGGCAACCTCCCTCCTTCATCCACCCGTGTTGGTCGTGGGGGAAAAAATAACAATAATGAGCTGGGTAGGGACGGTAGCAGGACTGTAGAAAGTACCGTCTGTGGCCGCTGAGGCTGTCTTTCAGAGCGTGGCGACGCCACAGCGCCGGCACTGCGCCGCGTGCACGCGCACGCGCTGCTGCGGCAGTGCACAGCTGCGGCGGAGGAGGCGCTCGGCAGCGCCCTGGCGTGCCAGCTGGCGACGGTGGCCGCCGGGCTGGCGTGGTGCCTGCACGAGCTGGCGGCCGCCTGGGGCCGCGGCCGCGGTGCGGCGCTGGCGTCGGCGCTGCCCGCGGTGCGCGTCGCCACGCACGCCGCCGGCCTGCTGCTCGCCGTGGCCCCCGCCGCGCTCGCCTGCGCAGCGGGCCGGCGCGCCGCGCAGCTGCTGCCCGCCTCCCTGCTGGCGCGGCCACCCGCGCCACTGCTGCACAGCCTGCGCCACCTCTGCGAGCACCTGCTGCACCACGGGCTACAGGTCTGCCAGCTCTGCACTGGAGATGGGCAAAACTGTTCTTTTCAGAGATCAGATCAGAACTGTTCACTCCCTGCTATGAACTAGCTCTTTTTCATGACTCACCACTCATTCACAATAGAAAATAAATGGAAGGCACATTGCCCTTTAAACTTGGTTTATTCCAGTACCATACCTGTATTTTGATCTTATTTGATCCTATTTTGAAGTAACACAGATAATGAGTAAGAATTTTGTATTGTTTATTGAAATTTCCACAATATGACAAAGTTTTTGATTATTGATTTATTTTGCACTATCGTGGTTTTTTGGGTGATCGGAAAATGTTGTAACTTGAGATTTACATTAACAATATATTTGGCTATAATGTATTAAAATTTCATTAACCTCGTACAAATACATCGCAAGCCATATATTTTTAAAGTGAACGTTTCCTTCCGAAGACGCGTAAAATCGCAAAATCCGTACCAGAATAAGGAAAAAAAATATATAAATTTGACTGTAAGACTAAAGTGCTGCATATAGCCTTACGCAGAATAAAACAAGGAAAATATTGGTGTATCACATTTTGCGATACGTTTATCGGTTCGCTCGTAATTAAAGCGTAAATTCGAGTGTCCATAATAAAAATGCTATAGTACGAGAAGTCGTCAGGAACCTAATCTGATCAGTTTAAACAAATAAAAATAAAATAAAAACAAATGATGTATACATAACATAATAATGTAATATACATAGCGGTATTACTACGAAGAACAATATCCAGTAGAGACGAACTCTGATGCAGAAGCGCTGAGTCGAGCAGGTCGAGCCGCGAGCTGTATTACTGCGTGAGCTAAGACCGCAGAGACCAGAGTGACACCTGAGTTGCTTTGCTCAACGCTCTGGCTAGAGTCGAGAACGGTGGGGTGAGCGTCGAGCGGGCGAGTTCTGAGGGTGGGGGGAGCGGTGAACGGGCAACCAGTCACCCGCTCCAAGACAATTCGTCCGTTCTCTTGCGAGCAGGTTGTTGCAAGTAGTTCTTATGTTCTCCGCTAGGAGGCTCTCTGTCCTGCTGCTCGCATCAACTGCCCAGAGGGCAGGACGTGCGACTGAAACGATCGCCGACAGAGTTTGATGCTAAGTTAAGCTGCGCCAGACACTGCACACGGCAGACGACGCACACAGAGGGCACGGCATATGTGAAACACAAAATTCAATGGGGCACTGCACAATGCAGGCAGCCAAGGTAGAAGCAGGGCAGAGGCTGGCGCCGGCTGTGTTGTGTGGCGTGCACTGTGCTCTGACCAGCAGAGGCGCCGCTGATATGCTCCGTCTCTCTCTCTCTCTCTCTCTCTCTCTCTCTCTCTCTCTCTCTCTCTCTCTCTCTCTCTCTCTCTGCCGTGGGAAACGTTTGGAGCTACCGTTCTTTTTTTCTGAATCACTGATTGTTCACTCCTTTGAAAGATTCAACTCTATGAATTAGTTCAGGAGCGGATCCCCATCTCTACTCTGCACCCTCCACTCGAGCTGCCACTGCTAGACAGTGTTTTGCAAAAGGGAGAGCATTAACATATACACGGTGTCTCCCCTATGAATCGTCAGGTGCATTTCGTCTCGTGTTTGGGTTTATGTTTGCAATTTAGTTTTTGCAGTGCTTAGCTCGAGTCGGCCTGACACAATACTGCTCATCACCTCTTCTGTGCAATGCCCAGCGTCGATGGAAAGTGTCAGCTCGTTTCTCGTTATAAAAGAAAATCGTTTCTAAAGCCAAATTTCATATCCCTGTTTGATAGAGAAGTCCTCTATTAGTGTAGACCGATATTCGTTTTAATATCTATTAAAAGGCAGAGTAAAACGTGACAAATAACCAGTAACCTAGCAGTCACAGCACCACCCTGGCCTGTGCAGACAGCTACTATCGTGCAGCAGCACTGCTCAGTCACTACTGGAATACTGGTTATTCTTCGTGTTTTACTGCCCCTGTTAATACGTGCGGATAAAACGAATAACACAGAACTCTAATATAGGACCATTCTATCGCATGGGTACATAATGTTCTGCTTTAAATTTTTTTGTAATAGGAAACGAACTGACAGTTATTATTGGCACTGCTGCACAGCACATAGAACATGTAGCAAGCAGTATTTATTTGGGCTGAGTCCAACTGCAAAAACCAGACTGCAGGTAACTACCAAAATGTCAACGATAATGCACCAGACAACTCTTAGGAATGACACCTAGAATTTATAATGAATCACCTGGAACAATTACATCTTTTACATGAACTAGACTTGGGGTACAGTTATACAGGATGTAGCTCAGGCCACAATTATAAAAGGGTGAGATGGGGAAAGGAGTGGGTACTCAGTATGGGGAAGGATAAAAAGGGTCAGTTAGATTCAATAGGAAGGACAAATGTCAGTACTTCCTGTCTGAGGCAGTTGTTAAATTGGTACAGAAACAGTTACATCCGCTGGTTTCGTCAGGAGGTAAACGACTTGGGATACTGGGTGCCAGAGTACTCGGTTTTCTGCAGTGTAGAGTGGAGTAGAGGGCTATAAAAGCCACTGTCAAGGACAGAAGGAAGAATACATGATAAAGTAATTAAGGAATATTGCCAAAGAGTATACAAAGTAGCGAACAGAGGGCAGAGGCTTGAACACACTTAGAGTTGGATGGAAGATACTGGAATTGATGGCAAAACAAAGATATGATAAGGAAAGAGTAGTTAGAAAGAAGTGCAGATGTCTGTGGTTTGAAAAAAAGCCATTGGGCCATACATAGTTGTATGAGTTTCTGAAGTTCATGGAGTCCAGTAGACCGATTTTTAAGTTGATAGAATAGATGAAATACGAGAGTTGGTTATCCGAAGAGCAGCTGAAATGGATGTCGTGGTGTAGCATGAAAGGATAAGTGGTGGCTACATTGGAAGACAATGTATTCAAACACTTTGCATAACATTGACGTGAGGCTGATTTACCAGGTGGTTATGAATAAACTCTCACTATTTAACACATTGCAACACAGAAACTAATTACCTATCGTGAAACAAACTTGGTAGCATTAATGTGAATGACACGAACAAGAGAAAAATGTAGAATCAATTAAGTTGAAACACTTTTAACGTGCTGCTACAGTACGTCATACCGTGACATATCGTTACCATTACTGATACAAAAGGAGCTCAATATGCCGTCCATCATTGTCCACGAGAGTCTGATGGCGCAGGATTTTATTGTGCTCAGCAGAATGAAACAGGGAAACTGTCGAGTTCAATGCGCCTCTCTCCTGTACGGTAGGGATGACACGCTGGCGAAGCATATCGCACTAACACTGACCAGTCACACTGCACGTCTTCGGTCCTTGAGTGCCGACCTGTTCAAAAAAGAATGAGCCAACCATGAACATAGCTCTGAAGCCACGCCAAACAGTGACAACTTCACCATAAAGAGGAACTTCTTGCGCAGTGACTGGAGATGAAGATCTCTGTATTCGGCAGTTCTGTGTGTTCACCTCAACTGTCAGAGAAAAATGACCTTTGCCTGTCCACAGATGGTTAAGGGCCAGCCCTTGTCAACTTCAGTCCTAGGGAGAAAGTGGAGAGCGAGTTCAACATGTTGTTGCGCAACCAGGTGGTGCAAGCTGCTGTACGATATGCATCTTGCACGGATACCATTTGAAAATGATTTGAAGCACCTTCCATACAGTGGACCACAGGATGTTCAACTGTCATCACACATCATGCGCACTGCCTGACGATCGGGAATTGCTTGCAGTGTTGTCTGCCATAGCAACAGCGATTTCATCATCCACCTGTGGTGCAACCAGGCGTCGGCCTCTGCCCTAAACAATGTCCAGTTCTCCAGCTGATTCAGACTGTTCAGACTTTTTCATCATGCTCTGCACAGCAGATGGAGGAAGAAGATCCTCGCATAATCCTTTCAGCCAGCAATATTCTCAAAGCGCAGCTGCAGCACTACTGTCTTTTTTTTTTTTTTTTTTTTTTTTAATAACAGAGCTTCACCCATAATGCCCTGCTCCTTTTGTTCAAGCCCGTGTTGACACATCAACAAGTGCACTGCGATGGGTCAGGTGTGTGAGACTATGAATCAAGGTGACTGATCACAGCACCTGATGAACATAGTTGTAACTGGACACTGAAATCATGCTTGATGGAAATCATGCACTCCATACTCTGGACATTAATGCTATCAAGTTTGGCATTCCTACAGTAATTAGTTTCCATGTTCTAAAATGTTAAATAGGGAAAGTTTAATTACAACTATCCGGTACAGACTTAAAAGTAGTGGTACTGGCAGCTGTGGGCTCAGACTAGTAATCTGTATGAAGAATAACACCATTGATATAGTCAAAGCTTTTACAGGAAGAAAATAACATTATTTACGATGTCTGCAGATAATCCACTGATGACTCTGAATAGTGCTGCAATTTCATGAGATATCTGTTTAATATCTAATGCTCTAATCGGTGTGCTAAGTTCTGTCTTTGACATGTTGTCCAGGCATTGAATACTAGAAGGAAGAGATGGTGCTTAGGTATTAGTGTATTCATTGACTGTTACCAATAGTGGGGAACCAAAATGATGGTAATCAGAAATTCTAACAATATCCATTGGATGCCACAAAGAGGGATTAATTTTACTTAGACTGCCAGGTAAAGGTTTGTTATTCTAAAGGAATGTCTAGTAGGCAACAGGGCTTTTTCCTGTGAAACAAGGAAAAATTTTCCAATACTTAGTGAAGTTGATGAGTCTGTAGTGTGAGGTTTGGTGTATGCTTGGTACCAGAGCCATCGTTTATTCATATTTAATACGACGGTTAAGTGAAAAGTAAATTGTCATGGCTGGCTCTCCCAAAACTATCAGTAGTTCTGACAGAGTGCAGTCTACTTCCGGTGTCTGGTATCGTCTTAGATTTTTCAGTGCTCTGTCAAATTGTTCACGCAGTATCATATCTCTCATTTAATCTTCATCTACATCCTCTTCCATTTCCATAACATTGCCTTCAAATTCATCTCCCTCGTATAGACTCTCGTATAGACTTACACCTTTCAGTTTCCCTGCTTTGCTTAGGATTGCTTTTCCATTGGAGCTCCTAATATTCATACAGCTGCTTCTCTTTTCTCAAAAGATCTCTTTCATTATCCTGTAGCCGGTATCTAGACATTCCTGCTCAGGCAATTTGAACTTCCTGTCAATGTTATTTTTTCTCTTTCGCCTGCATCATTTGATGTGTTTTATATTTTCTCCTTTAATCTCTTAAATTCAATATCTTCTGCGTTATCTAAGGATTTGGTCTAGGCTTTGCCTGTTTACGTATTTGATCCTTTGCTGCTTTTATTGTTTCACCTCTCAAAGCTATCCATTCGTCTTCTACTGTATTCCTACCCCCTGTTCTAGTCAACTGTTGCCCGATGCTCTAGCTGAAACGTTCAACAACCTACGGTTTTTTCAACTTATCCAGGCCCCATCTGCTTTATTCTCTACCTTTTTGCAAGCTCTTTAGTTTTGATCTGTTTCATAACTAATAAATTGTGGTCAAAAGCCCAAATCTGTCCATAGGAATGTCTTACAATTTAAAATCTGTTATGGAGCTGATGACGTTATATACCTGATAACGTACTTAAACAATATGTCATTTATTTACTCGCAACTGACTTTACTTTCATTAACGCTGAAATGTCGGCTGGCAGTTTTTGCACCAGGTAATGCCCGTCTGCAACGCTCTCTGCGTTTCATCACAACTTTTTTACGAAACAGTCTCGCTGTTGACACTAGTGTCGTCTGCAAGAGCCTCAGCTGGTCTCTGCCAGGTCATTAACACTGTGTGTATAGTGTGCAGCAGGTGTATAACATTTTATTAGGCACGTCGCACGGTAACCATTACTGTGAATTAATAAACACAAGAATACTTAGTAGTTTTCTTTTTTTGTGGGAAAAAAGTCCCACTGTACAATATGGATTCTCCGGTCCAACCAGTTAGTATGCAGTAAACTCTAGACCACGGAATGAAGATAGTGACATCAAAGAGTAATTATTCTCGGACTCGGAGAGTACTCTGGCGATGTATACAATCAACGTTTCAGTGCCCTTCTGGAACTACACGTATCCCTTAACCACTGGCACGAGCGAGTGTTTCGTCTCGACGTTCTCACCAAAAACTGACAGGGCTGGTGAATATGCTGGCGCCTTCTTTAGGATACATAGAGATCATTCTTGCTCTTCGCTTCAAGGATCCTGTAGCAGTTTTTGTAGTGACAACGATGTCCAGCTGATATCCCTTACGAAGTGCCCATAGTAGGACAACATTACAAGGCAGCTTCTCACTTTAAGAACACACCAGTTTTCTGTTGACCAGGACGGACCTCATTATCGTCAGCTACGTGCCTCAAGATTTTTACTCCTTGGGCGATGCAGAGGCACTATATTGGATTCAAGTGAGGACCTGCAACATAGACACGTTTCAGGACAGTTTTCAAGTGGTGTAGATACTCTTCAAATGTCTTCCAGGTAACTAAACCGCGTCATGCACTTGAAACATCGAAGCAGGTTGTTCCTTAAGTGTCCGAAGGTGGATGGCGGTTGCACCTATCAAATGGCATAACTTTGAACTGATGGAGGCCATCATCTGTTATGAAAACAGTCTTTCGTCGGTCAGCCACGTCAACCTCAATCTTTCAGTTACCAATCTGCATATCCATAGTGAAAAAAATGCTTCATTACCCTGACACAATACAAGGTGTCATCAATTTGTATCAAAGAGTATAAACTGTTTTCGGTAATTTTGAAACCACAAGTGGAACCGAGGACTCTCCGACGTCTGAATGAGATCCTCTCACATGGTCTTTTCCACTTCCTTCTTAACTATACATCGTTCAGCTGGAGAGCTGAGCGCCGAGGAATAGCCACCAGCGTTTCAAACTGGATATCTGGTCTGTCTTGTCTCCATTCCAGAATTTAGTGCACTCGAAAATTGACGCAGAAAGTTAGACACTCTACGACATTGTTCTTCCTTCATACCAGGACTTATGTTCTGGTGACTGCATAGTAGTTACCTCGAGTAGCACTGACCTGACCTCCATAGTACAGTCCATCTGTTCCTACGGACATATCCTTAGGGATGGCCTGCAGCTGCTCATGCCAATTTGTAACTCAGAACTCATCTTGTCTTGTGTTGGTTAACATCGTCGCTGGCATATGGATTTCTTTTGCGAGTCTGGGTACGTTTATGCAGTCCACTGGGGCTTCACAGCTTAACTGAGCAGCCAGAGTGTTCTCTAGAATACTGATGACGGAGGAATAAGTGCGTCTTCAATGTTACACAACTAACGAGAGCAATCATTGCTGTGAGAACTTATTGGGATAGCTTTGCCGATCTGGAGCACAAGTATTCCACAGTGCATGTCATGCCAGAAATAAGCCCTATCCAGTTATAACATTATGGCTGCATTCTCGTAAAACAATAAATTCAAAGAGCTATATTATGTTATTATCAGTTATTTGCAGAGCACACGATGCTGTTGACTGGACGTAATTTCCATCTTCAATGTCATCACAATGCCTTTTGAATCTTGGAACACAGTTTTCTTCACTTGGCGATGACAAGCGTTCTGTGTTAGAGAAGATGACGCCCCAGGTTCGACTGATCCCTGGACAGGTTGGTTATCTATGGTAATGTCGATGTGATTTCCTAATATTTCGGCAACTGTTGTCCATAGAGGATTTTCAGCTGTGGTGGCTTCACCTGCATAGATGGTCGCCTCCGTTTGTTTTCTTTATTTTGGCGGTTGGACGAGTAGCTGGGACCTCTCCGTGGCGACAGGGAGTGACTTTTACCTCAACCGGGGAAATCTCATGTGATTCGTCCAGTTACGTCGGCTGTAGTCATCTGCAGTTGCCTGACATGCGTGTAGGCGCCCAGTTATTTGAAATCTTGCTGTGTAATGGTATTCTTTTTATTTTGTTACAGGAGCGTAGGGAATGCCCATGGCGTCCACAACGTACCACTGTGTTCGTTCTTTTGTGCCACAGAGCCTGTTGTATCTTTGTTGTCAAAATCTTAGATGTTCCCTTTTCGTTGCAGCGTGCGTCCAGGATTTGTGACTCCATACCTCAATGTCGGTCTGACTTGGAGAGATATGTGCCAATGATAGCCATACTTCTTCTCGAATTAGCAATGCTACTTTCTCATGACAGGTTTCGACATTCAACGCTGCCACTTCCATCCATCAGGGCTCTTCATTAACAGACGCCATAGACCCCCCCCCCCATCTCTTCTCTTATCATTTTATCTGTTAGGAATGCGAGGGCCTGAAAGACTTCCACGAGTGCCATCGCTACAATATTCAGAAGTTTCAGCATGTTCCAGCATACTCTTTTCTGCTGTATTGCCTCGATTTGCAAGCACCACTTGACGAAGTCCTCTGTTTTGATGACACCCTTCAAAAGGTTTGGTTGGTAGACGTCATCCGCAGCAACTATCGTTAGGTGTGGAACAGTCTTTTTTCATCATTTCACTGTGTGTGACAGCACCTGAGCACTCTGTCTAAGTGGTTACATCATCTGCGCCTCTCGTTGGCTGTGTTCTTCAGTTGTTCTTCAGCTGTGCAGGCTTGATGCTAGTTTTCACAAATTGATTTATTAATTTGCGCCTGAAATTTGTCACTGGTCTTGAGATTTTCTTCATCGTTTTCGAACAGCTTCTGGGCTGTACCATCCAAGTAAAAGTAAGACGCACTGCGAGTGTTATGCTGATCGTTACATTTTGCTACACGGTCAGATCCTTTTAGCCCTTTCATTGGACGTTGGACAGCATCGCCAGAAAACACAGGTCATGACTGACATGCACCTGATTCATTAATGCTTTTGTTTCCATTGATATCTTGAAAATGTAGACCGTAGGCGGAAAGTACAGTACTCTTTGTACTCAGGTTCCTGCCCATGAAGATGATGCCTTTTGTGTAGTCTTAATGGAACCACGACTTCGTCGATGTGTGAGATAACTGACACGCCTACCAGACTGCATCACGCAAAGTGACAGTGTAGTCCCTATCCCACGTAACATCGATGTTGAAAGCAATCATCACTCACTGGAAATGTTTATTCTCCCTTAGTACTCACCATCCTGTACATAAGACTTCACACACAACTCTAATGCCTGTCCAACACTTAACGAATTTTGTTGCCACAACTACTGGAATACAGCCTTGCATGACAATATTCCTCACATCATTTCCGACCTTCACCATACCTTGCCTAGTGCCATGTCCATTCACATATTCACCAAACCCCACCAATTGTCACCACCACCTGCTCCCTGCAAGCGCTTCTCTGTGAGTTTCATTGCTTATGTCGCTCCTTCCTGCAGACACGTGACGAAGACACGCTCATTTGCCACTGACAAATAAAGAGGCACGCCAGAAACTTGCGAGGGTTGACGGAAAAGTAATGCCTGCACCTTCGTAACTCTTTAACAGTTGGCAGCATTGGTATGCGGCAGGTATTGGCTTGTTCCGTAGCCTCTTCTCTACAGCTCCAGTTGGTGGGAAGCCTTAACACTTAACGTTTGTGTTGTTACAGTGTACGCCGGCCGGTGTGGCCGTGCGGTTCTAGGTGCTTCAGTCTGGAACCGCGTGACCGCTACGGTCGCAGGTTCGAATCCTGCCTCAGGCATGGATGTGTGTGATGTGCTTAGGTTAGTTAGGTTTAAGTAGTTGTAAGTTCTAGGGGACTGATGACCTCAGAAGTTAAGTCCTATAGTGCTCAGAGCCATTTGAACCATTTTTGTTACAGTGTAAAGTATGGAACCGTGCCCAGACGGTCGGTCAATGCGATTTGAGTAACGTGAAGTCAATGAATACAATGAATAGTTGACAGCAGAAGGAGATTCATCGGAGAATGAAAGCAATTTATGGTGCTCGTGTGTGTACTGTGCGTCGTTGGGCGAGTAAGTTGAAAGATGTTGAGGTGGGAACATCTGACCTGCGTGACAAACAAAGAGTGACAGTAACCACCGAGTTTCACAACCAAAATGTTGACAGATTAATTCAGGACGATCATCGTATCACTCAGAGAGAAATTACAAGCACATTCGGCATTTCACAAGAACGTGTGGGTCACATTATTGCTTTGCTTGGCTATCGGAAGATCTGTGCGCGATGGGCACCCCGGATGCTGTGCGCGACGGGTACCCCGGACGCTGACTCCCGAAATGAAAGTGCACGGACTTGAAATTTGCAGGAACCCATCTCACGTTATGAGGATGAAACTGACGACTATCTCCATTCAATTGTGACAGGAGACGAAACGTGGGTACACCATTACGACCCGGAGACGAAACGTCAGTCAATGGAATA
This sequence comes from Schistocerca cancellata, assembly GCF_023864275.1. Taxonomy (NCBI): domain Eukaryota; kingdom Metazoa; phylum Arthropoda; class Insecta; order Orthoptera; family Acrididae; genus Schistocerca; species Schistocerca cancellata. The sequence continues at coordinate 608,336,135 of NC_064632.1, read as the reverse complement.
TCGACACAAAGACTCGCCCCAGAAAAAGAAATTCAAAACGCAGCCCTCAGATGGAAAAATCATGGCCACAGTTTTCTGTGACGCAGGTGATGTTATCCATGTTGATTTCCTTGATCGTGAAACAACAATAAATTCAGAGCGTTACATTACAACGTTGCGCACTCTGAAACGACGGCTAACAACGGCCAGAAAAAGAAAGAGAAATGTTTTCCTGCAGCATGACAGTGCCAAACCACACCCTTCACGTGCCACCAAAGCAGAACCTCAGAGACTGAATGTCACCACTGCACGGCATCCTGCACACAGTCCAGATTGAGCACCGTCCGACTTCCATGTGATCCTGATAATGAAATACGATCTGCGGGGACATCATTACGCTTCCGATGATGACGTTGAGAAAACTGTGAGACTATGGTTGCGGAAACAGAGTGTCGACTTCTTCCGTGACGGCTTTAGAAAACTTGTTCATCATTGGCAGAAATGTATCCAATTGGCTGGTGATTATGTGGAAAAGTGAATATTGGTAATTAAAGGTCACATTCTAAGGATTATTTCTCCGTTTGATTTATTAAAATATTACCATCCAAACGCAATTAACGAAGGTGGAGGCATTACTTTTCATTCAACCCTCGTATTAAATATGAATAAACGATGGCACTGGTACCAAGCATACACCAATCCCCACACTACATACTGATAAACTTCACTGAGTATTGGAAAATTTTTCCTTGTTTCACAGGTAAAAACCCTGTTCCCTACTAGACATTCCTTTACAATAACTAACCTTTGCCTGGCAGTCTAGGTAAAATTAATCCCTATTTATGGCATCCAATGGATATTGTTAGTATTTCTGATTACCATCATTTTGGTTCCCCACTATTGGTACCAGTCACGGATGTTCTAATAATTGAAAGTGGTGAACTTGAAAGTGGTGAAAAAACCCAATTCCCGCTTCACTGGTGATTCCAACGTGATCTGTAGGCAAACACATAGTGATGGACTTGATTGGCGGAAATGAGGTGGAACCATGAATGGACTCCCAGATAAGCATTTCTGTTGGTCCATAGCCATCTGCACATGTGGTCTGAACACTGAACGTTTATTCGGTTAGTGTCCATTTTTTCTTCAAGTATGTTTCCTCTGTGTGTGAGAACTTAGCTGTTGCATTATGACAGTTATGGAAGAACTCGAAAAGGCAACAAAAGAGCTCTTAGCATGCAATCAGCTCCTGGAGTGCGAGCTACAGACACAGCCCACATGCATGTATCTGGCCCACCTGGAGCCAGCTCATGAGAATTTACACGCACAAAATAGTACCACACCAACACCGCCAGCCATCACTGGGGTGACTAGTGCAGCATACATGTTGGTTAGGCTGCCCCCTTTTGGTCCCACAAACATTCATGTGGTCTAGCCACGTGGAGGCAGTCTTTCTAAGTAAAAACATCGCTTGCCAACTCGCCGCATTTGGACACACAAAGAAGTGTGGGACACAATCACCATCCTGCCGACGCAGTCCTCACTTAAACGGCTGAAGAGGGGATTAATTCGACGGATTTCGTCATCCAGAGGACAACAGGTGCATCAAATGCTGTGCCAAGAGGCATATGTAGAACCTTGTGCAGTCTAACACGGTCCTGGACTTGCTGTTGCACATTATCTGATTGTGCAGCCTCCCCGCACAGGTGAAAGCGGTAATAGCTGTACAGTCAAATGTACAGGCGGGTGCCATTGCAAACTTGGTCAATCAGGTACACAGTGCACAAGTAATGCTGCTTAATACCACGGCTGCAGCAGCCTACGACATTGTACCCCCACCTCCGAGGAGGCACACGTTCCTGCAGCCACTACCTCGGACTCAAACCTACACCACTTACTGCTGAACTTGGCCACCCAAGTAACAGTGCTTACCGTGCAGGTCGATTCGTTGGTGCACTCGCAGCCAGAGGGTAGCATACATGGCAGCAACAGCAAATCTAGCTACAGCTGACCCAGTTCGTGCAGTCAGCAATGCAGCAACAGCCATTCCAATGGTACCTCGCTGATAGTGGAAGTGCCTTCGAGTCGTTGCTGTTGGTACCCCACCCATTTCAGCAATGAAGCAACCACGTGTTGTTCACCATGTTCTCAACCGAATGCCAACCACGACCGGGCCTAGATGCACCTATCTGCAGTGCAGTATCAAAACATCTGTTCGTAGCAGAATGGGATGCGGATGTGAGATACCTAGTCGACACTGGTTTGGATTTGTCCATTTTCCCTCGGACGATGTTAAGAGATCATAGTAAGTCTGAAACTTGATACCACACAGCGGCAGTCAATTCCGCCATAAGAACATAATGGTACTGATCACCTGAATGTGTAGCTCAGACTGTGCCACACATTCGCGTGGAGGTTTACTGCAGCCAACGTCAGTGACTCCGTTATGGATTTCCTCGGCCACTACGAGCTGCCTGCTGAAATCACAAACGCCCAGCGGATCGACTCCACGACGAGTTTGGAGACAGCAGCACAGTGACAGCAGGCAGTGTTCTTCAGCACGAGGCCTGTGGCGTGCGCCAGACCGCACACAGGTGTCCTGCAGAAATTCCTGAGCTTACTCGCCCATCAGCGGCACTGAGGGAAGTCAAACATACCGCACTCCACCACATTATTACCACTCCCACCCCTCCCACCTCATGCCACCCACGTCATTACGCACTCGATAGGCTTGCAGTAGCAAAGGCTAACTCGGAGGCCGTACTATGACAAGGCATTGTGTGACTCGAGTGGTCGGTGGTGTCCTGCCTTACATTTAATACTAGAAAAGGAAAATTTGTGGCACCCTGTGAAGACTATTACGCACTGAATTCCAGGACGGTCACAGGCAGATACCTGGTGCCGCGCCTGGTAGATTTCAGCTGCGCCTTCGTAGGCTCGACTACATTCAGGAAGGTCTCCAGCATCGGAAGACACAAAAAACAGTGACGGTCATCCCCTTTGGGCTCTTTGAGAGCTTTTACATGACGTGCAGCCTTCAGAATGCCACCCAGGCTTGGTAACGGGTCCTGGACAGCACAGTGCGAGGCTTGGCAGGCTGTGGCATACCTCGACAACATCCTCGTGTTCTCGAAGTTGTCCGAGCTCCACCACAGCCATCTAACGACCGACCGTCTTTCGGCACTGACAGAGCCATATCACGATTCAGTGATTCTGTATAGGGAACATTACAGTCCTGACAGGCAAACTTGCACTTTCGTGAAGGAGTCTGCAAGTCTGCAGCTGACACTGCGTAACACAGACCGTCTTGTTTACGACACTGACTAAACTGTGGTGTAGACCCTACGAGGTACATCTGATGACCTTAGTATTCGGTTAACAGAGTACGTAGCTCACTGAAAGATACGAGTAAATCACGGGCGTATGCAATTTCTACACAACTTCGTACAAACTACTGCTAGAAGGACTTTTCAGTACATCGAAAATGCCATATCGAAGGCAATACAATTTAAATCGTAGGAAGTATACCTTCCCAGGTCTTAAAACTTTGCAGAACCAGCGGAACAGCGGTGAGGATATAGCCCTGACAGCCGACAGATGTTGTTGCTACTGACACAAGAGTTACAGGACAGCAGCATGGTGTTCTTCCTGTTTCTCATGTTGCTGTTTTAGTTATTCCTGGTGCTGTTCGTGCTGCTGCAGTAACAGTGGCTCTTCCCGAAGTTCAAGAAATTTTGGGTATGTGGTACCAGCAGTGAGTTTGATTGCATCACTGAACACACAGTAGGGTAAGCCCTGGTCTCAGCTTCTCTGTCCACCTACAATACAAAAGCGTAAACCATACGTGGAACGAAAGTCTTCATCAGCTACACACTGAATGACTACCAATGGCGAAAACCAGACAGTGCATTAACAAATCAGGGTAGCAGGAGGTGTGGCGATGTGACGATGGGCGCAGAGGATGACCGCCAGTCGGACTGACACACAGCAGCAGCGCCCCACGGCATGCCGGTCCCCCCTCTTGTGGCCGCTGCTAAGCTGAGTCATTGCTGCTGACAGTACTCGATAGGGGTGGGGATACCAAACCCCGAAAGCAATGTAACGTAAGAGAGTGACGGTCTAGCGCAATGACGTAGAAAAGTAGGGGACCATTTTCTTTGTGAGGTGTCAGTTGAGCGGTTTAGCATATGCCTCAGATGCTACAGACCCACAGACGTGGGAAGCTCGCCACAAGGTCGTGAGAATTAAAATAAAACAAGGTTGCAGAATGAATGGATACCACACCTCACACGGATATCTTGAATACGGGATCCGTCAAACTACAAAAGAAAACTAATAGTCACTATAACAATGTGTTTTATTGCCAAAAGACATCATAAATGCTTTATCCACTGCCTCTAGAATACAGACAGTTAATAAGTATACAGGGGATTGCTAATACGTACTATACCCTTGGCACAGGTGCGTGTATACATAAAAAAAATATGAAACTGAGTCACGAATACAGCTGATCAATGCAGAAAAAGTTAATGAGTTAACGAAAGGTCCTGGAAAAGTATAAACAAACACCAATACTCTCGCCTAAGCAAATGGTGGGTGCGACTGGCTGGCACTGATAATTACATCAGCAAAACGAAACCCTCCTGCAGATTAACTGACCTTGCACGCGCTTCTCTTCAATGGCTGAAAGGACGGCCCGTGCTTACCACTAAACATGAGGGGGAGAAGGGGGTGACCGCAGTAGAGGCTGAGAATTCTGTGTTCAGCCAGCCTCTAAGTATGGGACATCTCTCTCTGCAGCTCTGTGACTTCCCAAGAAAAACTGCTCTCTACCGTGACCCGTAGGAAGTGTCTTCTACTGTTTCCTGATGACAAGTCTCCACTTACTTTCCTCCACAAAACCTAGCTGTTTTTCCCAGTGCCTGAATCTTGCCAATCAGTTGCAACACACTTTGTGAGTTACAACCAATAATAATTTAATAAACACGCTAAACAAATTCCCTATTCTCACTAATTTTAACCAGTGTGGTATATTTCGCCTTCGGCAAGGGGAAGAAGGCGCAAAATCTCTGCCACTGTGTAACAGATTTCAATTTGCAGCTAAGGAGAAGACATTCACGTATACATGTGTGGGAACTCTCCCCCGCAAACAAAATAATTACTATGAGACAATCGCAGAACGCCCTACCAAATTCTGAAAAACATTCCAGCGGGCGTCCACCGGGCCTAACAGCTGCACGCACGCTGCATAGCCTTGTGTTCTGTCCGGTGCTTCAGATTTTTATCTCTGCTAAGAAGGAATCCTTTTGCTTCTTGCACAGTGAAGCTTTATGGCGTGCTAGCTGTCCTCACGCCTCACCCGTGCTGCATCGCGCTGGTGGACCGTTCTCCTCTGTGCTTCACCTGCCTGGGGCTGGCATTCACCACAAAACATCTTTACGACTAGCCTCCCGTTCTCCTAAGTGAATACTTCCTTTTGGCAGCCAGCTAAAAGACCCGAGACTGTTGTAATTACAAGGCTGCTTGAGTATACCGAGAGGAAAAAATACATATGATTAAACAGAAAATTGGAAATTTATGATAAGTTCCTGTGGGACCAAACTGCCGAGGTCATCGGTCGCTAGGCTTCCACACTAACTTCAACTGTCTTACACTATGGACGACACACACACCCGTGCCACAGGGAGGACTCGAATCTCCGACGGGGGTAGCTGAGCGGACCGTGGCAAGGCGCCCGAGACCGCGCGGCAATTAATCAGAATAACATTCTTTGTCAATTGTGATTATTGCTAGCAGTTTTCATGCTGTAATAGTGGTTTGACTTCATTTACTCATCAGATATGGTGTTTCCAATACCAAACAGGTTACATGACAGTTTTTGGAAAAATCTACCACGTAACGCTCTGTAAAGTATCTGGGAACATCATGTTGCGGTGATTTAACATGGTGCTATAAGACTGCTCGTTGGCTGTATGCTGGTTCTTTATATATTTTTAATTTATATTGAACCTATGTGACCATCTCCTCGCGTTACCTTAGAGAATTTTACGGGACTTTGCGTCCTGGCTGCTAATATACCAGACCCATAAGAAATGGTGTCTATATTGTGACCCTTATTTGATTAACTTGATAAACAAATTAATTATTTTAGAAATGTGCGCAACGGAAACTGGTGCGAGTTTCTCTAAGATAACACGTTATTGGGTGGCTGAACTCAAAGCCGTCACAATAGCAGCTGGTAGCCTATCTAAAGTCAAATTGCTGATTATTTCTATCTTTCATTAACTTTAGAAGATCGAACTGATAAGGCTTGCCAGGTTTAATTGAACTGAATAAGATACATCCGGTCCATTTCATGAATCAGGTGACTGGGGGAATATTTCTTAATCGAAATGCTGACTCTCATTTAATACATTTATTTTCTACTCTGATGAAAATATTTAGAAGACGACACATCAGAATTTTTCTTTAGTAACAAAACTTGTGTCTGAATGAGCCTTAAACCCCTCGTGGGTAGGACAACGACAAAACGAAAACACTACACGAATAATTTCATCACGGTCTCATTACACAAAAAATACGTAAGCGGGCCACACCGTGTCTAGCGGGACAGTCGTCACTCATTCCTTAAAACTCACGTTTCATCATGCATGAATAGAAATTTTAGGTCAGCCATTGCTGAAGGTAGAAAACCTCAACCAAAGAAAAGATTCTGGGTAAAATGTTACTAAAAATTTTGTAAATTTTACAATAATTTATACGCCGCCGTCTGTTTCAATTGAAAGCACCATGGAATGAACACAGGTAACTTCAGTTTTAGCATGGCAAGGGAGGGTACCTATTCTTCTATGCCTGCTACTGGCCACGTGGCTGAACATCGACCACAGTAAAAAAATGCTAAAAAATACACTCACTTTCCAATCAAAAATTCATATTAAGGCATGCAAAATCACTTTTAAAATGTATCAGCAAGAATTCATGCAAGCAGAAACGCAATTATCAGGCAGATGCACGGTACTGGTTATGAACCGGATTCACCTTCCAACATCGCGAAAGCAAGTACCAATTAGAATTTTATTCTGCCTGCCGAATGCAGTTAGGTGAACTGATTATTTTGCTTTCAATGCTGGAAATTTCACTGCAGCAACGACTATTGGGCTCCAAAGCATGTGATACGCGCAGGGCGCAAACAAGTGGTCGATCATATGACATCAAAAAAACCACATCAGATTCCTAAAATATTTAGGTAAAATCACAGTAGCACAGTAATAACAGATAAATATGTCACTGCAAACAATTCTTAGCCATAGTACCTCATTTTTATCACACCAAATGTGGGAGCTGCTATGCTCCCGCGTCCGGTCCGTCTCACTGCCCCACAGTGCTCTCCACGCGCCAAAATCTGACCAACGTTCCTATTCAGACGCGTTGGAGGGGAGACTCATCTCACCCCTGCACCAGCTTTGTAACCTACCCTCGTGCTTGTTATCATCTTTGCTTGCTGCTCTGGCCTACCTGCCGTTATTCACGTAATGTTGGCAATGACTGCTATTCCCTTAAAATGTTTCCTTTGGTCCATGGTCCCGCTAATTTTGACTGGCCCCACAGTGCTCTCCACGCACAAAAATCCGACCAACGTTCCTATTCAGACGCGTTGGAGGGGAGACTCATCTCACAACCGCACCAGCTTTGTAACCTACCCTCGTGCTTGTTTTCATATTTGCTTGCTGCTCTGGCCTACCTGCCGTTATTCTCGTAATGTTGGCAATGACTGCTATTCCCTTAAACTGTTCCCTTTCGTCCATACTCCCGCTACATTTGACTGGTCCCACAGTGCTCTGGACGCGCCAAAATCCGACCAACGTTCCTATACAGACGCGTTGGAGGGGAAACTCATCTCACCCCCGCACCAGCTTTGTAACCTACCCTCGTGCTTGTTTTCATCTTTGCTTGCTGCTCTGCCCTACCTGCCGTTATTCTCGTAATGTTGGCAATGACTGCTATTCCCTTAAACTGTTCCCTTTCGTCCATGCTCCCGCTACATTTGACTGTCCCCACAGCGCTCTCCACGCGCCAAAATACGAAAAACCGTTCCTATTCAGGCGAGTTGGAGGGAAGACTCATCTCACCCCCGCACCAGCATTGTAACCTACACTCGTGCTTGTGTTCATCTTTGCTTGCTGCTCTGGCCTACCTGCCGTTATTCTCGTAATGTTGGCAATGACAGCTATTCCCTTAAACTGTTTCCTTTGTTCCACGCTCCCGCTACATTTGACTGGCCCCACAGTGCTCTCCACGCGCCAAAATACGAAAAACGTTCCTATTCAGGCGAGTTGGAGGGAAGACACATCTCACCCCCGCACCAGCTTTGTAACCTACCCTCGTGCTTGTTTTCATCTTTGCTTGCTGCTCTGGCCTACCTGCCGTTATTCTCGTAATGTTGGCAATGACTGCTATTCCCTTAAACTGTTCCCTTTCGTCCATGCTCCCGCTAAATTTGACTGTCCCCACAGCGCTCTCCACGCGCCAAAATACAAAAAACGTTCTTATTCAGGCGAGTTGGAGGGAAGACTCATCTCACCCCCCCACCAGCTTTGTAACCTACCCTCGTGCTTGTTTTCATCTTTGCTTGCTGCTCTGGCCTAACTGCCGTTTTTCTCGTAATGTTGGCAATGACTGCTATTCCCTTAAACTGTTTCCTTTGGTCCATGCTCCCGCTACATTTGACTGGCCCCACAGTGCTCTCCACGCACCAAAATCCGATCAACGTTCCTATTAAAACGTTGTGGTGGGGAGACTCACCTCAATCCCACACCAGCTTTGTAACCTACCCTCGTGCTTGTTTTCATCTTTGCTTGCTGCTCTGGCCTACCTGCCATTATTCTCGTAATGTTGGCAATGACTGCTATTCCCTTAAACTGTTTCCTTTGGTCCATGCTCCCGCTACATTTAACTGGCCCCACAGTGCTCTCCACGCGCCAAAATCCGATCAACGTTCCTATTCAGACGCGTTGGAGGGGAGACTCATCTCACCCCCGCACAAGCTTTGTAACCTACCCTCGTGCTTGTTTACATCTTTGCTTGCTGCTCTGGCCTACCTGCCGTTATTCTCGTAATGTTGGCAATGACTGCTATTCCCTTAAACTGTTCCCTTTCGTCCATACTCCCGCTACATTTGACTGGTCCCACAGTGCTCTGGACGCGCCAAAATCCGACCAACGTTCCTATACAGACGCGTTGGAGGGGAAACTCATCTCACCCCCGCACCAGCTTTGTAACCTACCCTCGTGCTTGTTTTCATCTTTGCTTGCTGCTCTGCCCTACCTGCCGTTATTCTCGTAATGTTGGCAATGACTGCTATTCCCTTAAACTGTTCCCTTTCGTCCATGCTCCCGCTACATTTGACTGTCCCCACAGCGCTCTCCACGCGCCAAAATACGAAAAACCGTTCCTATTCAGGCGAGTTGGAGGGAAGACTCATCTCACCCCCGCACCAGCATTGTAACCTACACTCGTGCTTGTGTTCATCTTTGCTTGCTGCTCTGGCCTACCTGCCGTTATTCTCGTAATGTTGGCAATGACAGCTATTCCCTTAAACTGTTTCCTTTGTTCCACGCTCCCGCTACATTTGACTGGCCCCACAGTGCTCTCCACGCGCCAAAATACGAAAAACGTTCCTATTCAGGCGAGTTGGAGGGAAGACACATCTCACCCCCGCACCAGCTTTGTAACCTACCCTCGTGCTTGTTTTCATCTTTGCTTGCTGCTCTGGCCTACCTGCCGTTATTCTCGTAATGTTGGCAATGACTGCTATTCCCTTAAACTGTTCCCTTTCGTCCATGCTCCCGCTAAATTTGACTGTCCCCACAGCGCTCTCCACGCGCCAAAATACAAAAAACGTTCTTATTCAGGCGAGTTGGAGGGAAGACTCATCTCACCCCCCCACCAGCTTTGTAACCTACCCTCGTGCTTGTTTTCATCTTTGCTTGCTGCTCTGGCCTAACTGCCGTTTTTCTCGTAATGTTGGCAATGACTGCTATTCCCTTAAACTGTTTCCTTTGGTCCATGCTCCCGCTACATTTGACTGGCCCCACAGTGCTCTCCACGCACCAAAATCCGATCAACGTTCCTATTAAAACGTTGTGGTGGGGAGACTCACCTCAATCCCACACCAGCTTTGTAACCTACCCTCGTGCTTGTTTTCATCTATGCTTGCTGCTCTGGCCTACCTGCCATTATTCTCGTAATGTTGGCAATGACTGCTATTCCCTTAAACTGTTTCCTTTGGTCCATGCTCCCGCTACATTTAACTGGCCCCACAGTGCTCTCCACGCGCCAAAATCCGATCAACGTTCCTATACAGACGCGTTGGAGGGGAGACTCATCTCACCCCCGCACCAGCTTTGTAACCTACCCTCGTGCTTGTTTTCATCTTTGCTTGCTGCTCTGCCCTACCTGCCGTTATTCTCGTAATGTTGGCAATGACTGCTATTCCCTTAAACTGTTCCCTTTCGTCCATGCTCCCGCTAAATTTGACTGTCCCCACAGCGCTCTCCACGCGCCAAAATACAAAAAACGTTCTTATTCAGGCGAGTTGGAGGGAAGACTCATCTCACCCCCCCACCAGCTTTGTAACCTACCCTCGTGCTTGTTTTCATCTTTGCTTGCTGCTCTGGCCTAACTGCCGTTTTTCTCGTAATGTTGGCAATGACTGCTATTCCCTTAAACTGTTTCCTTTGGTCCATGCTCCCGCTACATTTGACTGGCCCCACAGTGCTCTCCACGCACCAAAATCCGATCAACGTTCCTATTAAAACGTTGTGGTGGGGAGACTCACCTCACTCCCACACCAGCTTTGTAACCTACCCTCGTGCTTGTTTTCATCTTTGCTTGCTGCTCTGGCCTACCTGCCATTATTCTCGTAATGTTGGCAATGACTGCTATTCCCTTAAACTGTTTCCTTTGGTCCATGCTCCCGCTACATTTAACTGGCCCCACAGTGCTCTCCACGCGCCAAAATCCGATCAACGTTCCTATTCAGACGCGTTGGAGGGGAGACTCATCTCACACCCGCACAAGCTTTGTAACCTACCCTCGTGCTTGTTTACATCTTTGCTTGCTGCTCTGGCCTACCTGCCGTTATTGTCATAATATTGGCAATGACTGCTATTCCCTTCAACTGTTCCCTTTCGTCCATGCTCCCGCTACATTTGACTGGCCCCACAGTGCTCTCCACGCGCCAAAATCCGACCTACGTTCCTATTCAGACGCTTTGGAGGGGAGACTCATCTCATCCCTGCACCAGCTTTGTAACCTACCCTCGTGCTTGTTTTCATCTTTGGTGGCTGCTCTGGCCTACCTGCCGTTATTCTCGTAATGTTGGCAATGACTGGTATTCCCTTAAACTGTTCCCCTTCGTCCATGCTCCCGCTACATTTGACAGGCTCCACAGTGCTCTCCACGCGCCAAAATCCGACCTACGTTCCTATTCAGACGCTTTGGAGGGGAGACTCATCTCATCCCTGCACCAGCTTTGTAACCTGCCCTCGTGCTTGTTTTCATCTTTGCTTGCTGCTCTGGCCTACATGCCGTTATTCTCGTAATGTTGGCAATGACTGCTATTCCCTTAAACTGTTTCCTTTGGTCCATTCTCCCGCTACATTTGACTGGCTCCACAGTGCTCTCCACGCGCCAAAATCCGACCTACGTTCCTATTCAGACGCTTTGGAGGGGAGACTCATCTCATCCCTGCACCAGCTTTGTAACCTACCCTCGTGCTTGTTTTCATCTTTGCTTGCTGCTCTGGCCTACCTGCCGTTATTCTCGTAATGTTGGCAATGACTGCTATTCCCTTAAGCTGTTTCCTTTGGTCCATTCTCCCGCTACATTTGACTGGCTCCACAGTGCTCTCCACGCGCCAAAATCCGACCTACGTTCCTATTCAGACGCTTTGGAGGGGAGACTCATCTCATCCCTGCACCAGCTTTGTACCCTACCCTCGTGCTTGTTTTCATCTTTGCTTGCTGCTCTGGCCTACCTGCCGTTATTCTCGTAATGTTGGCAATGACTGCTATTCCCTTAAACTGTTCCCTTTGGTCCATGCTCCCGCTACATTTGACTGGCCCCACAGTGCTCTCCACGCACCAAAATCCGACCTACGTTCCTATTCAGACGCTTTGGAGGGGAGACTAATCTCATCCCTGCACCAGATTTGTAACCTACCCTCGTGCTTGTTTTCATCTTTGCTTGCTGCTCTGGCCTACCTGCCGTTATTCTCGTAATGTTGGCAATGACTGCTATTCCCTTAAACTGTTCCCTTTGGTCCATGCTCCCGTTAATTTCGACTGGTCCCACAGTGCTCTCCACGCGCCAAAGTCCGACCTACGTTCCTATTCAGACGCTTTGGAAGGGAGACTAATCTCATCCCTGCACCAGCTTTGTAACCTACCCTCGTGCTTGTTTTCATCTTTGCTTGCTGCTCTGGCCTACCTGCCGTTATTCTCGTAATGTTAGCAATGACTGCTATTCCCTTAAACTGTTCCCTTTGGTCCATGCTCCCGCTACATTTGACTGGCCCCACAGTGCTCTCCACGCACCAAAATCCGACCTACGTTCCTATTCAGACGCTTTGGAGGGGAGACTAATCTCATCCCTGCACCAGCTTTGTAACCTACCCTCGTGCTTGTTTTCATCTTTGCTTGCTGCTCTGGCCTACCTGCCGTTATTCTCGTAATGTTGGCAATGACTGCTATTCCCTTAAACTGTTCCCTTTGGTCCATGCTCCCGCTACATTTGACTGGCCCCACAGTGCTCTCCACGCACCAAAATCCGACCTACGTTCCTATTCAGACGCTTTGGAGGGGAGACTAATCTCATCCCTGCACCAGCTTTGTAACCTACCCTCGTGCTTGTTTTCATCTTTGCTTGCTGCTCTGGCCTACCTGCCGTTATTCTCGTAATGTTGGCAATGACTGCTATTCCATTAAACTGTTCCCTTTGGTCCATGCTCCCGCTACATTTGACTGGCCCCACAGTGTTCTCCACGCACCAAAATCCGACCTACGTTCCTATTCAGACGCTTTGGAGGGGAGACTAATCTCATCCCTGCACCAGCTTTGTAACCTACCCTCGTGCTTGTTTTCATCTTTGCTTGCTGCTCTGGCCTACCTGCCGTTATTCTCGTAATGTTGGCAATGACTGCTATTCCCTTAAACTGTTCCCTTTGGTCCATGCTCCCGCTACATTTGACTGGCTCCACAGCGCTCTCCACGCGCCAAAATCCGACCTACGTTCCTATTCAGACGCTTTGGAAGGGAGACTAATCTCATACCTGCACCAGCTTTGTAACCTACCCTCGTGCTTGTTTTCATCTTTGCTTGCTGCTCTGGCCTACCTGCCGTTATTCTCGTAATGTTGGCAATGACTGCTATTCCCTTAAACTGTTCCCTTTGGTCCATGCTCCCGCTACATTTGACTGGCCCCACAGTGCTCTCCACGCACCAAAATCCGACCTACGTTCCTATTCAGACGCTTTGGAAGGGAGACTAATCTCATCCCTGCACCAGCTTTGTAACCTACCCTCGTGCTTGTTTTCATCTTTGCTTGCTGCTCTGGCCTACCTGCCGTTATTCTCGTAATGTTGGCAATGACTGCTATTCCCTTAAACTGTTCCCTTTGGTCCATGCTCCCGTTAATTTCGACTGGTCCCACAGTGCTCTCCACGCGCCAAAATCCGACCTACGTTCCTATTCAGACGCTTTGGAAGGGAGACTAATCTCATCCCTGCACCAGCTTTGTAACCTACCCTCGTGCTTGTTTTCATCTTTGCTTGCTGCTCTGGCCTACCTGCCGTTATTCTCGTAATGTTGGCAATGACTGCTATTCCCTTAAACTGTTCCCTTTGGTCCATGCTCCCGCTACATTTGACTGGCCCCACAGTGCTCTCCGCGCACCAAAATCCGACCTACGTTCCTATTCAGACGCTTTGGAGGGGAGACTAATCTCATCCCTGCACCAGCTTTGTAACCTACCCTCGTGCTTGTTTTCATCTTTGCTTGCTGCTCTGGCCTACCTGCCGTTATTCTCGTAATGTTGGCAATGACTGCTATTCCCTTAAACTGTTCCCTTTGGTCCATGCTCCCGTTAATTTCGACTGGTCCCACAGTGCTCTCCACGCGCCAAAATCCGACCTACGTTCCAATTCAGACGCTTTGGAAGGGAGACTAATCTCATCCCTGCACCAGCTTTTTAACCTACCCTCGTGCTTGTTTTCATCTTTGCTTGCTGCTCTGGCCTACCTGCCGTTATTCTCGTAATGTTGGGAATGACTGCTATTCCCTTAAACTGTTCCCTTTGGTCCATGCTCCCGCTACATTTGACTGGCCCCACAGTGCTCTCCACGCACCAAAATCCGACCTACGTTCCTATTCAGACGCATTGGAGGGGAGACTAATCTCATCCCTGCACCAGCTTTGTAACCTACCCTCGTGCTTGTTTTCATCTTTGCTTGCTGCTCTGGCCTACCTGCCGTTATTCTCGTAATGTTGGCAATGACTGGTATTCCCTTAAACTGTTCCCTTTGGTCCATGCTCCCGCTACATTTGACTGGCCCCACAGTGCTCTCCACGCACCAAAATCCGACCTACGTTCCTATTCAGACGCTTTGGAGGGGAGACTAATCTCATCCCTGCACCAGCTTTGTAACCTACCCTCGTGCTTGTTTTCATCTTTGCTTGCTGCTCTGGCCTACCTGCCGTTATTCTCGTAATGTTGGCAATGACTGCTATTCCCTTAAACTGTTCCCTTTGGTCCATGCTCCCGCTACATTTGACTGGCCCCACAGTGCTCTCCACGCACCAAAATCCGACCTACGTTCCTATTCAGACGCTTTGGAGGGGAGACTAATCTCATCCCTGCACCAGCTTTGTAACCTACCCTCGTGCTTGTTTTCATCTTTGCTTGCTGCTCTGGCCTACCTGCCGTTATTCTCGTAATGTTGGCAATGACTGCTATTCCCTTAAACTGTTCCCTTTGGTCCATGCTCCCGTTAATTTCGACTGGTCCCACAGTGCTCTCCACGCGCCAAAATCCGACCTACGTTCCTATTCAGACGCTTTGGAAGGGAGACTCATCTCATCCCTGCACCAGCTTTGTAACCTACCCTCGTGCTTGTTTTCATCTTTGCTTGCTGCTCTGGCCTACCTGCCGTTATTCTCGTAATGTTGGCAATGACTGCTATTCCCTTAAACTGTTCCCTTTGGTCCATGCTCCCGCTACATTTGACTGGCCCCACAGTGCTCTCCACGCACCAAAATCCAACCTACGTTCCTATTCAGACGCTTTGGAAGGGAGACTAATCTCATCCCTGCACCAGCTTTGTAACCTACCCTCGTGCTTGTTTTCATCTTTGCTTGCTGCTCTGGCCTACCTGCCGTTATTCTCGTAATGTTGGCAATGACTGCTATTCCCTTAAACTGTTCCCTTTGGTCCATGCTCCCGCTACATTTGACTGGCCCCACAGTGCTCTCCACGCACCAAAATCCGACCTACGTTCCTATTCAGACGCTTTGGAGAGGAGACTAATCTCATCCCTGCACCAGCTTTGTAACCTACCCTCGTGCTTGTTTTCATCTTTGCTTGCTGCTCTGGCCTACCTGCCGTTATTCTCGTAATGTTGGCAATGACTGCTATTCCCTTAAACTGTTCCCTTTGGTCCATGCTCCCGCTACATTTGACTGGCCCCACAGTGCTCTCCACGCACCAAAATCCGACCTACGTTCCAATTCAGACGCTTTGGAGGGGAGACTAATCTCATCCCTGCACCAGCTTTGTAACCTACCCTCGTGCTTGTTTTCATCTTTGCTTGCTGCTCTGGCCTACCTGCCGTTATTCTCGTAATGTTGGCAATGACTGCTATTCCCTTAAACTGTTCCCTTTGGTCCATGCTCCCGCTACATTTGACTGGCTCCACAGTGCTCTCCACGCGCCAAAATCCGACCTACGTTCCTATTCAGACGCTTTGGAAGGGAGACTCATCTCATCCCTGCACCAGCTTTGTAACCTACCCTCGTGCTTGTTTTCATCTTTGCTTGCTGCTCTGGCCTACCTGCCGTTATTCTCGTAATGTTGGCAATGACTGCTATTCCCTTAAACTGTTCCCTTTGGTCCATGCTCCCGCTACATTTGACTGGCTCCACAGTGCTCTCCACGCGCCAAAATCCGACCTACGTTCCTATTCAGACGCTTTGGAAGGGAGACTCATCTCATCCCTGCACCAGCTTAGTAACCTACCCTCGTGCTTGTTTTCATCTTTGCTTGCTGCTCTGGCCTACCTGCCGTTATTCTCGTAATGTTGGCAATGAATGCTATTCCCTTAAACTGTTCCCTTTGGTCCATGCTCCCGTTAATTTCGACTGGTCCCACAGTGCTCTCCACGCGCCAAAATCCGACCTACGTTCCTATTCAGACGCTTTGGAAGGGAGGCTCATCTCATCCCTGCACCAGCTTTGTAACCTACCCTCGTGCTTGTTTTCATCTTTGCTTGCTGCTCTGGCCTACCTGCCGTTATTCTCGTAATGTTGGCAATGACTGCTATTCCCTTAAACTGTTCCCTTTGGTCCATGCTCCCGCTACATTTGACTGGCTCCACAGTGCTCTCCACGCGCCAAAAACCGACCTACGTTCCTATTCATACGCTTTGGAAGGGAGACTCATCTTATCCCTGCACCAGCTTTGTAACCTACCCTCGTGCTTGTTTTCATCTTTGCTTGCTGCTCTTACCTACCTGCCGTTATTCTCGTAATGTTGGCAATGACTGCTATTCCCTTAAACTGTTCCCTTTGGTCCATGCTCCCGCTACATTTGACTGGCTCCACAGTGCTCTCCACGCGCCAAAATCCGACCTACGTTCCTATTCAGACGCTTTGGAAGGGAGACTCATCTCATCCCTGCACCAGCTTTGTAACCTACCCTCGTGCTTGTTTTCATCTTTGCTTGCTGCTCTGGCCTACCTGCCGTTATTCTCGTAATGTTGGCAATGACTGCTATTCCCTTAAACTGTTCCCTTTGGTCCATGCTCCCGCTACATTTGACTGGCTCCACAGTGCTCTCCACGCGGCAAAATCCGACCTACGTTTTTATTCAGACGCGTTGGAGGGGAGATTCGTCTCACACCGCACCAGCTTTGTAACCTACCCTCGTGCTTGTTTTCATCTTTGCTTGCTGCTCTGGCCTACCTGCCGTTATTCTCGTAATGTTGGCAATGACTGCTATTCCCTTAAACTGTTCCCTTTGGTCCATGCTCCCGCTACATTTTACTGGTCGCACCGTGCTCTCCACGCGCCAAAATCCGACCTACGTTCCTATTCAAACGTTATGGAGGGGAGACTCACCTCACCACCGCACCAACTGTGTAATCTACCCTCTCTCTTGTTTTCATGTTTGCTTGCTGCTCTGGCCTACCTGCCGTTATTCTCATAATATTGGCAATGACTGCTATTCCCTTAAACTGTTCCCTTTCGTCCATGCTCCCGCTACATTTGACTGGCCCCACAGTGCTCTCCACGCGCCAAAATCCGACCAACGTTTTTATTCAGACGCGTTGGAGGGGAGATTCGTCTCACACCGCACCAGCTTTGTAACCTACCCTCGTGCTTGTTTTCATCTTTGCTTGCTGCTCTGGCCTACCTGCCGTTATTCTCGTAATATTGGCATTGCCTGCTATTTTCTTAAACAGATTCCATTCGTCCATGCTCCCGCTACATTTGACTGGCACCACAGTGCTCTCTACGCGCTAAAATCCGACCAACGTTCCTATCCAGACGCGTTGGAGGGGAGACTCATCTCACCCCCGCACCAGATTTGTGTCCTACCCTCGTACTTGTTATCATCTTTGCTTGCTGCTCTGGCCTACCTGCCTTTATTCTCGTAATGGCTGCAATAACTGGTATTCTCTTAAACTGTTCCCATTCGTCCATGCTCCCGCTATATTTGACTGGCCCCACAGTGCTCTCTACGCGCTAAAATCCGACCAACGTTCCTATTCAGACGCGTTGGAGGGGAGACTCATCTCACCCCTGCACCAGCTTTGTAACCTACCCTCGTTCTTGTTATCATCTTTGCTTGCTGCTCTGGCCTACCTGCCGTTATTCTCGTAGTGTTGGCAATGACTGGCATTCCTCAAACTGTTCCCTTTGGTCCATGCTCCCGCTAATTTTGACTGGCCCCACAGTGCTCTCCACGCACCAAAATGCGATCAACGTTCCTATTCAGACGCGTTAGAGGGGACACTCGTCTCACCCCTGCACCAGCTTGGTTGGTTGGTTTGGGGGGGATTAAAGGGACCAGACTGCGACGGTCATCGGTCCCTTTTTGCAAAAAAGGTAAAACCACCCAAAGAGAATAAAAAACGAACAACAGGAAAGACGTCAGACGACACAGGACAAGAAACACTCCTACAGAGATCAGACGAAATAAATTAAAATCACACAGAGTGTGACAGTGGTTGGCCGACCATAGAGATAAAAAGGAAAAGCCAACCACCGAGAACACATTAAAAACTCAGCGTAAAATCGTAGGCCAATGGCCAGAATCAACACAAAAGAACAGAACAAACACTCAGAGTAAATAATAAAAACCCCCTGCCCGAATAAAACGGAAAACTAAGTCAGCCATACCAGGGTCATCACATAAGAGGGCAGGGAGCGTATCAGGCAGCGCAAATGTCTGCCTGACCACAGCTAAAAGGATGCAGGCCAACAAAATGTGGGCCACTGTCAAAGCCGCCCCGCAGCGACATGCAGGAGGGTCCTCCCGGCGCAGTAAATAACTGTGTGTCAGGTGGGAGTGGCCAATGCAGAGCCGACAAAGGACGACAGAGTCCCTGCGGTTGGCTCGCAGGGATGACCGCCACACAGTCGTCGTCTCCTTGATGGCACGGAGTTTATTGGGCATGATCCGATTGCGCCATTCAGCGTCCCAAAGCGCAAAAACTTTTCGGCGGAGGACTGCCCACAAATCAGTCTCTGGGAGGCCAACGTCTAGAGACTGTTTACTCGTGGCCTCTTTCGCCAGGCGGTCAACATGTTCATTGCCCGGGATACCGACATGACCGGGGGTCCACACAAAGACCACAGAGCGGCCGCAACGCGCAGGAGTATACAGGGACTCATGGATAGCCATCACCAGACGAGAACGAGGAAAACACTGGTCGAGAGCTCGTAAACCGCTCAGGGAATCGCTACAGATAACGAAGGACTCACCTGAGCAGGAGCGGATATACTCTAGGGCACAAAAGATGGCGACTAGCTCAGCAGTGTAAACGCTGCAGCCAGCCGCCAAGGACCGTTGTTCGGAATGGTCCCCTAGAGTTAGCGCATACCCGACACGACCAGCAACCATCGAACCGTCGGTGTAAACAATTCCAGAGCCCTGATACGCGGCCAGGATGGAATAAAAGCGGCGGCGGAAGGCCTCTGGAGGGACCGAGTCCTTCGAGCCCTGTGCCAAGTCGAGCCGAAGGCAAGGGCGAGGAACACACCACGGGGGTGTACGCAGAGGCGCCCGGAAAGGAGGTGGAACTGGGAAAAACCCAAGCCCGCAGAGAAGCTCCTTGATGCGTACGGCGATCGGACAACCCGACCGGGGCCGACGGTCTGGCAGATGGACGACTGACTGCGGGAACAGGACACGATAATTTGGATGCCCGGGCAAGCTAAAAACATGGGCAGCATAAGCGGCCAGCAAACGTTGGCGTCGGAACCGCAGTGGAGGTACACCTGCCTCCACTAGGACGCTGTCCACAGGGCTGGTGCGGAAAGCACCAGTGGCAAGGCGTATCCCGCTGTGGAGAATTGGGTCCAGCACCCGCAACGCAGATGGGGATGCTGAGCCATAAGCTAGGCACCCATAATCCAGGCGAGACTGGATTAACGCCTGGTAGAGCCGCAACAGGGTAGATCGGTCAGCGCCCCAGCGGGTGTGGCTCAAACAACGCAGGGCGTTGAGATGCCGCCAACACGCTTGTTTAAGCTGCTGGATATGAGGCAGCCAAGTCAACCGGGCATCAAAAAGGACACCCAAAAACCTGTGGGTCTCCACCACAGCAAGAAGTTCGTCGGCAAGATAAAGCCGCGGCTCAGGATGGACCGTTCGGCGCCGGCAGAAATGCATAACGCGGGTCTTGGCAGCCGAAAACTGAAAACCACGCGCTACAGCCCAAGACTGCGCCTTGCGGATTGCGCCCTGTAGCTGACGTTCAGCTGCTGCAATGCTAATAGAACTATAGTAAAGACAGAAGTCGTCAGCATACAGGGAAGCGGAGACAGAATTTCCTACCACCGCAGCGAGACCGTTGATTGCAATTAAAAACAGGCAGACACTGAGGACAGAGCCCTGGGGTACCCCGTTCTCCTGGACGAGGGAGGAACTATACGAGGCCGCGACGTGCACGCGGAAGGTACGATACGACAGAAAATTTCTGATAAAGATCGGCAGAGGGCCCCGAAGACCCCATCCATGAAGCGTAGAAAGGATGTGATGACGCCATGTCGTATCGTACGCCTTCCGCATGTCGAAAAAGACAGCGACCAGGTGCTGACGGCGGGCAAAGGCTGTACGGATGGCCGACTCAAGGCTCACCAGATTGTCGGTGGCGGAGCGGCCTTTACGGAACCCACCCTGAGACGGAGCCAGAAGGCCCCGAGACTCCAGCACCCAATTTAAGCGCCGGCTCACCATCCGTTCAAGCAACTTGCAAAGAACGTTGGTGAGACTAATGGGACGGTAGCTGTCCACCTCCAGAGGGTTCTTTCCAGGTTTCAAAATGGGGATGACAATACTTTCCCGCCATTACGACGGAAACGCACCCTCGACCCAGAGACGGTTGTAAAGGTCGAGGAGGCGTCGCTTGCAGTCCACTGAAAGGTGTTTCAGCATCTGACAGTGGATGCGATCTGGCCCGGGAGCGGTATCAGGGCAAGCGGCAAGGGCACTCTGAAATTCCCACTCACTGAATGGAGCGTTGTAGGGTTCAGAAGCGTTGGTGCGAAAAGAAAGGCTCCGACGTTCCATCCGCTCTTTAATGGAGCGGAAGGCCTGGGGGTAATTCGCAGAAGTGGAACTCATAGCAAAATGCTCTGCTAAGCGGTTTGCAATGACGTCGGAGTCAGTACAAACTGCTCCATTCAGTGAGAGCGCAGGGACGCTGGCAGGGGTCCGATAGCCGAAGACCCGTCGAATCTTGACCCAGACCTGCGATGGAGTGACATGGAGTCCAATGGTGGACACATACCGCTCCCAGCACTCCTTCTTGCCTTGGCGGATAAGGAGGCGGGCCCGCGCATGCAGCCGTTTGAAGGCGATAAGGTGGTCCATGGAGGGATGTCGCTTGTGACGCTGGAGCGCCCGCCGGCGATCTTTAATCGCTTCAGCGATCTCAGGCGACCACCAAGGCACAGCCCTCCGCCGAGGGGACCCAGAAGAACGGGGAATGGCAGACTCGGCGGCAGTGACGATGCCGGCGGTGACCGATGTAACCACCGCATCAATGGCATCAGTTGAGAGAGGCTCAATAGCGGCAGTGGAGGAGAACAAGTCCCAGTCAGCCTTATTCATAGCCCATCTGCTAGGGCGCCCAGAAGAGTGACGCTGTGGTAGTGACAGAAAAATCGGAAAGTGGTCACTACCACACAGGTCGTCATGCACACTCCAGTGGACAGATGGTAAGAGGCTAGGGCTACAGATTGAAAGGTCAATGGCGGAGTAGGTGCCATGCGCCACACTGAAGTGTGTGGAGGCACCATCATTCAAAATCGAGAGATCGAGCTGCGACAATAAATGCTCAACGGTGGCGCCTCGACCTGTTGCCACTGACCCACCCCACAGAGGGTTATGGGCGTTAAAGTCGCCCAGTAATAAGAAAGGTGGCGGCAATTGGGCTATCAGCGCAGCCAGGACATGCTGCGCGACATCACCCTCCGTTGGAAGGTAAAGACTGCAGACGGTAAGAGCCTGCGGCGTCCACACCCTAACAGCGACAGCCTCTAAAGCTGTTTGTAGAGGGACAGACTCGCTGTGAAGAGAGTTAAGGACATAGATGCAGACGCCACCAGACACCCTTTCATAAGCTGCTCGGTTCTTATAATAACCCCGATAGCCACGGAGGGCGGGGGTGCGCATTGCTGGAAACCAAGTTTCCTGCAGAGCAATGCAGAGGAAAGGGTGAAGGCTGATAAGTTGGCGGAGCTCAGCTAGATGGTGGAAGAAACCGCTGCAGTTCCACTGGAGGATGGTTTTGTCCATGGCTGAGAAAGGCGTGCCGGGACTGGGACGGCAGATTACGCCGCTGGGTCACCTGCTGCCTCCGATTGAGCACCCGTGCTAGTGCTATTGCTATTCACGGCGTCTGAGGGACCGGCGAGATCGAGGTCCTCAGCGGACGCCAGAATCTCCACCTCGTCCTCAGACGCAAAGCTAGAAGGTAGCGATGGGGTGGCTACCACCGCGCGTTCCTTGGGCTTAGAGCTGCTCTTCTTTGATTTCTCACGCTGCTCCTTGGGTTTAACTGGCTGGGAGGGCTTCACCGATTCAGTCTCCGGGACTGAGGAGGATCGGGAAGCCCTTCGACCTGCAGATTGTGGGCACTTACGCCACTGTCGATCGTCAGCCTTCCCGCCGGTGGAAACCTGGGAAGGGAGGGACCCAAGGGACCCTTGCGAGCGTGAGAAGCCGAAGAAGTCTGACACTTCTCCGGCTTAGAAGCGGGGACCGACGTCCCCGATGGGGGGGATGGTGTTGCTCCTGACCTATACTATACTCTACCCGGTGGGTAGAGCCCCCCACTGGCAAGGGGGCAGGAGGAGTTGTACCACTCGTCGATCCGGCCGGAAGGCGCGAAACTGATGGGGCTAGCACAGGTGTTGTAGCAGCGGCGTAGGAAGTTGTCATTCGCACTGGATGTAACCGGTCGTATTTCCGTTTGGCCTCAGTATAAGTCAGTCGGTCCAGGGTCTTATATTCCATGATTTTGCGCTCTTTCTGGAATATTCTGCAGTCTGGCGAGCAAGGTGAATGGTGCTCCCAGCAGTTGACGCAGATGGGAGGCGGGGCACATGGAGTATCGGGATGAGATGGGCGTCCGCAATCTCGACATGTGAGGCTGGAAGTGCAGCGGGAAGACATATGGCCGAACTTCCAGCACTTGAAGCACCGCATCGGGGGAGGGATATAGGGCTTGACGTCACATCGGTAGACCATCACCTTGACCTTTTCCGGTAACGTATCACCCTCGAAGGCCAAGATGAAGGCACCGGTAGCAACCTGATTGTCCCTCGGACCCCGATGAACGCGCCGGACGAAATGAACACCTCTACGTTCTAAGTTGGCGCGAAGCTCGTCATCAGACTGCAAAAGGAGGTCCCTATGGAAAATAACACCCTGGACCATATTTAAACTCTTATGT
Source organism: Schistocerca cancellata (assembly GCF_023864275.1). Lineage (NCBI taxonomy): Eukaryota > Metazoa > Arthropoda > Insecta > Orthoptera > Acrididae > Schistocerca > Schistocerca cancellata. Next base: position 608,312,698 of record NC_064632.1, on the reverse strand, counting down.
GGAGTAATAGTAACGTTAACATCCCCCAACTTGTCACAAGCAAGTAACCTGCGTGACTGGGCGGAGGATGCCGTTTGTATCAGTACTGAGCCAGAGCGCATTTTAGACAAGCCCTCCACCTCCCCAAACTTGTCCTCTAAATGCTCGACGAAGAACTGAGGCTTTGTGGAGAGAAAAGACTCCCCATCAGCTCTCGTGCAAACTAAGAATCGGGGCGAATAACTGTTACCTCCATCCTGGGACTTACGCTCTTCCCACGGCGTGGCCAGGGAGGGGAACGTTTTCGGATCGTACTTCTGAGCATTAAATTGAGCCCGAGAACGCTTAGAGACTGCTGGCGGCTGGCCGCCAGCGAGAGATGATGTACCACGCTTCATTGCGGGTCATCCGCCCTGATGCCACCTACTCCGACCAAGGGCCCTCCCCACGGGCGCCACCCAGCCACAGCAAAGGCCACCTGGCAGGATGGCCGTTGCCGGGAGTCCTGATACCCCAGGAGGATAGGCATCTACTCCTTGGCATACGTGGGGAGTTAACGGCGCAGGCATCAGTAGAGCGATCCCTGTGTTGTCATGGGGCTACAACCAAGAGGGTACATGGCGGCCCCACCACAACGGACTGGCTACCGTGCTGGATCTTAGGTGCAAAACTGTCCAAGGTCGTCGTCGCAGTTAAAAGAAACACTGCAGAGGGCAGCGTGGTAATCGCACCCAGGGACGTATCCCCGCCCTAAAGATCGAAAACGAGCGGGACACCATGGCAACGACGTGAAAGCCGGCTAAAGGTCTAATTGCACGACGGATACAGTGCACCACGTAAGGCGCCCTTCCCCAATTGGCTCGCTCTTCGGAATAATTTAGAAAGATGGAGGTCAAACCCGAGAGGGGACCATCACATAAGGCCAAAACATGTGAGACTCCTTTTAGTCGCCTCTTACGACAGGCAGGAATACCGCGGGCCTATTCTAACCCCCGAACCCGCAGGGGGGCCTGCACCAGCTTTGTAACCTACCCTCTTGCTTGCTGCTCTGGCCTACCTGCTGTTATTCTCGTAATGTTGGCAATGACTGCTATTCCCTTTAACTTTTCCCTTTGGTCCATGCTCCCGCTACATTTGACTGGCCCCACAGTGCTCTCCACGCACCAAAATCCGATCAACGTTCCTATTAAAACGTTGTGGTGGGGAGACTCACCTTACTCCCGCACCAACTTTGTAATCTACCCTCGTGCTTGTTTTCATCTTTGCTTGCATCTCTGGCCTACCTGTCGTTATTCTCGTAATGTTGGCAATGACTGCTATTCCCTTAAACTGTTTCGTTTGGTCCATTCTCCCGCTACATTTGACTGGCAACACAGTGCTTTCCACGCGCCAAAATCTGACCAACGTTCCTATTCATACGCGTTGGAGGGGAGACTCATCTCACCCCTGCACCAGCTTTGTAACCTACCCTCGTGCTTGTTTCCATCTTTGCTTGCTGCTCTGGCCTACCTGCCGGTATTCTCGTAATGTTGGCAATGACTGCTATTCCCTCAAACTCTTCCCTTTCGTCCATTCTCCCACTACATTTGACTGGCCCCACAGTGCTCTCCACGCACCAAAATCCGAACAACGTTCCTATTCAGACGCGTTGGAGGGGAGATTCATTTCACCCCCACACCATCTTTGTAACCTACCCTCGTGCTTGTTCTCATCCTTGCTTGCTGCTCTGGCCTACCTGTCGTTATTCTCGTAATGTTGGCAATGACTGCTATTCCCTTAAACTGTTCCCCTTCGTCCATGCTCCCGCTACATTTGACTGGCCCCACAGTGCTCTCCACGCACCAAAATCCGACCAACTTTCCTATTAAAACGTTGTGGTGGGGAGACTCCTCACCACCGCACCAACTTTGTAATCTACCCTCGTGCTTGTTTTCATGTTTGCTTGCTGCTCTGGCCTACCTGCCGTTTTTCTCGTAATATTGGCAATGACGGCTATTCATTTAAACTGTTTCCTTTGGTCCATGCTCCCGCTACATTTGACTGGCCCCACAGTGCTCTCCACGCACCAAAATCCGATCAACCTTCCTATTAAAACGTTGTGGTGGGGAGACTCACCTCACTCCCGCACCAACTTTGTAATCTACCCTCGTGCTTGTTTTCATCTTTGCTTGCTGCTCTGGCCTACCTGCCGTTATTCTCGTAATGTTGACAATGACTGCTATTCCCTTAAACTGTTCCATTTTGTCCACGCTCCCGCTACATTTGACTGGCCCTACAGTGCTCTGCACGCGCCAAAATCCGACCAACGTTCCTATTCAGACACGTTGGAGGGGAGACTCATCTCACCCCTGCACCAGCTTTGTAACCTACTCTCGTGCTTGTTTTCATTTTTGCTAGCTGCTCTGGCCTACCTGCTGTTATTCTCGTAATGTTGGCAATGACTGCTATTCCCTTAAACTGTTCCCATTCGTCCATGCTCCCGCTACATTTGACTGGCACCACAGTGCTCTCCACGCGCCAAAATACGACCAACGTTCCTATTCAGACGCGTTGGAGGGGAGATTCATCTAACCCCTGCACCAGTTTTGTAACCTACCCTCGTGCTTGTTTTCATCTTTGCTTACTGCTCTGGCCTACCTGCCGTTATTCTCGTGATGTTGGCAATGACTGCTATTCCCTTAAACTGTTTCCTTTGGTCCATTCTCCCGCTACATTTGACTGGCCCCACAGTGCTCTCCACGCACTAAAATCCGATCAACGTTCCTCATAAAACGTTGTGGTGGGGAGACTCACCTCACTCCCGCACTAACTTTGTAATCTACCCTCGTGCTTGTTTTCATCTTTGCTTGCTGCTCTGGCCTACCTGCCGTTATTCTCATAATATTGGCAATGACTGCTATTCCCTTAAACTGTTCCCTTTCGTCCATGCTCCCGCTACGTTTGACTGGCCCCACAGTGCTCTCCACGCGCCAAAATCCGACCAACGTTCCTATTCAGACGCGTTGGAGGGGAGACTCATCTCACCCTCGCACCAGCTTTGTAACCTTTGTAACCTACCCTCGTGCTTGTTTTTATCTTTGCTTGCTGCTCTGGCGTACCTGCCGTTATTCTCGTAATGTTGGCTTTTATGGCGGTGGTGCCGCGACAAACACTTCACTGTAGAAACGGCTTACGGAGTCACCGCCACACTTTTAATAGCGGACCGACCAGTCCTCTGGAACAGTGAACAGAAAGATGAAAACCTAAACACCCTGATTAAATAACAGTCGGTACTTATCTTTATTAACGAAGACACAGAAACACAGTAGTGAACTCCGTGTCTACAGAAATCTGTCTAGATCGAGTCGGAGCGGCGAGGTCAGCGTCGGCTGACGACAAACATCAACTCTGCTGCGATGAACACACAACGGTCTAGTAAGTACACAAACGGTGGCGAGCATACCACTGAGCGGCGAATACAGAACTGTCCTAGCGCTCGCGACTCCAGCGCTTAAGAAGCCAGAAGCCAGCGGTGGCGCGCGCAGACTTGCGGCGATTTCCTGTATCGCTGGCGCTGCTTGTGCGGACGGCGTCCGGACTTTGATGCTGCCAACCTTTTGGCAGCGGGCTCGGCTGGCACCACTGGCTAGGATATAACACTCCTCCCCCCCAAATCGCCGCACCGTCGTTGTATAATGACGTGGCGAGCGTCGACGGCGGGGGAGGGGTCTGGCCGCAGGCGTAGCAGAAGAGACCGGGGCGGAGACTGTTGTCGGTGGCAGTCCCCGGTCCGCACCCCAGCATTGGCTGCGCGGGGCCTCGGGAAACACCGACTGAAAACCGAGGTCAGGGTGCACGCCTGTGACCACGGGCGCAGCTTCTGGTACTGGACGCGACGGGGCGTCGGGACCCACGAAGAGAGGCAGCGTCTCCTGACGCTGCGTCGACGGCTGCTGCGTGGGCGCCGGACAAGGCGCTGCGGTGTCAGACTCCTTGGGGGTGCCCAAGGAAAGCGGCTGCAGGACAGGCTGCACAGCCACCGCTTGGGATGGCGGCCCGGCTGAGGGGTCGACGTCCATCTGCTCCGAAGGCGGTGGCGACTGAAGAGGGACCGCAGGCGCCGGAGCGACCACCTGGGGCGCTCCCGGATGAAGCTGCGCGGGAGGCATCAACGGGACGGGCTGTCGGCGTGGTAGCGGCGACGGCTGCTGCTGCTGCTGCCCTGGTGGCGGCAGCGAAGTCGGAAGGCGCGGCTGGAACCCGCCGCGGACCAAATCTGTGGACAAAGAACGAGCGGCAGAATCCGGGCGGCCAGCGCGGCGCAACTGGTTCTGATGCCTCCTGTGCACCCCAGTAGCACCTAGAACAGTATAAAACCCGCGACCCTGGACACTTATCACGGTGCCTCGTTCCCAACGACGGCGACCGTGATAAACTCTAAAAAAAACGGCGTCGTTGCGCTGAAAACGCGTGCGATGCTCAGAAGCGGCGGGTCGATCCAGGGGGGTGCAACAACCGTAGTAGGGTGCGATGACGACGGCCGTGGAGAAGCTCCGCAGGCGAAGGGCCGTCGCGTGGCGTGGTCCGGTACGACGACAGGAACGTGATGAGGGCCTGCTGACGAGAGTGCGTAGCACGAAGGCGGTCCATATGATCCTTGAATGTGCGTACAAAACGTTCCGCTGCACCATTCGATTGAGGGTGGAACGGCGGAGTCAGAACATGGCGAATGCCATTGGCAGAACAAAAACTTTCAAATTCAGCAGAGGTAAATTGTGGACCATTGTCAGACACTAAAACTTCTGGAAGACCCTCAATACAAAAAATTGAAGTCAACGCCTGTATAGTTTGTGCAGACGTTGTAGACTGCATGGGCACAACAAACGGAAAATTACTAAATGCATCGATCACGATGAGCCAACGAGAATTCCAATATGGACCAGCGAAATCAATATGTACTCGCTGCCAGGGACCGGCAGGGCGTGCCCACTCAAAATAGCGTTGACGCGGAGCAGCTTGGTGTTCGGCACACGTCGAACAATCTGTAGACATCTGCGTAATCTGCTTATCAATGCCGATCCATGTACAATGACGGCGGGCAAGCTGCTTGGTGCGGACCACTCCCCAATGACCTTGATGCAACAAGGCGAGGACCTTGGATTGGAGCACTTGGGGAACCACTACACGAAGCTGGTCATTCTCGGTGCGTAACAGCAAAACTCCTTGTGAAACAGACAACAGATGACGTTTCGGATAATAGCGACGAACCACAGGATCCGATATGTCCTTTGCCTTGGACGGCCAACCACGTTGAACAAAACGTAATAGTAAACTCAGATGAGGATCCGTAGCTGTCTCACGTGCCACCTGACGATAATCAATCGGAAAATCCCGGAGGGATTGATGCTCATCGGCGTCAATCTGATGGCAAGAGTCTTCAGAGGAATCGAAGACATCATCCGCAGCAATCGGCAATCTAGAAAGCGCGTCAGCGTTTGCATGCTGAGCTGTAGGGCGATACAGTATCTCATACTGGTATTGTGATAACAAAAGAGCCCAACGTTGAAGTCTCTGAGCTGTCCGCTGAGGAACTGGTTTAGACGGATGAAACAGGGACGTCAGAGGCTTGTGATCTGTTACTAAATAGAATGGTCTACCATAGAGGTAGTGATGGAATTTTGTGACACCGAACACAATAGCCAACGCTTCCTTGTCCAATTGGCTATAATTACTCTGAGCTTTGTTTAGCAATTTAGATGCGAACGCAATAGGACGTTCGGTGTTACCGACTCGGTGAGACAACACAGCACCGAGGCCGAAAGAAGAGGCATCACAAGCTAACACTCGAGTCTTGTTTGGGTCGTAATGGACCAGACAACGATCATTCAATAAAGCCTCTTTAAGCTGCTGAAAGGCTGATTGGCAATCAGCTGACCACACAAACGGAACATTCTTACGGCGGAGACGATGCAACGGTGCAGCAATCTGTGATGCATTAGGTATAAACCTAATATAATATGTCAATTTGCCAAGAACTGCTTGCAATTCATGCAGATTGCGAGGGGCGGGCAAATCACGAATAGCTGCTAAATGTGACTGGGAGGGATGAATGCCTTGAGCATTAATAACATGTCCCAGATACTCCATCTCCGTAAGGAAAAATGAACATTTATCGATGTTGCAACGTAGGCCTGCCTGAGACAACACTGTAAACAAACACTCCAAATTACGGAGATGTTCAGCAGGCGTCCGACCGGACACAACAATATCGTCTAAATAGTTGCAACACGATGGCTCATTAGCCAGAAGTTGTGACAAAAAACGCTGAAAAAACAGCTGGAGCTGACGCACAACCAAAAGGCAAACGCAGAAAACGGAACAACCCCAACGACGTGTTTATGACAAAATGCTGTTGTGATTGCTCGTCGAGGGGCAATTGCAAATATGCTTCACGGAGATCAATTTTGGAAAAGAAACGAGCTTCCCCTAACTTATCCATCAGCTCGTCCGGTCTAGGCAAAGGAAAAGAATCAATGACAGTCTGAGGATTTACTGTCGACTTAAAATCAGCACACAAACGTAACTTGCCAGACGGTTTCTTTATAATAACTAAGGGAGAAGCCCACTGGCTCGCTGAAACGGGTTGAATAACACCATTGTTTTGCCAACGACGAAGTTCATCTTCTACGGGTGCCCGGAGGGCGTGAGGCACTGGACGAGCACGAAAAAATCGAGGCTGAGCATTATCTTTTAACGTAATATGAGCGGCAAAGTTCGCAGCACAACCTAGTTCGTCTTTAAATATGTCACTGTATCGTTTCACAAATCGGTTATGCTGTCTTGAGGAACAACAACAGAATTAATTTGCAACACATTGTCTTGGATAGACAGGCCAAACAAGTCAAAACAGTCTAATCCGAAAATGTTTACACTGTCTGTAGCGCGGAGAACTGTGAATGAAACTGTTTTTGTATTGCCACGGAATGTGGCTGGCACGCTACATACACCTAACACAGGAATTTGTTCTCCACTATAAGTAGCCAAAGAATGTTTTGCCGCTGAAAGTTTAGGGCGGCCGATAGCCGCATACGTAGCACTATTTATTAGAGTCACAGACGCACCAGTGTCTAATTGAAAATTGAAGGTCTTATCCTGGATGCGTAGCTTCACAAATAGTTTATTATACTGTCTCTGGATCGGTGCAGTGGAGGCGGAAGAGACAAAATCAGCGCGGTTAGCGCGTGTTCGCTGCTTACGACAACTCGTGGGTTGGGCGGGTGGAACAACAACTCCCGCTTCACTCGCCGTCTGTACATTACTTTTTACAGCGTTTGAATTACGCTTGGGTCGCATAGCAGAGGGCTGGGTGGGTGGCTTATTGCGAACAAGTTTATTACCCACACGAACCGTGGAAGAGTCTTGAAACGCGACCTTCTGGCCGGGCTGGCTTTGAATAACATGAATATCCATGGGCTGGGCAGCACTAGAATTGTTCTTGCGTTTACGCAAACAAACAGTCTGGATGTGTCCTTTCCTTTGACAAAAGTGACAAACCGCGTTTCTTAACGGGCAACGTTCACGAGGATGAGCAAGAACACACTTAGGGCAAGACTTAACTCTTGCATTTTGCACACGAGGCTGACGAAGGTTTTTAACAGGACGCGGCCGGCTAGTGTTTACAGTCTGACTCTGCCGGTGGGGCAGCGGGCGTGACATAACTGGCTTAGCACAGGCAATTTGAGAAATACATGGCTGATCTAACTCACACTCAGCATAGTCAAAAGTATCTTGGGCTTCAATGATGTTCATCACAGTCTCTAATGACGGGTCAGGCAACTTTAAGACAGCAGCACGAATACGAGAATCTGCAATGTTTTGAGTAATAGCGTCTCGTAACATGACATCACTGTAGGAAGCTCCACACACACAATTAAATCGGCACTGACGGGACATCACTGTAGGAAGCTCCACACACACAATTAAATCGGCACTGACGGGTGAGGCCCCGTAAATCTGTTAACCACTGTTTATTAGATTGATGTGGCAGTTTCTTTAATCTGAAGAACTTGAATCTGGCTGCTGCCACATGAACTCGCGACTCGAAATACTCAGCAAGCTTGTTAACAACAACGTCATAGTCTAAAGCTTCTGGCTTGGATTCCGGGAACAACTTACAAAGTAGTCTATAGACTTCCACGCCTGCAGTGGAAATTAAATAAAGCTGCCGCTCAGTACCTGTGATTTTGTAGACTGTCATGTGCGCTTGCAACTGCGCGAAATATTCTCGCCATTCTTCTCTTGATGGATCAAAAGCACGAAAAGGTGGTGCTGCCTGTGCTTGTTCCTTTTGTGTTGGAGGATTAGCCGCTTGTGTGGGGATTGCTTCCACCAGACTTTGTATTTGCTGACTCTGTAACAAGATCAACAGTTGTAATTCGGCAGACATAGTGAACACAAACTAAACCAGCCCCCAAAATTTTATCTCTATAATTAGTAGAACAAGAAACAAGTTGAACCAGCCCTGCACACGAGTTCGGAAGTCCTCGTCGCCAGTTTTATGGCGGTGGTGCCGCGACAAACACTTCACTGTAAAAACGGCTTACGAAGTCACCGCCACACTTTTAATAGCGGGCCGACCAGTCCGCTGGAACAGTGAACAGAAAGATGAAAACCCAAACACTCTGATTAAATAACAGTCGGTACTTATCTTTATTAACGAAGACACAGAAACACAGTAGTGAACTCCGTGTCTACAGAAATCTGTCTAGATCGAGTCGGAGCGGCGAGGTCAGCGTCGGCTGACGACAAACATCAACTCTGCTGCAATGAACACACAACGGTCTAGTAAGTACACAAACGGTGGCGAGTATACCACTGAGCGGCGAATACAGAACTGTCCTAGCGCTCGCGACTCCAGCGCTTAAGAAGCCAGAAGCCAGCGGTGGCGCGCGCAGACTTGCGGCGATTTCCTGTATCGCTGGCGCTGCTTATGCGGACGGCGTCCGGACTTTGATGCTGCCAACCTTTTGGCAGCGGGCTCGGCTGGCACCACTGGCTAGGATATAACATTGGCAATGACTGCTATTCCCTTAAACTGTTTCCTTTGGTCCATGCTCCCGCTACATTTGACTGGCCCCACAGTGCTCTCCACGCGCCAAAATCAGACCAACGTTCCTATTCAGACGCGTTGGAGGGGAGACTCATCTCACCCCCGCACCAGCTTTGTAACCTACCCTCGTGCTTGTTTTCATCTTTGCTTGCTGCTCTGGCCTACCTGCCGTTATTCTCGTAATGTTGGCAATGACTGGTATTCCCTTAAACTGTTCCCTTTGGCCCATGCTGCCGATAATTTTGACTGGCCCCACAGTGCTCTCCACGCACCAAAATCCGATCAACGTTCCTATTCAAACGTTGTGGTGGGGAGACTCATCTCACCCCCGCACCAGCTTTGTAACCTACCCTCGTGCTTGTTTTCATCTTTGTTTGCTGCTCTGGCCTACCTGCCGTTATTCTCGTAATGTTGGCAATGACTGGTATTCCCTTAAACTGTTTCCTTTGGTCCATGCTCCCGCTACATTTGACTGGCCCCACAGTGCTCTCCACGCGCCAAAATCAGACCAACGTTCCTATTCAGACGCGTTGGAGGGGAGACTCATCTCACCCCCGCACCAGCTTTGTAACCTATCCTCGTGCTTGTTTTCATCTTGGCTTGCTTCTCTGGCCTACCTGCCGTTATTCTCTTAATGTTGGCAATGACTGTTATTCCCTTAAACTGTTCCCTTTGGTCTATGCTCTCGCTAATTTTGACTGGCACCACAGTGCTCTCCACGAACCATAATCCGACAAACGTTCCTATTCAGACGCGTTGGAGGGGAGACTCATCTCACCCCCGCACCAGCTTTGTAACCTACTCTCGTGCTTGTTTTCATCTTTGCTTGCTGCTCTGGCCTACCTGCCGTTATTCTCGTAATGTTAGCAATGACTGCTATTCCCTTAAACTGTTCCCTTTGGTCCATGCTCCCGCTACATTTGACTGGCAGCCAGTGCAACCCCAGGCACCAAAATCGGACCAACGTTCCTATTCAGACGCGTTGGAGGGGAGACTCATCTCGACCTCGCACCAGCTTTGTAACCTACTCTCGTGCTTGTTTTCATCTTTGCTTGCTGCTCTGGCCTACCTGACGTTATTCTCGTAATGTTAGCAATGACTGCTATTCCCTTAAACTGTTCCCTTTGGTCCATGCTCCCGCTACATTTGACTGGCACGCAGTGCTCTCCACGCACCAAAATCCGACCAACGTTCCTATTCAGACACGTTGGAGGGGAGACTCATCTCACCCCCGCACCAGCTTTGTAACCTACTCTCGTGCTTGTTTTCATCTTTGGTTCCTGCTCTGGCCTACCTGTCGTTATTCTCGTAATGTTAGCAATGACTGCTATTCCCTTAAACTGTTCCCTTTGGTCCATGCTCCCGCTACATTTGACTGGCACCACAGTGCTCTCCACGCGACAAAATCCGATCAACGTTCCTATTCAGACACGTTGGAGGGGAGACTCATCTCACCCCCGCACCAGCTTTGTAACCTACTCTCGTGCTTGTTTTCATCTTTGCTTGCTGCTCTGGCCTACCTGCCGTTATTCTCGTAATGTTGGCAATGACTGGTATTCCCTTAAACTGTTCCCATTGGTCCATGCTCCCGATAATTTTTACTGGCCCCACAGTGCTCTCCACGCACCAAAATCCGATCAACGTTCCTTTTCAAACGTTGTGGTGGGGAGGCTCATCTCACCCCTGCACCAGCTTTGTAACCTACCCTCGTGCTTATTTTCATCTTTGCTTGCAGCTCTGGCCTACCTGCCGTTATTCTCGTAATGATTGCAATGACTGCTATTCCCTTAAACTGTTTCGTTTGGTCCATTCTCCCGCTACATTTGACTGGCCCAACAGTGCTCTCCACGCGCCAAAATCCGACCAACGTTCCTATTCAGACGCGTTGGAGGGGAGACTCATCTCACCCCCGCACCAGCTTTGTAACCTACCCTCGTGCTTGTTTTCATCTTTGCTTGCTACTCTGGCCTACCTGCCGTTATTCTCGTAATGTTGGCAATGACTGGTATTCCCTTAAACTGTCCCCTTTGGTCCATGCTCCCGATAATTTTGACTGGCCCCACAGTGCTCTCCACGCACCAAATTCCGATTAACGTTCCTATTCAAACGTTGTGGTGGGGAGGCTCATCTCACCCCTGCACCAGCTTTGTAACCTACCCTCGTGCTTGTTTTCATCTTTGCTTGCTGCTCTGGCCTACCTGCCGTTATTCTCGTAATGTTGGCAATGACTGGTATTCCCTTAAACTGTTCCCTTTGGTCCCTGCTCCCACTACATTTGACTGGCACCACAGTGCTCTCCACGCGCCAAAATCCGACCAACGTTCCTATTCAGACGCGTTGGAGGGGAGACTCATCACACCCCCGCACCAGCTTTGTAACCTACCCTCGTGCTTGTTTTCATCTTGGCTTGCTCCTCTGGCCTACCTGCCGTTATTCTCGTAATGTTGGCAATGACTGTTATTCCCTTAAACTGTTCCCTTTGGTCTATGCTCTCGCTAATTTTGACTGGCACCACAGTGCTCTCCACGCGCCATAATCCGACCAACGTTCCTAATCAGACGCGTTGGAGGGGAGACTCATCTCGACCTCGCACCAGCTTTGTAACCTACTCTCGTGCTTGTTTTCATCTTTGCTTGCTGCTCTGGCCTACCTGCCGTTATTCTCGCAATGTTAGCAATGACTGCTATTCCCTTAAACTGTTCCCTTTGGTCCATGCTCCCGCTACATTTGACTGGCACCCAGTGCTCTCCACGCGCCATAATCCGACCAACGTTCCTAATCAGACGCGTTGGAGGGGAGACTCATCTCACCCCCGCACCAGCTTTGTAACCTACTCTCGTGCTTGTTTTCATCTTTGCTTCCTGCTCTGGCCTACCTGTTTTTATTCTCGTAATGTTAGTAATGACTGCTATTCCCTTAAACTGTTCCCTTTGGTCCATGCTCCCGCTACATTTGACTGGCAGCCAGTGCAACCCCAGGCACCAAAATCGGACCAACGTTCCTATTCAGACGCGTTGGAGGGGAGACTCATCTCGACCTCGCACCAGCTTTGTAACCTACTCTCGTGCTTGTTTTCATCTTTGGTTCCTGCTCTGGCCTACCTGCCGTTATCCTCGTAATGTTAGCAATGACTGCTATTCCCTTAAACTGTTCCCTTTGGTCCATGCTCCCGCTACATTTGACTGGCACCACAGTGCTCTCCACGCACCAAAATCGGACCAACGTTCCTATTCAGACACGTTGGAGGGGAGACTCATCTCACCCCCGCACCAGCTTTGTAACCTACTCTCGTGCTTGTTTTCATCTTTGCTTGCTGCTCTGGCCTACCTGCCGTTATTCTCGTAATGTTGGCAATGACTGGTATTCCCTTAAACTGTTCCCATTGGTCCATGCTCCCGATAATTTTTACTGGCCCCACAGTGCTCTCCACGCACCAAAATCCGATCAACGTTCCTTTTCAAACGTTGTGGTGGGGAGGCTCATCTCACCCCTGCACCAGCTTTGTAACCTACCCTCGTGCTTATTTTCATCTTTGCTTGCAGCTCTGGCCTACCTGCCGTTATTCTCGTAATGATTGCAATGACTGCTATTCCCTTAAACTGTTTCGTTTGGTCCATTCTCCCGCTACATTTGACTGGCCCAACAGTGCTCTCCACGCGCCAAAATCCGACCAACGTTCCTATTCAGACGCGTTGGAGGGGAGACTCATCTCACCCCCGCACCAGCTTTGTAACCTACCCTCGTGCTTGTTTTCATCTTTGCTTGCTACTCTGGCCTACCTGCCGTTATTCTCGTAATGTTGGCAATGACTGGTATTCCCTTAAACTGTCCCCTTTGGTCCATGCTCCCGATAATTTTGACTGGCCCCACAGTGCTCTCCACGCACCAAATTCCGATTAACGTTCCTATTCAAACGTTGTGGTGGGGAGGCTCATCTCACCCCTGCACCAGCTTTGTAACCTACCCTCGTGCTTGTTTTCATCTTTGCTTGCTGCTCTGGCCTACCTGCCGTTATTCTCGTAATGTTGGCAATGACTGGTATTCCCTTAAACTGTTCCCTTTGGTCCCTGCTCCCACTACATTTGACTGGCACCACAGTGCTCTCCACGCGCCAAAATCCGACCAACGTTCCTATTCAGACGCGTTGGAGGGGAGACTCATCACACCCCCGCACCAGCTTTGTAACCTACCCTCGTGCTTGTTTTCATCTTGGCTTGCTCCTCTGGCCTACCTGCCGTTATTCTCGTAATGTTGGCAATGACTGTTATTCCCTTAAACTGTTCCCTTTGGTCTATGCTCTCGCTAATTTTGACTGGCACCACAGTGCTCTCCACGCGCCATAATCCGACCAACGTTCCTAATCAGACGCGTTGGAGGGGAGACTCATCTCGACCTCGCACCAGCTTTGTAACCTACTCTCGTGCTTGTTTTCATCTTTGCTTGCTGCTCTGGCCTACCTGCCGTTATTCTCACAATGTTAGCAATGACTGCTATTCCCTTAAACTGTTCCCTTTGGTCCATGCTCCCGCTACATTTGACTGGCACCCAGTGCTCTCCACGCGCCATAATCCGACCAACGTTCCTAATCAGATGCGTTGGAGGGGAGACTCATCTCACCCCCGCACCAGCTTTGTAACCTACTCTCGTGCTTGTTTTCATCTTTGCTTCCTGCTCTGGCCTACCTGTTTTTATTCTCGTAATGTTAGTAATGACTGCTATTCCCTTAAACTGTTCCCTTTGGTCCATGCTCCCGCTACATTTGACTGGCACCACAGTGCTCTCCACGCGACAAAATCCGATCAACGTTCCTATTCAGACACGTTGGAGGGGAGACTCATCTCACCCCCGCACCAGCTTTGTAACCTACTCTCGTGCTTGTTTTCATCTTTGCTTGCTGCTCTGGCCTACCTGCCGTTATTCTCGTAATGTTGGCAATGACTGGTATTCCCTTAAACTGTTCCCTTTGGTCCATGCTGCCGATAATTTTGACTGGCCCCACAGTGCTCTCCACGCACCAAAATCCGATCAACGTTCCTATTCAAACGTTGTGGTGGGGAGGCTCATCTCACCACTGCACCAGCTTTGTAACCTACCCTCGTGCTTGTTTTCATCTTTGCTTGCTGCTCTGGCCTACCTGCCGTTATTCTCGTAATGATTGCAATGACTGCTATTCCCTTAAACTGTTTCGTTTGGTCCATTCTCCCGCTACATTTGACTGGCCCCACAGTGCTCTCCACGCGCCAAAATCCGACCAACGTTCCAATTCAGACGCGTTGGAGGAGAGACTCATCTCACCCCTGCACCAGCTTTGTAACCTACCCTCCTGCTTGTTTTCATCTTTGCTTGCTGCTCTGGCCTTCCTAGCGTTATTCTCGTAATGTTGGCAATGAGTGCTATTCCCTTAAACTGTTTCCTTTGGTCCATTCTCCCGCTACATTTGACTGGCCCCACAGTGCTCTACACGCGTCAAAATCCGACCTACGTTCCTATTCAGACGCTTCGGAGGGGAGACTCATCTCACCCCTGCACCAGCTTTGTAACCTACCCTCATCCTTGTTGACATCTTTGCTTGCTGCTCTGGCCTACCTGCCGTTATTCTCGTAATGTTGGCAATGACTGGTATTCCCTTAAACTGTTCCCTTTGGTCCATGCTCTCGCTAATTTTGACCATAATCCGATAAACGTTAGTATTCAAACGTTGTGGTGGGGAGACTCATCTCACCCCCGCACCAGCTTTGTAACCTACCCTCGTGCTTGTTTTCATCTTTGTTTGCTGCTCTGGCCTACCTGCCGTTATTCTCGTAATGTTGGCAATGACTGGTATTCCCTTAAACTGTTCCCTTTGGTCCATGCTCCCGCTACATTTGACTGGCACCACAGTGCTCTCCACGTGCCAAAATCCGAGCAACGATCCTATTCAGACGCGTTGGAGGGGAGACTCATCTCACCCCCGCACCAGCTTTCTAACCTATCCGCGTGCTTGTTTTCATCTTGGCTATCTTCTCTGGCCTACCTGCCGTTATTCTCTTAATGTTGGCAATGACTGTTATTCCCTTAAACTGTTCCTTTTGGTCTATGCTCTCGCTAATTTTGACTGGCACCACAGTGCTCTCCACGCACCATAATCCGACCAACGTTCCTATTCAGACGCGTTGGAGGGGAGACTCATCTCGACCTCGCACCAGCTTTGTAACCTACTCTCGTGCTTGTTTTCATCTTTGCTTGCTGCTCTGGCCTACCTGCCGTTATTCTCGTAATGTTAGCAATGACTGCTATTCCCTTAAACTGTTCCCTTTGGTCCATGCTCCCGCTACATTTGACTGGCAGCCAGTGCAACCCCAGGCACTAAAATCCGACCAACGTTCCTATTCAGACACGTTGGAGTGGAGACCCATCTCACCCCCGCACCAGCTTTGTAACCTACTCTCGTGCTTGTTTTCATCTTTGCTTGCTGCTCTGGCCTACCTGCCGTTATTCTCGTAATGTTGGCAATGACTGGTATTCCCTTAAACTGTTCCCTTTGGTCCATGCTCCCGATAATTTTTACTGGCCCCACAGTGCTCTCCACGCACCAAAATCCGATCAACGTTCCTTTTAAAACGTTGTGGTGGGGAGGCTCATCTCACCCCTGCACCAGCTTTGTAACCTACCCTCGTGCTTATTTTCATCTTTGCTTGCTGCTCTGGCCTACCTGCCGTTATTCTCGTAATGATTGCAATGACTGCTATTCCCTTAAACTGTTTCGTTTGGTCCATTCTCCCGCTACATTTGACTGGCCCAACAGTACTCTCCACGCGCCAAAATCCGACCAACGTTCCTATTCAGACGTGTTGGAGGGGAGACTCATCTCACCCCCGCACCAGCTTTGTAACCTACCCTCGTGCTTGTTTTCATCTTTGCTTGCTACTCTGGCCTACCTGCCGTTATTCTCGTAAAGTTGGCAATGACTGGTATTCCCTTAAACTGTCCCCTTTGGTCCATGCTCCCGATAATTTTGACTGGCCCCACAGTGCTCTCCACGCACCAAATTCCGATCAACGTTCCTATTCAAACGTTGTGGTGGGGAGGCTCATGTCACCCCTGCACCAGCTTTGTAACCTACCCTGGTGCTTGTTTTCATCTTTGCTTGCTGCTCTGGCCTACCTGCCGTTATTCTCGTAATGTTGGCAATGACTGGTATTCCCTTAAACTGTTCCCTTTGGTCCATGCTCCCGCTACATTTGACTGGCACCACAGTGCTCTCCACGCGCCAAAATCCGACCAACGATCCTATTCAGACGCGTTGGAGGGGAGACTCATCACACCACCGCACCAGCTTTGTAACCTACCCTCGTGCTTGTTTTCATCTTGGCTTGCTCCTCTGGCCTACCTGCCGTTATTCTCGTAATGTTGGCAATGACTCTTATTCCCTTAAACTGTTCCCTTTAATCTATGCTCTCGCTAATTTTGACTGGCACCACAGTGCTCTCCACACGCCATAATCCGACTAACGTTCCTAATCAGACGCTTTGGAGGGGAGACTCATCTCGACCTCGCACCAGCTTTGTAACCTACTCTCGTGCTTGTTTTCATCTTTGCTTGCTGCTCTGGCCTACCTGCCGTTATTCTCGTAATGTTAGCAATGACTGCTATTCCCTTAAACTGTTCCCTTTGGTCCATGTTCCCGCTACATTTGACTGGCACCCAGTGCTCTCCACGCACCAAAATCCGACCAACGTTTTTATTCAGACACGTTGGAGGGGAGACTCATCTCACCCCCGCACCAGCTTTGTAACCTACTCTCGTGCTTGTTTTCATCTAGCTTCCTGCTCTGGCCTACCTGTCGTTATTCTCGTAATGTTAGCAATGACTGCTATTCCCTTAAACTGTTCCCTTTGGTCCATGCTCCCGCTACATTTGACTGGCACCACAGTGCTCTCCACGCGACAAAATCCGATCAACGTTCCTATTCAGACACGTTGGAGTGGAGACTCATCTCACCCCCGCACCAGCTTTGTAACCTACTCTCGTGCTTGTTTTCATCTTTGCTTGCTGCTCTGGCCTACCTGCCGTTATTCTCGTAATGTTAGCAATGACTGCTATTCCCTTAAACTGTTCCCTTTGGTCCATGCTCCCGATAATTTTGACTAGAACCACAGTGCTCTCCACGCACCAAAATCCGATCAACGTTCCTTTTTAAACATTGTGGTGGGGAGGCTCATCTCACCCCTGCACCAGCTTTGTAACCTACCCTCGTGCTTATTTTCATCTTTGCTTGCTGCGCTGGCCTACCTGCCGTTATTCTCGTAATGATTGCAATGACTGCTATTCCCTTAAACTATTTCGTTTGGTCCATTCTCCCGCTACATTTGACTGGCCCCACAGTGCTCCCCACGCGCCAAAATCCGACCAACGTTCCTATTCAGACGCGTTGGAGGGGAAACTCATCTCACCACCGGCCCAGCTTTGTAACCTACCCTCGTGCTTGTTTTCATCTTTGCTTGCTACTCTGGCCTACCTGCCGTTATTCTCGTAATGTTGGCAATGACTGGTATTCCCTTAAACTGTCCCCTTTGGTCCATGCTCCCGATAATTTTGACTAGCCCCACAGTGCTCTCCACGCACCAAATTCCGATCAACGTTCCTATTCAAACGTTGTGGTGGGCAGGCTCATCTCACCCCTGCACCAGCTTTGTAACCTACCCTCGTGCTTGTTTTCATCTTTGCTTGCTGTTCTGGCCTACCTGCCGTTATTCTCGTAATGTTGGCAATGACTGGTATTCCCTTAAACTGTTCCCATTGGTCCATGCTCCCAATAATTTTGACTGGCCCCACAGTGCTCTCCACGCACCAAAATCCGATCAACGTTCCTATTCAAACATTGTGGTGGGGAGGGTCATCTCACCCCTGCACCAGCTTTGTAACCTACCCTCGTGCTTGTTTTCATCTTTGCTTGCTGCTCTGGCCTACCTGCCGTTATTCTCGTAATGTTGGCAATGACTGCTATTCCCTTAAACTGTTCCCTTTGGTCCATGCTCCCGATAATTTTTACTGGCCCCACAGTGCTCTCTACGCACCAAAATCCGATCAACGTTCCTATTCAAACGTTCTGGTGGGGAGGCTCATCTCACCCCTGCACCAGCTTTGTAACCTACCCTCGTGCTTGTTTTCATCTTTGCTTGCTGCTCTGGCCTACCTGCCGTTATTCTCGTAATGTTGGCAATGAGTGCTATTCCCTTAAACTGTTTCCTTTGGTCCATTATCCCGCTACATTTGACTGGCCCCACAGTGCTCTCCACGCGTCAAAATCCGACCTACGTTCGTATTCAGACGCTTTCGAGGGGAGACTCATCTAACCCCTGCACCAGCTTTGTAACCTACCCTCGTCCTTGTTTTCATCTTTGCTTGCTGCTCTGGCCTACCTCTCGTTATTATCGTAATGTTGGCAATGAGTTCTATTCCCTTAAACTGTTCCCTTTGGTCCATGCTCCCGCTACATTTGACTGGGCCCACAGTGCTCTCCACGCGCCAAAATCCGACCTACGTTCCTATTCAGCCGCTTTGGAGAGGAGACTCATCCCACCCCCGCACCAGCTTTGTAACCTACCCTCGTGCTTGTTCACATCTTTGTTTGCTGCTCTGGCCTACCTGCCGTTATTCTCGTAATGTTGGCAATGACTGGTATTCCCTTAAACTGTTCCCTTTGGTCCATGCTCCCGCTACATTTGACTGGCACCACAGTGCTCTCCACGCGCCAAAATCCGACCAACGATCCTACTCAGACGCGTTGGAGGGCAGACTCATCACACCCCCGCACCAGCTTTGTAACCTACCCTCGTGCTTGTTTTCATCTTGGCTTGCTTCTCTGGCCTACCTGCCGTTATTCTCGTAATTTTGGCAATGACTGTTATTCCCTTAAACTGTTCCCTTTGGTCTATGCTCTCGCTAATTTTGACTGGCACCACAGTGCACTCCACGCGCCATAATCCGACCAACGTTCCTATTCAGACGCGTTGGAGGGGAGACTCATCTCGACCTCGCACCAGCTTTGTAACCTACTCTCGTGCTTGTTTTCATCTTTGCTTGCTGCTCTGGCCTACCTGCCGTTATTCTCGTAATTTTAGCAATGACTGCTATTCCCTTAAACTGTTCCCTTTGGTCCATGCTCCCGCTACATTTGACTGGCACCCACTGCTCTCCACGTACCAAAATCCGACCAACGTTCCTATTCAGACACGTTGGAGGGGAGACTCATCTCACCCCCGCACCAGCTTTGTAACCTACTCTCGTGCTTGTTTTCATCTTTGCTTCCTGCTCTGGCCTACCTGTCGTTATTCTCGTAATGATAGCAATGACTGCTATTCCCTTAAACTGTTCCCTTTGGTCCATGCTCCCGCTACATTTGACTGGCACCACAGTGCTCTCCACGCGACAAAATCCGACCAACGTTCCTATTCAGACACGTTGGAGGGGAGACTAATCTCACCCCCGCACCAGCTTTGTAACCTACTCTCGTGCTTGTTTTCATCTTTGCTTGCTGCTCTGGCCTACCTGCCGTTATTCTCGTAATGTTGGCAATGACTGGTATTCCCTTAAACTGTTCCCTTTGGTCCATGCTCCCGATAATTTTGACTGGCCCCACAGTGCTCTCCACGCACCAAAATCCGATCAACGTTCCTTTTCAAACATTGTGGTGGGGTGGCTCATCTCACCCCTGCACCAGCTTTGTAACCTACCCTCGTGCTTATTTTCATCTTTGCTTGCTGCTCTGGCCTACCTGCCGTTATTCTCGTAATGATTGCAATGACTGCTATTCCCTTAAACTGTTTCGTTTGGTCCATTCTCCCGCTACATTTGACTGGCCCCACAGTGCTCTCCACGCGCCAAAATCCGACCAACGTTCCTATTCAGACGCGTTGGAGGGGAGACTCATCTCACCCCCGACCCAGCTTTGTAACCTACCCTCGTGCTTGTTTTCATCTTTGCTTGCTACTCTGGCCTACCTGCCGTTATTCTCGTAATGTTGGCAATGACTGGTATTCCCTTAAACTGTCCCCTTTGGTACATGCTCCCGATAATTTTGACTGGCCCCACAGTGCTCTCCACGCACCAAATTCCGATCAACGTTCCTATTCAAACGTTGTGGTGGGGAGGCTCATCTCACCCCTGCACCAGCTTTGTAAACTACCCTCGTGCTTGTTTTCATCTTTGCTTGCTGCTCTGGCCTACCTGCCGTTATTCTCGTAATGTTGGCAATGACTGGTATTCCCTTAAACTGTTCCCTTTGGTCCATGCTCCCGATAATTTTGACTGGCCCCACAGTGCTCTCCACGCACCAAAATCCGATCAACGTTCCTATTCAAACGTTGTGGTGGGGAGGCTCATCTCAACCCTGCACCAGCTTTGTAACCTACCCTCGTGCTTGTTGTCATCTTTGCTTGCTGCTCTGGCCTACCTGCCGTTATTCTCGTAATGATTGCAATGACTGCTATTCCCTTAAACTGTTTCGTTTGGTCCATTCTCCCGCTACATTTGACTGGCCCCACAGTGCTCTCCACGCGCCAAAACCCGACCAACGTTCCTATTCAGACGCGTTGGAGGGGAGACTCATCTCACCCCTGCACCAGCTTTGTAACATACCCTCGTGCTTGTTTTCATTATTTGCTTGCTGTTCTGGCCTACCTGCCGTTATTCTCGTAATGATTGCAATGACTGCTATTCCCTTAAACTTTTTCGTTTGGTCCATTCTCCCGCGACATTTGACTGGCCCCACAGTGCCCTCCACGCGCCAAAATCCGACCAACGTTCCTATTCAGACGCGTTGGAGGGGTGACTCATCTCACCCAGGCATCAGCTTTGTAACCTACCCTCGTGCTTGTTTTCATCTTTGCTTGCTGATCTGGCCTACCTGCCGTTATTCTCGTAATGTTGGCAATGAGTGCTATTCCCTTAAACTGTTTCCTTTGGTCCATTCTCCCGCTACATTTGACTGGCCCCACAGTGCTCTCCACGCGCCAAAACCCGACCAACGTTCCTATTCAGACGCGTTGGAGGGGTGACTCATCTCACCCAGGCATCAGCTTCGTAACCTACCCTCGTGTTTGTTTTCATCTTTGCTTGCTGCTCTGGCCTACCTGCCGCTATTCTCGTAATGTTGGCAATGACTGCTATTCCCTTAAACTGTTCCCTTTGGTCCATGCTCCAGCTACATTTGACTGGCCCCATAGTGCTCTCCACGCGCCAAAACCCGACCTACGTTCCTATTCAGCCGCTTTGGAGGGGAGACTCATCTCACATCTGCACCAGCTTTGTAACCTACCCTCGTGCTTGTTTTCATCTTTGCTTGCTGCTCTGGCCTACCTGCCGTTATTCTCGTAATGTTGGCAATGAGTGCTATTCCCTTAAACTGTTTCCTTTGGTCCATTCTCCCGCTACATTTGACTGGCCCCACAGTGCTCTCCACGCGCCAAAACCCGACCTACGTTCCTATTCAGCCGCTTTGGAGGGGAGACTCATCTCACCCCCGCACCAGCTTTGTAACCTACCCTCGTGCTTGTTTTCATCTTTGCTTGCTGCTCTGGCCTACCTGCCGTTATTCTCGTAATGTTGGCAATGACTACTATTCCCTTAAAATGTTCCCTTTGGTACATGGTCTCGCTAATTTTGACCATAATCCGATAAACGTTACTATTCAAACGTTGTGGTGGGGAGACTCATCTCACCCCCGCACCAGCTTTGTAACCTACCATCGTGCTTGTTTTCATCTTTGTTTGCTGCTCTGGCCTACCTGCCGTTATTCACGTAATGTTGGCAATGACTGGTATTCCATTAAACTGTTCCCTTTGGTCCATGCTCCCGCTACATTTGACTGGCACCACAGTGCTCTCCACGCGCCAAAATCCGACCAACGAACCTATTCAGATGCGTTGGAGGGGAGACTCAACACACCCCCGCACCAGCTTTGTAACCTACCCTCTTGCTTGTTTTCATCTTGGCTTGCTTCTCTGGCCTACCTGCCGTTATTCTCGTAATGTGGCAATGACTGTTATTCCCTTAAACTATTCCCTTTGGTCTATGCTCTCGCTAATTTTGACTGGCACCACAGTGCTCTCCACGCGCCATAATCTGACCAACGTTCCTATTCAGACGCGTTGGAGGGGAGACTCATCTCACCCCCGCACCAGCATTATAATCTACCCTCGTGCTTGTTTTCATCTTTGCTTGCTGCTCTGGCCTACCTGCCGTTATTCTCGTAATGTTGGCAATGACTGCTATTCCGTTGAACTGTTCCCTTTGGTCCATGCTCCCGCTACATATGACTAGCACCACAGTGCTCTCCACGCGCCAAAATCCGACCAACGTTCCTATTCAGGCGCGTTGGAGGGGAGACTCATCTCACCCCCGCACCAGCTTTGTAACCTACTCTCGTGCTTGTTTTCATCTTTGCTTGCTGCTCTGGCCTACCTGCCGTTATTCTCGTAATGTTGGCAATGACTGCTATTCCCTTAAAATGTTCCCTTCGGTACATGGTCTCGCTAATTTTGACCATAATCCGATAAACGTTACTATTAAAACGTTGTGGTGGGGAGACTCATCTCACCCCCGCACCAGCTTTGTAACATACCCTCGTGCTTGTTTTCATCTTTGTTTGCTGCTCTGGCCTACCTGCCGTTATTCTCGTAATGTTGGCAATGACTGGTATTCCCTTAAACTGTTCCCTTTGGTCCATGCTCCCGATAATTTTTACTGGCCCCACAGTGCTCTCCACGCACCAAAATCCGATCAACGTTCCTTTTCAAACGTTGTGGTGGGGAGGCTCATCTCACCCCTGCACCAGCTTTGTAACCTACCCTCGTGCTTATTTTCATCTTTGCTTGCTGCTCTGGCCTACCTGTCGTTATTCTCGTAATGTTAGCAATGACAGCTATTCCCTTAAACTGTTCCCTTTGGTCCATGCTCCCGATAATTTTGACTGGCCCCACAGTGTTCTCCACGCACCAAAATCCGATCAACGTTCCTATTCAAACGTTGTGGTGGGGAGGCTCATCTCACCCCTGCACCAGCTTTGTAACCTACCCTCGTGCTTGTTTTCATCTTTGTTTGCTGCTCTGGCGTACCTGCCGTTATTCTCGTAATGATTGCAATGACTGGTATTCCCTTAAACTGTTTCGTTTGGTCCATTCTCCCGCGACATTTCACTGGCCCCACAGTGCTCTCCACGCGCAAAAATCCGACCAACGTTCCTATTCAGACGCGTTGGAGGGGAGACTCATCTCACCCCTGCACCAGCTTTGTAACCTACCCTCGTGCTTGTTTTCATCTTTGCTTGCTGCTCTGGCATACCTGCCGTTCATCTCGTAATGATGGCAATGTGTGCTATTCCCTTAAACTGTTTCCTTTGGTCCATTCTCCTGCTACATTTGACTGGCCCCACAGTGCTCTCCACGCGCCAAAATCCGACCAACGTTCCTATTCAGACGCGTTGGAGTGGAGACTCATCTCACCCCTGCACCAGCTTTGTAACCTACACTCGTGCTTGTTTTCGTCTTTGCTTGCTGCTCTGGCCTACCTGCCGTTATTCTCGTAATGTTGGCAATGAGTGCTATTCCCTTAAACTGTTTCCTTTGGTCCATTCTCCCGCTACATTTGACTGGCCCCCACAGTGCTCTCCACGCATCAAAATCCGACCTACGTTCCTATTCAGACGCTTTGGAGGGGAGACTCATCTCACCCCCGCACCAGCTTTGTAACCTACCCTCGTGCTTGTTTTCATCTTTTCTTGCTGCTCTGGCCTACCTTCCGTTATTCTCGTAATGTTGGCAATGACTGGTATTCCCTTAAACTGTTCCCTTTGGTCCATGCTCACGCTAATTTTGAACATAATCCGATAAACGTTACTATTCATACGTTGTGGTGGGGAGACTCATCTCACCCCCACACCAGCTTTGTAACCTACCCTCGTGCTTGTTTACATCTTTGTTTGCTGCTCTGGCCTACCTGCCGTTATTCTCGTAATGTTGGCTGTGACTGGTATTCCCTTAAACTGTTCCCTTTGGTCCATGCTCCCGCTACATTTGACTGGCACCACAGTGCTCTCCACGCGCCAAAATCCGACCAACGTTCCTATTCAGACACGTTGGAGGGGAGACTCATCTCACCCGCGCACCAGCTTTGTAACCTACTCTCGTGCTTGTTTTCATCTTTGCTTGCTGCTCTGGCCTACCTGTCGTTATTCTCGTAATGTTAGCAATGACTGCTATTCCCTTAAACTGTTCCCTTTGGTCCATGCTCCCGCTACATTTGACTGGCACCACAGTGCTCTCCACGCGCCAAAATCCGACCAACGTTCCTATTCAGACACGTTGGAGGGGAGACTCATCTCACCCGCGCACCAGCTTTGTAACCTACTCTCGTGCTTGTTTTCATCTTTGCTTGCTGCTCTGGCCTACCTGTCGTTATTCTCGTAATGTTAGCAATGACTGCTATTCCCTTAAACTGTTCCCTTTGGTCCATGCTCCCGCTACATTTGACTGGCACCACAGTGCTCTCCACGCACCAAAATCCGACCAACGTTCCTATTCAGACGCGTTGGAGGGGAGACTTATCTCACCCCCGCACCAGCTTTGTAACCTACTCTCGTGCTTGTTTTCATCTTTGCTTGCTGCTCTGGCCTACCTGCCGTTATTCTCGTAATGTTAGCAATGACTGCTATTCCCTTAAACTGTTCCCTTTGGTCCATGCTCCCGCTACAGTTGACTGGCACCACAGTGCTCTCCACGCACCAAAATCCGACCAACGTTCCTATTCAGACGCGTTGGAGGGGAGACTCATCTCACCCCCGCACCAGCTTTGTAACCTACTCTCGTGCTTGTTTTCATCTTTGCTTGCTGCTCTGGCCTACCTGCCGTTATTCTCGTAATGTTAGCAATGACTGCAATTCCCTTAAACTGTTCCCTTTGGTCCATGCTCCCGCTACATTTGACTGGCACCACAGTGCTCTCCACGCACCAAAATCCGATCAACGTGCCTATTCAGACACGTTGGAGGGGAGATTCATCTCACCCCCGCACCAGCTTTGTAACCTACTCTCGTGCTTGTTTTCAACTTTGCTTGCTGCTCTGGCCTACCTGCCGTTATTCTCGTAATGTTAGCAATGACTGCCATTCCCTTAAACTGTTCCCTTTGGTCCATGCTCCCGCTACATTTGACTGGCACCACAGTGCTCTCCACGCGACAAAATCCGACCAACGTTCCTATTCAGACACGTTGGAGGGGAGACTCATCTCACCCCCGCACCAGCTTTATAACCTACTCTCGTGCTTGTTTTCATCTTTGCTTGCTGCTCTGGCCTACCTGTCGTTATTCTCGTAATGTTAGCAATGACTGCTATTCCCTTAAACTGTTCCCTTTGGTCCATGCTCCCGCTACATTTCACTGGCCCCACAGTGCTCTCCACGCGCAAAAATCCGACCAACGTTCCTATTCAGACGCGTTAGAGGGGAGACTCATCTCACCCCTGCACCAGCTTTGTAACCTACCCTCGTGCTTGTTTTCATCTTTGCTTGCTGCTCTGGCATACCTGCCGTTATTCTCGTAATGATGGCAATGAGTGCTATTCCCTTAAACTGTTTCCTTTGGTCCATTCTCCTGCTACATTTGACTGGCCCCACAGTGCTCTCCACGCGCAAAAATCCGACCAACGTTCCTATTCAGACGCGTTAGAGGGGAGACTCATCTCACCCCTGCACCAGCTTTGTAACCTACCCTCGTGCTTGTTTTCATCTTTTCTTGCTGCTCTGGCCTACCTTCCGTTATTCTCGTAATGTTGGCAATGACTGGTATTCCCTTAAACTGTTCCCTTTGGTCCATGCTCTCGCTAATTTTGAACATAATCCGATAAACGTTACTATTCAAACGTTGTGGTGGGGAGACTCATCTCACCCCCACACCAGCTTTGTAACCTACCCTCGTGCTTGTTTTCATCTTTGTTTGCTGCTCTGGCCTACCTGCCGTTATTCTCGTAATGTTGGCAATGACTGGTATTCCCTTAAACTGTTCCCTTTGGTCCATGCTCCCGCTACATTTGACTGGCACCACAGTGCTCTCCACGCGCGAAAATCCGACCAACGTTCCTATTCAGACACGTTGGAGCGGAGACTCATCTCACCCCCGCACCAGCTTTGTAACCTACTCTCGTGCTTGTTGTCACCTTTGCTTGCTGCTCTGGCCTACCTGTCGTTATTCTCGTAATGTTAGCAATGACTGCTATTCCCTTAAACTGTTCCGTTTGGTCCATGCTCCCGCTACATTTGACTAGCACCACAGTGCTCTCCACGCGACAAAATCCGACCAACGTTCCTACTCAGACGCGTTGGAGGGGAGACTCATCTCGACACCGCACCAGCTTTGTAACCTACTCTCGTGCTTGTTTTCATCTTTGCTTGCTGCTCTGGCCTACCTGCCGTTATCCTCGTAATGTTAGCAATGACTGCAATTCCCTTAAACTGTTCCCTTTGGTCCATGCTCCCGCTACATTTGACTGGCACCACAGTGCTCTCCACGCACCAAAATCCGATCAACGTTCCTATTCAGACACGTTGGAGGGGAGACTCATCTCACCCCCGCACCAGCTTTGTAACCTACTGTCGTGCTTGTTTCAACTTTGCTTGCTGCTCTGGCCTACCTGCCGTTATTCTCGTAATGTTAGCAATGACTGCTATTCCCTTAAACTGTTCCCTTTGGTCCATGTTCCCGCTACATTTGACTAGCACTACAGTGCTCTCCACGCGTCAAAATCCGACCAACGTTCCTATTCAGTCGCGTTGCAGGGCAGACTCATCTCACCCACGCACCAGCTTTGTAAACTACTCTCGTGCTTGTTTTCATCTTTGCTTGCTGCTCTGGCCTACCTGTCGTTATTCTCGTAATGTTAGCAATTACAGCTATTCCCTTAAACTGTTCCCTTTGGTCAATGCTCCCGCAACATTTGACTGGCACCACAGGGATCTCCACGCACCAAAATCCGATCAACGTTCCTATTCAGACACGTAGGAGGGGAGACTCTTCTCACCCCCGCACCAGCTTTGTAACCTATAGACGTGCTTGTTTTCATCTTTGCTTGCTGCTCTGGCATACCTGTCGTTATTATCGTAATGTTAGCAATGACTGCTATTCCCTTAAACTGTTCCGTTTGGTCCATGCTCCCGCTACATTTGACTAGCACCACAGTGCTCTCCACGCGCCAAAATCGGACCAACGTTCTTATTCAGTCGCGTTGGAGGGGAGACTCATCTCACCCCCGCACCAGCTTTGTAACCTACCCTCGTGCTTGTTTTCATCTTTGCTTGCTGCTCTGGCCTACCTGCCGTTATTCTCGTAATGTTAGCAATGACTGCTATTCCCTTAAACTGTTCCCTTTGGTCCATGCTCCCGCTACACTTGACTGGCACCACAGTGCTCTCCACGCACAAAAATCCGATCAACGTTCCTATTCAGACACGTTGGGGGGGAGACTGATCTCACCCCCGCACCAGCTTTGTAACCTATTCTCGTGCTTGTTTTCATCTTTGCTTGCTGCTCTGGCCTACCTGCCGTTATTCTCGTAATGTTGGCAATGACTGCTATTCCCTGAAACTGTTCCCTTTGGTCCATGCTCCCGCTACACATGACTGGCACCACAGTGCTCTCCACGCACCAAAATCCCATCAACGTTCCTATTCAGACACGTTGGAGGGGAGACTCATCTCACCCCCGCACCAGTCTGCCGCTCGTGGTCTCGCGGTAGCGTTCTCGCTTCCCGAGCACGGGGTCCCGGGTTCGATTCCCGGCGGGGTCAGGGATTTTCACCTGCCTCGAGATGACTGGGTGTTTGTGTTGTCCTCATCATTTCATCATCATCCAGGAAAGTGGCGAAATTGGACTGAGCAAAGACTGGGTAATTGTACGGGCACTGATAACCACGCAGTTGAGCGCCCCACAAACCAAACATCATCATCACCCCCGCACCAGCTTTGTAACCTACTCTCGTGCTTGTTTTCATCTTTTCTTGCTGCTCTGGCCTACCTGCCGTAATTCTCGTAATGTTGGCAATGACTGGTATTCCCTTAAACTGTTCCATTTGGTCCATGCTCCCGCTACACTTGACTGGAACCACAGTGCTCTCCACGCACCAAGATCCGATCTACGTTCCTATTCAGACACGTTGGAGGAGAGACTCATCTCACCCCCGCACCAGCTTTGTAACCTACTCTCGTGCTTGTTTTCATCTTTGCTTGCTGCTCTGGCCTACCTGCCGTTATTCTCGTAATGTTGGCAATGACTGCTATTCCCTTAAACTGTTCCGTTTAGTCCATGCTCCCGCTACATTTGACTGGCACCCAGTGCTCTCCACGCACCAAAATCCGACCAACATTCCTATTCAGACACATTGGAGGGGAGACTCATCTCACCCCCGCACCAGCTTTGTAAACTACTCTCGTGCTTGTTTTCATCTTTTCTTTCTGCTCTGGCCTACCTGTCGTTATTCTCGTAATGTTAGCAATGACTGCTATTTCCTTAAACTGTTTCCTTTGGTCCATGCTCCCGCTACATTTGACTGGCCCCACAGTGCTCTCCACGCACCAAAATCCGACCAACGTTCCTATTCAGACACGTTGGAGGGGAGACTAATCTCACCCCCGCACCAGCTTTGTAACCTACTCTCGTGCTTGTTTTCATCTTTGCTTGCTGCTCTGGCCTAGCTGTCGTTATTCTCGTAATGTTGGCAATGACTGCCATTCCCTTAAACTGTTCCGTTTGGTCCATGCTCCCGCTACATTTGACTAGCACCACAGTGCTCTCCATGCGACAAAATCCGACCAACTTTCCTACTCAGACGCGTTGGAGGGGAGACTCATCTCACCCCCGCACCAACTTTGTAACCTACTCTCGTGCTTGTTTTCATCTTTGCTTGCTGCTCTGGCCTACCTGTAGTTATTCTCGTAATGTTCGCTATGACTGCGATTCCCTTAAACTGTTTCGTTTGGTCCATGCTCCCGCTACAGTTGACTGGCACTACAGTGATCTCCACGCACCAAAATCCGATCAACGTTGCTATTCAGACATGTTGGAGGGGAGACTCATCTCTCTCCCGCACCAGCTTTGTAACCTACTCTCGTGCTTGTTTTCATCTTTGCTTGCTGCTCTGGCCTACCTGCCGTTATTCTCGTAATGTTGGCAATGACTGGTATTCCCTAAAAACTGTTCCCTTTGGTCCATGCTCCCGCTACATTTGACTGGCACCACAGTGCTCTCCACGCACGAAAATCCGACCAACGTTCCTATCCAGACGCGTTGGAGGGGAGACTCATCTCACCCCCGCACCTGCTTTGTAACCTACTCTTGTGCTTGTTTTCATCTTTGCTTGCTGCTCTGGCCTACCTGTCGTTATTCTCGTAATGTTGGCAATGACTGCTATTCCCTTAAACTGTTCCCTTTTGTCCATGCTCCCGTTACACTTGACTGGCACCACAGTGCTCTCCACGCACCAAAATCCGATCAACGTTCCTATTCAGACACGTTGGAGGGGAGACTCATCTCACCCCCGCACCAGCTTTGTAACCTACTCTCGTGCTTGTTTTCATCTTTGCTTTCTGCTCTGGCCTACCTGCCGTTATACTCGTAATGTTAGCAATGACTGCTATTCCCTTAAACTGTTCCCTTTGGTCCATGCTCCCGCTACTCTTGACTGGCACCACAGTGCTCTCCACGCACCAAAATCCGATCAACGTTCCTATTCAGACACGTTGGAGGGGAGACTCATCTCACCCCCGCACCAGCTTTGTAACCTACTCTCGTGCTTGTTTTCATCTTTGCTTGCTGCTCTGGCCTACCTGCCGTTATTCTCGTAATGTTGCCAATGACTGGTATTCCCTTAAACTGTTCCGTTTGGTCCATGCTCCCGCTACATTTGACTAGCACCACAGTGCTCTCCACGCGCCAAAATCCGACCAACGTTCCTATTCAGACGCGTTGGAGGGGAGACTCATCTCACCCCTGCACCAGCTTTGTAACCTACCCTCGTGCTTGTTTTCATCTTTGCTTGCTGCTCTGGCCTACCTGCCGTTATTCTAGTAATGTTGGCAATGACTGGTATTCCCTTAAACTGTTCCCTTTGGTCCATGCTCCCGATTATTTTTACTGGCCCCACAGTGCTCTCCACGCACCAAAATCCGATCAACGTTCCTATTCAAACGTAGTGGTGGGGAGGCTCATCTCACCCCTGCACCAGCTTTGTAACCTACCCTCGTGCTTGTTTTCATCTTTGCTTGCTGCTCTGGCCTACCTGCCGTTATTCTCGTAATGATTGCAATGACTGCTATTCCCTTAAACTTTTTCGTTTGGTCCATTCTCCCGCGACATCTGACTGGCCCCACAGTGCTCTCCAGGCGCCAAAATCCGACCAACGTTCCTATTCAGACGCGTTGGAGGGGAGACTCATCTCACCCCTGCACCAGCTTTGTAACCTACCCTCGTGCTTGTTTTCATCTTTGCTTGCTGCTCTGGCCTACCTGCCGTTCTTCTCGTAATGTTGGCAATGACTGCTATTCCCTTAAACTGTTCCCTTTGGTCCATGCTCCCGCTACATTTGACTGGCCCCATAGTGCTCTCCACGCGCCAAAACACGACCTACGTTGCTATTCAGCCGCTTTGGAGGGGAGACTCATCTCACCCCCGCACCAGCTTTGTAACCTACCCTCGTGCTTGTTTTCATCTTTGCTTGCTGCTCTGGCCTACCTGCCGTTATTCTCGTAATGTTGGCAATGACTGCTATTCCCTTAAAATGTTCCCTTTGGTACATGGTCTCGCTAATTTTGACCATAATCCGATAAACGTTACTATTCAAACGTTGTGGTGGGGAGACTCATCTCACCCCCGCACCAGCTTTGTAACCTACCCTCGTGCTTGTTTTCATCTTTGTTTGCTCCTCTGGCCTACCTGCCGTTATTCTCGTAATGTTGGCAATGACTGGTTTTCCCTTAAACTGTTCCCTTTGGTCCATGCTCCCGCTACATTTGACTGGCACCACAGTGCTCTCCACGCGCCAAAATCCGACCAACGATCCTATTCAGATGCGTTGGAGGGGAGACTCATCACACCCCCGCACCAGCTTTGTAACCTACCCTCGTGCTTCTTTCCATCTTGGCTTGCTTCTCTGGCCTACCTGCCGTTATTCTCGTAATGTTGGCAATGACTGTTATTCCCTTAAACTGTTCCCTTTGGTCTATGCTCTCGCTAATTTTGACTGGCACCACAGTGCTCTCCACGCGCCATAGTCCGACCAACGTTCCTATTCAGACGCATTGGAGGGGAGACTCATCTCACCCCCGCACCAGCTTTTTAATCTACCCTCGTGCTTGTTTTCATCTTTGCTTGCTGCTCTGGCCTACCTGCCGTTATTCTCGTAATGCTGGCAATGACTGCTATTCCGTTAAACTGTTCCCTTTGGTCCATGCTCCCGCTACATTTGACTAGCACCACAGTGCTCTCCACGCGCCAAAATCCGACCAACGTTCCTATTCAGACGCGTTGGAGGGGAGATTCATCTAACCCCCGCACCAGCTTTTTAATCTACCCTCGTGCTTGTTTTCATCTTAGCTTGCTGCTCTGGCCTACCTGTCGTTATTCTCGTAATGTTAGCAATGACTGCTATTCCCTTAAACTGTTCCCTTTGGTCCATGCTCCCGATAATTTTGACTGGCCCCACAGTGCTCTCCACGCACCAAAATCCGATCAACGTTCCTATTCAAACGTTGTGGTGGGGAGGCTCATCTCACCCCTGCAGCAGCTTTGTAACCAACCCTCGTGCTTGTTTTCATCTTTGCTTGCTGCTCTGGCCTACCTGCCGTTATTCTCGTAATGATTGCAATGACTGCTATTCCCTTAAACTGTTTCGTTTGGTCCATTCTCCCGCGACATTTGACTGGCCCCACAGTGCTCTCCACGCGCAAAAACCCGACCAACGCTCCTATTCAGACGCGTTGGAGAGGAGACTCATCTCACCCCTGCACCAGCTTTGTAACCTACCCTCGTGCTTGTTTTCATCTTTGCTTGTTGCTCTGGCCTACCTGCCGTTATTCTCGTAATGTTGGCAATGACTGGTATTCCCTTAAACTGTTCCCTTTGGTCCATGCTCTCTCTAATTTTGAACATAATCCGATAAACGTTACTATTCAAACGTTGTGGTGGGGAGACTCATCTCACCCCCGCACCAGCATTGTAACCTACCCTCGTGCTTGTTTTCATCTTTGTTTGCTGCTCTGGCCTACCTGCCGTTATTCTCGTAATGTTGGCAATGACTGGTATTCCCTTAAACTGTTCCCTTTGGTCCATGCTCCCGCTACATTTGACTAGCACCACAGTGCTCTCCACGTGACAAAATCCGACCAACGTTCCTACTCAGACGCGTTGGAGGGGAGACTCATCTCGACCCCGCACCAGCTTTGTAACCTACTCTCGTGCTTGTTTTCATCTTTGCTTACTGCTCTGGCCTACCTGTCGTTATTCTCGTAATGTTAGCAATGACTGTTATTCCCTTAAACTGTTCCCTTTGGTCCATGCTCCCGCTACATTTGACTGGCACCACAGTGATCTCCACGCACCAAAATCCGATCAACGTTCCTATTCAGACGCGTTGGAGGGGAGACTCATCTCACCCCCGCACCAGCTTTGTAACCTACTCTCGTGCTTGTTTTCATCTTTGCTTGTTGCTCTGGCCTGCCAGTCGTTATTCTCGTAATGTTAGCAATGACTGCTATTCCCTTAAACTGTTCCCTTTGGTCCATGCTCCCGCTACATTTGACTGGCACCACAGTGCTCTCCACGCACCAAAATCCGATCAAGGTTCCTATTCAGACACGTTGGAGGGGAGATTCATCTCACCCCCGCACCAGCTTTGTAACCTACTCTCGTGCTTGTTTTCAATATTGCTTGCTGCTCTGGCCTACCTGTCGTTATTCTCGTAATGTTAGCAATGACTGCTATTCCCTTAAACTGTTCCCTTTGGTCCATGCTACCGCTACATCTGACTAGCACCACAGTGCTCTCCACGCGTCAAAATCCGACCAACGTTCCTATTCAGTCGCGTTGGAGGGCAGACTCATCTCACCCCCGCACCAGCTTTGTAACCTACTCTCGTGCTTGTTTTCATCTTTGCTTGCTGCTCTGGCCTACCTGTCGTTATTCTCGTGATGTTAGCAATGACTGCTATTCCCTTAAACTGTTTCCTTTGGTCCATGCTCCCGCTACATTTGACTGGCCCCACAGTGCTCTCCACGCACCAAAATCCGACCAACGTTCCTATTCAGACACGTTGGAGGGGAGACTCCTTTCACCCCCGCACCAGCTTTGTAACCTACTCTCGTGCTTGTTTTCATCTTTGCTTGCTGCTCTGGCCTACCTGTCGTTATTCTCGTAATGTTAGCAATTACTGCTATTCCCTTAAACTGTTCCGTTTGGTCCATGCTCCCGCTACATTTGACTAGCACCACAGTGCTCTCCATGCGACAAAACCCGACCAACGTTCCTACTCAGACGCGTTGGAGGAGAGACTCATCTCACCCCCGAACCAGCTTTGTAACCTACTCTCGTGCTTGTTTTCATCTTTGCTTGCTGCTCTGGCCTACCTGTCGTTATTCTCGTAATGTTAGCAATTACTGCTATTCCCTTAAACTGTTCCCTTTGGTCCATGCTCCCGCTACATTTGACTGGCACCACAGTGCTCTCCACGCACCAAAATCCGACCAACGTTCCTATCCAGACGCGTTGGAGGGGAGACTCATCTCACCTCCGCACCAGCTTTGTAACCTACTCTCGTGCTTGTTTTCATCTTTGCTTGCTGCTCTGGCTACCTGCCGTTTTTCTCGTAATGTTAGCAATGACTGCTATTCCCGTGAACCGTTCCGTTTGGTCCATGCTCCCGCTACATTTGACTAGCACCACAGTGCTCTCCACGCGCCACAATCCGACCAACGTTCCTTTTCAGTCGCGTTGGAGGGGAGACTCATCTCACCCCCGCACTAGCTTTGTAACCTACTCTCGTGCTTGTTTTCATCTTTGCTTGCTGTTCTGGCCTACCTGCTGTTATTCTCGTAATGTTAGCAATGACTGCTATTCCCTTAAACTGGTCCGTTTGGTCCATGCTCCCGCTACATTTGATTAGCACCACAGTGCTCTCCACGCGCCAAAATCCGACCAACGTTCCTATTCAGTCGCGTTGGAGGTGAGACTCAACTCACCCCCGCACCAGCTTTGTAACCTACTCTCGTGCTTGTTTTCATCTTTGCTTGCTGCTCTGGCCTACCTGTCGTTATTCTCGTAATGTTGGCAATGACTCCTATTCCCTTAAACTGTTCCCTTTGGTCCATGCTCCCGCTACATTTGATTAGCACAACAGTGCTCTCCACGCGCCAAAATCCGACCAACGTTCCTATTCAGTCGCGTTGGAGGGGAGACTCAACTCACCCCCGCACCAGCTTTGTAACCTACTCTCGTGCTTGTTTTCATCTTTGCTTGTTGCTCTGGCCTACCTGTCGTTATTCTCGTAATGTTGGCAATGACTCGTATTCCCTTAAACTGTTCCCTTTGGTCCATGCTCCCGCTACACTTGACTGGCACCACAGTGCTCTCCAGCAACCAAAATCCGATCAACGTTCCTATTCAGACACGTTGGAGGGGAGACTCATTTCACCCCCGCACCAGCTTTGTAAACTACTCTCGTGCTTGTTTTCATCTTTGCTTGCTGCTCTGGCCTACCTGCCGTTATTCTCATAATGTTGGCAATGACTGGTATTCCCTTAAACTGTTCCCTTTGGTCCATGCTTCCGCTACACGTGACTGGCACCACAGTGCTCTCCACGCACCGAAATCCGATCAACGTTCCTATTCAGACACGTTGGAGGGGAGACTCATCTCACCCCCGCACCAGCTTTGTAACCTACTCTCGTGCTTGTTTTCATCTTTGCTTGCTGCTCTGGCCTACCTGTCGTTATTCTCGTAATGTTGGCAATGACTCCTATTCCCTTAAACTGTTCCCTTTGGTCCATGCTCCCGCTACATTTGATTAGCACCACAGTGCTCTCCACGCGCCAAAATCCGACCAACGTTCCTATTCAGTCGCGTTGGAGGGGAGACTCAACTCACCCCCGCACCAGCTTTGTAACCTACCCTCGTGCTTGTTATCATCTTTGCTTGCTACCTGCATTTTTATTCTCGTAATGTTAGCAATGACTGCTATTCCCTTAAACTGTTCCCTTTGGTCCATGCTCCCGCTACACTTGACTGGCACCACAGTGCTCTCCACGCATAAAAATCCGATCAACGTTCCTATTCAGACAGGTTGGAGGGGAGACTCATCTCACCCCCGCACCAGCTTTGTAACCTACTCTCGTGCTTGTTTTCATCTTTGCTTGCTGCTCTGGCCTACCTGCCGTTATTCTCGTAATGTTGGCAATGACTGCTATTCCCTTAAACTGTTCCCTTTGGTCCATGCTCCCGCTACACTTGACTGGCACCACAGTGCTCTCCACGCACCAAAATCCCATCAACGTTCCTATTCAGACACGTTGGGGGGGA
The DNA here is from genome assembly GCF_023864275.1 of Schistocerca cancellata. Classification (NCBI taxonomy): domain Eukaryota; kingdom Metazoa; phylum Arthropoda; class Insecta; order Orthoptera; family Acrididae; genus Schistocerca; species Schistocerca cancellata. Next base: position 608,277,042 of record NC_064632.1, on the reverse strand, counting down.
GACTCATCTCTCTCCCGCACCAGCTTTGTAACCTACTCTCGTGCTTGTTTTCATCTTTGCATGCTGCTCTGACCTACCTGCCGTTATTCTCGTAATGTTGGCAATGACTGGTATTCCCTTAAAATGTTCCCTTTGGTCCATGCTCCCGCTACATTTGACTGGCACCACAGTGCTCTCCACGCACCAAAATCCGACCAACGTTCCTATCCAGACGCGTTGGAGGGGAGACTCATCTCACCCCCGCACCAGCTTTGTAACCTACTCTCGTGCTTGTTTTCATCTTTGCTTGCTGCTCTGGCCTACCTGCCGTTTTTCTCGTAATGTTAGCAATGACTGCTATTCCCTTGAACTGTTCCGTTTGGTCCATGCTCCCGCTACATTTGACTAGCACCACAGTGCTCTCCACGCGCCACAATCCGACCAACGTTCCTATTCAGTCGCGTTGGAGGGGAGACTCATCTCACCCCCGCACCAGCTTTGTAACCTACTCTCGTGCTTGTTTTCATCTTTGCTTGCTGTTCTGGCGTACCTGCCGTTATTCTCGTAATGTTAGCAATGACTGCTATTCCCTTAAACTGGTCCGTTTGGTCCATGCTCCCGCTACATTTGACTAGCACCACAGTGCTCTCCACGCGCCAAAATCCGACCAACGTTCCTATTCAGTCGCGTTGGACGGGAGACTCAACTCACCCCCGCACCAGCTTTGTAACCTACTCTCGTGCTTGTTTTCATCTTTGCTTGCTGCTCTGGCCTACCTGTCGTTATTCTCGTAATGTTGGCAATGACTCCTATTCCCTTAAACTGTTCCCTTTGGTCCATGCTCCCGCTACACTTGACTGGCACCACAGTGCTCTCCAGCAACCAAAATCCGATCAACGTTCCTATTCAGACACGTTGGAGGGGAGACTCATTTCACCCCCGCACCAGCTTTGTAACCTACTCTCGTGCTTGTTTTCATCTTTGCCTGCTGCTCTGGCCTACCTGCCGTTATTCTCGTAATGTTGGCAATGACGGGTATTCCCTTAAAATGTTCCCTTTGGTCCATGCTCCCGCTACACTTGACTGGCAACACAGTGCTCTCCACGCACCAAAATCCGATCAACGTTCCTATTCTGACACGTTGGAGGGGAGACTCATCTCACTCCCGCACCAGCTTTGTAACCTACTCTCGTGCTTGTTTTCATCTTTGCTTGCTGCTCTGGCCTACCTGTCGTTATTCTCGTAATGTTAGCAATGACTGCTATTCCCTTAAACTGTTCCCTTTGGTCCATGCTCCCGCTACACTTGACTGGCACCACAGTGCTCTCCACGCACCGAAATCCGATCAACGTTCCTATTCAGACACGTTGGAGGGGAGACTCATCTCACCCCCCGCACCAGCTTTGTAACCTACTCTCGTGCTTGTTTTCATCTTTGCTTGCTGCTCTGGCCTACCTGCCGTTATACTCGTAATGTTAGCAATGACTGCTATTCCCTTAAACTGTTCCCTTTGGTCCATGCTCCCGCTACTCTTGACTGGCACCACAGTGCTCTCCATGCACCAAAATCCGATCAACGTTCCTATACAGACACGTTGGAGGGGAGACTCATCACACCCCCGCACCAGCTTTGTAACCTACTCTCGTGCTTCTTTTCATCTTTGCTTGTTGCTCTGGCCTACCTGCCGTTATTCTCGTAATGTTAGCAATGACTGCTATTCCCTTAAACTGTTCCCTTTGGTCCATGCTCCCGCTACATTTGACTGGCACCAGAATTCTCTCCACGCACCAAAATCCGATCAACGTTCCTATTCAGACACGTTGGAGGGGAGACTCATCTCACCCCCGCACCAGCTTTGTAACCTACTCTCGTGCTTGTTTTCATCTTTGCTTGCTGCTCTGGCCTACCTGTCGTTATTCTCGTAATGTTAGCAATGACTGCTATTCCCTTAAACTGTTCCCATTGGTCCATGCTCCCGCTACATTTGACTGGCACCACAGTTCTCTCCACGCACCAAAATCCGATCAACGTTCCAATTCAGACACGTTGGAGGGGAGACTCATCTCACCCCCGCACCAGCTTTGTAACCTACTCTCGTGCTTGTTTTCATCTTTGCTTACTGCTCTGGCCTACCTGTCGTTATTCTCGTAATGTTAGCAATGACTGCTATTCCCTTAAACTGTTCCCTTTGGTCCATGCTCCCGCTACATTTGACTGGCACCCAGTGCTCTCCACGCACCAAAATCCGACCAACGTTCCTATTCAGACGCGTTGGAGGGGAGACTCATCTCACCCCCGCACCAGCTTTGTAAAATACTCTCGTGCTTGTTTTCATCTTTGCTAGCTGCTCTGGCCTACCTGCCGTTATTCTCGTAATGTTTGCAATGACTGGTATTCCCTTAAACTGTTCCCTTTGGTCCATACTCCCGCTACATTTGACTGGCACCACAGTGCTCTCCACGCACCAATATCCGACCAACGTTCCTATTCAGTCGCGTTGGAGTGGAGACTCATCTCACCCCTGCACCAGCTTTGTAACCTACTCTCGTGCTTGTTTTCATCTTTGCTTGCTGCTCTGGCCTACCTGTCGTTATTCTCGTAATGTTAGCAATGACTGCTATTCCCATAAACTGTTCTCTTTGGTCCATCCTCCCGCTACATTTAACTGGCATCACAGTGCTCTCCACGCACCAAAATCCGACCACCGTTCCTATTCAGACGCGTTGGAGGGGAGACTCATCTCACCCCCGCACTAGCTTTGTAACCTACTCTCGTGCTTGTTTTCATCTTTGCTTGCTGCTCTGGCCTACCTGTCGTTATTCTCGTAATGTTGGCAATGACTGCTATTCCCTTAAACTGTTCCCTTTGGTCCATGCTCCCGCTACATTTGACTGGCATCACAGTGCTCTCCACGCACCAAAATCCGACCAACGTTCCTATTCAGACGCGTTGGAGGGGAGACTCATCCTACCCCCGCACCAGCTTTGTAACCTACTCTCGTGCTTGTTTTCATCTTTGCTTGCTGCTCTGGCCTACCTGTCGTTATTATCGTAATGTTAGCAATGACTGCTATTACCTTAAACTGTTCCGTTTGGTCCAAGCTACCGCTACATTTGATTAGCACCACAGTGCTCTCCACGCACCAAAATCCGACCAAAGTTCCTATTCAGACGCGTTGGAGAGAGACTCATCTCACCCCCGCACCAGCTTTGTAACCTTTTCTAGTGCTTGTTTTCATATTTGCTTACTGCTCTGGCCTACCAGTCGTTATTCTCGTAATGTTAGCAATGACTGCTATTCCCTTAACCTGTTCCCTTTGGTCCATGCTCCCGCTACATTTGACTGGCATCACAGTGCTCTCCACGCACCAAAATCCGACCAACGTTCCTATTCAGACGCGTTGGAGTGGAGACTAATTTCACCCCCGCACCAGCTTTGTAACCTACTCTCGTGCTTGTTTTCATCTTTGCTTGCTGCTCTGGCCTACCTCTCGTTATTCTCGTAATGTTAGCAATGACTGCTATTACCTTAAACTGTTCCGTTTGGTCCATGCTCCCGCTACATTTGACTAGCACCACAGTGCTCTCCACGCGCCAAAATCCGACCAACGTTCCTATCCAGACGCGTTGGAGAGAGACTCATCTCACCCACGCACCAGCTTTGTAACCTACTCTCGTGCTTGTTTTCATCTTTGCTTACTGTTCTGGCCTACCTGTCGTTATTCTCGTAATGTTAGCAATGACTGCTATTACCTTAAACTGTTCCGTTTGGTCCATGCTCCCGCTACATTTGACTAGCACCACAGTGCTCTCCACGCACCTAAATCCGACCAACGTTCCTATTCAGACGCGTTGGAGGGGAGACTCATCTCACCCCCGCACCAGCTTTGTAACCTACTCTCGTGCTTGTTTTCATCTTTGCTTGCTGCTCTGGCCTACCTGTTGTTTTTCTCGTAATGTTAGCAATGACTGCTATTCCCGTAAACTGTTCCGTTTGGTCCATGCTCCCGCTACATTTGACTGGCATCACAGTGCTCTCCACGCACCAAAATCCGACCAACGTTCCTATTCAGACGCGTTGGAGGGGAGACTCATCTCACCCCCGCACCAGCTTTGTAACCTACTCTCGTGCTTGTTTTCATCTTTGCTTGCTGCTCTGGCCTACCTGTCGTTATTCTCGTAATGTTAGCAATGACTGCTATTCCCTTAAACTGTTCCCTTTGGTCCATGCTCCCGCTACATTTGACTGGCATCACAGTGCTCTCCATGCACCAAAATCCGACCAACGTTCCTATTCAGACGCGTTGGAGGGGAGACTCATCTCCCCCCCGCACCAGCTTTGTAACCTACTCTCGTGTTTGTTTTCATCTTTGCTTGCTGCTCTGGCCTACCTGTCGTTATTCTCGTAATGTTAGCAATGACTGCTATTACCTTAAACTGTTCCGTTTGGTCCATGCTCCCGCTACATTTGACTAGCACCACAGTGCTCTCCACGCGCCAAAATCCGACCAACATTCCTATCCAGACGCGTTGGAGAAAGACTCATCTCACCCCCGCACCAGCTTTGTAACCTACTCTCGTGCTTGTTTTCATCTTTGCTTACTGTTCTGGCCCACCTGTCGTTATTCTCGTAATGTTAGCAATGACTGCTATTACCTTATCTGTTCCGTTTGGTCCATGCTCCCGCTACATTTGACTAGCACCACAGTGCTCTCCATGCACCAAAATCCGACCAACGTTCCTATTCAGACGCGTTGGAGGGGAGACTCATCTCACCCCTGCACCAGCTTTGTAACCTACTCTCGTGCTTGTTTTCATCTTTGCTTGCTGCTCTGGCCTACCTGTCGTTATTCTCGTAATGTTAGCAATGACTGCTATTACCTTAAACTGTTCCGTTTGGTCCATGCTCCCGCTACATTTGACTAGCACCACAGTGCTCTCCACGCGCCAAAATCCGACCAACGTTCCTATTCAGATGCGTTGGAGAGAGACTCATCTCACCCCCGCACCAGCTTTGTAACCTACTCTCGTGCTTGTTTTCATCTTTGCTTGCTGCTCTGGCCTACCTGTCGTTATTCTCGTAATGTTAGCTATGACTGCTATTCCCTTAAACTGTTCCCATTGGCCCATGCTCCCGCTACACTTGACTGGCATCACAGTGCTCTCCACGCACCAAAATCCGACCAACGTTCCTATTCAGACGCGTTGGAGGGGAGACTCATCTCACCCCCGCACCAGCTTTGTAACCTACTCTCGTGCTTGTTTTCATCTTTGCTTGCTGCTCTGGCCTACCTGTCGTTATTCTCGTAATGTTAGCAATGACTGCTATTACCTTAAACTGTTCCGTTTGGTCCATGCTCCCGCTACATTTGACTAGCACCACAGTGCTCTCCACGCGCCAAAATCCGTCCAACGTTCTTATTCAGACGCGTTGGAGAGAGACTCATCTCACCCCCGCACCAGCTTTGTAACCTACTCTCTTGCTTGTTTTCATCTTTGCTTACTGCTCTGGCCTACCTGTCGTTATTCTCGTAATGTTAGCAATGACTGCTATTCCCTTAAACTGTTCCCTTTTGTCCATGCTCTCGCTACATTTGACTGGCATCACAGTGCTCTCCACGCACCAAAATCCGACCAACGTTCCTATTCAGACGCGTTGGAGGGGAGACTCATCTCACCCCCGCACCAGCTTTGTAACCTACTCTCGTGCTTGTTTTCATCTTTGCTTGCTGCTTCGGCCTACCTGTCGTTATTCTCGTAATGTTAGCAATGACTGCTATTCCCTTATACTGTTCCCTTTGGTCCATGCTCCCGCTACATTTGACTGGCATCACAGTGCTCTCCACGGACCAAAATCCGACCAACGTTCCTATTCAGACGCGTTGGAGGGGAGACTCATCTCGTCCTCGCACCAGCTTTGTAACCTACTCTCGTGCTTGTTTTCATCTTTGCTTACTGCTCTGGCCTACCTGTCGTTATTCTCGTAATGTTAGCAATGACTGCTATTACCTTAAACTGTTCCGTTTGGTCCATGCTCCCGCTACATTTGACTAGCACCACAGTGCTCTCCACGCACCAAAATCCGACCAACGTTCCTATTCATACGCGTTGGAGGGGAGACTCATCTCACCCCTGCACCAGCTTTGTAACCTACTCTCGTGCTTGTTTTCATCTTTGCTTGCTGCTCTGGCCTACCTGTCGTTATTCTCGTAATGTTAGCAATGACTGCTATTACCTTAAACTGTTCCGTTTCGTCCATGCTCCCGCTACATTTGACTAGCACCACAGTGCTCTCCACGCGCCAAAATCCGACCAACGTTCCTATTCAGACGCGTTGGAGAGAGACTCATCTCACCCCCGCACCAGCTTTTTAACCTACTCTCTTGCTTGTTTTCATCTTTGCTTGCTGCTCTGGCCTACCTGTCGTTATTCTCGTAATGTTAGCAATGACTGCTATTCCCTTAAACTGTTCCCATTGAACTTGCTCCCGCTACATTTGACTGGCATCACAGTGCTCTCCACGCACCAAAATCCGACCAACGTTCCTATTCAGACGCGTTATAGGGGAGACACATCTCACCCCCGCACCAGCTTTGTAACCTACTCTCGTTCTTGTTTTCATCTTTGCTTGCTGCTCTGGCCTACCTGTCGTTATTCTCGTAATGTTAGCAATGACTGCTATTCCCTTAAACTGTTCCCTTTGGTCCATGCTCCCGCTACATTTGACTGGCATCACAGTGCTCTCCACGCACCAAAATCCGACCAACGTTCCTATTCAGACGCGTTGGAGGGGAGACTCATCTCACCCCCGCACCAGCTTTGTAACCTACTCTCGTGCTTGTTTTCATCTTTGCTTGCTGCTCTGGTCTACCTGTCGTTATTCTCGTAATGTTGGCAATGACTGCTATTCCCTTAAACTGTTCCCTTTGGTCCATGCTCCCGCTACATTTGACTGGCATCACAGTGCTCTCCACGCACCAAAATCCGACCAACGTTCCTATTCAGACGCGTTGGAGGGGAGACTCATCTCACCCCCGCACCAGCTTTGTAACCTACTCTCGTGCTTGTTTTCATCTTTGCTTACTGCTCTGGCCTACCTGTCGTTATTCTCGTAATGTTAGCAATGACTGCTATTACCTTAAACTGTTCCATTTGGTCCATGCTCCCGCTACATTTGACTAGCACCACAGTGCTCTCCACGCACCAAAATCCGACCAACGTTCCTATTCAGACGCGTTGGAGGGGAGACTCATCTCACCCCTGCACCAGCTTTGTAACCTACTCTCGTGCTTGTTTTCATCTTTGCTTGCTGCTCTGGCCTACCTGTCGTTATTCTCGTAATGTTAGCAGTGACTGCTATTACCTTAAACTGTTCCGTTTGGTCCATGCTCCCGCTACATTTGACTAGCACCACAATGCTCTCCACGCGCCAAAATCCGACCAACGTTCCTATTCAGACGCGTTGGAGAGAGACTCATCTCACCCCCGCACCAGCTTTGTAACCTACTCTCGTGCTTGTTTTCATCTTTGCTTACTGCTCAGGCCTACCTGTCGTTATTCTCGTAATGTTGGCAATGACTGCTATTCCCTTAAACTGTTCCCTTTGGTCCATGCTCCCGCTACATTTGACTGGCATCACAGTGCTCTCCACGCACCAAAATCCGACCAACGTTCCTATTCAGACGCGTTGGAGGGGAGACTCATCTCTCCCCCGCACCAGCTTTGTAACCTACTCTCGTGCTTGTTTTCATCTTTGCTTGCTGCTCTGGCCTACCTGTCGTTATTCTCGTAATGTTAGCAATGACTGCTATTACCTTAAACTGTTCCGTTTGGTCCATGCTCCCGCTACATTTGATTAGCACCACAGTGCTCTCCACGCGCCAAAATCCGACCAACGTTCCTATTCAGACGCGTTGGAGAGAGACTCATCTCACCCCCGCACCAGCTTTGTAACCTACTCTCGTGCTTGTTTTCATCTTTGCTTGCTGCTCTGGCCTACCTGTCGTTATTCTCGTAATGTTAGCAATGACTGCTATTCCCTTAAACTGTTCCCATTGTCCCATGCTCCCGCTACATTTGACTGGCATCACAGTGCTCTCCACGCACCAAAATCCGACCAACGTTCCTATTCAGACGCGTTGGAGGGGAGACTCATCTCACCCCCGCACCAGCTTTGTAACCTACTCTCGTGCTTGTTTTCATCTTTGCTTGCTGCTCTGGCCTACCTGTCGTTATTCTCGTAATGTTAGCAATGACTGCTATTCCCGTAAACTGTTCCCTTTGGTCCATGCTCCCGCTACATTTGACTGGCATCACAGTGCTCTCCACGCACCAAAATCCGACCAACGTTCCTATTCAGACGCGTTGGAGGGGAGACTCAACTCACCCCTGCACCAGCTTTGTAACCTACTCTCGTGCTTGTTTTCATCTTTGCTTGCTGCTCTGGCCTACCTGTCGTTATTCTCGTAATGTTGGCAATGACTGCTATTCCCTTAAACTGTTCCCTTTGGTCCATGCTCCCGCTACATTTGACTGGCATCACAGTGCTCTCCACGCACCAAAATCCGACCAACGTTCCTATTCAGACGCGTTGGAGGGGAGACTCATCTCTCCCCCGCACCAGCTTTGTAACCTACTCTCGTGCTTGTTTTCATCTTTGCTTGCTGCTCTGGCCTACCTGTCGTTATTCTCGTAATGTTAGCAATGACTGCTATTACCTTAAACTGTTCCGTTTGGTCCATGCTCCCGCTACATTTGATTAGCACCACAGTGCTCTCCACGCGCCAAAATCCGACCAACGTTCCTATCCAGACGCGTTGGAGAGAGACTCATCTCACCCCCGCACCAGCTTTGTAATCTTCTCTCGTGCTTGTTTTCATCTTTGCTTACTGCTCTGGCCTACCTGTCGTTATTCTCGTAATGTTAGCAATGACTGCTATTACCTTAAACTGTTCCGTTTGGTCCATGCTCCCGCTACATTTCACTAGCACCACAGTGCTCTCCACGCGCCAAAATCCGACCAACGTTCCTATCCAGACGCGTTGGAGAGAGACTCATCTCACCCCCGCACCAGCTTTGTAACCTACTCTGGTGCTTGTTTTCATCTTTGCTTACTGCTCTGGCCTACCTGTCGTTATTCTCGTAATGTTAGCAATGACTGCTATTACCTTAAACTGTTCCGTTTGGTCCATGCTCCCGCTACATTTGACTAGTTCCACAGTGCTCTCCACGCGCCAAAATCCGACCAACGTTCCTATTCAGACGCGTTGGAGAGAGACTCATCTCACCCCCGCAACTGCTTTGTAACCTACTCGCGTGCTTGTTTTCATCTTTGCTTGCTGCTCTGGCCTACCTGTCGTTATTCTCGTAATGTTAGCAATGACTGCTATTACCTTAAACTGTTCCGTTTGGTCCATGCTCCCGCTACATTTCACTAGCACCACAGTGCTCTCCACGCGCCAAAATCCGACCAACGTTCCTATCCAGACGCGTTGGAGAGAGACTCATCTCACCCCCGCACCAGCTTTGTAACCTACTCTCGTGCTTGTTTTCATCTTTGCTTACTGCTCTGGCCTACCTGTCGTTATTCTCGTAATGTTAGCAATGACTGCTATTACCTTAAACTGTTCCGTTTGGTCCATGCTCCCGCTACATTTGACTAGTTCCACAGTGCTCTCCACGCGCCAAAATCCGACCAACGTTCCTATTCAGACGCGTTGGAGAGAGACTCATCTCACCCCCGCAACTGCTTTGTAACCTACTCTCGTGCTTGTTTTCATCTTTGCTTGCTGCTCTGGCCTACCTGTCGTTATTCTCGTAATGTTAGCAATGACTGCTATTCCCTTAAACTGTTCCCTTTGGTCCATGCTCCCGCTACATTTGACTGGCATCACAGTGCTCTCCACGCACCAAAATCCGATCAACGTTCCTATTCAGACGCGTTGGAGGGGAGAATCATCTCACCCCCGCACCAGCTTTGTAACCTACTCTCGTGCTTGTTTTCATCTTTGCTTGCTGCTCTGGCCTACCTGTCGTTATTCTCGTAATGTTAGCAATGACTGCTATTCCCTTAAACTGTTCCCTTTTTGTCCATGCTCCCGCTACATTTGACTGGCATCACAGTGCTCTCCACGCGCCAAAATCCGACCAACGTTCCTATCCAGACGCGTTGGAGAGAGACTCATCTCACCCCCGCACCAGCTTTGTAACCTACTCTCGTGCTTGTTTTCATCTTTGCTTACTGCTCTGGCCTACCTGTCGTTATTCTCGTAATGTTAGCAATGACTGCTATTACCTTAAACTGTTCCGTTTGGTCCATGCTCCCGCTACATTTGACTAGCTCCACAGTGCTCTCCACGCGCCAAAATCCGACCAACGTTCCTATTCAGACGCGTTGGAGAGAGACTCATCTCACCCCCGCAACTGCTTTGTAACCTACTCGCGTGCTTGTTTTCATCTTTGCTTGCTGCTCTGGCCTACCTGTCGTTATTCTCGTAATGTTAGCAATGACTGCTATTACCTTAAACTGTTCCGTTTGGTCCATGCTCCCGCTACATTTCACTAGCACCACAGTGCTCTCCACGCGCCAAAATCCGACCAACGTTCCTATCCAGACGCGTTGGAGAGAGACTCATCTCACCCCCGCACCAGCTTTGTAACCTACTCTCGTGCTTGTTTTCATCTTTGCTTACTGCTCTGGCCTACCTGTCGTTATTCTCGTAATGTTAGCAATGACTGCTATTACCTTAAACTGTTCCGTTTGGTCCATGCTCCCGCTACATTTGACTAGCACCACAGTGCTCTCCACGCACCAAAATCCGACCAACGTTCCTATTCAGACGCGTTGGAGGGGAGACTCATCTCACCCCCGCACCAGCTTTGTAACCTACTCTCGTGCTTGTTTTCATCTTTGCTTGCTGCTCTGGCCTACCTGTCGTTATTCTCGTAATGTTAGCAATGACTGCTATTCCCTTAAACTGTTCCCTTTGGTCCATGCTCCCGCTACATTTGACTGGCATCACAGTGCTCTCCACGCACCAAAATCCGACCAACGTTCCTATTCAGACGCGTTGGAGGGGAGACTCATCTCACCCCCGCACCAGCATTGTAACCTACTCTCGTGCTTGTTTTCATCTTTGCTTGCTGCTCTGGCCTACCTGTCGTTATTCTCGTAATGTTAGCAATGACTGCTATTCCCTTAAACTGTTCCCTTTGGTCCATGCTCCCGCTACATTTGACTGGCATCACAGTGCTCTCCACGCACCAAAATCCGACCAACGTTCCTATTCAGACGCGTTGGAGGGGAGACTCATCTCACCCCCGCACCAGCTTTGTAACCTACTCTCGTGCTTGTTTTCATCTTTGCTTGCTGCTCTGGCCTACCTGTCGTTATTCTCGTAATGTTAGCAATGACTGCTATTCCCTTAAACTGTTCCCTTTTGTCCATGCTCCCGCTACATTTGACTCGCATCACAGTGATCTCCACGCACCAAAATCCGACCAACGTTCCTATTCAGACGCGTTGGAGGGGAGACTCATCTCGACCTCGCACCAGCTTTGTAACCTACTCTCGTGCTTGTTTTCATCTTTGCTTACTGCTCTGGCCTACCTGTCGTTATTCTCGTAATGTTAGCAATGACTGCTATTACCTTAAACTGTTCCGTTTGGTCCATGCTCCCGCTACATTTCACTAGCACCACAGTGCTCTCCACGCGCCAAAATCCGACCAACGTTCCTATACAGACGCGTTGGAGAGAGACTCATCTCACCCCCGCACCAGCTTTGTAACCTACTCTCGTGCTTGTTTTCATCTTTGCTTGCTGCTCTGGCCTACCTGTCGTTATTCTCGTAATGTTAGCAATGACTGCTATTCCCTTAAACTGTTCCCATTGGCCCATGCTCCCGCTACATTTGACTGGCATCACAGTGCTCTCCACGCACCAAAATCCAACCAACGTTCCTATTCAGACGCGTTGGAGAGAGACTCATCTCACCCCCGCACCAGCTTTGTAACCTAGTCTCGTGCTTGTTTTCATCTTTGCTTGCTGCTCTGGCCTACCTGTCGTTATTCTCGTAATGTTAGCAATGACTGCTATTCCCTTAAACTGTTCCCATTGGCCCATGCTCCCGCTACATTTGACTGGCATCACAGTGCTCTCCACGCACCAAAATCCAACCAACGTTCCTATTCAGACGCGTTGGAGGGGAGACTCATCTCACCCCCGCACCAGCTTTGTAACCTACTCTCGTGCTTGTTTTCATCTTTGCTTGCTGCTCTGGCCTACCTGTCGTTATTCTCGTAATGTTAGCAATGACTGCTATTCCCTTAAACTGTTCCCTTTGGTCCATGCTCCCGCTACATTTGACTGGCATCACAGCGCTCTCCATGCACCAAAATCCGACCAACGTTCCTATTCAGACGCGTTGGAGGGGAGACTCATCTCACCCCCGCACCAGCTTTGTAACCTACTCTCGTGCTTGTTTTCATCTTTGCTTGCTGCTCTGGCCTACCTGTCGTTATTCTCGTAATGTTAGCAATGACTGCTATTACCTTAAACTGTTCCGTTTGGTCCATGCTCCCGCTACATTTGACTAGCACCACAGTGCTCTCCACGCGCCAAAATCCGACCAACGTTCCTATCCAGACGCGATGGAGAGAGACTCATCTCACCCCCGCACCAGCTTTGTAACCTACTCTCGTGCTTGTTTTCATCTTTGCTTACTGCTCTGGCCTACCTGTCGTTATTCTCGTAATGTTAGCAATGACTGCTATTACCTTAAACTGTTCCGTTTGGTCCATGCTCCCGCTACATTTGACTAGCACCACAGTGCTCTCCACGCGCCAAAATCCGACCAACGTTCCTATACAGACGCGTTGGAGAGAGACTCATCTCACCCCCGCACCAGCTTTGTAACCTACTCTCGTGCTTGTTTTCATCTTTGCTTGCTGCTCTGGCCTACCTGTCGTTATTCTCGTAATGTTAGCAATGACTGCTATTCCCTTAAACTGTTCCCTTTGGTCCATGCTCCCGCTACATGTGACTGGCATCACAGTGCTCTCCACGCACCAAAATCCGACCAACATTATTATTCAGACGCGTTGGAGTGGAGACTCATCTCGACCTCGCACCAGCTTTGTAACCTACTCTCGTGCTTGTTTCCATCTTTGCTTACTGCTCTGGCCTACCTGTCGTTATTCTCGTAATGTTAGCAATGACTGCTATTACCTTAAACTGTTCCGTTTGGTCCATGCTCCCGCTACATTTGACTAGCACCACAGTGCTCTCCACGCACCAAAATCCGACCAACGTTCCTATTCATACGCGTTGGAGGGGAGACTCATCTCACCCCTGCACCAGCTTTGTAACCTACTCTCGTGCTTGTTTTCATCTTTGCTTGCTGCTCTGGCCTACCTGTCGTTATTCTCGTAATGTTAGCAATGACTGCTATTACCTTAAACTGTTCCGTTTGGTCCATGCTCCCGCTACATTTGACTAGCACCACAGTGCTCTCCACGCGCCAAAATCCGACCAACGTTCCTATTCAGACGCGTTGGAGAGAGACTCATCTCACCCCCGCACCAGCTTTGTAACCTACTCTCGTGCTTGTTTTCATCTTTGCTTGCTGCTCTGGCCTACCTGTCGTTATTCTCGTAATGTTAGCAATGACTGCTATTCCCTTAAACTGTTCCCTTTGGTCCATGCTCCCGCTACATTTGACTGGCATCACAGTGCTCTCCATGCACCAAAATCCGACCAACGTTCCTATTCAAACGCGTTGGAGGGGAGACTCATCTCACCCCCGCACCAGCTTTGTAACCTACTCTCGTGCTTGTTTTCATCTTTGCTTGCTGCTCTGGCCTACCTGTCGTTATTCTCGTAATGTTAGCAATGACTGCTATTACCTTAAACTGTTCCGTTTGGTCCATGCTCCCGCTACATTTGACTAGCACCACAGTGCTCTCCACGCGCCAAAATCCGACCAACGTTCCTATCCAGACGCGATGGAGAGAGACTCATCTCACCCCCGCACCAGCTTTGTAACCTACTCTCGTGCTTGTTTTCATCTTTGCTTACTGCGCTGGCCTACCTGTCGTTATTCTCGTAATGTTAGCAATGACTGCTATTACCTTAAACTGTTCCGTTTGGTCCATCCTCCCGCTACATTTGACAAGCACCACAGTGCTCTCCACGCACCAAAATCCGACCAACGTTCCTATTCAGACGCGTTGGAGGGGAGACTCATCTCACCCCCGCACCAGCTTTGTAACCTACTCTCGTGCTTGTTTTCATCTTTGCTTGCTGCTCTGGCCTACCTGTCGTTATTCTCGTAATGTTAGCAATGACTGCTATTCCCTTAAACTGTTCCCTTTGGTCCATGCTCCCGCTACATTTGACTGGCATCACAGTGCTCTCCATGCACCAAAATCCGACCAACGTTCCTATTCAGACGCGTTGGAGGGGAGACTCATCTCACCCCCGCACCAGCTTTGTAACCTACTCTCGTGCTTGTTTTCATCTTTGCTTGCTGCTCTGGCCTACCTGTCGTTATTCTCGTAATGTTAGCAATGACTGCTATTCCCTTAAACTGTTCCCTTTGGTCCATGCTCCCGCTACATTTGACTGGCATCACAGTGCTCTCCACGCACCAAAATCCAACCAACGTTCCTATTCAGACGCGTTGGAGGGGAGACTCATCTCACCCCCGCACCAGCTTTGTAACCTACTCTCGTGCTTGTTTTCATCTTTGCTTGCTGCTCTGGCCTACCTGTCGTTATTCTCGTAATGTTAGCAATGACTGCTATTCCCTTAAACTGTTCCCTTTGGTCCATGCTCCCGCTACATTTGACTGGCATCACAGTGCTCTCCACGCACCAAAATCCGACCAACGTTCCTATTCAGACGCGTTGGAGGGGAGACTCATCTCACCTCCGCACCAGCTTTGTAACCTACTCTCGTGCTTGTTTTCATCTTTGCTTACTGCTCTGGCCTACCTGTCGTTATTCTCGTAATGTTAGCAATGACTGCTATTACCTTAAACTGTTCCGTTTGGTCCATGCTCCCGCTACATTTGACTAGCACCACAGTGCTCTCCACGCGCCAAAATCCGACCAACGTTCCTATTCAGACATGTTGGAGAGAGACTCATCTCACCCCCGCACCAGCTTTGTAACCTACTCTTATTCTCGTAATGTTAGCAATGACTGCTATTCCCTTAAACTGTTGCCTTTGGTCCATGCTCCCGCTACATTTGACTGGCATCACAGTGCTCTCCACGCACCAAAATCCGACCAACGTTCCTATTCAGACGCGTTGGAGAAGAGACTAATCTCACCCCCGCACCAGCTTTGTAACCAACTCTCGTGCTTGTTTTCATCTTTGCTTGCTGCTCTGGCCTACCTGTCGCTATTCTCGTAATGTTGGCAATGACTGCTATTCCCTTAAACTGTTCCCTTTGGTCCATGCTCCCGCTACATTTGACTGGCATCACAGTGCTCTCCACGCACCAAAATCCGACCAACGTTCCTATTCAGACGCGTTGGAGGGGAGACTCATCTCACCACCGCACCAGCTTTGTAACCTACTCTCGTGCTTGTTTTCATCTTTGCTTGCTGCTCTGGCCTACCTGTCGTTATTCTCGTAATGTTAGCAATGACTGCTATTACCTTAAACTGTTCCGTTTGGTCCATGCTCCCGCTACATTTGACTAGCACCACAGTGCTCTCCACGCGCCAAGATCCGACCAACGTTCCTATTCAGACGCGTTGGAGAGAGACTCATCTCACCTCCGCACCAGCTTTGTAACCTACTCTCGTGCTTGTTTTCATCTTTGCTTACTGCTCTGGCCTACCTGTCGTTATTCTCGTAATGTTAGCAATGACTGCTATTACCTTAAACTGTTCCCTTTGGTCCATGCTCCCGCTACATTTGACTGGCATCACAGTGCTCTCCACACACCTAAATCCGACCAAAGTTCCTATTCAGACGCGTTGGAGCTGAGACTCATCTCACACCCGCACCAGCTTTGTAACCTACTTTCGTGCTTGTTTTCATCTTTGCTTGCTGCTCTGGCCTACCTGTCGTTATTCTCGTAATGTAAGCAATGACTGCTATTACCTTAAACTGTTCCGTTTGGTCCATGCTCCCGCTACATTTGACTAGCACCACAGTGCTCTCCACGCGCCAAAATCCGACCAACGTTCCTATTCAGACGCGTTGGAGAGAGACTCATCTCACCCCCGCACCAGCTTTGTAACCTACTCTCGTGCTTGTTTTCATCTTTGCTTACTGCTCTGGCCTACCTGTCGTTATTCTCGTAATGTTAGCAATGACTGCTATTCCCTTAAACTGTTCCCTTTGGTCCATGCTCCCGCTACATTTGACTGGCATCACAGTGCTCTCCACGCACCAAAATCCGACCAACGTTCCTATTCAGACGCGTTGGAGGGGAGACTCATCTCACCCCCGCACCAGCTTTGTAACCTACTCTCGTGCTTGTTTTCATCTTTGCTTACTGCTCTGGCCTACCTGTTGTTATTCTCGTAATGTTAGCAATGACTGCTATTCCCTTAAACTGTTCCCTTTGGTCCATGCTCCCGCTACATTTGACTAGCACCACAGTGCACTCCACGCGCCAAAATCCGACCAACGTTCCTATTCAGACGCGTTGGAGGGGAGACTCATCTCACCCCCGCACCAGCTTTGTAACCTACTCTCGTGCTTGTTTTCATCTTTGCTTGCTGCTCTGGCCTACCTGTCGTTATTCTCGTAATGTTAGCAATGACTGCTATTCCCTTAAACTGTTCCCTTTGGTCCATGCTCCCGCTACTTTTGACTGGCATCACAGTGCTCTCCACGCACCAAAATCCGACCAACGTTCCTATTCAGACGCGTTGGAGGGGAGACTCATCTCACCCCCGCACCAGCTTTGTAACCTACTCTCGTGCTTGTTTTCATCTTTGCTTGCTGCTCTGGCCTACCTGTCGTTATTCTCGTAATGTTAGCAATGACTGCTACTCCCTTAAACTGTTCCCTTTGGTCCATGCTCCCGCTACATTTGACTAGCACCACAGTGCTCTCCACGCGCCAAAATCCGACCAACGTTCCTATTCAGACGCGTTGGAGAGAGACTCATCTCACCCCCGCACCAGCTTTGTAACCTACTCTCGTGCTTGTTTTCATCTTTGCTTACTGCTCTGGCCTACCTGTCGTTATTCTCGTAATGTTAGCAATGACTGCTATTCCCTTAAACTGTTCCCTTTGGTCCATGCTCCCGCTACATTTGACTGGCATCACAGTGCTCTCCACGCACCAAAATCCGACCAACGTTCCTATTCAGACGCGTTGGAGGGGAGACTCATCTCACCCCCGCACCAGCTTTGTAACCTACTCTCGTGCTTGTTTTCATCTTTGCTTGCTGCTCTGGGCTACCTGTCGTTATTCTCGTAATGTTAGCAATGACTGCTATTCCCTTAAACTGTTCCCTTTGGTCCATGCTCCCGCTACATTTGACTGGCATCACAGTGCTCTCCACACACCAAAATCCGACCAACGTTCCTATTCAGACGCGTTGGAGGGGAGACTCATCTCACCCCCGCACCAGCTTTGTAACCTACTCTCGTGCTTGTTTTCATCTTTGCTTGCTGCTCTGGCCTACCTGTCGTTATTCTCGTAATGTTAGCAATGACTGCTATTACCTTAAACTGTTCCGTTTGGTCCATGCTCCCGCTACATTTGACTAGCACCACAGTGCTCTCCACGCGCCAAAATACGACCAACGTTCCTATTCAGACGCGTTGGAGAGAGACTCATCTCACCCCCGCACCAGCTTTGTAACCTACTCTCGTGCTTGTTTTCATCTTTGCTTACTGCTCTGGCCTACCTGTCGTTATTCTCGTAATGTTAGCAATGACTGCTATTCCCTTAAACTGTTCCCTTTGGTCCATGCTCCCGCTACATTTGACTGGCATCACAGTGCTCTCCATGCAGCAAAATCCGACCAACGATCCTATTCAGACGCGTTGGAGGGGAGACTCATCTCACCCCCGCACCAGCTTTGTAACCTACTCTTGTGCTTGTTTTCATCTTTGCTTGCTGCTCTGGCCTACCTGTCGTTATTCTCGTAATGTTAGCAATGACTGCTATTACCTTAAACTGTTCCGTTTGGTCCATGCTCCCGCTACAATTGACTAACACCACAGTGCTCTCCACGCGCCAAAATCCGATCAACGTTCCTATTCAGACGCGTTGGAGAGTAACTCATCTAACCCCCGCACCAGCTTTGTAACCTACTCTCGTGCTTGTTTTCATCTTTGCTTACTGCTCTGGCCTACCTGTCGTTATTCTCGTAATGTTAGCAATGACTGCTATTACCTTAAACTGTTCCCTTTGGTCCATGCTCCCGCTACATTTGACTAGCACCACAGTGCTCTCCACGCACCAAAATCCGACCAACGTTCCTATTCAGACGCGTTGGAGAGAGACTCATCTCACCCCCGCACCAGCTTTGTAACTTACTCTCGTGCTTGTTTTCATCTTTGCTTACTGCTCTGGCGTACCTGTCGTTATTCTCGTAATGTTAGCAATGACTGCTATTCCCTTAAACTGTTCCCTTTGGTCCATGCTCCCGCTACATTTAACTGGCATCACAGTGCTCTCCACGCACCAAAATCCGACCAACGTTCCTATTCAGACGCATTGGAGGGGAGACACATCTCACCCCCGCACCAGCTTTGTAACCTACTCTCGTGCTTGTTTTCATCTTTGCTTGCTGCTCTGGCCTACCTGTCGTTATTCTCGTAATGTTAGCAATGACTGCTATTACCTTAGAGTGTTCCGTTTGGTCCATGCTCCCGCTACATTTGACTAGCACCACAGTGCTCTCCACGCGCCAAAATCCGACCAACGATCCTATTCAGACGCGTTGGAGAGAGACTCATCTCACCCCCGCACCAGCTTTGTAACCTACTCTCGTGCTTGATTTCATCTTTGCTTACTGCTCTGGCCTACCTGTCGTTATTCTCGTAATGTTAGCAATGACTGCTATTCCCTTAAACTGTTCCCTTTGGTCCATGCTCCCGCTACATTTGACTGGCATCACAGTGCTCTCCACGCACCAAAATCCGACCAACATTATTATTCAGACGCGTTGGAGGGGAGACTCATCTCACCCCCGCACCAGCTTTGTAACCTACTCTCGTGCTTGTTTTCATCTTTGCTTGCTGCTCTGGCCTACCTGTCGTTATTCTCGTAATGTTAGCAATGACTGCTATTCCCTTAAACTGTTCCCTTTGGTCCATGCTCCCGCTACATTTGACTGGCATCACAGTGCTCTCCACGCACCAAAATCCGACCAACGTTCCTATTCAGACGCGTTGGAGGGGAGACTCATCTCACCCCCGCACCAGCTTTGTAACCTACTCTCGTGCTTGTTTTCATCTTTGCTTGCTGCTCTGGCCTACCTATAGTTATTCTCGTAATGTTAGCAATGACTGCTATTCCCTTAAACTGTTCCCTTTGGTCCATGCTCCCGCTACATTTGACTGGCATCACAGTGCTCTCCACGCACCAAAATCCGACCAACGTTCCTTTTCAGACGCGTTGGAGGGGAGACTCATCTCACCCCCGCACCAGCTTTGTAACCTACTCTCGTGCTTGTTTTCATCTTTGCTTGCTGCTCTGGCCTACCTGTCGTTATTCTCGTAATGTTAGCAATGACTGCTATTACCTTAAACTGTTCCGTTTGGTCCATGCTCCCGCTACATTTGACTAGCACCACAGTGCTCTCCACGCGCCAAAATCCGACCAACGTTCCTATTCAGACGCGTTGGAGAGAGACTCATCTCACCCCCGCACCAGCTTTGTAACCTACTCTCGTGCTTGTTTTCATCTTTGCTTACTGCTCTGGCCTACCTGTCGTTATTCTCGTAATGTTAGCAATGACTGCTATTCCCTTAAACTGTTCCCTTTGGTCCATGCTCCCGCTACATTTGACTGGCATCACAGTGCTCTCCACGCACCAAAATCCGACCAAAGTTCCTATTCAGACGCATTGGAGGGGAGACTCATCTCACCCCCGCACCAGCTTTGTAACCTACTCTCGTGCTTGTTTTCATCTTTGCTTGCTGCTCTGGCCTACCTGTCGTTATTCTCGTAATGTTAGCAATGACTGCTATTCCCTGAAACTGTTCGCTTTGGTCCATGCTCCCGCTACATTTGACTGGCATCACAGTGCTCTCCACGCACCAAAATCCGACCAACGTTCCTATTCAGACGCGTTGGAGGGGAGACTCATCTCACCCCCGCACCAGCTTTGTAACCTACTCTCGTGCTTGTTTTCATCTTTGCTTGCTGCTCTGGCCTACTTGTCGTTATTCTCGTAATGTTAGCAATGACTGCTATTACCTTAAACTGTTCCGTTTGGTCCATGCTCCCGCTACATTTGACTAGCACCACAGTGCTCTCCACGCACCAAAATCCGACCAACGTTCCTATTCAGACGCGTTGGAGAGAGACTCATCTCACCCCCGCACCAGCTTTGTAACCTACTCTCGTGCTTGTTTTCATCTTTGCTTGCTGCTCTGGCCTACCTGTCGTTATTCTCGTAATGTTAGCAATGACTGCTATTACTTTAAACTGTTCCCTTTGGTCCATGCTCCCGCTATATTTGACTGGCATCACAGTGCTCTCCACGCACCAAAATCCGACCAACGTTTCTATTCAGACGCGTTGGAGGGGAGACTCATCTCACCCCCGCACCAGCTTTGTAACCTACTCTCGTGCTTGTTTTCATCTTTGCTTGCTGCTCTGGCCTACCAGTCGTTATTCTCGTAATGTTAGCAATGACTGCTATTCCCTTAAACTGTTCCCTTTGGTCCATGCTCCCGCTACATTTGACTGGCATCACAGTGCTCTCCACGCACCAAAATCCGACCAACGTTCCTTTTCAGACGCGTTGGAGGGGAGACTCATCTCACCCCCGCACCAGCTTTGTAACCTACTCTCGTGCTTGTTTTCATCTTTGCTTGCTGCTCTGGCCTACCTATAGTTATTCTCGTAATGTTAGCAATGACTGCTATTACCTTAAACTGTTCCCTTTGGTCCATGCTCCCGCTACATTTGACTGGCATCACAGTGCTCTCCACGCACCAAAATCCGACCAACGTTCCTATTCAGACGCGTTGGAGGGGAGACTCATCTCACCCCCGCACCAGCTTTGTAACCTACTCTCGTGCTTGTTTTCATCTTTGCTTGCTGCTCTGGCCTACCTGTCGTTATTCTCGTAATGTTAGCAATGACTGCTATTACCTTAAACTGTTCCGTTTGGTCCATGCTCCCGCTACATTTGACTGGCATCACAGTGCTCTCCACGCGCCAAAATCCGACCAACGTTCCTATTCAGACGCGTTGGAGAGAGACTAATCTCACCCCCGCACCAGCTTTGTAACCTACTCTCGTGCTTGTTTTCATCTTTGCTTACTGCTCTGGCCTACCTGTCGTTATTCTCGTAATGTTAGCAATGACTGCTATTACCTTAAACTGTTCCCTTTGGTCCATGCTCCCGCTACATTTGACTAGCACCACAGTGCTCTCCACGCGCCAAAATCCGACCAACGTTCCTATTCAGACGCGTTGGAGAGAGACTCATCTCACCCCCGCACCAGCTTTGTAACCTACTCTCGTGCTTGTTTTCATCTTTGCTTACTGCTCTGTCCTACCTGTCGTTATTCTCGTAATGTTAGCAATGACTGCTATTACCTTAAACTGTTCCCTTTGGTCCATGCTCCCGCTACATTTGACTGGCAACACAGTGCTCTCCACGCGCCAAAGTCCGACCAACGTTCCTATTCAGACGCGTTGGAGAGAGACTCATCTCACCCCCGCACCAGCTTTGTAACCTACTCTCGTGCTTGTTTTCATCTTTGCTTACTGCTCTGGCCTACCTGTCGTTATTCTCGTAATGTTAGCAATGACTGCTATTCCCTTAAACTGTTCCCTTTGGTCCATGCTCCCGCTACATTTGACTGGCATCACAGTGCTCTCCACGCACCAAAATCCGACCAACGTTCCTATTCAGACGCGTTGGAGGGGAGACTCATCTCACCCCCGCACCAGCTTTGTAACCTACTCTCGTGCTTGTTTTCATCTTTGCTTGCTGCTCTGGCCTACCTGTCGTTATTCTCGTAATGTTAGCAATGACTGCTATTACCTTAAACTGTTCCGTTTGGTCCATGCTCCCGCTACATTTGACTGGCATCACAGTGCTCTCCACGCGCCAAAATCCGACCAACGTTCCTATTCAGACGCGTTGGAGAGAGACTAATCTCACCCCCGCACCAGCTTTGTAACCTACTCTCGTGCTTGTTTTCATCTTTGCTTACTGCTCTGGCCTACCTGTCGTTATTCTCGTAATGTTAGCAATGACTGCTATTACCTTAAACTGTTCCCTTTGGTCCATGCTCCCGCTACATTTGACTAGCACCACAGTGCTCTCCACGCGCCAAAATCCGACCAACGTTCCTATTCAGACGCGTTGGAGAGAGACTCATCTCACCCCCGCACCAGCTTTGTAACCTACTCTCGTGCTTGTTTTCATCTTTGCTTACTGCTCTGGCCTACCTGTCGTTATTCTCGTAATGTTAGCAATGACTGCTATTACCTTAAACTGTTCCCTTTGGTCCATGCTCCCGCTACATTTGACTAGCACCACAGTGCTCTCCACGCGCCAAAATCCGACCAACGTTCCTATTCAGACGCGTTGGAGAGAGACTAATCTCACCCCCGCACCAGCTTTGTAACCTACTCTCGTGCTTGTTTTCATCTTTGCTTACTGCTCTGGCCTACCTGTCGTTATTCTCGTAATGTTAGCAATGACTGCTATTACCTTAAACTGTTCCCTTTGGTCCATGCTCCCGCTACATTTGACTAGCACCACAGTGCTCTCCACGCGCCAAAATCCGACCAACGTTCCTATTCAGACGCGTTGGAGAGAGACTCATCTCACCTCCGCACCAGCTTTGTAACCTACTCTCGTGCTTGTTTTCATCTTCGCTTGCTGCTCTGGCCTACCTATAGTTATTCTCGTAATGTTAGCAATGACTGCTATTACCTTAAACTGTTCCGTTTAGTCCATGCTCCCGCTACATTTGACTAGCATCACAGTGCTCTCCACGCGCCAAAATCCGACCAACGTTCCTATTCAGACGCGTTGGAGAGAGACTCATCTCACCCCCGCACCAGCTTTGTAACCTACTCTCGTGCTTGTTTTCATCTTTGCTTGCTGCTCTGGCCTACCTGTCGTTATTCTCGTAATGTTAGCAATGACTGCTATTCCCTTAAACTGTTCCCTTTGGTCCATGCTCCCGCTACATTTGACTGGCATCACAGTGCTCTCCACGCACCAAAATCCGACCAAAGTTCCTATTCAGACGCATTGGAGGGGAGACACATCTCACCCCCGCACCAGCTTTGTAACCTACTCTCGTGCTTGTTTTCATCTTTGCTTGCTGCTCTGGCCTACCTGTCGTTATTCTCGTAATGTTAGCAATGACGGCTATTACCTTAAAGTGTTCCGTTTGGTCCATGCTCCCGCTACATTTGACTAGCACCACAGTGCTCTCCACGCGCCAAAATCCGACCAACGTTCCTATACAGACGCGTTGGAGAGAGACTCATCTCACCCCCGCACCAGCTTTGTAACCTACTCTCGTGCTTGTTTTCATCTTTGCTTGCTGCTCTGGCCTACCTGTCGTTATTCTCGTAATGTTAGCAATGACTGCTATTCCCTTAAACTGTTTCCTTTGGTCAATGCTCCCGCTACATTTGACTGGCATCACAGTGCTCTCCACGCACCAAAATCCGACCAACGTTCCTATTCAGACGCGTTGGAAGGGAGACTCATCTCACCCCCGCACCAGCTTTGTAACCTACTCTCGTGCTTGTTTTCATCTTTGCTTGCTGCTCTGGCCTACCTGTCGTTATTCTCGTAATGTTAGCAATGACTGCTATTCCCTTAAACTGTTCCCTTTGGTCCATGCTCCCGCTACATTTGACTGGCATCACAGTGCTCTCCACGCACCAAAATCCGACCAACGTTCCTATTCAGACGCGTTGGAGGGGAGACTCATCTCACCCCTGCACCAGCTTTGTAACCTACTCTCGTGCTTGTTTTCATCTTTGCTTGCTGCTCTGGCCTACCTGTCGTTATTCTCGTAATGTTAGCAATGACTGCTATTACCTTAAACTGTTCCGTTTGGTCCATGCTCCCGCTACATTTGACTAGCACCACAGTGCTCTCCACGCGCCAAAATCAGACCAACGTTCCTATTCAGACGCGTTGGAGAGAGACTCATCTCACCCCCGCACCAGCTTTGTAACCTACTCTCGTGCTTGTTATCATCTTTGCTTACTGCTCTGGCCTAACTGTCGTTATTCTCGTAATGTTAGCAATGACTGCTATTCCCTTAAACTGTTCCCTTTGGTCCATGCTACCGCTACATTTGACTGGCATCACAGTGCTCTCCACGCACCAAAATCCGACCAACGTTCCTATTCAGACGCGTTGGAGGGGAGACTCATCTCACCCCCGCACCAGCTTTGTAACCTACTCTCGTGCTTGTTTTCATCTTTGCTTGCTGCTCTGGCCTACCTGTCGTTATTCTCGTAATGTTAGCAATGACTGCTATTCCCTTAAACTGTTCCCTTTGGTCCATGCTCCCGCTACATTTGACTGGCATCACAGTGCTCTCCACGCACCAAAATCCAAACAACGTTCCTATTCAGACGCGTTGGAGGGGAGACTCATCTCACCCCCGCACCAGCTTTGTAACCTACTCTCGTGCTTGTTTTCATCTTTGCTTGCTGCTCTGGCCTACCTGTCGTTATTCTCGTAATGTTAGCAATGACTGCTATTCCCTTAAACTGTTCCCTTTGGTCCATGCTCCCGCTACATTTGACTGGCATCACAGTGCTCTCCACGCACCAAAATCCGACCAACGTTCCTATTCAGACGCGTTGGAGGGGAGACTCATCTCACCCCCGCACCAGCTTTGTAACCTACTCTCGTGCTTGTTTTCATCTTTGCTTGCTGCTCTGGCCTACCTGTCGTTATTCTCGTAATGTTAGCAATGACTGCTATTCCCTTAAACTGTTCCCTTTGGTCCATGCTCCCGCTACATTTGACTGGCATCACAGTGCTCTCCACGCACCAAAATCCGACCAACGTTCCTATTCAGACGCGTTGGAGGGGAGACTCATCTCACTTCCGCACCAGGTTTGTAACCTACTCTCGTGCTTGTTTTCATCTTTGCTTGCTTTTCTGGCCTACCTTTCGTTATTCTCGTAATGTTAGCAATGACTGCTATTCCCTTAAACTGTTCCCTTTGGTCCATGCTCCCGCTACATTTGACTGGCATCACAGTGCTCCCCACGCACCAAAATCCGACCAACGTTCCTATTCAGACGCGTTGGAGGGGAGACTCATCTCACCCCCGCACCAGCTTTGTAACCTACTCTCGTGCTAGTTTTCATCTTTGCTTGCTGCTCTGGCCTACCTGTCGTTATTCTCGTAATGTTAGCAATGACTGCTATTCCCTTAAACTGTTCCCTTTGGTCCATGCTCCCGCTACATTTGACTGGCATCACAGTGCTCTCCACGCACCAAAATCCGACCAACGTTCCTATTCAGACGCGTTGGAGGGGAGACTCATCTCACCCCCGCACCAGCTTTGTAACCTACTCTCGTGCTTGTTTTCATCTTTGCTTGCTGCTCTGGCCTACCTGTCGTTATTCTCGTAATGTTAGCAATGACTGCTATTCCCTTAAACTGTTCCCTTTGGTCCATGCTCCCGCTACATTTGACTGGCAACACAGTGCTCTCCACGCACCAAAATCCGACCAACGTTCCTATTCAGACGCGTTGGAGGGTAGACTCATCTCACCCCCGCACCAGCTTTGTAACCTACTCTCGTGCTTGTTTTCATCTTTGCTTGCTGCTCTGGCCTACCTGTCGTTATTCTCGTAATGTTAGCAATGACGGCTATTCCCTTAAACTGTTCCCTTTGGTCCATGCTCCCGCTACATTTGACTGGCATCACAGTGCTCTCCACGCACCAAAATCCGACCAACGTTCCTATTCAGACACGTTGGAGGGGAGACTCATCTCACCCCCGCACCAGCTTTGTAACCTACTCTCGTGCTTGTTTTCATCTTTGCTTGCTGCTCTGGCCTACCTGTCGTTATTCTCGTAATGTTAGCAATGACTGCTATTCCCTTAAACTGTTCCCTTTGGTCCATGCTCTCGCTACATTTGACTGGCATCACAGTGCTCTCCACGCACCAAAATCCGACCAACGTTCCTATTCAGACGCGTTGGAGGGGAGACTCATCTCACCCCCGCACCAGCTTTGTAACCTACTCTCGTGCTTGTTTTCATCTTTGCTTGCTGCTCTGGCCTACCTGTCGTTATTCTCGTAATGTTAGCAATGACTGCTATTCCCTTAAACTGTTCCCTTTGGTCCATGCTCCCGCTACATTTGACTGGCATCACAGTGCTCTCCACGCACCAAAATCCGACCAACGTTCCTATTCAGACGCGTTGGAGGGGAGACTCATCTCACCCCCGCACCAGCTTTGTAACCTACTCTCGTGCTTGTTTTCATCTTTGCTTGCTGCTCTGGCCTACCTGTCGTTATTCTCGTAATGTTAGCAATGACTGCTATTCCCTTAAACTGTTCCCTTTAGTCCATGCTCCCGCTACATTTGACTGGCATCACAGTGCTCTCCACGCACTAAAATCCGACCAACATTCCTATTCAGACGCGTTGGAGAGAGACTCATCTCACCCCCGCACCAGCTTTGAAACCTACTCTCGTGCTTGTTTTCATCTTTGCTTGCTGCTCTGGCCTACCTGTCGTTATTCTCGTAATGTTAGCAATGACTGCTATTCCCTTAAACTGTTCCCTTTGGTCCATGCTCCCGCTACATTTGACTGGCATCACAGTGCTCTCCACGCACCTAAATCCGACCAACGTTCCTATTCAGACGCGTTGGAGGGGAGACTCATCTCACCCCCGCACCAGCTTTGTAACCTACTCTCGTGCTTGTTTTCATCTTTGCTTGCTGCTCTGGCCGACCTGTCGTTATTCTCGTAATGTTAGCATTGACTGTTATTCCCTTAAACTGTTCCCTTTGGTCCATGCTCCCGCTACATTTGACTGGCATCACAAGGCTCTCCACGCACCAAAATCCGACCAACGTTCCTATTCAGACTTGTTGGAGGGGAGACTCATCTCACCCCCGCACCAGCTTTGTAACCTACTCTCGTGCTTGTTTTCATCTTTGCTTGCTGCTCTGGCCTACCTGTCGTTATTCTCGTAATGTTAGCAATGACTGCTATTCCCTTAAACTGTTCCCTTTGGTCCATGCTCCCGCTACATTTGACTGGCATCACAGTGCTCTCCACGCACCAAAATCCGACCAACGTTCCTATTCAGACGCGTTGGAGGGGAGACACATCTCACCCCCGCACCAGCTTTGTAACCTACTCTCGTGCTTGTTTTCATCTTTGCTTGCTGCTCTGGCCTACCTGTCGTTATTCTCGTAATGTTAGCAATGACTGCTATTCCCTTAAACTGTTCCCTTTGGTCCATGCTCCCGCTACATTTGACTGGCATCACAGTGCTCTCCACGCACCAAAATCCGACCAACGTTCCTATTCAGACGCGTTGGAGGGGAGACTCATCTCACCCCCGCACCAGCTTTGTAACCTACTCTCGTGCTTGTTTTCATCTTTGCTTGCTGCTCTGTCCTACCTGTCGTTATTCTCGTAATGTTGGCAATGACTGCTATTCCCTTAAACTGTTCCCTTTGGTCCATGCTCCCGCTACATTTGACTGGCATCACAGTGCTCTCCACGCACCAAAATCCGACCAACGTTCCTATTCAGACGCGTTGGAGGGGAGACTCATCTCACCCCCGCACCAGCTTTGTAACCTACTCTCGTGCTTGTTTTCATCTTTGCTTGCTGCTCTGGCCTACCTGTCGTTATTCTCGTAATGTTAGCAATGACGGCTATTCCCTTAAACTGTTCCCTTTGGTCCATGCTCCCGCTAGATTTGACTGGCATCACAGTGCTCTCCACGCACCAAAATCCGACCAACGTTCCTATTCAGACGCGTTGGAGGGGAGACGCATCTCACCCCCGCACCAGCTTTGTAACCTACTCTCGTGCTTGTTTTCATCTTTGTTTGCTGCTCTGGCCTACCTGTCGTTATTCTCGTAATGTTAGCAATGACTGCTATTCCCTTAAACTGTTCCCTTTGGTCCATGCTCCCGCTACATTTGACTGGCATCACAGTGCTCTCCACGCACCAAAATCCGACCAACGTTCCTATTCAGACGCGTTGGAGGGGAGACTCATCTCACCCCCGCACCAGCTTTGTAACCTACTCTCGTGCTTGTTTTCATCTTTGCTTGCTGCTCTGGCCTACCTGTCGTTATTCTCGTAATGTTAGCAATGACTGCTATTACCTTAAACTGTTCCCTTTGGTCCATGCTCCCGCTACATTTGACTGGCAACACAGTGCTCTCCACGCACCAAAATCCGACCAACGTTCCTATTCAGACGCGTTGGAGGGGAGACTCATCTCACCCCCGCACCAGCTTTGTAACCTACTCTCGTGCTTGTTTTCATCTTTGCTTGCTGCTGTGGCCTACCTGTCGTTATTCTCGTAATGTTAGCAATGACTGCTATTCCCTTAAACTGTTCCCTTTGGTCCATGCTCCCACTACATTTGTCTGGCATCACAGTGCTCTCCACGCACCAAAATCCGACCAACGTTCCTATTCAGACGCGTTGGAGGGGAGACTCATCTCACCCCCGCACCAGCTTTGTAACCTACTCTCGTGCTTGTTTTCATCCTTGCTTGCTGCTCTGGCCTACCTGTCGTTATTCTCGTAATGTTAGCAATGACTGCTATTCCCTTAAACTGTTCCCTTTGGTCCATGCTCCCACTACATTTGTCTGGCATCACAGTGCTCTCCACGCATCAAAATCCGACCAACGTTCCTATTCAGACGCGTTGGAGGGGAGACTCATCTCACCCCCGCACCAGCTTTGTAACCTACTCTCGTGCTTGTTTTCATCTTTGCTTGCTGCTCTGGGCTACCTGTCGTTATTCTCGTAATGTTAGCAATGACTGCTATTCCCTTAAACTGTTCCCTTTGGTCCATGCTCCCGCTACATTTGACTGGCATCACAGTGCTCTCCACGCACTAAAATCCGACCAACATTCCTATTCAGACGCGTTGGAGAGAGACTCATCTCACCCCCGCACCAGCTTTGTAACCTACTCTCGTGCTTGTTTTCATCTTTGACTGCTGCTCTGGCCTACCTGTCGTTATTCTCGTAATGTTAGCAATGACTGCTATTCCCTTAAACTGTTCCCTTTGGTCCATGCTCCCGCTACATTTGACTGGCATCACAGTGCTCTCCACGCACCAAAATCCGACCAACGTTCCTATTCAGACGCGTTGGAGGGGAGACTCATCTCACCCCCGCACCAGCTTTGTAACCTACTCTCGTGCTTGTTTTCATCTTTCCTTGCTGCTCTGGCCTACCTGTCGTTATTCTCGTAATGTTAGCAATGACTGCTATTCCCTTAAACTGTTCCCTTTGGTCCATGCTCCCGCTACATTTGACTGGCATCACAGTGCTCTCCACGCACCAAAATCCGACCAACGTTCCTATTCAGACGCGTTGGAGGGGAGACTCATCTCACCCCCGCACCAGCTTTGTAACCTACTCTCGTGCTTGTTTTCATCTTTGCTTGCTGCTCTGGCCTACCTGTCGTTATTCTCGTAATGTTAGCAATGACTGCTATTCCCTTAAACTGTTCCCTTTGGTCCATGCTCCCGCTACATTTGACTGGCATCACAGTGCTCTCCACGCACCAAAATCCGACCAACGTTCCTATTCAGACGCGTTGGAGGGGAGACTCATCTCACCCCCGCACCAGCTTTGTAACCTACTCTCGTGCTTGTTTTCATCTTTGCTTGCTGCTCTGGCCTACCTGTCGTTATTCTCGTAATGTTAGCAATGACTGCTATTCCCTTAAACTGTTCCCTTTGGTCCATGCTCCCGCTACATTTGACTGGCATCACAGTGCTCTCCACGCACCAAAATCCGACCAACGTTCCTATTCAGTCGCGTTGGAGGGGAGACTAATCTCACCCCCGCACCAGCTTTGTAACCTACTCTCGTGCTTGTTTTCATCTTTGCTTGCTCCTCTGGCCTACCTGTCGTTATTCTCGTAATGTTAGCAATGACTGCTATTCCCTTAAACTGTTCCCTTTGGTCCATGCTCCCGCTACATTTGACTGGCATCACAGTGCTCTCCACGCACCAAAATCCGACCAACGTTCCTATTCAGACGCGTTGGAGGGGAGACTCATCTCACCCCCGCACCAGCTTTGTAACCTACTCTCGTGCTTGTTTTCATCTTTGCTTGCTGCTCTGGCCTACCTGTCGTTATTCTCGTAATGTTAGCAATGACTGCTATTCCCTTAAACTGTTCCCTTTGGTCCATGCTCCCGCTACATTTGACTGGCATCACAGTGCTCTCCACGCACCAACATCCGACCAACGTTCCTATTCAGACGCGTTGGAGGGGAGACTCATCTCACCCCCGCACCAGCTTTGTAACCTACTCTCGTGCTTGTTTTCATCTTTGCTTGCTGCTCTGGCCTACCTGTCGTTATTCTCGTAATGTTAGCAATGACTGCTATTCCCTTAAACTGTTCCCTTTGGTCCATGCTCCCACTACATTTGTCTGGCATCACAGTGCTCTCCACGCACCAAAATCCGACCAACGTTCCTATTCAGACGCGTTGGAGGGGAGACTCATCTCACCCCCGCACCAGCTTTGTAACCTACTCTCGTGCTTGTTTTCATCTTTGCTTGCTGCTCTGGCCTACCTGTCGTTATTCTCGTAATGTTAGCAATGACTGCTATTCCCTTAAACTGTTCCCTTTGGTCCATGCTCCCGCTACATTTGACTGGCATCACAGTGCTCTCCACGCACTAAAATCCGACCAACATTCCTATTCAGACGCGTTGGAGAGAGACTCATCTCACCCCCGCACCAGCTTTGTAACCTACTCTCGTGCTTGTTTTCATCTTTGCCTGCTGCTCTGGCCTACCTGTCGTTATTCTCGTAATGTTAGCAATGACTGCTATTCCCTTAAACTGTTCCCTTTGGTTCATGCTCCCGCTACATTTGACTGGCATCACAGTGCTCTCCACGCACCAAAATCCGACCAACGTTCCTATTCAGACGCGTTGGAGGGGAGACTCATCTCACCACCGCACCAGCTTTGTAACCTACTCTCGTGCTTGTTTTCATCTTTCCTTGCTGCTCTGGCCTACCTGTCGTTATTCTCGTAATGTTAGCAATGACTGCTATTCCCTTAAACTGTTCCCTTTGGTCCATGCTCCCGCTACATTTGACTGGCATCACAGTGCTCTCCACGCACCAACATCCGACCAACGTTCCTATTCAGACGCGTTGGAGGGGAGACTCATCTCACCCCCGCACCAGCTTTGTAACCTACTCTCGTGCTTGTTTTCATCTTTGCTTGCTGCTCTGGCCTACCTGTCGTTATTCTCGTAATGTTAGCAATGACTGCTATTCCCTTAAACTGTTCCCTTTGGTCCATGCTCCCACTACATTTGTCTGGCATCACAGTGCTCTCCACGCACCAAAATCCGACCAACGTTCCTATTCAGACGCGTTGGAGGGGAGACTCATCTCACCCCCGCACCAGCTTTGTAACCTACTCTCGTGCTTGTTTTCATCTTTTCTTGCTGCTCTGGCCTACCTGTCGTTATTCTCGTAATGTTAGCAATGACTGCTATTCCCTTAAACTGTTCCCTTTGGTCCATGCTCCCGCTACATTTGACTGGCATCACAGTGCTCTCCACGCACTAAAATCCGACCAACATTCCTATTCAGACGCGTTGGAGAGAGACTCATCTCACCCCCGCACCAGCTTTGTAACCTACTCTCGTGCTTGTTTTCATCTTTGCCTGCTGCTCTGGCCTACCTGTCGTTATTCTCGTAATGTTAGCAATGACTGCTATTCCCTTAAACTGTTCCCTTTGGTCCATGCTCCCGCTACATTTGACTGGCATCACAGTGCTCTCCACGCACCAAAATCCGACCAACGTTCCTATTCAGACGCGTTGGAGGGGAGACTCATCTCACCCCCGCACCAGCTTTGTAAACTACTCTCGTGCTTGTTTTCATCTTTCCTTGCTGCTCTGGCCTACCTGTCGTTATTCTCGTAATGTTAGCAATGACTGCTATTCCCTTAAACTGTTCCCTTTGGTCCATGCTCCCGCTACATTTGACTGGCAACACAGTGCTCTCCACGCACCAAAATCCGACCAACGTTCCTATTCAGACGCGTTGGAGGGGAGACTCATCTCACCCCCGCACCAGCTTTGTAACCTACTCTCGTGCTTGTTTTCATCTTTGCTTGCTGCTCTGGCCTACCTGTCGTTATTCTCGTAATGTTAGCAATGACTGCTATTCCCTTAAACTGTTCCCTTTGGTCCATGCTCCCGCTACATTTGACTGGCATCACAGTGCTCTCCACGCACCAAAATCCGACCAACGTTCCTATTCAGACGCGTTGGAGGGGAGACTCATCTCACCCCCGCACCAGCTTTGTAACCTACTCTCGTGCTTGTTTTCATCTTTGCTTGCTGCTCTGGCCTACCTGTCGTTATTCTCGTAATGTTAGCAATGACTGCTATTCCCTTAAACTGTTCCCTTTGGTCCATGCTCCCGCTACATTTGACTGGCACCACAGTGCTCTCCACGCACCAAAATCCGACCAACGTTCCTATTCAGTCGCGTTGGAGGGGAGACTCATCTCACCCCCGCACCAGCTTTGTAACCTACTCTCGTGCTTGTTTTCATCTTTGCTTGCTGCTCTGGCCTACCTGTCGTTATTCTCGTAATGTTAGCAATGACTGCTATTCCCTTAAACTGTTCCCTTTGGTCCATGCTCCCGCTACATTTGACTGGCATCACAGTGCTCCCCACGCACCAAAATCCGACCAACGTTCCTATTCAGACGCGTTGGAGGGGAGACTCATCTCACCCCCGCACCAGCTTTGTAACCTACTCTCGTGCTTGTTTTCATCTTTCCTTGCTGCTCTGGCCTACCTGTCGTTATTCTCGTAATGTTAGCAATGACTGCTATTCCCTTAAACTGTTCCCTTTGGTCCATGCTCCCGCTACATTTGACTGTCATCACAGTGCTCTCCACGCACCAAAATCCGACCAACGTTCCTATTCAGACGCGTTGGAGGGGAGACTCATCTCACCCCCGCACCAGCTTTGTAACCTACTCTCGTGCTTGTTTTCATCTTTGCTTGCTGCTCTGGCCTACCTGTCGTTATTCTCGTAATGTTAGCAATGACTGCTATTCCCTTAAACTGTTCCCTTTGGTCCATGCTCCCGCTACATTTGACTGGCATCACAGTGCTCTCCACGCACCAAAATCCGACCAACGTTCCTATTCAGAGGCGTTGGAGGGGAGACTCATCTCACCCCCGCACCAGCTTTGTAACCTACACTCGTGCTTGTTTTCATCTTTGCTTGCTGCTCTGGCCTACCTGTCGTTATTCTCGTAATGTTAGCAATGACTGCTATTCCCTTAAACTGTTCCCTTTGGTCCATGCTCCCGCTACATTTGACTGGCATCACAGTGCTCTCCACGCACCAAAATCCGACCAACGTTCCTATTCAGTCGCGTTGGAGGGGAGACTCATCTCACCCCCGCACCAGCTTTGTAACCTACTCTCGTGCTTGTTTTCATCTTTGCTTGCTGCTCTGGCCTACCTGTCGTTATTCTCGTAATGTTAGCAATGACTGCTATTCCCTTAAACTGTTCCCTTTGGTCCATGCTCCCGCTACATTTGACTGGCATCACAGTGCTCCCCACGCACCAAAATCCGACCAACGTTCCTATTCAGACGCGTTGGAGGGGAGACTCATCTCACCCCCGCACCAGCTTTGTAACCTACTCTCGTGCTTGTTTTCATCTTTGCTTGCTGCTCTGGCCTACCTGTCGTTATTCTCGTAATGTTAGCAATGACTGCTATTCCCTTAAACTGTTCCCTTTGGTCCATGCTCCCGCTACATTTGACTGGCATCACAGTGCTCTCCACGCACCAACATCCGACCAACGTTCCTATTCAGACGCGTTGGAGGGGAGACTCATCTCACCCCCGCACCAGCTTTGTAACCTACTCTCGTGCTTGTTTTCATCTTTGCTTGCTGCTCTGGCCTACCTGTCGTTATTCTCGTAATGTTAGCAATGACTGCTATTCCCTTAAACTGTTCCCTTTGGTCCATGCTCCCGCTACATTTGACTGGCATCACAGTGCTCTCCACGCACCAAAATCCGACCAACATTCCTATTCAGACGCGTTGGAGGGGAGACTCATCTCACCCCCGCACCAGCTTTGTAACCTACTCTCGTGCTTGTTTTCATCTTTGCTTGCTGCTCTGGCCTACCTGTCGTTATTCTCGTAATGTTAGCAATGACTGCTATTCCCTTAAACTGTTCCCTTTGGTCCATCCTCCCGCTACATTTGACTGGCATCACAGTGCTCTCCACGCACCAAAATCCGACCAACGTTCCTATTCAGACGCGTTGGAGGGGAGACTCATCTCACCCCCGCACCAGCTTTGTAACCTACTCTCGTGCTTGTTTTCATCTTTGCTTGCTGCTCTGGCCTACCTGTCGTTATTCTCGTAATGTTAGCAATGACTGCTATTCCCTTAAACATTTCCCTTTGGTCCATGCTCCCGCTACATTTGACTGGCATCACAGTGCTCTCCACGCACCAAAATCCGACCTACGTTCCTATTCAGACGCGTTGGAGGGGAGACTCATCTCACCCCCGCACCAGCTTTGTAACCTACTCTCGTGCTTGTTTTCATCTTTGCTTGCTCCTCTGGCCTACCTGTCGTTATTCTCGTAATGTTAGCAATGACTGCTATTACCTTAAACTGTTTCGTTTGGTCCATGCTCCCGCTACATTTGACTAGCACCACAGTGCTCTCCACGAGCCAAAATCCGACCAATGTTCCTATTCAGACGCGTTGGAGAGAGACTCATCTCACCCCCTCATCAGCTTTGTAACCTACTCTCGTGCTTGTTTTCATCTTTGCTTGCTGCTCTGGCCTACCTGTCGTTATTCTCGTAATGTTAGCAATGACTGCTATTCCCTTAAACTGTTCCCTTTGGTCCATGCTCCCGCTACATTTGACTGGCATCACAGTGCTCTCCACGCACTAAAATCCGACCAACATTCCTATTCAGACACGTTGGAGGGGAGACTCATCTCACCCCCGCACCAGCTTTGTAACCTACTCTCGTGCTTGTTTTCATCTTTGCTTGCTGCTCTGGCCTACCTGTCGTTATTCTCGTAATGTTAGCAATGACTGCTATTCCCTTAAACTGTTCCCTTTGGTCCATGCTCCCGCTACATTTGACTGGCATCACAGTGCTCTCCACGCACCAAAATCCGACCAACGTTCCTATTCAGACGCGTTGGAGGGGAGACTCATCTCACCCCCGCACCAGCTTTGTAACCTACTCTCGTGCTTGTTTTCATCTTTGCTTGCTGCTCTGGCCTACCTGTCGTTATTCTCGTAATGTTAGCAATGACTGCTATTCCCTTAAACTGTTCCCTTTGGTCCATGCTCCCGCTACATTTGACTGGCATCACAGTGCTCTCCACGCACAAAAATCCGACCAACGTTCCTATTCAGACGCGTTGGAGGGGAGACTCATCTCACCCCCGCACCAGCTTTGTAACCTACTCTCGTGCTTGTTTTCATCTTTGCTTGCTGCTCTGGCCTACCTGTCGTTATTCTCGTAATGTTAGCAATGACTGCTATTCCCTTAAACTGTTCCCTTTGGTCCATGCTCCCGCTACATTTGACTGGCATCACAGTGCTCTCCACGCACCAAAATCCGACCAACGTTCCTATTCAGACGCGTTGGAGGGGAGACTCATCTCACCCCCGCACCAGCTTTGTAACCTACTCTCGTGCTTGTTTTCATATTTGCTTACTGCTCTGGCGTACCTGTCGTTATTCTCGTAATGTTAGCAATGACTGCTATTCCCTTAAACTGTTCCCTTTGGTCCATGCTCCCGCTACATTTGACTGGCATCACAGTGCTCTCCACGCACCAAAATCCGACCAACGTTCCTATTCAGACGCGTTGGAGGGGAGACTCATTTCACCCCCGCACCAGCTTTGTAACCTACTCTCGTGCTTGTTTTCATCTTTGCTTGCTGCTCTGGCCTACCTGTCGTTATTCTCGTAATGTTAGCAATGACTGCTATTCCCTTAAACTGTTCCCTTTGGTCCATGCTCCCGCTACATTTGACTGGCATCACAGTGCTCTCCACGCACCAAAATCCGACCAACGTTCCTATTCAGACGCGTTGGAGGGGAGACTCATCTCACCCCCGCACCAGCTTTGTAACCTACTCTCGTGCTTGTTTTCATCTTTGCTTGCTGCTCTGGCCTACCTGTCGTTATTCTCGTAATGTTAGCAATGACTGCTATTCCCTTAAACTGTACCCTTTGGTCCATGCTCCCGCTACATTTGACTGGCATCACAGTGCCCTCCACGCACTAAAATCCGACCAACGTTCCTATTCAGACGCGTTGGAGGGGAGACTCATCTCACCCCCGCACCAGCTTTGTAACCTACTCTCGTGCTTGTTTTCATCTTTGCTTGCTGCTCTGGCCTACCTGTCGTTATTCTCGTAATGTTAGCAATGACTGCTATTCCCTTAAACTGTTCCGTTTGGTCCATGCTCCCGCTACATTTGACTGGCACCACAGTGCTCTCCACGCACCAAAATCCGACCAACGTTCCTATTCAGACGCGTTGGAGGGGAGACTCATCTCACCCGCGCACCAGCTTTGTAACCTACTCTCGTGCTTGTTTTCATCTTTGCTTGCTGCTCTGGCCTACCTGTCGTTATTCTCGTAATGTTAGCAATGACTGCTATTCCCTTAAACTGTTCCCTTTGGTCCATGCTCCCGCTACATTTGACTGGCAACACAGTGCTCTCCACGCACCAAAATCCGACCAACGTTCCTATTCAGACGCGTTGGAGACGAGACTCATCTCACCCCCGCAGCAGCTTTGTAACCTACTCTCGTGCTTGTTTTCATCTTTGCTTGCTGCTCTGGCCTACCTGTCGTTATTCTCGTAATGTTAGCAATGACTGCTATTCCCTTAAACTGTTCCCTTTGGTCCATGCTCCCGCTACATTTGACTGGCAACACAGTGCTCTCCACGCACCAAAATCCGACCAACGTTCCTATTCAGACGCGTTGGAGGGGAGACTCATCTCACCCCCGCACCAGCTTTGTAACCTACTCTCGTGTTTGTTTTCATCTTTACTTGCTGCTCTGGCCTACCTGTCGTTATTCTCGTAATGTTAGCAATGAGTGCTATTCCCTTAAACATTTCCCTTTGGTCCATGCTCCCGCTACATTTGACTGGCATCACAGTGCTCTCCACGCACCAAAATCCGACCAACGTTCCTATTCAGACGCGTTGGAGGGGAGACTCATCTCACCCCCGCACCAGCTTTGTAACCTACTCTCGTGCTTGTTTTCATCTTTGCTTGCTGCTCTGACCTACCTGTCGTTATTCTCGTAATGTTAGCAATGACTGCTATTACCTTAAACTGTTCCCTTTGGTCCATGCTCCCGCTACATTTGACTAGCACCACAGTGCTCTCCACGAGCCAAAATCCGACCAATGTTCCTATTCAGACGCGTTGGAGAGAGACTCATCTCACCCCCTCATCAGCTTTGTAACCTACTCTCGTGCTTGTTTTCATCTTTGCTTGCTGCTCTGGCCTACCTGTCGTTATTCTCGTAATGTTAGCAA
This sequence comes from Schistocerca cancellata, assembly GCF_023864275.1. Classification (NCBI taxonomy): domain Eukaryota; kingdom Metazoa; phylum Arthropoda; class Insecta; order Orthoptera; family Acrididae; genus Schistocerca; species Schistocerca cancellata. The sequence goes on along the minus strand of NC_064632.1, from coordinate 608,239,064 downwards.
TGACTGCTATTCCCTTAAACTGTTCCCTTTGGTCCATGCTCCCGCTACATTTGACTGGCATCACAGTGCTCTCCACGCACCAAAATCCGACCAACGTTCCTATTCAGACGCGTTGGAGGGGAGACTCATCTCACCCCCGCACCAGCTTTGTAACCTACTCTCGTGCTTGTTTTCATCTTTGCTTGCTGCTCTGGCCTACCTGTCGTTATTCTCGTAATGTTAGCAATGACTGCTATTCCCTTAAACTGTACCCTTTGGTCCATGCTCCCGCTACATTTGACTGGCATCACAGTGCTCTCCACGCACTAAAATCCGACCAACGTTCCTATTCAGACGCGTTGGAGGGGAGACTCATCTCACCCCCGCACCAGCTTTGTAACCTACTCTCGTGCTTGTTTTCATCTTTGCTTGCTGCTCTGGCCTACCTGTCGTTATTCTCGTAATGTTAGCAATGACTGCTATTCCCTTAAACTGTTCCCTTTGGTCCATGCTCCCGCTACATTTGACTGGCACCACAGTGCTCTCCACGCACCAAAATCCGACCAACGTTCCTATTCAGACGCGTTGGAGGGAGACTCTTCTCACCCCCGCACCAGCTTTGTAACCTACTCTCGTGCTTGTTTTCATCTTTGCTTGCTGCTCTGGCCTACCTGTCGTTATTCTCGTAATGTTAGCAATGACTGCTATTCCCTTAAACTGTTCCCTTTGGTCCATGCTCCCGCTACATTTGACTGGCAACACAGTGCTCTCCACGCACCAAAATCCGACCAACGTTCCTATTCAGACGCGTTGGAGACGAGACTCATCTCACCCCCGCACCAGCTTTGTAACCTACTCTCGTGCTTGTTTTCATCTTTGCTTGCTGCTCTGGCCTACCTGTCGTTATTCTCTTAATGTTAGCAATGACTGCTATTCCCTTAAACTGTTCCCTTTGGTCCATGCTCCCGCTACATTTGACTGGCATCACAGTGCTCTCCACGCACTAAAATCCGACCAACGTTCCTATTCAGACGCGTTGGAGGGGAGACTCATCTCACCCCCGCACCAGCTTTGTAACCTACTCTCGCGCTTGTTTTCATCTTTGCTTGCTGCTCTGGCCTACCTGTCGTTATTCTCGTAATGTTAGCAATGACTGCTATTCCCTTAAACTGTTCCCTTTGGTCCATGCTCCCGCTACATTTGACTGGCACCACAGTGCTCTCCACGCACCAAAATCCGACCAACGTTCCTATTCAGACGCGTTGGAGGGGAGACTCATCTCACCCCCGCACCAGCTTTGTAACCTACTCTCGTGCTTGTTTTCATCTTTGCTTGCTGCTCTGGCCTACCTGTCGTTATTCTCGTAATGTTAGCAATGACTGCTATTCCCTTAAACATTTCCCTTTGGTCCATGCTCCCGCTACATTTGACTGGCATCACAGTGCTCTCCACGCACCAAAATCCGACTTACGTTCCTATTCAGACGCGTTGGAGGGGAGACTCATCTCACCCCCGCACCAGCTTTGTAACCTACTCTCGTGCTTGTTTTCATCTTTGCTTGCTGCTCTGGCCTACCTGTCGTTATTCTCGTAATGTTAGCAATGACTGCTATTACCTTAAACTGTTTCGTTTGGTCCATGCTCCCGCTACATTTGACTAGCACCACAGTGCTCTCCACGAGCCAAAATCCGACCAATGTTCCTATTCAGACGCGTTGGAGAGAGACTCATCTCACCCCCTCATCAGCTTTGTAACCTACTCTCGTGCTTGTTTTCATCTTTGCTTGCTGCTCTGGCCTACCTGTCGTTATTCTCGTAATGTTAGCAATGACTGCTATTCCCTTAAACTGTTCCCTTTGGTCCATGCTCCCGCTACATTTGACTGGCACACAGTGCTCTCCACGCACTAAAATCCGACCAACATTCCTATTCAGACGCGTTGGAGGGGAGACTCATCTCACCCCCGCACCAGCTTTGTAACCTACTCTCGTGCTTGTTTTCATCTTTGCTTGCTGCTCTGGCCTACCTGTCGTTATTCTCGTAATGTTAGCAATGACTGCTATTCCCTTAAACTGTTCCCTTTGGTCCATGCTCCCGCTACATTTGACTGGCATCACAGTGCTCTCCACGCACCAAAATCCGACCAACGTTCCTATTCAGACGCGTTGGAGGGGAGACTCATCTCACCCCCGCACCAGCTTTGTAACCTACTCTCGTGCTTGTTTTCATCTTTGCTTGCTGCTCTGGCCTACCTGTCGTTATTCTCGTAATGTTAGCAATGACTGCTATTCCCTTAAACTGTTCCCTTTGGTCCATGCTCCCGCTACATTTGACTGGCATCACAGTGCTCTCCACGCACCAAAATCCGACCAACGTTCCTATTCAGACGCGTTGGAGGGGAGACTCATCTCACCCCTGCACCAGCTTTGTAACCTACTCTCGTGCTTGTTTTTATCTTTGCTTGCTGCTCTGGCCTACCTGTCGTTATTCTCGTAATGTTAGCAATGACTGCTATTCCCTTAAACTGTTCCGTTTGGTCCATGCTCCCGCTACATTTAACTAGCACCACAGTGCTCTCCACGCGCCAAAATCCGACCAACGTTCCTATTCAGACGCGTTGGAGAGAGACTCATCTCACCCCCGCACCAGCTTTGTAACCTACTCTCGTGCTTGTTTTCATCTTTGCTTACTGCTCTGGCGTACCTGTCGTTATTCTCGTAATGTTAGCAATGACTGCTATTCCCTTAAACTGTTCCCTTTGGTCCATGCTCCCGCTACATTTGACTGGCATCACAGTGCTCTCCACGCACCAAAATCCGACCAACGTTCCTATTCAGACGCGTTGGAGGGGAGACTCATCTCACCCCCGCACCAGCTTTGTAACCTACTCTCGTGCTTGTTTTCATCTTTGCTTGCTGCTCTGGCCTACCTGTCGTTATTCTCGTAATGTTAGCAATGACTGCTATTCCCTTAAACTGTTCCCTTTGGTCCATGCTCCCGCTACATTTGACTGGCATCACAGTGCTCTCCACGCACCAAAATCCGACCAACGTTCCTATTCAGACGCGTTGGAGGGGAGACTCATCTCACCCCCGCACCAGCTTTGTAACCTACTCTCGTGCTTGTTTTCATCTTTGCTTGCTGCTCTGGCCTACCTGTCGTTATTCTCGTAATGTTAGCAATGACTGCTATTCCCTTAAACTGTTCCCTTTGGTCCATGCTCCCGCTACATTTGACTGGCATCACAGTGCTCTCCACGCACTAAAATCCGACCAACGTTCCTATTCAGACGCGTTGGAGGGGAGACTCATCTCACCCCCGCACCAGCTTTGTAACCTACTCTCGTGCTTGTTTTCATCTTTGCTTGCTGCTCTGGCCTACCTGTCGTTATTCTCGTAATGTTAGCAATGACTGCTATTCCCTTAAACTGTACCCTTTTGTCCATGCTCCCGCTACATTTGACTGGCATCACAGTGCTCTCCACGCACTAAAATCCGACCAACGTTCCTATTCAGACGCGTTGGAGGGGAGACTCATCTCACCCCCGCACCAGCTTTGTAACCTACTCTCGTGCTTGTTTTCATCTTTGCTTGCTGCTCTGGCCTACCTGTCGTTATTCTCGTAATGTTAGCAATGACTGCTATTCCCTTAAACTGTTCCCTTTGGTCCATGCTCCCGCTACATTTGACTGGCATCACAGTGCTCTCCACGCACCAAAATCCGACCAACGTTCCTATTCAGACGCGTTGGAGGGGAGACTCATCTCACCCCCGCACCAGCTTTGTAACCTACTCTCGTGCTTGTTTTCATCTTTGCTTGCTGCTCTGGCCTACCTGTCGTTATTCTCGTAATGTTAGCAATGACTGCTATTCCCTTAAACTGTTCCCTTTGGTCCATGCTCCCGCTACATTTGACTGGCATCACAGTGCTCTCCACGCACCAAAATCCGACCAACGTTCCTATTCAGACGCGTTGGAGGGGAGACTCATCTCACCCCCGCACCAGCTTTGTAACCTACTCTCGTGCTTGTTTTCATCTTTGCTTGCTGCTCTGGCCTACCTGTCGTTATTCTCGTAATGTTAGCAATGACTGCTATTCCCTTAAACTGTTCCCTTTGGTCCATGCTCCCGCTACATTTGACTGGCATCACAGTGCTCTCCACGCACTAAAATCCGACCAACGTTCCTATTCAGACGCGTTGGAGGGGAGACTCATCTCACCCCCGCACCAGCTTTGTAACCTACTCTCGTGCTTGTTTTCATCTTTGCTTGCTGCTCTGGCCTACCTGTCGTTATTCTCGTAATGTTAGCAATGACTGCTATTCCCTTAAACTGTACCCTTTTGTCCATGCTCCCGCTACATTTGACTGGCATCACAGTGCTCTCCACGCACTAAAATCCGACCAACGTTCCTATTCAGACGCGTTGGAGGGGAGACTCATCTCACCCCCGCACCAGCTTTGTAACCTACTCTCGTGCTTGTTTTCATCTTTGCTTGCTGCTCTGGCCTACCTGTCGTTATTCTCGTAATGTTAGCAATGACTGCTATTCCCTTAAACATTTCCCTTTGGTCCATGCTCCCGCTACATTTGACTGGCATCACAGTGCTCTCCACGCACCAAAATCCGACCTACGTTCCTATTCAGACGCGTTGGAGGGGAGACTCATCTCACCCCCGCACCAGCTTTGTAACCTACTCTCGTGCTTGTTTTCATCTTTGCTTGCTGCTCTGGCCTACCTGTCGTTATTCTCGTAATGTTAGCAATGACTGCTATTACCTTAAACTGTTTCGTTTGGTCCATGCTCCCGCTACATTTGACTAGCACCACAGTGCTCTCCACGAGCCAAAATCCGACCAATGTTCCTATTCAGACGCGTTGGAGAGAGACTCATCTCACCCCCTCATCAGCTTTGTAACCTACTCTCGTGCTTGTTTTCATCTTTGCTTGCTGCTCTGGCCTACCTGTCGTTATTCTCGTAATGTTAGCAATGACTGCTATTCCCTTAAACTGTTCCCTTTGGTCCATGCTCCCGCTACATTTGACTGGCACACAGTGCTCTCCACGCACTAAAATCCGACCAACATTCCTATTCAGACGCGTTGGATGGGAGACTCATCTCACCCCCGCACCAGCTTTGTAACCTACTCTCGTGCTTGTTTTCATCTTTGCTTGCTGCTCTGGCCTACCTGTCGTTATTCTCGTAATGTTAGCAATGACTGCTATTCCCTTAAACTGTTCCCTTTGGTCCATGCTCCCGCTACATTTGACTGGCATCACAGTGCTCTCCACGCACCAAAATCCGACCAACGTTCCTATTCAGACGCGTTGGAGGGGAGACTCATCTCACCCCCGCACCAGCTTTGTAACCTACTCTCGTGCTTGTTTTCATCTTTGCTTGCTGCTCTGGCCTACCTGTCGTTATTCTCGTAATGTTAGCAATGACTGCTATTCCCTTAAACTGTTCCCTTTGGTCCATGCTCCCGCTACATTTGACTGGCATCACAGTGCTCTCCACGCACCAAAATCCGACCAACGTTCCTATTCAGACGCGTTGGAGGGGAGACTCATCTCACCCCCGCACCATCTTTGTAACCTACTCTCGTGCTTGTTTTTATCTTTGCTTGCTGCTCTGGCCTACCTGTCGTTATTCTCGTAATGTTAGCAATGACTGCTATTCCCTTAAACTGTTCCGTTTGGTCCATGCTCCCGCTACATTTAACTAGCACCACAGTGCTCTCCACGCGCCAAAATCCGACCAACGTTCCTATTCAGACGCGTTGGAGAGAGACTCATCTCACCCCCGCACCAGCTTTGTAACCTACTCTCGTGCTTGTTTTCATCTTTGCTTACTGCTCTGGCGTACCTGTCGTTATTCTCGTAATGTTAGCAATGACTGCTATTCCCTTAAACTGTTCCCTTTGGTCCATGCTCCCGCTACATTTGACTGGCATCACAGTGCTCTCCACGCACCAATATCCGACCAACGTTCCTATTCAGACGCGTTGGAGGGGAGACTCATTTCACCCCCGCACCAGCTTTGTAACCTACTCTCGTGCTTGTTTTCATCTTTGCTTGCTGCTCTGGCCTACCTGTCGTTATTCTCGTAATGTTAGCAATGACTGCTATTCCCTTAAACTGTTCCCTTTGGTCCATGCTCCCGCTACATTTGACTGGCATCACAGTGCTCTCCACGCACCAAAATCCGACCAACGTTCCTATTCAGACGCGTTGGAGGGGAGACTCATCTCACCCCCGCACCAGCTTTGTAACCTACTCTCGTGCTTGTTTTCATCTTTGCTTGCTGCTCTGGCCTACCTGTCGTTATTCTCGTAATGTTAGCAATGACTGCTATTCCCTTAAACTGTTCCCTTTGGTCCATGCTCCCGCTACATTTGACTGGCATCACAGTGCTCTCCACGCACCAAAATCCGACCAACGTTCCTATTCAGACGCGTTGGAGGGGAGACTCATCTCACCCCCGCACCAGCTTTGTAACCTACTCTCGTGCTTGTTTTCATCTTTGCTTGCTGCTCTGGCCTACCTGTCGTTATTCTCGTAATGTTAGCAATGACTGCTATTCCCTTAAACTGTTCCCTTTGGTCCATGCTCCCGCTACATTTGACTGGCATCACAGTGCTCTCCACGCACTAAAATCCGACCAACGTTCCTATTCAGACGCGTTGGAGGGGAGACTCATCTCACCCCCGCACCAGCTTTGTAACCTACTCTCGTGCTTGTTTTCATCTTTGCTTGCTGCTCTGGCCTACCTGTCGTTATTCTCGTAATGTTAGCAATGACTGCTATTCCCTTAAACTGTTCCCTTTGGTCCATGCTCCCGCTACATTTGACTGGCACCACAGTGCTCTCCACGCACCAAAATCCGACCAACGTTCCTATTCAGACGCGTTGGAGGGGAGACTCATCTCACCCCCGCACCAGCTTTGTAACCTACTCTCGTGCTTGTTTTCATCTTTGCTTGCTGCTCTGGCCTACCTGTCGTTATTCTCGTAATGTTAGCAATGACTGCTATTCCCTTAAACTGTTCCCTTTGGTCCATGCTCCCGCTACATTTGACTGGCAACACAGTGCTCTCCACGCACCAAAATCCGACCAACGTTCCTATTCAGACGCGTTGGAGAGGAGACTCATCTCACCCCCGCACCAGCTTTGTAACCTACTCTCGTGCTTGTTTTCATCTTTGCTTGCTGCTCTGGCCTACCTGTCGTTATTCTCTTAATGTTAGCAATGACTGCTATTCCCTTAAACTGTTCCCTTTGGTCCATGCTCCCGCTACATTTGACTGGCATCACAGTGCTCTCCACGCACCAAAATCCGACCAACGTTCCTATTCAGACGCGTTGGAGGGGAGACTCATCTCACCCCCGCACCAGCTTTGTAACCTACTCTCGTGCTTGTTTTCATCTTTGCTTGCTGCTCTGGCCTACCTGTCGTTATTCTCGTAATGTTAGCAATGACTGCTATTCCCTTAAAGTGTTCCCTTTGGTCCATGCTCCCGCTACATTTGACTGGCATCACAGTGCTCTCCACGCACCAAAATCCGACCAACGTTCCTATTCAGACGCGTTGGAGGGGAGACTCGTCTCACCCCCGCACCAGCTTTGTAACCTACTCTCGTGCTTGTTTTCATCTTTGCTTGCTGCTCTGGCCTACCTGTCGTTATTCTCGTAATGTTAGCAATGACTGCTATTCCCTTAAACTGTTCCCTTTGGTCCATGCTCCCGCTACATTTGACTGGCATCACAGTGCTCTCCACGCACCAAAATCCGACCAACGTTCCTATTCAGACGCGTTGGAGGGGAGACTCATCTCACCCCCGCACCAGCTTTGTAGCCTACTCTCGTGCTTGTTTTCATCTTTGCTTGCTGCTCTGGCCTACCTGTCGTTATTCTCGTAATGTTAGCAATGACTGCTATTCCCTTAAACTGTTCCCTTTGGTCCATGCTCCCGCTACATTTGACTGGCAACACAGTGCTCTCCACGCACCAAAATCCGACCAACGTTCCTATTCAGACGCGTTGGAGGGGAGACTCATCTCACCCCCGCACCAGCTTTGTAACCTACTCTCGTGCTTGTTTTCATCTTTGCTTGCTGCTCTGGCCTACCTGTCGTTATTCTCGTAATGTTAGCAATGACTGCTATTCCCTTAAACTGTTCCCTTTGGTCCATGCTCCCGCTACATTTGACTGGCATCACAGTGCTCTCCACGCGCCAAAATCCGACCAACGTTCCTATTCAGACGCGTTGGAGGGGAGACTCATCTCACCCCCGCACCAGCTTTGTAACCTACTCTCGTGCTTGTTTTCATCTTTGCTTGCTGCTCTGGCCTACCTGTCGTTATTCTCGTAATGTTAGCAATGACTGCTATTCCCTTAAACTGTTCCCTTTGGTCCATGCTCCCGCTACATTTGACTGGCATCACAGTGCTCTCCACGCACCAAAATCCGACCAACGTTCCTATTCAGACGCGTTGGAGGGGAGACTCATCTCACCCCCGCACCAGCTTTGTAACCTACCCTCGTGCTTGTTTTCATCTTTGCTTGCTGCTCTGGCCTACCTGTCGTTATTCTCGTAATGTTAGCAATGACTGCTATTCCCTTAAACTGTTCCCTTTGGTCCATGCTCCCGCTACATTTGAATGGCAACACAGTGCTCTCCACGCACCAAAATCCGACCAACGTTCCTATTCAGACGCGTTGGAGGGGAGACTCATCTCACCCCCGCACCATCTTTGTAACCTACTCTCGTGCTTGTTTTCATCTTTGCTTGCTGCTCTGGCCTACCTGTCGTTATTCTCGTAATGTTAGCAATGACTGCTATTCCCTTAAACTGTTCCCTTTGGTCCATGCTCCCGCTACATTTGACAGGCATCACAGTGCTCTCCACGCACCAAAATCCGACCAACGTTCCTATTCAGACGCGTTGGAGGGGAGACTCATCTCACCCCCGCACCAGCTATGTAACCTACTCTCGTGCTTGTTTTCATCTTTGCTTGCTGCTCTGGCCTACCTGTCGTTATTCTCGTAATGTTAGCAATGACTGCTATTCCCTTAAACTGTTCCCTTTGGTCCATGCTCCCGCTACATTTGACTGGCATCACAGTGCTCTCCACGCACCAAAATCCGACCAACGTTCCTATTCAGACGCGTTGGAGGGGAGACTCATCTCACCCCCGCACCAGCTTTGTAACCTACTCTCGTGCTTGTTTTCATCTTTGCTTGCTGCTCTGGCCTACCTGTCGTTATTCTCGTAATGTTAGCAATGACTGCTATTCCCTTAAACTGTTCCCTTTGGTCCATGCTCCCGCTACATTTGACTGGCATCACAAGGCTCTCCACGCACCAAAATCCGACCAACGTTCCTATTCAGACGCGTTGGGGGGGAGACTCATCTCACCCCCGCACCAGCTTTGTAACCTACTCTCGTGCTTGTTTTCATCTTTGCTTGCTGCTCTGGCCTACCTGTCATTATTCTCGTAATGTTAGCAATGACTGCTATTCCCTTAAACTGTTCCCTTTGGTCCATGCTCCCGCTACAGTTGACTGGCATCACAGTGCTCTCCACGCACTAAAATCCGACCAACGTTCCTATTCAGACGCGTTGGAGGGGAGACTCATCTCACCCCCGCACCAGCTTTGTAACCTACTCTCGTGCTTGTTTTCATCTTTGCTTGCTGCTCTGGCCTACCTGTCGTTATTCTCGTAATGTTAGCAATGACTGCTATTCCCTTAAACTGTTCCCTTTGGTCCATGCTCCCGCTACATTTGACTGGCATCACAGTGCTCTCCACGCACCAAAATCCGACCAACGTTCCTATTCAGACGCGTTGGAGGGGAGACTCATCTCACCCGCGCACCAGCTTTGTAACCTACTCTCGTGCTTGTTTTCATCTTTGCTTGCTGCTCTGGCCTACCTGTCGTTATTCTCGTAATGTTAGCAATGACTGCTATTCCCTTAAACTGTTCCCTTTGGTCCATGCTCCCGCTACATTTGACTGGCATCACAGTGCTCTCCACGCACTAAAATCCGACCAACATTCCAATTCAGACGTGTTGGACAGAGACTCATCTCACCCCCGCACCAGCTTTGTAACATACTCTCGTGCTTGTTTTCATCTTTGCTTGCTGCTCTGGCCTACCTGTCGTTATTCTCGTAATGTTAGCAATGACTGCTATTCCCTTAAACTGTTCCCTTTGGTCCATGCTCCCGCTACATTTGACTGGCATCACAGTGCTTTCCACGCACCAAAATCCGACCAACGTTCCTATTCAGACGCGTTGGAGGGGAGACTCATCTCACCCCCGCAGCAGCTTTGTAACCTACTCTCGTGCTCGTTTTCATCTTTGCTTGCTGCTCTGGCCTACCTGTCGTTATTCTCGTAATGTTAGCAATGACTGCTATTCCCTTAAACTGTTCCCTTTGGTCCATGCTCCCGCTACATTTGACTGGCACCACAGTGCTCTCCACGCACCAAAATCCGACCAACGTTCCTATTCAGACGCGTTGGAGGGGAGACTCATCTCACCCCCGCACCAGCTTTGTAACCTACTCTCGTGCTTGTTTTCATCTTTGCTTGCTGCTCTGGCCTACCTGTCGTTATTCTCGTAATGTTAGCAATGACTGCTATTCCCTTAAACTGTTCCCTTTGGTCCATGCTCCCGCTACATTTGACTGGCATCACAGTGCTCTCCACACACCAAAATCCGACCAACGTTCCTATTCAGACGCGTTGGAGGGGAGACTCATCTCACCCCGCACCAGCTTTGTAACCTACTCTCGTGCTTGTTTTCATCTTTGCTTGCTGCTCTGGCCTACCTGTCGTTATTCTCGTAATGTTAGCAATGACTGCTATTCCCTTAAACTATTCCCTTTGGTCCATGCTCCCGCTACATTTGACTGGCACCACAGTGCTCTCCACGCACCAAAATCCGACCAACGTTCCTATTCAGACGCGTTGGAGGGGAGACTCATCTCACCCCCGCACCAGCTTTGTAACCTACTCTCGTGCTTGTTTTCATCTTTGCTTGCTGCTCTGGCCTACCTGTCGTTATTCTCGTAATGTTAGCAATGACTGCTATTCCCTTAAACTGTTCCCTTTGGTCCATGCTCCCGCTACATTTGACTGGCACCACAGTGCTCTCCACGCACCAAAATCCGACCAACGTTCCTATTCAGACGCGTTGGAGGGGAGAGTCATCTCACCCCCGCACCAGCTTTGTAACCTACTCTCGTGCTTGTTTTCATCTTTGCGTGCAGGTCTGGCCTACCTGTCGTTATTCTCGTAATGTTAGCAATGACTGCTGTTCCCTTAAACTGTTCGCTTTGGTCCATGCTCCCGCTACATTTGACTGGCATCACAGTGCTCTCCACGCACCAAAATCCGACCAACGTTCCTATTCAGACGCGTTGGAGGGGAGACTCATCTCACCCCCGCACCAGCTTTGTAACCTACTCTCGTGCTTGTTTTCATCTTTGCTTGCTGCTCTGGCCTACCTGTCGTTATTCTCGTAATGTTAGCAATGACTGCTATTACCTTAAACTGTTCCCTTTGGTCCATGCTCCCGCTACATTTGACTGGCATCACAGTGCTCTCCACGCACCAAAATCCGACCAACGTTCCTATTCAGACGCGTTGGAGGGGAGACTCGTCTCACCCCCGCACCAGCTTTGTAACCTACTCTCGTGCTTGTTTTCATCTTTGCTTGCTGCTCTGGCCTACCTGTCGTTATTCTCGTGATGTTAGCAATGACTGCTATTCCCTTAAACTGTTCCCTTTGGTCCATGCTCCCGCTACATTTGACTGGCATCACAGTGCTCTCCACGCACCAAAATCCGACCAACGTTCCTATTCAGACGCGTTGGAGGGGAGACTCATCTCACCCCCGCTCCAGCTTTGTAACCTACTCTCGTGCTTGTTTTCATCTTTGCTTGCTGCTCTGGCCTACCTGTCGTTATTCTCGTAATGTTAGCAATGACTGCTATTCCCTTAAACTGTTCCCTTTGGTCCATGCTCCCGCTACATTTGACTGGCATCACAGTGCTCTCCACGCACCAAAATCCGACCAACGTTCCTATTCAGACGCGTTGGAGGGGAGACTCATCTCACCCCCGCACCAGCTTTGTAACCTACTCTCGTGCTTGTTTTCATCTTTGCTTGCTGCTCTGGCCTACCTGTCGTTATTCTCGTAATGTTAGCAATGACTGCTATTCCCTTAAACTGTTCCCTTTGGTCCATGCTCCCGCTACATTTGACTGGCATCACAGTGCTCTCCACGCACCAAAATCCGACCAACGTTCCTATTCAGACGCGTTGGAGGGGAGACTCATCTCACCCCTGCACCAGCTTTGTAACCTTCTCTCGTGCTTGTTTTCATCTTTGCTTGCTGCTCTGGCCTACCTGTCGTTATTCTCGTAATGTTAGCAATGACTGCTATTCCCTTAAACTGTTCCCTTTGGTCCATGCTCCCGCTACATTTGACTGGCATCACAGTGCTCTCCACGCACCAAAATCCGACCAACGTTCCTATTCAGACGCGTTGGAGGGGAGACTCATCTCACCCCCGCACCAGCTTTGTAACCTACTCTCGTGCTTGTTTTCATCTTTGCTTGCTGCTCTGGCCTACCTGTCGTTATTCTCGTAATGTTAGCAATGACTGCTATTCCCTTAAACTGTTCCCTTTGGTCCATGCTCCCGCTACATTTGACTGGCATCACAGTGCTCTCCACGCGCCAAAATGCGACCAACGTTCCTATTCAGACGCGTTGGAGGGGAGACTCATCTCACCCCCGCACCAGCTTTGTAACCTACTCTCGTGCTTGTTTTCATCTTTGCTTGCTGCTCTGGCCTACCTGTCGTTATTCTCGTAATGTTAGCAATGACTGCTATTACCTTAAACTGTTCCCTTTGGTCCATGCTCCCGCTACATTTGACTGGCATCGCAGTGCTCTCCACGCACCAAAATCCGACCAACGTTCCTATTCAGACGCGTTGGAGGGGAGACTCATCTCACCCCCGCACCAGCTTTGTAACCTACTCTCGTGCTTGTTTTCATCTTTGCTTGCTGCTCTGGCCTACCTGTCGTTATTCTCGTAATGTTAGCAATGACTGCTATTCCCTTAAACTGTTCCCTTTGGTCCATGCTCCCGCTACATTTGACTGGCATCACAGTGCTCTCCACGCACCAAAAACCGACCAACGTTCCTATTCAGACGCGTTGGAGGGGAGACTCATCTCACCCACGCACCAGCTTTGTAACCTACTCTCGTGCTTGTTTTCATCTTTGCTTGCTGCTCTGGCCTACCTGTCGTTATTCTCGTAATGTTAGCAATGACTGCTATTCCCTTAAACTGTTCCCTTTGGTCCATGCTCCCGCCACATTTGACTGGCATCACAGTGCTCTCCACGCACCAAAATCCGACCAACGTTCCTATTCAGACGCGTTGGAGGGGAGACTCATCTCACCCCCGCACCAGCTTTGTAACCTACTCTCGTGCTTGTTTTCATCTTTGCTTGCTGCTCAGGCCTACCTGTCATTATTCTCGTAATGTTAGCAATGACTGCTATTCCCTTAAACTGTTCCCTTTGGTCCATGCTCCCGCTACATTTGACTGGCATCACAGTGCTCTCCACGCACCAAAATCCGACCAACGTTCCTATTCAGACGCGTTGGAGGGGAGACTCATCTCACCCCCGCACCAGCTTTGTAACCTACTCTCGTGCTTGTTTTCATCTTTGCTTGCTGCTCTGGCCTACCTGTCGTTATTCTCGTAATGTTAGCAATGACTGCTATTCCCTTAAACTGTTCCCTTTGGTCCATGCTCCCGCTACATTTAACTGGCATCACAGTGCTCTCCACGCACCAAAACCCGACCAACGTTCCTATTCAGACGCGTTGGAGGGGAGACTCATCTCACCCCCGCACCAGCTTTGTAACCTACTCTCGTGCTTGTTTTCATCTTTGCTTGCTGCTCTGGCCTACCTGTCGTTATTCTCGTAATGTTAGCAATGACTGCTATTCCCTTAAACTGTTCCCTTTGGTCCATGCTCCCGCTACATTTGACTAGCATCACAGTGCTCTCCACGCACCAAAATCCGACCAACGTTCCTATTCAGACGCGTTGGAGGGGAGACTCATCTCACCCCCGCACCAGCTTTGTAACCTTCTCTCGTGCTTGTTTTCATCTTTGCTTGCTGCTCTGGCCTACCTGTCGTTATTCTCGTAATGTTAGCAATGACTGCTATTCCCTTAAACTGTTCCCTTTGGTCCATGCTCCCGCTACATTTGACTGGCATCACAGTGCTCTCCACGCACCAAAATCCGACCAACGTTCCTATTCAGACGCGTTGGAGGGGAGACTCATCTCACCCCCGCACCAACTTTGTAACCTACTCTCGTGCTTGTTTTCATCTTTGCTTGCTGCTCTGGCCTACCTGTCGTTATTCTCGTAATGTTAGCAATGACTGCTATTCCCTTAAACTGTTCCCTTTGGTCCATGCTCCCGCTACATTTGACTGGCATCACAGTGCTCTCCACGCACCAAAATCCGACCAACGTTCCTATTCAGACGCGTTGGAGGGGAGACTCATCTCACCCCCGCACCAGCTTTGTAACCTACTCTCGTGCTTGTTTTCATCTTTGCTTGCTGCTCTGGCCTACCTGTCGTTATTCTCGTAATGTTAGCAATGACTGCTATTCCCTTAAACTGTTCCCTTTGGTCCATGCTCCCGCTACATTTGACTGGCATCACAGTGCTCTCCACGCACCAAAATCCGACCAACGTTCCTATTCAGATGCGTTGGAGGGGAGACTCATCTCACCCCCACACCAGCTTTGTAACCTACTCTCGTGCTTGTTTTCATCTTTGCTTGCTGCTCTGGCCTACCTGCCGTTATTCTCGTAAAGTTAGCAATGACTGCTATTACCTTAAACTGTTCCGTTTGGTCCATGCTCCCGCTATATTTGACAAGCACTACAGTGCTCTCCACGCGCCAAAATCCGACCAACGTTCCTATTCAGACGCGTTGGAGGGGAGACTCATCTCACCCCCGCACCAGCTTTGTAACCTACTCTCGTGCTTGTTTTCATCTTTGCTTGCTGCTCTGGCCTACCTGTCGTTATTCTCGTAATGTTAGCAATGACTGCTATTCCCTTAAACTGTTCCCTTTGGTCCATGCTCCCGCTACATTTGACTGGCATCACAGTGCTCTCCACGCGCCAAAATCCGACCAACGTTCCTATTCAGACGCGTTGGAGGGGAGACTCATCTCACCCCCGCACCAGCTTTGTAACCTACTCTCGTGCTTGTTTTCATCTTTGCTTGCTGCTCTGGCCTACCTGTCGTTATTCTCGTAATGTTAGCAATGACTGCTATTACCTTAAACTGTTCCCTTTGGTCCATGCTCCCGATACATTTGACTGGCATCACAGTGCTCTCCACGCACCAAAATCCGACCAACGTTCCTATTCAGACGCGTTGGAGGGGAGACTCATCTCACCCCCGCACCAGCTTTGTAACCTACTCTCGTGCTTGTTTTCATCTTTGCTTGCTGCTCTGGCCTACCTGTCGATATTCTCGTAATGTTAGCAATGACTGCTATTCCCTTAAACTGTTTCCTTTGGTCCATGCTCCCGCTACATTTGACTGGCATCACAGTGCTCTCCACGCACCAAAATCCGACCAACGTTCCTATTCAGACGCGTTGTAGGGGAGACTCATCTCACCCCCGCACCAGCTTTGTAACCTACTCTCGTGCTTGTTTTCATCTTTGTCTTTGCTTGCTGCTCTGGCCTACCTGTCGTTATTCTCGTAATGTTAGCAATGACTGCTATTCCCTTAAACTGTTCCCTTTGGTCCATGCTCCCGCTACATTTGACTGGCATCACAGTGCTCTCCACGCACCAAAATCCGACCAACGTTCCTATTCAGACGCGTTGGAGGGGAGACTCATCTCACCCCCGCACCAGCTTTGTAACCTACTCTCGTGCTTGTTTTCATCTTTGCCTGCTGCTCTGGCCTACCTGTCGTTATTCTCGTAATGTTAGCAATGACTGCTATTACCTTAAACTGTTCCGTTTGGTCCATGCTCCCGCTACATTTGACAGGCATCACAGTGCTCTCCACGCGCCAAAATCCGACCAACGTTCCTATTCAGACGCGTTGGAGGGGAGACTCATCTCACCCCCGCACCAGCTTTGTAACCTACTCTCGTGCTTGTTTTCATCTTTGCTTGCTGCTCTGGCCTACCTGTCGTTATTCTCGTAATGTTAGCAATGACTGCTATTACCTTAAACTGTTCCGTTTGGTCCATGCTCCCGCTACATTTGACTAGCACTACAGTGCTCTCCACGCGCCAAAATCCGACCAACGTTCCTATTCAGACGCGTTGGAGAGAGACTCATCTCACCCCCGCACCAGCTTTGTAACCTACTCTCGTGCTTGTTTTCATCTTTGCTTACTGCTCTGGCCTACCTGTCGTTATTCTCGTAATGTTAGCAATGACTGCTATTCCCTTAAACTGTTCCCTTTGGTCCTAGCTCCCGCTACACTTGACTGGCACCACAGTTCTCTCCACGCACCAAAATCCGAAAAACGTTCCTATTCAGACGCGTTGGAGGGGAGACTCATCTCACCCCCGCACCAGCTTTGTAACCTACTCTTGAGCTTGTTTTCATCTTTGCTTGCTGCTCTGGCCTACCTGTCGTTATTCTCGTAATGTTAGCAATGACTGCTATTCCCTTAAACTGTTCCCTTTGGTCCATGCTCCCGCTACATTTGACTGGCATCACAGTGCTCTCCACGCACCAAAATCCGACCAACGTTCCTATTCAGACGCGTTGGAGGGGAGACTCATCTCACCCCCGCACCAGCTTTGTAACCTACTCTCGTGCTTGTTTTCATCTTTGCTTGCTGCTCTGGCCTACCTGCCGTTATTCTCGTAATGTTAGCAATGACTGCTATTACCTTAAACTGTTCCGTTTGGTCCATGCTCCCGCTTTATTTGACAAGCACCACAGTGCTCTCCACGCGCCAAAATCCGACCAACGTTCCTATTCAGACTCCTGGGAGAGAGACTCATCTCACCCCCGCACCAGCTTTGTAACCTACTCTCGTGCTTGTTTTCATCTTTGCTTGCTGCTCTGGCCTACCTGTCGTTATTCTCGTAATGTTAGCAATGACTGCTATTACCTTAAACTTTTCCGTTTGGTCCATTGTCCCGCTACATTTGCCTGGCATCACAGTGCTCTCCACGCACCAAAATCCGACCAACGTTCCTATTCAGACGCGTTGGAGGGGAGACTCATCTCACCCCCGCACCAGCTTTGTAACCTACTCTCGTGCTTGTTTTCATCTTTGCTTGCTGCTCTGGCCTACCTGCCGTTATTCTCGTAATGTTAGCAATGACTGCTATTACCTTAAACTGTTCCCTTTGGTCCATGCTCCCGATACATTTGACTGGCATCACAGTGCTCTCCACGCACCAAAATCCGACCAACGTTCCTATTCAGACGCGTTGGAGGGGAGACTCATCTCACCCCCGCACCAGCTTTGTAACCTACTCTCGTGCTTGTTTTCATCTTTGCTTGCTGCTCTGGCCTACCTGTCGATATTCTCGTAATGTTAGCAATGACTGCTATTCCCTTAAACTGTTTCCTTTGGTCCATGCTCCCGCTACATTTGACTGGCATCACAGTGCTCTCCACGCACCAAAATCCGACCAACGTTCCTATTCAGACGCGTTGGAGGGGAGACTCATCTCACCCCCGCACCAGCTTTGTAACCTACTCTCGTGCTTGTTTTCATCTTTGTCTTTGCTTGCTGCTCTGGCCTACCTGTCGTTATTCTCGTAATGTTAGCAATGACTGCTATTCCCTTAAACTGTTCCCTTTGTTCCATGCTCCCGCTACATTTGACTGGCATCACAGTGCTCTCCACGCACCAAAATCCGACCAACGTTCCTATTCAGACGCGTTGGAGGGGAGACTCATCTCACCCCCGCACCAGCTTTGTAACCTACTCTCGTGCTTGTTTTCATCTTTGCTTGCTGCTCTGGCCTACCTGTCGTTATTCTCGTAATGTTAGCAATGACTGCTATTACCTTAAACTGTTCCGTTTGGTCCATGCTCCCGCTACATTTGACTGGCATCACAGTGCTCTCCACGCGCCAAAATCCGACCAACGTTCCTATTCAGACGCGTTGGAGGGGAGACTCATCTCACCCCCGCACCAGCTTTGTAACCTACTCTCGTGCTTGTTTTCATCTTTGCTTGCTGCTCTGGCCTACCTGTCGTTATTCTCGTAATGTTAGCAATGACAGCTATTACCTTAAACTGTTCCGTTTGGTCCATGCTCCCGCTACATTTGACTAGCACTACAGTGCTCTCCACGCGCCAAAATCCGACCAACGTTCCTATTCAGACGCGTTGGAGAGAGACTCATCTCACCCCCGCACCAGCTTTGTAACCTACTCTCGTGCTTGTTTTCATCTTTGCTTACTGCTCTGGCCTACCTGTCGTTATTCTCGTAATGTTAGCAATGACTGCTATTCCCTTAAACTGTTCCCTTTGGTCCTAGCTCCCGCTACACTTGACTGGCACCACAGTTCTCTCCACGCACCAAAATCCGAAAAACGTTCCTATTCAGACGCGTTGGAGGGGAGACTCATCTCACCCCCGCACCAGCTTTGTAACCTACTCTTGAGCTTGTTTTCATCTTTGCTTGCTGCTCTGGCCTACCTGTCGTTATTCTCGTAATGTTAGCAATGACTGCTATTCCCTTAAACTGTTCCCTTTGGTCCATGCTCCCGCTACATTTGACTGGCATCACAGTGCTCTCCACGCACCAAAATCCGACCAACGTTCCTATTCAGACGCGTTGGAGGGGAGACTCATCTCACCCCCGCACCAGCTTTGTAACCTACTCTCGTGCTTGTTTTCATCTTTGCTTGCTGCTCTGGCCTACCTGCCGTTATTCTCGTAATGTTAGCAATGACTGCTATTACCTTAAACTGTTCCGTTTGTTCCATGCTCCCGCTTTATTTGACAAGCACCACAGTGCTCTCCACGCGCCAAAATCCGACCAACGTTCCTATTCAGACTCCTGGGAGAGAGACTCATCTCACCCCCGCACCAGCTTTGTAACCTACTCTTGAGCTTGTTTTCATCTTTGCTTGCTGCTCTGGCCTACCTATAGTTATTCTCGTAATGTTAGCAATGACTGCTATTCCCTTAAACTGTTCCGTTTGGTCCATGCTCCCGCTTTATTTGACAAGCACCACAGTGCTCTCCACGCGCCAAAATCCGACCAACGTTCCTATTCAGACTCCTGGGAGAGAGACTCATCTCACCCCCGCACCAGCTTTGTAACCTACTCTCGTGCTTGTTTTCATCTTTGCTTGCTGCTCTGGCCTACCTGCCTTTATTCTCGTAATGTTAGCAATGACTGCTATTACCTTAAACTGTTCCGTTTGGTCCATGCTCCCGCTTTATTTGACAAGCACCACAGTGCTCTCCACGCGCCAAAATCCGACCAACGTTCCTATTCAGACTCCTGGGAGAGAGACTCATCTCACCCCCGCACCAGCTTTGTAACCTACTCTCGTGCTTGTTTTCATCTTTGCTTGCTGCTCTGGCCTACCTGCCGTTATTCTCGTAATGTTAGCAATGACTGCTATTCCCTTAAACTGTTCCGTTTGGTCCATGCTCCCGCTTTATTTGACAAGCACCACAGTGCTCTCCACGCGCCAAAATCCGACCAACGTTCCTATTCAGACTCCTGGGAGAGAGACTCATCTCACCCCCGCACCAGCTTTGTAACCTACTCTCGTGCTTGTTTTCATCTTTGCTTGCTGCTCTGGCCTACCTGCCTTTATTCTCGTAATGTTAGCAATGACTGCTATTACCTTAAACTGTTCCGTTTGGTCCATGCTCCCGCTTTATTTGACAAGCACCACAGTGCTCTCCACGCGCCAAAATCCGACCAACGTTCCTATTCAGACTCCTGGGAGAGAGACTCATCTCACCCCCGCACCAGCTTTGTAACCTACTCTCGTGCTTGTTTTCATCTTTGCTTGCTGCTCTGGCCTACCTGCCGTTATTCTCGTAATGTTAGCAATGACTGCTATTACCTTAAACTGTTCCGTTTGGTCCATGCTCCCGCTTTATTTGACAAGCACCACAGTGCTCTCCACGCGCCAAAATCCGACCAACGTTCCTATTCAGACTCCTGGGAGAGAGACTCATCTCACCCCCGCACCAGCTTTGTAACCTACTCTCGTGCTTGTTTTCATCTTTGCTTGCTGCTCTGGCCTACCTGCCGTTATTCTCGTAATGTTAGCAATGACTGCTATTACCTTAAACTGTTCCGTTTGGTCCATGCTCCCGCTTTATTTGACAAGCACCACAGTGCTCTCCACGCGCCAAAATCCGACCAACGTTCCTATTCAGACTCCTGGGAGAGAGACTCATCTCACCCCCGCACCAGCTTTGTAACCTACTCTCGTGCTTGTTTTCATCTTTGCTTGCTGCTCTGGCCTACCTGCCGTTATTCTCGTAATGTTAGCAATGACTGCTATTACCTTAAACTGTTCCGTTTGGTCCATGCTCCCGCTTTATTTGACAAGCACCACAGTGCTCTCCACGCGCCAAAATCCGACCAACGTTCCTATTCAGACTCCTGGGAGAGAGACTCATCTCACCCCCGCACCAGCTTTGTAACCTACTCTCGTGCTTGTTTTCATCTTTGCTTGCTGCTCTGGCCTACCTGCCGTTATTCTCGTAATGTTAGCAATGACTGCTATTACCTTAAACTGTTCCGTTTGGTCCATGCTCCCGCTTTATTTGACAAGCACCACAGTGCTCTCCACGCGCCAAAATCCGACCAACGTTCCTATTCAGACTCCTGGGAGAGAGACTCATCTCACCCCCGCACCAGCTTTGTAACCTACTCTCGTGCTTGTTTTCATCTTTGCTTGCTGCTCTGGCCTACCTGTCGTTATTCTCGTAATGTTAGCAATGACTGCTATTACCTTAAACTTTTCCGTTTGGTCCATTGTCCCGCTACATTTGCCTGGCATCACAGTGCTCTCCACGCACCAAAATCCGACCAACGTTCCTATTCAGACGCGTTGGAGGGGAGACTCATCTCACCCCCGCACCAGCTTTGTAACCTACTCTCGTGCTTGTTTTCATCTTTGCTTGCTGCTCTGGCCTACCTGCCGTTATTCTCGTAATGTTAGCAATGACTGCTATTACCTTAAACTGTTCCCTTTGGTCCATGCTCCCGATACATTTGACTGGCATCACAGTGCTCTCCACGCACCAAAATCCGACCAACGTTCCTATTCAGACGCGTTGGAGGGGAGACTCATCTCACCCCCGCACCAGCTTTGTAACCTACTCTCGTGCTTGTTTTCATCTTTGCTTACTGCTCTGGCCTACCTGTCGTTATTCTCGTAATGTTAGCAATGACTGCTATTCCCTTAAACTGTTCCCTTTGGTCCTAGCTCCCGCTACACTTGACTGGCACCACAGTTCTCTCCACGCACCAAAATCCGAAAAACGTTCCTATTCAGACGCGTTGGAGGGGAGACTCATCTCACCCCCGCACCAGCTTTGTAACCTACTCTTGAGCTTGTTTTCATCTTTGCTTGCTGCTCTGGCCTACCTGTCGTTATTCTCGTAATGTTAGCAATGACTGCTATTCCCTTAAACTGTTCCCTTTGGTCCATGCTCCCGCTACATTTGACTGGCATCACAGTGCTCTCCACGCACCAAAATCCGACCAACGTTCCTATTCAGACGCGTTGGAGGGGAGACTCATCTCACCCCCGCACCAGCTTTGTAACCTACTCTCGTGCTTGTTTTCATCTTTGCTTGCTGCTCTGGCCTACCTGCCGTTATTCTCGTAATGTTAGCAATGACTGCTATTACCTTAAACTGTTCCGTTTGGTCCATGCTCCCGCTTTATTTGACAAGCACCACAGTGCTCTCCACGCGCCAAAATCCGACCAACGTTCCTATTCAGACTCCTGGGAGAGAGACTCATCTCACCCCCGCACCAGCTTTGTAACCTACTCTCGTGCTTGTTTTCATCTTTGCTTGCTGCTCTGGCCTACCTGCCTTTATTCTCGTAATGTTAGCAATGACTGCTATTCCCTTAAACTGTTCCGTTTGGTCCATGCTCCCGCTTTATTTGACAAGCACCACAGTGCTCTCCACGCGCCAAAATCCGACCAACGTTCCTATTCAGACTCCTGGGAGAGAGACTCATCTCACCCCCGCACCAGCTTTGTAACCTACTCTCGTGCTTGTTTTCATCTTTGCTTGCTGCTCTGGCCTACCTGCCGTTATTCTCGTAATGTTAGCAATGACTGCTATTACCTTAAACTGTTCCCTTTGGTCCATGCTCCCGCTTTATTTGACAAGCACCACAGTGCTCTCCACGCGCCAAAATCCGACCAACGTTCCTATTCAGACTCCTGGGAGAGAGACTCATCTCACCCCCGCACCAGCTTTGTAACCTACTCTCGTGCTTGTTTTCATCTTTGCTTGCTGCTCTGGCCTACCTGCCTTTATTCTCGTAATGTTAGCAATGACTGCTATTACCTTAAACTGTTCCGTTTGGTCCATGCTCCCGCTTTATTTGACAAGCACCACAGTGCTCTCCACGCGCCAAAATCCGACCAACGTTCCTATTCAGACTCCTGGGAGAGAGACTCATCTCACCCCCGCACCAGCTTTGTAACCTACTCTCGTGCTTGTTTTCATCTTTGCTTGCTGCTCTGGCCTACCTGCCGTTATTCTCGTAATGTTAGCAATGACTGCTATTCCCTTAAACTGTTCCGTTTGGTCCATGCTCCCGCTTTATTTGACAAGCACCACAGTGCTCTCCACGCGCCAAAATCCGACCAACGTTCCTATTCAGACTCCTGGGAGAGAGACTCATCTCACCCCCGCACCAGCTTTGTAACCTACTCTCGTGCTTGTTTTCATCTTTGCTTGCTGCTCTGGCCTACCTGCCTTTATTCTCGTAATGTTAGCAATGACTGCTATTACCTTAAACTGTTCCGTTTGGTCCATGCTCCCGCTTTATTTGACAAGCACCACAGTGCTCTCCACGCGCCAAAATCCGACCAACGTTCCTATTCAGACTCCTGGGAGAGAGACTCATCTCACCCCCGCACCAGCTTTGTAACCTACTCTCGTGCTTGTTTTCATCTTTGCTTGCTGCTCTGGCCTACCTGCCGTTATTCTCGTAATGTTAGCAATGACTGCTATTACCTTAAACTGTTCCGTTTGGTCCATTGTCCCGCTACATTTGCCTGGCATCACAGTGCTCTCCACGCACCAAAATCCGACCAACGTTCCTATTCAGACTCCTGGGAGAGAGACTCATCTCACCCCCGCACCAGCTTTGTAACCTACTCTCGTGCTTGTTTTCATCTTTGCTTGCTGCTCTGGCCTACCTGCCTTTATTCTCGTAATGTTAGCAATGACTGCTATTACCTTAAACTGTTCCGTTTGGTCCATGCTCCCGCTTTATTTGACAAGCACCACAGTGCTCTCCACGCGCCAAAATCCGACCAACGTTCCTATTCAGACTCCTGGGAGAGAGACTCATCTCACCCCCGCACCAGCTTTGTAACCTACTCTCGTGCTTGTTTTCATCTTTGCTTGCTGCTCTGGCCTACCTGCCGTTATTCTCGTAATGTTAGCAATGACTGCTATTACCTTAAACTGTTCCGTTTGGTCCATTGTCCCGCTACATTTGCCTGGCATCACAGTGCTCTCCACGCGCCAAAATCCGACCAACGTTCCTATTCAGACTCCTGGGAGAGAGACTCATCTCACCCCCGCACCAGCTTTGTAACCTACTCTCGTGCTTGTTTTCATCTTTGCTTGCTGCTCTGGCCTACCTGCCGTTATTCTCGTAATGTTAGCAATGACTGCTATTACCTTAAACTGTTCCGTTTGGTCCATGCTCCCGCTTTATTTGACAAGCACCACAGTGCTCTCCACGCGCCAAAATCCGACCAACGTTCCTATTCAGACTCCTGGGAGAGAGACTCATCTCACCCCCGCACCAGCTTTGTAACCTACTCTCGTGCTTGTTTTCATCTTTGCTTGCTGCTCTGGCCTACCTGCCGTTATTCTCGTAATGTTAGCAATGACTGCTATTACCTTAAACTGTTCCGTTTGGTCCATTGTCCCGCTACATTTGCCTGGCATCACAGTGCTCTCCACGCGCCAAAATCCGACCAACGTTCCTATTCAGACTCCTGGGAGAGAGACTCATCTCACCCCCGCACCAGCTTTGTAACCTACTCTCGTGCTTGTTTTCATCTTTGCTTGCTGCTCTGGCCTACCTGCCGTTATTCTCGTAATGTTAGCAATGACTGCTATTCCCTTAAACTGTTCCCTTTGGTCCATGCTCCCGCTTTATTTGACAAGCACCACAGTGCTCTCCACGCGCCAAAATCCGACCAACGTTCCTATTCAGACTCCTGGGAGAGAGACTCATCTCACCCCCGCACCAGCTTTGTAACCTACTCTCGTGCTTGTTTTCATCTTTGCTTGCTGCTCTGGCCTACCTGCCTTTATTCTCGTAATGTTAGCAATGACTGCTATTACCTTAAACTGTTCCGTTTGGTCCATGCTTCCGCTTTATTTGACAAGCACCACAGTGCTCTCCACGCGCCAAAATCCGACCAACGTTCCTATTCAGACTCCTGGGAGAGAGACTCATCTCACCCCCGCACCAGCTTTGTAACCTACTCTCGTGCTTGTTTTCATCTTTGCTTGCTGCTCTGGCCTACCTGCCTTTATTCTCGTAATGTTAGCAATGACTGCTATTACCTTAAACTGTTCCGTTTGGTCCATGCTTCCGCTTTATTTGACAAGCACCACAGTGCTCTCCACGCGCCAAAATCCGACCAACGTTCCTATTCAGACTCCTGGGAGAGAGACTCATCTCACCCCCGCACCAGCTTTGTAACCTACTCTCGTGCTTGTTTTCATCTTTGCTTGCTGCTCTGGCCTACCTGCCGTTATTCTCGTAATGTTAGCAATGACTGCTATTACCTTAAACTGTTCCCTTTGGTCCATGCTCCCGCTTTATTTGACAAGCACCACAGTGCTCTCCACGCGCCAAAATCCGACCAACGTTCCTATTCAGACTCCTGGGAGAGAGACTCATCTCACCCCCGCACCAGCTTTGTAACCTACTCTCGTGCTTGTTTTCATCTTTGCTTGCTGCTCTGGCCTACCTGCCGTTATTCTCGTAATGTTAGCAATGACTGCTATTACCTTAAACTGTTCCGTTTGGTCCATGCTCCCGCTTTATTTGACAAGCACCACAGTGCTCTCCACGCGCCAAAATCCGACCAACGTTCCTATTCAGACTCCTGGGAGAGAGACTCATCTCACCCCCGCACCAGCTTTGTAACCTACTCTCGTGCTTGTTTTCATCTTTGCTTGCTGCTCTGGCCTACCTGCCGTTATTCTCGTAATGTTAGCAATGACTGCTATTACCTTAAACTGTTCCGTTTGGTCCATTGTCCCGCTACATTTGCCTGGCATCACAGTGCTCTCCACGCGCCAAAATCCGACCAACGTTCCTATTCAGACTCCTGGGAGAGAGACTCATCTCACCCCCGCACCAGCTTTGTAACCTACTCTCGTGCTTGTTTTCATCTTTGCTTGCTGCTCTGGCCTACCTGCCGTTATTCTCGTAATGTTAGCAATGACTGCTATTACCTTAAACTGTTCCGTTTGGTCCATTGTCCCGCTACATTTGCCTGGCATCACAGTGCTCTCCACGCGCCAAAATCCGACCAACGTTCCTATTCAGACTCCTGGGAGAGAGACTCATCTCACCCCCGCACCAGCTTTGTAACCTACTCTCGTGCTTGTTTTCATCTTTGCTTGCTGCTCTGGCCTACCTGCCGTTATTCTCGTAATGTTAGCAATGACTGCTATTACCTTAAACTGTTCCGTTTGGTCCATGCTCCCGCTTTATTTGACAAGCACCACAGTGCTCTCCACGCGCCAAAATCCGACCAACGTTCCTATTCAGACTCCTGGGAGAGAGACTCATCTCACCCCCGCACCAGCTTTGTAACCTACTCTCGTGCTTGTTTTCATCTTTGCTTGCTGCTCTGGCCTACCTGCCGTTATTCTCGTAATGTTAGCAATGACTGCTATTACCTTAAACTGTTCCGTTTGGTCCATTGTCCCGCTACATTTGCCTGGCATCACAGTGCTCTCCACGCGCCAAAATCCGACCAACGTTCCTATTCAGACTCCTGGGAGAGAGACTCATCTCACCCCCGCACCAGCTTTGTAACCTACTCTCGTGCTTGTTTTCATCTTTGCTTGCTGCTCTGGCCTACCTGCCGTTATTCTCGTAATGTTAGCAATGACTGCTATTACCTTAAACTGTTCCGTTTGGTCCATGCTCCCGCTTTATTTGACAAGCACCACAGTGCTCTCCACGCGCCAAAATCCGACCAACGTTCCTATTCAGACTCCTGGGAGAGAGACTCATCTCACCCCCGCACCAGCTTTGTAACCTACTCTCGTGCTTGTTTTCATCTTTGCTTGCTGCTCTGGCCTACCTGCCGTTATTCTCGTAATGTTAGCAATGACTGCTATTACCTTAAACTGTTCCGTTTGGTCCATTGTCCCGCTACATTTGCCTGGCATCACAGTGCTCTCCACGCGCCAAAATCCGACCAACGTTCCTATTCAGACTCCTGGGAGAGAGACTCATCTCACCCCCGCACCAGCTTTGTAACCTACTCTCGTGCTTGTTTTCATCTTTGCTTGCTGCTCTGGCCTACCTGCCGTTATTCTCGTAATGTTAGCAATGACTGCTATTCCCTTAAACTGTTCCCTTTGGTCCATGCTCCCGCTTTATTTGACAAGCACCACAGTGCTCTCCACGCGCCAAAATCCGACCAACGTTCCTATTCAGACTCCTGGGAGAGAGACTCATCTCACCCCCGCACCAGCTTTGTAACCTACTCTCGTGCTTGTTTTCATCTTTGCTTGCTGCTCTGGCCTACCTGCCGTTATTCTCGTAATGTTAGCAATGACTGCTATTACCTTAAACTGTTCCGTTTGGTCCATGCTCCCGCTTTATTTGACAAGCACCACAGTGCTCTCCACGCGCCAAAATCCGACCAACGTTCCTATTCAGACTCCTGGGAGAGAGACTCATCTCACCCCCGCACCAGCTTTGTAACCTACTCTCGTGCTTGTTTTCATCTTTGCTTGCTGCTCTGGCCTACCTGCCTTTATTCTCGTAATGTTAGCAATGACTGCTATTACCTTAAACTGTTCCGTTTGGTCCATGCTTCCGCTTTATTTGACAAGCACCACAGTGCTCTCCACGCGCCAAAATCCGACCAACGTTCCTATTCAGACTCCTGGGAGAGAGACTCATCTCACCCCCGCACCAGCTTTGTAACCTACTCTCGTGCTTGTTTTCATCTTTGCTTGCTGCTCTGGCCTACCTGCCGTTATTCTCGTAATGTTAGCAATGACTGCTATTACCTTAAACTGTTCCCTTTGGTCCATGCTCCCGCTTTATTTGACAAGCACCACAGTGCTCTCCACGCGCCAAAATCCGACCAACGTTCCTATTCAGACTCCTGGGAGAGAGACTCATCTCACCCCCGCACCAGCTTTGTAACCTACTCTCGTGCTTGTTTTCATCTTTGCTTGCTGCTCTGGCCTACCTGCCTTTATTCTCGTAATGTTAGCAATGACTGCTATTACCTTAAACTGTTCCGTTTGGTCCATGCTCCCGCTTTATTTGACAAGCACCACAGTGCTCTCCACGCGCCAAAATCCGACCAACGTTCCTATTCAGACTCCTGGGAGAGAGACTCATCTCACCCCCGCACCAGCTTTGTAACCTACTCTCGTGCTTGTTTTCATCTTTGCTTGCTGCTCTGGCCTACCTGCCTTTATTCTCGTAATGTTAGCAATGACTGCTATTACCTTAAACTGTTCCGTTTGGTCCATGCTCCCGCTTTATTTGACAAGCACCACAGTGCTCTCCACGCGCCAAAATCCGACCAACGTTCCTATTCAGACTCCTGGGAGAGAGACTCATCTCACCCCCGCACCAGCTTTGTAACCTACTCTCGTGCTTGTTTTCATCTTTGCTTGCTGCTCTGGCCTACCTGTCGTTATTCTCGTAATGTTAGCAATGACTGCTATTACCTTAAACTTTTCCGTTTGGTCCATTGTCCCGCTACATTTGCCTGGCATCACAGTGCTCTCCACGCACCAAAATCCGACCAACGTTCCTATTCAGACGCGTTGGAGGGGAGACTCATCTCACCCCCGCACCAGCTTTGTAACCTACTCTCGTGCTTGTTTTCATCTTTGCTTGCTGCTCTGGCCTACCTGCCGTTATTCTCGTAATGTTAGCAATGACTGCTATTACCTTAAACTGTTCCGTTTGGTCCATGCTCCCGCTACATTTGACTAGCACCACAGTGCTCTCCACGCGCCTAAATCCGACCAACGTTCCTATTCAGACGCGTTGGAGGGGAGACTCATCTCACACCCGCACCAGCTTTGTAACCTACTCTCGTGCTTGTTTTCATCTTTGCTTGCTGCTCTGGCCTACCTGTCGTTATTCTCGTAATGTTAGCAATGACTGCTATTCCCTTAAACTGTTCCCTTTGGTCCATGCTCCCGCTACATTTGACTAGCACCACAGTGCTCTCCACGCACCAAAATCCGAACAACGTTCCTATTCAGACGCGTTGGAGAGAGACTCATCTCACCCCCGCACCAGCTTTGTAACCTACTCTCGTGCTTGTTTTCATCTTTGCTTGCTGCTCTGGCCTACCTGCCGTTATTCTCGTAATGTTAGCAATGACTGCTATTACCTTAAACTGTTCCCTTTGGTCCATGCTCCCGCTTTATTTGACAAGCACCACAGTGCTCTCCACGCGCCAAAATCCGACCAACGTTCCTATTCAGACTCCTGGGAGAGAGACTCATCTCACCCCCGCACCAGCTTTGTAACCTACTCTCGTGCTTGTTTTCATCTTTGCTTGCTGCTCTGGCCTACCTGTCGTTATTCTCGTAATGTTAGCAATGACTGCTATTCCCTTAAACTGTTCCCTTTGGTCCATGCTCCCGCTACATTTGACTGGCATCACAGTGCTCTCCACGCACCAAAATCCGACCAACGTTCCTATTCAGACGCGTTGGAGGGGAGACTCATCTCACCCCCGCACCAGCTTTGTAACCTACTCTCGTGCTTGTTTTCATCTTTGCTTGCTGCTCTGGCCTACCTGCCGTTATTCTCGTAATGTTAGCAATGACTGCTATTACCTTAAACTGTTCCGTTTGGTCCATGCTCCCGCTACATTTGACTAGCACCACAGTGCTCTCCACGCGCCAAAATCCGACCAACGTTCCTATTCAGACGCGTTGGAGGGGAGACTCATCTCACACCCGCACCAGCTTTGTAACCTACTCTCGTGCTTGTTTTCATCTTTGCTTGCTGCTCTGGCCTACCTGTCGTTATTCTCGTAATGTTAGCAATGACTGCTATTCCCTTAAACTGTTCCCTTTGGTCCATGCTCCCGCTACATTTGACTAGCACCACAGTGCTCTCCACGCACCAAAATCCGAACAACGTTCCTATTCAGACGCGTTGGAGAGAGACTCATCTCACACCCGCACCAGCTTTGTAACCTACTCTCGTGCTTGTTTTCATCTTTGCTTGCTGCTCTGGCCTACCTGTCGTTATTCTCGTAATGTTAGCAATGACTGCTATTCCCTTAAAGTGTTCCCTTTGGTCCATGCTCCCGCTACATTTGACTAGCACCACAGTGCTCTCCACGCACCAAAATCCGAACAACGTTCCTATTCAGACGCGTTGGAGAGAGACTCATCTCACCCCCGCACCAGCTTTGTAACCTACTCTCGTGCTTGTTTTCATCTTTGCTTGCTGCTCTGGCCTACCTGTCGTTATTCTCGTAATGTTAGCAATGACTGCTATTCCCTTAAACTGTTCCCTTTGGTCCATGCTCCCGCTACATTTGACTGGCATCACAGTGCTCTCCACGCATCAAAATCCGACCAACGTTCCTATTCAGACGCGTTGGAGGGGAGACTCATCTCACCCCCGCACCAGCTTTGTAACCTACTCTCGTGCTTGTTTTCATCTTTGCTTGCTGCTCTGGCCTACCTGCCGTTATTCTCGTAATGTTAGCAATGACTGCTATTACCTTAAACTGTTCCGTTTGGTCCATGCTCCCGCTACATTTGACTAGCACCACAGTGCTCTCCACGCGCCAAAATCCGACCAACGTTCCTATTCAGACGCGTTGGAGAGAGACTCATCTCACCCCCGCACCAGCTTTGTAACCTACTCTCGTGCTTGTTTTCATCTTTGCTTGCTGCTCTGGCCTACCTGTCGTTATTCTCGTAATGTTAGCAATGACTGCTATTCCCTTAAACTGTTCCCTTTGGTCCATGCTCCCGCTACATTTGACTGGCATCACAGTGCTCTCCACGCACCAAAATCCGACCAACGTTCCTATTCAGACGCGTTGGAGGGGAGACTCATCTCACCCCCGCACCAGCTTTGTAACCTACTCTCGTGCTTGTTTTCATCTTTGCTTGCTGCTCTGGCCTACCTGTCGTTATTCTCGTAATGTTAGCAATGACTGCTATTACCTTAAACTGTTCCGTTTGGTCCATGCTCCCGCTACATTTGACTGGCATCACAGTGCTCTCCACGCGCCAAAATCCGACCAACGTTCCTATTCAGACGCGTTGGAGGGGAGACTCATCTCACCCCCGCACCAGCTTTGTAACCTACTCTCGTGCTTGTTTTCATCTTTGCTTGCTGCTCTGGCCTACCTGTCGTTATTCTCGTAATGTTAGCAATGACAGCTATTACCTTAAACTGTTCCGTTTGGTCCATGCTCCCGCTACATTTGACTAGCACTACAGTGCTCTCCACGCGCCAAAATCCGACCAACGTTCCTATTCAGACGCGTTGGAGAGAGACTCATCTCACCCCCGCACCAGCTTTGTAACCTACTCTCGTGCTTGTTTTCATCTTTGCTTACTGCTCTGGCCTACCTGTCGTTATTCTCGTAATGTTAGCAATGACTGCTATTCCCTTAAACTGTTCCCTTTGGTCCTAGCTCCCGCTACACTTGACTGGCACCACAGTTCTCTCCACGCACCAAAATCCGAAAAACGTTCCTATTCAGACGCGTTGGAGGGGAGACTCATCTCACCCCCGCACCAGCTTTGTAACCTACTCTTGAGCTTGTTTTCATCTTTGCTTGCTGCTCTGGCCTACCTGTCGTTATTCTCGTAATGTTAGCAATGACTGCTATTCCCTTAAACTGTTCCCTTTGGTCCATGCTCCCGCTACATTTGACTGGCATCACAGTGCTCTCCACGCACCAAAATCCGACCAACGTTCCTATTCAGACGCGTTGGAGAGAGACTCATCTCACCCCCGCACCAGCTTTGTAACCTACTCTCGTGCTTGTTTTCATCTTTGCTTGCTGCTCTGGCCTACCTGCCTTTATTCTCGTAATGTTAGCAATGACTGCTATTACCTTAAACTGTTCCGTTTGGTCCATGCTCCCGCTTTATTTGACAAGCACCACAGTGCTCTCCACGCGCCAAAATCCGACCAACGTTCCTATTCAGACGCGTTGGAGAGAGACTCATCTCACCCCCGCACCAGCTTTGTAACCTACTCTCGTGCTTGTTTTCATCTTTGCTTACTGCTCCGGCCTACCTGTCGTTATTCTCGTAATGTTAGCAATGACTGCTATTCCTTTAAACTGTTCCCTTTGGTCCTAGCTCCCGCTACACTTGACTGGCACCACAGTTCTCTCCACGCACCAAAATCCGACCAACGTTCCTATTCAGACGCGTTGGAGGGGAGACTCATCTCACCCCCGCACCAGCTTTGTAACCTACTCTCGTGCTTGTTTTCATCTTTGCTTCCTGCTCTGGCTTACCTGTCGTTATTCTCGTAATGTTAGCAATGACTGCTATTCCCTTAAACTGTTCCCTTTGGTCCATGCTCCCGCAACATTTGACTAGCACCACAGTGCTCTCCACGCGCCAAAATCCGACCAACGTTCCTATTCAGACGCGTTGGAGAGAGACTCATCTCACCCCCACACCAGCTTTGTAACCTACTCTCATGCTTGTTTTCATCTTTGCTTGCTGCTCTGGCCTACCTGTCGTTATTCTCGTAATGTTAGCAATGACTGCTATTCCCTTAAACTGTTCCCTTTGGTCCATGCTCCCGCTACATTTGACTGGCATCACAGTGCTCTCCACGCACCAAAATCCGACCAACGTTCCTATTCAGACGCGTTGGAGACAGACTCATCTCACCCCCGCACCAGCTTTGTAACCTACTCTCGTGCTTGTTTTCATCTTTGCTTGCTGCTCTGGCCTACCTGTCGTTATTCTCGTAATGTTAGCAATGACTGCTATTCCCTTAAACTGTTCCCTTTGGTCCATGCTCCCGCTACATTTGACTGGCATCACAGTGCTCTCCACGCACCAAAATCCGACCAACGTTCCTATTCAGACGCGTTGGAGGGGAGACTCATCTCACCCCCGCACCAGCTTTGTAACCTACTCTCGTGCTTGTTTTCATCTTTGCTTGCTGCTCTGGCCTACCTGCCGTTATTCTCGTAATGTTAGCAATGACTGCTATTACCTTAAACTTTTCCGTTTGGTCCATGGTCCCGCTACATTTGACTAGCACCACAGTGCTCTCCACGCGCCAAAATCCGACCAACGTTCCTATTCAGACGCGTTGGAGGGGAGACTCATCTCACCCCCGCACCAGCTTTGTAACCTACTCTCGTGCTTGTTTTCATCTTTGCTTACTGCTCCGGCCTACCTGTCGTTATTCTCGTAATGTTAGCAATGACTGCTATTCCCTTAAACTGTTCCCTTTGGTCCTAGCTCCCGCTACACTTGACTGGCACCACAGTTCTCTCCACGCACCAAAATCCAACCAACGTTCCTATTCAGACGCGTTGGAGGGGAGACTCATCTCACCCCCGCACCAGCTTTGTAACCTACTCTCGTGCTTGTTTTCATCTTTGCTTGCTGCTCTGGCCTACCTGTCGTTATTCTCGTAATGTTAGCAATGACTGCTATTACCTTAAACTTTTCCGTTTGGTCCATGGTCCCGCTACATTTGACTAGCACCACAGTGCTCTCCACGCGCCAAAATCCGACCAACGTTCCTATTCAGACGCGTTGGAGGGGAGACTCATCTCACCCCCGCACCAGCTTTGTAACCTACTCTCGTGCTTGTTTTCATCTTTGCTTACTGCTCCGGCCTACCTGTCGTTATTCTCGTAATGTTAGCAATGACTGCTATTCCCTTAAACTGTTCCCTTTGGTCCTAGCTCCCGCTACACTTGACTGGCACCACAGTTCTCTCCACGCACCAAAATCCAACCAACGTTCCTATTCAGACGCGTTGGAGGGGAGACTCATCTCACCCCCGCACCAGCTTTGTAACCTACTCTCGTGCTTGTTTTCATCTTTGCTTGCTGCTCTGGCTTACCTGTCGTTATTCTCGTAATGTTAGCAATGACTGCTATTCCCTTAAACTGTTCCCTTTGGTCCATGCTCCCGCTACATTTGACTAGCACCACAGTGCTCTCCACGCGCCAAAATCCGACCAACGTTCCTATTCAGACGCGTTGGAGAGAGACTCATCTCACCCCCACACCAGCTTTGTAACCTACTCTCGTGCTTGTTTTCATCTTTGCTTGCTGCTCTGGCCTACCTGTCGTTATTCTCGTAATGTTAGCAATGACTGCTATTCCCTTAAACTGTTCCCTTTGGTCCATGCTCCCGCTACATTTGACTGGCATCACAGTGCTCTCCACGCACCAAAATCCGACCAACGTTCTTATTCAGACGCGTTGCAGAGAGACTCATCTCACCCCCGCACCAGCTTTGTAACCTACTCTCGTGCTTGTTTTCATCTTTGCTTGCTGCTCTGGTCTACCTGTCGTTATTCTCGTAATGTTGGCAATGACTGCTATTCCCTTAAACTGTTCCCTTTGGTCCATGCTCCCGCTACATTTGACTAGCACCACAGTGCTCTCCACGCGCCAAAATCCGACCAACGTTCCTATTCAGACGCGTTGGAGAGAGACTCATCTCACCCCCGCACCAACTTTGTAACCTACTCTCGTGCTTGTTTTCATCTTTGCTTGCTGCTCTGGCCTACCTGTCGTTATTCTCGTAATGTTAGCAATGACTGCTATTCCCTTAAACTGTTCCCTTTGGTACATGCTCATGCTACATTTGACTGGCATCACAGTGCTCTCCACGCACCAAAATCCGACCAACGTTCCTATTCAGACGCGTTGGAGGGGAGACTCCTCTCACCCCCGCACCAGCTTTGTAACCTACTCTCGTGCTTGTTTTCATCTTTGCTTGCTGCTCTGGCCTACCTGTCGTTATTCTCGTAATGTTAGCAATGCCTGCTATTCCCTTAAACTGTTCCCTTTGGTCCATGCTCCCGCTACATTTGACTAGCACCACAGTGCTCTCCACGCGCCAAAATCCGACCAACGTTCCTATTCAGACGCGTTTTAGGGGAGACTCATCTCACCCCCGCACCAGCTTTGTAACCTACTCTCGTGCTTATTTTCATCTTTGCTTGCTGCTCTGGCCTACCTGTCGTTATTCTCGTAATGTTAGCAATGACTGCTATTCCCTTAAACTGTTCCCTTTGGTCCATGCTACCGCTACATTTGACTGGCATCACAGTGCTCTCCACGCACCAAAATCCGACCAACGTTCCTATTCAGACGCGTTGGAGGGGAGACTCATCTCACCCCCGCACCAGCTTTGTAACCTACTCTCGTGCTTGTTTTCATCTTTGCTTGCTGCTCTGGCCTACCTGTCGTTATTCTCGTAATGTTAGCAATGCCTGCTATTCCCTTAAACTGTTCTTTTTGGTCCATGCTCCCGCTACATTTGACTGGCATCACAGTGCTCTCCACGCACCAAAATCCGACCAACGTTCCTATTCAGACGCGTTGGAGGGGAGACTCATCTCACCCCCGCACCAGCTTTGTAACCTACTCTCGTGCTTGTTTTCATCTTCGCTTGCTGCTCTGGCCTACCTGTCGTTATTCTCGTAATGTTAGCAATGACTGCTATTCCCTTAAACTGTTCCCTTTGGTCCATGCTACCGCTACATTTGACTGGCATCACAGTGCTCTCCACGCACCAAAATCCGACCAACGTTCCTATTCAGACGCGTTGGAGGGGAGACTCATCTCACCCCCGCACCAGCTTTGTAACCTACTCTCGTGCTTGTTTTCATCTTTGCTTGCTGCTCTGGCCTACCTGTCGTTATTCTCGTAATGTTAGCAATGACTGCTAATCCCTTAAACTGTTCCCTTTGGTCCATGCTACCGCTACATTTGACTGGCATCACAGTGCTATCCACGCACCAAAATCCGACCAACGTTCCTATTCAGACGCGTTGGAGGGGAGACTCATCTCACCCCCGCACCAGCTTTGTAACCTACTCTCGTGCTTGTTTTCATCTTTGCTTGCTGCTCTGGCCTACCTGTCGTTATTCTCGTAATGTTAGCAAAGACTGCTATTCCCTTAAACTGTTCCCTTTGGTACATGTTCCCGCTACATTTGACTGGCATCACAGTGCTCTCCACGCACCAAAATCCGACCAACGTTCCTATTCAGACGCGTTGGAGGGGAGACTCATCTCACCCCCGCACCAGCTTTGTAACCTACTCTCGTGCTTGTTTTCATCTTTGCTTGCTGCTCTGGCCTACCTGTCGTTATTCACGTAATGTTAGCAATGCCTGCTATTCCCTTAAACTGTTCCCTTTGGTCCATGCTACCGCTACATTTGACTGGCATCACAGTGCTCTCCACGCACCAAAATCCGACCAACGTTCCTATTCAGACGCGTTGGAGGGGAGACTCATCTCACCCCCGCACCAGCTTTGTAACCTACTCTCGTGCTTGTTTTCATCTTTGCTTGCTGCTCTGGCCTACCTGTCGTTATTCTCGTAATGTTAGCAATGACTGCTATTCCCTTAAACTGTTCCCTTTGGTCCATGCTACCGCTACATTTGACTGGCATCACAGTGCTCTCCACGCACCAAAATCCGACCAACGTTCCTATTCAGACGCGTTGGAGGGGAGACTCATCTCACCCCCGCACCAGCTTTGTAACCTACTCTCGTGCTTGTTTTCATCTTTGCTTGCTGCTCTGGCCTACCTGTCGTTATTCTCGTAATGTTAGCAATGACTGCTATTCCCTTAAACTGTTCCCTTTGGTCCATGCTACCGCTACATTTGACTGGCATCACAGTGCTCTCCACGCACCAAAATCCGACCAACGTTCCTATTCAGACGCGTTGGAGGGGAGACTCATCTCACCCCCGCACCAGCTTTGTAACCTACTCTCGTGCTTGTTTTCATCTTTGCTTGCTGCTCTGGCCTACCTGTCGTTATTCTCGTAATGTTAGCAATGACTGCTATTCCCTTAAACTGTTCCCTTTGGTACATGTTCCCGCTACATTTGACTGGCATCACAGTGCTCTCCACGCACCAAAATCCGACCAACGTTCCTATTCAGACGCGTTGGAGGGGAGACTCATCTCACCCCCGCACCAGCTTTGTAACCTACTCTCGTGCTTGTTTTCATCTTTGCTTGCTGCTCTGGCCTACCTGTCGTTATTCTCGTAATGTTAGCAATTCCTGCTATTCCCTTAAACTGTTCCCTTTGGTCCATGCTACCGCTACATTTGACTGGCATCACAGTGCTCTCCACGCACCAAAATCCGACCAACGTTCCTATTCAGACGCGTTGGAGGGGAGACTCATCTCACCCCCGCACCAGCTTTGTAACCTACTCTCGTGCTTGTTTTCATCTTTGCTTGCTGCTCTGGCCTACCTGTCGTTATTCTCGTAATGTTAGCAATGACTGCTATTCCCTTAAACTGTTCCCTTTGGTCCATGCTACCGCTACATTTGACTGGCATCACAGTGCTCTCCACGCACCAAAATCCGACCAACGTTCCTATTCAGACGCGTTGGAGGGGAGACTCATCTCACCCCCGCACCAGCTTTGTAACCTACTCTCGTGCTTGTTTTCATCTTTGCTTGCTGCTCTGGCCTACCTGTCGTTATTCTCGTAATGTTAGCAATGACTGCTATTCCCTTAAACTGTTCCCTTTGGTCCATGCTCCCGCTACATTTGACTAGCACCACAGTGCTCTCCACGCGCCAAAATCCGACCAACGTTTCTATTCAGACGCGTTGGAGAGAGACTCATCTCACCCCCGCACCAGCTTTGTAACCTACTCTCGTGCTTGTTTTCATCTTTGCTTGCTGCTCTGGCCTACCTGTCGTTATTCTCGTAATGTTAGCAATGACTGCTATTCCCTTAAACTGTTCCCTTTGGTCCATGCTCCCGCTACATTTGACGGGCATCACAGTGCTCGCCACGCACCAAAATCCGACCAACGTTCCTATTCAGACGCGTTGGAGGGGAGACTCATCTCACCCCCGCACCAGCTTTGTAACATACTCTCGTGCTTGTTTTCACGTTTGCTTGCTGCTCTGGCCTACCTGTCGTTATTCTCGTAATGTTAGCAATGACTGCTATTCCCTTAAACTGTTCCCTTTGGTCCATGCTCCCG
This sequence comes from Schistocerca cancellata, assembly GCF_023864275.1. Taxonomy (NCBI): domain Eukaryota; kingdom Metazoa; phylum Arthropoda; class Insecta; order Orthoptera; family Acrididae; genus Schistocerca; species Schistocerca cancellata. Next base: position 608,201,329 of record NC_064632.1, on the reverse strand, counting down.
CTACATTTCACTGGCATCACAGTGCTCTCCACGCACCAAAATCCGAACAACGTTCCTATTCAGACGCGTTGGAGGGGAGACTCATCTCACCCCCGCACCAGCTTTGTAACCTACTCTCGTGCTTGTTTTCACGTTTGCTTGCTGCTCTGGCCTACCTGTCGTTATTCTCGTAATGTTAGCAATGACTGCTATTCCCTTAAACTGTTCCCTTTGGTCCATGCTCCCGCTACATTTGACTGGCATCACAGTGCTCTCCACGCACCAAATCCGACCAACGTTCCTATTCAGACGCGTTGGAGGGGAGACTCATCTCAACCCCCGCACCAGCTTTGTAACCTACTCTCGTGCTTGTTTTCATCTTTGCTTGCTGCTCTGGCCTACCTGTCGTTATTCTCGTAATGTTAGCAATGACTGATATTCCCTTAAACTGTTCCCTTTGGTCCATGCTCCCGCTACATTTGACTGGCATCACAGTGCTTTCCACGCACCAAATCCGACCAACGTTCCTATTCAGACGCGTTGGAGGGGAGACTCATCTCACCCCCGCACCAGCTTTGTAACCTACTCTCGTGCTTGTTTTCATCTTTGCTTGCTGCTCTGGCCTACCTGTCGTTATTCTCGTAATGTTAGCAATGACTGCTATTACCTTAAACTGTTCCGTGTGGTCCATGCTCCCGCTACATTTGACTAGCACCACAGTGCTCTCCACGCGCCAAAATCCGACCAACGTTCCTATTCAGACGCGTTGGAGAGAGACTCATCTCACCCCCGCACCAGCTTTGTAACCTACTCTCGTGCTTGTTTTCATCTTTGCTTGCTGCTCAGGCCTACCTGTCGTTATTCTCGTAATGTTAGCAATGACTGCTATTCCCTTAAACTGTTCCCTTTGGTCCATGCTCCCGCTACATTTGACTGGCATCACAGTGCTTTCCACGCACCAAAATCCGACCAACGTTCCTATTCAGACGCGTTGGAGGGGAGACTAATCTCACCCCTGCACCAGCTTTGTAACCTACTCTCGTGCTTGTTTTCATCTTTGCTTGCTGCTCTGGCCTACCTGTCGTTATTCTCGTAATGTTAGCAATGACTGCTATTCCCTTAAACTGTTCCCTTTGGTCCATGCTCCCGCTACATTTGACTGGCATCACAGTGCTCTCCACGCACCAAAATCCGACCAACGTTCCTATTCAGACGCGTTGGAGGGGAGACTCATCTCACCCCCGCACCAGCTTTGTAACCTACTCTCGTGCTTGTTTTCATCTTTGCTTGCTGCTCTGGCCTACCTGTCGTTATTCTCGTAATGTTAGCAATGACTGCTATTACCTTAAACTGTTCCCTTTGGTCCATGCTCCCGCTACATTTGACTGGCATCACAGTGCTCTCCACGCACCAAAATCCGACCAACGTTCCTATTCAGACGCGTTGGAGGGGAGACTCATCTCACCCCCGCACCAGCTTTGTAACCTACTCTCGTGCTTGTTTTCATCTTTGCTTGCTGCTCTGGCCTACCTGTCGTTATTCTCGTAATGTTAGCAATGACTGCTATTCCCTTAAACTGTTCCCTTTGGTCCATGCTCCCGCTACATTTGACTGGCATCACAGTGCTCTCCACGCACCAAAATCCGACCAACGTTCCTATTCAGACGCGTTGGAGGGGAGACTCATCTCACCCCCGCACCAGCTTTGTAACCTACTCTCGTGCTTGTTTTCATCTTTGCTTACTGCTCTGGCCTACCTGTCGTTATTCTCGTAATGTTAGCAATGACTGCTATTCCCTTAAACTGTTCCCTTTGGTCCATGCTCCCGCTACATTTGACTGGCATCACAGTGCTCTCCACGCACCAAAATCCGACCAACGTGCCTATTCAGACGCGTTGGAGGGGAGACTCATCTCACCCCCGCACCAGCTTTGTAACCTACTCTCGTGCTTGTTTCATCTTTGCTTGCTGCTCTGGCCTACCTGTCGTTATTCTCGTAATGTTAGCAATGACTGCTATTACCTTAAACTGTTCCCTTTGGTCCATGCTCCGGCTACATTTGACTGGCATCACAGTGCTCTCCACGCACCAAAATCCGACCAACGTTCCTATTCAGACGCGTTGGAGGGGAGACTCATCTCACCCCCGCACCAGCTTTGTAACCTACTCTCGTGCTTGTTTTCATCTTTGCTTGCTGCTCTGGCCTACCTGTCGTTATTCTCGTAATGTTAGCAATGACTGCTATTCCCTTAAACTGTTCCCTTTGGTCCACGCTCCCGCTACATTTGACTGGCATCACAGTGCTCTCCACGCACCAAAATCCGACCAACATTCCTATTCAGACGCGTTGGAGGGGAGACTCATCTCACCCCCGCACCAGCTTTGTAACCTACTCTCGTGCTTGTTTTCATCTTTGCTTGCTGCTCTGGCCTACCTGTCGTTATTCTCGTAATGTTAGCAATGACTGCTATTCCCTTAAACTGTTCCCTTTGGTCCATGCTCCCGCTACATTTGACTGGCATCACAGTGCTCTCCACGCACCAAAATCCGACCAACGTTCCTATTCAGATGCGTTGGAGAGAGACTCATCTCACCCCCACACCAGCTTTGTAACCTACTCTCGTGCTTGTTTTCATCTTTGCTTGCTGCTCTTGCCTACCTGTCGTTATTCTCGTAATGTTAGCAATGACTGCTATTCCCTTAAACTGTTCCCTTTGGTCCACGCTCCCGCTACATTTGACTGGCATCACAGTGCTCTCCACGCACCAAAATCCGACCAACGTTCCTATTCAGACGCGTTGGAGGGGAGACTCATCTCACCCCCGCACCAGCTTTGTAACCTACTCTCGTGCTTGTTTTCATCTTTGCTTGCTGCTCTGGCCTACCTGTCGTTATTCTCGTAATGTTAGCAATGACTGCTATTCCCTTAAACTGTTCCCTTTGGTCCACGCTCCCGCTACATTTGACTGGCATCACAGTGCTCTCCACGCACCAAAATCCGACCAACGTTCCTATTCAGATGCGTTGGAGAGAGACTCATCTCACCCCCACACCAGCTTTGTAACCTACTCTCGTGCTTGTTTTCATCTTTGCTTGCTGCTCTTGCCTACCTGTCGTTATTCTCGTAATGTTAGCAATGACTGCCATTCCCTTAAACTGTTCCGTTTGGTCCATGCTCCCGCTACATTTGACTGGCATCACAGTGCTCTCCACGCACCAAAATCCGACCAACGTTCCTATTCAGACGCGTTGGAGAGAGACTCATCTCACACCCGCACCAGCTTTGTAACCTACTCTCGTGCTTGTTTTCATCTTTGCTTGCTGCTCTGGCCTACCTGTCGTTATTCTCGTAATGTTAGCAATGACTGCTATTCCCTTAAACTGTTCCCTTTGGTCCATGCTCCCGCTACATTTGACTAGCACCACAGTGCTCTCCACGCGCCAAAATCCGACCAACGTTCCTATTCAGACGCGTTGGAGAGAGACTCATCTCACCCCCGCACCAGCTTTGTAACCTACTCTCGTGCTTGTTTTCATCTTTGCTTACTGCTCTGGCCTACCTGTCGTTATTCTCGTAATGTTAGCAATGACTGCTATTCCCTTAAACTGTTCCCTTTGGTCCATGCTCCCGCTACATTTGACTAGCACCACAGTGCTCTCCACGCACCAAAATCCGAACAACGGTCCTATTCAGACGCGTTGGAGAGAGACTCATCTCACCCCCGCACCAGCTTTGTAACCTACTCTCGTGCTTGTTTTCATCTTTGCTTGCTGCTCTGGCCTACCTGTCGTTATTCTCGTAATGTTAGCAATGACTGCTATTCCCTTAAACTGTTCCCTTTGGTCCATGCTCCCGCTACATTTGACTGGCATCACAGTGCTCTCCACGCATCAAAATCCGACCAACGTTCCTATTCAGACGCGTTGGAGGGGAGACTCATCTCACCCCCGCACCAGCTTTGTAACCTACTCTCGTGCTTGTTTTCATCTTTGCTTGCTGCTCTGGCCTACCTGCCGTTATTCTCGTAATGTTAGCAATGACTGCTATTACCTTAAACTGTTCCGTTTGGTCCATGCTCCCGCTACATTTGACTAGCACCACAGTGCTCTCCACGCGCCAAAATCCGACCAACGTTCCTATTCAGACGCGTTGGAGGGGAGACTCATCTCACACCCGCACCAGCTTTGTAACCTACTCTCGTGCTTGTTTTCATCTTTGCTTGCTGCTCTGGCCTACCTGTCGTTATTCTCGTAATGTTAGCAATGACTGCTATTCCCTTAAACTGTTCCCTTTGGTCCATGCTCCCGCTACATTTGACTAGCACCACAGTGCTCTCCACGCACCAAAATCCGAACAACGTTCCTATTCAGACGCGTTGGAGAGAGACTCATCTCACACCCGCACCAGCTTTGTAACCTACTCTCGTGCTTGTTTTCATCTTTGCTTGCTGCTCTGGCCTACCTGTCGTTATTCTCGTAATGTTAGCAATGACTGCTATTCCCTTAAAGTGTTCCCTTTGGTCCATGCTCCCGCTACATTTGACTAGCACCACAGTGCTCTCCACGCACCAAAATCCGAACAACGTTCCTATTCAGACGCGTTGGAGAGAGACTCATCTCACCCCCGCACCAGCTTTGTAACCTACTCTCGTGCTTGTTTTCATCTTTGCTTGCTGCTCTGGCCTACCTGTCGTTATTCTCGTAATGTTAGCAATGACTGCTATTCCCTTAAACTGTTCCCTTTGGTCCATGCTCCCGCTACATTTGACTGGCATCACAGTGCTCTCCACGCATCAAAATCCGACCAACGTTCCTATTCAGACGCGTTGGAGGGGAGACTCATCTCACCCCCGCACCAGCTTTGTAACCTACTCTCGTGCTTGTTTTCATCTTTGCTTGCTGCTCTGGCCTACCTGCCGTTATTCTCGTAATGTTAGCAATGACTGCTATTACCTTAAACTGTTCCGTTTGGTCCATGCTCCCGCTACATTTGACTAGCACCACAGTGCTCTCCACGCGCCAAAATCCGACCAACGTTCCTATTCAGACGCGTTGGAGAGAGACTCATCTCACCCCCGCACCAGCTTTGTAACCTACTCTCGTGCTTGTTTTCATCTTTGCTTGCTGCTCTGGCCTACCTGTCGTTATTCTCGTAATGTTAGCAATGACTGCTATTCCCTTAAACTGTTCCCTTTGGTCCATGCTCCCGCTACATTTGACTGGCATCACAGTGCTCTCCACGCACCAAAATCCGACCAACGTTCCTATTCAGACGCGTTGGAGGGGAGACTCATCTCACCCCCGCACCAGCTTTGTAACCTACTCTCGTGCTTGTTTTCATCTTTGCTTGCTGCTCTGGCCTACCTGCCGTTATTCTCGTAATGTTAGCAATGACTGCTATTACCTTAAACTGTTCCGTTTGGTCCATGCTCCCGCTACATTTGACTAGCACCACAGTGCTCTCCACGCGCCAAAATCCGACCAACGTTCCTATTCAGACGCGTTGGAGGGGAGACTCATCTCACACCCGCACCAGCTTTGTAACCTACTCTCGTGCTTGTTTTCATCTTTGCTTGCTGCTCTGGCCTACCTGTCGTTATTCTCGTAATGTTAGCAATGACTGCTATTCCCTTAAACTGTTCCCTTTGGTCCATGCTCCCGCTACATTTGACTAGCACCACAGTGCTCTCCACGCACCAAAATCCGAACAACGTTCCTATTCAGACGCGTTGGAGAGAGACTCATCTCACACCCGCACCAGCTTTGTAACCTACTCTCGTGCTTGTTTTCATCTTTGCTTGCTGCTCTGGCCTACCTGTCGTTATTCTCGTAATGTTAGCAATGACTGCTATTCCCTTAAAGTGTTCCCTTTGGTCCATGCTCCCGCTACATTTGACTAGCACCACAGTGCTCTCCACGCACCAAAATCCGAACAACGTTCCTATTCAGACGCGTTGGAGAGAGACTCATCTCACCCCCGCACCAGCTTTGTAACCTACTCTCGTGCTTGTTTTCATCTTTGCTTGCTGCTCTGGCCTACCTGTCGTTATTCTCGTAATGTTAGCAATGACTGCTATTCCCTTAAACTGTTCCCTTTGGTCCATGCTCCCGCTACATTTGACTGGCATCACAGTGCTCTCCACGCATCAAAATCCGACCAACGTTCCTATTCAGACGCGTTGGAGGGGAGACTCATCTCACCCCCGCACCAGCTTTGTAACCTACTCTCGTGCTTGTTTTCATCTTTGCTTGCTGCTCTGGCCTACCTGCCGTTATTCTCGTAATGTTAGCAATGACTGCTATTACCTTAAACTGTTCCGTTTGGTCCATGCTCCCGCTACATTTGACTAGCACCACAGTGCTCTCCACGCGCCAAAATCCGACCAACGTTCCTATTCAGACGCGTTGGAGAGAGACTCATCTCACCCCCGCACCAGCTTTGTAACCTACTCTCGTGCTTGTTTTCATCTTTGCTTGCTGCTCTGGCCTACCTGTCGTTATTCTCGTAATGTTAGCAATGACTGCTATTCCCTTAAACTGTTCCCTTTGGTCCATGCTCCCGCTACATTTGACTGGCATCACAGTGCTCTCCACGCACCAAAATCCGACCAACGTTCCTATTCAGACGCGTTGGAGGGGAGACTCATCTCACCCCCGCACCAGCTTTGTAACCTACTCTCGTGCTTGTTTTCATCTTTGCTTACTGCTCTGGCCTACCTGTCGTTATTCTCGTAATGTTAGCAATGACTGCTATTCCCTTAAACTGTTCCCTTTGGTCCATGCTCCCGCTACATTTGACTGGCATCACAGTGCTCTCCACGCACCAAAATCCGACCAACGTGCCTATTCAGACGCGTTGGAGGGGAGACTCATCTCACCCCCGCACCAGCTTTGTAACCTACTCTCGTGCTTGTTTTCATCTTTGCTTGCTGCTCTGGCCTACCTGTCGTTATTCTCGTAATGTTAGCAATGACTGCTATTACCTTAAACTGTTCCCTTTGGTCCATGCTCCCGCTACATTTGACTGGCATCACAGTGCTCTCCACGCACCAAAATCCGACCAACGTTCCTATTCAGACGCGTTGGAGGGGAGACTCATCTCATCCCCGCACCAGCTTTGTAACCTACTCTCGTGCTTGTTTTCATCTTTGCTTGCTGCTCTGGCCTACCTGTCGTTATTCTCGTAATGTTAGCAATGACTGCTATTCCCTTAAACTGTTCCCTTTGGTCCACGCTCCCGCTACATTTGACTGGCATCACAGTGCTCTCCACGCACCAAAATCCGACCAACGTTCCTATTCAGACGCGTTGGAGGGGAGACTCATCTCACCCCCGCACCAGCTTTGTAACCTACTCTCGTGCTTGTTTTCATCTTTGCTTGCTGCTCTGGCCTACCTGTCGTTATTCTCGTAATGTTAGCAATGACTGCTATTCCCTTAAACTGTTCCCTTTGGGCCATGCTCCCGCTACATTTGACTGGCATCACAGTGCTCTCCACGCACCAAAATCCGACCAACGTTCCTATTCAGACGCGTTGGAGGGGAGACTCATCTCACCCCCGCACCAGCTTTGTAACCTACTCTCGTGCTTGTTTTCATCTTTGCTTACTGCTCTGGCCTACCTGTCGTTATTCTCGTAATGTTAGCAATGACTGCTATTCCCTTAAACTGTTCCCTTTGGTCCATGCTCCCGCTACATTTGACTGGCATCACAGTGCTCTCCACGCACCAAAATCCGACCAACGTGCCTATTCAGACGCGTTGGAGGGGAGACTCATCTCACCCCCGCACCAGCTTTGTAACCTACTCTCGTGCTTGTTTCATCTTTGCTTGCTGCTCTGGCCTACCTGTCGTTATTCTCGTAATGTTAGCAATGACTGCTATTACCTTAAACTGTTCCCTTTGGTCCATGCTCCCGCTACATTTGACTGGCATCACAGTGCTCTCCACGCACCAAAATCCGACCAACGTTCCTATTCAGACGCGTTGGAGGGGAGACTCATCTCACCCCCGCACCAGCTTTGTAACCTACTCTCGTGCTTGTTTTCATCTTTGCTTGCTGCTCTGGCCTACCTGTCGTTATTCTCGTAATGTTAGCAATGACTGCTATTCCCTTAAACTGTTCCCTTTGGTCCACGCTCCCGCTACATTTGACTGGCATCACAGTGCTCTCCACGCACCAAAATCCGACCAACATTCCTATTCAGACGCGTTGGAGGGGAGACTCATCTCACCCCCGCACCAGCTTTGTAACCTACTCTCGTGCTAGTTTTCATCTTTGCTTGCTGCTCTGGCCTACCTGTCGTTATTCTCGTAATGTTAGCAATGACTGCTATTCCCTTAAACTGTTCCCTTTGGTCCATGCTCCCGCTACATTTGACTGGCATCACAGTGCTCTCCACGCACCAAAATCCGACCAACGTTCCTATTCAGATGCGTTGGAGAGAGACTCATCTCACCCCCACACCAGCTTTGTAACCTACTCTCGTGCTTGTTTTCATCTTTGCTTGCTGCTCTTGCCTACCTGTCGTTATTCTCGTAATGTTAGCAATGACTGCTATTCCCTTAAACTGTTCCCTTTGGTCCACGCTCCCGCTACATTTGACTGGCATCACAGTGCTCTCCACGCACCAAAATCCGACCAACGTTCCTATTCAGACGCGTTGGAGGGGAGACTCATCTCACCCCCGCACCAGCTTTGTAACCTACTCTCGTGCTTGTTTTCATCTTTGCTTGCTGCTCTGGCCTACCTGTCGTTATTCTCGTAATGTTAGCAATGACTGCTATTCCCTTAAACTGTTCCCTTTGGTCCACGCTCCCGCTACATTTGACTGGCATCACAGTGCTCTCCACGCACCAAAATCCGACCAACGTTCCTATTCAGATGCGTTGGAGAGAGACTCATCTCACCCCCACACCAGCTTTGTAACCTACTCTCGTGCTTGTTTTCATCTTTGCTTGCTGCTCTTGCCTACCTGTCGTTATTCTCGTAATGTTAGCAATGACTGCTATTCCCTTAAACTGTTCCGTTTGGTCCATGCTCCCGCTACATTTGACTGGCATCACAGTGCTCTCCACGCACCAAAATCCGACCAACGTTCCTATTCAGACGCGTTGGAGAGAGACTCATCTCACACCCGCACCAGCTTTGTAACCTACTCTCGTGCTTGTTTTAATCTTTGCTTGCTGCTCTGGCCTACCTGTCGTTATTCTCGTAATGTTAGCAATGACTGCTATTCCCTTAAACTGTTCCCTTTGGTCCATGCTCCCGCTACATTTGACTAGCACCACAGTGCTCTCCACGCGCCAAAATCCGACCAACGTTCCTATTCAGACGCGTTGGAGAGAGACTCATCTCACCCCCGCACCAGCTTTGTAACCTACTCTCGTGCTTGTTTTCATCTTTGCTTACTGCTCTGGCCTACCTGTCGTTATTCTCGTAATGTTAGCAATGACTGCTATTCCCTTAAACTGTTCCCTTTGGTCCATGCTCCCGCTACATTTGACTAGCACCACAGTGCTCTCCACGCACCAAAATCCGAACAACGTTCCTATTCAGACGCGTTGGAGAGAGACTCATCTCACCCCCGCACCAGCTTTGTAACCTACTCTCGTGCTTGTTTTCATCTTTGCTTGCTGCTCTGGCCTACCTGTCGTTATTCTCGTAATGTTAGCAATGACTGCTATTCCCTTAAACTGTTCCCTTTGGTCCATGCTCCCGCTACATTTGACTAGCACCACAGTGCTCTCCACGCACCAAAATCCGAACAACGTTCCTATTCAGACGCGTTGGAGAGAGACTCATCTCACCCCCGCACCAGCTTTGTAACCTACTCTCGTGCTTGTTTTCATCTTTGCTTGCTGCTCTGGCCTACCTGTCGTTATTCTCGTAATGTTAGCAATGACTGCTATTCCCTTAAACTGTTCCCTTTGGTCCATGCTCCCGCTACATTTGACTGGCATCACAGTGCTCTCCACGCATCAAAATCCGACCAACGTTCCTATTCAGACGCGTTGGAGGGGAGACTCATCTCACCCCCGCACCAGCTTTGTAACCTACTCTCGTGCTTGTTTTCATCTTTGCTTGCTGCTCTGGCCTACCTGCCGTTATTCTCGTAATGTTAGCAATGACTGCTATTACCTTAAACTGTTCCGTTTGGTCCATGCTCCCGCTACATTTGACTAGCACCACAGTGCTCTCCACGCGCCAAAATCCGACCAACGTTCCTATTCAGACGCGTTGGAGGGGAGACTCATCTCACACCCGCACCAGCTTTGTAACCTACTCTCGTGCTTGTTTTCATCTTTGCTTGCTGCTCTGGCCTACCTGTCGTTATTCTCGTAATGTTAGCAATGACTGCTATTCCCTTAAACTGTTCCCTTTGGTCCATGCTCCCGCTACATTTGACTAGCACCACAGTGCTCTCCACGCACCAAAATCCGAACAACGTTCCTATTCAGACGCGTTGGAGAGAGACTCATCTCACACCCGCACCAGCTTTGTAACCTACTCTCGTGCTTGTTTTCATCTTTGCTTGCTGCTCTGGCCTACCTGTCGTTATTCTCGTAATGTTAGCAATGACTGCTATTCCCTTAAACTGTTCCCTTTGGTCCATGCTCCCGCTACATTTGACTAGCACCACAGTGCTCTCCACGCACCAAAATCCGAACAACGTTCCTATTCAGACGCGTTGGAGAGAGACTCATCTCACCCCCGCACCAGCTTTGTAACCTACTCTCGTGCTTGTTTTCATCTTTGCTTGCTGCTCTGGCCTACCTGTCGTTATTCTCGTAATGTTAGCAATGACTGCTATTCCCTTAAACTGTTCCCTTTGGTCCATGCTCCCGCTACATTTGACTGGCATCACAGTGCTCTCCACGCATCAAAATCCGACCAACGTTCCTATTCAGACGCGTTGGAGGGGAGACTCATCTCACCCCCGCACCAGCTTTGTAACCTACTCTCGTGCTTGTTTTCATCTTTGCTTGCTGCTCTGGCCTACCTGCCGTTATTCTCGTAATGTTAGCAATGACTGCTATTACCTTAAACTGTTCCGTTTGGTCCATGCTCCCGCTACATTTGACTAGCACCACAGTGCTCTCCACGCGCCAAAATCCGACCAACGTTCCTATTCAGACGCGTTGGAGAGAGACTCATCTCACCCCCGCACCAGCTTTGTAACCTACTCTCGTGCTTGTTTTCATCTTTGCTTGCTGCTCTGGCCTACCTGTCGTTATTCTCGTAATGTTAGCAATGACTGCTATTCCCTTAAACTGTTCCCTTTGGTCCATGCTCCCGCTACATTTGACTGGCATCACAGTGCTCTCCACGCACCAAAATCCGACCAACGTTCCTATTCAGACGCGTTGGAGGGGAGACTAATCTCACCCCTGCACCAGCTTTGTAACCTACTCTCGTGCTTGTTTTCATCTTTGCTTGCTGCTCTGGCCTACCTGTCGTTATTCTCGTAATGTTAGCAATGACTGCTATTCCCTTAAACTGTTCCCTTTGGTCCATGCTCCCGCTACATTTGACTGGCATCACAGTGCTCTCCACGCACCAAAATCCGACCAACGTTCCTATTCAGACGCGTTGGAGGGGAGACTCATCTCACCCCCGCACCAGCTTTGTAACCTACTCTCGTGCTTGTTTTCATCTTTGCTTGCTGCTCTGGCCTACCTGTCGTTATTCTCGTAATGTTAGAAATGACTGCTATTACCTTAAACTGTTCCCTTTGGTCCATGCTCCCGCTACATTTGACTGGCATCACAGTGCTCTCCACGCACCAAAATCCGACCAACGTTCCTATTCAGACGCGTTGGAGGGGAGACTCATCTCACCCCCGCACCAGCTTTGTAACCTACTCTCGTGCATGTTTTCATCTTTGCTTGCTGCTCTGGCCTACCTGTCGTTATTCTCGTAATGTTAGCAATGACTGCTATTCCCTTAAACTGTTCCCTTTGGTCCATGCTCCCGCTACATTTGACTGGCATCACAGTGCTCTCCACGCACCAAAATCCGACCAACGTTCCTATTCAGACGCGTTGGAGGGGAGACTCATCTCACCCCCGCACCAGCTTTGTAACCTACTCTCGTGCTTGTTTTCATCTTTGCTTACTGCTCTGGCCTACCTGTCGTTATTCTCGTAATGTTAGCAATGACTGCTATTCCCTTAAACTGTTCCCTTTGGTCCATGCTCCCGCTACATTTGACTGGCATCACAGTGCTCTCCACGCACCAAAATCCGACCAACGTGCCTATTCAGACGCGTTGGAGGGGAGACTCATCTCACCCCCGCACCAGCTTTGTAACCTACTCTCGTGCTTGTTTTCATCTTTGCTTGCTGCTCTGGCCTACCTGTCGTTATTCTCGTAATGTTAGCAATGACTGCTATTACCTTAAACTGTTCCCTTTGGTGCATGCTCCCGCTACATTTGACTGGCATCACAGTGCTCTCCACGCACCAAAATCCGACCAACGTTCCTATTCAGACGCGTTGGAGGGGAGACTCATCTCATCCCCGCACCAGCTTTGTAACCTACTCTCGTGCTTGTTTTCATCTTTGCTTGCTGCTCTGGCCTACCTGTCGTTATTCTCGTAATGTTAGCAATGACTGCTATTCCCTTAAACTGTTCCCTTTGGTCCACGCTCCCGCTACATTTGACTGGCATCACAGTGCTCTCCACGCACCAAAATCCGACCAACGTTCCTATTCAGACGCGTTGGAGGGGAGACTCATCTCACCCCCGCACCAGCTTTGTAACCTACTCTCGTGCTTGTTTTCATCTTTGCTTGCTGCTCTGGCCTACCTGTCGTTATTCTCGTAATGTTAGCAATGACTGCTATTCCCTTAAACTGTTCCCTTTGGTCCATGCTCCCGCTACATTTGACTGGCATCACAGTGCTCTCCACGCACCAAAATCCGACCAACGTTCCTATTCAGACGCGTTGGATTGGCGACTCATCTCACCCCCGCACCAGCTTTGTAACCTACTCTCGTGCTTGTTTTCATCTTTGCTTGCTGCTCTGGCCTACCTGTCGTTATTCTCGTAATGTTAGCAATGACTGCTATTCCCTTAAACTGTTCCGTTTGGTCCATGCTCCCGCTACATTTGACTGGCACCACAGTGTTGTCCACGCGCCAAAATCCGACCAACGTTCCTATTCAGACGCGTTGGAGAGAGACTCATCTCACCCCCGCACCAGCTTTGTAACCTACTCTCGTGCTTGTTTTCATCTTTGTTTGCTGCTCTGGCCTACCTGTCGTTATTCTCGTAATGTTAGCAATGACTGCTATTCCCTTAAACTGTTCCCTTTGGTCCATGCTCCCGCTACATTTGACTGGCATCACAGTGCTCTCCACGCACCAAAATCCGACCAACGTGCCTATTCAGACGCGTTGGAGGGGAGACTCATCTCACCCCCGCACCAGCTTTGTAACCTACTCTCGTGCTTGTTTTCATCTTTGCTTGCTGCTCTGGCCTACCTGTCGTTATTCTCGTAATGTTAGCAATGACTGCTATTACCTTAAACTGTTCCCTTTGGTCCATGCTCCCGCTACATTTGACTGGCATCACAGTGCTCTCCACGCACCAAAATCCGACCAACGTTCCTATTCAGACGCGTTGGAGGGGAGACTCATCTCACCCCCGCACCAGCTTTGTAACCTACTCTCGTGCTTGTTTTCATCTTTGCTTGCTGCTCTGGCCTACCTGTCGTTATTCTCGTAATGTTAGCAATGACTGCTATTCCCTTAAACTGTTCCCTTTGGTCCACGCTCCCGCTACATTTGACTGGCATCACAGAGCTCTCCACGCACCAAAATCCGACCAACGTTCCTATTCAGACGCGTTGGAGGGGAGACTCATCTCACCCCCGCACCAGCTTTGTAACCTACTCTCGTGCTTGTTTTCATCTTTGCTTGCTGCTCTGGCCTACCTGTCGTTATTCTCGTAATGTTAGCAATGACTGCTATTCCCTTAAACTGTTCCCTTTGGTCCATGCTCCCGCTACATTTGACTGGCATCACAGTGCTCTCCACGCACCAAAATCCGACCAACGTTCCTATTCAGACGCGTTGGATTGGCGACTCATCTCACCCCCGCACCAGCTTTGTAACCTACTCTCGTGCTTGTTTTCATCTTTGCTTGCTGCTCTGGCCTACCTGTCGTTATTCTCGTAATGTTAGCAATGACTGCTATTCCCTTAAACTGTTCCGTTTGGTCCATGCTCCCGCTACATTTGACTGGCACCACAGTGTTGTCCACGCGCCAAAATCCGACCAACGTTCCTATTCAGACGCGTTGGAGAGAGACTCATCTCACCCCCGCACCAGCTTTGTAACCTACTCTCGTGCATGTTTTCATCTTTGCTTACTGCTCTGGCCTACCATCCGTTATTCTCGTAATGTTAGCAATGACTGCTATTCCCTTAAACTGTTCCCTTTGGTCCATGCTCCCGCTACATTTGACTGGCATCACAGTGCTCTCCACGCACCAAAATCCGACCAACGTGCCTATTCAGACGCGTTGGAGGGGAGACTCATCTCACCCCCGCACCAGCTTTGTAACCTACTCTCGTGCTTGTTTTCATCTTTGCTTGCTGCTCTGGCCTACCTGTCGTTATTCTCGTAATGTTAGCAATGACTGCTATTCCCTTAAACTGTTCCCTTTGGTCCATGCTCCCGCTACATTTGACTGGCATCACAGTGCTCTCCACGCACCAAAATCCGACCAACGTTCCTATTCAGACGCGTTGGAGGGGAGACTCATCTCACCCCCGCACCAGCTTTGTAACCTACTCTCGTGCTTGTTTTCATCTTTGCTTGCTGCTCTGGCCTACCTGTCGTTATTTTCGTAATGTTAGCAATGACTGCTATTCCCTTAAACTGTTCCCTTTGGTCCATGCTCCCGCTACATTTGACTGGCATCACAGTGCTCTCCACGCACCAAAATCCGACCAACGTTCCTATTCAGACGCGTTGGAGGGGAGACTCATCTCACCCCCGCACCAGCTTTGTAACCTACTCTCGTGCTTGTTTTCATCTTTGCTTGCTGCTCTGGCCTACCTGTCGTTATTCTCGTAATGTTAGCAATGACTGCTATTACCTTAAACTGTTCCTTTTGGTCCATGCTCCCGCTACATTTGACTGGCATCACAGTGCTCTCCACGCACCAAAATCTGGTCAACGTTCCTATTCAGACGCGTTGGAGGGGAGACTCATCTCACCCCCGCACCAGCTTTGTAACCTACTCTCGTGCTTGTTTTCATCTTTGCTTGCTGCTCTGGCCTACCTGTCGTTATTCTCGTAATGTTAGCAATGACTGCTATTCCCTTAAACTGTTCCCTTTGGTCCATGTTCCCGCTACATTGGACTGGCATCACAGTGCTCTCCACGCACCAAAATCCGACCAACGTTCCTATTCAGACGCGTTGGAGGGGAGACTCTTCTCACCCCCGCACCAGCTTTGTAACCTACTCTCGTGCTTGTTTTCATCTTTGCTTGCTGCTCTGGCCTACCTGTCGTTATTCTCGTAATGTTAGCAATGACTGCTATTCCCTTAAACTGTTCCCTTTGGTCCATGCTCCCGCTACATTTGACTGGCATCACAGTGCTCTCCACGCACCAAAATCCGACCAACGTTCCTATTCAGACGCGTTGGATGGGAGACTCATCTCACCCTCGCACCAGCTTTGTAACCCACTCTCGTGCTTGTTTTCATCTTTGCTTGCTGCTCTGGCCTACCTGTCGTTATTCTCGTAATGTTAGCAATGACTGCTATTCCCTTAAACTGTTCCCTTTGGTCCATGTTCCCGCTACATTTGACTGGCATCACAGTGCTCTCCACGCACCAAAATCCGACCAACGTTCCTATTCAGACGCGTTGGAGGGGAGACTCATCTCACCCCCGCACCAGCTTTGTAACCTACTCTCGTGCTTGTTTTCATCTTTGCTTGCAGCTCTGGCCTACCTGTCGTTATTCTCGTAATGTTAGCAATGACTGCTATTCCATTAAACTGTTCCCTTTGGTCCATGTTCCCGCTACATTGGACTGGCATCACAGTGCTCTCGACGCATCAAAATCCGACCAACGTTCCTATTCAGACGCGTTGGAGGGGAGACTCATCCCACCCCCGCACCAGCTTTGTAACCTACTCTCGTGCTTGTTTTCATCTTTGCTTGCTGCTCTGGCCTACCTGTCGTTATTCTCGTAATGTTAGCAATGAGTGCTATTCCCTTAAACTGTTCCCTTTGGTCCATGCTCCCGCTACATTTGACTGGCATCACAGTGCTCTCCACGCTCAAAATCCGACCAACGTTCCTATTCAGACGCGTTGGAGGGGAGACTCATCTCACCCCCGCACCAGCTTTGTAACCCACTCTCGTGCTTGTTTTCATCTTTGCTTGCTGCTCTGGCCTACCTGTCGTTATTCTCGTAATGTTAGCAATGACTGCTATTCCCTTAAACAGTTCCCTTTGGTCCATGCTCCCGCTACATTTGACTGGCACCACAGTGCTCTCCACGCACCAAAATCCGACCAACGTTCCTATTCAGACGCGTTGGAGGGGAGACTCATCTCACCCTCGCACCAGCTTTGTAACCTACTCTCTTGCTTGTTTTCATCTTTGCTTGCTGCTCTGGCCTACCTGTCGTTATTCTCGTAATGTTAGCAATGACTGCTATTCCCTTAAACTGTTCCCTTTGGTCCATGCTCCCGCTACATTTGACTGGCACCACAGTGCTCTCCACGCGCCAAAATCCGACCAACGTTCCCATTCAGACGCGTTGGAGGGGAGACTCATCTCACCCCCGCACCAGCTTTGTAACCTACTCTCGTGCTTGTTTTCATCTTTGCTTGCTGCTCTGGCCTACCTGTCGTTATTCTCGTAATGTTAGCAATGACTGCTATTCCCTTAAACTGTTCCCTTTGGTCCATGCTCCCGCTACATTTGACTGGCACCACAGTGCTCTCCACGCACCAAAATCCGACCAACGTTCCTATTCAGACGCGTTGGAGGGGAGACTCATCTCACCCTCGCACCAGCTTTGTAACCTACTCTCGTGCTTGTTTTCATCTTTGCTTGCTGCTCTGGCCTACCTGTCGTTATTCTCGTAATGTTAGCAATGACTGCTATTCCCTTAAACTGTTCCGTTTGGTCCATGCTCCCGCTACATTTGACTGGCACCACAGTGTTGTCCACGCGCCAAAATCCGACCAACGTTCCTATTCAGACGCGTTGGAGAGAGACTCATCTCACCCCCGCACCAGCTTTGTAACCTACTCTCGTGCTTGTTTTCATCTTTGTTTGCTGCTCTGGCCTACCTGTCGTTATTCTCGTAATGTTAGCAATGACTGCTATTCCCTTAAACTGTTCCCTTTGGTCCATGCTCCCGCTACATTTGACTGGCATCACAGTGCTCTCCACGCACCAAAATCCGACCAACGTGCCTATTCAGACGCGTTGGAGGGGAGACTCATCTCACCCCCGCACCAGCTTTGTAACCTACTCTCGTGCTTGTTTTCATCTTTGCTTGTTGCTCTGGCCTACCTGTCGTTATTCTCGTAATGTTAGCAATGACTGCTATTCCCTTAAACTGTTCCCTTTGGTCCATGCTCCCGCTACATTTGACTGGCATCACAGTGCTCTCCACGCACCAAAATCCGACCAACGTTCCCATTCAGACGCGTTGGAGGGGAGACTCATCTCACCCCCGCACCAGCTTTGTAACCTACTCTCGTGCTTGTTTTCATCTTTGCTTGCTGCTCTGGCCTACCTGTCGTTATTCTCGTAATGTTAGCAATGACTGCTATTCCCTTAAACTGTTCCCTTTGGTCCATGCTCCCGCTACATTTGACTGGCATCACAGTGCTCTCCACGCACCAAAATCCGACCAACGTTCCTATTCAGACGCGTTGGATTGGCGACTCATCTCACCCCCGCACCAGCTTTGTAACCTACTCTCGTGCTTGTTTCCATCTTTGCTTGCTGCTCTGGCCTACCTGTCGTTATTCTCGTAATGTTAGCAATGACTGCTATTCCCTTAAACTGTTCCGTTTGGTCCATGCTCCCGCTACATTTGACTGGCACCACAGTGTTGTCCACGCGCCAAAATCCGACCAACGTTAGTATTCAGACGCGTTGGAGAGAGACTCATCTCACCCCCGCACCAGCTTTGTAACCTACTCTCGTGCATGTTTTCATCTTTGCTTACTGCTCTGGCCTACCTGTCGTTATTCTCGTAATGTTAGCAATGACTGCTATTCCCTTAAACTGTTCCCTTTGGTCCATGCTCCCGCTACATTTGACTGGCATCACAGTGCTCTCCACGCACCAAAATCCGACCAACGTGCCTATTCAGACGCGTTGGAGGGGAGACTCATCTCACCCCCGCACCAGCTTTGTAACCTACTCTCGTGCTTGTTTTCAGCTTTGCTTGCTGCTCTGGCCTACCTGTCGTTATTCTCGTAATGTTAGCAATGACTGCTATTCCCTTAAACTGTTCCCTTTGGTCCATGCTCCCGCTACATTTGACTGGCATCACAGTGCTCTCCACGCACCAAAATCCGACCAACGTTCCTATTCAGACGCGTTGGAGGGGAGACTCATCTCACCCCCGCACCAGCTTTGTAACCTACTCTCGTGCTTGTTTTCATCTTTGCTTGCTGCTCTGGCCTACCTGTCGTTATTCTCGTAATGTTAGCAATGACTGCTATTCCCTTAAACTGTTCCCTTTGGTCCATGCTCCCGCTACATTTGACTGGCATCACAGTGCTCTCCACGCACCAAAATCCGACCAACGTTCCTATTCAGACGCGTTGGAGGGGAGACTCATCTCACCCCCGCACCAGCTTTGTAACCTACTCTCGTGCTTGTTTTCATCTTTGCTTGCTGCTCTGGCCTACCTGTCGTTATTCTCGTAATGTTAGCAATGACTGCTATTACCTTAAACTGTTCCTTTTGGTCCATGCTCCCGCTACATTTGACTGGCATCACAGTGCTCTCCACGCACCAAAATATGGTCAACGTTCCTATTCAGACGCGTTGGAGGGGAGACTCATCTCACCCCCGCACCAGCTTTGTAACCTACTCTCGTGCTTGTTTTCATCTTTGCTTGCTGCTCTGGCCTACCTGTCGTTATTCTCGTAATGTTAGCAATGACTGCTATTCCCTTAAACTGTTCCCTTTGGTCCATGTTCCCGCTACATTGGACTGGCATCACAGTGCTCTCCACGCACCAAAATCCGACCAACGTTCCTATTCAGACGCGTTGGAGGGGAGACTCTTCTCACCCCCGCACCAGCTTTGTAACCTACTCTCGTGCTTGTTTTCATCTTTGTTTGCTGCTCTGGCCTACCTGTCGTTATTCTCGTAATGTTAGCAATGACTGCTATTCCCTTAAACTGTTCCCTTTGGTCCATGCTCCCGCTACATTTGACTGGCATCACAGTGCTCTCCACGCACCAAAATCCGACCAACGTTCCTATTCAGACGCGTTGGAGGGGAGACTCATCTCACCCTCGCACCAGCTTTGTAACCCACTCTCGTGCTTGTTTTCATCTTTGCTTGCTGCTCTGGCCTACCTGTCGTTATTCTCGTAATGTTAGCAATGACTGCTATTCCCTTAAACTGTTCCCTTTGGTCCATGTTCCCGCTACATTTGACTGGCATCACAGTGCTCTCCACGCACCAAAATCCGACCAACGTTCCTATTCAGACGCGTTGGAGGGGAGACTCATCTCACCCCCGCACCAGCTTTGTAACCTACTCTCGTGCTTGTTTTCATCTTTGCTTGCAGCTCTGGCCTACCTGTCGTTATTCTCGTAATGTTAGCAATGACTGCTATTCCATTAAACTGTTCCCTTTGGTCCATGTTCCCGCTACATTGGACTGGCATCACAGTGCTCTCGACGCATCAAAATCCGACCAACGTTCCTATTCAGACGCGTTGGAGGGGAGACTCATCTCACCCCCGCACCAGCTTTGTAACCTACTCTCGTGCTTGTTTTCATCTTTGCTTGCTGCTCTGGCCTACCTGTCGTTATTCTCGTAATGTTAGCAATGACTGCTATTCCCTTAAACTGTTCCCTTTGGTCCATGCTCCAGCTACATTTGACTGGCATCACAGTGCTCTCCACGCTCAAAATCCGACCAACGTTCCTATTCAGACGCGTTGGAGGGGAGACTCATCTCACCCCCGCACCAGCTTTGTAACCCACTCTCGTGCTTGTTTTCATCTTTGCTTGCTGCTCTGGCCTACCTGTCGTTATTCTCGTAATGTTAGCAATGACTGCTATTCCCTTAAACAGTTCCCTTTGGTCCATGCTCCCGCTACATTTGACTGGCACCACAGTGCTCTCCACGCACCAAAATCCGACCAACGTTCCAATTCAGACGCGTTGGAGGGGAGACTCATCTCACCCTCGCACCAGCTTTGTAACCTACTCTCTTGCTTGTTTTCATCTTTGCTTGCTGCTCTGGCCTACCTGTCGTTATTCTCGTAATGTTAGCAATGACTGCTATTCCCTTAAACTGTTCCCTTTGGTCCATGCTCCCGCTACATTTACTGGCACCACAGTGCTCTCTACGTGCCAAAATCCGACCAACGTTCCCATTCAGACGCGTTGGAGGGGAGACTCATCTCACCCCCGCACCAGCTTTGTAACCTACTCTCGTGCTTGTTTTCATCTTTGCTTGCTGCTCTGGCCTACCTGTCGTTATTCTCGTAATGTTAGCAATGACTGCTATTCCCTTAAACTGTTCCCTTTGGTCCATGCTCCCGCTACATTTGACTGGCACCACAGTGCTCTCCACGCACCAAAATCCGACCAACGTTCCTATTCAGACGCGTTGGAGGGGAGACTCATCTCACCCTCGCACCAGCTTTGTAACCTACTCTCGTGCTTGTTTTCATCTTTGCTTGCTGCTCTGGCCTACCTGTCGTTATTCTCGTAATGTTAGCAATGACTGCTATTCCCTTAAACTGTTCCCTTTGGTCCATGTTCCCGCTACATTGGACTGGCATCACAGTGCTCTCCACGCACCAAAATCCGACCAACGTTCCTATTCAGACGCGTTGGAGGGGAGACTCATCTCACCCCCGCACCAGCTTTGTAACCCACTCTCGTGCTTGTTTTCATCTTTGCTTGCTGCTCTGGCCTACCTGTCGTTATTCTCGTAATGTTAGCAATGACTGCTATTCCCTTAAACAGTTCCCTTTGGTCCATGCTCCCGCTACATTTGACTGGCACCACAGTGCTCTCCACGCACCAAAATCCGACCAACGTTCCTATTCAGACGCGTTGGAGGGGAGACTCATCTCACCCTCGCACCAGCTTTGTAACCTACTCTCGTGCTTGTTTTCATCTTTGCTTGCTGCTCTGGCCTACCGGTCGTTATTCTCGTAATGTTAGCAATGACTGCTATTACCTTAAACTGTTCCGTTTGGTCCATGCTCCCGCTACATTTGACTGGCACCACAGTGCTCTCCACGCGCCAAAATCCGACCAACGTTCCCATTCAGACGCGTTGGAGGGGAGACTCATCTCACCCCCGCACCAGCTTTGTAACCTACTCTCGTGCTTGTTTTCATCTTTGCTTGCTGCTCTGGCCTACCTGTCGTTATTCTCGTAATGTTAGCAATGACTGCTATTCCCTTAAACTGTTCCCTTTGGTCCATGCTCCCGCTACATATGACTGGCATCGCAGTGCTCTCCACGCGCCAAAATCCGACCAACGTTCCTATTCAGACGCGTTGGAGGGGAGACTCATCTCACCCCCGCACCAGCTTTGTAACCTACTCTCGTGCTTGTTTTATCTTTGCTTGCTGCTCTGGCCTACCTGTCGTTATTCTCGTAATGTTAGCAATGACTGCTATTACCTTAAACTGTTCCCTATGGTCCATGCTCCAGTTACATTTGACTGGCATCACAGTGCTCTCCACGCACCAAAATCCGACCAAAGTTCCTATTCAGACGCGTTGGAGGGGAGACTCATCTAACCCCCGCACCAGCTTTGTAACCTACTCTCGTGCTTGTTTTCATCTTTGCTTGCTGCTCTGGCCTACCTGTCGTTATTCTCGTAATGTTAGCAATGACTGCTATTCCCTTAAACTGTTCCCTTTGGTCCATGCTCCCGCTACATTTGACTGGCATCACAGTGCTCTCCACGCACCAAAATCCGACCAACGTTCCTATTCAGACGCGTTGGAGGGGAGACTCATCTCACCCCCGCACCAGCTTTGTAACCTACTCTCGTGCTTGTTTTCATCTTTGCTTGCTGCTCTGGCCTACCTGTCGTTATTCTCGTAATGTTAGGAATGACTGCTATTCCCTTAAACTGTTCCCTTTGGTCCATGCTCCCGCTACATTTGACTGGCATCACAGTGCTCTCCACACAACAAAATCCGACCAACGTTCCTATTTAGACGCGTTGGAGGGGAGACTCATCTCACCCCCGCACCAGCTTTGTAACCTACTCTCGTGCTTGTTTTCATCTTTGCTTGCTGCTCTGGCCTACCTGCCGTTATTCTCGTAATGTTAGCAATGACTGCTATTACCTTAAACTGTTCCGTTTGGTCCATGCTCCCGCTACATTTGACTAGCACCACAGTGCTCTCCACGCGCCAAAATCCGACCAACGTTCCTATTCAGACGCGTTGGAGAGAGACTCATCTCACCCCCGCACCAGCTTTGTAAACTACTCTCGTGCTTGTTTTCATCTTTGCTTGCTGCTCTGGCCTACCTGTCGTTATTCTCGTAATGTTAGCAATGACTGCCATTCCCTTAAACTGTTCCCTTTGGTCCATGTTCCCGCTACATTGGACTGGCATCACAGTGCTCTCGACGCACCAAAATCCGACCAACGTTCCTATTCAGACGCGTTGGAGGGGAGACTCATCTCACCCCCGCACCAGCTTTGTAACCTACTCTCGTGCTTGTTTTCATCTTTGCTTGCTGCTCTGGCCTACCTGTCGTTATTCTCGTAATGTTAGCAATGACTGCTATTCCCTTAAACTGTTCCCTTTGGTTCATGTTCCCGCTACATTGGACTGGCATCACAGTGCTCTCGACGCACCAAAATCCGACCAACGTTCCTATTCAGACGCGTTGGAGGGGAGACTCATCTCACCCCCGCACCAGCTTTGTAACCTACTCTCGTGCTTGTTTTCATCTTTGCTTGCTGCTCTGGCCTACCTGTCGTTATTCTCGTAATGTTAGCAATGACTGCTATTCCCTTAAACTGTTCCCTTTGGTCCATGTTCCCGCTACATTGGACTGGCATCACAGTGCTCTCCACGCACCAAAATCCGACCAACGTTCCTATTCAGACGCGTTGGAGGGGAGACTCATCTCACCCCCGCACCAGCTTTGTAACCTACTCTCGTGCTTGTTTTCATCTTTGCTTGCTGCTCTGGCCTACCTGCCGTTATTCTCGTAATGTTAGGAATGACTGCTATTCCCTTAAACTGTTCCCTTTGGTCCATGCTCCCGCTACATTTGACTGGCATCACAGTGCTCTCCACACAACAAAATCCGACCAACGTTCCTATTCAGACGCGTTGGAGGGGAGACTCTTCTCACCCCCGCACCAGCTTTGTAACCCACTCTCGTCCTTGTTTTCATCTTTGCTTGCTGCTCTGGCCTACCTGTCGTTATTCTCGTAATGTTAGCAATGACTGCTATTCCCTTAAACAGTTCCCTTTGGTCCATGCTCCCGCTACATTTGACTGGCACCACAGTGCTCTCCACGCACCAAAATCCGACCAACGTTCCTATTCAGACGCGTTGGAGGGGAGACTCATCTCACCCTCGCACCAGCTTTGTAACCTACTCTCGTGCTTGTTTTCATCTTTGCTTGCTGCTCTGGCCTACCTGTCGTTATTCTCGTAATGTTAGCAATGACTGCTATTCCCTTAAACTGTTCCCTTTGGTCCATGCTCCCGCTACATTTGACTGGCATCACAGTACTCTCCACGCACCAAAATCCGACCAACGTTCCTATTCAGACGCGTTGGAGGGGAGACTCATCTCACCCCCGCACCAGCTTTGTAACCTACTCTCGTGCTTGTTTTCATCTTTGCTTGCTGCTCTGGCCTACCGGTCGTTATTCTCGTAATGTTAGCAATGACTGCTATTACCTTAAACTGTTCCGTTTGGTCCATGCTCCCGCTACATTTGACTGGCACCACAGTGCTCTCCACGCGCCAAAATCCGACCAACGTTCCCATTCAGACGCGTTGGAGGGGAGACTCATCTCACCCCCGCACCAGCTTTGTAACCTACTCTCGTGCTTGTTTTCATCTTTGCTTGCTGCTCTGGCCTACCTGTCGCTATTCTCGTAATGTTAGCAATGACTGCTATTCCCTTAAACTGTTCCCTTTGGTCCATGCTCCCGCTACATATGACTGGATTCGCAGTGCTCTCCACGCGCCAAAATCCGACCAACGTTCCTATTCAGACGCGTTGGAGGGGAGACTCATCTCACCCCGCACCAGCTTTGTAACCTACTCTCGTGCTTGTTTTATCTTTGCTTGCTGCTCTGGCCTACCTGTCGTTATTCTCGTAATGTTAGCAATGACTGCTATTACCTTAAACTGTTCCCTATGGTCCATGCTCCAGTTACATTTGACTGGCATCACAGTGCTCTCCACGCACCAAAATCCGACCAAAGTTCCTATTCAGACGCGTTGGAGGGGAGACTCATCTCACCCCCGCACCAGCTTTGTAACCTACTCTCGTGCTTGTTTTCATCTTTGCTTTCTGCTCTGGCCTACCTGTCGTTATTCTCGTAATGTTAGCAATGACTGCTATTCCCTTAAACTGTTCCCTTTGGTCCATGCTCCCGCTACATTTGACTGGCATCACAGTGCTCTCCACGCACCAAAATCCGACCAACGTTCCTATTCAGACGCGTTGGAGGGGAGACTCATCTCACCCCCGCACCAGCTTTGTAACCTACTCTCGTGCTTGTTTTCATCTTTGCTTGCTGCTCTGGCCTACCTGTCGTTATTCTCGTAATGTTAGCAATGACTGCTATTCCCTTAAACTGTTCCCTTTGGTCCATGCTCCCGCTACATTTGACTGGCATCACAGTGCTCTCCACACAACAAAATCCGACCAACGTTCCTATTCAGACGCGTTGGAGGGGAGACTCATCTCACCCCCGCACCAGCTTTGTAACCTACTCTCGTGCTTGTTTTCATCTTTGCTTGCTGCTCTGGCCTACCTGCCGTTATTCTCGTAATGTTAGCAATGACTGCTATTACCTTAAACTGTTCCGTTTGGTCCATGCTCCCGCTACATTTGACTAGCACCACAGTGCTCTCCACGCGCCAAAATCCGACCAACGTTCCTATTCAGACGCGTTGGAGAGAGAATCATCTCACCCCCGCACCAGCTTTGTAAACTACTCTCGTGCTTGTTTTCATCTTTGCTTGCTGCTCTGGCCTACCTGTCGTTATTCTCGTAATGTTAGCAATGACTGCTATTCCCTTAAACTGTTCCCTTTGGTCCATGCTCCCGCTACATTTGACTGGCATCACAGTGCCCTCCACGCACCAAAATCCGACCAACGTTCCTATTGAGACGCGTTGGAGGGGAGACTCATCTCACCCCCGCACCAGCTTTGTAACCTACTCTCGTGCTTGTTTTCATCTTTGCTTGCTGCTCTGGCCTACCTGTCGTTATTCTCGTAATGTTAGCAATGACTGCTATTCCCTTAAACTGTTCCCTTTGGTCCATGCTCCCGCTACATTTGACTTGCACCACAGTGCTCTCCACGCACCAAAATCCGACCAACATTCCTATTCAGACGCGTTGGAGGGGAGACTCATCTCACCCCCGCACCAGCTTTGTAACCTACTCTCGTGCTTGTTTTCATCTTTGCTTGCTGCTCTGGCCTACCTGCCGTTATTCTCGTAATGTTAGCAATGACTGCTATTACCTTAAACTGTTCCGTTTGGCCCATGCTCCCACTACATTTGACTAGCACCACAGTGCTCTCCACGCGCCAAAATCCGACCAACGTTCGTATTCAGACGCGTTGGAGAGAGACTTACCTCACCCCCGCACCAGGTTTGTAACCTACTCTCGTGCTTGTTTTCATGTTTGCTTGCTGCTCTGGCCTACCTGCCGTTATTCTCGTAATGTTAGCAATGACTGCTATTACCTTTAACTGTTCCGTTTGGTCCATGCTCCCGCTACATTTGACTAGCACCACAGTGCTCTCCACGCGCCAAAATCCGACCAACGTTCCTATTCAGACGCGTTGGAGAGAGAATCATCTCACCCCCGCACCAGCTTTGTAAACTACTCTCGTGCTTGTTTTCATCTTTGCTTGCTGCTCTGGCCTACCTGTCGTTATTCTCGTAATGTTAGCAATGACTGCTATTCCCTTAAACTGTTCCCTTTGGTCCATGCTCCCGCTACATTTGACTGGCATCACAGTGCCCTCCACGCACCAAAATCCGACCAACGTTCCTATTGAGACGCGTTGGAGGGGAGACTCATCTCACCCCCGCACCAGCTTTGTTACCAACACTCGTGCTGGTTTTCATCTTTGCTTACTGCTCTGGCCTACCTGTCGTTATTCTCGTAATGTTAGCAATGACTGCTATTCCCTTAAACTGTTCCCTTTGGTCGTAGCTCCCGCTACACTTGACTGGCACCACAGTTCTCTCCACGCACCAAAATCCGATCAACGTTCCTATTCAAACACGTTGGAGGGGAGACTCCTCTCACCCCCGCACCAGCTTTGTAACCTACTCTCGTGCTTGTTTTCATTTTGCTTGCTGCTCTGGCCTACCTGCAGTTATTCTCGTAATGTTGGCAATGACTGCTATTCCCTTAAACTGTTCCCTTTGGTCCATGCTACCGCTACATTTCACTGGCACCACAGTGCTCTCCACGCACCAAACTCCGACCAACGTTCCTATTCAGACACGTTGGAGGAGAGACTCATCTCGTCCCCGCACCAGCTTTGTAACCTACTCTCGTGCTTGTTTTCATCTTTGCTTGCTGCTCTGGCCTACCTGTCGTTATTCTCGTAATGTTAGCAATGACTGCTATTACCTTAAACTGTTCCGTTTGGTCCATGCTCCCGCTACATTTGACTGGCATCACAGTGCTATCCACGCACCAAAATACGACCAACGTTCCTATTCAGACGCGTTGGAGGGGAGACTCATCTCACCCCCGCACCAGCTTTGTAACCTACTCTCGTGCTTGTTTTCATCTTTGCTTGCTCCTCTGGCCTACCTGTCGTTATTCTCGTAATGTTAGCAATGACTGCTATTCCCTTAAACTGTTCCCTTTGGTCCATGCTCCCGCTACATTTGACTGGCACCACAGTGCTCTCCACGCACCAAAATCCGACCAACGTTCCTATTCAGACGCGTTGGAGGGGAGACTCATCTCACCCCCGCACCAGCTTTGTAACCTACTCTCGTGCTTGTTTTCATCTTTGCTTGCTGCTCTGGCCTACCTGTCGTTATTCTCGTAATGTTAGCAATGACTGCTATTCCCTTAAACTGTTCCCTTTGGTCCATGCTCCCGCTACATTTGACTGGCATCACAGTGCTCTCCACACAACAAAATCCGACCAACGTTCCTATTCAGACGCGTTGGAGGGGAGACTCATCTCACCCCCGCACCAGCTTTGTAACCTACTCTCGTGCTTGTTTTCATCTTTGCTTGCTGCTCTGGCCTACCTGCCGTTATTCTCGTAATGTTAGCAATGACTGCTATTACCTTAAACTGTTCCGTTTGGTCCATGCTCCCGCTACATTTGACTAGCACCACAGTGCTCTCCACGCGCCAAAATCCGACCAACGTTCCTATTCAGACGCGTTGGAGAGAGAATCATCTCACCCCCGCACCAGCTTTGTAAACTACTCTCGTGCTTGTTTTCATCTTTGCTTGCTGCTCTGGCCTACCTGTCGTTATTCTCGTAATGTTAGCAATGACTGCTATTCCCTTAAACTGTTCCCTTTGGTCCATGCTCCCGCTACATTTGACTGGCATCACAGTGCCCTCCACGCACCAAAATCCGACCAACGTTCCTATTGAGACGCGTTGGAGGGGAGACTCATCTCACCCCCGCACCAGCTTTGTAACCTACTCTCGTGCTTGTTTTCATCTTTGCTTGCTGCTCTGGCCTACCTGTCGTTATTCTCGTAATGTTAGCAATGACTGCTATTCCCTTAAACTGTTCCCTTTGGTCCATGCTCCCGCTACATTTGACTTGCACCACAGTGCTCTCCACGCACCAAAATCCGACCAACATTCCTATTCAGACGCGTTGGAGGGGAGACTCATCTCACCCCCGCACCAGCTTTGTAACCTACTCTCGTGCTTGTTTTCATCTTTGCTTGCTGCTCTGGCCTACCTGCCGTTATTCTCGTAATGTTAGCAATGACTGCTATTACCTTAAACTGTTCCGTTTGGCCCATGCTCCCACTACATTTGACTAGCACCACAGTGCTCTCCACGCGCCAAAATCCGACCAACGTTCCTATTCAGACGCGTTGGAGGGGAGACTCATCTCACCCCCGCACCAGCTTTGTAACCTACTCTCGTGCTTGTTTTCATCTTTGCTTGCTGCTCTGGCCTACCTGCCGTTATTCTCGTAATGTTAGCAATGACTGCTATTACCTTAAACTGTTCCGTTTGGTCCATGCTCCCGCTACATTTGACTAGCACCACAGTGCTCTCCACGCGCCAAAATCCGACCAACGTTCCTATTCAGACGCGTTGGAGAGAGAATCATCTCACCCCCGCACCAGCTTTGTAAACTACTCTCGTGCTTGTTTTCATCTTTGCTTGCTGCTCTGGCCTACCTGTCGTTATTCTCGTAATGTTAGCAATGACTGCTATTCCCTTAAACTGTTCCCTTTGGTCCATGCTCCCGCTACATTTGACTGGCATCACAGTGCCCTCCACGCACCAAAATCCGACCAACGTTCCTATTGAGACGCGTTGGAGGGGAGACTCATCTCACCCCCGCACCAGCTTTGTTACCAACACTCGTGCTGGTTTTCATCTTTGCTTACTGCTCTGGCCTACCTGTCGTTATTCTCGTAATGTTAGCAATGACTGCTATTCCCTTAAACTGTTCCCTTTGGTCGTAGCTCCCGCTACACTTGACTGGCACCACAGTTCTCTCCACGCACCAAAATCCGATCAACGTTCCTATTCAAACACGTTGGAGGGGAGACTCCTCTCACCCCCGCACCAGCTTTGTAACCTACTCTCGTGCTTGTTTTCATTTTGCTTGCTGCTCTGGCCTACCTGCAGTTATTCTCGTAATGTTGGCAATGACTGCTATTCCCTTAAACTGTTCCCTTTGGTCCATGCTACCG
Source organism: Schistocerca cancellata (assembly GCF_023864275.1). NCBI lineage: Eukaryota > Metazoa > Arthropoda > Insecta > Orthoptera > Acrididae > Schistocerca > Schistocerca cancellata. Next base: position 608,171,991 of record NC_064632.1, on the reverse strand, counting down.
CTACATTTGACTGGCACCACAGTGCTCTCCACGCACCAAACTCCGACCAACGTTCCTATTGAGACACGTTGGAGGAGAGACTCATCTCGTCCCCGCACCAGCTTTGTAACCTACTCTCGTGCTTGTTTTCATCTTTGCTTGCTGCTCTGGCCTACCTGTCGTTATTCTCGTAATGTTAGCAATGACTGCTATTACCTTAAACTGTTCCGTTTGGTCCATGCTCCCGCTACATTTGACTGGCATCACAGTGCTATCCACGCACCAAAATACGACCAACGTTCCTATTCAGACGCGTTGGAGGGGAGACTCATCTCACCCCCGCACCAGCTTTGTAACCTACTCTCGTGCTTGTTTTCATCTTTGCTTGCTCCTCTGGCCTACCTGTCGTTATTCTCGTAATGTTAGCAATGACTGCTATTCCCTTAAACTGTTCCCTTTGGTCCATGCTCCCGCTACATTTGACTGGCACCACAGTGCTCTCCACGCACCAAAATCCGACCAACGTTCGTATTCAGACGCGTTGGAGGGGAGACTCATCTCACCCCCGCACCAGCTTTGTAACCTACTCTCGTGCTTGTTTTCATCTTTGCTTGCTGCTCTGGCCTACCTGTCGTTATTCTCGTAATGTTAGCAATGACTGCTATTCCCTTAAACTGTTCCCTTTGGTCCATGCTCCCGCTACATTTGACTGGCATCACAGTGCTCTCCACACAACAAAATCCGACCAACGTTCCTATTCAGACGCGTTGGAGGGGAGACTCATCTCACCCCCGCACCAGCTTTGTAACCTACTCTCGTGCTTGTTTTCATCTTTGCTTGCTGCTCTGGCCTACCTGCCGTTATTCTCGTAATGTTAGCAATGACTGCTATTACCTTAAACTGTTCCGTTTGGTCCATGCTCCCGCTACATTTGACTAGCACCACAGTGCTCTCCACGCGCCAAAATCCGACCAACGTTCCTATTCAGACGCGTTGGAGAGAGAATCATCTCACCCCCGCACCAGCTTTGTAAACTACTCTCGTGCTTGTTTTCATCTTTGCTTGCTGCTCTGGCCTACCTGTCGTTATTCTCGTAATGTTAGCAATGACTGCTATTCCCTTAAACTGTTCCCTTTGGTCCATGCTCCCGCTACATTTGACTGGCATCACAGTGCCCTCCACGCACCAAAATCCGACCAACGTTCCTATTGAGACGCGTTGGAGGGGAGACTCATCTCACCCCCGCACCAGCTTTGTAACCTACTCTCGTGCTTGTTTTCATCTTTGCTTGCTGCTCTGGCCTACCTGTCGTTATTCTCGTAATGTTAGCAATGACTGCTATTCCCTTAAACTGTTCCCTTTGGTCCATGCTCCCGCTACATTTGACTTGCACCACAGTGCTCTCCACGCACCAAAATCCGACCAACATTCCTATTCAGACGCGTTGGAGGGGAGACTCATCTCACCCCCGCACCAGCTTTGTAACCTACTCTCGTGCTTGTTTTCATCTTTGCTTGCTGCTCTGGCCTACCTGCCGTTATTCTCGTAATGTTAGCAATGACTGCTATTACCTTAAACTGTTCCGTTTGGCCCATGCTCCCACTACATTTGACTAGCACCACAGTGCTCTCCACGCGCCAAAATCCGACCAACGTTCCTATTCAGACGCGTTGGAGGGGAGACTCATCTCACCCCCGCACCAGCTTTGTAACCTACTCTCGTGCTTGTTTTCATCTTTGCTTGCTGCTCTGGCCTACCTGCCGTTATTCTCGTAATGTTAGCAATGACTGCTATTACCTTAAACTGTTCCGTTTGGTCCATGCTCCCGCTACATTTGACTAGCACCACAGTGCTCTCCACGCGCCAAAATCCGACCAACGTTCCTATTCAGACGCGTTGGAGAGAGAATCATCTCACCCCCGCACCAGCTTTGTAAACTACTCTCGTGCTTGTTTTCATCTTTGCTTGCTGCTCTGGCCTACCTGTCGTTATTCTCGTAATGTTAGCAATGACTGCTATTCCCTTAAACTGTTCCCTTTGGTCCATGCTCCCGCTACATTTGACTGGCATCACAGTGCCCTCCACGCACCAAAATCCGACCAACGTTCCTATTGAGACGCGTTGGAGGGGAGACTCATCTCACCCCCGCACCAGCTTTGTTACCAACACTCGTGCTGGTTTTCATCTTTGCTTACTGCTCTGGCCTACCTGTCGTTATTCTCGTAATGTTAGCAATGACTGCTATTCCCTTAAACTGTTCCCTTTGGTCGTAGCTCCCGCTACACTTGACTGGCACCACAGTTCTCTCCACGCACCAAAATCCGATCAACGTTCCTATTCAAACACGTTGGAGGGGAGACTCCTCTCACCCCCGCACCAGCTTTGTAACCTACTCTCGTGCTTGTTTTCATTTTGCTTGCTGCTCTGGCCTACCTGCAGTTATTCTCGTAATGTTGGCAATGACTGCTATTCCCTTAAACTGTTCCCTTTGGTCCATGCTACCGCTACATTTGACTGGCACCACAGTGCTCTCCACGCACCAAACTCCGACCAACGTTCCTATTCAGACACGTTGGAGGAGAGACTCATCTCGTCCCCGCACCAGCTTTGTAACCTACTCTCGTGCTTGTTTTCATCTTTGCTTGCTGCTCTGGCCTACCTGTCGTTATTCTCGTAATGTTAGCAATGACTGCTATTACCTTAAACTGTTCCGTTTGGTCCATGCTCCCGCTACATTTGACTGGCATCACAGTGCTATCCACGCACCAAAATACGACCAACGTTCCTATTCAGACGCGTTGGAGGGGAGACTCATCTCACCCCCGCACCAGCTTTGTAACCTACTCTCGTGCTTGTTTTCATCTTTGCTTGCTCCTCTGGCCTACCTGTCGTTATTCTCGTAATGTTAGCAATGACTGCTATTCCCTTAAACTGTTCCCTTTGGTCCATGCTCCCGCTACATTTGACTGGCACCACAGTGCTCTCCACGCACCAAAATCCGACCAACGTTCCTATTCAGACGCGTTGGAGGGGAGACTCATCTCACCCCCGCACCAGCTTTGTAACCTACTCTCTTGCTTGTTTTCATTTTGCCTGCTGCTCTGGCCTACCTGTCGTTATTCTCGTAATGTTAGCAATGACTGCTATTCCCTGAAACTGTTCCCTTTGGTCCTAGCTCCCGTTACACTTGACTGACACCACAGTTCTCTCCACGCACCAAAATCCGATCAACGTTCCTAATCAAACACGTTGGAGGGGAGACTCATCTCACCCCCGCACCAGCTTTGTAACCTACTCTCGTGCTTGTTTTCATTTTGCTTGCTGCTCTGGCCTACCTGCTGTTATTCTCGTAATGTTGGCAATGACTGCTTTTCCCTTAAACTGTTCCCTTTGGTCCATGCTCCCGCTACATTTGACTGGCACCACAGTGCTCTCCACGCACCAAAATCCGACCAACGTTCCTATTCAGAGACGTTGGAGGCGAGACTCATCTCACCCCCGCACCAGCTTTGTAACCTACTCTCGTGCTTGTTTTCATCTTTGCTTGCTGCTCTGGCCTACCTGCCGTTATTCTCGTAATGTTAGCAATGACTGCTATTACCTTAAACTGTTCCGTTTGGTCCATGCTCCCGCTACATTTGACTAGCACCACAGTGCTCTCCACGCGCCAAAACCCGACCAACGTTCCTATTCAGACTCGTTGGAGAGAGACTCATCTCACCCCCGCACCAGCTTTCTTACCAACTCTCGTGCTGGTTTTCATCTTTGCTTACTGCTCTGGCCTACCTGTCGTTATTCTCGTAATGTTAGCAATGACTGCTATTCCCTTAAACTGTTCCCTTTGGTCCTAGCTCCTGCTACACTTGACTGGCACCACAGTTCTCTCCACGCACCAAAATCCGATCAACGTTCCTATTCAAACTCGTTGGAGGGGAGACTCATCTCACCACCGCACCAGCTTTGTAACCTACTGTCGTGCTTGTATTCATCTTTGCTTGCTGCTCTGGCCTACCTGCTGTTATTCTCGTAATGTTGGCAATGACTGCTATTCCCTTAAACTGTTCCCTTTGGTCCATGCTCCCGCTACATTTGACTGGCACCACAGTGCTCTCCACGCACCAAAATCCGACCGACGTTCCTATTCAGACACGTTGGAGGGGAGACTCATCTCACCCCCGCATCAGCTTTGTAACCTACTCTCGTGCCTGTTTTCATCTTTGCTTGCTGCTCTGGCCTACCTGCCGTTATTCTCGTAATGTTAGCAATGACTGCTATTCCCTTAAACTGTTCCGTTTGGTCCATGCTCCCGCTACATTTGACTAGCACCACAGTGCTCTCCACGCGCCAAAATCCGACCAACGTTCCTATTCAGACGCGTTGGAGAGGATACTCATCTCACCCACGCACCAGCTTTGTAACCTACTCTCGTGCTTGTTTTCATCTTTGCTTGCTGCTCTGGCTTACCTGTCGTTATTCTCGTAATGTTAGCAATGACTGCTATTCCCTTAAACTGTTCCCTTTGGTCGTAGCTCCCGCTACACTTGACTGGCACCACAGTTCTCTCCACGGACCAAAATCCGATCAACGTTCCTATTCAAACTCGTTGGAGGGGAGACTAATCTCACCACCGCACCAGCTTTGTAACCTACTGTCGTGCTTGTTTTCATCTTTGCTTGCTGCTCTGGCCTACCTGCTGTTATTCTCGTAATGTTGGCAATGACTGCTATTCCCTTAAACTGTTCCCTTTGGTCCATGCTCCCGCTACATTTGACTGGCACCACAGTGCTCTCCACGCACCAAAATCCGACCAACGTTCCTATTCAGACACGTTGGAGGGGAGACTCATCTCACCCCCGCATCAGCTTTGTAACCTACTCTCGTGCCTGTTTTCATCTTTGCTTGCTGCTCTGGCCTACCTGCCGTTATTCTCGTAATGTTAGCAATGACTGCTATTCCCTTAAACTGTTCCGTTTGGTCCATGCTCCCGCTACATTTGACTAGCACCACAGTGCTCTCCACGCGCCAAAATCCGATCAACGTTCCTATTCAGACGCGTTGGAGGGGAGACTCATCTCACCCCCGCACCAGCTTTGTAACCTACTCTCGTGCTTGTTTTCATCTTTGCTTGCTGCTCTGGCCTACCTGTCGTTATTCTCGTAATGTTAGCAATGACTGCTATTCCCTTAAACTGTTCCGTTTGGTCCATGCTCCCGCTACATTTGACTAGCACCACAGTGCTCTCCACGCGCCAAAATCCGACCAACGTTCCTATTCAGACGCGTTGGAGAGGATACTCATCTCACCCACGCACCAGCTTTGTAACCTACTCTCGTGCTTGTTTTCATCTTTGCTTGCTGCTCTGGCCTACCTGTCGTTATTCTCGAATTGTTAGCAATGACTGCTATTCCCTTAAACTGTTCCCTTTGGTCCATGCTCCCGCTACATTTGACTGGCACCACAGTGCTCTCCACGCACCAAAATCCGATTAACGGTCCTATTCAGACGCGTTGGAGGGGAGACTCATCTCATCCCCGCACCAGCTTTGTAACCAACTCTCGTGCTTGTTTTCATGTTTGCTTGCTGCTCTGGCCTACCTGTCGTTATTCTCGTAATGTTAGCAATGACTGCTATTCCTTAAACTGTTCCCTTTGGTCCATGCTCCCGCTACATTTGACTGGCATCACAGTGCTCTCCACGCACCAAAAGCCGACCAACGTTCCTATTCAGACGCGTTGGAGGGGAGACTCATCTCACCCCCGCACCAGCTTTGTAACCTACTCTCGTGCTTGTTTTCATCTTTGCTTGCTGCTCTGGCCTACCTGTCGTTATTCTCGTAATGTTAGCAATGACTGCTATTCCTTTAAACTGTTCCCTTTGGTCCATGCTCCCGCTACATTTGACTGGCACCACAGTGCTCTCCACGCACCAAAATCCGACCAACGTTCCTATTCAGACGCGTTGGAGGGGAGACTCATCTCACCCCCGCACCAGCTTTGTAACCTACTCTCGTGCTTGTTTTCATTTTGCTTGCTGCTCTGGCCTACCTGTCGTTATTCTCGTAATGTTAGCAATGACTGCTATTCCCTGAAACTGTTCCCTTTGGTCCTAGCTCCCGTTACACTTGACTGGCACCACAGTTCTCTCCACGCACCAAAATCCGATCAACGTTCCTAATCAAACACGTTGGAGGGGAGACTCATCTCACCCCCGCACCAGCTTTGTAACCTACTCTCGTGCTTGTTTTCATTTTGCTTGCTGCTCTGGCCTACCTGCTGTTATTCTCGTAATGTTGGCAATGACTGCTTTTCCCTTAAACTGTTCCCTTTGGTCCATGCTCCCGCTACATTTGACTGGCACCACAGTGCTCTCCACGCACCAAAATCCGACCAACGTTCCTATTCAGAGACGTTGGAGGGGAGACTCATCTCACCCCCGCACCAGCTTTGTAACCTACTCTCGTGCTTGTTTTCATCTTTGCTTGCTGCTCTGGCCTACCTGCCGTTATTCTCGTAATGTTGGCAATGACTGCTATTCCCTTAAACTGTTCCCTTTGGTCCATGCTCCCGCTACATTTGACTGGCACCACAGTGCTCTCCACGCACCAAAATCCGACCAACGTTCCTATTCAGACACGTTGGAGGGGAGACTCATCTCACCCCCGCATCAGCTTTGTAACCTACTCTCGTGCCTGTTTTCATCTTTGCTTGCTGCTCTGGCCTACCTGCCGTTATTCTCGTAATGTTAGCAATGACTGCTATTCCCTTAAACTGTTCCGTTTGGTCCATGCTCCCGCTACATTTGACTAGCACCACAGTGCTCTCCACGCGCCAAAATCCGACCAACGTTCCTATTCAGACGCGTTGGAGAGGATACTCATCTCACCCCCGCACCAGCTTTGTAACCTACTCTCGTGCTTGTTTTCATCTTTGCTTGCTGCTCTGGCCTACCTGTCGTTATTGTCGTAATGTTAGCAATGACTGCTATTACCTTAAACTGTTCCGTTTGGCCCATGCTCCCACTACATTTGACTAGCACCACAGTGCTCTCCACGCGCCAAAATCCGACCAACGTTCGTATTCAGACGCGTTGGAGAGAGACTCATCTCACCCCCGCACCAGCTTTGTAACCTACTCTCGTGCTTGTTTTCATCTTTGCTTGCTGCTCTGGCCTACCTGCCGTTATTCTCGTAATGTTAGCAATGACTGCTATTACCTTAAACTGTTCCGTTTGGTCCATGCTCCCGCTACATTTGACTAGCACCACAGTGCTCTCCACGCGCCAAAACCCGACCAACGTTCCTATTCAGACGCGTTGGAGAGAGACTCATCTCACCCCCGCACCAGCTTTGTTACCAACTCTCGTGCTGGTTTTCATCTTTGCTTACTGCTCTGGCCTACCTGTCGTTATTCTCGTAATGTTAGCAATGACTGCTATTCCCTTAAACTGTTCCCTTTGGTCCTAGCTCCCGCTACACTTGACTGGCACCACAGTTCTCTCCACGCACCAAAATCCGATCAACGTTCCTATTCAAACTCGTTGGAGGGGAGACTCATCTCACCACCGCACCAGCTTTGTAACCTACTGTCGTGCTTGTATTCATCTTTGCTTGCTGCTCTGGCCTACCTGCTGTTATTCTCGTAATGTTGGCAATGACTGCTATTCCCTTAAACTGTTCCCTTTGGTCCATGCTCCCGCTACATTTGACTGGCACCACAGTGCTCTCCACGCACCAAAATCCGACCAACGTTCCTATTCAGACACGTTGGAGGGGAGACTCATCTCACCCCCGCATCAGCTTTGTAACCTACTCTCGTGCCTGTTTTCATCTTTGCTTGCTGCTCTGGCCTACCTGCCGTTATTCTCGTAATGTTAGCAATGACTGCTATTCCCTTAAACTGTTCCCTTTGGTCCATGCTCCCGCTACATTTGACTAGCACCACAGTGCTCTCCACGCGCCAAAATCCGACCAACGTTCCTATTCAGACGCGTTGGAGAGGATACTCATCTCACCCCCGCACCAGCTTTGTAACCTACTCTCGTGCTTGTTTTCATCTTTGCTTGCTGCTCTGGCTTACCTGTCGTTATTCTCGTAATGTTAGCAATGACTGCTATTCCCTTAAACTGTTCCCTTTGGTCGTAGCTCCCGCTACACTTGACTGGCACCACAGTTCTCTCCACGGACCAAAATCCGATCAACGTTCCTATTCAAACTCGTTGGAGGGGAGACTAATCTCACCACCGCACCAGCTTTGTAACCTACTGTCGTGCTTGTTTTCATCTTTGCTTGCTGCTCTGGCCTACCTGCTGTTATTCTCGTAATGTTGGCAATGACTGCTATTCCCTTAAACTGTTCCCTTTGGTCCATGCTCCCGCTACATTTGACTGGCACCACAGTGCTCTCCACGCACCAAAATCCGACCAACGTTCCTATTCAGACACGTTGGAGGGGAGACTCATCTCACACCCGCATCAGCTTTGTAACCTACTCTCGTGCCTGTTTTCATCTTTGCTTGCTGCTCTGGCCTACCTGCCGTTATTCTCGTAATGTTAGCAATGACTGCTATTCCCTTAAACTGTTCCGTTTGGTCCATGCTCCCGCTACATTTGACTAGCACCACAGTGCTCTCCACGCGCCAAAATCCGATCAACGTTCCTATTCAGACGCGTTGCAGGGGAGACTCATCTCACCCCCGCACCAGCTTTGTAACCTACTCTCGTGCTTGTTTTCATCTTTGCTTGCTGCTCTGGCCTACCTGTCGTTATTCTCGTAATGTTAGCAATGACTGCTATTCCCTTAAACTGTTCCCTTTGGTCGTAGCTCCCGCTACACTTGACTGGCACCACAGTTCTCTCCACGCACCAAAATCCGATCAACGTTCCTATTCAAACTCGTTGGAGGGGAGACTCATCTCACCACCGCACCAGCTTTGTAACCTACTGTCGTGTTTGTTTTCATCTTTGCTTGCTGCTCTGGCCTACCTGCTGTTATTCTCGTAATGTTGGCAATGAGTGCTATTCCCTTAAACTGTTCCCTTTGGTCCATGCTCCCGCTACATTTGACTGGCACCACAGTGCTCTCCACGCACCAAAATCCGACCAACGTTCCTATTCAGACACGTTGGAGGGGAGACTCATCTCACCCCCGCATCAGCTTTGTAACCTACTCTCGTGCCTGTTTTCATCTTTGCTTGCTGCTCTGGCCTACCCGCCGTTATTCTCGTAATGTTAGCAATGACTGCTATTCCCTTAAACTGTTCCGTTTGGTCCATGCTCCCGCTACATTTGACTAGCACCACAGTGCTCTCCACGCGCCAAAATCCGACCAACGTTCCTATTCAGACGCGTTGGAGGGGATACTCATCTCACCCCCGCACCAGCTTTGTAACCTACTCTCGTGCTTGTTTTCATCTTTGCTTGCTGATTTGGCCTACCTGTCGTTATTCTCGTAATGTTAGCAATGACTGCTATTCCCTTAAACTGTTCCGTTTGGTCCATGCTCCCGCTACATTTGACTAGCACCACAGTGCTCTCCACGCGCCAAAATCCGATCAACGTCCCTATTCAGACGCGTTGGAGGGGAGACTCATCTCACCCCCGCACCAGCTTTGTAACCTACTCTCGTGCTTGTTTTCATCTTTGCTTGCTGCTCTGGCCTACCTGTCGTTATTCTCGTAATGTTAGCAATGACTGCTATTCCCTTAAACTGTTCCCTTTGGTCGTAGCTCCCGCTACTCTTGACTGGCACCACAGTTCTCTCCACGCACCAAAATCCGATCAACGTTCCTATTCTAACTCGTTGGAGGGGAGACTCATCTCACCACCGCACCAGCTTTGTAACCTACTGTCGTGTTTGTTTTCATCTTTGCTTGCTGCTCTGGCCTACCTGCTGTTATTCTCGTAATGTTGGCAATGAGTGCTATTCCCTTAAACTGTTCCCTTTGGTCCATGCTCCCGCTACATTTGACTGGCACCACAGTGCTCTCCACGCACCAAAATCCGACCAACGTTCCTATTCAGACACGTTGGAGGGGAGACTCATCTCACCCCCGCATCAGCTTTGTAACCTACTCCCGTGCCTGTTTTCATCTTTGCTTGCTGCTCTGGCCTACCCGCCGTTATTCTCGTAATGTTAGCAATGACTGCTATTCCCTTAAACTGTTCCGTTTGGTCCATGCTCCCGGTACATTTGACTAGCACCACAGTGCTCTCCACGAGCCAAAATCCGACCAACGATCCTATTCAGACGCGTTGGAGAGAGACTCATCTCACCCCCGCAACAGCTTTGTAACCTACTCTCGTGCTTGTTTTCATCTTTGCTTACTGCTCTGGCCTACCTGTCGTTATTCTCGTAATGTTAGCAGTGACTGCCATTCCCTTAAACTGTTCCCTTTGGTCCTAGCTCCCGCTACACTTGACTGGCACCACAGTTCTCTCCACGCACCGAAATCCGATCAACGTTCCTATTCAAACACGTTGGAGGGGAGACTCCTCTCACCCCCGCACCAGCTTTTTAACCTACTCTCGTGCTTGTTTTCATTTTGCTTGCTGCTCTGGCCTACCTGCAGTTATTCTCGTAATGTTGGCAATGACTGCTATTCCCTTAAACTGTTCCCTTTGGTCCATGCTACCGCTACATTTGACTGGCACCACAGTGCTCTCCACGCACCAAACTCCGACCAACGTTCCTATTCAGACACGTTGGAGGAGAGACTCATCTCGTCCCCGCACCAGCTTTGTAACCTACTCTCGTGCTTGTTTTCATCTTTGCTTGCTGCTCTGGCCTACCTGTCGTTATTCTCGTAATGTTAGCAATGACTGCTATTACCTTAAACTGTTCCGTTTGGTCCATGCTCCCGCTACATTTGACTGGCATTACAGTGCTATCCACGCACCAAAATACGACCAACGTTCCGATTCAGACGCGTTGGAGGGGAGACTCATCTCACCCCCGCACCAGCTTTGTAACCTACTCTCGTGCTTGTTTTCATCTTTGCTTGCTCCTCTGGCCTACCTGTCGTTATTCTCGTAATGTTAGCAATGACTGCTATTCCCTTAAACTGTTCCCTTTGGTACATGCTCCCGCTACATTTGACTGTCATCACAGTGCTCTCCACGCACCAAAATCCGACCAACGTTCCTATTCAGACGCGTTGGAGGGGAGACTCATCTCACCCCCGCACCAGCTTTGTAACCTACTCTCGTGCTTGTTTTCATCTTTGCTTGCTGCTCTGGCCTACCTGTCGTTATTCTCGAATTGTTAGCAATGACTGCTATTCCCTTAAACTGTTCCCTTTGGTCCATGCTCCCGCTACATTTGACTGGCACCACAGTGCTCTCCACGCACCAAAATCCGATTAACGGTCCTATTCAGACGCGTTGGAGGGGAGACTCATCTCATCCCCGCACCAGCTTTGTAACCAACTCTCGTGCTTGTTTTCATGTTTGCTTGCTGCTCTGGCCTACCTGTCGTTATTCTCGTAATGTTAGCAATGACTGCTATTCCCTTAAACTGTTCCCTTTGGTCCATGCTCCCGCTACATTTGACTGGCATCACAGTGCTCTCCACGCACCCAAAGCCGACCAACGTTCCTATTCAGACGCGTTGGAGGGGAGACTCATCTCACCCCCGCACCAGCTTTGTAACCTACTCTCGTGCTTCTTTTCATCTTTGCTTGCTGCTCTGGCCTACCTGTCGTTATTCTCGTAATGTTAGCAATGACTGCTATTCCTTTAAACTGTTCCCTTTGGTCCATGCTCCCGCTACATTTGACTGGCACCACAGTGCTCTCCACGCACCAAAATCCGACCAACGTTCCTATTCAGACGCGTTGGAGGGGAGACTCATCTCACCCCCGCACCAGCTTTGTAACCTACTCTCGTGCTTGTTTTCATTTTGTTTGCTGCTCTGGCCTACCTGTCGTTATTCTCGTAATGTTAGCAATGACTGCTATTCCCTGAAACTGTTCCCTTTGGTCCTAGCTCCCGTTACACTTGACTGGCACCACAGTTCTCTCCACGCACCAAAATCCGATCAACGTTCCTAATCAAACACGTTGGAGGGGAGACTCATCTCACCCCCGCACCAGCTTTGTAGCCTACTCTCGTGCTTGTTTTCATCTTTGCTTGCTGCTCTGGCCTACCTGTCGTTATTCTCGTAATGTTAGCAATGACTGCTATTACCTTAAACTGTTCCGTTTCGTCCATGCTCCCGCTACACTTGACTGGCATCACAGTGCTCTCCACGCGCCAAAATCCGACCAACGTTACTATTCAGACGCGTTGGAGGGGAGACTCATCTCACCCCCGCACCAGCTTTGTAACCTACTCCCGTGCTTGTTTTCATCTTTGCTTGCTGCTCTGGCCTACCTGTCGTTATTCTCGTAATGTTAGCAATGACTGCTATTCCCTTAAACTGTTCCCTTTGGTCCATGCTCCCGCTACATTTGACTGGCATCACAGTGCTCTCCACGCACCAAAATCCGACCAACGTTCCTATTCAGACGCGTTGGAGGGGAGACTCATCTCACCCCCGCACCAGCTTTGTAACCTACTCTCGTGCTTGTTTTCATCTTTGCTTGCTGCTCTGGCCTACCTGTCGTTATTCTCGTAATGTTAGCAATGACTGCTATTCCCTTAAACTGTTCCCTTTGGTCCATGCTCCCGCTACATTTGACTGGCATCACAGTGCTCTCCACGCAATAAAATCCGACCAACGTTCCTATTCAGACGCGTTGGAGGGGAGACTCATCTCACCCCCGCACCAGCTTTGTAACCTACTCTCGTGCTTGTTTTCATCGTTGCTTGCTGCTCTGGCCTACCTGTCGTTATTCTCGTAATGTTAGCAATGACTGCTATTCCCTTAAACTGTTCCCTTTGGTCCATGCTCCCGCTACATTTGACTGGCACCACAGTGCTCTCCACGCACCAAAATCCGACAAACGTTCCTATTCAGACGCGTTGGAGGGGAGACTCATCTCACCCCCGCACCAGCTTTGTAACCTACTCTCGTGCTTGTTTTCATCTTTGCTTGCTGCTCTGGCCTACCTGTCGTTACCCTCGTAATGTTAGCAATGACTGCTATTCCGTTAAACTGTTCCCTTTGGTCCATGCTCCCGCTACATTTGACTGGCATCACAGTGCTCTCCACGCACCAAAATCCGACCAACGTTCCTATTCAGACACGTTGGAGGGGAGACTCATCTCACCCCCGCACCAGCTTTGTAACCTACTCTCGTGCCTGTTTTCATCTTTGCTTGCTGCTCTGGCCTACCTGTCGTTACCCTCGTAATGTTAGCAATGACTGCTATTCCCTTAAACTGTTCCCTTTGGTCCATGCTCCCGCTACATTTGACTGGCACCACAGTGCTCTCCACGCACCAAAATCCGACAAACGTTCCTATTCAGACGCGTTGGAGGGGAGACTCATCTCACCCCCGCACCAGCTTTGTAACCTACTCTCGTGCTTGTTTTCATCTTTGCTTGCTGCTCTGGCCTACCTGTCGTTATTGTCGTAATGTTAGCAATGACTGCTATTACCTTAATCAGTTCCGTTTGGTCCATGCCCCCGCTACATTTGACTGGCACCACAGAGCTCTCCACGCGCCAAAATCCGACCAACGTTCCTATTCAGACGCGTTGGACAGAGACTCATCTCACCCCCGCACCAGCTTTGTAACCTACTCTCGTGCATGTATTCATCTTTGCTTACTGCTCTGGCCTACCTGTCGTTATTCTCGTAATGTTAGCAATGACTGCTATTCCCTTAAACTGTTCCGTTTGGTCCATGCTCCCGCTACATTTGACTGGCATCACAGTGCTCTCCACGCACCAAAATCCGACCAACGTTCCTATTCAGACGCGTTGGAGGGGAGACTCATCTCACCCCCGCACCAGCTTTGTAACCTACTCTCGTGCTTGTTTTCATCTTTGCTTGCTGCTCTGGCCTACCTGTCGTTATTCTCGTAATGTTAGCAATGACTGCTATTCCCTTAAACTGTTCCCTTTGGTCCATGCTCCCGCTACATTTGACTGGCATCACAGTGCTCTCCACGCACCAAAATCCGACCAACGTTCCTATTCAGACGCGTTGGAGGGGAGACTCATCTCACCCCCGCACCAGCTTTGTAACCTACTCTCGTGCTTGTTTTCATCTTTGCTTGCCGCTCTGGCCTACCTGTCGTTATTCTCGTAATGTTAGCAATGACTGCTATTCCCTTAAACTGTTCCCTTTGGTCCATGCTCCCGCTACATTTGACTGGCATCACAGTGCTCTCCACGCACCAAAATCCGACCAACGTTCCTATTCAGACGCGTTGGAGGGGAGACTCATCTCACCCCCGCACCAGCTTTGTAACCTACTCTCGTGCTTGTTTTCATCTTTGCTTGCTGCTCTGGCCTACTTGTCGTTATTCTCGTAATGTTAGCAATGACTGCTATTCCCTTAAACTGTTCCCTTTGGTCCATGCTCCCGCTACATTTGACTGGCACCACAGTGCTCTCCACGCACCAAAATCCGACCAACGTTCGTATTCAGACGCGTTGGAGGGGAGACTCATCTCACCCCCGCACCAGCTTTGTAACCTACTCTCGTGCTTGTTTTCATCTTTGCTTGCCGCTCTGGCCTACCTGTCGTTATTCTCGTAATGATAGCAATGACTGCTATTCCCTGAAACTGTTCCCTTTGATCCTAGCTCCCGTTACACTTGACTGGCACCACAGTTCTCTCCACGCACCAAAATCCGACCAACGTTCCTATTCAAACACGTTGGAGGGGAGACTCATCTCACCCCCGCACCAGCTTTGTAACCTACTCTCGTGCTTGTTTTCATCTTTGCTTGCTGCTCTGGCCTACCTGTCGTTATTCTCGTAATGTTAGCAATGACTGCTATTCCCTTAAACTGTTCCCTTTGGTCCATGCTCCCGCTACATTTGACTGGCATCACAGTGCTCTCCACGCACCAAAATCCGACCAACGTTCCTATTCAGACGCGATGGAGGGGAGACTCATCTCACCCCCGCGCCAGCTTTGTAACCTACTCTCGTGCTTGTTTTCATCTTTGCTTGCTGCTCTGGCCTACCTGTCGTTATTCTCGTAATGTTAGCAATGACTGCTATTCCCTTAAACTGTTCCCTTTGGTCCATGCTCCCGCTACATTTGACTGGCATCACAGTGCTCTCCACGCACCAAAATCCGACCAACGTTCCTATTCAGACGCGTTGGAAGGGAGACTCATCTCACCCCCGCACCAGCTTTGTAACCTACTCTCGTGCTTGTTTTCATCTTTGCTTGCTGCTCTGGCCTACCTGTCGTTATTCTCGTAATGTTAGCAATGACTGCTATTCCCTTAAACTGTTCCCTTTGGTCCATGCTCCCGCTACATTTGGCTGGCATCACAGTGCTCCCCACGCACCAAAATCCGACCAACGTTCCTATTCAGACGCGTTGGAGGGGAGACTCATCTCACCCCTGCACCAGCTTTGTAACCTACTCTCGTGCTTGTTTTCATCTTTGCTTGCTGCTCTGGCCTACCTGTCGTTATTCTCGTAATGTTAGCAATGACTGCTATTCCCTTAAACTGTTCCCTTTGGTCCATGCTCCCGCTACATTTGACTGGCACCACAGTGCTCTCCACGCACCAAAATCCGACCAACGTTCCTATTCAGACGCGTTGGAGGGGAGACTCATCTCACCCCCGCACCAGCTTTGTAACCTACTCTCGTGCTTGTTTTCATCTTTGCTTGCTGCTCTGGCCTACCTGTCGTTATTCTTGTAATGTTAGCAATGACTGCTATTCCCTTAAACTGTTCCCTTTGGTCCATGCTCCCGCTACATTTGACTGGCATCACAGTGCTGTCCACGCACCAAAATCCGACCAACGTTCCTATTCAGACGCGTTGGAGGGGAGATTCATCTCACCCCCGCACCAGCTTTGTAACCTACCCTCGTGCTTGTTTTCATCTTTACTCGCTTCTCTGGCCTACCTGTCGTTATTCTCGTAATGTTAGCAATGACTGCTATTACCTTAAACTGTTCCGTTTGGTCCATGCTCCCGCTACATTTGACTGGCACCACAGTGCTCTCCACGCGCCAAAATCCGACCAACGTTCCTATTCAGACGCGTTGGAGAGAGACTCATCTCACCCCCGCACCGGCTTTGTAACCTACTCTCCTGCTTGTTTTCATCTTTGCATGCTGCTCTGGCCTACCTGTCGTTATTCTCGTAATGTTAGCAATGACTGCTATTCCCTTTAACTGTTCCCTTTGGTCCATGCTCCCAGGACGTTTGACTGGCATCACAGTGCTCTCCACGCGCCAAAATCCGACCAACGTTCCTATTCAGACACGTTGGAGGGGAGACTCATCACACCCCCGCACGAGCTTTGTAACCTACTCTCGTGCTTGTTTTCATCTTTGCTTGCTGCTTTGGCCTACCTGTCGTTATTCTCGTAATGTTAGCAATGACTGCTATTCCCTTAAACTGTTCACTTTGGTCCATGCTCCCGCTACATTTGACTGGCACCACAGTGCTCTCCACGCACAAAAATCCGACAAACGTTCCTATTCAGACGCGTTGGAGGGGAGACTCATCTCACCCCCGCACCAGCTTTGTAACCTACTCTCGTGCTTGTTTTCATCTTTGCTTGCTGCTCTGGCCTACCTGTCGTTACCCTCGTAATGTTAGCAATGACTGCTATTCCGTTAAACTGTTCCCTTTGGTCCATGCTCCCGCTACATTTGACTTGCATCACAGTGCTCTCCACACACCAAAATCCGACCAACGTTCCTATTCAGACGCGTTGGAGGGGAGACTCATCTCACCCCCGCACCAGCTTTGCAACCTACTCTCGTGCTTGTTTTCATCTTTGCTTGCTGCTCTGGCCTACCTGTCGTTATTCTCGTAATGTTAGCAATGACTGCTATTACCTTAAACTGTTCCGGTTGGTCCATGTTCCCGCTACATTTGACTGGCACCACAGTGCTCTCCACGCGCCAAAATCCGACCAACGTTCCTATTCAGACGCGTTGGAGAGAGACTCATCTCACCCCCGCACCAGCTTTGTAACCTACTCTCGTGCATGTTTTCATCTTTGCTTACTGCTCTGGCCTACCTGTCGTTATTCTCGTAATGTTAGCAATGACTGCTATTCCCTTAAACTGTTCCCTTTGGTCCATGCTCCCGCTACATTTGACTGGCATCACAGTGCTCTCCACGCACCAAAATCCGACCAACGTTCCTATTCAGACGCGTTGGAGGGGAGACTCATCTCACCCCCGAACCAGCTTGTAACCTACTCTCGTGCTTGTTTTCATCTTTGCTTGCTGCTCTGGCCTACCTGTCGTTATTCTCGTAATGTTAGCAATGACTGCTATTCCCTTAAACTGTTCCCTTTGGTCCATGCTCCCGCTACATTTGACTGGCATCACAGTGCTCTCCACGCACCAAAATCCGACCAACGTTCCTATTCAGACGCATTGGAGGGGAGACTCATCTCACCCCCGCACCAGCTTTGTAACCTACTCTCGTGCTTGTTTTCATCTTTGCTTGCTGCTCTGGCCTACCTGTCGTTATTCTCGTAATGTTAGCAATGACTGCTATTCCCTTAAACTGTTCCCTTTGGTCCATGCTCCCGCTACATTTGACTGGCATCACAGTGCTCTCCACGCACCAAAATCCGACCAACGTTACTATTCAGACGCGTTGGAGGGGAGACTCATCTCACCCCCGCACCAGCTTTGTAACTTACTCTCGTGCTTGTTTTCATCTTTGCTTGCTGCTCGGGCCTACCTGTCGTTATTCTCGTAATGTTAGCAATGACTGCTATTCCCTTAAACTGTTCCCTTTGGTCCATGCTCCCGCTACATTTGACTGGCACCACAGTGCTCTCCACGCACCAAAATCCGACCAACGTTCCTATTCAGACGCGTTGGAGGGGAGACTCATCTCACCCCCGCACCAGCTTTGTAACCTACTCTCGTGCTTGTTTTCATCTTTGTATGCTGCTCTGGGCTACCTGTCGTTATTCTCGTAATGTTAGCAATGACTGCTATTCCCTTAAACTGTTCCCTTTGGTCCATGCTCCCGCTACGTTTGACTGGATCCACAGTGCTCTCCACGCGCCAAAATCCGACCAACGTTCCTATTCAGACACGTTGGAGGGGAGACTCATCACACCCCCGCACCAGCTGTGTAATCTACTCTCGTGCTTGTTTTCATCTTTGCTTGCTGCTCTGGCCTACCTGTCGTTATTCTCGTAATGTTAGCAATGACTGCTATTCCCTTAAACTGTTCCCTTTGGTCCATGCTCCCGCTATTTGACTGGCATCACAGTGCTCTCCACGCACCAAAATCCGACCAACGTTCCTTTCAGACGCGTTGGAGGGGAGACTCATCTCACCCCCGCACCAGCTTTGTAACCTACTCTCGTGCTTGTTTTCTTCTTTGCTTGCTGCTCTGGCCTACCTGTCGTTATTCTCGTAATGTTAGCAATGACTGCTATTCCCTTAAACTGTTCCCTTTGGTCCATGCTCCCGCTACATTTGACTGGCATCACAGTGCTCTCCACGCACCAAAATCCGTCCAACGTTCCTATTCAGACGCGTTGGAGGGGAGACTCATCTCACCCCCGCACCAGCTTTGTAACCTACTCTCGTGCTTGTTTTCATCTTTGCTTGCTGCTCTGGCCTACCTGTCGTTATTCTCGTAATGTTAGCAATGACTGCTATTACCTTAAACTGTTCCGTTTGGTCCATGCTCCCGCTACATTTGACTGGCATCACAGTGCTCTCCACGCGCCAAAATCCGACCAACGTTCCTATTCAGACGCGTTGGAGGGGAGACTCATCTCACCCCCGCACCAGCTTTGTAACCTACTCTCGTGCTTGTTTTCATTTTTGCTTGCTGCTCTGGCCTACCTGTCGTTATTCTCGTAATGTTGGCAATGACTGCTATTCCCTGAAACTGTTCCCTTTGGTCCTAGCTCCCGTTACACTTGACTGGCACCACAGTTCTCTCCACGCACCAAAATCCGATCAACGTTCCTATTCAAACACGTTGGAGGGGAGACTCATCTCACCCCCGCACCAGCTTTGTAACCTACTCTCGTGCTTGTTTTCATCTTTGCTTGCTGCTCTGGCCTACCTGTCGTTATTCTCGTAATGTTAGCAATGACTGCTATTCCCTTAAACTGTTCCCTTTGGTCCATGCTCCCGCTACATTTGACTGGCATCACAGTGCTCTCCACGCACCAAAATCCGACCAACGTTCCTATTCAGACGCGTTGGAGGGGAGACTCATCTCCCCCCCGCGCCAGCTTTGTAACCTACTCTCGTGCTTGTTTTCATCTTTGCTTGCTGCTCTGGCCTACCTGTCGTTATTCTCGTAATGTTAGCAATGACTGCTATTCCCTTAAACTGTTCCCTTTGGTCCATGCTCCCGCTACATTTGACTGGCATCACAGTGCTCTCCACGCACCAAAATCCGACCAACGTTCCTATTCAGACGCGTTGGAGGGGAGATTCATCTCACCCCCGCACCAGCTTTGTAACCTACCCTCGTGCTTGTTTTCATCTTTACTCGCTTCTCTGGCCTACCTGTCGTTATTCTCGTAATGTTAGCAATGACTGCTATTACCTTAAACTGTTCCGTTTGGTCCATGCTCCCGCTACATTTGACTGGCACCACAGTGCTCTCCACGCGCCAAAATCCGACCAACGTTCCTATTCAGACGCGTTGGAGAGAGACTCATCTCACCCCCGCACCGGCTTTGTAACCTACTCTCGTGATTGTTTTCATCTTTGCTTGCTGCTCTGGCCTACCTGTCGTTATTCTCGAAATGTTAGCAATGACTGCTATTCCCTTTAACTGTTCCCTTTGGTCCATGCTCCCAGGACGTTTGACTGGCATCACAGTGCTCTCCACGCGCCAAAATCCGACCAACGTTCCTATTCAGACACGTTGGAGGGGAGACTCATCACACCCCCGCACCAGCTTTGTAACCTACTCTCGTGCTTGTTTTCATCTTTGCTTGCTGCTCTGGCCTACCTGTCGTTATTCTCGTAATGTTAGCAATGACTGCTATTCCCTTAAACTGTTCCCTTTGGTCCATGCTCCCGCTACATTTGACTGGCACCACAGTGCTCTCCACGCACAAAAATCCGACAAACGTTCCTATTCAGACGCGTTGGAGGGGAGACTCATCTCACCCCCGCACCAGCTTTGTAACCTACTCTCGTGCTTGTTTTCATCTTTGCTTGCTGCTCTGGCCTACCTGTCGTTACCCTCGTAATGTTAGCAATGACTGCTATTCCGTTAAACTGTTCCCTTTGGTCCATGCTCCCGCTACATTTGACTTGCATCACAGTGCTCTCCACACACCAAAATCCGACCAACGTTCCTATTCAGACGCGTTGGAGGGGAGACTCATCTCACCCCCGCACCAGCTTTGTAACCTACTCTCGTGCTTGTTTTCATCTTTGCTTGCTGCTCTGGCCTACCTGTCGTTATTCTCGTAATGTTAGCAATGACTGCTATTACCTTAAACTGTTCCGTTTGGTCCATGTTCCCGCTACATTTGACTGGCACCACAGTGCTCTCCACGCGCCAAAATCCGACCAACTTTCCTATTCAGACGCGTTGGAGAGAGACTCATCTCACCCCCGCACCAGCTTTGTAACCTACTCTCGTGCATGTTTTCATCTTTGCTTGCTGCTCTGGCCTACCTGTCGTTATTCTCGTAATGTTAGCAATGACTGCTATTCCCTTAAACTCTTCCCTTTGGTCCATGCTCCCGCTACATTTGACTGGCATCACAGTGCTCTCCACGCACCAAAATCCGACCAACGTTCCTATTCAGACGCATTGGAGGGGAGACTCATCTCACCCCCGCACCAGCTTTGTAACCTACTCTCGTGCTTGTTTTCATCTTTGCTTGCTGCTCTGGCCTACCTGTCGTTATTCTCGTAATGTTAGCTATGACTGCTATTCCCTTAAACTGTTCCCTTTGGTCCATGCTCCCGCTACATGTGACTGGCATCACAGTGCTCTCCACGCACCAAAATCCGACCAACGTTCCTATTCAGACGCGTTGGAGGGGAGACTCATCTCACCCCCGCACCAGCTTTGTAACCTACTCTCGTGCTTGTTTTTATCTTTGCGTGCTGCTCTGGCCTACCTGTCGTTATTCTCGTAATGTTAGCAATGACTGCTATTCCCTTAAACTGTTCCCTTTGGTCCATGCTCCCGCTACATTTGACTGGCATCACAGTGCTCTCCACGCACCAAAATCCGACCAACGTTCCTATTCAGACGCGTTGGAGGGGAGACTCATCTCACCCCCGCACCAGCTTTGTAACTTACTCTCGTGCTTGTTTTCATCTTTGCTTGCTGCTCTGGCCTACCTGTCGTTATTCTCGTAATGTTAGCAATGACTGCTATTCCCTTAAACTGTTCCCTTTGGTCCATGCTCCCGCTACATTTGACTGGCATCACAGTGCTCTCCACGCACCAAAATCCGACCAACGTTCCTATTCAGACGCGTTGGAGGGGAGACTCATCTCACCCCCGCACCAGCTTTGTAACCTACTCTCGTGCTTGTTTTTATCTTTGCGTGCTGCTCTGGCCTACCTGTCGTTATTCTCGTAATGTTAGCAATGACTGCTATTCCCTTAAACTGTTCCCTTTGGTCCATGCTCCCGCTACATTTGACTGGCATCACAGTGCTCTCCACGCACCAAAATCCGACCAACGTTCCTATTCAGACGCGTTGGAGGGGAGACTCATCTCACCCCCGCACCAGCTTTGTAACTTACTCTCGTGCTTGTTTTCATCTTTGCTTGCTGCTCTGGCCTACCTGTCGTTATTCTCGTAATGTTAGCAATGACTGCTATTCCCTTAAACTGTTCCCTTTGGTCCATGCTCCCGCTACATTTGACTGGCACCACAGTGCTCTCCACGCACCAAATTCCGACCAACGTTCCTATTCAGACGCGTTGGAGGGGAGACTCATCTCACCCCCGCACCAGCTTTGTAACCTACTCTCGTGTTTGTTTTCATCTTTGCTTGCTGCTCTGGCCTACCTGTCGTTATTCTTGTAATGTTAGCAATGACTGCTATTCCCTTAAACTGTTCCCTTTGGTCCATGCTCCCGCTACATTTGACTGGCATCACAGTGCTCTCCACGCACCAAAATCCGACCAACGTTCCTATTCAGACGCGTTGGAGGGGAGACTCATCTCACCCCCGCACCAGCTTTGTAAGCTACCCTCGTGCTTGTTTTCATCTTTGCTTGCTGCTCTGGCCTACCTGTCGTTATTCTCGTAATGTTAGCAATGACTGCTACTACCTTAAACTGTTCCGTTTGGTCCATCCTCCCGCTACATTTGACTGGCACCACAGTGCTCTCCACGCACCAAAATCCGACCAACGTTCCTATTCAGACGCGTTGGAGGGGAGACTCATCTCACCCCCGCACCAGCTTTGTAACCTACTCTCGTGCTTGTTTTCATCTTTGTATGCTGCTCTGCCCTACCTGTCGTTATTCTCGTAATGTTAGCAATGACTGCTATTCCCTTAAACTGTTCCCTTTGGTCCATGCTCCCGCTACATTTGACTGGCATCACAGTGCTCTCCACGCACCAAAATCCGACCAACGTTCCTATTCAGACGCGTTGGAGGGGAGACTCATCTCACCCCCGCACCAGCTTTGTAACCTACTCTCGTGCTTGTTTTTATCTTTGCGTGCTGCTCTGGCCTACCTGTCGTTATTCTCGTAATGTTAGCAATGACTGCTATTCCCTTAAACTGTTCCCTTTGGTCCATGCTCCCGCTACATTTGACTGGCATCACAGTGCTCTCCACGCACCAAAATCCGACCAACGTTCCTATTCAGACGCGTTGGAGGGGAGACTCATCTCACCCCCGCACCAGCTTTGTAACTTACTCTCGTGCTTGTTTTCATCTTTGCTTGCTGCTCTGGCCTACCTGTCGTTATTCTCGTAATGTTAGCAATGACTGCTATTCCCTTAAACTGTTCCCTTTGGTCCATGCTCCCGCTACATTTGACTGGCATCACAGTGCTCTCCACGCACCAAAATCCGACCAACGTTCCTATTCAGACGCGTTGGAGGGGAGACTCATCTCACACCCGCACCAGCTTTGTAACCTACTCTCGTGCTTGTTTTTATCTTTGCGTGCTGCTCTGGCCTACCTGTCGTTATTCTCGTAATGTTAGCAATGACTGCTATTCCCTTAAACTGTTCCCTTTGGTCCATGCTCCCGCTACATTTGACTGGCATCACAGTGCTCTCCACGCACCAAAATCCGACCAACGTTCCTATTCAGACGCGTTGGAGGGGAGACTCATCTCACCCCCGCACCAGCTTTGTAACTTACTCTCGTGCTTGTTTTCATCTTTGCTTTCTGCTCTGGCCTACCTGTCGTTATTCTCGTAATGTTAGCAATGACTGCTATTCCCTTAAACTGTTCCCTTTGGTCCATGCTCCCGCTACATTTGACTGGCACCACAGTGCTCTCCACGCACCAAAATCCGACCAACGTTCCTATTCAGACGCGTTGGAGGGGAGACTCATCTCACCCCCGCACCAGCTTTGTAACCTACTCTCGTGCTTGTTTTCATCTTTGCTTGCTGCTCTGGCCTACCTGTCGTTATTCTTGTAATGTTAGCAATGACTGCTATTCCCTTAAACTGTTCCCTTTGGTCCATGCTCCCGCTACATTTGACTGGCATCACAGTGCTCTCCACGCACCAAAATCCGACCAACGTTCCTATTCAGACGCGTTGGAGGGGAGACTCATCTCACCCCCGCACCAGCTTTGTAACCTACCCTCGTGCTTGTTTTCATCTTTGCTTGCTGCTCTGGCCTACCTGTCGTTATTCTCGTAATGTTAGCAATGACTGCTACTACCTTAAACTGTTCCGTTTGGTCCATCCTCCCGCTACATTTGACTGGCACCACAGTGCTCTCCACGCGCCAAAATCCGACCAACGTTCCTATTCAGACGCGTTGGAGAGAGACTCATCTCACCCCCGCACCAGCTTTGTAACCTACTCTCGTGCTTGTTTTCATCTTTGTATGCTGCTCTGGCCTACCTGTCGTTATTCTCGTATTGTTAGCAATGACTGCTATTCCCTTAAACTGTTCCCTTTGGTCCATGCTCCCGCTACGTTTGACTGGATCCACAGTGCTCTCCACGCGCCAAAATCCGACCAACGTTCCTATTCAGACACGTTGGAGGGGAGACTCATCACACCCCCGCACCAGCTGTGTAATCTACTCTCGTGCTTGTTTTCATCTTTGCTTGCTGCTCTGGCCTACCTGTCGTTATTCTCGTAATGTTAGCAATGACTGCTATTCCCTTAAACTGTTCCCTTTGGTCCATGCTCCCGCTACATTTGACTGGCATCACAGTGCTCTCCACGCACCAAAATCCGACCAACGTTCCTTTCAGACGCGTTGGAGGGGAGACTCATCTCACCCCCGCACCAGCTTTGTAACCTACTCTCGTGCTTGTTTTCTTCTTTGCTTGCTGCTCTGGCCTACCTGTCGTTATTCTCGTAATGTTAGCAATGACTGCTATTCCCTTAAACTGTTCCCTTTGGTCCATGCTCCCGCTACATTTGACTGGCATCACAGTGCTCTCCACGCACCAAAATCCGTCCAACGTTCCTATTCAGACGCGTTGGAGGGGAGACTCATCTCACCCCCGCACCAGCTTTGTAACCTACTCTCGTGCTTGTTTTCATCTTTGCTTGCTGCTCTGGCCTACCTGTCGTTATTCTCGTACTGTTAGCAATGACTGCTATTACCTTAAACTGTTCCGTTTGGTCCATGCTCCCGCTACATTTGACTGGCATCACAGTGCTCTCCACGCGCCAAAATCCGACCAACGTTCCTATTCAGACGCGTTGGAGGGGAGACTCATCTCAACCCCGCACCAGCTTTGTAACCTACTCTCGTGCTTGTTTTCATTTTTGCTTGCTGCTCTGGCCTACCTGTCGTTATTCTCGTAATGTTGGCAATGACTGCTATTCCCTCAAACTGTTCCCTTTGGTCCATGCTCCCGCTACATTTGACTGGCACCACAGTGCTCTCCACGCACCAAAATCCGACCAACGATCCTATTCAGACGCGTTGGAGGGGAGACTCATCTCACCCCCGCTCCAGCTTTGTAACCTACTCTCGTGCTTGTTTTCATCTTTGCTTGCTGCTCTGGCCTACCTGTCGTTATTCTTGTAATGTTAGCAATGACTGCTATTCCCTTAAACTGTTCCCTTTGGTCCATGCTCCCGCTACATTTGACTGGCATCACAGTGCTCTCCACGCACCAAAATCCGACCAACGTTCCTATTCAGACGCGTTGGAGGGGAGACTCATCTCACCCCCGCACCAGCTTTGTAACCTACCCTCGTGCTTGTTTTCATCTTTGCTTGCTGCTCTGGCTTACCTGTCGTTATACTCGTAATGTTAGCAATGACTGCTATTACCTTAAACTGTTCCGTTTGGTCCATGCTCCCGCTACATTTGACTGGCACCACAGTGCTCTCCACGCGCCAAAATCCGACCAACGTTCCTATTCAGACGCGTTGGAGAGAGACTCATCTCACCCCCGCACCAGCTTTGTAACCTACTCTCGTGCTTGTTTTCATCTTTGTATGCTGCTCTGGCCTACCTGTCGTTATTCTCGTAATGTTAGCAATGACTGCTATTCCCTTAAACTGTTCCCTTTGGTCCATGCTCCCGCTACGTTTGACTGTCATCACAGTGCTCTCCACGCGCCAAAATCCGACCAACGTTCCTATTCAGACACGTTGGAGGGGAGACTCATCACACCCCCGCACCAGCTTTGTAACCTACTCTCGTGCTTGTTTTCATCTTTGCTTGCTGCTCTGGCCTACCTGTCGTTATTCTCGTAATGTTAGCAATGACTGCTATTCCCTTAAACTGTTCCCTTTGGTCCATGCTCCCGCTACATTTGACTGGCATCACAGTGCTCTCCACGCACCAAAATCCGACCAACGTTCCTATTCAGACGCGTTGGAGGGGAGACTCATCTCACCCCCGCACCAGCTTTGTAACCTACTCTCGTGCTAGTTTTCATCTTTGCTTGCTGCTCTGGCCTACCTGCCGTTATTCTCGTAATGTTAGCAATGACTGCTATTCCCTTAAACTGTTCCCTTTGGTCCATGTTCCCGCTACATATGACTAGCACCACAGTGCTCTCCACGCGCCAAAATCCGACCAACGTTCCTATTCAGACGCGTTGGAGGGGATACTCATCTCACCCCCGCACCAGCTTTGTAACCTACTCTCGTGCTTGTTTTCATCTTGGCTTGCTGCTCTGGCCTACCTGTCGTTATTCTCGTAATGTTGGTAATGACTGGTATTCCCTTAAACTGTTCCCTTTGATCCATGCTCCCGCTACATTTGACTGGCACCACAGTGCTCTCCACGCACCAATATCCGACCAACGTTCCTATTCAGACGCGTTGGAAGGGAGACTCATTTCACCCCCGCACCAGCTTTGTAACCTACTCTCGTGCTTGTTTTCATCTTTGCTTGCTGCTCTGGCCTACCTGCCGTTATTCTCGTAATGTTGGCAATGACTGGTATTCCGTTAAACTGTTCCCTTTGGTCCATGCTCCCGCTACATTTGACTGGCACCACAGTGCTCTCCACGCACCAAAGCCCGACCAACGTTCCTATTCAGACGCGTTGGATGGGAGACTCATCTCACCCCCGCACCAGCTTTGTAACCTACTCTCGTGCTTGTTTTCATCTTTGCTTGCTGCTCTGGCCTACCTGCCGTTATTCTCGTAATGTTAGCAATGACTGCTATTCCCTTAAACTGTTCCCTTTGGTCCATGCTCCCACTACATTTGACTAGCACCACAGTGCTCTCCACGCACCAAAATCCGACCAACGTTCCTATTCAGACGCGTTGGAGGGGAGACACATCTCACCCCCGCACCAGCTTTGTAACCTACTCTCGTGCTTGTTTTCATCTTTGCTTGCTGCTCTGGCCTACCTGACGTTATTCTCGTAATGTTGGCAATGACTGGTATTCCCATAAACTTTTCCCTTTGGTCCATGCTCCCGCTACATTTGACTGGCACCACAGTGCTCACCACGCACCAAAATCCGACCAACGTTCCTATTCAGACGCGTTGGAGGGGAGACTCATCTCACCCCCGCACCAGCTTTGTAACCTACTCTCGTGCTAGTTTTCATCTTTGCTTGCTGCTCTGGCCTACCTGCCGTTATTCTCGTAATGTTAGCAATGACTGCTATTCCCTTAAACTGTTCCCTTTGGTCCATGCTCCCGCTACATATGACTAGCACCACAGTGCTCTCCACGCGCCAAAATCCGACCAACGTTCCTATTCAGACGCGTTGGAGGGGATACTCATCTCACCCCCGCACCAGCTTTGTAACCTACTCTCGTGCTTGTTTTCATCTTGGCTTGCTGCTCTGGCCTACCTGTCGTTATTCTCGTAATGTTGGCAATGACTGGTATTCCCTTAAACTGTTCCCTTTGGTCCATGCTCCCGCTACATTTGACTGGCACCACAGTGCTCTCCACGCACCAATATCCGACCAACGTTCCTATTCAGACGCGTTGGAAGGGAGACACATCTCACCCCCACACCAGCTTTGTAACCTACTCTCGTGCTTGTTTTCAACTTTGCTTGCTGCTCTGGCCTACCTGTCGTTATTCTCGTAATGTTAGCAATGACTGCTATTCACTTAAACTGTTCCCTTTGGTCCATGCTCCCGCTACATTTGACAGACACCACAGTGCTCTCCACGCACCAAAATCCGACCAACGTTCCTATTCAGACGCGTTGGAGTTGAGACTCATCTCACCCCCGCACCAGCTTTGTAACCTACTCTCGTGCTTGTTTTCATCTCTCTTGCTGCTCTGGCCTACCTGCCGTTATTCTCGTAATGTTAGCAATGACTGCTATTCCCTTAAACTGTTCCCTTTGGTCCATGCTCCCGCTACATTTGACTGGCACCACAGTGCTTTCCACGCACCAAATTCCGACCAACGTTCCTATTCAGACGCGTTGGAGGGGAGACTCATCTCACCCCCGCACCAGCTTTGTAACCTACTCTCGTGCTTGTTTTCATCTTTGCTTGCTGCTCTGCCCCACCTGCCGTTATTCTCGTAATGTTGGCAATGACTGGTATTCCCTTAAACTGTTCCCTTTGGTCCATGCTCCCGCTACATTTGACTGGCAACACAGTGCTCTCCACGCACCAAAATCCGACCAAAGTTCCTATTCAGACGCGTTAGAGGGGAGACTCATCTCACCTCCGCACCAGCTTTGTAACCTACTCTCGTGCTTGTTTTCATCTTTGCTTGCTGCTCTGGCCTACCTGCCGTTATTCTCGTAATGTTAGCAATGACTGCTATTCCCTTAAACTGTTCCGTTTGGTCCATGCTCCCGCTACATTTGACTAGCACCACAGTGCTCTCCACGCGCCAAAATCCGACCAACGTTCCTATTCAGACGCGTTGGAGGGGAGACTCATCTCACCCTCGCACCAGCTTTGTAACCTACTCTCGTGCTTGTTTTCATCTTTGCTTGCTGCTCTGGCCTACCTGCCGTTATTCTCGTAATGTTGGCAATGACTGGTATTCCCTTAAACTGTTCCCTTTGGTCCATGCTCCCGCTACATTTGACTGGCACCACAGTGCTCTCCACGCACCAATATCCGACCAACGTTCCTATTCAGACGCGTTGGAGGGGAGACTCAACTCACCCCCGCACCAGCTTTGTAACCTACTCTCGTGCTTGTTTTCATCTTTGCTTGCTGCTCTGGCCTACCTTTCGTTATTCTCGTAATGTTAGCAATGACCGCTATTCCCTTAAACTGTTCCCTTTGGTCCATGCTCCCGCTACATTTGACTGGCACCACAGTGCTCTCCACGCACCAAAATCCGACCAACGTTCCTATTCAGACGCGTTGGAGGGGAGACTCATCTCACCCCCGCACCAGCTTTGTAACCTACTCTCGTGCTTGTTTTCATCTTTGCTTGCTGCTCTGGCCTACCTGTCGTTATTCTCGTAATGTTAGCAATGACTGCTATTCCCTTAAACTGTTCCCTTTGGTCCATGCTCTCGCTACATTTGACTGGCACCACAGTGCTCTCCACGCACCAAAATCCGACCAACGTTCCTATTCAGACGCGTTGGAGGGGAGACTCATCTCACCCCCGCACCAGCTTTGTAACCTACTATCTTGCTTGTTTTCATCTTTGCTTGCTGCTCTGGCCTACCTGCCGTTATTCTCGTAATGTTGGCAATGACTGGAATTCCCTTAAACTGTTCCCTTTGGTCCATGCTCCCGCTACATTTGACTGGCACCACAGTGCTCTCCACGCACCAAAATCCGACCAACGTTCCTATTCAGACGCGTTGGAGGGGAGACTCATCTCACCCCCACACCAGCTTTGTAACCTACTCTCGTGCTTGTTTTCATCTTTGCTTGCTGCTCTGGCCTACCTGCCGTTATTCTCGTAATGTTGGCAATGACTGGTATTCCCTTAAACTGTTCCCTTTGGTCCATGCTCCCGCTACATATGAATAGCACCACAGTGCTCACCACGCGCCAAAATCCGACCAACGTTCCTATTCAGACGCGTTGGAGGGAAGACTCATCTCACCCCCGCACCAGCTTTGTAACCTACTCTCGTGCTTGTTTTCATCTTTGCTTGCTGCTCTGGCCTACCTGTCGTTATTCTCGTAATGTTAGCAATGACTGCTATTCCCTTAAACTGTTCCCTTTGGTCCATGCTCTCGCTACATTTGACTGGCACCACAGTGCTCTCCACGCACCAAAATCCGACCAACGTTCCTATTCAGACGCGTTGGAGGGGAGACTCATCTCACCCCCGCACCAGCTTTGTAACCTACTATCTTGCTTGTTTTCATCTTTGCTTGCTGCTCTGGCCTACCTGCCGTTATTCTCGTAATGTTGGCAATGACTGGAATTCCCTTAAACTGTTCCCTTTGGTCCATGCTCCCGCTACATTTGACTGGCACCACAGTGCTCTCCACGCACCAAAATCCGACCAACGTTCCTATTCAGACGCGTTGGAGGGGAGACTCATCTCACCCCCACACCAGCTTTGTAACCTACTCTCGTGCTTGTTTTCATCTTTGCTTGCTGCTCTGGCCTACCTGCCGTTATTCTCGTAATGTTGGCAATGACTGGTATTCCCTTAAACTGTTCCCTTTCGTCCATGCTCCCGCTACATATGAATAGCACCACAGTGCTCACCACGCGCCAAAATCCGACCAACGTTCCTATTCAGACGCGTTGGAGGGGAGACTCATCTCACCCCCGCACCAGCTTTGTAACCTACTCTCGTGCTTGTTTTCATCTTTGCTTGCTGCTCTGGCCTACCTGTCGTTATTCTCGTAATGTTTGCAGTGACTGCTATTCCCTTAAACTGTTCCGTTTGGCCCATGCTCCCGCTACATTTGACTAGCACCACAGTGCTCTTGGTTCAAATGGTTCAAATGGCTCTGAGCACTATGGGACTCAACTGCTGAGGTCATTAGTCCCCTAGAACGTAGAACTAGTTAAACTTAACTAACCTGAGGACATCACAAACATCCATGCCCGAGGCAGGATTCGAAGCTGCGACCGTAGCGGTCTTGCGGTTCCAGACTGCAGCGCCTTTAACCGCACGGCCAGTTCGGCCAGCCACAGTGCTCTCCACGCGCCAATATCCGACCAACGTTCCTATTCAGACACGTTGGAGGGGAGACTCATCTCACCCCCGCACCAGCTTTGCAACGTACTCTCGTGCTTGTTTTCATTTTTGCTTGCTGCTCTGGCCTACCAGCCGTTATTCTCGTAATGTTAGCAATGACTGCTATTCCCTTAAACTGTTCCCTTTGGTCCATCCTCCTGCTACATTTGACTAGCACCACAGTGCTCTCCACGCGCTAAAATCCGACCAACGTTCCTATTCAGACACGTTGGAGGGGAGACTCATCTCACCCCCGCACCTGCTTTGCAACGTACTCTAGTGCTTATTTTCATCTTTGCTTGCTGCTCTGGCCTACCTGCTGTTATGCTCGTATTGTTGGCAATGACTGGTATTCCCTTAGACTGTTCCCTTTGGTCCATGCTCCCACTACATTTGACTAGCACCACAGTGCTCTCCACGCGCCAAAATCCGACCAACGTTCCTATCCAGACACGTTGGAGGGGAGACTCATCTCACCCCCACACCAGCTTTGCAACGTACTCTCGTGCTTGTTTTCATTTTTGCTTGCAGCTCTGGCCTACCTGCCGTTATTCTCGTAATGTTAGCAATGTCTGCTATTCCCTTAAACTGTTCCCTTTGGTCCATGCTCCCGCTACATTTTACTAGCACCACAGTGCTCTCCACGCGCCAAAATCCGACCAACGTTCCTATTCAGACACGTTGGAGGGGAGACTCATCTCACCCCCGCACCAGCTTTGCAACGTACTCTCGTGCTTATTTCCATCTTTGCTTGCTGCTCTGGCCTACCTGCCGTTATTCTCGTAATGTTGGCAATGACTGCTATTCCCTTAAACTGTTCCCTTTGGTCCATGCTCCCGCTACATTTGACTAGCACCACAGTGCTCTCCACGCGCCAAAATCCGACCAACGTTCCTATTCAGACATGTTGGAGAGGAGACTCATCTCACCCCCGCACCAGCTTTGCAACGTACTCTCGTGCTTGTTTTCATTTTTGTTTGCTGCTCTGGCCTACCAGCTGTTATTCTCGTAATGTTAGCAATGACTGCTATTCCCTTAAACTGTTCCCTTTGGTCCATCCTCCTGCTACATTTGACTAGCACCACAGTGCTCTCCACGCGCTAAAATCCGACCAACGTTCCTATTCAGACACGTTGGAGGGGAGACTCATCTCACCCCCGCACCAGCTTTGCAACGTACTCTCGTGCTTATTTTCAACTTTGCTTGCTGCTCTGGCCTACCTGCCGTTATTCTCGTAATGTTGGCAATGACTGGTATTCACTTAAACTGTTCCCTTTGGTCCATGCTCCTGGTACATTTGACTAGCACCACAGTGCTCTCCACGCGCCAAATTCCGACCAACGTTCCTATTCAGACGCGTTGGAGGGGAAACTCATCTCACTCCCGCACCAGCTTTGTAACCTACTCTCGTGCTTATTTTCATCTTTGCTTGCTGCTCTGGCCTACCTGCCGTTATTCTCGTAATGTTGGGAATGACTGGTATTCCCTTAAACTGTTCCCTTCGGTCCATGCTCCCGCTACATTTGACTAGCACCACAGTGCTCTCCACGCGCCAAAATCCGACCAACGTTCCTATTCAGACACGTTGGAGGGGAGACTCATCTCACCCCCGCACCAGCTTTGCAACGTACTCTCGTGCTTGTTTTCATTTTTGCTTGCTGCTCTGGCCTACCTGCCGTTATTCTCGTAATGTTAGCAATGACTTGTATTCCCTTAAACTGTTCCCTTTGGTCCATGCTCCCGCTACATTTGACTAGCACCACAGTGCTCTCCACGCGCCAATATCCGACCAACGTTCCTATTCAGACACGTTGGAGGGGAGACTCATCTCACCACCGCACTAGCTTTGCAACGTACCCTCGTGCTTATTTTCATCTTTGCTTGCTGCTCTGGCCTACCTGCCGTTATTCTCGTAATGTTGGCAATGACTGGTATTCCCTTAAACTGTTCCCTTTGGTCCATGCTCCCGCTACATTTGACTAGCACCACAGTGCTCTCCACGCGCCAAAATCCGACCAACGTTCCTATTCAGACGCGTTGGAGGGGAGACTCATCTCACCCCCGCACCAGCTTTGCAACGTACTCTCGTGCTTATTTTCATCTTTGCTTGCTGCTCTGGCCTACCTGCTGTTATGCTCGTAATGTTGGCAATGACTGGTATTCCCTTAAACTGTTCCCTTTGGTCCATGCTCCCACTACATTTGACTAGCACCACAGTGCTTTCCACGCGCCAAAATCCGACCAACGTTCCTATTCAGACACGTTGGAGGGGAGACTCATCTCACCCCCACACCAGCTTTGCAACGTACTCTCGTGCTTGTTTTCATTTTTGCTTGCAGCTCTGGCCTACCTGCCGTTATTCTCGTAATGTTAGCAATGACTGCTATTCCCTTAAACTGTTCCCTTTGGTCCATGCTCCCGCTACATTTGACTAGCACCACAGTGCTCTCCACGCGCCAAAATCCGACCAACGTTCCTATTCAGACACATTGGAGGGGAGACTCATCTCACCCCCGCACCAGCTTTGCAACGTACTCTCGTGCTTATTTTCATCTTTGCTTGCTGCTATGGCCTACCTGCCGTTATTCTCGTAATGTTGGCAATGACTGGTATTCCCTTAAACTGTTCCCTTTGGTCCATGCTCCCGGTACATTTGACTAGCACCACAGTGCTCTCCACGAGCCAAAATCCGACCAACGTTCGTATTCAGACGCGTTGCATGGGAGAATCATCTCACTCCCGCACCAGCTTTGTAACCTACTCTCGTGCTTATTTTCATCTTTGCTTGCTGCTCTGGCCTACCTTCCGTTATTCTCGTAATGTTGGCAATGACTGGTATTCCCTTAAACTGTTCCCTTTGGTCCATGCTCCAGCTACATTTGACTGGCACCACAGTGCTCTCCACGCGCCAAAATCCGACCAACGTCCCTATTCAGACACGTTGGAGGGGAGACTCATCTCACCCCCACACCAGCTTTGCAATGTACTCTCGTGCTTGTTTTCATTTTTGCTTGCAGCTCTGGCCTACCTGCCGTTATTCTCGTAATGTTAGCAATGACTGCTATTCCCTTAAACTGTTCCCTTTGGTCCATGCTCCCGCTACATTTGACTAGCACCACAGTGCTCTCCACGCGCCAAAATCCGACCAACGTTCCTATTCAGACGCGTTGGAGGGGAGACTCATCTCACCCACGCACCAGCTTTGCAACGTACTCTCGTGCTTATTTTCATCTTTGCTTGCTGCTCTGGCCTACCTGCCGTTATTCTCGTAATGTTGGCAATGACTGGTATTCCCTTAAACTGTTCCCTTTGGTCCATGCTCCCGGTACATTTGACTAGCACCACAGTGCTCTCCACGCGCCAAAATCCGACCAACGTTCCTATTCAGACGCGTTGGATGGGAGAATCATCTCACTCCCGCACCAGCTTTGTAACCTACTCTCGTGCTTATTTTCATCTTTGCTTGCAGCTCTGGCCTACCTGCCGTTATTCTCGTAATGTTAGCAATGACTGCTATTCCCTTAAACTGTTCCCTTTGGTCCATGCTCCCGCTACATTTGACTAGCACCACAGTGCTCTCCACGCGCCAAAATCCGACCAACGTTCCTATTCAGACACGTTGGAGGGGAGACTCATCTCACCCCCACACCAGCTTTGCAACGTACTCTCGTGCTTGTTTTCATTTTTGCTTGCAGCTATGGCCTACCTGCCGTTATTCTCGTAATGTTGGCAATGACTGGTATTCCCTTAAACTGTTCCATTTGGTCCATGCTCCCGGTACATTTGACTAGCACCACAGTGCTATCCACGCGCCAAAATCCGACCAACGTTCCTATTCAGAAGCGTTGGATGGGAGAATCATCTCACTCCCGCACCAGCCTTGTAACCTACTCTCGTGCTTATTTTCATCTTTGCTTGCTGCTCTGGCCTACCTGCCGTTATTCTCGTAATGTTGGCAATGACTGGTATTCCCTTAAACTGTTCCCTTTGGTCCATGCTCCAGCTACATTTGACTGGCACCACAGTGCTCTCCACGCGCCAAAATCCGACCAACGTTCCTATTCAGACACGTTGGAGGGGAGACTCATCTCACCCCCGCACCAGCTTTGCAACGTACTCTCGTGCTTGTTTTCATTTTTGCTTGCTGCTCTGGCCTACCTGCCGTTCTTCTCGTAATGTTAGCAATGACTGGTATTCCCTTAAACTGTTCCCTATGGTCCATGCTCCCGCTACATTTCACTAGCACCACAGTGCTCTCCACGCGCCAAAATCCGACCAACGTTCCTATTCAGACACGTTGGAGGGGAGACTCATCACACCACCGCACCAGCTTTGCAACGTACTCTCGTGCTTATTTTCATCTTAGCTTGCTGCTCTGGCCTACCTGCCGTTATTCTCGTAATGTTGGCAATGACTGGTATTCCCTTAAACTGTTCCCTTTGGTCCATGCTCCCGCTACATTTGACTAGCACCACAGTGCTCCCCACGTGCCAAAATCCGACCAACATTC
The DNA here is from genome assembly GCF_023864275.1 of Schistocerca cancellata. NCBI lineage: Eukaryota > Metazoa > Arthropoda > Insecta > Orthoptera > Acrididae > Schistocerca > Schistocerca cancellata. The sequence goes on along the minus strand of NC_064632.1, from coordinate 608,136,717 downwards.
CTATTCAGACGCGTTGGAGGGGAGACTCATCTCACCTCCGCACCAGCTTTATAACGTACTCTCGTGCTTATTTTCATCATTGCTTGCTGCTCTGGCCTACCTGCTGTTATGCTCGTAATGTTGGCAATGACTGGTATTCCCTTAAACTGTTCCCTTTGGTCCATGCTCCCACTACATTTGACTAGCACCACAGTGCTCTCCACGCGCCAAAATCCGACCAACGTTCCTATTCAGACACGTTGGAGGGGAGACTCATCTCAACCCTACACCAGCTTTGCAACGTACTCTCGTGCTTGTTTTCATTTTTGCTTGCAGCTCTGGCCTACCTGCCGTTATTCTCGTAATGTTAGCAATGACTGCTATTCCCTTAAACTGTTCCCTTTGGTCCATGCTCCCGCTACATTTGACTAGCACCACAGTGCTCTCCACGCGCCAAAATCCGACCAACGTTCCTATTCAGACACTTTGGAGGGGAGACTCATCTCACCCCCGCACCAGCTTTGCAACGTACTCTCGTGCTTATTTTCATCTTTGCTTGCTGCTCTGGCCTACCTGCCGTTATTCTCGTAATGATGGCAATGACTGGTAGTCCCTTAAACTGTTCCCTTTGGTCCATGCTCCCGCTACATTTGACTAGCACCACAGTGCTCTCCACGCGCCAAAATCCGACCAACGTTCCTATTCAGACGCGTTGAAGGGGAGACTCATCTCACCCCCGCAACAGCTTTGTAAAGTACTCTCGTGCTTATTTTCATCTTTGCTTGCTGCTCTGGCCTACCTGCCGTTATTCTCGTAATGTTGGCAATGACTGGTATTCCCTTAAACTGTTCCCTTTGGTCCATGCTCCCGCTACATTTGACTAGCACCACAGTGCTCTCCACGCGCCAAAATCCGACCAACGTTCCTATTCAGACACATTGGAGGGGAGACTCATCTCACCCCCGCACCAGGTTTGCAACGTACTCTCGTGCTTATTTTCATCTTTGCTTGCTGCTCTGGCCTACCTGCCGCTATTCTCGTAATGTTAGCAATGACTGCTATTCCCTTAAACTGTTCCCTTTGGTCCATCCTCCTGCTACATTTGACTAGCACCACAGAGCTCTCCACGCGCTAAAATCCGACCAACGTTCCTATTCAGACGCGTTGGAGGGGAGACTCATCTCACCCCCGCACCAGCTTTGCAACGTACTCTCGTGCTTATTTTCAACTTTGATTGCTGCTCTGGCCTACCTGCCGTTATTCTCGTAATGTTGGCAATGACTGGTATTCCCTTAAACTGTTCCATTTGGTCCATGCTCCCGGTACATTTGACTAGCACCACAGTGCTCTCCACGCGCCAAAATCCGACCAACGTTCCTATTCAGAAGCGTTGGATGGGAGAATCATCTCACTCCCGCACCAGCCTTGTAACCTACTCTCGTGCTTATTTTCATCTTTGCTTGCTGCTCTGGCCTACCTGCCGTTATTCTCGTAATGTTGGCAATGACTGGTATTCCCTTAAACTGTTCCCTTTGGTCCATGCTCCAGCTACATTTGACTGGCACCACAGTGCTCTCCACGCGCCAAAATCCGACCAACGTTCCTATTCAGACACGTTGGAGGGGAGACTCATCTCACCCCCGCACCAGCTTTGCAACGTACTCTCGTGCTTGTTTTCATTTTTGCTTGCTGCTCTGGCCTACCTGCCGTTATTCTCGTAATGTTAGCAATGACTGGTATTCCCTTAAACTGTTCCCTATGGTCCATGCTCCCGCTACATTTCACTAGCACCACAGTGCTCTCCACGCGCCAATATCCGACCAACGTTCCTATTCAGACACGTTGGAGGGGAGACTCATCACACCACCGCACCAGCTTTGCAACGTACTCTCGTGCTTATTTTCATCTTTGCTTGCAGCTCTGGCCTACCTGCCGTTATTCTCGTAATGTTAGCAATGACTGCTATTCCCTTAAACTGTTCCCTTTGGTCCATGCTCCCGCTACATTTGACTAGCACCACAATGCTCTCCACGCGCCAAAATCCGACCAACGTTCCTATTCAGACGCGTTGGAGGGGAGACTCATCTCACCTCCGCACCAGCTTTGCAACGTACTCTCGTGCTTGTTTTCATTTTTGCTTGCTGCTCTGGCCTACCTGCCGTTATTCTCGTAATGTTAGCAATGACTGCTATTCCCTTAAACTGTTCCCTTTGGTCCATGCTCCCGCTACATTTGACTAGCACCACAGTGCTCTCCACGCGCCAAAATCCGACCAACGTTCCTATTCAGACGCGTTGGATGGGAGAATCATCTCACTCCCGCACCAGCTTTGTAACCTACTCTCGTGCTTATTTTCATCTTTGCTTGCAGCTCTGGCCTACCTGCCGTTATTCTCGTAATGTTAGCAATGACTGCTATTCCCTTAAACTGTTCCCTTTGGTCCATGCTCCCGCTACATTTGACTAGCACCACAATGCTCTCCACGCGCCAAAATCCGACCAACGTTCCTATTCAGACACGTTGGAGGGGAGACCCATCTCACCCCCACACCAGCTTTGCAACGTACTCTCGTGCTTGTTTTCATTTTTGCTTGCAGCTCTGGCCTACCTGCCGTTATTCTCGTAATGTTAGCAATGACTGCTATTCCCTTAAACTGTTCCCTTTGGTCCATGCTCCCGCTACATTTGACTAGCACCACAGTGCTCCCCACGCGCCAAAATCCGACCAACGTTCCTATTCAGACGCGTTGGAGGGGAGACTCATCTCACCTCCGCACCAGCTTTATAACGTACTCTCGTGCTTATTTTCATCATTGCTTCCTGCTCTGGCCTACCTGCTGTTATGCTCGTAATGTTGGCAATGACTGGTATTCCCTTAAACTGTTCCCTTTGGTCCATGCTCCCACTACATTTGACTAGCACCACAGTGCTCTCCACGCGCCAAAATCCGACCAAAGTTCCTATTCAGACACGTTGGAGGGGAGACTCATCTCAACCCTACACCAGCTTTGCAACGTACTCTCGTGCTTGTTTTCATTTTTGCTTGCAGCTCTGGCCTACCTGCCGTTATTCTCGTAATGTTAGCAATGACTGCTATTCCCTTAAACTGTTGCCTTTGGTCCATGCTCCCGCTACATTTGACTAGCACCACAGTGCTCTCCACGCGCCAAAATCCGACCAACGTTCCTATTCAGACACTTTGGAGGGGAGACTCATCTCACCCCCGCACCAGCTTTGCAACGTACTCTCGTGCTTATTTTCATCTTTGCTTGCTGCTCTGGCCTACCTGCCATTATTCTCGTAATGATGGCAATGACTGCTATTCCCTTAAACTGTTCCCTTTGGTCCATGCTCCCGCTACATTTGACTAGCACCACAGAGCTCTCCACGCACTAAAATCCGACCAACGTTCCTATTCAGACGCGTTGGAGGGGAGACTCATCTCACCCCCGCACCAGCTTTGCAACGTACTCTCGTGCTTGTTTTCATCTTTGCTTGCTGCTATGGCCTACCTGCCGTTATTCTCGTAATGTTGGCAATGACTGGTATTCCCTTAAACTGTTCCCTTTGGTCCATGCTCCCGGTACATTTGACTAGCACCACAGTGCTCTCCACGCGCCAAAATCCGACCAACGTTCGTATTCAGACGCGTTGCATGGGAGAATCATCTCACTCCCGCACCAGCTTTGTAACCTACTCTCGTGCTTATTTTCATCTTTGCTTGCTGCTCTGGCCTACCTGCCGTTATTCTCGTAATGTTGGCAATGACTGGTATTCCCTTAAACTGTTCCCTTTGGTCCATGCTCCAGCTACATTTGACTGGCACCACAGTGCTCTCCACGCGCCAAAATCCGACCAACGTCCCTATTCAGACACGTTGGAGGGGAGACTCATCTCACCCCCACACCAGCTTTGCAACGTACTCTCGTGCTTGTTTTCATTTTTGCTTGCAGCTTTGGCCTACCTGCCGTTATTCTCGTAATGTTAGCAATGACTGCTATTCCCTTAAACTGTTCCCTTTGGTCCATGCTCCCGCTATATTTGACTAGCACCACAGTGCTCTCCACGCGCCAAAATCCGACCAACGTTCCTATTCAGACGCGTTGGATGGGAGAATCATCTCACTCCCGCACCAGCTTTGTAACCTACTCTCGTGCTTATTTTCATCTTTGCTTGCAGCTCTGGCCTACCTGCCGTTATTCTCGTAATGTTAGCAATGACTGCTATTCCCTTAAACTGTTCCCTTTGGTCCATGCTCCCGCTACATTTGACTAGCACCACAATGCTCTCCACGCGCCAAAATCCGACCAACGTTCCTATTCAGACACGTTGGAGGGGAGACTCATCTCACCCCCACACCAGCTTTGCAACGTACTCTCGTGCTTGTTTTCATTTTTGCTTGCAGCTCTGGCCTACCTGCCGTTATTCTCGTAATGTTAGCAATGACTGCTATTCCCTTAAACTGTTCCCTTTGGTCCATGCTCCCGCTACATTTGACTAGCACCACAGTGCTCTCCACGCGCCAAAATCCGACCAACGTTCCTATTCAGTCGCGTTGGAGGGGAGACTCATCTCACCCCCGCACCAGCTTTGCAACGTACTCTCGTGCTTATTTTCATCTTTGCTTGCTGCTCTGGCCTACCTGCCGTTATTCTCGTAATGTTAGCAATGACTGCTATTCCCTTAAACTGTTCCCTTTGGTCCATCCTCCTGCTACATTTGACTAGCACCACAGAGCTCTCCACGCGCTAAAATCCGACCAACGTTCCTATTCAGACGCGTTGGAGGGGAGACTCATCTCACCTCCGCACCAGCTTTGCAACGTACTCTTGTGCTTATTTTCAACTTTGCTTGCTGCTCTGGCCTACCTGCCGTTATTCTCGTAATGTTGGCAATGACTGGTATTCCCTTAAACTGTTCCATTTGGTCCATGCTCCCGGTACATTTGACTAGCACCACAGTGCTCTCCACGCGCCAAAATCCGACCAACGTTCCTATTCAGAAGCGTTGGATGGGAGAATCATCCACACTCCCGCACCAGCCTTGTAACCTACTCTCGTGCTTATTTTCATCTTTGCTTGCTGCTCTGGCCTACCTGCCGTTATTCTCGTAATGTTGGCAATGACTGGTATTCCCTTAAACTGTCCCCTTTGGTCCATGCTCCAGCTACATTTGACTGGCACCACAGTGCTCTCCACGCGCCAAAATCCGACCAACGTTCCTATTCAGACACGTTGGAGGGGAGACTCATCTCACCCCCGCACCAGCTTTGCAACGTACTCTCGTGCTTGTTTTCATTTTTGCTTGCTGCTCTGGCCTACCTGCCGTTATTCTCGTAATGTTAGCAATGACTGGTAATCCCTTAAACTGTTCCCTATGGTCCATGCTCCCGCTACATTTCACTAGCACCACAGTGCTCTCCACGCGCCAATATCCGACCAACGTTCCTATTCAGACACGTTGGAGGGGAGACTCATCACACCACCGCACCAGCTTTGCAACGTACTCTCGTGCTTATTTTCATCTTAGCTTGCTGCTCTGGCCTACCTGCCGTTATTCTCGTAATGTTGGCAATGACTGGTATTCCCTTAAACTGTTCCCTTTGGTCCATGCTCCCGCTACATTTGACTAGCACCACAGTGCTCCCCACGCGCCAAAATCCGACCAACGTTCCTATTCAGACGCGTTGGAGGGGAGACTCATCTCACCTCCGCACCAGCTTTGTAACGTACTCTCGTGCTTATTTTCATCATTGCTTGCTGCTCAGGCCTACCTGCTGTTATGCTCGTAATGTTGGCAATGACTGGTATTCCCTTAAACTGTTCCCTTTGGTCCATGCTCCCACTACATTTGACTAGCACCACAGTGCTCTCCACGTGCCAAAATCCGACCAACGTTCCTATTCAGACACGTTGGAGGGGAGACTCATCTCAACCCTACACCAGCTTTCCAACGTACTCTCGTGCTTGTTTTCATTTTTGCTTGCAGCTCTGGCCTACCTGCCGTTATTCTCGTAATGTTAGCAATGACTGCTATTCCCTTAAACTGTTCCCTTTGGTCCATGCTCCCGCTATATTTGACTAGCACCACAGTGCTCTCCACGCGCCAAAATCCGACCAACGTTCCTATTCAGACGCGTTGGATGGGAGAATCATCTCACTCCCGCACCAGCTTTGTAACCTACTCTCGTGCTTATTTTCATCTTTGCTTGCAGCTCTGGCCTACCTGCCGTTATTCTCGTAATGTTAGCAATGACTGCTATTCCCTTAAACTGTTCCCTTTGGTCCATGCTCCCGCTACATTTGACTAGCACCACAGTGCTCTCCACGCGCCAAAATCCGACCAACGTTCCTATTCAGACACGTTGGAGGGGAGACTCATCTCACCCCCACACCAGCTTTGCAACGTACTCTCGTGCTTGTTTTCATTTTTGCTTGCAGCTCTGGCCTACCTGCCGTTATTCTCGTAATGTTAGCAATGACTGCTATTCCCTTAAACTGTTCCCTTTGGTCCATGCTCCCGCTACATTTGACTAGCACCACAGTGCTCTCCACGCGCCAAAATCCGACCAACGTTCCTATTCAGACGCGTTGGAGGGGAGACTCATCTCACCCCGCACCAGCTTTGCAACGTACTCTCGTGCTTATTTTCATCTTTGCTTGCTGCTCTGGCCTACCTGCCGTTATTCTCGTAATGTTAGCAATGACTGCTATTCCCTTAAACTGTTCCCTTTGGTCCATCCTCCTGCTACATTTGACTAGCACCACAGAGCTCTCCACGCGCTAAAATCCGACCAACGTTCCTATTCAGACGCGTTGGAGGGGAGACTCATCTCACCCCCGCACCAGCTTTGCAACGTACTCTCGTGCTTATTTTCAACTTTGCTTGCTGCTCTGGCCTACCTGCCGTTATTCTCGTAATGTTGGCAATGACTGGTATTCCCTTAAACTGTTCCATTTGGTCCATGCTCCCGGTACATTTGACTAGCACCACAGTGCTCTCCACGCGCCAAAATCCGACCAACGTTCCTATTCAGAAGCGTTGGATGGGAGAATCATCTCACTCCCGCACCAGCCTTGTAACCTACTCTCGTGCTTATTTTCATCTTTGCTTGCTGCTCTGGCCTACCTGCCGTTATTCTCGTAATGTTGGCAATGACTGGTATTCCCTTAAACTGTCCCCTTTGGTCCATGCTCCAGCTACATTTGACTGGCACCACAGTGCTCTCCACGCGCCAAAATCCGACCAACGTTCCTATTCAGACACGTTGGAGGGGAGACTCATCTCACCCCCGCACCAGCTTTGCAACGTACTCTCGTGCTTGTTTTCATTTTTGCTTGCTGCTCTGGCCTACCTGCCGTTATTCTCGTAATGTTAGCAATGACTGGTAATCCCTTAAACTGTTCCCTATGGTCCATGCTCCCGCTACATTTCACTAGCACCACAGTGCTCTCCACGCGCCAATATCCGACCAACGTTCCTATTCAGACTCGTTGGAGGGGAGACTCATCACAACACCGCACCAGCTTTGCAACGTACTCTCGTGCTTATTTTCATCTTAGCTTGCTGCTCTGGCCTACCTGCCGTTATTCTCGTAATGTTGGCAATGACTGGTATTCCCTTAAACTGTTCCCTTTGGTCCATGCTCCCGCTACATTTGACTAGCACCACAGTGCTCCCCACGCGCCAAAATCCGACCAACGTTCCTATTCAGACGCGTTGGAGGGGAGACTCATCTCACCTCCGCACCAGCTTTGTAACGTACTCTCGTGCTTATTTTCATCATTGCTTGCTGCTCTGGCCTACCTGCTGTTATGCTCGTAATGTTGGCAATGACTGGTATTCCCTTAAACTGTTCCCTTTGGTCCATGCTCCCACTACATTTGACTAGCACCACAGTGCTCTCCACGTGCCAAAATCCGACCAACGTTCCTATTCAGACACGTTGGAGGGGAGACTCATCTCAACCCTACACCAGCTTTCCAACGTACTCTCGTGCTTGTTTTCATTTTTGCTTGCAGCTCTGGCCTTCCTGCCGTTATTCTCGTAATGTTAGCAATAACTGCTATTCCCTTAAACTGTTCCCTTTGGTCCATGCTCCCGCTACATTTGACTAGCACCACAGTGCTCTCCACGCGCCAAAATCCGACCAACGTTCCTATTCAGACACTTTGGAGGGGAGACTCATCTCACCACCGCACCAGCTTTGCAACGTACTCTCGTGCTTATTTTCATCTTTGCTTGCTGCTCTGGCCTACCTGCCGTTATTCTCGTAATGATGGCAATGACTGGTATTCCCTTAAACTGTTCCCTTTGGTCCATGCTCCCGCTACATTTGACTAGCACCACAGTGCTCTCCACGCGCCAAAATCCGACCAACGTTCCTATTCAGAACCGTTGAAGGGGAGACTCATCTCACCCCCGCAACAGCTTTGTAAAGTACTCTCGTGCTTATTTTCATCTTTGCTTGCTGCTCTGGCCTACCTGCCGTTATTCTCGTAATGTAGGCAATGACTGGTATTCCCTTAAACTATTCCCTTTGTTCCATGCTCCCGCTACATTTGACTAGCACCACAGTGCTCTACACGCGCCAAAATCCGACCAACGTTCCTATTCAGACACGTTGAAGGGGAGACTCATCTCACCCCGCACCAGCTTTGTAACCTACTTTCGTGCTTGTTTTCATTTTTGCTTGCTGCTCTGGCCTACCTGTTGTTATTCTCGTAATGTTGGCAATGACTGCTATTCCCTTAAACTGTTCCCTTTGGTCCATGCTCCCGCTACATTTGACTAGCACCACAGTGCTCTCCACGCGCCAAAATCCGACCAATGTTCCTATTCAAACGCGTTGGAGGGGAGACTCATCTCACCCCCGCACCAGCTTTGCAACGTACTCTCGTGCTTATTTTCATCTTTGCTTGCTGCTCTGGCCTACCTGCTGTTATTCTCGTAATGTTGGCAATGACTGGTATTCACTTAAACTGCTCCCTTTGGTCCATGCTCCCGCTACATTTGACTAGCACCACAGTGCTCTCCACGCGCCAAAATCCGACCAATGTTCCTATTCAGACGCGTTGGAGGGGAGACTCATCTCACCCCCACACCAGCTTTGTAACCTACTCTCGTGCTTGTTTTCATCTTTGCTTGCTGCTCTGGTCTACCTGCCGTTATTCTCGTAATGTTGGCAATGACTGGTATTCCCTTAAACTGTTCCCTTTGGTCCATACTCCCGCTACATTTGACTAACACCACAGTGCTCTACACGCGCCACAATCCGACCAACGTTCCTATTCAGACACGTTGGAGGGGAGACTCATCTCACCCCGCACCAGCTTTGTAACCTACTCTCGTGCTTGTTTTCATTTTTGCTTGCTGCTCTGGCCTACCTGTCGTTATTCTCGTAATGTTGGCAATGACTGCTATTCCTTTAAACTGTTCCCTTTGGTCCATGCTCCCGCTACATTTGACTAGCACCACAGTGCTCTCCACGCGCCAAAATCCGACCAACGTTCCTATTCAGACGCGTTGGATGGGAGAATCATCTCACTCCCGCACCAGCTTTGTAACCTACTCTCGTGCTTATTTTCATCTTTGCTTGCTTCTCTGGCCTACCTGCCGTTATTCTCGTAATGTTGGCAATGACTGGTATTCCCTTAAACTGTTCCCTTTGGTCCATGCTCCAGCTACATTTGACTGGCACCACAGTGCTCTCCACGCGCCAAAATCCGACCAACGTTCCTATTCAGACACGTTGGAGGGGAGACTCATCTCACCCCCACACCAGCTTTGCAACGTACTCTCGTGCTTGTTTTCATTTTTGCTTGCAGCTCTGGCCTACCTGCCGTTATTCTCGTAATGTTAGCAATGACTGCTATTCCCTTAAACTGTTCCCTTTGGTCCATGCTCCCGCTACATTTGACTAGCACCACAGTGCTCTCCACACGCCAAAATCCGACCAACGTTCCTATTCAGACGCGTTGGAGGGGAGACTCATCTCACCACCGCACCAGCTTTGCAACGTACTCTCGTGCTTATTTTCATCTTTGCTTGCTTCTCTGGCCTACCTGCCGTTATTCTCGTAATGTTAGCAATGACTGCTATTCCCTTAAACTGTTCCCTTTAGTCCATCCTCCTGCTACATTTGCCTAGCACCACAGAGCTCTCCACGCGCTAAACTCCGACCAACGTTCCTATTCAGACGCGTTGGAGGGGAGACTCATCTCACCCACGCACCAGCTTTGCAACGTACTCTCGTGCTTATTTTCAACTTTGCTTGCTGCTCTGGCCTACCTGCCGTTATTCTCGTAATGTTGGCAATGACTGGTATTCCCTTAAACTGTTCCATTTGGTCCATGCTCCCGGTACATTTGACTAGCACCACAGTGCTCTCCACGCGCCAAAATCCGACCAACGTTCCTATTCAGACGCGTTGGATGGGAGAATCATCTCACTCCTGCACCAGCTTTGTAACCTACTCTCGTGCTTATTTTCATTTTTGCTTGCAGCTCTGGCCTACCTGCCGTTATTCTCGTAATGTTGGCAATGACTGGTATTCCCTTAAACTATTCCCTTTGGTCCATGCTCCCACTACATTTGACTAGCACCACAGTGCTCTCCACGCTCCAAAATCCGACCAACGTTCCTATTCAGACACGTTGGAGGGGAGACTCATCTCACCCCTACACCAGCTTTGCAACGTACTCTAGTGCTTGTTTTCATTTTTGCTTGCAGCTCTGGCCTACCTGCCGTTATTCTCGTAATGTTAGCAATGACTGCTATTCCCTTAAACTGTTCCCTTTGGTCCATGCTCCCGCTACATTTGACTAGCACCACAGTGCTCTCCACGCGCCAAAATCCGACCAACGTTCCTATTCAGACACTTTGGAGGGGAGACTCATCTCACCCCCGCACCAGCTTTGCAACGTACTCTCGTGCTTATTTTCATCTTTGCTTGCTGCTCTGGCCTACCTGCCGTTATTCTCGTAATGATGGCAATGACTGGTATTCCCTTAAACTGTTCCCTTTGGTCCATGCTCCCGCTACATTTGACTAGCACCACAGTGCTCTCCACACGCCAAAATCCGACCAACGTTCCTATTCAGACGCGTTGAAGGGGAGACTCATCTCACCCCCGCAACAGCTTTGTAAAGTACTCTCGTGCTTATTTTCATCTTTGCTTGCTGCTCTGGCCTACCTGCCGTTATTCTCGTAATGTTGGCAATGACTGGTATTCCCTTAAACTGTTCCCTTTGGTCCATGCTCCCGCTACATTTGACTAGCACCACAATGCTCTACACGCGCCACAATCCGACCAACGTTCCTATTCAGACACGTTGAAGGGGAGACTCATCACACCCCGCACCAGCTTTGTAACCTACTCTCGTGCTTGTTTTCATTTTTGCTTGCTGCTCTGGCCTACCTGTTGTCATTCTCGTAATGTTGGCAATGACTGGTATTCACTTAAACTGCTCCCTTTGGTCCATGCTCCCGCTACATTTGACTAGCACCACAGTGCTCTCCACGCGCCAAAATCCGACCAATGTTCCTATTCAGACGCGTTGGAGGGGAGACTCATCTCACCCCTGCACCAGCTTTGTAACCTACTCTCGTGCTTGTTTTCATCTTTGCTTGCTGCTCTGGTCTACCTGCCGTTATTCTCGTAATGTTGGCAATGACTGGTATTCCCTTAAACTGTTCCCTTTGGTCCATACTCCCGCTACATTTGACTAGCACCACAGTGCTCTACACGCGCCACAATCCGACCAACGTTCCTATTCAGACACGTTGGAGGGGAGACTCATCTCACCCCGCACCAGCTTTGTAACCTACTCTCGTGCTTGTTTTCATTTTTGCTTGCTGCTCTGGCCTACCTGTCGTTATTCTCGTAATGTTGGCAATGACTGCTATTCCCTTAAACTGTTCCCTTTGGTCCATGCTCCCGCTACATTTGACTAGCACCACAGTGCTCTCCACGCGCCAAAATCCGACCAACGTTCCTATTCAGACGCGTTGGATGGGAGAATCATCTCACTCCCGCACCAGCTTTGTAACCTACTCTCGTGCTTATTTTCATCTTTGCTTGCTGCTCTGGCCTACCTGCCGTTATTCTCGTAATGTTGGCAATGACTGGTATTCCCTTAAACTGTTCCCTTTGGTCCATGCTCCAGCTACATTTGACTGGCACCACAGTGCTCTCCACGCGCCAAAATCCGACCAACGTTCCTATTCAGACACGTTGGAGGGGAGACTCATCTCACCCCCACACCAGCTTTGCAACGTACTCTCGTGCTTGTTTTCATTTTTGCTTGCAGCTCTGGCCTACCTGCCGTTATTCTCGTAATGTTAGCAATGACTGCTATTCCCTTAAACTGTTCCCTTTGGTCCATGCTCCCGCTACATTTGACTAGAACCACAGTGCTCTCCACGCGCCAAAATCCGACCAACGTTCCTATTCAGACGCGTTGGAGGGGAGACTCATCTCACCCCCGCACCAGCTTTGCAACGTACTCTCGTGCTTATTTTCATCTTTGCTTGCTGCTCTGGCCTACCTGCCGTTATTCTCGTAATGTTGGCAATGACTGGTATTCCCTTAAACTGTTCCCTTTGGTCCATGCTCCCGCTACATTTGACTAGCACCACAGTGCTCTCCACGCGCCAAAATCCGACCAACGTTCCTATTCATACGCGTTGGATGGGAGAATCATCTCACTCCCGCACCAGGTTTGTAACCTACTCTCGTGCTTATTTTCATCTTTGCTTGCAGCTCTGGCCTACCTGCCGTTATTCTCGTAATGTTAGCAATGACTGCTATTCCCTTAAACTGTTCCCTTTGGTCCATGCTCCCGCTACATTTGACTAGCACCACAGTGCTCTCCACGCGCCAAAATCCGACCAACGTTCCTATTCAGACACGTTGGAGGGGAGACTCATCTCACCCCCACACCAGCTTTGCAACGTACTCTCGTGCTTGTTTTCATTTTTGCTTGCAGCTCTGGCCTACCTGCCGTTATTCTCGTAATGTTAGCAATGACTGGTATTCCCTTAAACTGTTCCCTTTGGTCCATGCTCCCGCTACATTTGACTAGCACCACAGTGCTCTCCACGCGCCAAAATCCGACCAACGTTCCTATTCAGACGCGTTGGATGGGAGAATCATCTCACTCCCGCACCAGGTTTGTAACCTACTCTCGTGCTTATTTTCATCTTTGCTTGCAGCTCTGGCCTACCTGCCGTTATTCTCGTAATGTTAGCAATGACTGGTATTCCCTTAAACTGTTCCCTTTGGTCCATGCTCCCGCTACATTTGACTAGAACCACAGTGCTCTCCACGCGCCAAAATCCGACCAACGTTCCTATTCAGACGCGTTGGATGGGAGAATCATCTCACTCCCGCACCAGGTTTGTAACCTACTCTCGTGCTTATTTTCATCTTTGCTTGCAGCTCTGGCCTACCTGCCGTTATTTTCGTAATGTTAGCAATGACTGCTATTCCCTTAAACTGTTCCCTATGGTCCATGCTCCCGCTACATTTGACTAGCACCACAGTGCTCTACACGCGCCACAATCCGACCAACGTTCCTATTCAGACACTTTGGAGGGGAGACTCATCTCACCCCCACACCAGCTTTGCAACGTACTCTCGTGCTTATTTTCATCTTTGCTTGCTGCTCTGGCCTACCTGCCGTTATTCTCGTAATGTTGGCAATGACTGGTATTCCCTTAAACTGTTCCCTTTGGTCCATGCTCCCGCTACATTTGACTAGCACCACAGTGCTCTCCACGCGCCAAAATCCGACCAACGTTCCTATTCAGACGCGTTGGATGGGAGAATCATCTCACTCCCGCACCAGGTTTGTAACCTACTCTCGTGCTTATTTTCATCTTTGCTTGCAGCTCTGGCCTACCTGCCTTTATTCTCGTAATGTTAGCAATGACTGGTATTCCCTTAAACTGTTCCCTTTGGTCCATGCTCCCGCTACATTTGACTAGCACCACAGTGCTCTCCACGCGCCAAAATCCGACCAACGTTCCTATTCAGACACGTTGGATGGGAGAATCATCTCACTCCCGCACCAGGTTTGTAACCTACTCTCGTGCTTATTTTCATCTTTGCTTGCAGCTCTGGCCTACCTGCCGTTATTCTCGTAATGTTAGCAATGACTGCTATTCCCTTAAACTGTTCCCTTTGGTCCATGCTCCCGCTACATTTGACTAGAACCACAGTGCTCTCCACGCGCCAAAATCCGACCAACGTTCCTATTCAGACGCGTTGGAGGGGAGACTCATCTCACCCCCGCACCAGCTTTGCAACGTACTCTCGTGCTTATTTTCATCTTTGCTTGCTGCTCTGGCCTACCTGCCGTTATTCTCGTAATGTTGGCAATGACTGGTATTCCCTTAAACTGTTCCCTTTGGTCCATGCTCCCGCTACATTTGACTAGCACCACAGTGCTCTCCACGCGCGAAAATCCGACCAACGTTCCTATTCAGACGCGTTGGATGGGAGAATCATCTCACTCCCGCACCAGGTTTGTAACCTACTCTCGTGCTTATTTTCATCTTTGCTTGCAGCTCTGGCCTACCTGCCGTTATTCTCGTAATGTTAGCAATGACTGCTATTCCCTTAAACTGTTCCCTTTGGTCCATGCTCCCGCTACATTTGACTAGCACCACAGTGCTCTCCACGCGCCAAAATCCGACCAACGTTCCTATTCAGACACGTTGGAGGGGAGACTCATCTCACCCCCACACCAGCTTTGCAACGTACTCTCGTGCTTGTTTTCACTTTTGCTTGCAGCTCTGGCCTACCTGCCGTTATTCTCGTAATGTTAGCAATGACTGCTATTCCCTTAAACTGTTCCCTTTGGTCCATGCTCCCGCTACATTTGACTAGCACCACAGTGCTCTCCACGCGCCAAAATCCGACCAACGTTCCTATTCAGACGCGTTGGAGGGGAGACTCATCTCACCCCCGCACCAGCTTTGCAACGTACTCTCGTGCTTATTTTCATCTTTGCTTGCTGCTCTGGCCTACCTGCCGTTATTCTCGTAATGTTAGCAATGACTGGTAATCCCTTAAACTGTTCCCCTTGGTCCATGCTCCCACTACATTTGACTAGCACCACAGTGCTCTCCACGCGCCAAAATCCGACCAACGTTCCTATTCAGACACGTTGGAGGGGAGACTCATCTCACCCCTACACCAGCTTTGCAACGTACTCTCGTGCTTGTTTTCATTTTTGCTTGCAGCTCTGGCCTACCTGCCGTTATTCTCGTAATGTTAGCAATGACTGCTATTCCCTTAAACTGTTCCCTTTGGTCCATGCTCCCGCTACATTTGACTAGCACCACAGTGCTCTCCACGCGCCAAAATCCGACCAACGTTCCTATTCAGACACTTTGGAGGGGAGACTCATCTCACCCCCGCACCAGCTTTGCAACGTACTCTCGTGCTTATTTTCATCTTTGCTTGCTGCTCTGGCCTACCTGCCGTTATTCTCGTAATGATGGCAATGACTGGTATTCCCTTAAACTGTTCCCTTTGGTCCGTGCTCCCGCTACATTTGACTAGCACCACAGTGCTCTCCACGCGCCAAAATCCGACCAATGTTCCTATTCAGACGCATTGGAGGGGAGACTCATCTCACCCCCGCACCAGCTTTGTAACCTACTCTCGTGCTTGTTTTCATTTTTGCTTGCTGCTCTGGTCTACCTGCCGTTATTCTCGTAATGTTGGCAATGACTGGTATTCACTTAAACTGTTCCCTTTGGTCCATACTCCCGCTACATTTGACTAGCACCACAGTGCTCTACACGCGCCACAATCCGACCAACGTTCCTATTCAGACACGTTGGAGGGGAGACTCATCTCACCCCGCACCAGCTTTGTAACCTACTCTCGTGCTTGTTTTCATTTTTGCTTGCAGCTCTGGCCTACCTGCCGTTATTCTCGTAATGTTGGCAATGACTGGTATTCCCTTAAACTGTTCCCTTTGGTCCATGCTCCCACTACATTTGACTAGCACCACAGTGCTCTCCACGCGCCAAAATCCGACCAACGTTCCTATTCAGACACGTTGGAGGGGAGACTCATCTCACCCCTACACCAGCTTTGCAACGTACTCTCGTGCTTGTTTTCATTTTTGCTTGCAGCTCTGGCCTACCTGCCGTTATTCTCGTAATGTTAGCAATGACTGCTATTCCCTTAAACTGTTCCCTTTGGTCCATGCTCCCGCTACATTTGACTAGCACCACAGTGCTCTCCACGCGCCAAAATCCGACCAACGTTCCTATTCAGACACTTTGGAGGGGAGACTCATCTCACCCCCGCACCAGCTTTGCAACGTACTCTCGTGCTTATTTTCATCTTTGCTTGCTGCTCTGGCCTACCTGCCGTTATTCTCGTAATGATGGCAATGACTGGTATTCCCTTAAACTGTTCCCTTTGGTCCGTGCTCCCGCTACATTTGACTAGCACCACAGTGCTCTCCACGCGCCAAAATCCGACCAATGTTCCTATTCAAACGCGTTGGAGGGGAGACTCATCTCACCCCCGCACCAGCTTTGCAACGTACTCTCGTGCTTATTTTCATCTTTGCTTGCTGCTCTGGCCTACCTGCTGTTATTCTCGTAATGTTGGCAATGACTGGTATTCACTTAAACTGCTCCCTTTGGTCCATTCTCCCGCTCCATTTGACTAGCACCACAGTGCTCTCCACGCGCCAAAATCCGACCAATGTTCCTATTCAGACGCATTGGAGGGGAGACTCATCTCACCCCCGCACCAGCTTTGCAACGTACTCTCGTGCTTGTTTTCATCTTTGCTTGCTGCTCTGGTCTACCTGCCGTTATTCTCGTAATGTTGGCAATGACTGGTATACCCTTAAACTGTTCCCTTTGGTCCATACTCCCGCTACATTTGACTAGCACCACAGTGCTCTACACGCGCCACAATCCGACCAACGTTCCTATTCAGACACGTTGGAGGGGAGACTCATCTCACCCCGCACCAGCTTTGTAACCTACTCTCGTGCTTGTTTTCATTTTTGCTTGCTGCTCTGGCCTACCTGTCGTTATTCTCGTAATGTTGGCAATGACTGCTATTCCCTTAAACTGTTCCCTTTGGTCCATGCTCCCGCTACATTTGACTAGCACCACAGTGCTCTCCACGCGCCAAAATCCGACCAACGTTCCTATTCAGACACGTTGGAGGGGAGACTCATCTCACCCCGCACCAGCTTTGCAACGTACTCTCGTGCTTATTTTCATCTTTGCTTGCTGCTCTGGCCTACCTGCCGTTATTCTCGTAATGTTGGCAATGACTGGTATTCCCTTAAACTGTTCCCTTTGGTCCATGCTCCCGCTACATTTGACTAGCACCACAGTGCTCTCCAGGCGCCAAAATCCGACCAACGTTCCTATTCAGACACGTTGGAGGGGAGACTCATCTCACCCCCGCACCAGCTTTGCAACGTACTCTCCTGCTTATTTTCATCTTTGCTTGCTGCTCTGGCCTACCTGCCGTTATTCTCGTAATGTTGGCAATGACTGGTATTCCCTTAAACTCTTCCATTTGGTCCATGCACCCGCTACATTTGACTAGCACCACAGTGCTCTCCACGCGCAAAAATCCGATCAACGTTCCTATTCAGACGCGTTGGAGGGAGACTCATCTCACCTCCGCACGAGCATTGTAACCTACCCTCGTGCTTGTTTTCATCTTTGCTTGCTGCTCTGGGCTACCTGTCGTTATTCTCGTAATGTTAGCAATGACTGCTATTCCCTTAAACTGTTCCCTTTGGTCCATGCTCCCACTACATTTGACTGGCACCACAGTGCTCTCCACGCGCCAAAATCCGACCAAATTTCCTATCAAGACACGTTGGAGGGGAGACTCATCTCACCCCCGCACCAGCTTTGTAACGTACTCCCGTGCTTGTTTTCATCTTTCCTTGGTGCTCTGGCCTACCTGCCGTTATTTTCGTAATGTTGGCAATGACTGGTATTTCCTTAAACTGTTCCCTTTGGTCCATGCTCCCACTACATTTGACTAGCACCACAGTGCTCTCCACGCGCCAAAATCCGACCAACGTTCCTATTCAGACACGTTGGAGGGGAGACTCAACTCACACCCGCACCAGCTTTGTAACCTACCCTCGTGCTTGTTTTCATCTTTGCTTGCTGCTCTGGCCTATCTGCCGTTATTCTCGTAATGTTGGCAATGATTGCTATTCGCTTAAACTGTTCCCTTTGGTCCATGCTCCCGCTACATATGACTGGCACCACAGTGCTATCCACGCGCCAAAATCCGACCAACGTTCCTATTCAGACGCGTTGGAGGGGAGACTCATCTCACCCCCGCACCAGATATGTAACCTACCGTCGTGCTTGTTTTCATCTTTGCTTGCTGCTCTGGCTCACCTGCCGTTATTCTCGTAATGTTGGCAATGACTGGTATTCCGTTAAACTGTTCCGTTTGGTGCATGCTGCCGCTACATTTGACTAGCACCACAAGCTCTCCACGCGCCAAAATCCGACCAACGTTCCTATTCAGACACGTTGGAGGGGAGACTCATCTCACCCCCGCACCAGCTTTGTAACCTACTCTCGTGCTTGTTTCCATCTTTGCTTGCTGCTCTTGCCTACCTGCCATTATTCTCGTAATGTTGGCAATGACTGGTATTCCCTTAAACTGTTCCCTTTGGTCCATTCTCGCGCTACATTCGACTGGCACCACAGTGCTCTCCACGCGCCAAAATCCGACCAACGTTCCTATTCAGACGCGTTGGAGGGGAGACTCATCTCACCCCCGCACCAGCTTTGTAACCTACTCTCTTGCTTGTTTTCATCTTTCTTGCTGCTCTTGCCTACCTGCCGATATTCTCGTAATGCTGGCAATGACTGCTATTCCCTTAAACTGTTCCCTTTGGTCCATGCTCCTGCTACATTTGACTGGCACCACAGTGCTCTCCACGCGCCAAAATCCGACCAACGTTCCTATTCAGACGCGTTGGAGGGGAGACTCGTCCCACCCCCGCACCAGCTTTGTAATCTACCCTCGTGCTTGTTTTCATCTTTGCATGCTTCTCTGGCCTACCTGCCGTTATTCTCGTAATGTTGGCAATGACTGCTATTCCGTTAAACTGTTCCGTTTGGTCCATGCTCCCGCTACATTTGACTAGCACCACAGTGCTCTACACGCGCCAAAATCCGACCAACGTTCCTATTCAGACACGTTGGAGGGGAGACTCATCTCACCCCTGCACCAGTTTTGTAACCTACTCTCGTGCTTGTTTTCATCTTTGTTTGCTGCTCTGGTCTACCTGCCGTTATTCTCGTAATGTTGGCAATGACTGGTATTCCCTTAAACTGTTCCCTTTCGTCCATGCTCCCGCTACATTTGACTAGCACCACAGTGCTCTACACACGCCAAAATCCGACAATGTTCCTATTCAGACGCGTTGGAGGGGAGACGCATCTCAACCCCGCACCAGCTTTGTAACCTACTCTCGTGCTTGTTTTCATCTTTGCTTGCTGCTCTGGCCTATCTGCCGTTATTCTCGTAATGTTGGCAATGACTGCTATTCCGTTAAACTGTTCCGTTTGGTCCATGCTCCCGCTACATTTGACTAGCACCACAGTGCTCTACACACGCCAAAATCCGACCGACCTTCCTATTCAGACACTTTGGAGGGGGACTCATCTCACCCCCACACCAGCTTTGTAACCTACTCTCGTGCTTGTTTTCATCTTTGCTTGCTGCTCTGGCCTACCTGCCGTTATTCTCGTAATGTTGGCAATGACTGGTATTCCCTTGAACTGTTCCCTTTGGTCCATGCTGCCGCTACATTTGACTACCACCACAATGCTCTCCACGCGCCAAAATCCGACCAACGTTCGTGTTCAGACACGTTGGAGGGGAGACTCATCTCACCCCCGCACCAGCTTTGTAACCTACTCTCGTGCTTGTTATCATCTTTGCTTGCTGCTCTGGCCTACCTGCCGTTATTCTCGTAATGTTGGCAATGACTGGTATTCCCTTAAACTGTTCCCTTTGGTCCATGCTCCCGCTACATTTGACTGGCACCACAGTGCTCTCCACGCGCCAAAATCCGACCAACGTTCCTATTCAGACGCGTTGGAGGGGAGACTCATCTCACCCCCGCACCAGCTTTGTAACGTACTCTCGTGCTTGTTATCATCTTTCTTGTTGCTCTTGCATACCTGCCGTTATTCTCGTAATGTTGGCAATGAGTATTATTACCTTAAACTGTTCCCTTTGGTCCATGCTCCCGTTAATTTTGACTGGTCCAACGGTGCTCTCCACCCACCAAAATCAGTTCAACGTTCCTATTCAAACGTTGTGGTGGGGAGACTCATCTCACCACCGCACCAGCTTTGTAACCTACTCTCGTGCTTGTTTTCATCTTTGCTTGGTGCTCTGGCATACCTGCCGTAATTCTCATTATGTTGGCAATGACTGGTATTCCGTTAAACTGTTCCGTTTGGTCCATGCTCCCGCTACATTTGACTAGCACCACAGTGCTCTACACGCGCCAAAATCAGACCAACGTTCCTATTCAAACACGTTGGAGGGGAGACTCATCTCACCCCTGCACCAGCTTTGTAACCTACTCTCGTGCTTGCTTTCATCTTTGCTTGCTGCTGTGGCCTACCTGCCGTTATTCTCGTAATGTTGGCAATGACTGGTATTCCCTTAAACTGTTCCCTTTGGTCCATGCTCCCGCTACATTTGACTAGCACCACAGTGCTCTACACACGCCAAAATCCTACAATGTTCCTATTCAGACGCGTTGGAGGGGAGACTCATCTCAACCCCGCACCAGCTTTGTAACCTACTCTCGTGCTTGTTTTCATCTTTGCTTGCTGCTCTGGCCTACCTGCCGTTATTCTCGTAATGTTGGCAATGGCTGGTATTCCCTTGATCTGTTCCCTTTGGTCCATGCTGCCGCTACATTTGACTAGCACCACAATGCTCTCCACGCGCCAATATCCGACCAACGTTCCTATTCAGAGACGTTGGAGGGGAGACTCATCTCACCCCTGCACCAGCTTTGTAACCTACTCTCGTGCTTGTTTTCATCTTTCTTGCTGCTCTTGCCTACCTGCCGTTATTCTCGTAATGTTGGCAATGACTGGTATTACCTTAAACTGTTCCCTTTGGTCCATGCTCCCGCTACATTTGACTGGCACCACAGTGCTCTCCACGCGCCAAAATCCGACCAACGTTCCTATTCAGACGCATTGGAGAGGAGACTCATCTCACCCCCGCACCAGCTTTGTAATCTACCCTCGTGCTTCTTTACATCTTTGCTTGCTTCTCTGGCCTACCTGCCGTTATTCTCGTAATGTTGGCAATGAGTATTATTCCCTTAAACTGTTCCCTTTGGTCTACGCTCTCGTTAATTTTGACTGGCCCCACCGTGCTCTCCACGCGCCAAAATCCGACCAACGTTCCGATTCAGTCACGTTGGAGGGGAGACTCATCTCACCCCCACACCAGCATTGTAACCTACTCTCGTGCTTGTTTTCATCTTTGCTTGCTGCTCTGGCCTACCTGCCGTTATTCTCGTAATGTTGGCAATGACTGGTATTCCCTTAAACTGTTCCGTTTGGTTCATACTACCGCTACATTTGACTGGCACCACAGTGCTCTCCACGCGCCAAAATCCGACCAACGTTCCTATTCAGACGCGTTGGAGCGGAGACTCATCTCACCCCCGCACCAGCTTTGTAATCTACCCTCGTGCTTGTTTTCATCTTTGCTTGCTTCTCTGTCCTACGTGCCGTTATTTTCGTAATGTTGGCAATGAGTATTATTCTCTTAAACTGTTCCCTTTGGTCTATGCTCTCGCTAATTTTGACTGGCCCCACTGTGCTCTCCACGCGCAAAAATCCGACCAACGTTCCGATTCAGACACGTTGGAGGGGAGACTCATCTCACCCCTGCACCAGCTTTGTAACCTACTCTCGTGCTTATTTTCATCTTTGCTTGCAGCTCTGGCCTACCTGCCGTTATTCTCGTAATGTTAGCAATGACTGCTATTCCCTTAAACTGTTCCCTTTGGTCCATGCTCCCGCTACATTTGACTAGAACCACAGTGCTCTCCACGCGCCAAAATCCGACCAACGTTCCTATTCAGACGCGTTGGAGGGGAGACTCATCTCACCCCCGCACCAGCTTTGCAACGTACTCTCGTGCTTATTTTCATCTTTGCTTGCTGCTCTGGCCTACCTGCCGTTATTCTCGTAATGTTGGCAATGACTGGTATTCCCTTAAACTGTTCCCTTTGGTCCATGCTCCCGCTACATTTGACTAGCACCACAGTGCTCTCCACGCGCGAAAATCCGACCAACGTTCCTATTCAGACGCGTTGGATGGGAGAATCATCTCACTCCCGCACCAGGTTTGTAACCTACTCTCGTGCTTATTTTCATCTTTGCTTGCAGCTCTGGCCTACCTGCCGTTATTCTCGTAATGTTAGCAATGACTGCTATTCCCTTAAACTGTTCCCTTTGGTCCATGCTCCCGCTACATTTGACTAGCAGCACAGTGCTCTCCACGCGCCAAAATCCGACCAACGTTCCTATTCAGACACGTTGGAGGGGAGACTCATCTCACCCCCACACCAGCTTTGCAACGTACTCTCGTGCTTGTTTTCACTTTTGCTTGCAGCTCTGGCCTACCTGCCGTTATTCTCGTAATGTTAGCAATGACTGCTATTCCCTTAAACTGTTCCCTTTGGTCCATGCTCCCGCTACATTTGACTAGCACCACAGTGCTCTCCACGCGCCAAAATCCGACCAACGTTCCTATTCAGACACTTTGGAGGGGAGACTCATCTCACCCCCGCACCAGCTTTGCAACGTACTCTCGTGCTTATTTTCATCTTTGCTTGCTGCTCTGGCCTACCTGCCGTTATTCTCGTAATGATGGCAATGACTGGTATTCCCTTAAACTGTTCCCTTTGGTCCGTGCTCCCGCTACATTTGACTAGCACCACAGTGCTCTCCACGCGCCAAAATCCGACCAATGTTCCTATTCAAACGCGTTGGAGGGGAGACTCATCTCACCCCCGCACCAGCTTTGCAACGTACTCTCGTGCTTATTTTCATCTTTGCTTGCTGCTCTGGCCTACCTGCTGTTATTCTCGTAATGTTGGCAATGACTGGTATTCACTTAAACTGCTCCCTTTGGTCCATTCTCCCGCTCCATTTGACTAGCACCACAGTGCTCTCCACGCGCCAAAATCCGACCAATGTTCCTATTCAGACGCATTGGAGGGGAGACTCATCTCACCCCCGCACCAGCTTTGCAACGTACTCTCGTGCTTGTTTTCATCTTTGCTTGCTGCCCTGGTCTACCTGCCGTTATTCTCGTAATGTTGGCAATGACTGGTATACCCTTAAACTGTTCCCTTTGGTCCATACTCCCGCTACATTTGACTAGCACCACAGTGCTCTACACGCGCCACAATCCGACCAACGTTCCTATTCAGACACGTTGGAGGGGAGACTCATCTCACCCCGCACCAGCTTTGTAACCTACTCTCGTGCTTGTTTTCATTTTTGCTTGCTGCTCTGGCCTACCTGTCGTTAAAAAATGGCTCTGAGCACTATGGGACTAAACATCTATGGTCATCAGTCCCCTAGAACTTAGAACTACTTAAACCTAACTAACCTAAGGACATCACACAACACCCAGCCATCACGAGGCAGAGAAAATCTCTGACCCCGCCGGGAATCGAACCCGGGAACCCGGGCGTGGGAAGCGAGAACGCTACCGCACGACCACGAGATGCGGGCTACTACCTGTCGTTATTCTCGTAATGTTGGCAATGACTGCTATTCCCTTAAACTGTTCCCTTTGGTCCATGCTCCCGCTACATTTGACTAGCACCACAGTGCTCTCCACGCGCCAAAATCCGACCAACGTTCCTATTCAGACACGTTGGAGGGGAGACTCATCTCACCCCGCACCAGCTTTGCAACGTACTCTCGTGCTTATTTTCATCTTTGCTTGCTGCTCTGGCCTACCTGCCGTTATTCTCGTAATGTTGGCAATGACTGGTATTCCCTTAAACTGTTCCCTTTGGTCCATGCTCCCGCTACATTTGACTAGCACCACAGTGCTCTCCAGGCGCCAAAATCCGACCAACGTTCCTATTCAGACACGTTGGAGGGGAGACTCATCTCACCCCCGCACCAGCTTTGCAACGTACTCTCCTGCTTATTTTCATCTTTGCTTGCTGCTCTGGCCTACCTGCCGTTATTCTCGTAATGTTGGCAATGACTGGTATTCCCTTAAACTCTTCCATTTGGTCCATGCACCCGCTACATTTGACTAGCACCACAGTGCTCTCCACGCGCAAAAATCCGATCAACGTTCCTATTCGAACGCGTTGGAGGGAGACTCATCTCACCTCCGCACGAGCATTGTAACCTACCCTCGTGCTTGTTTTCATCTTTGCTTGCTGCTCTGGGCTACCTGTCGTTATTCTCGTAATGTTAGCAATGACTGCTATTCCCTTAAACTGTTCCCTTTGGTCCATGCTCCCACTACATTTGACTGGCACCACAGTGCTCTCCACGCGCCAAAATCCGACCAAATTTCCTATCAAGACACGTTGGAGGGGAGACTCATCTCACCCCCGCACCAGCTTTGTAACGTACTCCCGTGCTTGTTTTCATCTTTCCTTGGTGCTCTGGCCTACCTGCCGTTATTTTCGTAATGTTGGCAATGACTGGTATTTCCTTAAACTGTTCCCTTTGGTCCATGCTCCCACTACATTTGACTAGCACCACAGTGCTCTCCACGCGCCAAAATCCGACCAACGTTCCTATTCAGACACGTTGGAGGGGAGACTCATCTCACCCCCGCACCAGATATGTAACCTACCGTCGTGCTTGTTTTCATCTTTGCTTGCTGCTCTGGCTCACCTGCCGTTATTCTCGTAATGTTGGCAATGACTGGTATTCCGTTAAACTGTTCCGTTTGGTGCATGCTGCCGCTACATTTGACTAGCACCACAAGCTCTCCACGCGCCAAAATCCGACCAACGTTCCTATTCAGACACGTTGGAGGGGAGACTCATCTCACCCCCGCACCAGCTTTGTAACCTACTCTCGTGCTTGTTTCCATCTTTGCTTGCTGCTCTTGCCTACCTGCCATTATTCTCGTAATGTTGGCAATGACTGGTATTCCCTTAAACTGTTCCCTTTGGTCCATTCTCGCGCTACATTCGACTGGCACCACAGTGCTCTCCACGCGCCAAAATCCGACCAACGTTCCTATTCAGACGCGTTGGAGGGGAGACTCATCTCACCCCCGCACCAGCTTTGTAACCTACTCTCTTGCTTGTTTTCATCTTTCTTGCTGCTCTTGCCTACCTGCCGATATTCTCGTAATGCTGGCAATGACTGCTATTCCCTTAAACTGTTCCCTTTGGTCCATGCTCCTGCTACATTTGACTGGCACCACAGTGCTCTCCACGCGCCAAAATCCGACCAACGTTCCTATTCAGACGCGTTGGAGGGGAGACTCGTCCCACCCCCGCACCAGCTTTGTAATCTACCCTCGTGCTTGTTTTCATCTTTGCATGCTTCTCTGGCCTACCTGCCGTTATTCTCGTAATGTTGGCAATGACTGCTATTCCGTTAAACTGTTCCGTTTGGTCCATGCTCCCGCTACATTTGACTAGCACCACAGTGCTCTACACGCGCCAAAATCCGACCAACGTTCCTATTCAGACACGTTGGAGGGGAGACTCATCTCACCCCTGCACCAGTTTTGTAACCTACTCTCGTGCTTGTTTTCATCTTTGTTTGCTGCTCTGGTCTACCTGCCGTTATTCTCGTAATGTTGGCAATGACTGGTATTCCCTTAAACTGTTCCCTTTCGTCCATGCTCCCGCTACATTTGACTAGCACCACAGTGCTCTACACACGCCAAAATCCGACAATGTTCCTATTCAGACGCGTTGGAGGGGAGACGCATCTCAACCCCGCACCAGCTTTGTAACCTACTCTCGTGCTTGTTTTCATCTTTGCTTGCTGCTCTGGCCTATCTGCCGTTATTCTCGTAATGTTGGCAATGACTGCTATTCCGTTAAACTGTTCCGTTTGGTCCATGCTCCCGCTACATTTGACTAGCACCACAGTGCTCTACACACGCCAAAATCCGACCGACCTTCCTATTCAGACACTTTGGAGGGGGACTCATCTCACCCCCACACCAGCTTTGTAACCTACTCTCGTGCTTGTTTTCATCTTTGCTTGCTGCTCTGGCCTACCTGCCGTTATTCTCGTAATGTTGGCAATGACTGGTATTCCCTTGAACTGTTCCCTTTGGTCCATGCTGCCGCTACATTTGACTACCACCACAATGCTCTCCACGCGCCAAAATCCGACCAACGTTCGTGTTCAGACACGTTGGAGGGGAGACTCATCTCACCCCCGCACCAGCTTTGTAACCTACTCTCGTGCTTGTTATCATCTTTGCTTGCTGCTCTGGCCTACCTGCCGTTATTCTCGTAATGTTGGCAATGACTGGTATTCCCTTAAACTGTTCCCTTTGGTCCATGCTCCCGCTACATTTGACTGGCACCACAGTGCTCTCCACGCGCCAAAATCCGACCAACGTTCCTATTCAGACGCGTTGGAGGGGAGACTCATCTCACCCCCGCACCAGCTTTGTAACGTACTCTCGTGCTTGTTATCATCTTTCTTGTTGCTCTTGCATACCTGCCGTTATTCTCGTAATGTTGGCAATGAGTATTATTACCTTAAACTGTTCCCTTTGGTCCATGCTCCCGTTAATTTTGACTGGTCCAACGGTGCTCTCCACCCACCAAAATCAGTTCAACGTTCCTATTCAAACGTTGTGGTGGGGAGACTCATCTCACCACCGCACCAGCTTTGTAACCTACTCTCGTGCTTGTTTTCATCTTTGCTTGGTGCTCTGGCATACCTGCCGTAATTCTCATTATGTTGGCAATGACTGGTATTCCGTTAAACTGTTCCGTTTGGTCCATGCTCCCGCTACATTTGACTAGCACCACAGTGCTCTACACGCGCCAAAATCAGACCAACGTTCCTATTCAAACACGTTGGAGGGGAGACTCATCTCACCCCTGCACCAGCTTTGTAACCTACTCTCGTGCTTGCTTTCATCTTTGCTTGCTGCTGTGGCCTACCTGCCGTTATTCTCGTAATGTTGGCAATGACTGGTATTCCCTTAAACTGTTCCCTTTGGTCCATGCTCCCGCTACATTTGACTAGCACCACAGTGCTCTACACACGCCAAAATCCTACAATGTTCCTATTCAGACGCGTTGGAGGGGAGACTCATCTCAACCCCGCACCAGCTTTGTAACCTACTCTCGTGCTTGTTTTCATCTTTGCTTGCTGCTCTGGCCTACCTGCCGTTATTCTCGTAATGTTGGCAATGGCTGGTATTCCCTTGATCTGTTCCCTTTGGTCCATGCTGCCGCTACATTTGACTAGCACCACAATGCTCTCCACGCGCCAATATCCGACCAACGTTCCTATTCAGAGACGTTGGAGGGGAGACTCATCTCACCCCCGCACCAGCTTTGTAACCT
This sequence comes from Schistocerca cancellata, assembly GCF_023864275.1. NCBI lineage: Eukaryota > Metazoa > Arthropoda > Insecta > Orthoptera > Acrididae > Schistocerca > Schistocerca cancellata. The sequence continues at coordinate 608,109,116 of NC_064632.1, read as the reverse complement.
ACTCTCGTGCTTGTTTTCATCTTTCTTGCTGCTCTTGCCTACCTGCCGTTATTCTCGTAATGTTGACAATGACTGGTATTACCTTAAACTGTTCCCTTTGGTCCATGCTCCCGCTACATTTGACTGGCACCACAGTGCTCTCCACGCGCCAAAATCCGACCAACGTTCCTATTCAGACGCATTGGAGAGGAGACTCATCTCACCCCCGCACCAGCTTTGTAATCTACCCTCGTGCTTCTTTACATCTTTGCTTGCTTCTCTGGCCTACCTGCCGTTATTCTCGTAATGTTGGCAATGAGTATTATTCCCTTAAACTGTTCCCTTTGGTCTACGCTCTCGTTAATTTTGACTGGCCCCACCGTGCTCTCCACGCGCCAAAATCCGACCAACGTTCCGATTCAGTCACGTTGGAGGGGAGACTCATCTCACCCCCACACCAGCATTGTAACCTACTCTCGTGCTTGTTTTCATCTTTGCTTGCTGCTCTGGCCTACCTGCCGTTATTCTCGTAATGTTGGCAATGACTGGTATTCCCTTAAACTGTTCCGTTTGGTTCATACTCCCGCTACATTTGACTGGCACCACAGTGCTCTCCACGCGCCAAAATCCGACCAACGTTCCTATTCAGACGCGTTGGAGCGGAGACTCATCTCACCCCCGCACCAGCTTTGTAATCTACCCTCGTGCTTGTTTTCATCTTTGCTTGCTTCTCTGTCCTACGTGCCGTTATTTTCGTAATGTTGGCAATGAGTATTATTCTCTTAAACTGTTCCCTTTGGTCTATGCTCTCGCTAATTTTGACTGGCCCCACTGTGCTCTCCACGCGCAAAAATCCGACCAACGTTCCGATTCAGACACGTTGGAGGGGAGACTCATCTCACCCCCACACCAGCTTTGTAACCTACTCCCGTGCTTGTTTTCATCTTTGCTTGCTGCTCTGGCCGACCTGCCGTTATACTCGTAATGTTGGCAATGACTGGTATTCCCTTAAACTGTTCCGTTTGGTCCATGCTCCCGCTACATTTGACTGGCACCTCAGTGCTCTCCACGCGCCAAAATCCGACCAACGTTCCTATTCAGACGCGTTGGAGGGTAGACTTATCTCACCCCCACACCAGCTTTGTAATCTACCCTCGTGCTTGTTTTCATCTTTGCTTGCTGCTCTGGCCTACCTGCCGTTATTCTCGTAATTATGGCAATGAGAATTATTCCCTTAAACTGTTCCCTTTGGACTATGCTCTCGCTAATTTTGACTGGTCCCACCGTGCTCTCCACGCGCCAACATCCGACAATGTTCCTATTCAGACGCGTTGGAGGGGAGACTCATCTCAACACCGCACCAGCTTTGTAACCTATCCTCGTCCTTGTTTTCATCTTTGCTTGCTGCTCTGGCCTACCTGTCGTTATTCACGTAATGTTAGCAATGACTGTTATTCCCTTAAACTGTTCCCTTTGGTCCATGCTCCCGTTAATTTTGACTGGTCCAACAGTGCTCTCCACGCACCAAAATCTGTTCAACGTTCCTATTCAAACGTTGTGGTGCGGAGACTCATATCACCCCCACACCAGCTTTGTAATCTAATCTCCTGCTTGTTTTCATCTTTGCTTGGTGCTCTGGCCTACTTGTTGTTTATCTCGTAATGTTGGCAATGACTCCTATTCCCTTAAACTGTTCCGTTTGGTCCATGCTCCCGCTACATTTGACTGGCACCACAGTGCTCTCCACGCGCCAAAGTCCGACCAACGTTCCTATTCAGACGCGTTGGAGGGGGACTCATCTCACCCCCGCACCGGCTTTGTAACCTATCCTCGTCCTTGTTTTCATCTTTGCTTGCTGCTCTGGCCTACCTGTCGTTATTCACGTAATGTTAGCAATGACTGTTATTCCCTTAAACTGTTCCCTTTGGTCCATGCTCCCGTTAATTTTGACTGTTCCCGCAGTGCTCTCCACGCACCAAAATCCGATCAACGTTCCTATTCAAACGTTGTGGTGGGGAGACTCATCTCACCACCACACCAGCTTTGTAATCTACCCTCGTGCTTGTTTTTATCTTTGCTTGCTGCTCTGGCCTACCTGCCGTTAATCTCGTAATGTTACCAATGACTGCTATTCCCTTAAACTGTTCCCTTTGGTCTAAGCTCTCGCTAATTTTGACTGGCCCCACAGTGCTCTCCACGCGCTAAAATCCGACCAACGTTCCTATTCAGACGCGTTGGAGGGAAGACTCATCTCAGTCCCGCACCAGCTTTGCAACGTACACTCGTGCTTGTTTTCATCTTTGGTTGCTGCTCTGGCCTACCTTCCGTTATTCTCGTAATGTTGGCAATGACTGCTATTCCCTTAAACTGTTCCCTTTGTTCCATGCTCCCGTTAATTTTGACTGTTCCCACAGTGCGCTCCACGCACCAAAATCCGATCAACGTTCCTATTCAAACTTTGTGGTGGGGAGACCCATCTCACCCCCACACCAGCTTTGTAATCTACCCTCGTGCTTGTTTTTATCTTTGCTTGCTGCTCTGGCCTACCTTCCGTTATTCTCGTAATGTTGGCAATGACTGCTATTCCCTTAAACTGTTCCCTTTGGTCTAAGCTCTCGCTAATGTAGACTGGCCCCACAGTGCTCTCCACGCGCCAAAATCCGACCAACGTTCCTATTCAGACGCGTTGGAGGGGAGACTCATCTCACCCCTGCACCAGATTTGTAATCTACCCTCGTGCTTGTTTTCATCTTTGCTTGCTGCTCTGGCCTACCTGTTGTTATTCTCGTAATGTTGGCAATGACTGGTATTCCCCTAAACTGTTCCGTTTGGTCCATGCTCCCGCTACATTTGACTGGCACCACAGTGCTCTCCACGCGCCAAAATCCGACCAACGTTCCTATTCAGACGCGTTGGAGTGGAGATTAATCTCACCTCTGCAAGAGCTTTGTAACCTACCCTCGTGCTTGTTTTCATCTTTGCTTGCTGCTCTGGCCTACGTGCCGTTATTCTCGTAATGTTGGCAATGACTGCTATTCCCTTAAACAGTTCCCTTTGGTCTATGCTCTCGCTAATTTTGACTGGCCCCACAGTGCTCCCCACGCGCCAAAATCCGACCAACGTTCCTATTCAGACGCGTTGGAGGGAAGACTCATCTCACCTCCGCACCAGCTTTGTAACCTACCCTCGTGCTTGTTTTCATCTTTGCTTGCTGCTCTGGCCTACCTGCCGTTATTCTCGTAGTGTTGGCAATGACTGCTATTCGCTTAAACTGTTCCCTTTCGTCCATGCTCCCGCTACATTTGACTGGCACCACAGTGCTCTCCACGCGCCAAAATTCAACCAACGTTCCTATTCAGAAGCGTTGGAGGGGAGACTCATCTCACCCCCGCACCAGCTTTGTAACCTACTCTCGTGCTTGTTTTCATCTTTGCTTTGCTCTGGCCTACCTGCCGTTATTCTCGTAATGTTGGCAATGACTGCTATTCGCTTAAACTGTTCCCTTTGGTCCATGCTCCCGCTACATTTGACTGGCAACACAGTGCTCTCCACGCGCCAAAATGCGACCAAAGTTGCTGTTCAGATGCGTTGGAGGGGAGTCTCATCTCACCCCTGCACCAGCTTTGTAATCAACCCTCATGCTTGATTTCATCTTTGCTTGCTGCTCTGGCCTACCTGCCGTTATTCTCGTAATGATGGCAATGACTGCTATTCACTTAAACTGTTTCCTTTCGTCCATGCTCCCGCTACATTTGACTGGCACCACACTGCTCTCCACGCGCCAAAATCCGACCAACGTTCCTATTCAGACGCGTTGGATGGGAGACTCATCTCACCCCCACACCAGCTTTGTAACCTACTCTCGTACTTGTTTTCATCTTTGCTTGCTGCTCTGGCCTACCTGCCGTTTTTCTCGTAATGTTGGCAATGACTGCTATTCCCTTAAACTGTTCCCTTTGGTCCATGCTCCCGTTAATTTTGTGTGTTCCCACAGTCTTCTCCACGCACCAAAATCCGAACAACGTTCCTATTCAAACGTTGTGGTGGGGAGACTCATCTCACCCTCACACCAGCTTTGTAATCTACCTTCGTGCTTGCTTTCATCTTTGCTTGCTGCTCTGGCCTACCTGCCGTTATTCTCGTAATGTTGGCAATGTCTGCTATTCCCTTAAACTGTTTCCTTTGGTCTAAGCTCTCGCTAATTTTGATTGGCCCCACAGTTCTCTCCACGCGCCAAAATCCGACCAACGTTCCTAATCAGACATGTTGGAGGGGAGACTCATCTCACCTCTGCACCAGCTTTGTAATCCACCCTCGTGCTTGTTTTCATCTTTTCTTGCTGCTCTGGCCTACCTTCCGTTATTCTCGTAATGTCGGCAATGACTGCTATTCGCTTAAACTGTTCCCTTTGGTCCATGCTCCCGCTACATTTGACTGGCACCACAGTGCTCTCCACGCGCCAAAATCCGACCAACGTTCCTATTCAGACGCGTTGGAGGGGAGACTAATCTCACCTCTGCACCAGCTTTGTAACCTACCCCCGTGATTGTTTTCATCTTTGCTTGCTGCGTTGGCCTACCTGCCGTTATTCTCGTAATGTTGGCAATGACTGCTATTCCCTTAAACTGTTCCCTTTGGTCTATGCTCTCGCTAATTTTGACTGGCCCCACAGTGCTCTCCACGCGCCAAAATCCGACCAACGTTCCTATTCAGACGCGTTGGAGTGGAGACTCATCTCACCTCCGCACCAGCTTTGTAACCTCCCCTCGTGCTTGTTTTCATCTTTGCTTGCTGCTCTGGCCTACCTGCCGTTATTCTCGTAATGTTGGCAATGACTGGTATTCCCTTAAACTGTTCCCTTTGGTCCATGCTCCCGCTACATTTGACTGGCCCCACAGTGCTCTCCACGCGCCAAAATCCGACCAACGTTCCTATTCAGACGCGTTGGAGAGGAGACTCATCTCACCTCCGCACCAGCTTTGTAACCCACTCTCGTGCTTGTTTTCATCTTTGCTTGCTGCTCTGTCCTACCCGCCGTTATTCTCGTAATGTTGGCAATGACTGCTATTCGCTTAATCTGTTCCCTTTGCTCCATGATCCCGCTACATTTGACTGGCACCACAGTGCTCTCCACGCGCCAAAATCCGACAAATATTCATATTCAGATGCGTTGGAGGGGAGACTCATCTCACCCCCGCACCAGCTTTGTAACCTACCCTCGTGCGTGTTTTCATCTTTGCTTGCTGCTCTGGCCTATCTGCCGTTATTCTCGTAATGTTGGCAATGACTGGTATTCCCTTGAACTGTTCCCTTTGGTCCATGATCCCGCTACATTTGACTGGCACCACAGTGCTCTCCACGCGCCAAAATCCGACCAACGTTCCTATTCAGACGCGTTGGAGGGAAGACTCATCTCACCCCCGCACCTGCTTTGTAATCTACCCTCGTGCTTGTTTTCATCTTTGCTTGCTGCTCTGGCCTACCTGCCGTTATTCTCGTAATGTTGGCAATGACTGCTATTCGCTTAAACTGTTCCCTTTGGTCCATGATCCCGCTACATTTGACTGGCACCACAGTGCTCTCCACGCGCCAAAATCCGACCAACGTTCCTCATCAGACGCGTTGGAGGGGAGACTCATCTCACCCCCGCACCAGCTTTGTAATCTACCCTCGTGCTTGTTTTCATCTTTGCTTGCTGCTCTTGCCTACCTGCCGTTATTCTCGTAATGTTGGCAATGACTGCTATTCCCTTAAACTCTTCCCTTTGGTCCATGCTCCCGCTACATTTGACTGGCACCACAGTGCTCTCCACGCGCCAAAATCCGACCAACGTTCCTATTCAGACGCGTTGGAGGGCAGACTCTTCTCACCCCCGCACCAGCTTTGTAACCTACCCTCGTGCTTTTTTTCATCTTTGCGTGCTGCTCTGGCCTATCTGCCGTTATTTCTACATCTACATCTACATTTATACTCCGCAAGCCACCCAACGGTGTGTGGCGGAGGGCACTTTACGTGCCACTGTCATTATCTCCCTTTCCTGTTCCAGTCGCGTATGGTTCGCGGGAAGAACGACTGTCTGAAAGCCTCTGTGCGCGCTCTAATCTCTCTAATTTTACATTCGTGATCTCCTCGGGAGGTATAAGTAGGGGGAAGCAATATATTCGATACCTCATCCAGAAACGCACCCTCTCGAAACCTGGCGAGCAAGCTACACCGCGATGCAGAGCGCCTCTCTTGCAGAGTCTGCCACTTGAGTTTGTTAAACATCTCCGTAACGCTATCACGGTTACCAAATAACCCTGTGACGAAACGCGCCGCTCTTCTTTGGATCTTCTCTATCTCCTCCGTCAACCCGATCTGGTACGGATCCCACACTGATGAGCAATACTCAAGTATAGGTCGAACGAGTGTTTTGTAAGCCACCTCCTTTATTGATGGACTACATTTTCTAAGGACTCTCCCAATGAATCTCAACCTGGTACCCGCCTTACCAACAATTAATTTTATATGATCATTCCACTTCAAATCGTTCCGCACGCATACTCCCAGATATTTTACAGAAGTAACTGCTACCAGTGTTTGTTCCGCTATCATATAATCATACAATAAAGGATCCTTCTTTCTATGTATTCGCAATACATTACATTTGTCTATGTTAAGGGTCAGTTGCCACTCCCTGCACCAAGTGCCTATCCGCTGCAGATCTTCCTGCATTTCGCTACAATTTTCTAATGCTGCAACTTCTCTGTATACTACAGCATCATCCGCGAAAAGCCGCATGGAACTTCCGACACTATCTACTACGTCATTTATATATATTGTGAAAAGCAATGGTCCCATAACACTCCCCTGTGGCACGCCAGAGGTTACTTTAACGTCTGTAGATGTCTCTCCATTGAGAACAACATGCTGTGTTCTGTTTGCTGAAAACTCTTCAATCCAGCCACACAGCTGGTCTGATATTCCGTAGGCTCTTACTTTGTTTATCAGGCGACAGTGCGGAACTGTATCGAACGCCTTCCGGAAGTCAAGGAAAATGGCATCTACCTGGGAGCCTGTATCTAATATTTTCTGGGTCTCATGAACAAATAAAGCGAGTTGGGTTTCACACGATCGCTGTTTCCGGAATCCATGTTGATTCCTACATAGTAGATTCTGAGTTTCCAAAAACGACATGATACTCGAGCAAAAGACATGTTCTAAAATTCTACAACAGATCGACGTCAGAGAGATAGGTCTATAGTTTTGCGCATCTGCTCGACGACCCTTCTTGAAGACTGGGACTACCTGTGCTCTTTTCCAATCATTTGGAACCTTCCGTTCCTCTAGAGACTTGCGGTACACGGCTGTTAGAAGGGGGGCAAGTTCTTTCGCGTACTCTGTGTAGAATCGAATTGGTATCCCGTCAGGTCCAGTGGACTTTCCTCTGTTGAGTGATTCCAGTTGCTTTTCTATTCCTTGGACACTTATTTCAATGTCAGCCATTTTTTCGTTGGTGCGAGGATTTAGAGAAGGAACTGCAGTGCGGTCTTCCTCTGTGAAACAGCTTTGGAAAAAGGTGTTTAGTATTTCAGCTTTACGCTTGTCATCCTCTGTTTCAATGCCGTCATCATCCCGGAGTGTCTGGACATGATGTTTCGAGCCACTTACTGATTTAACGTAAGACCAGAACTTCCTAGGATTTTCTGTCAAGTCGGTACCTAGTATTTTACTTTCGAATTCACTGAACGCTTCACGCATAGCCCTCCTTACGCTAACTTTGACATCGTTTAGCTTCTGTTTGTCTGAGAGGTTTTGGCTGCGTTTAAACTTGGAGTGAAGCTCTCTTTGCTTTCGCAGTAGTTTCCTAACTTTGTTGTTGTACCACGGTGGGTTTTTCCCGTCCCTCACAGTTTTGCTCGGCACGTACCTGTCTAAAACGCATTTTACGATTGCCTTGAACTTTTTCCATAAACACTCAACATTGTCAGTGTCTGAACAGAAATTTTCGTTTTGATCTGTTAGGTAGTCTGAAATCTGCCTTCTATTACTCTTGCTAAACAGATAAACCTTCCTCCCTTTTTTTATATTCCTATTAACTTCCATATTCAGGGATGCTGCAACGGCCTTATGATCACTGATTCCCTGTTCTGCTCTTACAGAGTCGAAAAGTTCGGGTCTGTTTGTTATCAGTAGGTCCAAGATGTTATCTCCACGAGTCGGTTCTCTGTTTAATTGCTCGAGGTAATTTTCGGATAGTGCACTCAGTATAATGTCACTCGATGCTCTGTCCCTACCACCCGTCCTAAACATCTGAGTGTCCCAGTCTATATCTGGTAAATTGAAATCTCCACCTAAGACCATAACATGCTGAGAAAATTTATGTGAAATGTATTCCAAATTTTCTCTCAGTTGTTCTGCCACTAATGCTGCTGAGTCGGGGGGTCGGTAAAAGGAGCCAATTATTAACCTAGCTCGGTTGTTGAGTGTAACCTCCACCCATAATAATTCACAGGAACTATCCACTTCTACTTCACTACAGGATAAACTACTACTAACAGCGACGAACACTCCACCACCGGTTGCATGCAATCTATCCTTTCTAAACACCGTCTGTGCCTTTGTAAAAATTTCGGCAGAATTTATCTCTGGCTTCAGCCAGCTTTCTGTACCTATAACGATTTCAGCTTCGGTGCTTTCTATCAGCGCTTGAAGTTCCGGTACTTTACCAACGCAGCTTCGACAGTTTACAATTACAATACCGATTGCTGCTTGGTCCCCGCATGTCCTGACTTTGCCCCGCACCCGTTGAGGCTGTTACCCTTTCTGCACTTGCCCGAGGCCATCTAACCTAAAAAACCGCCCAGCCCACGCCACACAACCCCTGCTACCCGTGTAGCCGCTTGTTGCGTGTAGTGGACTCCTGACCTATCCAGCGGAACCCGAAACCCCACCACCCTATGGCGCAAGTCGAGGAATCTGCAGCCCACATTGTCGCAGAACCGTCTCAGCCTCTGATTCAGACCCTCCACTCGGCTCTGTACCAAAGGTCCGCAGTCAGTCCTGTCGACGATGCTGCAGATGGTGAGCTCTGCTTTCATCCCGCTAGCGAGACTGGCAGTCTTCACCAAATCAGATAGCCGCCGGAAGCCAGAGAGGATTTCCTCCGATCCATAGCGACACACATCATTGGTGCCGACATGAGCGACCACCTGCAGATGGGTGCACCCTGTACCCTTCATGGCATCCGGAAGGACCCTTTCCACATCTGGAATGACTCCCCCCGGTATGCACACGGAGTGCACTTTGGTTTTCTTCCCCTCCCTTGCTGCCATATCCCTAAGGGGCCCCATTACGCGCCTCACGTTGGAGCTCCCAACTACCAGTAAGCCCACCCTCTGCGACTGCCCGGATCTTGCAGACTGAGGGGCAACCTCTGGAACAGGACAAGCAGCCATGTCAGGCTGAAGATCAGTATCAGCCTGAGACAGAGCCTGAAACCGGTTCGTCAGACAAACTGGAGAGGCCTTCCGTTCAGCCCTCCGGAATGTCTTTCGCCCCCTGCCACACCTTGAGACGACCTCCCACTCTACCACAGGTGAGGGATCAGCCTCAATGCGGGCAGTATCCCGGGCAACCACAGTCGTAGTCCGATCGGGGGATGCGTGGGACGAGCTGGCCGTCCCCGACAAACCCCCATCCGGACCCCCACAGTGATGCCCATTGGCAACAGCCTCAAGCTGTGTGACCGAAGCCAACACTGCCTGAAGCTGGGAGCGAAGGGATGCCAACTCAGCCTGCATCCGAACACAGCAGTTGCAGTCCCTATCCATGCTAAAAACTTGTGCAAAGAACGTCTGAACTAATCTACAGAGAGCTCAAACAAAACGACAAAATTGAAGCGGTTATTAAAATACAAGATTGCCTAGTAAATGCAGTAATGCTGCCACTTGTGCACTGCTGACACACTGCTCGGCGGCGGAAGGAGACTACGCGATTTAACACTATTCGAGTACTAAAACGTGATGCTACAACTCTCAAATACTATAATACGCCCGAAATTTATGTGGTAGAGCTAGGAGTATACGACTTGCTGCTGCAGCTGCTTATCCAACGGCGGCAGGGAGCACACTGACTGACCAACCGACACTGGCCGTTCAAAACGAAAACAGATGACAGACGACTACGCGAATTTACACTATTCAGGTACTAAAACGCGATGCTACCACTCTCAGATACTATAATACGCCCGAAATTTATGAATTAAACAATGCAAGTACCAAAAACACGCAAAGAAATTAAGAATTAAACTATGTAACAAATGAGTGAGCTAGGAGTATACGACTTGCTGCTGCAGCTGCTTATCCAACGGCGGCAGGGAGCACACTGACTGTGACCAACCGACACTGGCCGTTCAAAACGAAAACAGATGACAGACGACTACGCGAATTTACACTATTCAGGTACTAAAACGCGATGCTACAACTCTCAGATACTATAATACGCCCGAAATTTATGAATTAAACAATGCAAGTACCAAAAACACGCAAAGAAATTAAGAATTAAACTATGTAACAAATGAGTGAGCTAGGAGTATACGACTTGCTGCTGCAGCTGCTTATCCAACGGCGGCAGGGAGCACACTGACTGACCAACCGACACTGGCCGTTCAAAACGAAAACAGATGACAGACGACTACGCGAATTTACACTATTCAGGTACTAAAACGCGATGCTACAACTCTCAGATACTATAATACGCCCGAAATTTATGAATTAAACAATGCAAGTACCAAAAACACGCAAAGAAATTAAGAATTAAACTATGTAACAAATGAGTGAGCTAGGAGTATACGACTTGCTGCTGCAGCTGCTTATCCAACGGCGGCAGGGAGCACACTGACTGTGACCAACCAACACTGGCCGTTCAAAACGAAAACAGATGACAGACGACTACGCGAATTTACACTATTCAGGTACTAAAACGCGATGCTACAACTCTCAGATACTATAATACGCCCGAAATTTATGAATTAAACAATGCAAGTACCAAAAACACGCAAAGAAATTAAGAATTAAACTATGTAACAAATGAGTGAGCTAGGAGTATACGACTTGCTGCTGCAGCTGCTTATCCAACGGCGGCAGGGAGCACACTGACTGTGACCAACCGACACTGGCCGTTCAAAACGAAAACAGATGACAGACGACTACACGAATTTACACTATTCAGGTACTAAAACGCGATGCTACAACTCTCAGATACTATAATACGCCCGAAATTTATGAATTAAACAATGCAAGTACCAAAAACACGCAAAGAAATTAAGAATTAAACTATGTAACAAATGAGTGAGCTAGGAGTATACGACTTGCTGCTGCAGCAGCTTATCCAACGGCGGCAGGGAGCACACTGACTGTGACCAACCGACACTGGCCGTTCAAAACGAAAACAGATGACAGACGACTACGCGAATTTACACTATTCAGGTACTAAAACGCGATGCTACAACTCTCAGATACTATAATACGCCCGAAATTTATGAATTAAACAATGCAAGTACCAAAAACGCGCAAAGAAATTAAGAATTAAACTATGTAACAAATGAGTGAGCTAGGAGTATACGACTTGCTGCTGCAGCTGCTTATCCAACGGCGGCAGGGAGCAATGACTGCTATTCGCTTAAACTGTTCCCTTTGGTCCATGCTCCCGCTACATATGACTGGCACCACAGTGCTCTCCACGCGCCAAAATCCGACCAACGTTCCTATTCAGATGCGTTGGAGGGGAGACTGATTTCACCCTCGCACCAGCTTTGTGATCTACCCTCGTGCTTGTTTTCATCTTTGCTTGATGCTCTGGCCTACCTGCCGTTATTCTCGTAATGTTGGCAATGACCGCTATTCGCTTAAACTGTTCCCTTTGGTCCATGCTCCCGCTTCATTTGACTGGCACCACAGTGCTCTCCACGTGCCAAAATCCGACCAACGTTCCTATTCAGACGCGTTGGAGGGGAGACTCATCTCATCCCCGCACCAGCTTTGTAATCTACCCTTGTGCTTGTTTTCATCTTTGCTTGCTGCTCTGTCCTACTTGCCGTTTATCTCGTAATGTTGGCAATGACTGCTATTCCCTTAAACTGTTCCATTTGGTCCATGCTCCCGCTACATTTGATTGGCACCACAGTGCTCTTCACGCGCCAAAATCCAACCAATGTTCCTATTCAGATGCGTTGGAGGGGAGACTCATCTCACCCCCGCACCAGCTTTGTAACCTACCCTCGTGGTTGTTTTCATCTTTGCTTGCTGCTCTGGCCTTCCTGCCGTTATTCTCGTAATGTTGGCAATGACTGGTATTCCGTTAAACTGTTCCCTTTGGTCCATGCTCCCGCTACATTTGACTGGCACCACAATGCTCTCACGCGCCAAAATCCAACCAATGTTCCTATTCAGATGCGTTCGAGGGGAGACTCATCTCACCACCGCACCAACTTTGTAACCTACCCTCGTGCTTGTTTTCATCTTTGCTTGCTGCTCTGGCCTATCTGCCGTTATTCTCGTAATGTTGGCAATGACTGCTATTCGCTTAAACTGTTCCCTTTGGTCCATGCTCCCGCTACATTTGACTGGCACCATAGTGCTCTCCACGCGCCAAAACCCGAACAACGTTCCTATTCAGACGCGTTGGAGGGGAGACTCATCTCACCCCCGCACCAGCTTTGTAATCTACCCTCGTGCTTGTTTTCATCTTTGCTTGCTGCTCTTGCCTACCTGCCGTTATTCTCGTAATGTTGGCAATGACTGCTATTCCCTTAAACTCTTCCCTTTGGTCCATGCTCCCGCTACATTTGACTGGCACCACAATGCTCTCCACGCGCTCAAATCCGACCAACGTTCCTATTCAGATGCGTTGGAGGGGAGTCTCATCTCACCCCCACACCAGTTTTGTAATCTACCCTCATGCTTGTTTTCATCTTTGCTTTCTGCTCTGGCCTACCTGCCGTTATTCTCGTAATGTTGGCAGTTACTGCTATCCGCTTAAACTGTCCCCTTGCGTCCATGCTCCCGCTACATTTGACTGACACCACAGTGCTCTCCACGCGCCAAAATCCGACCTACGTTCCTATTCAGACGCGTTGGAGGGGAGACTCATCTCACCCCCACACCAGCTTTGTAAATTACTCTCGTACTTGTTTTCAACTTTGCTTGCTGCTCTGGCCTACTTGCCGTTATTCTCGTAATGTTGGCAATGACTGCTATTCGCTTAAACTGTTCCCTTTGGTCCATGCTCCCGCTACATTTGACTGGCACCACAGTGCTCTCCACGCGGCAAAATCCGACCAACGTTCCTATTCAGATACGTTGGAGGGCAGACTCATCTCACCCCCGCACCAGCTTTGTAACCTACCCTCGTGCTTGTTTTCATCTTTGCTTGCTGCTCTGGCCTATCTGCCGTTATTCTCGTAATGTTGGCAATGATTGCTATTCGCTTAAACTGTTCCCTTTGGTCCATGCTCCCGCTACATATGACTGGCACCACAGTGCTATCCACGCGCCAAAATCCGACCAACGTTCCTATTCAGACGCGTTGGAGGGGAGACTCATCTCACCCCCGCACCAGATATGTAACCTACCGTCGTGCTTGTTTTCATCTTTGCTTGCTGCTCTGGCCTACCTGCCGTTATTCTCGTAATGTTGGCAATGACTGCTATTCCGTTAAACTGTTCCCCTTGGTCCATGCTCCCGCTACATTTGACTGGCACCACAGTGCTCTCCACGCGCCAAAATCCGACCAACGTTCCTATTCAGATGCGTTGGAGGGGAGCCTCATCTCACCCCTGCACCAGCTTTGTAATCTACCCTCGTGCTTGTTTTCATCTTTTCTTGCTGCTCTGGCCTACCTGCCGTTATTCTCGTAATGTTGGCAATGACTGCTATTCGCTTAAGCTATTCCCTTTGGTCCATGCTCCCGCTACATTTGACTGGCCCCACAGTGCTCTCCACGAGCTAAAATCCGACCAACGTTCCTATTCAGACGCGTTGGAAAGGAGACTCTTCACACCCCTGCACCAGCTTTGTAATCCACCCTTGCGCTTGTTTCCATCTTTGCTTGCTGCTCTGGCCTACCTGCCGTTATTCTCGTAATGTTTGCAATGACTGCTATTCCCTTAAATTGTTCCCTTTGGTCTAAGCTCTCGCTAATTTTGACTGGCCCCACAGTGCTCTCCACGCGCCAAAATCCGACCAACGTTCCTATTCAGACGCGTTGGAGGGAAGACTCATCTCAGTCCCGCACCAGCTTTGCAACGTACTCTCGTGCTTGTTTTCATCTTTGGTTGCTGCTCTGGCCTACCTGCCGTTATTCTCGTAATGTTGGCAATGACTGCTATTCCCTTAAACTGTTCCCTTTGTTCCATGCTCCCGTTAATTTTGACTGTTCCCACAGTGCGCTCCACGCACCAAAATCCGATCAACGTTTCTATTCAAACGTTGTGGTGGGGAGACCCATCTCACCCCCACACCAGCTTTGTAATCTACCCTCGTGCTTGTTTTTATCGTTGCTTGCTGCTCTGGCCTACCTTCCGTTATTCTCGTAATGTTGGCAATGACTGCTATTCCCTTAAACTGTTCCCTTTGGTCTAAGCTCTCGCTAATGTAGACTGGCCCCACAGTGCTCTCCACGCGCCAAAATCCGACCAACGTTCCTATTCAGACGCGTTGGAGGGAGACTCATCTCACCCCTGCACCAGCATTGTAATCTACCCTCGTGCTTGTTTTCATCTTTGCTTGCTGCTCTGGCCTACTTGCCGTCTATCTCGTATGTTGGCAACGACTGCTATTCGCTTAAACTGTTCCCTTTGGTCCATGCTCCCGCTACATTTGACCGGCAACGTTCCTATTCAGACATGTTGGAGGGGAGACTCATCTCACCTCTGCACCAGCTTTGTAATCCACCCTCGTGCTTGTTTTCATCTTTGCTTGCTGCTCTGGCCTACCTGCCGTTATTCTCGTAATGTTGGCAATGACTGGTATTCCCCTAAACTGTTCCCTTTGGTCCATGCTCCCGCTACATTTGACTGGCACCACAGTGCTCTCCACGCGCCAAAATCCGACCAACGTTCCTATTCAGACGCGTTGGAGTGGAGACTAATCTCACCTCTGCAAGAGCTTTGTAACCTACCCTCGTGCTTGTTTTCATCTTTGCTTGCTGCTCTGGCCTACCTGCCGTTATTCTCGTAATGTTGGCAATGACTGCTATTCCCTTAAACTCTTCCCTTTGGTCTATGCTCTCGCTAATTTTGACTGGCCCCACAGTGCTCCCCACGCGCCAAAATCCGACCAACGTTCCTATTCAGACGCGTTGGAGGGAAGACTCATCTCACCTCCGCACCAGCTTTGTAACCTACCCTCGTGCTTGTTTTCATCTTGGCTTGCTGCTCTGGCCTACCTGCCGTTATTCTCGTAGTGTTGGCAATGACTGCTATTCGCTTAAACTGTTCCCTTTCGTCCATGCTCCCGCTACATTTGACTGGCACCACAGTGCTCTCCACGCGCCAAAATCCAACCAACGTTCCTATTCAGAAGCGTTGGAGGGGAGACTCATCTCACCCCCGCACCAGCTTTGTAACCTACTCTCGTGCTTGTTTTCATCTTTGCTTCCTGCTCTGGCCTACCTGCCGTTATTCTCGTAATGTTGGCAATGACTGCTATTCGCTTAAACTGTTCCCTTTTGTCCATGCTCCCGCTACATTTGACTGGCAACACAGTGCTCTCCACGCGCCAAAATGCGACCAAAGTACCTGTTCAGATGCGTTGGAGGGGAGTCTCATCTCACCCCTGCACCAGCTTTGTAATCAACCCTCATGCTTGATTTCATCTTTGCTTGCTGCTCTGGCCTACCTGCCGTTATTCTCTTTATGTTGGCAATGAGTGCTATTCACTTAAACTGTTTCCTTTCGTCCATGCTCCCGCTACATTTGACTGGCACCACACTGCTCTCCACGCGCCAAAATCCGACCAACGTTCGTATTCAGACGCGTTGGAGGGGAGACTCATCTCACACCCACACCAGCTTTGTAACCTACTCTCGTACTTGTTTTCATCTTTGCTTGCTGCTCTGGCCTACCTGCCGTTTTTCTCGTAATGTTGGCAATGACTGCTATTCCCTTAAACTGTTCCCTTTGGTCCATGATCCCGTTAATTTTGTGTGTTCCCACAGTGCTCTCCACGCACCAAAATCCGAACAATGTTCCTATTCAAACGTTGTGGTGGGGAGACTCATCTCACCCTCACACCAGCTTTGTAATCTACCTTCGTGCTTGCTTTCATCTTTGCTTGCTGCTCTGGCCTACCTGCCGTTATTCTCGTAATGTTGGCAATGTCTGCTATTCCCTTAAACTGTTTCCTTTGGTCTAAGCTCTCGCTAATTTTGATTGGCCCCACAGTTCTCTCCACGCGCCAAAATCCGACCAACGTTCCTAATCAGACATGTTGGAGGGGAGACTCATCTCACCTCTGCACCAGCTTTGTAATCCACCCTCGTGCTTGTTTTCATCTTTTCTTGCTGCTCTGGCCTACCTTCCGTTATTCTCGTAATGTCGGCAATGACTGCTATTCGCTTAAACTGTTCCCTTTGGTCCATGCTCTCGCTACATTTGACTGGCACCACAGTGCTCTCCACGCGCCAAAATCCGACCAACGTTCCTATTCAGACGCGTTGGAGGGGAGACTAATCTCACCTCTGCACCAGCTTTGTAACCTACCCCCGTGCTTGTTTTCATCTTTGCTTGCTGCGTTGGCCTACCTGCCGTTATTCTTGTAATGTTGGCAATGACTGCTATTCCCTTAAACTGTTCCCTTTGGTCTATGCTCTCGCTAATTTTGACTGGCCCCACAGTGCTCTCCACGCGCCAAAATCCGACCAACGTTCCTATTCAGACGCGTTGGAGTGGAGACTCATCTCACCTCCGCACCAGCTTTGTAACCTCCCCTCGTGCTTGTTTTCATCTTGGCTTGCTGCTCTGGCCTACCTGCCGTTATTCTCGTAATGTTGGCAATGACTGGTATTCCCTTAAACTGTTCCCTTTGGTCCATGCTCCCGCTACATTTGACTGGCCCCACAGTGCTCTCCACGCGCCAAAATCCGACCAACGTTCCTATTCAGACGCGTTGGAGAGGAGACTCATCTCACCTCCGCACCAGCTTTGTAACCCACTCTCGTGCTTGTTTTCATCTTTGCTTGCTCCTCTGTCCTACCCGCCGTTATTCTCGTAATGTTGGCAATGACTGCTATTCGCTTAATCTGTTCCCTTTGCTCCATGATCCCGCTACATTTGACTGGCACCACAGTGCTCTCCACGCGTCAAAATCCGACAAACATTCATATTCAGATGCGTTGGAGGGGAGACTCATCTCACCCCCGCACCAGCATTGTAACCTACCCTCGTGCTTGTTTTCATCTTTGCTTGCTGCTCTGGCCTATCTGCCGTTATTCTCGTAATGTTGGCAATGACTGCTATTCGCTTAATCTGTTCCCTTTGGTCCATGATCCCGCTACATTTGACTGGCACCACAGTGCTCTCCACGCGCCAAAATCCGACTAACGTTCCTATTCAGATGCGTTGGAGGGGAGACTCATCTCACCCCCGCACCAGCTTTGTAATCTACCCTCGTGCTTGTTTTCATCTTTGCTTGCTGCTCTGGCCTACCTGCCGTTAATCTCGTAATGTTGGCAATGACTGCTATTCGCTTAAACTGTTCCCTTTGGTCCATGCTCCCGCTGCATTTGACCATCACCACAGTGCTCTCCACGCGCCAAAATCCGACCAACGTTCCTATTCAGATGCGTTGGAGGGGAGACTCATCTCACCCCCGCACCAGCTTTGTAACCTACCCTCGTGCTTGTTTTCAACATTTCTTGCTGCTCCGGTCTATCTGCCGTTATTCTCGTAATGTTGGCAACGACTGCTATTCGCTTAAACTGTTCCCTTTGGTCCATGCTCCCGCTACATTTGACTGGCACCACAGTGCTCTCCACGCGCCAAAATCCGACCAACGTTCCTATTCAGACGCGTTGGAGGGGAGACTCATCTCACCCCCGCACCAGCTTTGTAATCTACCCTCGTGCTTGTTTTCATCTTTGCTTGCTGCTCTGGCCTACTTGCCGTTATTCTCGTAATGTTGGCAATGACTGCTATTCGCTTAAACTGTTCCCTTTGGTCCATGCTCCCGCTACATTTGACTGGCACCACAGCGCTCTCCACGCGCCAAAATCCGACCAACGTTCCTCATCAGACGCGTTGGAGGGGAGACTCATCTCACCCCCGCACCAGCTTTGTAATCTACCCTCGTGCTTGTTTTCATCTTTGCTTGCTGCTCTTGCCTACCTGCCGTTATTCTCGTAATGTTGGCAATGACTGCTATTCCCTTAAACTCGTCCCTTTGGTCCATGCTCCCGCTACATTTGACTGGCACCATAGTGCTCTCCACGCGCCCAAATCCGACCAACGTTCCTATTCAGATGCGTTGGAGGGGAGACTCATCTCACCCCCACACCAGTTTTGTAATCTACCCTCATGCTTGTTTTCATCTTTGCTTGCTGCTCTGGCCTACCTGCCGTTATTCTCGTAATGTTGGCAGTTACTGCTATCCGCTTAAACCGTCCCCTTTCGTCCATGCTCCCGCTACATTTGACTGGCACCACAGTGCTCTCCACGCGCCAAAATCCGACCAACGTTCCTATTCAGACGCGTTGGAGGGGAGACACATCTCACCCCCACACCAGCTTTGTAAATTACTCTCGTACTTGTCTTCATCTTTGCTTGCTGCTCTGGCCTACCTGCCGTTATTCTCGTAATGTTGGCAATGACTGCTATTCGCTTAAACTGTTCCCTTTGGTCCATGCTCCTGCTACATTTGACTGGCACCACAGTGCTCTCCACGCGCCCAAATCCGACCAACGTTCCTATTCAGATGCGTTGGAGGGGAGACTCATCTCACCCCCGCACCAGCTTTGTAACCTACCCTCGTGCTTGTTTTCAACATTTCTTGCTGCTCTGGTCTATCTGCCGTTATTCTCGTAATGTTGGCAATGACTGCTATTCGCTTAAACTGTTCCCTTTGGTCCATGCTCCCGCTACATTTGACTGGCACCACAGTGCTCTCCACGCGCCAAAATCCGACCAACGTTCCTATTCAGACGCGTTGGAGGGGAGACTCATCTCACCCCCGCACCAGCTTTGTAATCTACCCTCGTGCTTGTTTTCATCTTTGCTTGCTGCTCTGGCCTATCTGCCGTTATTCTCGTAATGTTGGCAATGATTGCTATTCGCTTAAACTGTTCCCTTTGGTCCATGCTCCCGCTACATATGACTGGCACCACAGTGCTATCCACGCGCCAAAATCCGACCAACGTTCCTATTCAGACGCGTTGGAGGGGAGACTCATCTCACCCCCGCACCAGATATGTAACCTACCGTCGTGCTTGTTTTCATCTTTGCTTGCTGCTCTGGCCTACCTGCCGTTATTCTCGTAATGTTGGCAATGACTGCTATTCCGTTAAACTGTTCCCCTTGGTCCATGCTCCCGCTACATTTGACTGGCACCACAGTGCTCTCCACGCGCCAAAATCCGACCAACGTTCCTATTCAGATGCGTTGGAGGGGAGCCTCATCTCACCCCTGCACCAGCTTTGTAATCTACCCTCGTGCTTGTTTTCATCTTTTCTTGCTGCTCTGGCCTACCTGCCGTTATTCTCGTAATGTTGGCAATGACTGCTATTCGCTTAAGCTATTCCCTTTGGTCCATGCTCCCGCTACATTTGACTGGCACCACAGTGCTCTCCACGCGCCAAAATCCGACCAACTTTCCTATTCAGATGCGTTGGAGGGGAGACTCATCTCACCCCCACACCAGCTTTGTAATCTACCCTCGTGCTTGTTTTCATCTTTGCTTGCTGCTCTGGCCCACCTGCCGTTATTCTCGTAATGTTGGCAATGACTGCTATTCCTTTAAACTGTTCCCTTTGGTCCATGCTCCCGCTACATTTGACTGGCACCACAGTGCTCTCCACGCGCCAAAATCCGACCAACTTTCCTATTCAGACGCGTTGGAGGGGAGACTCATCTCACCCCCGCACCAGCTTTGTAACCTACCCTCATGCTTGTTTTCATCTTTGCTTGCTGCTCTGGCCTATCTGCCGTTATTCTCGTAATGTTGGCAATAACTGGTATTCCCTTAAACTGTTCCCTTTGGTCCATGCTCCCACTACATCTGACTGGCACCACAGTGCTCTCCACGCGCCAAAAAGCCGACCAAAGTTCCTATTCAGATGCGTTGGAGGGGAGC
Organism: Schistocerca cancellata; assembly: GCF_023864275.1. Lineage (NCBI taxonomy): Eukaryota > Metazoa > Arthropoda > Insecta > Orthoptera > Acrididae > Schistocerca > Schistocerca cancellata. The sequence goes on along the minus strand of NC_064632.1, from coordinate 608,088,813 downwards.
CTCATCTCACCCCCGCACCAGCTTTGTAATCTACCCTCGTGCTTGTTTTCATCTTTGCTTGCTGCACTGGGCTACCTGCCGTTATTCTCGTAATGTTGGCAATGACTGCTATTCGCTTCAACTATTCCCGTTGGTCCATGCTCCCTCTACATTTGACTGGCACCACAGTGCTCTCCACGCGCCAAAATCCGACCAACGTTCCTATTCAGATGCGTTGGAGTGGAACCTCATCTCACCCCCGCAACAGCTTTGTAATCTACCCTTGTGCTTGTTTTCATCTTTGCTTGCTGCTCTGGCCTACCTGCCGTTATTCTCGTAATGTTGGCAATGACTGCTATTCGCTTAAACTATTCCCTTTGGTCCATGCTCCCGCTACGTTTGACTGGCACCACAGTGCTCTCCACGCGCCAAAATCCGACGAACGTTCCTATTCAGATGCGTTGGAGGGGAGACTCATCTCACCCCCGCACCAGATATGTAACCTACCCTCGTGCTTGTTTTCATCTTTGCTTGCTGCTCTGGCCTACCTGCCGTTATTCTCGTAATGTTGGCAATGACTGCTATTCCGTTAAACTGTTCCCTTTGGTCCATGCTCCCGCTACATTTGACTGATACCACAGTGCTCTCCACGCGCCAAAATCCGACCAATGTTCCTATTCAGATGCGTTGGAGGGGAGACTCATCTCACCCCCGCACCAGCTTTGTAACCTACCCTCGTGCTTGTTTTCATCTTTGCTTGCGGCTCTGGCCTATCTGCCGTTATTCTCGTAATGATGGCAATGACTGCTATTCGCTTAAACTGTTCCCTTTGGTCCATGCTCCCGCTACATTTGACTAGCACCACAGTGCTCTCCACGCGCCAAAATCCGACCAACGTTCCTATTCAGATGCGTTGGAGGGGAGCCTCATCTCACCCCCGCACCAGCTTTGTAACCTACCCTCGTGCTTGTTTTCATCTTCGCTTGCTGCTCTGGCCTACCTGCCGTTATTCTCGTAATGTTGGCAATGACTGCTATTCGCTTAAACTGTTCCCTTTGGTCCATGCTCCCGCTACATTTGACTGGCACCACAGTGCTCTCAACGCGCCAAAAGCCGACCAACTTTCCTATTCAGATGCGTTGGAGGGGAGTCTCATCTCAACCCCGCACCAGCTATGTATTCTACCCTCGTGCTTGTTTTCATCTTTGCTTGCTGCTCTGGCCTAGCTGCCGTTATTCTCGTAATGTTGGCAATGACTGCTATTCGCTCAAACTGTTCCCTTTGGTCCATGCTCCCGCTGCATTTGACTGGCACCACAGTGCTCTCCACGCGCCAAAATCCGACCAACGTTCCTATTCAGACGCGTTGGAGGGGAGACACATCTCACCCCCACACCAGCTTTGTAAATTATTCTCGTACTTGTTTTCATCTTTGCTTGCTGCTCTGGCCTACCTGCCGTTATTCTCGTAATGTTGGCAATGACTGCTATTCGCTTAAACTGTTCCCTTTGGTCCATGCTCCCGCTACATTTGACTGGCACCACAGTGCTCTCCACGCGGCAAAATCCGACCAACGTTCCTATTCAGATACGTTGGAGGGCAGACTCATCTCACCCCCGCACCAGCTTTGTAACCTACCCTCGTGCTTGTTTTCATCTTTGCTTGCTGCTCTGGCCTCTCTGCCGTTATTCTCGTAATGTTGGCAATGATTGCTATTCGCTTAAACTGTTCCCTTTGGTCCATGCTCCCGCTACATATGACTGGCACCACAGTGCTATCCACGCGCCAAAATCCGACCAACGTTCCTATTCAGACGCGTTGGAGGGGAGACTCATCTCACCCCCGCACCAGATATGTAACCTACCGTCGTGCTTGTTTTCATCTTTGCTTGCTGCTCTGGCCTACCTGCCGTTATTCTCGTAATGTTGGCAATGACTGCTATTCCGTTAAACTGTTCCCCTTGGTCCATGCTCCCGCTACATTTGACTGGCACCACAGTGCTCTCCACGCGCCAAAATCCGACCAACGTTCCTATTCAGATGCGTTGGAGGGGAGCCTCATCTCACCCCTGCACCAGCTTTGTAATCTACCCTCGTGCTTGTTTTCATCTTTGCTTGCTGCTCTGGCCCACCTGCCGTTATTCTCGTAATGTTGGCAATGACTGCTATTCCTTTAAACTGTTCCCTTTGGTCCATGCTCCCGCTACATTTGACTGGCACCACAGTGCTCTCCACGCGCCAAAATCCGACCAACGCTCCTATTCAGACGCGTTGGAGGGGAGACTCATCTCCCCCCCGCACCAGCTTTGTAACCTACCCTCATGCTTGTTTTCATCTTTGCTTGCTGATCTGGCCTATCTGCCGTTATTCTCGTAATGTTGGCAATAACTGGTATTCCATTAAACTGTTCCCTTTGGTCCATGCTCCCACTACATCTGACTGGCACCACAGTGCTCTCCACGCGCCAAAAAGCCGACCAACGTTCCTATTCAGATGCGTTGGAGGGGAGCCTCATCTCACCCCCGCACCAGCTTTGTAATCTACCCTCGTGCTTGTTTTCATCTTTGCTTGCTGCACTGGCCTACCTGCCGTTATTCTCGTAATGTTGGCAATGACTGCTATTCGCTTCAACTATTCCCTTTGGTCCATGCTCCCTCTACATTTGAGTGGCACCACAGTGCTCTCCACGCGCCAAAATCCGACCAATGTTCCTATTCAGATGCGTTGGAGTGGAACCTCATCTCACCCCCGCAACAGCTTTGTAATCTACCCTTGTGCTTGTTTTCATCTTTGCTTGCTGCTCTGGCCTACCTGCCGTTATTCTCGTAATGTTGGCAATGACTGCTATTCGCTTAAACTATTCCCTTTGGTCCATGCTCCCGCTACGTTTGACTGGCACCACATTGCTCCCCACGCGCCAAAATCCGACGAACGTTCCTATTCAGATGCGTTGGAGGGGAGACTCATCTCACCCCCGCACCAGATATGTAACCTACACTCGTGCTTGTTTTCATCTTTGCTTGCTGCTCTGGCCTACCTGCCGTTATTCTCGTAATGTTGGCAATGACTGCTATTCCGTTAAACTGTTCCCTTTGGTCCATGCTCCCGCTACATTTGACTGATACCACAGTGCTCTCCACGCGCCAAAATCCGACCAACGTTCCTATTCAGATGCGTTGGAGGGGAGCCTCATCTCACTCCCGCACCAGCTTTGTAACCTACCCTCGTGCTTGTTTTCATCTTTGCTTGCTGCTCTGGCCTACGTGCCGTTATTCTCGTAATGTTGGCAATGAGTGCTATTCGCTTCAACTGTTCCCTTTGGTCCATGCTCCCGCTACATATGACTGACACCACAGTACTCTCCACGCGCCAAAATCCGACCAATGTTCCTATTCAGATGCGTTGGAGGGGAGCCTCATCTCACCCCCGCACCAGCTTTGTAATCTACCCTCGTGCTTGTTTTCATCTTTGCTTGCTGCTCTGGCCAACCAGCCGTTATTCTCGTAATGTTGGCAATGACTGCTATTCGCTTAAACTGTTCCCTTTGGTCCATGCTCCCGCTACATTTGACTGGCACCACAGTGCTCTCCACGCGCCAAAATCCGATTAACGTTCCTATTCAGATGCGTTGGAGGGGAGACTTATCTCACCCCCGCACCAGCTATGTAATCTACCCTCGTGCTTGTTTTCATCTTTGCTTGCTGCTCTGGCCTAGCTGCCGTTATTCTCGTAATGTTGGCAATGACTGCTATTCGCTCAAACTGTTCCCTTTTGTCCATGCTCCCGCTGCATTTGACTGGCACCACAGTGCTCTCCACGCGCCAAAATCCGACCAACGTTCCTATTCAGATGCGTTGGAGGGGAGACTCATCTCACCCCCGCACCAGCTTTGTAACCTACCCTCGTGCTTGTTTTCATCTTTGCTTGCTGCTCTAGCCTACGTGCCGTTATTCTCGTAATGTTGGCAATGAGTGCTATTCGCTTAAACTGTTCCCTTTGGTCCATGCTCCCGCTACATTTGACTGGCACCACAGAGCTCTCCACGCGCCAAAATCCGACCAACGTTCCTATTCAGATGCGTTGGAGGGGAGACTCATCTCACCCCCGCATCTGCTTTGTAACCTACCCTCGTGCTTGTTTTCATCTTTGCTTGCTGCTCTGGCCTACGTGCCGTTATTCTCGTAATGTTGGCAATGAGTGCTATTCGCTTAAACTGTTCCCTTTGGTCATGCTCTCGCTACCTTTGACTGGCACCACAGTGCTCTCCACGCGCCAAAATCCGACCAACGTTCCTATTCAGATGCGTTGGAGTGGTACCTCATCTCACCCCCGCAACAGCTTTGTAATCTACCCTTGTGCTTGTTTTCATCTTTGCTTGCTGCTCTGGCCTACCTGCCGTTATTCTCGTAATGTTGGCAATGACTGCTATTCGCTTAAACTATTCCCTTTGGTCCATGCTCCCGCTACGTTTGACTGGCACCACAGTGCTCTCCACGCGCCAAAATCCGACGAACGTTCCTATTCAGATGCGTTGGAGGGGAGACTCATCTCACCCCCGCACCAGATATGTAACCTACCCTCGTGCTTGTTTTCATCTTTGCTTGCTGCTCTGGCCTACCTGCCGTTATTCTCGTAATGTTGGCAATGACTGCTATTCCGTTAAACTGTTCCCTTTGGTCCATGCTCCCGCTACATTTGACTGATACCACAGTGCTCTCCACGCGCCAAAATCCGACCAATGTTCCTATTCAGATGCGTTGGAGGGGAGACTCATCTCACCCCCGCACCAGCTTTGTAACCTACCCTCGTGCTTGTTTTCATCTTTGCTTGCTGCTCTAGCCTACGTGCCGTTATTCTCGTAATGTTGGCAATGAGTGCTATTCGCTTAAACTGTTCCCTTTGGTCCATGCTCCCGCTACATTTGACTGGCACCACAGTGCTCTCCACGCGCCAAAATCCGACCAACGTTCCTATTCAGATGCGTTGGAGGGGAGCCTCATCTCACCCCCGCACCAGCTTTGTAACCTACCCTCGTGCTTGTTTTCATCTTTGCTTGCTGCTCTGGCCTTTCTGCTGTTATTCTCGTAATGTTGGCAATGACTGCTATTCCGTTAAACTGTTCTTTTTGGTCCATGCTCCCGCTACATTTGACTGGCACCACAGTGCTCTCCACGCGCCAAAATCCGACCAACGTTCCTATTCAGATGCGTTGGAGTGGAGCCTCATCTCACCCCCGCACCAGCTTTGTAACCTACCCTCGTGCTTGTTTTCATCTTTGCTTGCTGCTCTAGCCTACGTGCCGTTATTCTCGTAATGTTGGCAATGAGTGCTATTCGCTTAAACTGTTCCCTTTGGTCCATGCTCCCGCTACATTTGACTGGCACCACAGTGCTCTCCACGCGCCAAAATCCGACCAACGTTCCTATTCAGATGCGTTGGAGGGGAGACTCATCTCACCCCCGCACCAGCTTTGTAACCTACCCTCGTGCTTGTTTTCATCTTTGCTTGCTGCTCTAGCCTACGTGCCGTTATTCTCGTAATGTTGGCAATGAGTGCTATTCGCTTAAACTGTTCCCTTTGGTCCATGCTACCGCTACATTTGACTGGCACCACAGTGCTCTCCACGCGCCAAAATCCGACCAACATTCCTATTCAGATGCGTTGGAGGGGAGACTCATCTCACCCCCGCACCAGCTTTGTAACCTACCCTCGCGCTTGTTTTCATCTTTGCTTGCTGCTCTGGCCTACCTGCCGTTATTCTCGTAATGTTGGCAATGACTGCTATTCCGTTAAACTGTTCTTTTTGGTCCATGCTCCCGCTACATTTGACTGGCACCACAGTGCTCTCCACGCGCCAAAATCCGACCAACGTTCCTATTCAGATGCGTTGGAGGGGAGTCTCATCTCACCCCCGCACCAGCTTTGTAACCTACCCTCGTGCTTGTTTTCATCTTTGCTTGCTGCTCTAGCCTACGTGCCGTTATTCTCGTAATGTTGGCAATGAGTGCTATTCGCTTAAACTGTTCCCTTTGGTCCATGCTCCCGCTACATTTGACTGGCACCACAGTGCTCTCCACGCGCCAAAATCCGACCAACGTTCCTATTCAGATGCGTTGGAGGGGAGCCTCATCTCACCCCCGCACCAGCTTTGTAACCTACCCTCGTGCTTGTTTTCATCTTTGCTTGCTGCTCTAGCCTACGTGCCGTTATTCTCGTAATGTTGGCAATGAGTGCTATTCGCTTAAACTGTTCCCTTTGGTCCATGCTCCCGCTACATTTGACTGGCACCACAGTGCTCTCCACGCGCCAAAATCCGACCAACGTTCCTATTCAGATGCGTTGGAGGGGAGCCTCATCTCACCCCCGCACCAGCTTTGTAACCTACCCTCGTGCTTGTTTTCATCTTTGCTTGCTGCTCTAGCCTACGTGCCGTTATTCTCGTAATGTTGGCAATGACTGCTATTCGCTTAAACTGTTCCCTTTGGTCCATGCTCCCGCTACATTTGACTGGCACCACAGTGCTCTCCACGCGCCAAAATCCGACCAACGTTCCTATTCAGATGCGTTGGAGGGGAGCCTCATCTCACCCCCGCACCAGCTTTGTAACCTACCCTCGTGCTTGTTTTCATCTTTGCTTGCTGCTCTGGCCTACGTGCCGTTATTCTCGTAATGTTGGCAATGAGTGCTATTCGCTTAAACTGTTCCCTTTGGTCCATGCTCCCGCTACATTTGACTGGCACCACAGTGCTCTCCACGCGCCAAAATCCGACCAACGTTCCTATTCAGATGCGTTGGAGGGGAGCCTCATCTCACCCCCGCACCAGCTTTGTAACCTACCCTCGTGCTTGTTTTCATCTTTGCTTGCTGCTCTAGCCTACGTGCCGTTATTCTCGTAATGTTGGCAATGAGTGCTATTCGCTTAAACTGTTCCCTTTGGTCCATGCTCCCGCTACATTTGACTGGCACCACAGTGCTCTCCACGCGCCAAAATCCGACCAACGTTCCTATTCAGATGCGTTGGAGGGGAGCCTCATCTCACCCCCGCACCAGCTTTGTAACCTACCCTCGTGCTTGTTTTCATCTTTGCTTGCTGCTCTGGCCTACCTGCCGTTATTCTCGTAATGTTGGCAATGACTGCTATTCCGTTAAACTGTTCTTTTTGGTCCATGCTCCCGCTACATTTGACTGGCACCACAGTGCTCTCCACGCGCCAAAATCCGACCAACGTTCCTATTCAGATGCGTTGGAGGGGAGCCTCATCTCTCCCCCGCACCAGCTTTGTAACCTACCCTCGTGCTTGTTTTCATCTTTGCTTGCTGCTCTGGCCTACCTGCCGTTATTCTCGTAATGTTGGCAATGACTGCTATTCCGTTAAACTGTTCTTTTTGGTCCATGCTCCCGCTACATTTGACTGGCACCACAGTGCTCTCCACGCGCCAAAATCCGACCAACGTTCCTATTCAGATGCGTTGGAGGGGAGACTCATCTCACCCCCGCATCTGCTTTGTAACCTTCCCTCGTGCTTGTTTTCATCTTTGCTTGCTGCTCTGGCCTACGTGCCGTTATTCTCGTAATGTTGGCAATGAGTGCTATTCGCTTAAACTGTTCCCTTTGGTCCATGCTCCTGCTACCTTTGACTGGCACCACAGTGCTCTCCACGCGCCAAAATCCGACCAACGTTCCTATTCAGATGCGTTGGAGGGGAGCCTCATCTCACCCCCGCACCAGCTTTGTAACCTACCCTCGTGCTTGTTTTCATCTTTGCTTGCTCCTCTAGCCTACGTGCCGTTATTCTCGTAATGTTGGCAATGAGTGCTATTCGCTTAAACTGTTCCCTTTGGTCCATGCTCCCGCTACATTTGACTGGCACCACAGTGCTCTCCACGCGCCAAAATCCGACCAACGTTCCTATTCAGATGCGTTGGAGGGGAGCCTCATCTCACCCCCGCAACAGCTTTGTATCCTACCCTCGTGCTTGTTTTCATCTTTGCTTGCTGCTCTAGCCTACGTGCCGTTATTCTCGTAATGTTGGCAATGAGTGCTATTCGCTTAAACTGTTCCCTTTGGTCCATGCTCCCGCTACATTTGACTGGCACCACGGTGCTCTCCACGCGCCAAAATCCGACCAACGTTCCTATTCAGATGCGTTGGAGGGGAGCCTCATCTCACCCCCGCACCAGCTTTGTAACCTACCCTCGTGCTTGTTTTCATCTTTGCTTGCTGCTCTTGCCTACGTGCAGTTATTCTCGTAATGTTGGCAATGAGTGCTATTCGCTTAAACTGTTCCCTTTGGTCCATGCTCCCGCTACATTTGACTGGCACCACAGTGCTCTCCACGCGCCAAAATCCGAGCAACGATCCTATTCAGACGCGTTGGAGGGGAGACTCATCTCACCCCCGCACCTGCTTTGTAACCTACCCTCGTGCTTGTTTTCATCTTTGCTTGCTGCTCTGGCCTACGTGCCGTTATTCTCGTAATGTTGGCAATGAGTGCTATTCGCTTAAACTGTTCCCTTTGGTCCATGCTCCCGCTACCTATGACTGGCACCACAGTGCTCTCCACGCGCCAAAATCCGACCAACGTTCCTATTCAGATGCGTTGGAGGGGAGCCTCATCTCACCCCCGCACCAGCTTTGTAACCTACCCTCGTGCTTGTTTTCATCTTTGCTTGCTGCTCTAGCCTACGTGCCGTTATTCTCGTAATGATGGCAATGAGTGCTATTCGCTTAAACTGTTCCCTTTGGTCCATGCTCCCGCTACATTTGACTGGCACCACAGTGCTCTCCACGCGCCAAAATCCGACCAACGTTCCTATTCAGATGCGTTGGAGGGGAGCCTCATCTCACCCCCGCACCAGCTTTGTAACCTACCCTCGTGCTTGTTTTCATCTTTGCTTGCTGCTCTAGCCTACGTGCCGTTATTCTCGTAATGTTGGCAATGAGTGCTATTCGCTTAAACTGTTCCCTTTGGTCCATGCTCCCGCTACATTTGACTGGCATCACAGTGCTCTCCACGCGCCAAAATCCGACCAACGTTCCTATTCAGATGCGTTGGAGGGGAGCCTCATCTCACCCCCGCACCAGCTTTGTAACCTACCCTCGTGCTTGTTTTCATCTTTGCTTGCTGCTCTAGCCTACGTGCCGTTATTCTCGTAATGTTGGCAATGAGTGCTATTCGCTTAAACTGTTCCCTTTGGTCCATGCTCCCGCTACATTTGACTGGCACCACAGTGCTCTCCACGCGCCAAATTCCGACCAACGTTCCTATTCAGATGCGTTGGAGGGGAGACTCATCTCACCCCCGCACCTGATTTGTAACCTACCCTCGTGCTTGTTTTCATCTTTGCTTGCTGCTCTGGCCTACGTGCCGTTATTCTCGTAATATTGGCAATGAGTGCTATTCGCTTAAACTGTTCCCTTTGGTCCATGCTCAAGCTACCTTTGACTGGCACCACAGTGCTCTCCACGCGCCAAAATCCGACCAACGTTATTATTCAGATGCGTTGGAGGGGAGCCTCATCTCACCCCCGCACCAGCTTTGTAACCTACCCTCGTGCTTGTTTTCATCTTTGCTTGCTGCTCTAGCCTACGTGCCGTTATTCTCGTAATGTTGGCAATGAGTGCTATTCGCTTAAACTGTTCCCTTTGGTCCATGCTCCCGCTACATTTGACTGGCACCACAGTGCTCTCCACGCGCCAAAATCCGACCAACGTTCCTATTCAGATGCGTTGGAGGGGAGACTCATCTCACCCCCGCACCAGCTTTGTAACCTACCCTCGTATTTGTTTTCATCTTTGCTTGCTGTTCTGGCCTATCTGCTGTTATTCTCGTAATGTTGGCAATGACTGCTATTCGCTTAAACTGTTCCCTTTGGTCCATGCTCCCGCTACCTTTGACTGGCACCACAGTGCTCTCCACGCGCCAAAATCCGACCAACGTTCCTATTCACGAGCGTTGGAGGGGAGACTCATCTCACCCCCGCACCAGCTATGTAATCTACCCTCGTGCTTGTTTTCATCTTTGCTTGCAGCTCTGGCCTATCTGCCATTATTCTCGTAATGTTGGCAATGACTGCTATTCCGTTAAACTGTTCTTTTTGGTCCATGCTCCCGCTACATTTGACTGGCACCACAGTGCTCTCCACGCGCCAAAATCCGACCAACGTTCCTATTCAGATGCGTTGGAGTGGAACCTCATCTCACCCCCGCAACAGCTTTGTAATCTACCCTTGTGCTTGTTTTCATCTTTGCTTGCTGCTCTGGCATAGCTGCCGTTATTCTCTTATGTTGACAATGACTGCTATTCGCTTAAACTATTCCCTTTGGTCCATGCTCCCAGTACGTTTGACTGGCAGCACAGTGCTCTCCACGCGCCAAAATCCGACGAACGTTCCTATTCAGATGAGTTGGAGGGGAGCTTCATCTCACCCCCGCACCAGCTTTGTAACCTACCCTCATGCTTGTTTTCATCTTTGCTTGCTGCTCTGGCCTACCTGCCGTTATTCTCGTAATGTTGGCAATGACTGCTATTCGCTTAAACTGTTCCCTTTGGTCCATGCTCCCGCTACATTTGACTGGCACCACAGTGCTCTCAACGCGCCAAAAGCCGACCAACTTTCCTATTCAGATGCGTTGGAGGGGAGTCTCATCTCACCCCCGCACCAGCTATGTAATCTACCCTCGTGCTTGTTTTCATCTTTGCTTGCTGCTCTGGCCTAGCTGCCGTTATTCTCGTAATGTTGGCAATGACTGCTATTCGCTCAAACTGTTCCCTGTGGTCCATGCACCCGCTGCATTTGACTGGCACCACAGTGCTCTCCACGCGCCAAAATCCGACCAACGTTCCTATTCAGATGCGTTGGAGGGGAGCCTCATCTCACCCCCGCACCAGCTTTGTAACCTACCCTCGCGCTTGTTTTCATCTTTGCTTGCTGCTCTGGCCTACCTGCCGTTATTCTCGTAATGTTGGCAATGACTGCTATTCCGTTAAACTGTTCTTTTTGGTCCATGCTCCCGCTACATTTGACTGGCACCACAGTGCTCTCCACGCGCCAAAATCCGACCAACGTTCCTATTCAGGAGCGTTGGAGGGGAGACTCATCTCACCCCCGCACCAGCTATGTAATCTACCCTCGTGCTTGTTTTCATCTTTGCTTGCTGCTCTGGCCTAGCTGCCGTTATTCTCTTATGTTGGCAATGACTGCTATTCGCTTAAACTGTTCCCTTTGGTCCATGCTCCCGCTACATTTGACTGGCACCACTGTGCTCTCCACACGCCAAAATCAGAACAACGTTCCTATTCAGATGCGTTGGAGGGGAGACTCATCTCACACCCGCACCAGCTTTGTAACCTACCCTCGTGCTTGTTTTCATCTTAGCTTGCTGCTCTGGCCTATCTGCTGTTATTCTCGTAATGTTGGCAATGACTGCTATTCGCTTAAACTGTTCCCTTTGGTCCATGCTCCCGCTACCTTTGACTGGCACCACAGTGCTCTCCACGCGCCAAAATCCGACCAACGTTCCTATTCAGGAGCGTTGGAGGGGAGCCTCATCTCACCCCCGCACCAGCTTTGTAACCTACCCTCGTGCTTGTTTTCATCTTTGCTTGCTGCTCTGGCCTACCTGCCGTTATTCTCGTAATGTTGGCAATGACTGCTATTCCGTTAAACTGTTCTTTTTGGTCCATGCTCCCGCTACATTTGACTGGCACCACAGTGCTCTCCACGCGCCAAAATCCGACCAACGTTCCTATTCAGATGCGTTGGAGGGGAGACTCATCTCACCCCCGCATCTGCTTTGTAACCTTCCCTCGTGCTTGTTTTCATCTTTGCTTGCTGCTCTGGCCTACGTGCCGTTATTCTCGTAATGTTGGCAATGAGTGCTATTCGCTTAAACTGTTCCCTTTGGTCCATGCTCCCGCTACATTTGACTGGCACCACAGTGCTCTCCACGCGCCAAAATCCGACCAACGTTCCTATTCAGATGCGTTGGAGGGGAGCCTCATCTCACCCCCGCAACAGCTTTGTATCCTACCCTCGTGCTTGTTTTCATCTTTGCTTGCTGCTCTAGCCTACGTGCCGTTATTCTCGTAATGTTGGCAATGAGTGCTATTCGCTTAAACTGTTCCCTTTGGTCCATGCTCCCGCTACATTTGACTGGCACCACAGTGCTCTCCACGCGCCAAAATCCGACCAACGTTCCTATTCAGATGCGTTGGAGGGGAGCCTCATCTCACCCCCGCACCAGCTTTGTAACCTACCCTCGTGCTTGTTTTCATCTTTGCTTGCTGCTCTAGCCTACGTGCCGTTATTCTCGTAATGTTGGCAATGAGTGCTATTCGCTTAAACTGTTCCCTTTGGTCCATGCTCCCGCTACATTTGACTGGCACCACAGTGCTCTCCACGCGCCAAAATCCGAGCAACGATCCTATTCAGACGCGTTGGAGGGGAGACTCATCTCACCCCCGCACCTGCTTTGTAACCTACCCTCGTGCTTGTTTTCATCTTTGCTTGCTGCTCTGGCCTACGTGCCGTTATTCTCGTAATGTTGGCAATGAGTGCTATTCGCTTAAACTGTTCCCTTTGGTCCATGCTCCCGCTACCTATGACTGGCACCACAGTGCTCTCCACGCGCCAAAATCCGACCAACGTTCCTATTCAGATGCGTTGGAGGGGAGCCTCATCTCACCCCCGCACCAGCTTTGTAACCTACCCTCGTGCTTGTTTTCATCTTTGCTTGCTGCTCTAGCCTACGTGCCGTTATTCTCGTAATGTTGGCAATGAGTGCTATTCGCTTAAACTGTTCCCTTTGGTCCATGCTCCCGCTACATTTGACTGGCACCACAGTGCTCTCCACGCGCCAAAATCCGACCAACGTTCCTATTCAGATGCGTTGGAGGGGAGCCTCATCTCACCCCCGCACCAGCTTTGTAACCTACCCTCGTGCTTGTTTTCATCTTTGCTTGCTGCTCTAGCCTACGTGCCGTTATTCTCGTAATGTTGGCAATGAGTGCTATTCGCTTAAACTGTTCCCTTTGGTCCATGCTCCCGCTACATTTGACTGGCACCACAGTGCTCTCCACGCGCCAAAATCCGACCAACGTTCCTATTCAGATGCGTTGGAGGGGAGCCTCATCTCACCCCCGCACCAGCTTTGTAACCTACCCTCGTGCTTGTTTTCATCTTTGCTTGCTGCTCTAGCCTACGTGCCGTTATTCTCGTAATGTTGGCAATGAGTGCTATTCGCTTAAACTGTTCCCTTTGGTCCATGCTCCCGCTACATTTGACTGGCACCACAGTGCTCTCCACGCATCAAAATCCGACCAACGTTCCTATTCAGATGCGTTGGAGGGGAGACTCATCTCACCCCCGTACCAGCTTTGTAACCTACCCTCGTATTTGTTTTCATCTTTGCTTGCTGTTCTGGCCTATCTGCTGTTATTCTCGTAATGTTGGCAATGACTGCTATTCGCTTAAACTGTTCCCTTTGGTCCATGCTCCCGCTACCTTTGACTGGCACCACAGTGCTCTCCACGCGCCAAAATCCGACCAACGTTCCTATTCACGAGCGTTGGAGGGGAGACTCATCTCACCCCCGCACCAGCTATGTAATCTACCCTCGTGCTTGTTTTCATCTTTGCTTGCAGCTCTGGCCTATCTGCCGTTATTCTCGTAATGTTGGCAATGACTGCTATTCCGTTAAACTGTTCTTTTTGGTCCATGCTCCCGCTACATTTGACTGGCACCACAGTGCTCTCCACGCGCCAAAATCCGACCAACGTTCCTATTCAGATGCGTTGGAGTGGAACCTCATCTCACCCCCGCAACAGCTTTGTAATCTACCCTTGTGCTTGTTTTCATCTTTGCTTGCTGCTCTGGCCTAGCTGCCGTTATTCTCTTATGTTGACAATGACTGCTATTCGCTTAAACTATTCCCTTTGGTCCATGCTCCCGGTACGTTTGACTGGCAGCACAGTGCTCTCCACGCGCCAAAATCCGACGAACGTTCCTATTCAGATGCGTTGGAGGGGAGCTTCATCTCACCCCCGCACCAGCTTTGTAACCTACCCTCATGCTTGTTTTCATCTTTGCTTGCTGCTCTGGCCTACCTGCCGTTATTCTCGTAATGTTGGCAATGACTGCTATTCGCTTAAACTGTTCCCTTTGGTCCATGCTCCCGCTACATTTGACTGGCACCACAGTGCTCTCAACGCGCCAAAAGCCGACCAACTTTCCTATTCAGATGCGTTGGAGGGGAGTTTCATCTCACCCCCGCACCAGCTATGTAATCTACCCTCGTGCTTGTTTTCATCTTTGCTTGCTGCTCTGGCCTAGCTGCCGTTATTCTCGTAATGTTGGCAATGACTGCTATTCGCTCAAACTGTTCCCTTTGGTCCATGCACCCGCTGCATTTGACTGGCACCACAGTGCTCTCCACGCGCCAAAATCCGACCAACGTTCCTATTCAGATGCGTTGGAGGGGAGCCTCATCTCACCCCCGCACCAGCTTTGTAACCTACCCTCGCGCTTGTTTTCATCTTTGCTTGCTGCTCTGGCCTACCTGCCGTTATTCTCGTAATGTTGGCAATGACTGCTATTCCGTTAAACTGTTCTTTTTGGTCCATGCTCCCGCTACATTTGACTGGCACCACAGTGCTCTCCACGCGCCAAAATCCGACCAACGTTCCTATTCAGGAGCGTTGGAGGCGAGACTCATCTCACCCCCGCACCAGCTATGTAATCTACCCTCGTGCTTGTTTTCATCTTTGCTTGCTGCTCTGGCCTAGCTGCCGTTATTCTCTTATGTTGGCAATGACTGCTATTCGCTTAAACTGTTCCCTTTGGTCCATGCTCCCGCTACATTTGACTGGCACCACTGTGCTCTCCACACGCCAAAATCAGAACAACGTTCCTATTCAGATGCGTTGGAGGGGAGACTCATCTCACACCCGCACCAGCTTTGTAACCTACCCTCGTGCTTGTTTTCATCTTAGCTTGCTGCTCTGGCCTATCTGCTGTTATTCTCGTAATGTTGGCAATGACTGCTATTCGCTTAAACTGTTCCCTTTGGTCCATGCTCCCGCTACCTTTGACTGGCACCACAGTGCTCTCCACGCGCCAAAATCCGACCAACGTTCCTATTCAGGAGCGTTGGAGGGGAGCCTCATCTCACCCCCGCACCAGCTTTGTAACCTACCCTCGTGCTTGTTTTCATCTTTGCTTGCTGCTCTGGCCTACCTGCCGTTATTCTCGTAATGTTGGCAATGACTGCTATTCCGTTAAACTGTTCTTTTTGGTCCATGCTCCCGCTACATTTGACTGGCACCACAGTGCTCTCCACGCGCCAAAATCCGACCAACGTTCCTATTCAGATGCGTTGGAGGGGAGACTCATCTCACCCCCGCATCTGCTTTGTAACCTTCCCTCGTGCTTGTTTTCATCTTTGCTTGCTGCTCTGGCCTACGTGCCGTTATTCTCGTAATGTTGGCAATGAGTGCTATTCGCTTAAACTGTTCCCTTTGGTCCATGCTCCCGCTACATTTGACTGGCACCACAGTGCTCTCCACGCGCCAAAATCCGACCAACGTTCCTATTCAGATGCGTTGGAGGGGAGCCTCATCTCACCCCCGCAACAGCTTTGTATCCTACCCTCGTGCTTGTTTTCATCTTTGCTTGCTGCTCTAGCCTACGTGCCGTTATTCTCGTAATGTTGGCAATGAGTGCTATTCGCTTAAACTGTTCCCTTTGGTCCATGCTCCCGCTACATTTGACTGGCACCACAGTGCTCTCCACGCGCCAAAATCCGACCAACGTTCCTATTCAGATGCGTTGGAGGGGAGCCTCATCTCACCCCCGCACCAGCTTTGTAACCTACCCTCGTGCTTGTTTTCATCTTTGCTTGCTGCTCTAGCCTACGTGCCGTTATTCTCGTAATGTTGGCAATGAGTGCTATTCGCTTAAACTGTTCCCTTTGGTCCATGCTCCCGCTACATTTGACTGGCACCACAGTGCTCTCCACGCGCCAAAATCCGAGCAACGATCCTATTCAGACGCGTTGGAGGGGAGACTCATCTCACCCCCGCACCTGCTTTGTAACCTACCCTCGTGCTTGTTTTCATCTTTGCTTGCTGCTCTGGCCTACGTGCCGTTATTCTCGTAATGTTGGCAATGAGTGCTATTCGCTTAAACTGTTCCCTTTGGTCCATGCTCCCGCTACCTATGACTGGCACCACAGTGCTCTCCACGCGCCAAAATCCGACCAACGTTCCTATTCAGATGCGTTGGAGGGGAGCCTCATCTCACCCCCGCACCAGCTTTGTAACCTACCCTCGTGCTTGTTTTCATCTTTGCTTGCTGCTCTAGCCTACGTGCCGTTATTCTCGTAATGTTGGCAATGAGTGCTATTCGCTTAAACTGTTCCCTTTGGTCCATGCTCCCGCTACATTTGACTGGCACCACAGTGCTCTCCACGCGCCAAAATCCGACCAACGTTCCTATTCAGATGCGTTGGAGGGGAGACTCATCTCACACCCGCACCAGCTTTGTAACCTACCCTCGTGCTTGTTTTCATCTTAGCTTGCTGCTCTGGCCTATCTGCTGTTATTCTCGTAATGTTGGCAATGACTGCTATTCGCTTAAACTGTTCCCTTTGGTCCATGCTCCCGCTACCTTTGACTGGCACCACAGTGCTCTCCACGCGCCAAAATCCGACCAACGTTCCTATTCAGGAGCGTTGGAGGGGAGCCTCATCTCACCCCCGCACCAGCTTTGTAACCTACCCTCGTGCTTGTTTTCATCTTTGCTTGCTGCTCTGGCCTACCTGCCGTTATTCTCGTAATGTTGGCAATGACTGCTATTCCGTTAAACTGTTCTTTTTGGTCCATGCTCCCGCTACATTTGACTGGCACCACAGTGCTCTCCACGCGCCAAAATCCGACCAACGTTCCTATTCAGATGCGTTGGAGGGGAGACTCATCTCACCCCCGCATCTGCTTTGTAACCTTCCCTCGTGCTTGTTTTCATCTTTGCTTGCTGCTCTGGCCTACGTGCCGTTATTCTCGTAATGTTGGCAATGAGTGCTATTCGCTTAAACTGTTCCCTTTGGTCCATGCTCCCGCTACATTTGACTGGCACCACAGTGCTCTCCACGCGCCAAAATCCGACCAACGTTCCTATTCAGATGCGTTGGAGGGGAGCCTCATCTCACCCCCGCAACAGCTTTGTATCCTACCCTCGTGCTTGTTTTCATCTTTGCTTGCTGCTCTAGCCTACGTGCCGTTATTCTCGTAATGTTGGCAATGAGTGCTATTCGCTTAAACTGTTCCCTTTGGTCCATGCTCCCGCTACATTTGACTGGCACCACAGTGCTCTCCACGCGCCAAAATCCGACCAACGTTCCTATTCAGATGCGTTGGAGGGGAGCCTCATCTCACCCCCGCACCAGCTTTGTAACCTACCCTCGTGCTTGTTTTCATCTTTGCTTGCTGCTCTAGCCTACGTGCCGTTATTCTCGTAATGTTGGCAATGAGTGCTATTCGCTTAAACTGTTCCCTTTGGTCCATGCTCCCGCTACATTTGACTGGCACCACAGTGCTCTCCACGCGCCAAAATCCGAGCAACGATCCTATTCAGACGCGTTGGAGGGGAGACTCATCTCACCCCCGCACCAGCTTTGTAACCTACCCTCGTGCTTGTTTTCATCTTTGCTTGCTGCTCTGGCCTACGTGCCGTTATTCTCGTAATGTTGGCAATGAGTGCTATTCGCTTAAACTGTTCCCTTTGGTCCATGCTCCCGCTACCTATGACTGGCACCACAGTGCTCTCCACGCGCCAAAATCCGACCAACGTTCCTATTCAGATGCGTTGGAGGGGAGCCTCATCTCACCCCCGCACCAGCTTTGTAACCTACCCTCGTGCTTGTTTTCATCTTTGCTTGCTGCTCTAGCCTACGTGCCGTTATTCTCGTAATGTTGGCAATGAGTGCTATTCGCTTAAACTGTTCCCTTTGGTCCATGCTCCCGCTACATTTGACTGGCACCACAGTGCTCTCCACGCGCCAAAATCCGACCAACGTTCCTATTCAGATGCGTTGGAGGGGAGCCTCATCTCACCCCCGCACCAGCTTTGTAACCTACCCTCGTGCTTGTTTTCATCTTTGCTTGCTGCTCTAGCCTACGTGCCGTTATTCTCGTAATGTTGGCAATGAGTGCTATTCGCTTAAACTGTTCCCTTTGGTCCATGCTCCCGCTACATTTGACTGGCACCACAGTGCTCTCCACGCGCCAAAATCCGACCAACGTTCCTATTCAGATGCGTTGGAGGGGAGCCTCATCTCACCCCCGCACCAGCTTTGTAACCTACCCTCGTGCTTGTTTTCATCTTTGCTTGCTGCTCTAGCCTACGTGCCGTTATTCTCGTAATGTTGGCAATGAGTGCTATTCGCTTAAACTGTTCCCTTTGGTCCATGCTCCCGCTACATTTGACTGGCACCACAGTGCTCTCCACGCATCAAAATCCGACCAACGTTCCTATTCAGATGCGTTGGAGGGGAGACTCATCTCACCCCCGTACCAGCTTTGTAACCTACCCTCGTATTTGTTTTCATCTTTGCTTGCTGTTCTGGCCTATCTGCTGTTATTCTCGTAATGTTGGCAATGACTGCTATTCGCTTAAACTGTTCCCTTTGGTCCATGCTCCCGCTACCTTTGACTGGCACCACAGTGCTCTCCACGCGCCAAAATCCGACCAACGTTCCTATTCACGAGCGTTGGAGGGGAGACTCATCTCACCCCCGCACCAGCTATGTAATCTACCCTCGTGCTTGTTTTCATCTTTGCTTGCAGCTCTGGCCTATCTGCCGTTATTCTCGTAATGTTGGCAATGACTGCTATTCCGTTAAACTGTTCTTTTTGGTCCTTGCTCCCGCTACATTTGACTGGCACCACAGTGCTCTCCACGCGCCAAAATCCGACCAACGTTCCTATTCAGATGCGTTGGAGTGGAACCTCATCTCACCCCCGCAACAGCTTTGTAATCTATCCTTGTGCTTGTTTTCATCTTTGCTTGCTGCTCTGGCCTAGCTGCCGTTATTCTCTTATGTTGACAATGACTGCTATTCGCTTAAACTATTCCCTTTGGTCCATGCTCCCGGTACGTTTGACTGGCAGCACAGTGCTCTCCACGCGCCAAAATCCGACGAACGTTCCTATTCAGATGCGTTGGAGGGGAGCTTCATCTCACCCCCGCACCAGCTTTGTAACCTACCCTCATGCTTGTTTTCATCTTTGCTTGCTGCTCTGGCCTACCTGCCGTTATTCTCGTAATGTTGGCAATGACTGCTATTCGCTTAAACTGTTCCCTTTGGTCCATGCTCCCGCTACATTTGACTGGCACCACAGTGCTCTCAACGCGCCAAAAGCCGACCAACTTTCCTATTCAGATGCGTTGGAGGGGAGTCTCATCTCACCCCCGCACCAGCTATGTAATCTACCCTCGTGCTTGTTTTCATCTTTGCTTGCTGCTCTGGCCTAGCTGCCGTTATTCTCGTAATGTTGGCAATGACTGCTATTCGCTCAAACTGTTCCCTTTGGTCCATGCACCCGCTGCATTTGACTGGCACCACAGTGCTCTCCACGCGCCAAAATCCGACCAACGTTCCTATTCAGGAGCGTTGGAGGGGAGACTCATCTCACCCCCGCACCAGCTATGTAATCTACCCTCGTGCTTGTTTTCATCTTTGCTTGCTGCTCTGGCCTAGCTGCCGTTATTCTCTTATGTTGGCAATGACTGCTATTCGCTTAAACTGTTCCCTTTGGTCCATGCTCCCGCTACATTTGACTGGCACCACTGTGCTCTCCACACGCCAAAATCAGAACAACGTTCCTATTCAGATGCGTTGGAGGGGAGACTCATCTCACACCCGCACCAGCTTTGTAACCTACCCTCGTGCTTGTTTTCATCTTAGCTTGCTGCTCTGGCCTATCTGCTGTTATTCTCGTAATGTTGGCAATGACTGCTATTCGCTTAAACTGTTCCCTTTGGTCCATGCTCCCGCTACCTTTGACTGGCACCACAGTGCTCTCCACGCGCCAAAATCCGACCAACGTTCCTATTCAGGAGCGTTGGAGGGGAGCCTCATCTCACCCCCGCACCAGCTTTGTAACCTACCCTCGTGCTTGTTTTCATCTTTGCTTGCTGCTCTGGCCTACCTGCCGTTATTCTCGTAATGTTGGCAATGACTGCTATTCCGTTAAACTGTTCTTTTTGGTCCATGCTCCCGCTACATTTGACTGGCACCACAGTGCTCTCCACGCGCCAAAATCCGACCAACGTTCCTATTCAGATGCGTTGGAGGGGAGACTCATCTCACCCCCGCATCTGCTTTGTAACCTTCCCTCGTGCTTGTTTTCATCTTTGCTTGCTGCTCTGGCCTACGTGCCGTTATTCTCGTAATGTTGGCAATGAGTGCTATTCGCTTAAACTGTTCCCTTTGGTCCATGCTCCCGCTACATTTGACTGGCACCACAGTGCTCTCCACGCGCCAAAATCCGACCAACGTTCCTATTCAGATGCGTTGGAGGGGAGCCTCATCTCACCCCCGCAACAGCTTTGTATCCTACCCTCGTGCTTGTTTTCATCTTTGCTTGCTGCTCTAGCCTACGTGCCGTTATTCTCGTAATGTTGGCAATGAGTGCTATTCGCTTAAACTGTTCCCTTTGGTCCATGCTCCCGCTACATTTGACTGGCACCACAGTGCTCTCCACGCGCAAAAATCCGACCAACGTTCCTATTCAGATGCGTTGGAGGGGAGCCTCATCTCACCCCCGCACCAGCTTTGTAACCTACCCTCGTGCTTGTTTTCATCTTTGCTTGCTGCTCTAGCCTACGTGCCGTTATTCTCGTAATGTTGGCAATGAGTGCTATTCGCTTAAACTGTTCCCTTTGGTCCATGCTCCCGCTACATTTGACTGGCACCACAGTGCTCTCCACGCGCCAAAATCCGAGCAACGATCCTATTCAGACGCGTTGGAGGGGAGACTCATCTCACCCCCGCACCTGCTTTGTAACCTACCCTCGTGCATGTTTTCATCTTTGCTTGCTGCTCTGGCCTACGTGCCGTTATTCTCGTAATGTTGGCAATGAGTGCTATTCGCTTAAACTGTTCCCTTTGGTCCATGCTCCCGCTACCTATGACTGACACCACAGTGCTCTCCACGCGCCAAAATCCGACCAACGTTCCTATTCAGATGCGTTGGAGGGGAGCCTCATCTCACCCCCGCACCAGCTTTGTAACCTACCCTCGTGCTTGTTTTCATCTTTGCTTGCTGCTCTAGCCTACGTGCCGTTATTCTCGTAATGTTGGCAATGACTGCTATTCCGTTAAACTGTTCTTTTTGGTCCATGCTCCCGCTACATTTGACTGGCACCACAGTGCTCTCCACGCGCCAAAATCCGACCAACGTTCCTATTCAGGAGCGTTGGAGGGGAGACTCATCTCACCCCCGCACCAGCTATGTAATCTACCCTCGTGCTTGTTTTCATCTTTGCTTGCTGCTCTGGCCTAGCTGCCGTTATTCTCTTATGTTGGCAATGACTGCTATTCGCTTAAACTGTTCCCTTTGGTCCATGCTCCCGCTACATTTGACTGGCACCACTGTGCTCTCCACACGCCAAAATCAGAACAACGTTCCTATTCAGATGCGTTGGAGGGGAGACTCATCTCACACCCGCACCAGCTTTGTAACCTACCCTCGTGCTTGTTTTCATCTTAGCTTGCTGCTCTGGCCTATCTGCTGTTATTCTCGTAATGTTGGCAATGACTGCTATTCGCTTAAACTGTTCCCTTTGGTCCATGCTCCCGCTACCTTTGACTGGCACCACAGTGCTCTCCACGCGCCAAAATCCGACCAACGTTCCTATTCAGGAGCGTTGGAGGGGAGCCTCATCTCACCCCCGCACCAGCTTTGTAACCTACCCTCGTGCTTGTTTTCATCTTTGCTTGCTGCTCTGGCCTACCTGCCGTTATTCTCGTAATGTTGGCAATGACTGCTATTCCGTTAAACTGTTCTTTTTGGTCCATGCTCCCGCTACATTTGACTGGCACCACAGTGCTCTCCACGCGCCAAAATCCGACCAACGTTCCTATTCAGATGCGTTGGAGGGGAGACTCATCTCACCCCCGCATCTGCTTTGTAACCTTCCCTCGTGCTTGTTTTCATCTTTGCTTGCTGCTCTGGCCTACGTGCCGTTATTCTCGTAATGTTGGCAATGAGTGCTATTCGCTTAAACTGTTCCCTTTGGTCCATGCTCCCGCTACATTTGACTGGCACCACAGTGCTCTCCACGCGCCAAAATCCGACCAACGTTCCTATTCAGATGCGTTGGAGGGGAGCCTCATCTCACCCCCGCAACAGCTTTGTATCCTACCCTCGTGCTTGTTTTCATCTTTGCTTGCTGCTCTAGCCTACGTGCCGTTATTCTCGTAATGTTGGCAATGAGTGCTATTCGCTTAAACTGTTCCCTTTGGTCCATGCTCCCGCTACATTTGACTGGCACCACAGTGCTCTCCACGCGCCAAAATCCGACCAACGTTCCTATTCAGATGCGTTGGAGGGGAGCCTCATCTCACCCCCGCACCAGCTTTGTAACCTACCCTCGTGCTTGTTTTCATCTTTGCTTGCTGCTCTAGCCTACGTGCCGTTATTCTCGTAATGTTGGCAATGAGTGCTATTCGCTTAAACTGTTCCCTTTGGTCCATGCTCCCGCTACATTTGACTGGCACCACAGTGCTCTCCACGCGCCAAAATCCGAGCAACGATCCTATTCAGACGCGTTGGAGGGGAGACTCATCTCACCCCCGCACCTGCTTTGTAACCTACCCTCGTGCATGTTTTCATCTTTGCTTGCTGCTCTGGCCTACGTGCCGTTATTCTCGTAATGTTGGCAATGAGTGCTATTCGCTTAAACTGTTCCCTTTGGTCCATGCTCCCGCTACCTATGACTGACACCACAGTGCTCTCCACGCGCCAAAATCCGACCAACGTTCCTATTCAGATGCGTTGGAGGGGAGCCTCATCTCACCCCCGCACCAGCTTTGTAACCTACCCTCGTGCTTGTTTTCATCTTTGCTTGCTGCTCTAGCCTACGTGCCGTTATTCTCGTAATGTTGGCAATGAGTGCTATTCGCTTAAACTGTTCCCTTTGGTCCATGCTCCCGCTACATTTGACTGGCACCACAGTGCTCTCCACGCGCCAAAATCCGACCAACGTTCCTATTCAGATGCGTTGGAGGGGAGCCTCATCTCACCCCCGCACCAGCTTTGTAACCTACCCTCGTGCTTGTTTTCATCTTTGCTTGCTGCTCTAGCCTACGTGCCGTTATTCTCGTAATGTTGGCAATGAGTGCTATTCGCTTAAACTGTTCCCTTTGGTCCATGCTCCCGCTACATTTGACTGGCACCACAGTGCTCTCCACGCGCCAAAATCCGACCAACGTTCCTATTCAGATGCGTTGGAGGGGAGCCTCATCTCACCCCCGCACCAGCTTTGTAACCTACCCTCGTGCTTGTTTTCATCTTTGCTTGCTGCTCTAGCCTACGTGCCGTTATTCTCGTAATGTTGGCAATGAGTGCTATTCGCTTAAACTGTTCCCTTTGGTCCATGCTCCCGCTACATTTGACTGGCATCACAGTGCTCTCCACGCGCCAAAATCCGACCAACGTTCCTATTCAGATGCGTTGGAGGGGAGCCTCATCTCACCCCCGCACCAGCTTTGTAACCTACCCTCGTGCTTGTTTTCATCTTTGCTTGCTGCTCTAGCCTACGTGCCGTTATTCTCGTAATGTCGGCAATGAGTGCTATTCGCTTAAACTGTTCCCTTTGGTCCATGCTCCCGCTACATTTGACTGGCACCATAGTGCTCTCCACGCGCCAAATTCCGACCAACGTTCCTATTCAGATGCGTTGGAGGGGAGACTCATCTCACCCCCGCACCTGATTTGTAACCTACCCTCGTGCTTGTTTTCATCTTTGCTTGCTGCTCTGGCCTACGTGCCGTTATTCTCGTAATGTTGGCAATGAGTGCTATTCGCTTAAACTGTTCCCTTTGGTCCATGCTCAAGCTACCTTTGACTGGCACCACAGTGCTCTCCACGCGCCAAAATCCGACCAACGTTATTATTCAGATGCGTTGGAGGGGAGCCTCATCTCACCCCCGCACCAGCTTTGTAACCTACCCTCGTGCTTGTTTTCATCTTTGCTTGCTGCTCTAGCCTACGTGCCGTTATTCTCGTAATGTTGGCAATGAGTGCTATTCGCTTAAACTGTTCCCTTTGGTCCATGCTCCCGCTACATTTGACTGGCACCACAGTGCTCTCCACGCGCCAAAATCCGACCAACGTTCCTATTCAGATGCGTTGGAGGGGAGACTCATCTCACCCCCGCACCAACTTTGTAACCTACCCTCGTATTTGTTTTCATCTTTGCTTGCTGTTCTGGCCTATCTGCTGTTATTCTCGTAATGTTGGCAATGACTGCTATTCGCTTAAACTGTTCCCTTTGGTCCATGCTCCCGCTACCTTTGACTGGCACCACAGTGCTCTCCACGCGCCAAAATCCGACCAACGTTCCTATTCACGAGCGTTGGAGGGGAGACTCATCTCACCCCCGCACCAGCTATGTAATCTACCCTCGTGCTTGTTTTCATCTTTGCTTGCAGCTCTGGCCTATCTGCCGTTATTCTCGTAATGTTGGCAATGACTGCTATTCCGTTAAACTGTTCTTTTTGGTCCATGCTCCCGCTACATTTGACTGGCACCACAGTGCTCTCCACGCGCCAAAATCCGACCAACGTTCCTATTCAGATGCGTTGGAGTGGAACCTCATCTCACCCCCGCAACAGCTTTGTAATCTACCCTTGTGCTTGTTTTCATCTTTGCTTGCTGCTCTGGCCTAGCTGCCGTTATTCTCTTATGTTGACAATGACTGCTATTCGCTTAAACTATTCCCTTTGGTCCATGCTCCCGGTACGTTTGACTGGCAGCACAGTGCTCTCCACGCGCCAAAATCCGACGAACGTTCCTATTCAGATGCGTTGGAGGGGAGCTTCATCTCACCCCCGCACCAGCTTTGTAACCTACCCTCATGCTTGTTTTCATCTTTGCTTGCTGCTCTGGCCTACCTGCCGTTATTCTCGTAATGTTGGCAATGACTGCTATTCGCTTAAACTGTTCCCTTTGGTCCATGCTCCCGCTACATTTGACTGGCACCACAGTGCTCTCAACGCGCCAAAAGCCGACCAACTTTCCTATTCAGATGCGTTGGAGGGGAGTCTCATCTCACCCCCGCACCAGCTATGTAATCTACCCTCGTGCTTGTTTTCATCTTTGCTTGCTGCTCTGGCCTAGCTGCCGTTATTCTCGTAATGTTGGCAATGACTGCTATTCGCTCAAACTGTTCCCTTTGGTCCATGCACCCGCTGCATTTGACTGGCACCACAGTGCTCTCCACGCGCCAAAATCCGACCAACGTTCCTATTCAGATGCGTTGGAGGGGAGCCTCATCTCACCCCCGCACCAGCTTTGTAACCTACCCTCGCGCTTGTTTTCATCTTTGCTTGCTGCTCTGGCCTACCTGCCGTTATTCTCGTAATGTTGGCAATGACTGCTATTCCGTTAAACTGTTCTTTTTGGTCCATGCTCCCGCTACATTTGACTGGCACCACAGTGCTCTCCACGCGCCAAAATCCGACCAACGTTCCTATTCAGGAGCGTTGGAGGGGAGACTCATCTCACCCCCGCACCAGCTATGTAATCTACCCTCGTGCTTGTTTTCATCTTTGCTTGCTGCTCTGGCCTAGCTGCCGTTATTCTCTTATGTTGGCAATGACTGCTATTCGCTTAAACTGTTCCCTTTGGTCCATGCTCCCGCTACATTTGACTGGCACCACTGTGCTCTCCACACGCCAAAATCAGAACAACGTTCCTATTCAGATGCGTTGGAGGGGAGACTCATCTCACACCCGCACCAGCTTTGTAACCTACCCTCGTGCTTGTTTTCATCTTAGCTTGCTGCTCTGGCCTATCTGCTGTTATTCTCGTAATGTTGGCAATGACGGCTATTCGCTTAAACTGTTCCCTTTGGTCCATGCTCCCGCTACCTTTGACTGGCACAACAGTGCTCTCCACGCGCCAAAATCCGACCAACGTTCCTATTCAGGAGCGTTGGAGGGGAGACTCATCTCACCTCCGCACCAGCATTGTAACCTACCCTCGTGCTTGTTTTCATCTTTGCTTGCAGCTCTGGCCTATCTGCCGTTATTCTCGTAATGTTGGCAATGACTGCTATTCGCTTAAACTGTTCCCTTTGGTCCATGCTCCCGCTACATTTACTAGCACCACAGTGCTCTCCACGCGCCAAAATCCGACCAACGTTCCTATTCAGATGCGTTGGAGGGGAGCCTCATCTCACCCCCGCACCAGCTTTGTAACCTACCCTCGTGCTTGTTTTCATCTTTGCTTGCTGCTCTGGCCTACCTGCCGTTCTTCTCGTAATGTTGGCAATGACTGCTATTCGCTTAAACTGTTCCCTTTGGTCCATGCTCCCGCTACATTTGACTGGCACCACAGTGCTCTCAACGCGCCAAAAGCCGACCAACTTTCCTATTCAGATGCGTTGGAGGGGAGTCTCATCTCACCCCCGCACCAGCTATGTAATCTACCCTCGTGCTTGTTTTCATCTTTGCTTGCTGCTCTGGCCTAGCTGCCGTTATTCTCGTAATGTTGGCAATGACTGCTATTCGCTCAAACTGTTCCCTTTGGTCCATGCTCCCGCTGCATTTGACTGGCACCACAGTGCTCTCCACGCGCCAAAATCCGACCAACGTTCCTATTCAGACGCGTTGGAGGGGAGACTCATCTCACCCCCGCACCAGCTTTGTAACCTACCCTCGTGCTTGTTTTCATCTTTGCTTGCTTCTCTGGCCTACCTGCCGTTATTCTCGTAATGTTGGCAATGACTGCTATTCGCTTAAAATGTTCCCTTTGGTCCATGCTCCCGCTACATTTGACTGGCACCACAGTGCTCTCCACGCGCGAAAATCCGACCAACGTTCCTATTCAGGCGCGTTGGAGGGGATACTCATCTCACCCCCGCACCAGCTATGTAATCTACCCTCGTTCTTGTTTTCATCTTTGCTTGCTACTCTGGCCTACCTGCCGTTATTCTCGTAATGTTGGCAATGACTGCTATTCCCTTAAACTGTTCCCTTTCGTCTATGCTCTCGCTAATTTTGATAGGCCCCACAGTGCTCTGCACGCGCCAAAATCGGACCAACGTTCCTATTCAGATGCGTTGGAGGGGAGACTCAACTAACCGCCGCACCAGCTTTGTAACCTACCCTCGTGCTTGTTTTCATCTTTGCTTGCTGCTCTGGCCTACCTGCCGTTATTCTCGTAATGTTGGCAGTGACTGATATTCCCTTAATCTGTTCCCTTTGCTCCATGCTCCCGCTACATTTGATTGGCACCACAGTGCTCTCCACGCGCCAAAATCCGACCAACGTTCCTATTCAGACGCGTTGGAGGGGAGACTCATCTCACCTCCGCACCAGCTTTGTAACCTACCCTCGTGCTTGTTTTCATCTTTGCTTGCTGCTCTGGCCTACCTGCCGTTATTCTCGTAATGCTGGCAATGACTGCTATTCGCTTAAACTGTTCCCTTTGGTCCATGCTCCCGCTACATTTGACTGGCACCACAGTGCTCTCCACGCGCCTAAATCCGACCAACGTTCCTATTCAGACGCGTTGGAGAGGAGACTCATCTCACACCCGCACCAGCTTTGTAACCCACCACCGTGCTTGTTTTCTTCTTTGCTTGCTGCTCTGGCCTACCTCCCGTTATTCTCGTAATGTTGGCAATGACTGGTATTCCCTTAAACTGTTCCCTTTGCTCCATGCTCTAAATAATTTTGACTGGCCCCACAGTGCTCTCCACGCACCAACATCAGATCAACGTTTCTATTCAAACGTTGTGGTGGGGAGACTAATCTCATCCCTGCACCAGCTTTGTAACCTACCCTCGTGCTTGTTTTCATCTTTGCTTGCTGCTCTGGCCTACCTGCCGTTATTCTCGTAATGTTGGCAATGACTTGTATTCCCTTAAACTGTTCCCTTTGGTCCATGCTCCCGCTACATTTAACTGGCACCACAGTGCTCTCCACGCGCGAAAAACCGACCAACGTTCCTATTCAGATGCGTTGGAGGGGAGACCCAGCTCACCCCCGCACCAGCGTTGTAACCTCCCCTCGTGCTTGTTTTCATCTTTGCTTGCTGCTTTGGCCTACCTGCCGTTATTCTCGTAATGTTGGCAATGACTGCGATTCCCTTAAACTGTTCCCTTTGGTCCATGCTCTCGCTAATTTTGACTGGCCCCACAGTGCTCTCCACGCACCAAAATCCGATCAACATTCCTATTAAAACGTTGTGGTGGGGAGACTCATCTCACCTCCGCACCACCTTTGTAACCTACCCTCGTGCTCATTTTCATCTTTGCTTGCTGCTCTGGCCTACCTGCCGTTATTCTCGTAATGTTGGCATTGACTACTATTCCCTTAAACTGTTCCCTTTGTTCTATGCTCCCGCTACATTTGACTGGCACCACAGTGCTCTCCACACGCCAATATCCGACCGACGTTCCTATTCAGAGTCGTTGGAGGGGAGACTCATCTCACCCCCGCACCAGCTTTGGAACCTACCCTCGTGCTTGTTTTCATCTTTGCTTGCTGCTCTGACCTGCCTGTCGTTATTCTCCTAATGTTGGCAATGACTGGTATTCCCTTAAACTGTTCCCTTTGGTCCATGCTCTCGCTAATTTTGACTGGCCCCACAGTGCTCTCCACGCACCAAAATTCGATCAACGTTCCTATTCAAACGTTGTGGTGGGAAGACTCATCTCACCCCCGCACCAGCTTTGTAACCTTCCCTCGTTCTTGTTTTCATCTTTGCTTGCTGCTGTGGCCTACCTGCCGTTATTCTCGTAATGTTAGCAATGACTGGTATTCCCTTAAACTGTTCCCTTTGGTCCATGCTCTCGCTAAATTTGACTGGCACCACAGTGCTCTCCACGCACCAAAATCCGATCAACGTTCCTATTCAAAAGTTGTGGTGGGGAGACTCATCTCACCCCCGCACCAGCTTTGTAACCTACACTCGTGCTTGTTTTCATCTTTGCTTGCTGCTCTAGCCTACCTGTCGTTATTCTCGTAATGTTGGCAATGACTGCTATTCCCTTAAACTGTTCCCTTTGGTCCATGCTCTCGCTAATTTTGACTGGCCACAGAGTGCTCTCCACGCACCATAATCCGATCAACGTTCCTATTCAAACGTTGTGGTGGGGAGAATCACCTCACCCCCGCACCAGCTTTGTAATCTTCCCTCGTTCTTGTTTTCATCTTTGCTTGCTGCTCTGGCCTACCTGCCGTTATTCTCGTAATGTTCGCAATGACAGGTATTCCCTTAAACTGTTCCCTTTGGTCCATGCTCTCGCTAATTTTGACTGGCCACAGAGTGCTCTCCACGCACCAAAATCCGATCAACGTTCCTATTCAAACGTTGTGGCGGGGAGACTCATCTCACACCCGCACCAGCTTTGTAACCTACACTCGTGTTTTTTCTCATCTTTGCTTGCTGCTCTGGCTTACCTGCCGTTGTTCTCGTAATGTTGGCAATGACTGGTATTCCCTTGAACTGTTCCCTTTGGTCCATGCTCCCTCTACATTTGACTGGCACCACAGTGCTCTCCACGCGCCAAAGTTCGACAAACGTTCCTATTCAGACGAATTGGAGGGGAGACTCATCTAACCCCCGCACCATGTTTGTAACCTACCCTCGTGCTTGTTTTCATCTTTGCTTGCTGCTCTGGCCTACCTGCCTTTATTCTCGTAATGTTGGCAATGACTGGTATTCCCTTAAACTGTTCCCTTTGGTCCATGCTCCCGCTACATTTGACTGGCACCACGGTGCTCTCCACGCGCCAAAATCCGACCAACGTTCCTATTCAGACGAGTTGGAGGGGAGACCCATCTCACCCCCGCACCAGCTTTGTAACCTACCCTCGTGCTTGTTTTCATCTTTGCTTGCTGCTCTGGCCTACCTGCCGTTATTCTCGTAATGTTGGCAATGACTGCTATTCCCTTAAACTGTTCCCTTTGGTCCATGCTCTCGCTAATTTTGACTGGCCCCACAGTGCTCTCCACGCACCAAAATCCGATCAACATTCCTATTCAAACGTTGTGGTGGGGAGACTCATCTCACCCCCGCACCAGCTTTGTAACCAAAACTCGTGCTTATTTTCATCTTTGCTTGCTGCTCTGGCCTACCTGCCGTTATTCTTGTAATGTTGGCATTGACTACTATTCCCTTAAACTGTTCCCTTTGTTCCATGCTCCCGCTACATTTGACTAGCACTACGGTGCTCTCCACGCGCCAAAATCCGACCAACGTTCCTATTCAGACGAGTTGGAGGGGAGACGCATCTCACCCCCGCACCAGCTTTGTAACCTACCCTCGTGCTTGTTTTCATCTTTGCTTGCTGCTCTGGCCTACCTGCCGTTATTCTCGTAATGTTGGCAATGACTGCTATTCCCTTAAACTGTTCCCTTTGGTTCATGCTCTCGCTAATTTTGACTGGCCCCACAGTGCTCTCCACGCACCAAAATCCGATCAACATTCCTATTCAAACGTTGTGGTGGGGAGACTCATCTCACCCCCGCACCAGCTTTGTAACCTACCCTCGTGCTTGTTTTCATCTTTGCTTGCTGCTCTGGCCTACCTGCCTTTATTCTCGTAATGTTGGCAATGACTGGTATTCCCTTAAACTGTTTCCTTTGGTCCATGCTCCCGCTACATTTGACTAGCACCACGGTGCTCTCCACGCGCCAAAATCCGACCAACGTTCCTATTCAGACGAGTTGGAGGGGAGACCCATCTCACCCCCGCACCAGCTTTGTAACCTACCCTCGTGCTTATTTTCATCTTTGCTTGCTGCTCTGGCCTACCTGCCGTTATTCTCGTAATGTTGGCAATGACTGGTATTCCCTTAAACTGTTCCCTTTGGTTCATGCTCTCGCTAATTTTGACTGGCCCCACAGTGCTCTCCACGCACCAAAATCCGATCAACATTCCTATTCAAACGTTGTGGTGGGGAGACTCATCTCACCCCCGCACCAGCTTTGTAACCTACCCTCGTGCTTGTTTTCATCTTTGCTTGCTGCTCTGGCCTACCTGCCTTTATTCTCGTAATGTTGGCAATGACTGGTATTCCCTTAAACTGTTCCCTTTGTTCCATGCTCCCGCTACATTTGACTAGCACTACGGTGCTCTCCACGCGCCAAAATCCGACCAACGTTCCTATTCAGACGAGTTGGAGGGGAGACGCATCTCACCCCCGCACCAGCTTTGTAACCTACCCTCGTGCTTGTTTTCATCTTTGCTTGCTGCTCTGGCCTAACTGCCGTTATTCTCGTAATGTTGGCAATGACTGCTATTCCCTTAAACTGTTCCCTTTGGTTCATGCTCTCGCTAATTTTGACTGGCCCCACAGTGCTCTCCACGCACCAAAATCCAATCAACATTCCTATTCAAACGTTGTGGTGGGGAGACTCATCTCACCCCCGCACCAGCTTTGTAACCTACCCTCGTGCTTGTTTTCATCTTTGCTTGCTGCTCTGGCCTACCTGCCTTTATTCTCGTAATGTTGGCAATGACTGATATTCCCTTAAACTGTTCCCTTTGGTCCATGCTCCCGCTACATTTGACTAGCACCACGGTGCTCTCCACGCGCCAAAATCCGACCAACGTTCCTATTCAGACGAGTTGGAGGGGAGACCCATCTCACCCCCGCACCAGCTTTGTAACCTACCCTCGTGCTTGTTTTCATCTTTGCTTGCTGCTCTGGCCTACCTGCCGTTATTCTCGTAATGTTGGCAATGACTGCTATTCCCTTAAACTGTTGCCTTTGGTCCATGCTCTCGCTAATTTTGACTGGCCCCACAGTGCTCTCCACGCACCAAAATTCGATCAACGTTCCTATTCAAACGTTGTGGTGGGGAGACTCATCTAACCCCCGCACTAGCTTTGTAACCTACCTTCGTGATTGTTTTCATCTTTGCTTGCTGCTCTGGCCTACCTGCCGTTATTCTCGTAATGTTGGCAATGACTTCTATTCCCTTAAACTGTGCCCTTTGGTCCATGCTCTCGCTAATTTTGACCGGCCCCACAGTGCTCTCCACGCACCATAATCCGATCAACGTTCCTATTCAAATGTTGTGGTGGGAAGACTCATCTCACCCCCGCACCAGCTTTGTAACCTTCCCTCGTTCTTGTTTTCATCTTTGCTTGCAGCTCTGGCCTACCTGCCGTTATTCTCGTAATGTTAGCAATGACTGGTATTCCCTTAAACTGTTCCCTTTGGTCCATGCTCTCGCTAAATTTGACTGGCACCACAGTGCTCCACGCACCAAAATCCGATCAACGTTCCTATTCAAACGTTGTGGTGGGGAGACTCATCTCACCCCCACACCAGCTTTGTAACCTACCCTCGTGCTTGTTTTCATATTTGCTTGCTGCTCTAGCCTACCTGTCGTTATTCTCGTAATGTTGGCAATGACTGGTATTACCTTAAACTGTTCCCTTTGGTCCATGCTCCCTCTACATTTGACAGGCACCACAATGCTCTCCATGCGCCAAAATCCGACCAACGTTCCTATTCAGACGCGTTGGAGGGGAGACTCATCTCACCGCCGCACCAGCTTTGTAACCTTCCCTCGTTCTTGTTTTCATCTTTGCTTGCTGCTCTGGAATACTTGCAGTTATTCTCGTAATTTTGGCAATGACTGCTATTCCCTTAAACTGTTCCCTTTGGTCCATGCTCCCGCTACATTTGACGGGCACCACAGTGCTCTCCTCGCGCCAAAATCCGACCAACGTTCCTATTCAGACGCGTTGGATGGGAGACTCATCTAACCCCGCACCAGCTTTGTAACCTACTCTCGTGCTTGTTTTCATCTTTTATTGCTGCTCTGGCCTACCTGCCGTTATTCTCGTAATGTTGGCAATGACTGGTATTCCCTTAAACTGTTCCCTTTGGTCCATGCTCCCTCTACATTTGACAGGCACCACAATGCTCTCCATGCGCCAAAATCCGACCAACGTTCCTATTCAGACGCGTTGGAGGGGAGACTCATCTCACCGCCGCACCAGCTTTGTAACCTACCCTCGTGCTTGTTTTCATCTTTGCTTGCTGCTCTGTCCTACCTGCCGTTGTTCTCGTAATGTTGGCAATGACTGCTATTCGCTTAAACTGTCCCCTTTGGTCCATGCTCCCGCTACATTTGACTGGCACCACAGTGCTCTCCACGCGCCTAAATCCGACCAACGTTCCTCTTCACACGCGTTGGAGAGGAGACTCATCTCACACCCGCACCAGCTTTGTGACCTACCACCGTGCTTGTTTTCTTCTTTGCTTGCTGCTTTAGCCTACCTGCCGTTATTCTCGTTATGTTGGCAATGACTGGTATTCCCTTATACTGTTCCCTTTAGTCCATGCTCCTGCTACATTTGACTGGCACCACAGTGCTCTCCACGCGCCAAAATCCGACCAACGTTTCCATTCAGTCGCGTTGGAGGGGAGACTCATCTCACCCCCGCACCAGCTTTGTAACATACCCTCGTGCTTGTTTTCATCTTTGCTTGCTGTTCTGGCCTTCCTGCCGTTATTCTCGTAATATTGGCAAAGACTGCTATTCCGTTAAACTGTTCCCTTCGGTCCATGCTCCCGCTACATTTGACTGGCACCACAGTGCTCTCCACGCGCCAAAATCCGACCAACGTTCCTATTCAGACGCGTTGGAGGGGAGACTAATCTCACCCGGGCACCAGCTTTGTAACCTACCCTCATGATTGTTTTCATCTTTGATTGCTGCTCTGGAATACTTGCAGTTATTCTCGTAATATTGGCAATGACTGCTATTCCCTTAAACTGTTCCCTTTGGTCCATGCTCCCGCTACATTTGACGGGCACCACAGTGCTCTCCTCGCGCTAAAATCCGACCAACGTTCCTATTCAGACGCATTGGGGGGGAGACTCATCTAACCCCGCACCTGCTTTGTAACCTACTCTCGTGCTTGTTTTCATCTTTTCTTGCTGCTCTGGCCTACCTGCCGTTATTCTTGTAATGTTGGCAATGACTGGTATTCCCTTAAACTGTTCCCTTTGGTCCATGCTCCCTCTACATTTGACTGGCACCACAATGCTCTCCATGCGCCAAAATCCGACCAACGTTCCTATTCAGACGCGTTGGAGGGGAGACTCATCTCACCGCTGCACCAGCTTTGTAACCTACCCTCGTGCTTGTTTTCATCTTTGCTTGCTCCTTTGGCCTACCTGCCGTTATTCTCGTAATGT
This sequence comes from Schistocerca cancellata, assembly GCF_023864275.1. Classification (NCBI taxonomy): domain Eukaryota; kingdom Metazoa; phylum Arthropoda; class Insecta; order Orthoptera; family Acrididae; genus Schistocerca; species Schistocerca cancellata. Next base: position 608,054,379 of record NC_064632.1, on the reverse strand, counting down.
TGGCAATGACTGGTATTCCCTTAAACTGTTCCCTTTGGTCCATGCTCCTGCTACATTTGACTGGCACCACAGTGCTCTCCACGCGCCCAAATCCGACCAACGTTCCCATTCAGTCGCGTTGGAGGGTTGACTCATTCACCCCCGCACCAGCTTTGTAACCTACCCTCGTGCTTGTTTTCATCTTTGCTTGCTGCTCTGGCCTCCCTGCCGTTATTCTCGTAATATTGGCAATGACTGCTATTCCCTTAAACTGTTCCCTTTGGTCCATGCTCTAACTAATTTTGACTGGCCCCACAGTGCTCTCCACGTACCAAAATCTGAACAACGTTCCTATTCAAACGTTGTGTTGGGGAGACTCATCTACACCCGCTCCAGCTTTGTAACCCACCCTCGTGCTAGTTTTCATGTTTGTTTGCTGCTCTGGCCTACCTGTCGTTATTATCGTAATGTTGGCAATGACTGGTATTCCCTTAAACTGTTCCCTTTGGTCCATGCTCTAACTAATTTTGACTGGCCCCACAGTGCTCTCCACGTACCAAAATCTGAACAACGTTCCTATTCAAACGTTGTGTTGGGGAGACTCATCTCACACCCGCACCAGCTTTGTAACCTACACTCGTGCTTTTTTTCATCTTTGCTTGCTGCTCTGGCTTACCTGCAGTTATTCTCGTAATGTTGGCAATGACTGGCATTCCCTTGAACTGTTCCCTTTGGTCCATGCTCCTTCTACATTTGACTGGCACCACAGTGCTCTCCACGCGCCAAAGTCCGACAAACATTCCTATTCAGACGCATTGGAGGAGAGACTCATCTAACCCCCGCACCATGTTTGTAACCTACCCTCGTGCGTGTTTTCATCTTTGCTTGCTGCTCTGGCCTACCTGCCGTTATTCTCGTAATGTTGGCAATGACTGCTATTCCCTTAAACTGTTCCCTTTGGTCCATGCTCTCGCTAATTTTGACTGGCCCCACAGTGCTCTCCACGCACCAAAATCCGATCAACATTCCTATTCAAACGTTGTGGTGGGGAGACTCATCTCACCCCCGCACCAGCTTTGTAATCCAAACTCGTGCTTATTTTCATCTTTGCTTGCTGCTCTGGCCTACCTGCCGTTATTCTCGTAATGTTGGCAATGACTTCTATTCCCTTAAACTGTTCCCTTTGGTCCATGCTCTCGCTAATTTTGACCGGCCCCACAGTGCTCTCCACGCACCATAATCCGATCAACGTTCCTATTAAAATGTTGTGGTGGGAAGACTCATCTCACCCCCGCACCAGCTTTGTAACCTTCCCTCGTTCTTGTTTTCATCTTTGCTTGCTGCTCTGGCCTACCTGCCGTTATTCTCGTAATGTTAGCGATGACTGGTATTCCCTTAAACTGTTCCCTTTGGTCCATGCTCTCGCTAAATTTGACTGGCACCACAGTGCTCTCCAAGCACGAAAATCCGATCAACGTTCCTATTCAAACGTTGTGGTGGGGAGACTCATCTCACCCCCACACCAGCTTTGTAACCTACCCTCGTGCTTGTTTTCATCTTTGCTTGCTGCTCTAGCCTACCTGTCGTTATTCTCGTAATGTTGGCAATGACTGGTATTCCCTTAAACTGTTCCCTTTGGTCCATGCTCCCGCTACATTTGACTGGCACCACAGTGCTCTCCATGCGCCAAAATCCGACCAACGTTCCTATTCAGACGCGTTGGATTGGAGACTCATCTCACCCCCGCACCAGCTTTGTAACCTACCCTCGTGCATGTTTTCATCTTTGCTTGCTGCTTTGGCCTACCTGCCGTCATTCTCGTAATGTTGGCAATGACTGCTATTCCCTTAAACTGTTCCCTTTGGTTTATGCTCCCGCCACATTTGACTGGCACCACAGTGCTCTCCACACGCCAAAATCCGACCAACGTTCCTATTCAGACGCGTTGGAGGGGAGACTCATCTCACCCCCGCACCAGCTTTGTAACCTACCCTCGTGCAAGTATTCATCTTTGCGTGCTGCTCTGGCCTACCTGCCGTTATTCTCGTAATGTTGGCAACGACTGGTATTCCCTTAAACTGTTCTCTTTGGTCCATGCTCCCGCTACATTTGACTGGCACCACAGTGCTCTCCACGCGCCAAAATCCGACCAACATTCCTATTCAGACGCGTTGGAGGGTGGACTCATCTCACCCCCGCACCAGCTTTGTAACCTACCCTCGTGCTCGTTTTCATCTTTGCTTGCTGCTCTGGCCTACCTGCCGTTATTCTCGTAATGTTGGCAATGACGTCTACTCACTTAAACTGTCCCCTTTGGTCCATGCTCCCGCTACATTTGACTGGCCCCACAGTGCTCTCCAAGCACCATAATCCGATCAACGATCCTATTCAAACGTTGTGGTGGGGAGACTCATCTCAGGCCTGCACCAGCTTTGTATCGTACGCTCGTGCTTGTTTTCATCTTTGCTTGCTGCTCTGGCCTACCTACCGTTATTCTCGTAATGTTGGCAATGACTGGTATTCCCTTAAACTGATCCCTTTGGTCCATGCCCCCGCTACATTTGACTGGCACCACAGTGCTCTTCACGCGCCAAAATCCGACCAACGTTCCTATTCAGACGCGTTGGAGGGGAGTCTCATCTCACCCCCGCACCAGCTTTGTATCCTACCCTCGTGCTTGTTTTCATTTTTGCTTGCTGCTATTCCCTTAAACTGTTCCCTTTGGTCCATGTTCTCGCTAATTATGACTGGCCCCATACTGCACTCGACGCCCCAAAATCCGATCAGCGTCCCTATTCAAACGTTGTGGTGGGGAGACTCATCTCACCCCCGCAACAGCTTTGTAACCTACCCTCATGCTTGTTTTCATCTTCGCTTGCTACTCTGGCCTACCTGTCGGTATTCTCGTAATTTTGGCAATGACTGCTATTCCCTTAACCTGTTTCTTTTGGTCCATGCTCCCGCTACATTTGACTGGCACCACAGTGCTCTCCAAGCTAAAAAATCCGACCAACGTTCCTATTCAGTCGCGTTTGAGGGAGACTCATCTCACCCCCGCACCAGCTTTGTAACCTACCCTCGTGCTTGTTTTCATCTTTGCTTGCTGCTCTGGCCTACCTGCCGTTATTTTCGTTATGTTGGCAATGACTGCTATTCCCTTAAACTGTTCCCTTTGGTCCATGCTCCCGCTACATTTGACTGGCCCCACAGTGTTCTCCACGAACCATAATCCGATCAACGTTCCTATTCAAACGTTGTGGTGGGGAGACTCATCTCACCCCCGCACCAGCTTTGTAACCTACCCTCGTGCTTGTTTTCATCTTTGCTTGCTGCTCTGGCCTACCTGCCGTTATTCTCGTAATGTTGGCAATGACTGGTATTCCCTTAAACTGTTCCCTTTGGTCCATGCTCCCGCTACATTTGACTGGCACCACAGTGCTCTCCACGCGCCAAAACCCGTCCAACGTTCCTATTCAGACGCGTTGGAGGGGAGACCCATCTCACCCCCGCACCAGCTTTGTAACTTATTTTCGTGCTTGTTTTCATCTTTGCTTGCTGCTCTGGCCTACCAGCCGTTATTCTCGTTATGTTGGCAATGACTGCTATTCGCTTAAACTGTTCCCTTTGGTCCATGCTCCCGCTACATTTGACAGGCACCACAGTACACTCCACACGCCAAAATCCGACCAACATTGCTATTCAGACGCGTTGGAGGGGAGACTCATCTCACCCCCGCACCAGCTTTGTAACCTACCCTCGTGCTTGTTTTCATCTTTGCTTGCTGCTCTGGCCAACCTGCCGTTATTTTCGTAATGTTGGCAATGACTGGTATTCCCTTAAACCGTTAATGTTAGCAATGACTGCTATTCACTTAAACTGTTCCCTTTTGTCCATGCTCCCGCTACATTCGACTGGCCCCACAGTGCTTTCCACGCACCATAATCCGATCAACGTTCCTATTCAAACGTTGTGGTGGGGAGACTCATCTCACCCCCGCACCAGCTTTGTAACCTACCCTCGTGCTTGTTTTCATCTTTGCTTGCTGCTCTCGCCTACCTGCCGTTATTCTCGTAATGTTGGCAATGACTGGTTTTCCCTTAAACTGTCCCTTTGGTCCATGCTCCCGCTACATTTGACTATCACCACAGTTCACTCCACACGCCAAAATCCGACCAACGTTCCTATTCAGACGCGTTGGAGGGGAGACTCATCTCACCCCCGCAAAAGCTTTGTAACCTACCCTCGTGATTGTTTTCATCTTTGCTTGCTGCTCTGGCCTACCTGCCGTTATTCTCGTAATGTTGGCAATGACTTGTATTCCCATAAACTATTCCGTTTGGTCCATGCTCCCGCTACATTTGACTGGCACCACAGTGCTCTCCACGCGCCAAAATCCGACCAATGTTCCTATTCAGACGCGTTGGAGGGGAGACTCATCTAACCCCCGCACCAGCTTTGTAACCTACCCTCGTGCTTGTTTTCATCTTTGCTTGCTGCTCTGGCCTACCTGCCGTTATTCTCGTAATATTGGCAATGAGTGCTATTCCCTTAAACTGTTCCCTTTGGTCCATGCTCCCGCTACATTTGACTGGAACCACAGTGCTCTCCACGCGCCAAAATCCGACCAACGTTCCTATTCAAACGTTGTGGTGGGGAGACTCATCTCACCCTCGCACCAGCTTTGTAACCTACCCTCGTGCTTGTTTTCATCTTTGCTTGCTGCTCTGGCCAACCTGCCGTTATTTTCGTAATGTTGGCAATGACTGGTATTCCCTTAAACCGTTAATGTTAGCAATGACTGCTATTCACTTAAACTGTTCCCTTTTGTCCATGCTCCCGCTACATTCGACTGGCCCCACAGTGCTCTCCACGCACCATAATCCGATCAACGTTCCTATTCAAACGTTGTGGTGGGGAGACTCATCTCACCCCCGCACCAGCTTTGTAACCTACCCTCGTGCTTGTTTTCATTTTTGCTTGCTGCTCTCGCCTACCTGCCGTTATTCTCGTAATGTTGGCAATGACTGGTATTCCCTTAAACTGTCACTTTGGTCCATGCTCCCGCTACATTTGACTGGCAACACAGTGCTCTCCACGCTCCAAAATCCGACCAACTTTCCTATTCAGTCGCAATGGAGGGGAGACTCATCTTACCCCCGCACCAGCTTTGTAACTTACCTTCGTGCTTGTTTTCATCTTTGCTTGTTGCTCTGGCCTACCTGCCGTTATTCTCGTTATGTTGGCAATGACTGCTATTCGCTTAAGCTGTTCTCTTTGGTCCATGCTCCCGCTACATTTGACTATCACCACAGTACACTCCACACGCCAAAATCCGACCAACATTCCTATTGAGACGCGTTGGACGGGAGACTCGTCTCACCCCCGCAAAACCTTTGTAACCTACCTTCGTGCTTGTTTTCATCTTTGCTTGCTGCTCTGGCCTACCTGCCGTTATTCTCGTAATGTTGGCAATGACTGGTATTCCCTTAAGCTGTTCCCTTTGGTTCATGCTCCCGCTACATTTGACTGGCCCCACAGTGCTCTCCACGCACCATAATCCGATCAACGTTCCTATTCAAACGTTATGGTGGGGAGACTCATCTCCCCCCCCCCCCACCAACTTTGTAACCTACCATCGTGCTTGTTTCCATCTTTGCTTGCTGCTCTGCCCAACCTGCCGTTATTCTCGTAATGGTGGCAATGACTGCTATTCCCTTAAACTGTTCCCTTTGGTCCATGCTCCCGCTACATTTGACTGGCACCACAGTGCTCTCCACGCGCCAAAATCCGACCAACGTTCCTATTCAGACGCGTTGGAGGGGAGACTCATCTCACCCCCGCACCAGCTTTGTAACCTACCCTCGTGCTTGTTTTCATCTTTGCTTGCTGCTCTGGCCTACCTGCCGTTATTCTCGTAATGTTGGCAATTACTGGTATTCCCTTAAACTGTTCCCTTTGGTCCATGCTCCCGCTACATTTGACTGGCACCACAGTGCTCTCCACGCGCCAAAATCCGACCAACATTCCTATTCAGACGCGTTGGAGGGGAGACTCATCTCACCCCCGCACCAGCTTTGTAACCTACCCTCGTGCTTGTTTTCATTTTTGTTTGCTGCTCTGGCCTACCTGCCGTTATTCTCGTAATGTTGGCAATGACTGCTATTCACTTAAACTGTTCCCTTTGGTCCATGCTCCCGCTACATTCGACTGGCCCCACAGTGCTCTCCACGCACCATAATCCGATCAACGTTCCTATTCAAACGTTGTGGTGGGGAGACTCATCTCACCCCCGCACCAGCTTTGTAACCTACCCTCGTGCTTGTTTTCATCTTTGCTTGCTGCTCTCGCCTACCTGCCGTTATTCTCGTAATGTTGGCAATGACTGGTTTTCCCTTAAACTGTCCCTTTGGTCCATGCTCCCGCTACATTTGACTATCACCACAGTTCACTCCACACGCCAAAATCCGACCAACATTCCTATTCAGACGCGTTGGAGGGGAGACTCATCTCACCCCCGCAAAAGCTTTGTAACCTACCCTCGTGATTGTTTTCATCTTTGCTTGCTGCTCTGGCCTACCTGCCGTTATTCTCGTAATGTTGGCAATGACTTGTATTCCCATAAACTATTCCGTTTGGTCCATGCTCCCGCTACATTTGACTGGCACCACAGTGCTCTCCACGCGCCAAAATCCGACCAACGTTCCTATTCAGACGCGTTGGAGGGGAGACTCATCTAACCCCCGTACCAGCTTTGTAACCTACCCTCGTGCTTGTTTTCATCTTTGCTTGCTGCTCTGGCCTACCTGCCGTTATTCTCGTAATGTTGGCAATGACTGCTATTCCCTTAAACTGTTCCCTTTGGTCCATGCTCCCGCTACATTTGACTGGCCCCACAGTGCTCTCCACGCACCATAATCCGATCAACGTTCCTATTCAAACGTTGTGGTGGGGAGACTCATCTCACCCCCGCACCAGGCTTGTAACCTACCCACGTGCTTGTTTCCATCTTTGCTTGCTGCTCTGGCCTACCTGCCGTTATTCTCGTAATGTTGGCAATGACTGGTATTCCCTTAAACTGTTCGCTTTGGTCCATGCTCCCGCTACATTTGACTGGCACCACAGTGCTCTCCACGCGCCAAAATCCGACCAATGTTCCTATTCAGATGCGTTGGAGGGGAGACTCATCTAACCCCCGCACCAGCTTTGAAACCTACCCTCGTGCTTGTTTTCATCTTTGCTTGCTGCTCTGGCCTACCTGCCGTTATTCTCGTAATGTTGGCAATGACTGCTATTCCCTTAAACTGTTCCCTTTGGTCCATGCTCCCGCTACATTTGACTGGCACCACAGTGCTCTCCACGCGCCAAAATCCGACCAACGTTCCTATTCAGACGCATTGGAGGGGAGACTCATCTCACCCCCGCACCAGCTTTGTAACCTACCCTCGTGCTTGTTTTCATCTTTGCTACTGCTCTGGCCTACCTGCCGTTATTCTCGTAATGTTGGCAATGTCTGCTATTCATTTAAACTGTTCCCTTTGGTGCATGCTCCCGCTACGTTTGACTGGCCCCACAGTGCTCTCCACGCGCCAAAATCCGACCAACGTTCCTATTCAGATGCGTTGGAGGGGAGACTCATCTCACCCCCGCAACAGCTTTGTAACCTACCCTCGTGCTTGTTTTCATCTTTGCTTCTGCTCGGGCCTACCTGCCGTTATTTTCGTAATGTTGGCAATGACTGCTATTCCCTTATACTGTTCCCTTTGGTCCATGCTCCCGCTACATTTGACTGGCCCCACAGTGTTCTCCACGAACCATAATCCGATCAACGTTCCTATTCAAACGTTGTGGTGGGGAGACTCATCTCAACCCCGCACCAGCTTTGTAACCTACCCTCGTGCTTGTTTTCATCTTTGCTTGCTGCTCTGGCCTACCTGCCGTTATTCTCGTAATGTTGGCAATGACTGGTATTCCCTTAAACCGTTCCCTTTGGTCCATGCTCCCGCTACATTTGACTGGCACCACAGTGCTCTCCACGCAGCAAAACCCGACCAACGTTCCTATTCAGACGCGTTGGAGGGGAGACTCATCTCACCCCTGGACCAGCTTTGTAACCTACCCTCGTGCTTGTTTTCATCTTTGCTTGCTGCTCCGGCCTACCTGCCGTTATTCTCGTAATGTTGGCAATGACTGCTATTCCGTTAATCTGTTCCCTTTGGTCCATGCTCCCGCTACATTTGACTAGCACCACGGTGCTCTCCACGCGTCAAAATCCGACCAACGTTCCTATTCAGACGCGTTTGAGATGAGACTCATCTCACCCCCGCACCAGCTTTGTAACCTATCCTCGTGCTTGTTTTCATCTTTGATTGCTGCTCTGGCATACCTGCCGATATTCTCGTAATGTTGGCAATGACTTGTATTCCCTTAAACCGTTCCATTTGTTCCATGCTCCCGCTACATTCGACTGGCACCACAGTGCTCTCCACGCTCCAAAATCCTACCAACGTTCCTATTCAGACGCGTTAGAGGGGAGACTCAGCTCACCCCCGCACCAGCTTAGTAACCTACCCTCGTGCTTGTTTCATCTTTGCTTGCTGCTCTGGCCTACCTGCCGTTATTCTCGTAATGTTGGCAATGACTGGTATTAACTTAAACTGTTCCCTTTGGTCCATACTCCCGCTACATTTGACTGGCACCACATTGCTCTCCACGCGGCAAATTCGACCAACGTTCCTATTCAGACGCGTTGAAGGGGAGACTCATCTCTCCACCGCACCAGCTTTGTTACCTACCCTCGTGCTTGTTTTCATCTTTGCTTGCCGCTCTAGTCTACCTGCCGTTGTTCTCGTAATGTTGGCAATGACTGGTATTCCCTTAAACTGTTCCCTTTTGTCCATGCTCCCGCTACATTTGACTGGCCCCACATTGCACTCCACGCACCATAATCCGATCTACGTTCCTATTCAAACGTTGTGGTGGGGAGACTCATCTCACCCCCCCCCCCCACCAGCTTTGTAACCTACCCTCGTGCTTGTTTCCATGTTTGCTTGCTGCTCTGGCCTACCTGCCGTTATTCTCGTAATGTTGGCAATGACTGGTATTCCCTAAACTGTTCCCTTTGGTCCATGCTCCCGCTACATTTGACTGGCACCACAGTGCTCTCCACGCGCCAAAATCCGACCAACGTTCCTATTCAGACGCGATGGAGGGGAGCCTCATCTCACCCCCGCACCAGCTTTGTAACCTACCCTCGTGCTTGTTTTCATCTTTGCTTGCTGCTCTGGCCTACCTGCCGTTATTCTCGTAATGTTGGCAATGACTGGTATTCCCTTAAACTGTTCCCTTTGGTCCATGCTCCCGCTACATTTGACTGGCACCACAGTGCTCTCCACGCGCCAAAATCCGACCAACGTTCCTATTCAGACGCGTTGGAGGGGAGACTCATCTCACCCCCGCACCAACTTTGTAACCTACCCTTGTGCTTGTTTTCATCTTTGCTTGCTGCTCTGGCCTACCTGCCGTTATTCTCGTATGTTGGCAATGACTGCTATTCCCTTAATCTGTTTCCTTCGGTCCATGCTCCCGCTACATTTGACTAGCACCACAGTGCTTTCCACGCGTCAAAATCCGACCAACGTTCCTATTCAGACGCGTTGGAGGGGAGACTCATCTCACTCCCGCACCAGCTTTGTAACCTACCCTCGTGATTGTTTTCATCTTTGCTTGCTGCTCTGGCCTACCTGCCGTTAATCTCGTAATGTTGGCAATGACTGGTATTCCCTTAAACTGTTGCCCTTGGTCCATGCTCCTGCTACATTTGACTGGCACCACAGTGCTCTCCACGCGCCAAAATCCAACCAACGTACCTATTGAGATGCGTTCGAGGGGAGACTCATCTCATCCCCGCACCAGCTTTGTAACCTACCCTCGTGCTTGTTTCCATCTTTGCTTGCTGCTCTCGCCTACCTGCCGTTATTCTCGTAATGTCGGCAATGACTGGTATACCCTTAATCTGTTCCCTTTGGTCCATGCTCCCGCTACATTTGACTAACACCACGGTGCTCTCCACGCGCCAAAATCCGACCAACGTTCCTATTCAGACGCGTTGGAGGGGAGACTCATCTTACCACCGCACCAGCTTTGTAACCTACCCTCGTGCTTGTTTTCATCTTTGCTTGCTGCTCTGGCCTACCTGCCGATATTCTCGTAATGTTGGCAATGACTTGTATTCCCTTAAACTGTTCCCTTCGGTCCATGCTCCCGCTACATTTGACTGGCACCACAGTGCTCTCCACGCGCCAAAATCCTACCAACGTTCCTATTCAAACGCGTTGGAGGGGAGACCCAGCTCACCCTCGCACCAGCTTTGTAACCTACCCTCGTGCTTATTTTCATCTTTGTTTGCTGCTCTGGCCTACCTGTAGTTATTCTCGTAATGTTGGCAATGATTATTATTCCCTTAAACTGTTCCCTTTGGTCCATGCTCCCGCTACATTTGACTGGCACCACAGTGCTCTCCACGCTCCAAAATCCGACCAACGTTCCTATTCAGTCGCGTTGGAGGAGAGACTCATCTCACCCCCGCACCAGATTTGTCACCTACCCTCGTGCTTGTTTTCATCTTTGCTTGCTGCTCTTGCCTACCTGCGGTTATTCTCGTAATGTTTACAATGACTGCTATTCCCTTAAACTGTTCCCTTTGGGGCATGGTCCCGGTACATTTGACTGGCCCCACAGTGCTCTCCACGCGCCAAAATACGACCTACGTTCCTATTCAGACGCGTTGGAGGCGAGACTTATCTAACCCCCACACCAACTTTGTAACCTACACACGTGCTTGTTTTCATCTTTGCATGCTTCTCTGGCCTACCTGCCGTTATTCTCGTAATGTTGGCAATGACTGGTATTCCCTTAAACTGTTCCCTTTGGTCCATTCTCCCGCTACATTTGACTGGCACCACAGTGCTCTCCACGCGCCAAAATCCGATCTACGTTCCCATTCAATCGCGTTGGAGGAGAGACTCATCTCACCCCCGCACCAGATTTGTCACCTACCCTCGTGCTTGTTTTCATCTTTGCTTGCTGCTCTGGCCTACCTGCCGTTATTCTCGTTGTGTTGGCAATGGCTGCTGTTCCCTTAAACCGTTCCCTTTGGTCCATACTGTCGCTAATTTTGACAGGCCCACAGTGCTCTCAACGCACCAAAATCCGGTCAACGTTCCTATTCAAACGTTGTGGTGGGGAGACTCATCTCACCCCCGCACCAGCTTTGTAACCTACCCTCGTGTTTGTTGTCATCTTTGCTTGCTGCTCTGTCCTACCTGCCGTTATTCTCGTGATGTTGGCAATTACTGCTATTCCCTTAAACTGTTCCCTTTGGTCCATGCTCCCGCTACATTTGACTGGCACGACAGTGCTCTCCACCCGCCAAAATCCGACCAACGTTCCTATTAAGACGCGTTGGAGAGGAGACACATCTCACTCCTGCACCAGCTTTGTAACCTACCCTAGTTCTTGTTTTCATCTTTGCTTGCTGCTCTGACCTACCTGTCGTTATTCTCGTAATGTTGGCAATGACTGCTATTCCCTTAAACTGTGTCCTTTGGTCCATGCTCCCACTACATTTGACTGGCCCAACAGTGCTCTCCACGCGCCAAAATCCGACCAACGTTTCTATTCAGACGCGTTGGATGGGAGACTCATCTCACCCCCGCACCAGCTTTGTAACCTACCCTTGTGCTTGTTTTCATCTTTGCTTGCTGCTCTTGCCTACCTGCGGTTATTCTCGTAATGTTGGCAATGACTGGTATTCCCTTAAACTGTTCCCTTTGGTCCATTCTCCCGCTACATTTGACTGGCACCACAGTGCTCTCCACGCGCCAAAATCCGACCTACGTTCCTATTCAGACGCGTTGGAGGGGAGACTCATCTTACCCCCGCACCAGCTTTGTAACCTACCCTCGTGCTTGTTTTCATCTTTGCTTGCTGCTCTGGCCTACCTGCCGTTATTCTCGTAATGTTGGCAATGACTGCCATTCCCTTAAACTGTTCCCTTTGGTCCATGCTCCCGCTAATTTTGACTGGCCCTACAGTACTCTCCACGCACCATAATCCGATCAACGTTCCTATTCAAACGTTGTGGTGGGGAGACTCATCTCACCCTCGCACCAGCTTTGTAACCTACCCTCGTGCTTGCTTTCATCTTTGCTTGCTGCTTTGGCCTAACTGCCGTTATTCTCGTAATGTTGGCAATGACTGCTGTTCCCTTAAACTGTTCCCTTTGCTCCATGCTCCCGCTACATTTGACTGGCACCACAGTGCTCTCCACGCGCCAAAATCCGACCAACGTTCCTAGTCAGACGTGTTGGAGGGGAGACTCATGTGACCCCTGCACCAGCTGTGTAACCTACCCTCGTGAGTGTTTTCATCTTTCCTTGCTGCTCTGATGTACCTGTCGTTATTCTCGTTATGTTGGCAATGACTGCTATTCCCTTAACTGTTCCCTTTGGTCCATGCTCTCGCTAATTTTAAATGGCCCCACAGTGATCTCCACGCACCAAAATCCGATCAACGTTCCTATTCAAACGTTGTGGTGGGGAGACTCATCTCACCCCTGCACCAGCTTTGTAACCTACCCTTGTGCTTGTTTTCATCTTTCCTTGCTGCTCTGGCCTACCTGCCGTTATTCTCGTAATGTTGGCAATGACTGCTATTCCCTTAAACTGTTCCCTTTGGTCCATGCTCCCGCTACATTTGACTGGCACCACAGTGCTCTCCACGCGCCAAAATCCGACCAACGTTCCTATTCAGACGCGGTGGAGGGGAGACTCATCTCACCCCCGCACCAGCTTTGTAACCTACCCTCGTGCTTGTTTTCATCTTTGCTTGCTGCTCTGGCCTACCTGCCGTTATTCTCGTAATGTTGGCAATGACTGCCATTCCCTTAAACTGTTCCCTTTGGTCCATGCTCCCGCTAATTTTGACTGGCCCTACAGTACTCTCCACGCACCATAATCCGATCAACGTTCCTATTCAAACGTTGTGGTGGGGAGACTCATCTCACCCTCGCACCAGCTTTGTAACCTACCCTCGTGCTTGTCTTCATCTTTGCTTGCTGCTCTGGCCTACCTGCCGTTATTCTCGTAATGTTGGCAATGACCGCTATTCACTTAAACTGGTCCCTTTGGGCCATGGTCCTGGTACATTTGACTGGCCCCACAGTGCTCTCCACGTGCCAAAATCCGACCTACGTTCCTATTCAGACGCGTTGGAGGCGAGACTTATCTCACCCCCACACCAGCTTTGTAACCTACCCTCGTGCTTGTTTTCATCTTTTCATGCTGCTCTGGCCTACCTGCCGTTATTCTCGTAATGTTGGCAATGACTGCTATTCCCTTAAACTGCTTCCTTTGGTTCATTTTCCCGCTACATTTGACTGGCCCCACAGTGTTCTCCACGCGCCAAAATCCGACCTACGTTCCTATTCAGACGCGTTGGAGGGGAGACACATCTTACCCCCGCACCAGCTTTGTAACCTACCCTCGTGCTTGTTTTCATCTTTGCTTACCGCTCTGGCCTACCTGCCGTTATTCTCGTAATGTTGGCAATGACTGCCATTCACTTAAACTGTTCCCTTTGGTCCATGCTCTCGATAATTTTGACTGGCCCCACAGTGCTCTCCACGCACCAAAACCCCACCAACGGTCCTATTCAGACACGTTGGAGGGGAGACTCATCTCACCCCCGCACCAGCTTTGTAACCTACTCTCGTGCTTGTTTTCATCATTGCTTGCTGCTCTGGCCTACCTGCCGTTATTCTCGTAATGTTGGCAATGACTGCTATTCCCTTAAACTGTGTCCTTTAATCCATGCTCCCACTACATTTGACTGGCCCCACAGTGCTCTCCACGCGCCGAAATCCGACCAACGTTCCTATTCAGACGCGTTGGAAGGGAGACTCATCTCACCCCCGCACCAGTTTTGTAACCTACCCTTGTGCTTGTTTTAATCTTTTCTTGCTGCTCTGGCCTACCTGCGGTTATTCTCGTAATGTTGGCAATGACTGCTATTCCCTTAAACTGCTTCATTTGGTCCATTCTCCCGCTACATTTCACTGGCCCCACAGTGCTCTCAACGCGCCAAAATCCGACCTACGTTCCTATTCAGATGAGTTGGAGGGGAGACACATCTTACCCCCGCACCAGCTTTGAAACCTACCCTCGTGCTTGGTTTCATCATTGCTTGCTGCTCTGGCCTACCTGCCGTTATTCTCGTAATGTTGGCAATGACTGCCATTCCCTTAAACTGTTCCCTTTGGTCCATGCTCTCGATAATTTTGACTGGCCCCACAGTGCTCTCCACGCACCAAAATCCGTTCAACGTTCCTATTCAAACGTCGTGGTGGGGAGACTCATCTCACCCCCGCACCAGCATTGTAACGTACCCTCTTGCTTGTTTTCATCTTTGCTTGCTGCTCTGGCTTACCTGTCATTATCCTCTTAATGTTGGCAATGAGTGGTATTCCCTGCAACTGTTCCCTTTGGTCCATACTCCCGCTACATTTGACTGGCCCCACAGTGCTCTCCACGCGCCAAAATCCGACCAACGTTCCTATTCAGATGCATTGAAGGGGAGTCACATCTTACCCCCGTACCAGCTTTGTAATCTACCCTCGTGCTTGTTTTCATCTTTGCTTGCTGCTCTGGCCTACCTGCCGTTATTCTCGTAATGTTGGCAATGACTGCCATTCCCTTAAACTGTTCCCTTTGGTCCATGCTCCCGCTAATTTTGACTGGCCCTACAGTACTCTCCACGCACCATAATCCGATCAACGTTCCTATTCAAACGTTGTGGTGGGGAGACTCATCTCACCCTCGCACCAGCTTTGTAACCTACCCTCGTGCTTGTCTTCATCTTTGCTTGCTGCTCTGGCCTACCTGCCGTTATTCTCGTAATGTTGGCAATGACCGCTATTCACTTAAACTGGTCCCTTTGGGCCATGGTCCTGGTACATTTGACTGGCCCCACAGTGCTCTCCACGTGCCAAAATCCGACCTACGTTCCTATTCAGACGCGTTGGAGGCGAGACTTATCTCACCCCCACACCAGCTTTGTAACCTACCCTCGTGCTTGTTTTCATCTTTTCATGCTGCTCTGGCCTACCTGCCGTTATTCTCGTAATGTTGGCAATGACTGCTATTCCCTTAAACTGCTTCCTTTGGTTCATTTTCCCGCTACATTTGACTGGCCCCACAGTGTTCTCCACGCGCCAAAATCCGACCTACGTTCCTATTCAGACGCGTTGGAGGGGAGACACATCTTACCCCCGCACCAGCTTTGTAACCTACCCTCGTGCTTGTTTTCATCTTTGCTTACCGCTCTGGCCTACCTGCCGTTATTCTCGTAATGTTGGCAATGACTGCCATTCACTTAAACTGTTCCCTTTGGTCCATGCTCTCGATAATTTTGACTGGCCCCACAATGCTCTCCACGCACCAAAACCCCACCAACGGTCCTATTCAGACACGTTGGAGGGGAGACTCATCTCACCCCCGCACCAGCTTTGTAACCTACTCTCGTGCTTGTTTTTATCATTGCTTGCTGCTCTGGCCTACCTGTCGCTATTCTCGTAATGTTGGCAATGACTGCTATTCCCTTAAACTGTTGCCTTTGGTCCATTCTACCGCTACATTTGACTGGCTCCACAGTGCTCTCCACGCGCCAAAATCCGACCTACGTTCCTATTCAGATGCATTGAAGGGGAGTCACATCTTACCCCCGTACCAGCTTTGTAATCTACCCTCGTGCTTGTTTTCATCTTTGCTTGCTGCTCTGGCTTACCTGCCGTTATTCTCGTAATGTTTGCAATGACTGGTATTCCCTTGAACTCTTCCCTTTGGTAAAAGCTCTCGCTAATTTTGACTTTCCCCACAGTGCTCTCCACGCACCAAAATCCGATCAAAGTTCCTATTCAAACGTTGTGGTGGGGAGACTCATCTCATTCCCGCACCACCTTTGCAACCTACCCTCGTGCTTGTTTTCATATTTGCTTGCTGCTCTGGCCTACCTGTCGTTATTCTCGTAATGTTGGCAATGACTGCTATTCCCTTAAACTGTTCCCTTTCCTCCATGCTCCCGCTACATTTGACTGGCCCCACAGTGCTCTCCACGCGCCAAAATCCGACCAACGTTCCTATTCAGACGCGTTTGAGGGGCGACTCATCTCAGCCCCGCACCAGTTTTGTAACCTACCCTCCTGCTTGTTTTCATCTTTGCTTGCTGCACTGGCCTACCTGCCGTTATTCTCGTAATGTTGGAAATGACTGCTATTGCCTTAAACTGTTCCCTTTGGTCCATGCTCTCGCTAATTTTGACTGGCCCCACAGTGCTCTCCACGCACCAAAAACCGATCAAAGTTCCTATTCAAAAGTTGTGGTGCGGAGACTCATCTCATCCCTGCACCAGCTTTGCAACCTACCCTTGTGCTTGTTTTCATCTTTGCTTGCTGCTCTGGCCTACCTGTCGTTATTCTCGTAATGTTGGCAATGACTGGTATTTCCTTAAACTGTTTCCTTTGGTCCATGCTACCGCTACATTTGACTGGCCCCACAAGGCTCTCCACGCACCAAAATCCGCTCAACTTTCCTATTCAAACGTTGTGGTGGGGAGACTCAACTCTCCCCTGCACCAACTTTGTAATCTACCCTCGTGCTTCTTTTCATCTTTGCTTGCTGCTCTGGCCGACCTGACGTTATTCTCGTAATGTTGGTAATGACTGGTATTCCCTTAAACTATTCCCTTTGGTCCACGCTCTCGCTAATTTTGACTGGTCCCACAGTGATCTCCACGCACCAAAATCCGAGCAACGTTCCTATTCAAACGTTGTGGTGGGGAGACTCATCTCACCCCCGCACCAGCTTTGTAACCTACCCTCGTGCTTGTTTTCATCTTTGCTTGCTGCTCTGGCCTACCTGCCGTTATTCTCGTAATGTTGGCAATGACTGGTATTCCCTTAAACTGTTCCCTTTGGTCAATGCTCCCGCTAATTTTGACTGGCCCCACAGTGCTCTCCTCGCACTAAAATCCGATCAACTTTCCTATTCAAACGTTGTGGTGGGGACACTCACCTGACCCCCACACCAACTATGTAATCTACCGTCGTGCTTGTTTTCATCTTTTCTTGCTGATCTGGCCTACCTGCCGTTATACTCGTAATGTTTGCAATGACTGCTATTCCCTTAAACTGTTCCCTTTGCTCCATGCTCCCGTTAATTTTGACTGGTCCCACAGTGCTTTCCACGCACCAAAATCCGATCAACGTTCTTATTCAAACGTTGTGGTGTGGAGACTCACCTGACCCCCGCACCAACTTTATAATCTACCCTCGTGCTTGTTTTCATCTTTGCTTGCTGCTCTGGCCTACCTGCTGTTATTCTCGTAATGTTGGCAATGACTGCTATTCCCTTAAACTGTTCCGTTTCGTCCATGCTCCCGCTACATTTGACTGGCCCCACAGTGCTCTCCACGCGCCAAAATCCGACAACGTTCCTATTCAGACGTGTTGGAGGGGAGACTCATCTCACCGCCGCACCAGTTTTGTAACCTACACACGTGCTTGTTTTCATCTTAGCTTGCTGCTCTGGCCTACCTGCCGTTATTCTCGTAATATTGGCAATGACTGCTATTCCCTTAAACTGGTCCCTTTCGTCCATGCTCCCGCTACATTTGACTGACCCCACAGTGCTCTCCACGCGCCAAAATCCGACCAACGTTCCTATTCAGACGCGTTGTAGGGGAGTCTCATCTCACCCCCGCACCAGCATTGTAACCTACCCTCGTGCTTGTCTTCATCTTTGTTTGCTGCTCTGGCCTACCTGCCGTTATTCTCGCAATGTTGGCAATGACTGGTATTCCCTTAAACTGTTCCCTTTGGTCCATGCTCCCGCTAATTTTGACTGGCCCCACAGTGCTCTCCACACACCAAAATCCGACCAACGTTCCTATCCAGACGCGTTGGAGGGGACTCTCATCTCACCCCCGCACCAGCTTTGTAACCTACCCTCGTGCTTGTTTTCATCTTTGCTTGCTGCTCTGGCCTACCGACCGTTACTCTTGTAATGTTGGCAATGACTGGTATTCCCTTAAACTGTTCCCTTTGGTCCATGCTCCCGCTAATTTTGACTGGCCCCACAGTGCTCTCGACGCACGAAAATCCGATCAACGTTCCTATTCAATCGTTGTGGTGGGGAGACTCACGTCACATCCGCACCAACTTTGTAATCTACCCTCGTGCTTGTTGTCATCTTTGCTTGCTGCTCTGGCCTACCTGCCGTTATTCTCGCAATGTTGGCAATGAGTGCTACTCCCTTAAACTGTTCCCTTTGGTCTATGCTCCCGCTAATTTTGACTGGCACCACAGTGCTCTCAACGCACCAAAATCCGACAAACGTTCCTATTCAAACGTTGTGGTGGGGAGACTCACCTCACCCCCGCACAAACTTTGTAATCTTCCTTCGTGCTTGTTTTCATCTTTGCTTCCTGCTCTGGCCTACCTGCCGTTATTCTCGTAATGTTGGCAATGACTGCTATTCCCTTAAACTGTTCCCTTTGGTCCATGCTCCCGCTAATTTTGACTCGCCCCACAGTGCTCTCCACGCACCAAAATTCGATCAACGTTCCTATTCAAACGTTGTGGTGGGGAGACTCACCTCACTCCCACACCAACTTTGTAATCTACCCTCGTGCTTGTTTTCATCTTTGCTTGCTGCTCTGGCCTACCTTCCGTTATTCTTGTAATGTTGGCAATGACTAGTATTCCCTTAAACTGTTCTCTTTGTTCCATGCTCCCACTAATTTTGACTGGCCCCACAGTGCTCTCCACGCACCAAAATCCGATCAACGTTCCTACTCAAACGTTGTGGTGGGGAGACTCACCTAACACCCGCACCAACTTCGTAATCTACCCTCGTGTTTCTTTTCATCTTTGCTTGCAGCTCTGGCCTACGTGCCGGTATTCTCGTAATGTTGGCAGTGACTGCTATTCCCTGAAACTGTTCCCTTTGGTCCATGCTCCCGCTAATTTTGACTGGCCCAACAGTGCTCTCCATGCACCAAAATCCGATCAACGTTCCTATTCAAACGTTGTGGTGGGGAGACTCACCTCACCCCGCACCAACTTTGTAATCCACCTTGCGCTTGTTTTCATCTTTGCTTGCTGCTCTGGCCCATCTGCCGTTATCCTCGTAATGTTGGCAGTGACTGCTATTCGCTTAAACTGTTCCCTTTGGTCCTTGCTCCCGCTAATTTTGACTGGCCCCACAGTGCTCTCCACGCGTCAAAATCCGACCAACGTTCCAATTCAGACGCGTTGGAGGGGAGACTCATCTCACCTCCGCACCAGCTTTGTAACCTACCCTCGTGCTTATTTGCATCTGTGCTTGCTGCTCTGGCCTACCTGCCGATATTCTCGTAATGTTGGCACTGACTGGTACCAACTTAAACTGTCCCTTTCGTCCATGCTCCCGCTAATTTTGACTGGCCCCACAGTGCTCTCTACGCGCCAAAATCCGACCAACGTTCCTATTCAGACGCGTTGGAGGGGAGACTCATTTCAGCCCCGCACCACCATTCTAACCTACCCTCGTGCTTGTTTTCATCTTTCCTTGCTGGTCTGGCCTATCTGCCGTTATTCTCGTAATATTGGCGATGACTGGTATTCCCTTAAACTGTTCCCTTTGGTCCATGTTCCCGTTAATTTTGACTGGTCCCACAGTGCTCTCCACGCACCAAAATCCGCTCAACGTTCTTATTCAAACGTTGTGGTGGGGAGACTCACCTCACCCCCGCAACAACTTTGTAATCTACCCTCGTGCTTGTTTTCATCTTTGCTTGCTGCTCTGGCCTACCTGCCGTTATTCTCGTAATGTTGGCAATGACTGGTATTCCCTTAAACTGTTCCCTTTGGTCCATGCTCCCGCTAATTTTGACTGGCCCCACAGTGCTCTCCACGCACCAAAATCCGACCAACGTTCCTATTCAGACGCGTTGGAGGGGACTCTCATCTCACCCCCGCACCAGCTTTGTAACCTACCCTCGTGCTTTTTTTCATCTTTGCTTGCTGCTCTGGCCTACCTTCCGTTATTCTTGTAATGTTGGCAATGACTGGTATTCCCTTAAACTGTTCCCTTTGGTCCATGCTCCCGCTAATTTTGACTGGCCCCACAGTGCTCTCGACGCACGAAAATCCGATTAACGTTCCTATTCAAACGTTGTGGTGGGGAGACTCACCTCACCCCCGCACCAACTTTTTAATCTACCCTCGTGTTTGTTTTCATCTTTGCTTGCTGCTCTGGCCTGCCTGCCGTTATTGTCGTAATGTTGGCAATGACTGCTATTCCCTTAAACTGTTCGCTTTGGTCCATGCGCCCGCTAATTTTGACTGGCCCCACAGTGCTCTCCACGCACCAAAATCCGATCAATGTTCCTATTCAAACGTTGTGGTGGGGAGACTCACCTCACCCCCGCACCAACGTTGTAATCTACCATCGTGCTTGTTTTCATCTTTGCTTGCTGCTCTGGCCTACCTGCCGTGATTCTCGTAATGTTGGCAATGACTGCTATTGCCTTAAACTTTTCCCTTTGGTCCATGCTCCCGCTAATTTTGACTGGCCCCACAGTGCTCTCGACGCACCAAAATCCGATCAACGTTCCTATTCAAACGTTGTGTTGGGGAGACTCACCTCACCCCCGCACCAACTTTTTAATCTACCCTCGTGTTTGTTTTCATCTTTGCTTGCTGCTCTGGCCTACCTGCCGTTATTCTCTTAATGTTGGCACTGACTGCTATTCCCTTAAACTGTTTCCTTTGGTCCATGCTCCCGCTACATTTGACTGGCCCCACAGTGCTCTCCACGCGCCAAAATCCGACCAACGTTCCTATTCAGACGCGTTGGAAGGGAGACTCATCTCAACCCCGCACCAGCATTGTAACCTTCCCTCGTGCTTGTTTTCATCTTTGCTTGCTTTCTGGCCTACCTGCCGTTATTCTCGTAATGTTGGCACTGACTGCTATTCCCTTAAACTGTTCCCTTTGGTCCACGTTCCCGTTAATTTTGACTGGTCCCGCAGTGCTCTCCACGCACCAAAATATGATCAACGTTCCTATTCAAACGTTGTGGTGGGGAGATTCACCTCAGCTCCGCACCAACTTTGTAACCTACCCTCGTGCTTGTTTTCATCTTTGCTTGCTGCTCTGGCCTACCTGCCGTTATTCTCGTAATGTTGGCAATGACTGCTATTACGTTAAAATGTTCCCTTTGGTCCATGCTCCCGCTAATTTTGACTGGTCCCAAATTGCTCTCCATGCACCAAAATCCGATCAACGTTTCTATTCAAACGCTGTGGTGGCGAGATTCACCTCACCCCCACACCAACTTTATAATCTACCCTCGTTCTTGTTTTCATCTTTGGTTGGTTGGTTGGTTTGGGGAAGGAGACCAGACAGCGTGGTCATCGGTCTAATCGGATTAGGGAAGGATTGGGAAGGAAGTCGGCTGTGCCCTTTCAGAGGAACCAGCCCGGCATTTGCCTGGAGTGATTTAGGGAAATCACGGAAAACCTAAATCAGGATGGCCGGACGCGGGATTGAACCGTCGTCCTCCCGAATGCGAGTCCAGCGTCTAACCACTGCGCCACCCCGCTCGGTTTTCATCTTTGCTTGCTGCTCTGGCCTACCTGCTGTTATTCTCGTAATGTTGGCAATGACTGCTATTCCCTTACGCTGTTCCCTTTCGTCCTTGCTGCCGCTACATTTGACTGGCCCCACAGTGCTCTGCACGCGCAAAAATCCGACCAACGTTCCTATTCAGACGCGTTGGAGGGGAGACTCATCTCACACCCGCACCAGCTTTGTATCCTACCCTCGTGCTTGTTTTCATCTTTGCTTGCTGACCTACCTGCCTCTATTCTCGTAATGTTGGCAATGACTGCTATTCCCATAAACTGTTCCCTTTGGTCCATGCTCCCGCTAATTTCGACTGGCCCCACAGTGCTCTAAAAGCACCAAAATCCGATCAACGTTTCTATTCAAACGTTGAGGTGGGGAGACTCACCTCACCCCCACACCGACTTTATAATCTACCCTCGTGCTTGTTTCATTTTTGCTTGCTGCTCTGGCCTACCTGCTGTTATTCTCGTAATGTTGGCAATGACTTCTATACCCTTAAACTGTTCGCTTTGGTCCATGCTCCCGCTAATTTTCACTGGCCCCACAGTGCTCTCCACGCACCAAAATCCGATCAATGTTCCTATTCAAACGTTGTGGTGGGGAGACTCACCTCACCCCCGCACCAACGTTGTAATCTACCCTCGTGCTTGTTTTCATCTTTGCTTGCTGCTCTGGCCTACCTTCCGTTATTCTTGTAATGTTGGCAGTGACTGCTATTCCCTTAAACTGTTCCCTTTGGTCCATGCTCCCGCTAATTTTGACTGGCCCAACAGTGCTCTACATGCACCAAAATCCGATCAACGTTCCTATTCAAACGTTGTGGTGGGGAGACTCACCTCACCCCGCACCAACTTTGTAATCCATCTTGCGCTTGTTTTCATCTTTGCTTGCTGCTCTGGCCCACCTGCCGTTATCCTCCTAATGTTGGCAGTGACTGCTATTCCCTTAAACTGTTCCCTTTGGTCCTTGCTCCCGCTAATTTTGACTGGCCCCACAGTGCTCTCCTCGCGTCAAAATCCGACCAACGTTCCAATTCAGACGCGTTGGAGGGGAGACTCATCTCACCTCCGCACCAGCTTTGTAACCTACCCTCGTGCTTATTTTCATCTGTGCTTGCTGCTCTGGCCTACCTGCCGATATTCTCGTAATGTTGGCACTGACTGGTACTCCCTTAAACTGTCCCTTTCGTCCATGCTCCCGCTAATTTTGACTGGCCCCACAGTGCTCTCCACGCACTAAAATCCGATCAATGTTCCTACTCAAACGTTGTGGTGGGGAGACTCACCTCACCCCCGCACCAACGTTGTAATCTACCCTCGTGCTTGTTTTCATCTTTGCTTGCTGCTCTGGCCTAAATGCCGTGATTCTCGTAATGTTGGCAATGACTGCTATTGCCTTAATCTGTTCCCTTTGGTCCATGCTCCCGCTAATTTTGACTGCCCCCACAGTGCTCTCGACGCACCAAAATCCGATCAACGTTCCTATTCAAACGTTGTGTTGGGGAGACTCACCTCACCCCCGCACCAGCTTTGTAATCTACCCTCGTGCTTGTTTTCATCTTTGCTTGCTGCTCTGGCCTACCTGCCGTTATTCTCGTAATGTTGGCAATGACTGCTATTCCGTTAAACTGTTCCCTTTGGTCCATGCTCCCGCTAATTTTGACTGGCCCCACACTGCTCTCAACGCACCAAAATCCGATCAACGTTCCTATTCTTACGTTGTGGGGGGGAGACTCACCTCAGCCCCGCACCAACTTTGTAATCACCCTCGCGCTTGTTTTCATCTTTGCTTGCTGCTCTGGCCTACCTGCCTTTATTCTCGTGATGTTGGCAATGACTGCTATTCCCTTAAACTGTTCCCTTTGGTCCATGCTCCCGCTAATTTTGACTGGCCCCACAGTGCTCTCCACACGCCAAAATACGACCAACGTTCCTATTCAGACGCGTTGGAAGGGAGACTCATCTCACCCCCGCACCAGTTTTGTAACCTACCCTCGTTCTTGTTTTCATCTTTGCTTGCTGCTCTGGCCTACCTGCCGTTATTTTCGTAATGTTGGCAATGACTGCTATTCCCTTAAACTGTCCCTTTCGTCCATGCTCCCGCTAATTTTGACTGGCCCCACAGTGCTCTCCACGCGCCAAAATCCGACCAACGTTTCTATTCGGACGCGTTGGAGGGGAGACTCACCTCACCCCCGCACCAGCTTTGTAAACTACCCTCGTGCTTCTTTTCAACTTTGCTTACTGCTCTGGCCTACCTGCCGTTATTCTCGTAATGTTGGCACTGACTGCTATTCCCTTAAACTGTTCCCTTTGGTCCACGTTCCCGTTAATTTTGACTGGTCCCGCAGTGCTCTCCACGCACCAAAATATGATCAACGTTCCTATTCAAACGTTGTGGTGGGGAGATTCACCTCAGCTCCGCACCAACTTTGTAACCTACCCTCGTGCTTGTTTTCATCTTTGCTTGCTGCTCTGGCCTACCTGCCGTTATTCTCGTAATGTTGGCAATGACTGCTATTACGTTAAAATGTTCCCTTTGGTCCATGCTCCCGCTAATTTTGACTGGTCCCAAATTGCTCTCCACGCACCAAAATTCGATCAACGTTTCTATTCAAACGCTGTGGTGGCGAGATTCACCTCACCCCCGCACCAACTTTATAATCTACCCTCGTGCTTGTTTTCATCTTTGGTTGGTTGGTTGGTTTGGGTAAGGAGACCAGACAGCGTGGTCATCGGTCTAATCGGATTAGGGAAGGATTGGGAAGGAAGTCGGCCGTGCCCTTTCAGAGGAACCAGCCCGGCATTTGCCTGGAGTGATTTAGGGAAATCACGGAAAACCTAAATCAGGATGCCCGGACGCGGGATTGAACCGTCGTCCTCCCGAATGCGAGTCCAGTGTCTAACAACTGCGCCACCCCGCTCGGTTTTCATCTTTGCTTGCTGCTCTGGCCTACCTGCTGTTATTCTCGTAATGTTGGCAATGACTGCTATTCCCTTAAACTGTTCCCTTTCGTCCTTGCTCCCGCTACATTTGACTGGCCCCACAGTGCTCTGCACGCGCAAAAATCCGACCAACGTTCCTATTCAGACGCGTTGGAGGGGAGACTCATCTCACCCCCGCACCAGCTTTGTAACCTACCCTCGTGCTTGTTTTCATCTTTGCTTGCTGCTCTGACCTACCTGCCGTTATTCTCGTAATGTTGGCAATGACTGCTATTCCCATAATCTGTTCCCTTTGGTCCATGCTCCCGCTAATATTGACTGGCCCCACAGTGCTCTAAAAGCACCAAAATCCGATCAACATTTCTATTCAAACGTTGTGGTGGGGAGACCCACCTCACCCCCACACCAACTTTATAATCTACCCTCGTGCTTGTTTTCATTTTTGCTTGCTGCTCTGGTCTACCTGCTGTTATTCTCGTAATGTTGGCAATGACTTCTATACCCTTAAACTGTTCGCTTTGGGCCATGCTCCCGCTAATTTTGACTGGCCCCACAGTGCTCTCCACGCACCAAAATCCGATCAATGTTCCTATTCAAATGTTGTGGTGGGGAGACTCACCTCACCCCCGCACCAACGTTGTAATCTACCCTCGTGCTTGTTTTCATCTTTGCTTGCTGCTCTGGCCTACCTTCCGTTATTCTTGTAATGTTGGCAATGACTGCTATTCCCATAAACTGTTCCCTTTGGTCCATGCTCCCGCTAATTTTGACTGGCCCCACAGTGCTCTAAAAGCACCAAAATCCGATCAACGTTTCTATTCAAACGTTGTGGTGGGGAGACCCACCTCACCCCCACACCAACTTTATAATCTACCCTCGTGCTTGTTTTCATTTTTGCTTGCTGCTCTGGTCTACCTGCTGTTATTCTCGTAATGTTGGCAATGACTTCTATACCCTTAAACTGTTCGCTTTGGTCCATGCTCCCGCTAATTTTGACTGGCCCCACAGTGCTCTCCACGCACCAAAATTCGATCAATGTTCCTATTCAAACGTTGTGGTGGGGAGACTCACCTCACCCCCGCACCAACGTTGTAATCTACCCTCGTGCTTGTTTTCATCTTTGCTTGCTACTCTGGCCTACCTTCCGTTATTCTTGTAATGTTGGCAATAACTGGTATTCCCTTAAACTGTTCCCTTTGGTCCATGCTCCCGCTAATTTTGACTGGCCCCACAGTGCTCTCGACGCACGAAAATCCGATTAACTTTCCTATTCAAACGTTGTGGTGGGGAGACTCTCCTCACCCCCGCACCAACTTTTTAATCTACCCTCGTGTTTGTTTTCATCTTTGCTTGCTGCTCTGGCCTGCCTGCCGTTATTGTCGTAATGTTGGCAATGACTGCTATTCCCTTAAACTGTTCGCTTTGGTCCATGCGCCCGCTAATTTTCAGTGGCCCCACAGTGCTCGCTTTGGTCCAGTGCTCTCTACGCGCCAAAATCCGACCAACGTTCCTATTCAGACGCGTTGGAGGGGAGACTCATTTCAGCCCCGCACCACCATTGTAACCTACCCTCGTGCTTGTTTTCATCTTTCCTTGCTGGTCTGGCCTATCTGCCGTTATTCTCGTAATATTGGCGATGACTGGTATTCCCTTAAACTGTTCCCTTTGGTCCATGTTCCCGTTAATTTTGACTGGTCCCACAGTGCTCTCCACGCACCAAAATCCGCTCAACGTTCCTATTCAAACGTTGTGGTGGGGAGACTCACCTCACCCCCGCACCAACGTTGTAATCTACCCTCGTGCTTGTTTTCATCTTTGCTTGCTGCTCTGGCCTACCTGCCGTGATTCTCGTAATGTTGGCAATGACTGCTATTGCCTTAAACTGTTCCCTTTGGTCCATGCTCCCGCTAATTTTGACTGGCCCCACAGTGCTCTCGACGCACCAAAATCCGATCAACGTTCCTATTCAAACGTTGTGTTGGGGAGACTCACCTCACCCCCGCACCAACGTTGTAATCTACCCTCGTGTTTGTTTTCATCTTTGCTTGCTGCTCTGGCCTACCTGCCGTTAATCTCGTAATGTTGGCACTGACTGCTATTCCCTTAAACTGTTTCCTTTGGTCCATGCTCCCGCCACTTTTGACTGGCCCCACAGTGCTCTCCACGCGCCAAAATCCATCCAACGTTCCTATTCAGACGCGTTGGAAGGGAGACTCATCTCATCCCCGCACCAGCATTGTAACCTTCCCTCGTGCTTGTTTTCATCTTTGCTTGCTTTCTGGCCTACCTGCCGTTACTCTCGTAATGTTGGCAATGACTGGTATTCCCTTAAACTGTTCCCTTTGGTCCACATTCCCGTTAATTTTGACTGGTCCCACAGTGCTCTCCACGCACCAAAATATGATCAACGTTCCTATTCAAACGTTGTGGTGGGGAGACTCACCTCAGCCCCGCACCAACTTTGTAACCTACCCTCGTGCTTGTTTTCATCTTTGCTTGCTGCTCTGGCCTACCTGCCGTTATTCTCGTAATGTTGGCAATGACTGGTATTCCCTTAAACTGTTCCCTTTGGTTCATGCTCCCGCTAATTTTGACTGGCCCCACAGTGCTCTCCACGCACCAAAATCCGAACAACGTTCCTATTCAGACGCGTTCGAGGGGACTCTCATCTCACCCCCGCACCAGCTTTGTAACCTACCCTCGTGCATGTTTTCATCTTTGCTTGCTGCTCTGGCCTACCTGCCGTTATTCTTGTAATGTTGACAATGACTGGTATTCCCTTAAACTGTTCCCTTTGGTCCATGCTCCCGTTATTTTGACTGGCCCCACAGTGCTCTCCACGCACGAAAATCCGATTAACGTTCCTATTCAAACGTTATGGTTGGGAGACTCACCTCACCCCCGCACCAACTTTTTAATCTACCCTCGTGTTTGTTTTCATCTTTGCTTGCTGCTCTGGCCTGCCTGCCGTTATTCTCGTAATGTTGGCAATGACTGCTATTCCCTTAAACTGTTCGCTTTGGTCCATGCTCCCGCTAATTTTGACTGCCCCCACAGTGCTCTCGACGCACCAAAATCCGATCAACGTTCCTATTCAAACGTTGTGGTGGGGAGACTCACCTCACCCCCGCACCAGCTTTGTAATCTACCCTCGTGCTTGTTTTCATCTTTGCTTGCTGCTCTGGCCTACCTGCCGTTATTCTCGTAATGTTGGCAATGACTGCTATTCCGTTAAACTGTTCCCTTTGGTCCATGCTCCCGCTAATTTTGACTGGCCCCACAGTGCTCTCAACGCACCAAAATCCGATCAACGTTCCTATTCTTACGTTGTGGGGGGGAGACTCACCTCAGCCCCGCACCAACTTTGTAACCTACCCTCGTTCTTGTTTTCATCTTTGCTTGCTGCTCTGGCCTACCTGCCGTTATTTTCGTAATGTTGGCAATGACTGCTATTCCCTTAAACTGTCCCTTTCGTCCATGCTCCCGCTAATTTTGACTGGCCCCACAGTGCTCTCCACGCGCCAAAATCCGACCAACGTTTCTATTCGGACGCGTTGGAGGGGAGACTCATCTCACCCCCGCACCAGCTTTGTAAACTACCCTCGTGCTTCTTTTCAACTTTGCTTACTGCTCTGGCCTACCTGCCGTTATTCTCGTAAAGTTGGCACTGACTGCTATTCCCTTAAACTGTTCCCTTTGGTCCACGTTCCCGTTAATTTTGACTGGTCCCGCAGTGCTCTCCACGCACCAAAATATGATCAACGTTCCTATTCAAACGTTGTGGTGGGGAGACTCACCTCAGCTCCGCACCAACTTTGTAACCTACCCTCGTGCTTGTTTTCATCTTTGCTTGCTGCTCTGGCCTACCTGCCGTTATTCTCGTAATGTTGGCAATGACTGCTATTACGTTAAAATGTTCCCTTTGGTCCATGCTCCCGCTAATTTTGACTGGTCCCAAATTGCTCTCCACGCACCAAAATTCGATCAACGTTTCTATTCAAACGCTGTGGTGGCGAGATTCACCTCACCCCCGCACCAACTTTATAATCTACCCTCGTGCTTGTTTTCATCTTTGGTTGGTTGGTTGGTTTGGGTAAGGAGACCAGACAGCGTGGTCATCGGTGTAATCGGATTAGGGAAGGATTGGGAAGGAAGTCGGCCGTGCCCTTTCAGAGGAACCAGCCCGGCATTTGCCTGGAGTGATTTAGGGAAATCACGGAAAACCTAAATCAGGATGCCCGGACGCGGGATTGAACCGTCGTCCTCCCGAATGCGAGTCCAGTGTCTAACCACTGCGCCACCCCGCTCGGTTTTCATCTTTGCTTGCTGCTCTGGCCTACCTGCTGTTATTCTCGTAATGTTGGCAATGACTGCTATTCCCTTAAACTGTTCCCTTTCGTCCTTGCTCCCGCTACATTTGACTGGACCCACAGTGCTCTGCACGCGCAAAAATCCGACCAACGTTCCTATTCAGACGCGTTGGAGGGGAGACTCATCTAACCCCCGCACCAGCTTTGTAACCTACCCTCGTGCTTGTTTTCATCTTTGCTTGCTGCTCTGACCTACCTGCCGTTATTCTCGTAATGTTGGCAATGACTGCTATTCCCATAATCTGTTCCCTTTGGTCCATGCTGCCGCTAATATTGACTGGCCCCACAGTGCTCTAAAAGCACCAAAATCCGATCAACGTTTCTATTCAAAAGTTGTGGTGGGGAGACCCACCTCACCCCCACACCAACTTTATAATCTACCCTCGTGCTTGTTTTCATTTTTGCTTGCTGCTCTGGTCTACCTGCTGTTATTCTCGTAATGTTGGCAATGACTTCTATACCCTTAAACTGTTCGCTTTGGTCCATGCTCCCGCTAATTTTGACTGGCCCCACAGTGCTCTCCACGCACCAAAATTCGATCAATGTTCCTATTCAAACGTTGTGGTGGGGAGACTCACCTCACCCCCGCACCAACGTTGTAATCTACCCTCGTGCTTGTTTTCATCTTTGCTTGCTGCTCTGGCCTACCTTCCGTTATTCTTGTAATGTTGGCAATGACTGGTATTCCCTTAAACTGTTCCCTTTGGTCCATGCTCCCGCTAATTTTGACTGGCCCCACAGTGCTCTAAAAGCACCAAAATCCGATCAACGTTTCTATTCAAACGTTGTGGTGGGGAGACCCACCTCACCCCCACACCAACTTTATAATCTACCCTCGTGCTTGTTTTCATTTATGCTTGCTGCTCTGGTCTACCTGCTGTTATTCTCGTAATGTTGGCAATGACTTCTATACCCTTAAACTGTTCGCTTTGGTCCATGCTCCCGCTAATTTTGACTGGCCCCACAGTGCTCTCCACGCACCAAAATTCGATCAATGTTCCTATTCAAACGTTGTGGTGGGGAGACTCACCTCACCCCCGCACCAACGTTGTAATCTACCCTCGTGCTTGTTTTCATCTTTGCTTGCTGCTCTGGCCTACCTTTCGTTATTCTTGTAATGTTGGCAATGACTGGTATTCCCTTAAACTGTTCCCTTTGGTCCATGCTCCCGCTAATTTTGACTGGCCCCACAGTGCTCTCCACGCACCAAAATCCGATCAATGTTCCTATTCAAACGTTGTGGTGGGGAGACTCACCTCACCCCCGCACCAACGTTGTAATCTACCCTCGTGCTTGTTTTCATCTTTGCTTGCTGCTCTGGCCAACCTTCCGTTATTCTTGTAATGTTCGCAATGACTGCTATTCCCATAAACTGTTCCCTTTGGTCCATGATCCAGCTAATTTTGACTGGCCCCACAGTGCTCTAAAAGCACCAACATCCGATCAACGTTTCTATTCAAACGTTGTGGTGGGGAGACCCACCTCACCCCCACACCAACTTTATAATGTACCCTCGTGCTTGTTTTCATTTATGCTTGCTGCTCTGGTCTACCTGCTGTTATTCTCGTAATGTTGGCAATGACTTCTATACCCTTAAACTGTTCGCTTTGGTCCATGCTGCCGCTAATTTTGACTGGCCCCACAGTGCTCTCCACGCACCAAAATCCGATCAATGTTCCTATTCAAACGTTGTGGTGGGGAGACTCACCTCACCCCCGCACCAACGTTGTAATCTACCATCGTGCTTGTTTTCATCTTTGCTTGCTGCTCTGGCCTACCTGCCGTTATTTTCGTAATGTTGGCAATGACTGCTATTCCCTTAAACTGTCCCTTTCGTCCATGCTCCCGCTAATTTTGACTGGCCCCACAGTGCTCTCCACGCGCCAAAATCCGACCAACGTTTCTATTCGGACGCGTTGAGGGGAGACTCATCTCACCCCCGCACCAGCTTTGTAAACTACCCTCGTGCTTCTTTTCAACTTTGCTTACTGCTCTGGCCTACCTGCCGTTATTCTCGTAATGTTGGCACTGACTGCTATTCCCTTAAACTGTTCCCTTTGGTCCACGTTCCCGTTAATTTTGACTGGTCCCGCAGTGCTCTCCACGCACCAAAATATGATCAACGTTCCTATTCAAACGTTGTGGTGGGGAGACTCACCTCAGCTCCGCACCAACTTTATAACCTACCCTCGTGCTTGTTTTCATCTTTGCTTCCTGCTCTGGCCTACCTGCCGTTATTCTCGTAATGTTGGCAATGACTGCTATTACGTTAAAATGTTCCCTTTGGTCCATGCTCCCGCTAATTTTGACTGGTCCCAAATTGCTCTCCACGCACCAAAATTCGATCAACGTTTCTATTCAAACGCTGTGGTGGCGAGATTCACCTCACCCCCGCACCAACTTTATAATCTACCCTCGTGCTTGTTTTCATCTTTGGTTGGTTGGTTGGTTTGGGTAAGGAGACCAGACAGCGTGGTCATCGGTCTAATCTGATTAGGGAAGGATTGGGAAGGAAGTCGGCCGTGCCCTTTCAGAGGAACCAGCCCGGCATTTGCCTGGAGTGATTTAGGGAAATCACGGAAAACCTAAATCAGGATGCCCGGACGCGGGATTGAACCGTCGTCCTCCCGAATGCGAGTCCAGTGTCTAACCACTGCGCCACCCCGCTCGGTTTTCATCTTTGCTTGCTGCTCTGGCCTACCTGCTGTTATTCTCGTAATGTTGGCAATGACTGCTATTCCCTTAAACTGTTCCCTTTCGTCCTTGCTCCCGCTACATTTGACTGGCCCCACAGTGCTCTGCACGCGCAAAAATCCGACCAACGTTCCTATTCAGACGCGTTGGAGGGGAGACTCATCTAACCCCCGCACCAGCTTTGTAACCTACCCTCGTGCTTGTTTTCATCTTTGCTTGCTGCTCTGACCTACCTGCCGTTATTCTCGTAATGTTGGCAATGACTGCTATTCCCATAATCTGTTCCCTTTGGTCCATGCTGCCGCTAATATTGACTGGCCCCACAGTGCTCTAAAAGCACCAAAATCCGATCAACGTTTCTATTCAAACGTTGTGGTGGGGAGACCCACCTCACCCCCACACCAACTTTATAATCTACCCTCGTGCTTGTTTTCATTTTTGCTTGCTGCTCTGGTCTACCTGCTGTTATTCTCATAATGTTGGCAATGACTTCTATACCCTTAAACGGTTCGCTTTGGGCCATGCTCCCGCTAATTTTGACTGGCCCCACAGTGCTCTCCACGCACCAAAATCCGATCAATGTTCCTATTCAAACGTTGTGGTGGGGAGACTCACCTCACCCCCGCACCAACGTTGTAATCTACCCTCGTGCTTGTTTTCATCTTTGCTTGCTGCTCTGGCCTACCTTCCGTTATTCTTGTAATGTTGGCAATGACTGCTATTACCATAAACTGTTCCCTTTGGTCCATGCTCCCGCTAATTTTGACTGGCCCCACAGTGCTCTAAAAGCACCAAAATCCGATCAACGTTTCTATTCAAACGTTGTGGTGGGGAGACCCACCTCACCCCCACACCAACTTTATAATCTACCCTCGTGCTTGTTTTCATTTTTGCTTGCTGCTCTGGTCTACCTGCTGTTATTCTCGTAATGTTGGCAATGACTTCTATACCCTTAAACTGTTCGCTTTGGTCCATGCTCCCGCTAATTTTGACTGGCCCCACAGTGCTCTCCACGCACCAAAATCCGATCAATGTTCCTATTCAAACGTTGTGGTGGGGAGACTCACCTCACCCCCGCACCAACGTTGTAATCTACCCTCGTGCTTGTTTTCATCTTTGCTTGCTGCTCTGGCCTACCTTCCGTTATTCTTGTAATGTTGGCAATGACTGCTATTACCATAAACTGTTCCCTTTGGTCCATGCTCCCGCTAATTTTGACTGGCCCCACAGTGCTCTAAAAGCACCAAAATCCGATCAACGTTTCTATTCAAACGTTGTGGTGGGGAGACCCACCTCACCCCCACACCAACTTTATAATCTACCCTCGTGCTTGTTATCATTTTTGCTTGCTGCTCTGGTCTACCTGCTGTTATTCTCGTAATGTTGGCAATGACTTCTATACCCTTAAACTGTTCGCTTTGGTCCATGCTCCCGCTAATTTTGACTGGCCCCACAGTGCTCTCCACGCACCAAAATCCGATCAATGTTCCTATTCAAACGTTGTGGTGGGGAGACTCACCTCACCCCCGCACCAACGTTGTAATCTACCCTCGTGCTTGTTTTCATCTTTGCTTGCTGCTCTGGCCTACCTTCCGTTATTCTTGTAATGTTGGCAATGACTGCTATTACCATAAACTGTTCCCTTTGGTCCATGCTCCCGCTAATTTTGACTGGCCCCACAGTGCTCTAAAAGCACCAAAATCCGATCAACGTTTCTATTCAAACGTTGTGGTGGGGAGACCCACCTCACCCCCACACCAACTTTATAATCTACCCTCGTGCTTGTTATCATTTTTGCTTGCTGCTCTGGTCTACCTGCTGTTATTCTCGTAATGTTGGCAATGACTTCTATACCCTTAAACTGTTCGCTTTGGTCCATGCTCCCGCTAATTTTGACTGGCCCCACAGTGCTCTCCACGCACCAAAATCCGATCAATGTTCCTATTCAAACGTTGTGGTGGGGAGACTCACCTCACCCCCGCACCAACGTTGTAATCTACCCTCGTGCTTGTTTTCATCTTTGCTTGCTGCTCTGGCCAACCTTCCGTTATTCTTGTAATGTTCGCAATGACTGCTATTCCCATAAACTGTTCCCTTTGGTCCATGCTCCAGCTAATTTTGACTGGCCCCACAGTGCTCTAAAAGCACCAACATCCGATCAACGTTTCTATTCAAACGTTGTGGTGGGGAGACCCACCTCACCCCCACACCAACTTTATAATCTACCCTCGTGCTTGTTATCATTTTTGCTTGCTGCTCTGGTCTACCTGCTGTTATTCTCGTAATGTTGGCAATGACTTCTATACCCTTAAACTGTTCGCTTTGGTCCATGCTCCCGCTAATTTTGACTGGCCCCACAGTGCTCTCCACGCACCAAAATTCGATCAATGTTCCTATTCAAACGTTGTGGTGGGGAGACTCACCTCACCCCCGCACCAACGTTGTAATCTACCCTCGTGCTTGTTTTCATCTTTGCTTGCTGCTCTGGCCTACCTTCCGTTATTCTTGTAATGTTGGCAATGACTGGTATTCCCTTAAACTGTTCCCTTTGGTCCATGCTCCCGCTAATTTTGACTGGCCCCACAGTGCTCTCCACGCACTAAAATCCGATCAATGTTCCTATTCAAACGTTGTCGTGGGGAGACGCACCTCACCCCCGCACCAACGTTGTAATCTACCCTCGTGCTTGTTTTCATCTTTGCTTGCTGCTCTGGCCTACCTTCCGTTATTCTTGTAATGTTGGCAATGACTGCTATTATCATAAACTGTTCCCTTTGGTCCATGCTCCCGCTAATTTTGACTGGCCCCACAGTGCACTAAAAGCACCAAAATCCGATCAACGTTTCTATTCAAACGTTGTGGTGGGGAGACCCACCTCACCCCCACACCAACTTTATAATGTACCCTCGTGCTTGTTTTCATTTATGCTTGCTGCTCTGGTCTACCTGCTGTTATTCTCGTAATGTTGGCAATGACTTCTATACCCTTAAACTGTTCGCTTTGGTCCATGCTCCCGCTAATTTTGACTGGCCCCACAGTGCTCTCCACGCACCAAAATCCGATCAATGTTCCTATTCAAACGTTGTGGTGGGGAGACTCACCTCACCCCCGCACCAACGTTGTAATCTACCATCGTGCTTGTTTTCATCTTTGCTTGCTGCTCTGGCCTACCTTCCGTTATTCTTGTAATGTTGGCAATGACTGGTATTCCCTTAACTGTTCCCTTTGGTCCATGCTCCCGCTAATTTTGACAGGCCCCACAGTGCTCTCCACGCACCAAAATCCGATCAATGTTCCTATTCAAACGTTGTGGTGGGGAGACTCACCTCACCCCCACACCAACTTTATAATCTACCCTCGTGCTTGTTTTCATTTTTGCTTGCTGCTCTGGCCTACGTGCTGTTATTCTCGTAATGTTGGCAATGACTTCTATACCCTTACACTGTTCGCTTTGGTCCATGCTCCCGCTAATATTGACTGGCCCCCCAGTGCTCTCCACGCACCAAAATTCGATCAATGTACCTATTCCAACGTTGTGGTGGGGAGACTCACCTCACCCCCCACCAACGTTGTAATCTACCCTCGTGCTTGTTTTCATCTTTGCTTGCTGCTCTGGCCTACCTTCCGTTATTCTTGTAATGTTGGCAATGACTGGTATTCCCTTAAACTGTTCCCTTTGGTCCATGCTCCCGCTAATTTCGACTGGCCCCACAGTGCTCTCGACGCACGAAAATCCGATCAATGTTCCTATTCAAACGTTGTGGTGGGGAGACTCACCTCACCCCCGCACCAACGTTGTAATCTACCCTCGTGCTTGTTTTCATCTTTGCTTGCTGCTCTGGCCTACCTTCCGTTATTCTTGTAATGTTGGCAATGACTGCTATTCCCATAAACTGTTCTCTTTGGTCCATGCTCCCGCTAATTTTGACTGGCCCCACAGTGCTCTCGACGCACGAAAATCCGATCAACGTTCCTATTCAAACGTTGTGGTGGGGAGACTCACCTGACCACCGCACCAACTTTATAATCTACCCTCGTGCTTGTTTTCATCTTTGCTTGCTGCTCTGGCCTACCTGCCGTTATTCTCGTAATGTTGGCAATGACTGGTATTCCCTTAAACTGTTCCCTTTGGTTCATGCTCCCGCTAATTTTGACTGGCCCCACAGTGCTCTCCACGCACCAAAATCCGACCAACGTTCCAATTCAGACGCGTTGGAGGGGACTCTAATCTCACCACCGCACCAGCTTAGTAACCTACCCTCGTGCTTGTTTTCATCTTTGCTTGCTGCTCTGGCCTACCTTCCGTTATTCTTGTAATGTTGGCAATGACTGGTATTCCCTTAAACTGTTCCCTTTGGTCCATGCTCCCGCTAATTTTGACTGGCCCCACAGTGCTCTCGCCGCACGAAAGTCCGATCAACGTTCCCATGCAAACGTTGTGGTGGGGAGACTCACCTCACCCCCGCACCAACTCTTTAATCTACCCTCGTGTTTGTTTTCATCTTTGCTTGCTTCTCTGGCCTGCCTGCCGTTATTCTCGTAATGTTGGCGATGACTGCTATTCCCTTAAACTATTCGCTTTGGTCCATGCTCCCGCTAATTTTGACTGGCCCCACAGTGCTCTCCACGCACCAAAATCCGATCAATGTTCCTATTCAAACGTTGTGGTGGGGAGACTCACCTCACCCCCGCACCAACGTTGTAATCTACCCTCGTGCTTGTTTTCATCTTTGCTTGCTGCTCTGGCCTACCTTCCGTTATTCTTGTAATGTTGGCAATGACTGGTATTCCCTTAAACTGTTCGCTTTGGTCCATGCTCCCGCTAATTTTGACTGGCCCCACAGTGCTCTCCACGCACCAATATCCGATCAATGTTCCTATTCAAACGTTGTGGTGGGGAGACTCACCTCACCCCCGCACCAACGTTGTAATCTACCCTCGTGCTTGTTTTCATCTTTGCTTGCTGCTCTGGCCTACCTTCTGTTATTCTTGTAATGTTGGCAATGACTGCTATTCCCATAAACTGTTCCCTTTGGTCCATGCTCCCGCTAATATTGACTGGCCCCACAGTGCTCTAAAAGCACCAAAATCCGATCAACGTTTCTATTCAAACGTTGTGGTGGGGAGACTCACCTCACCCCCACAAAAACTTTATAATCTACCCTCGTGCTTGTTTTCATTTTTGCTTGCTGCTCTGGCCTACCTGCTTTTATTCTCGTAATGTTGGCAATGACTTCTATACCCTTGAACTGTTCGCTTTGGTCCATGCTCCCGCTAATTTTGACTGGCCCCCCAGTGCTCTCCACGCACCAAAATTCGATCAATGTTCCTATTCAAACGTTGTGGTGGGGAGACTCACCTAACCCCCGCACCAACGTTGTAATCTACCCTCGTGCTTGTTTTCATCTTTGCTTGCTGCTCTGGCCTACCTTCCGTTACTCTTGTAATGTTGGCAATGACTGGTATTCCCTTAAACTGTTCCCTTTGGTCCATGCTCCCGCTAATTTCGACTGGCCCCACAGTGCTCTCGACGCACGAAAATCCGATCAACGTTTCTATTCAATCGTTGTGGTGGGGAGACTCACCTCGTCCCCGCACCAACGTTGTAATCTACCCTCGTGCTTGTTTTCATGTTTGCTTGCTGCTCTGGCCTACCTTCCGTTATTCTTGTAATGTTGGCAATGACTGCTATTCCCTTAAACTGTTCCCTTTGGTCCATGCTCCCGCTAATTTTGACTGGCCCCACAGTGCTCTCGCCGCACGAAAATCCGATCAACGTTCCTATCCAAACGTTGTGGTGGGGAGACTCACCTCACCCCCGCACCAACTCTTTAATCTACCCTCGTGTTTGTTTTCATCTTTGCTTGCTGCTTTGGCCTGCCTGCCGTTATTCTCGTAATGTTGGCGATGACTGCTATTCCCTTAAACTGTTCGCTTTGGTCCATGCTCCCGCTAATTTTGACTGGCACCACAGTGCTCTCCACGCACCAAAATCCGATCAACGTTCCTATTCAAACGTTGTGGTGGGGAGACTCACCTCACCCCCGCACAAACTTTGTAATCTACCCTCGTGCTTGTTTTCATCTTTGCTTCCTGCTCTTTCCTACCTGCCGTTATTCTCGTAATGTTGGCAGTGACTGCTATTCCCTTAAACTGTTCCCTTTGGTCCATGTTCCCGCTAATTTTGACTGGCCCCACAGTGCAATCCACGCACCAAAATCCGATCAACGTTCCTATTCAAACTTTGTGGTGGGGAGACTCACCTCACCCCCGCACCAACTTTGTAATCTACCCTCGTGCTTGTTTTCATCTTTGCTTGCTCCTCTGGCCTACCTGCCGTTATTCTCGTAATGTTGGCAATGACTGCTATTGCCTTAAACTGTTCCATTTGGTCCATGCTCCCGCTAATTTTGACCTGCCCCACAGTGCTCTCCACGCACCAAAATTCGATCAACGTTCCTATTCAAACGTTGTGGTGGGGAGACTCACCTCACACCCGCACCAACATTGTAATCTACCCTCGTGTTTGTTTTCATCTTTGCTTGCAGCTCTGGCCTACCTGCCGTTATTCTCGTAATGTTGGCAGTGACTGCTATTCCCTTAAACTGTTCCCTTTGGTCCACGCTCCCGCTAATTTTGACTGGCCCAACAGTGCTCTCCATGCACCAAAATCCGATCAATGTTCCTATTTAAACGTTGTGGTGGGGAGACTCACCTCACCCCGCACCAACTTTATAATCCACCTTGCGCTTGTTTTCATCTTTGCTTGCTGCTCTGGCCCATCTGCCGTTATTCTCGTAATGTTGGCAGTGACTGCTATTCCCTTAAACTGTTCCCTTTGGTCCATGCTCCCGCTAATTTTGACTGGCCCCACAGTGCTCTCCACGCGTCAAAATCCGACCAACGTTCCACTTCAGACGCGTTGGAGGGGAGACTCATCTCACTTCCTCACCAGCTTTGTAACCTACCCTCGTGCTTATTTTCATCTGTGCTTGCTGCTCTGGCCTACCTGCCGATATTCTCGTAATGTTGGCACTGACTGGTACTCCCTTAAACTGTCCCTTTCGTCCATGCTCCCGCTAATTTTGACTGGCCCCACAGTGCTCTCTACGCGCCAAAATCCTATAAACGTTCCTATTCAGAAGCGTTGGAGGGGAGACTCATTTCAGCCCCGCACCACCATTGTAACCTACCCTCGTGCTTGTTTTCATCTTTCCTTGCTGGTCTGGCCTATCTGCCGTTATTCTCGTAATATTGGCGATGACTGGTAATCCCTTAAACTGTTCCCTTTGGTCCATGTTCCCGTTAATTTTGACTGGTCCCACAGTGCTCTCCACGCACCAAAATCCGCTCAACGTTCTTATTCAAACGTTGTGGTGGGGAGACTCACCTCACCCCCGCAACAACTTTGTAATCTACCCTCGTGCTTGTTTTCATCTTTGCTTGCTGCTCTGGCCTACCTGCCGTGATTCTCGTAATGTTGGCAATGACTGCTATTGCCTTAAACTGTTCCCTTTGGTCCATGCTCCCGCTAATTTTGACTGGCCCCACAGTGCTCTCAACGCACAAAAATCCGATCAACGTTCCTATTCTTACGTTGTGGTGGGGGGACTCACCTCAGCCCCGCACCAACTTTGTAATCTACCCTCGTGCTTGTTTTCATCTTTGCTTGCTGCTATGGCCTACCTGCCGTTATTCTCGTAATGTTGGCAATGACTGCTATTCCGTTAAACTGTTCCCTTTGGTCCATGCTCCCGCTAATTTTGACTGGCCCCACAGTGCTCTCAACGCACCAAAATCCGATCAACGTTCCTATTCTTACGTTGTGGTGGGGAGACTCACCTCAGCCCCGCACCAACTTTGTAATCTTCCCTCGCGCTTGTTTTCATCTTTGCTTGCTGCTCTGGCCTACCTGCCGTTATTCTCGTGATGTTGGCAATGACTGCTATTCCCTTAAACTGTTCCCTTTGGTCCATGCTCCCGCTAATTTTGACTGGCCCCACAGTGCTCTCCACGCGCCAAAATACGACCAACGTTCCTATTCAGACGCGTGAAGGGAGACTCATCTCAGCCCCGCACCAGCTTTGTAACCTACCCTCGTTCTTGTTTTCATCTTTGCTTGCTGCTCTGGCCTACCTGCCGTTATTCTCGTAATGTTGGCAATGACTGCTATTACGTTAAAATGTTCCCTTTGGTCCATGCTCCCGCTAATTTTGACTGGTCCCAAATTGCTCTCCACGCACCACAATCCGATCAACGTTTCTATTCAAACGCTGTGGTGGCGAGATTCACCTCACCCCCACACCAACTTTATAATCTACCCTCGTGCTTGTTTTCATATTTGGTTGGTTGGTTGGTTTGGGGAAGGAGACCAGACAGCGTGGTCATCGGTCTAATCGGATTAGGGAAGGATTGGGAAGGAAGTCGGCCGTGCCCTTTCACAGGAACCAGCCCGGCATTTGCCTGGAGTGATTTAGGGAAATCACGGAAAACCTAAATCAGGATGGCCGGACGCGGGATTGAACCGTTGTCCTCCCGAATGCGAGTCCAGTGTCTAACCACTGCGCCACCCCGCTCGGTTTTCATCTTTGCTTGCTGCTCTGGCCTACCTGCTGTTATTCTCGTAATGTTGGCAATGACTGCTATTCCCTTAAACTGTTCCCTTTCGTCCTTGCTCCCGCTACATTTGACTGGCCCCACAGTGCTCTGCACGCACAAAAATCCGACCAACGTTCCTATTCAGACGCGTTGGAGGGGAGATCATCTCACCCCCGCACCAGCTTTGTAACCTAACCTCGTGCTTGTTTTCATCTTTGCTTGCTGCTCTGACCTACCTGCCGTTATTCTCGTAATGTTGGCAATGACTGCTATTCCCATAAACTGTTCCCTTTGGTCCATGCTCCCGCTAATTTTGACTGGCCCCACAGTGCTCTAAAAGCACCGAAATTCGATCAATGTTTCTTTTCATACGTTGTGGTGGGGAGACTCACCTCACCCCCACACCAACTTTATAATCTACCCTCGTGCTTGTTTTCATTTTTGCTTGCTGCTCTGGCCTACCTGCTGTTATTCTCGTAATGTTGGCAATGACTTCTATACCCTTACACTGTTCGCTTTGGTCCATGCTCCCGCTAATTTTGACTGGCCCCACAGTGCTCTAAAAGCACCAAAATCCGATCAACGTTCCTATTCAAACGTTGTGGTGGGGAGACTCACCTCACCCCCGCACCAACTTTATAATCTCCCCTCGTGCTTGTTTTCATCTTTGCTTGCTGCTCTGGCCTACCTGCCGTTATTCTCGTAATTTTGGCAATGACTGGTATTCCCTTAAACTGTTCCCTTTGGACCATGCTCCCGCTAATTTTGACTGGCCCCACAGTGCTCTCCACGCACCAAAATCCGACCAACGTTCCTATTCAGACGCGTTGGAGGGGACTCTAATCTCACCACCGCACCAACTTTGTAACCTACCCTTGTGCTTGTTTTCATCTTTGCTTGCTGCTCTGGCCTACCTTCCGTTATTCTTGTAATGTTGGCAATGACTGGTATTCCCCTAAACTGTTCCCTTTGGTCCATGCTCCCGCTAATTTTGACTGGCCCCACAGTGCTCTCGCCGCGCGAAAATCCGATCAACGTTCCTATTCAAACGTTGTGGTGGGGAGACTCACCTCACCCCCGCACCAACGTTGTAATCTACCCTCGTGCTTGTTTTCATCTTTGCATGCTGCTCTGGCATACCTGCCGTTATTCTCGTAATGTTGGCAATGACTGGTATTCCCTTAAACTGTTCCCTGTGGTCCATGATCCCGCTAATTTTGACTGGCCCCACAGTGCTCTCCACGCGCCAAAATCCGACCAACGTTTCTATTCGGACGCGTTGGAGGGGAGACTCATCTCACCCCCGCACCAGCATTGTAACCTTCGCTCGTGCTTGTTTTCATCTTTGCTTGCTTTCTGGCCTACCTGCCGTTATTCTCGGAATGTTGGCAATGACTGGTATTCCGTTAAACTGTTCCCTTTGGTCCACGTTCCCGTTAATTTTGACTGGTCACACAGTGCTCTCCATGCACCAAAATATGATCAACGTTCCTATTCAAACGTTGTGGTGGGGGGACTCACCTCAGCCCCGCACCAACTTTGTAACCTACCCTCGTGCTTGTTTTCATCTTTGCTTGCTGCTCTGGCCTACCTGCTGTTATTCTCGTAATGTTGGCAATGACTGCTATTCCCTTAAACTGTTCCCTTTCGTCCTTGCTCCCGCTACATTTGACTGGCCCCACAGTGCTCTGCACGCGCAAAAATCCGACCAACGTTCCTATTCAGACGCGATGGAGGGGAGACTCGTCTCACCCCCGCACCAGAATTGTAACCTAACCTCGTGCTTGTTTTCATCTTTGCTTGCTTTCTGGCCTACCTGCCGTTATTCTCGTAATGTTGGCAATGACTGGTATTCCCTTAAACTGTTCCCTTTGGTCCACGTTCCCGTTAATTTTGACTGGTCACACAGTGCTCTCCATGCACCAAAATATGATCAACGTTCCTATTCAAACGTTGTGGTGGGGGGACTCACCTCAGCCCCGCACCAATTTTGTAACCTACCCTCGTGCTTGTTTTCATCTTTGCTTGCTGCTCTGGCCTACCTGCCGTTATTCTCGTAATGTTGGCAATGACTGCTATTACGTTAAAATGTTCCCTTTGGTCCATGCTCCCGCTAATTTTGACTGGTCCCAAATTGCTCTCCACGCACCACAATCCGATCAACGTTTCTATTCAAACGCTGTGGTGGCGAGATTCACCTCACCCCCACACCAACTTTATAATCTACCCTCGTGCTTGTTTTCATCTTTGGTTGGTTGGTTGGTTTGGGTAAGGAGACCAGACAGCGTGGTCATCGG
Organism: Schistocerca cancellata; assembly: GCF_023864275.1. Lineage (NCBI taxonomy): Eukaryota > Metazoa > Arthropoda > Insecta > Orthoptera > Acrididae > Schistocerca > Schistocerca cancellata. The sequence goes on along the minus strand of NC_064632.1, from coordinate 608,011,772 downwards.
TCTAATCTGATTAGGGAAGGATTGGGAAGGAAGTCGGCCGTGCCCTTTCAGAGGAACCAGCCCGGCATTTGCCTGGAGTGATTTAGGGAAATCACGGAAAACCTAAATCAGGATGCCCGGACGCGGGATTGAACCGTCGTCCTCCCGAATGCGAGTCCAGTGTCTAACCACTGCGCCACCCCGCTCGGTTTTCATCTTTGCTTGCTGCTCTGGCCTACCTGCTGTTATTCTCGTAATGTTGGCAATGACTGCTATTCCCTTAAACTGTTCCCTTTCGTCCTTGCTCCCGCTACATTTGACTGGCCCCACAGTGCTCTGCACGCGCAAAAATCCGACCAACGTTCCTATTCAGACGCGTTGGAGGGGAGACTCATCTCACCCCCGCACCAGCTTTGTAACCTAACCTCGTGCTTGTTTTCATCTTTGCTTGCTGCTCTGACCTACCTGCCGTTATTCTCGTAATGTTGGCAATGACTGCTATTCCCATAAACTGTTCCCTTTGGTCCATGCTCCCGCTAATTTTGACTGGCCCCACAGTGCTCTCCACGCACCTAAATCCGATCAACGTTTCTTTTCAAACGTTGTGGTGGGGAGACTCACCTCACCCCCACACCAACTTTATAATCTACCCTCGTGCTTGTTTTCATTTTTGCTTGCTGCTCTGGCCTACCTGCTGTTATTCTCGTAATGTTGGCAATGACTTCTATACCCTTACACTGTTCGCTTTGGTCCATGCTCCCGCTAATTTTGACTGGCCCCACAGTGCTCTAAAAGCACCAAAATTCGATCAACGTTCCTATTCAAACGTTGTGGTGGGGAGACTCACCTCACCCCCGCACCAACTTTATAATCTCCCCTCGTGCTTGTTTTCATCTTTGCTTGCTGCTCTGGCCTACCTGCCGTTATTCTCGTAATGTTGGCAATGACTGGTATTCCCTTAAACTGTTCCCTTTGGACCATGCTCCCGCTAATTTTGACTGGCCCCACAGTGCTCTCCACGCACCAAAATCCGACCAACGTTCCTATTCAGACGCGTTGGAGGGGACTCTAATCTCACCACCGCACCAACTTTGTAACCTACCCTTGTGCTTGTTTTCATCTTTGCTTGCTGCTCTGGCCTACCTTCCGTTATTCTTGTAATGTTGGCAATGACTGGTATTCCCCTAAACTGTTCCCTTTGGTCCATGCTCCCGCTAATTTTGACTGGCCCCACAGTGCTCTCGCCGCACGAAAATCCGATCACCGTTCCTATTCAAACGTTGTGGTGGGGAGACTCACCTCACCCCCGCACCAACGTTGTAATCTACCCTCGTGCTTGTTTTAATCTTTGCTTGCTGCTGTGGCCTACCTGCCGTTATTCTCGTAATGTTGGCAATGACTGCTATTGCCTTAAACTGTTCCCTTTGGTCCATGCTCTCGCTAATTTTGACTGGCCCCACAGTGCTCTCCACGCACCAAAATCCGATCAACGTTCCTATTCAAACGTTGTCGTGGGGAGACTCACCTCACCCTCGCATCAACTTTGTAATCTACCCTCGTGCTTGTTTTCATCTTTGCTTGCTGCTCTGGCCTACCTGCCGTTATTCTCTTAATGTTGGCAATGACTGCTGCTCCCTTACACTGTTCCCGTTGGTCCATGTTCCCGCTAATTTTGAATAGCCCCACAGTGCTCTCCACGCATCAAAATCCGATCAACGTTCCTATTCAAACGTTGTGTTGCGGAGGCTCACTTCACCCCCCCACCAACTTTGTAATCTACCCTCGTGCTTGTTTTCATCTTTGCTTGCTGCTCTGGCCTACCTGCCGTTATTCCCGTGATGTTGGCAATGACTGCTATTCCCTTAAACTGTTCCCTTTGGTCCATGCTCCCGCTAATTTTGACTGGCCCCACAGTGCTCTCCACGCGCCAAAATACGACCAACGTTCCTATTCAGACGCGTTGGAAGGGAGACTCATCTCACCCCCGCACCAGCTTTGTAACCTACCCTCGTTCTTGTTTTCATCTTTGCTTGCTGCTCTGGCCTACGTGCCGTTATTCTCGTAATGTTGGCAATGACTGCTATTCCCTTAAACTGTCCCTTTCGTCCATGCTCCCGCTAATTTTGACTGGCTCCACAGTGCTCTCCACGCGCCAAAATCCGACCAACGTTTCTATTCGGACGCGTTGGAGGGGAGACTCATCTCACCCCCGCACCAGCTTTGTAAACTACCCTCGTGCTTCTTTTCATCTTTGCTTACTGCTCTGGCCTACCTGCCGTTTTTCTCGTAATGTTGGCACTGACTGCTATTCCCTTAAACTCTTTCCTTTGGTCCATGCTGTCGCTACATTTGACTGGCCCCACAGTGCTCTCCACGCGCCAAAATCCAACCAACGTTCCTATTCAGACGCGTTGGAAGGGAGACTCAACTCATCCCCGCAACAGCATTGTAACCTTCCCTCGTACTTGTTTTCATCTTTGCTTGCTTTCTGGCCTACCTGCCGTTATTCTCGTAATGTTGGGAATGACTGGTATTCCCTTAAACTGTTCCGTTTGGTCCACGTTCCCGTTAATTTTGAATGGGCCCACAGTGCTCTCCACGCACCAAAATATGATCAACGTTCCTATTCAAACGTTGTGGTGGGGAGACTCACCTCAGCCCCGCACCAACTTTGTAGCCTACCCTCGTGCTTGTTTCCATCTTTGCTTGCTGCTCTGGCCTACCTTCCGTTATTCTTGTAATGTTGGCAATGACTGGTATTCCCTTAAACTGTTCCCTTTGGTCCACGTTCCCGTTAATTTTGACTGCTCCCACAGTGCTCTCCACGCACAAAAATCCTATCAACGTTCCTATTCAAACGTTGTGGTGGGGAGACTCACCTGACCCCCGCACCAACTTTATAATCTACCCTCGTGCTTGTTTTCATCTTTGCTTGCTGCTCTGGCCTACCTGCTGTTATTCTCGTAATGGTTGCAATGACTGCTATTCCCTTAAACTGTTCAGTTTCGTCCATGCTCCCGCTACATTTGACTGGCCCCACAGTTCTCTCCACGCGCCAAAATCCGACAACGTTCCTATTCAGACGCGTTGGAGGGGAGACTCATCTCACCACCGCACCAGTTTTGTAACCTACACACATGCTTGTTTTCATCTTTGCTTGCTGCTCTGGCCTACCTGCCGTTATTCTCGTAATGTTGGCAATGACTGGTATTCCCTTAAACTGTTCCCTTTGGTCCATGCTCCCGCTAATTTTGACTGGCCCTACAGTGCTCTCCACGCACCAAAATCCGACCAACGTTCCTATTCAGACGCGTTGGAGGGGACTCTATTCTCACCCCCGCACCAGCTTTGTAACCTACCCTCGTGCTTGTTTTCATATTTGCTTGCTGCTCTGGCCTACCTTCCGTTATTCTTGTAATGTTGGCAATGACTGGTATTCCCTTAAACTGTTCCCTTTGGTCCATGCTCCCGCTAATTTTGACTGGCCCCACAGTGCTCTCGCCGCACGAAAATCCGATCAACGTTCCTATTCAAACGTTGTGGTGGGGAGACTCACCTCACCCCCGCACCAACTTTTTAATCCACCCTCGTGTTTGTTTTCATCTTTGCTTGCTGCTCTGGCCTGCCTGCCGTTATTCTCGTAATGTTGGCGAAGACTGCTATTCCCTTAAACTGTTCGCTTTGGTCCATGCTCCCGCTAATTTTGACTGGCCCCACAGTGCTCTCCACGCACCAAAATCCGATCAATGTTCCTATTCAAATGTTGTGGTGGGGAGACTCACCTCACCCCCGCACCAACGTTGTAATCTACCCTCGTGCTTGTTTTCATCTTTGCTTGCTGCTCTGGCCTACCTGCCGTTATTCTCGTAATGTTGGCAATGACTTCTATTGCCTTAAATTGTTCCCGTTGGTCCATGTTCCCGCTAATTTTGACTGGCCCCACAGTGCTCTCCACGCATCAAAATCCGATCAACGTTCCTATTCAAACGTTGTGTTGGGGAGACTCACCTCACCCCCGCACCAACTTTGTAATCTACCCTCGTGCTTGTTTTCATCTTTGCTTGCTGCTCTGGCCTACCTGCCGTTATTCTTGTAATGTTGGCAATGACTGGTATTCCCTTAAACTGTTCCCTTTGGTCCATGCTCCCGCTAATTTTGACTGGCCCCACAGTCCTCTCCACGCACCAAAATCCGATCAACGTTCCTATTCAAACGTTGTGGTGGGGAGACTCACCTCACCCTCGCATCAACTTTGTAATCTACCCTCGTGCTTGTTTTCATCTTTGCTTGCTGCTCTGGCCTACCTGCCGTTATTCTCTTAATGTTGGCAATGACTGCTACTCCCTTAAACTGTTCCCGTTGGTCCATGTTCCCGCTAATTTTGACTGGCCCCACAGTGCTCTCCACGCATCAAAATCCGATCAACGTTCCTATTCAAACGTTGTGTTGGGGAGACTCACCTCACCTCCGCACCAACTTTGTAATCTACCCTCGTGCTTGTTTTCATCTTTGCTTGCTGCTCTGGCCTACCTGCCGTTATTCTCGTAATGTTGGCAATGACTTGTATTCCCTTAAACTGTTCCCTTTGGTCCATGCTCCCGCTAATTTTGACTGGCCCCACAGTGCTCTCCACGCACCAAAATCCGATCAATGTTCCTATTCAAACGTTGTCGTGGGGAGACTCACCTCACCCCCGCACCAACGTTTTAATCTACCCTCGTGCTTGTTTTCATCTTTGCATGCTGCTCTGGCCTACCTGCCGTTATTCTCGTAATGTTGGCAATGACTGGTATTCCCTTAAACTGTTCCCTTTGGTCCATGATCCCGCTAATTTTGACTGGCCCCACAGTGCTCTCCACGCACCAAAATCCGACCAACGTTCCTATTCAGACGCGTTATAGGGGACTCTCATCTCACCCCCGCACCAGCTTTGTAACCTACCCTCGTGCTTGTTTTCATCTTTGCTTGCTGCTCTGACCTACCTTCCGTTATTCTCGTAATGTTGGCAATGACTGCTATTCCCATAAACTGTTCCTTTTAGTCCATGCTCCCGCTAATTTTGACTGGCCCCACAGTGCTCTCCAAGCACCAAAATCCGATCAACGTTTCTATTCAAACGTTGTGGGGGGAGACTCACCTCACCCCCGCACCAACTTTATAATCTACCCTCGTGCTTGTTTTCATCTTTGCTTGCTGCTCTGGCCTACCTGCCGTTATTCTCGTAATGTTGGCAATGACTGCTATTCCCTTAAACTGTTCCCTTTCGTCCTTGCTCCCGCTATATTTGACTGGCCCCACAGTGCTCTGCACGCGCCAAAATCCGACAAACATTCCTATTCAGACGCGTTGGAGGGGAGACTCATCTCACCCCCGCACCAGCTTTGTAACCTACCCTCGTGCTTGTTTTCATCTTTGCTTGCTGCTCTGGCCTATCTGCCATTATTCTCATAATGTTGGCGATGACTGCTATTCCCTTACACTATTCCCTTTCGTCCAAGCTCCCGCTACATTTGACAGGCCCCACAGTGCTCTCTACGCGCCAAAATCCGACCAACGTTCCTATTGAGACGCGTTGGAGGAGAGCCTCATCTCCCCCCCCACCAGCTTTGTAACCTACCGTTGTGTTTGTTTTCATCTTTGCTTGCTGCTCTGCCCTACCTGCCGTTATTCTCGCAATGTTGGCAATGACTGGTATTCCCTTAAACTGTTCCCTTTGGTCCATGCTCCCGCTAATTTTGACTGGCCCCACAGTGCTCTCCACGCACCAAAATCCGTCAATGTTCCTATTCAAACGTTGTGGTGGGGAGACTCACCTCACCCCCGCACCAACGTTGTAATCTACCCTCGTGCTTGTTTTCATCTTTGCTTGCTGCTCTGGCCTACCTGCCGTTATTCTCGTGATGTTGGCAATGACAGCTGTTCCCTTAAACTGTTCCCTTTGGTCCATGCTCCCGCTAATTTTGACTGGCTCCACAGTGCTCTCCACGCGCCAAAATACGACCAACGTTCCTATTCAGACGCGTTGGAAGGGAGACTCATCTCACCCCCGCACCAGCTTTGTAACTTACCCTCGTGCTTGTTTTCATCTTTGCTTGCTGCTCTGGCCTACTTGCCGTTATTCTTGTAATGTTGGCAATGACAGGTATTCCCTTAAACTTTTCCCTTTGGTCCATGCTCCCACTAATTTTGACTGGCCCCACAGTGCTCTCGACGCACGAAAATCCGATCAACGTTCCTATTCAAACGTTGTGGTGGGGAGACTCACCTCACCCCCGCACCAACTTTTTAATCTACCCTCGTGTTTGTTTTCAAATTTCCTTGCTGCTCTGGCCTGCCTGACGTTATTCTCGTAATGTTGGCAATGACTGCTATTCCCTTAAACTGTTCGCTTTGGTCCATGCTCCCGCTAATTTTGACTGGCCCCACAGTGCTCTCCACGCACCAAAATCCGATCAATGTTCCTATTCAAACGTTGTGGTGGGGAGACTCACCTCACCCCCGCACCAACGTTGTAATCTACCCTCGTGCTTGTTTTCATCTTTGCTTGCTGCTCTGGCCTACCTGCCGTTATTCTCGTAATGTTGGCAATGACTGCTATTGCCTTAAACTTTTCCCTTTGGTCCATGCTCCCGCTAATTCTGACTGGCCCCACAGTGCTCTCCACGCACCAAAATCCGATCAACGTTCCTATTCAAACATTGTGGTGGGGAGACTCACCTCACCCTCGCATCAACTTTGTAATCTACCCTCGTGCTTGTTTTCATCTTTGCTTGCTGCTCTGGCCTACCTGCCGTTATTCTCTTAATGTTGGCAATGACTGCTACTCCCATAAACTGTTCCCGTTGGTCCATGTTCCCGCTAATTTTGACAGGCCCCACAGTGCTCTCCACGCACCAAAATCCGATCAACGTTCCTATTCAAACGTCGTGTTGGGGAGACTCACCTCACCCCCGCACCAACTACCTAACCTTCCCTCGTGCTTGTTTTCATCTTTGCTTGCTTTCTGGCCTACCTGCCGTTATTCTCGTAATGTTGGCAATGACTGGTATTCCCTTAAACTGTTCCTTTGGTCCACATTCCCGTTAACTGGTCCCACAGTGCTCTCCACGCACTAAAATATGATCAACGTTCCTATTCAAACGTTGTGGTGGGGAGACTCACCTCAGACCCGCACCAACTTTGTAACCTACCCTCGTGCTTGTTTTCATCTTTGCTTGCTGCTCTGGCCTACCTGCCGTTATTCTCGTAATGTTGGCAATGACTGCTATTACGTTAAAATGTTCCCTTTGGTCCATGCTCCCGCTAATTTTGACTGGTCCCAAATTGCTCTCCACGCACCAAAATCCGATCAACGTTTCTATTCAAACGCTGTGGTGGGGAGACTCACCTCACCCGCGCACCAACTTTATAATCTACCCTCATGCTTGTTTTCATCTTTGGTTGGTTGGTTGGTTTGGGGAAGGAGACCAGACAGCGTGGTCATCGGTCTCATCGGATTAGGGAAGGATTGGGAAGGAAGTCGGCCGTGCCCTTTCAGAGGAACCATCCCGGCATTTGCCTGGAGTGATTTAGGGAAATCACGGAAAACCTAAATCAGGATGGCCGGATGCGGGATTGAACCGTCGTCCTCCCGAATGCGAGTCCAGTGTCTAACCACAGCGCCACCCCGCTCGGTTTTCATCTTTGCTTGCTGCTCTGGCCTACCTGCTGTTATTCTCGTAATGTTGGCAATGACTGCTATTCCCTTAAACTGTTCCCTTTCGTCCTTGCTCCCGCTATATTTGACTGGCCCCACAGTGCTCTCTAGGCGCCAAAATCCGACCAACGTTCCTATTCAGACGAGTTGGAGGGGAGACTCATCTCACCCCCGCACCAGCTTTGTAACCTACCCTCGTGCTTGTTTTCATCTTTGGTTGGTTGGTTGGTTTGGGGAAGGAGACCAGACAGCGTGGTCATCGGTCTCATCGGATTAGGGAAGGATTGGGAAGGAAGTCGGCCGTGCCCTTTCAAAGGAACCTGCCCAGCATTTGCCTGGAGTGATTTAGGGAAATCACGGAAAACCTAAATCAGTATGGCCGGACGCGGGATTGAACCGTCGTCCTCCCGAATGCGAGACCAGTGTCTAACCACTGCGCCACCCCGCTCGGTTTTCATCTTTGCTTGCTGCTCTGGCCTACCTGCTGTTATTCTCGTAATGTTGGCAATGACTGCTATTCCCTTAAACTGTTCCCTTTGGTCCTTGCTCCCGCTACATTTGACTGGCCCCACAGTGCTCTGCACGCGCAAAAATCCGACCAACGTTCCTATTCAGACGCGTTGGAGGGGAGACTCATCTCATCCCCGCACCAGCTTTGTAACCTACCCTCGTGCTTGTTTTCATATTAGCTTGCTGCTCTGACCTACCTGCCGTTATTCTCGTAATGTTGGCAATGACTGCTATTCCCATAAACTGTTCCCTTTGGTCCATGCTCCCGTTTATTTTGACTGGCCCCACAGTGCTCTCCAAGCTCCAAAATCCGATCAACGTTTCTATTCAAACGTTGTGGTGGGGAGACTCACCTCACCCCCGCACCAACGTTATAATCTACCCTCGTGCTTGTTTTCATCTTTGCTTGCTGCTCTGGCCTACCTGCTGTTATTCTCGTAATGTTGGCAATGACTGCTATTCCCTTAAACTGTTCCCTTTCGTCCTTGCTCCCGCTATATTTGACTGGCCCCACAGTGCTCTGCACGCGCCAAACTCCGACCAACGTTCCTATTCAGACGCGTAGGAGGGGAGACTCATCTCACCCCCGCACCAGCTTTGTGACCTACCCTCGTGCTTGTTTTCATCTTTGCTTGCTACTCTGGCCTACCTGCCGTTATTCTCGTAATGTTGGCAATGACTGCTATTCCCATAAACTGTTCCCTTTGGTCCATGCTCCCGCTACATTTGACAGGCCCCACAGTGCTCTCCACGCGCCAAAATCCGACCAACGTTCCTATTCAGACGCGTTGGAGGAGAGTCTCATCTCCCCCCCCCCCCCCCACCAGCTTTGTAACCTACCCTTGTGTTTGTTTTCATCTTTGCTTGCTGCTCTGGCCTACCTGCCGTTATTCTCGCAATGTTGGCAATGACTGGTATTCCCTTAAACTGTTCCCTTTGGTCCATGCTCCCGCTAATTTTGACTATCCACACAGTGCTCTCCACGCACCAAAATCCGACCAACGTTCCTATTCAGACGCGTTGGGGGGAGTCTCATCTCACCCCCGCACCAGCTTTGTAACCTACCCTTGTGCTTGTTTTCATCTTTGCTTGCTGCTCTGGCCCACCTGCCGTTATTCTCGTAATGTTGGCAGTGACTGGTATTCCCTTAAACTGTTTCCTTTGGTCCATGCTCCCGCTAATTTTGACTGTCCCCAGAGTGCTCTCCACGCACCAAAATCCGATCAACGTTCCTATTCAAACGTTGTGGTGGGGAGACTCACCTCACCCCCGCACCAACTTTGTAATCTACCCTCGTGCTTGTTTTCACCTTTGCTTGCTGCTCTGGCCTACCTGCCGTTATTCTCGTAATGTTATCAATAACTGGTATTCCCTCAAACTGTTTCCTTTGGTCCATGCTCCCGCTTATTTTGACTGGCCCTACAGTGCTCTCCACGCACCAAAATCCGATCAATGTTCCAATTTAGACGCGTTGGAAGGGACACTCACCTCACCTCGCACCAGCTTTGTAACCTACCCTCGTGCTTGTTTTTACCTTTGATTGCTGCTCTGGCCTACCTGCCGTTATTCTCGTAATGTTGGCAGTGACTGGTATTCCCTTAAACTGTTTCCTTTGGTCCATGCTCCCGCTAATTTTGACTGGCCCCAGAGTGCTCTCCACGCACCAAAATCCGATCAACGTTCCTATTCAAACGTTGTGGTGGGGAGATTCACCTCACCCCCGCACCAACTTTGTAATCTATCCTCGTGCTTGTTTTAATCTTTGCTTGCTGCTGTGGCCTACCTGCAGTTTCTCTCGTAATGTTGGCAATGACTGGTATTCCCTTAAACTGTTTCCCTTGGTCCATGCTCTTGCTTATTTTGACTGGCCCTACAGTGCTCTCCACGCGCCAAAATCCGACCAACGTTCCTATTCAGACGCGTTGGAGGGGAGACTCATCTCACCCCCGCACCAGCTTTGTAACCTACCCTCGTGCTAGCTTTCATCTTTGCTTGCTGCTCTGGCCTACCTGCCGTTATTCTCCTAATGTTGGCAATGACTGCTATTCCCTTAAACTGTTTCCTTTGGTCCATGCTCCCGCTACATTTGACTGGCCCCACAGTGCTCTGCTCGCGCCAAAATCCGACCTACGTTCCTACTTAGACGCGTTGGAGGGGAGACTCATTTCACCCCCGCACCAGCTTTGTAACCTACCCTCGTGCTTGTTTTCATCTTTGCTTGCTGCTCTGGCCTACCTGCCGTTATTCTCGTAATGTTGGCAATGACTGCTATTCCCTTAAACTGTTTCCTTTGGTCCATGCTCCCGCTAATTTTGACTGTCCCCAGAGTGCTCTCCACGCGCCAAAATCCGACCAACGTTCCTATTCAGACGCGTTGGAGGGAAGACTCATCTCACGCCCGCACCAGCTTTGTAACCTACCCTCGTGCTTGTTTTCATCTTTGCTTGCTGCTCCGGCCTACCTGCCGTTATTCTCGTAATGTTGGCAATAACTGGTATTCCCTTAAACTGTTTCCTTTGGTCCATGCTCCCGCTTATTTTGACTGGCCCCACAGTGCTCTCCACGCGCCAAAATCCGACCAACGTTCCAATTTAGACGCGTTGGAAGGGAGACTCATCTCACCTCGCACCAGCTTTGTAACCTACCCTCGTGCTTGTTTTTACCTTTGATTGCTGCTCTGGCCTACCTGCCGTTATTCTCGTAATGTTGGCAGTGACTGGTATTCCCTTAAACTGTTTCCTTTGGTCCATGCTCCCGCTAATTTTGACTGGCCCTACAGTGCTCTCCACGCACCAAAATCCGATCAATGTTCCTATTCAAACGTTGTGGTGGGGGGACTCACCTCACCCACGCACCAGCTTTGTAACCTACCCTCGTGCTTGTTTTCATCTTTGCTTGCTGCTGTGGCTTACCTGCCGTTATTCTCGTAATGTTGGCAATGACTGGTATTCTCTTTAACTGTTCCCTTATGTCCATGCTCCCGTTAATTTTGACTGGTCCCACAGTGCTCTCCACGCACCAAAATCCGATCAACGTTCCTATTCAAACGTTGTGGTAGGGAGACTCACCTCACCCCCGCACCAACTTTGTAATCTAGCCTCGTGCTTGTTTTCATCTTTGCTTGCTGCTCTGGCCTACCTGCCGTTATTCTCGTAGTGTTGCCAATGACTGCTATTCCCTTAAACTGTTCCCTTTGGTCCATGCTCCCGCTAACTTTGACTGGCCCCACAGTGCTCTCCACGCGCCAAAATCCGACCAACGTTCCTATTCTGACGCGTTGGAGGGGAGACTCATCTCACCCCCGCACCAGCTTTGTAACCTACCCTCGTGCTTGTTTTCATCTTTGCTTGCTGCTCTGGCCTACCTGCCGTTATTCTCGTAATGTTGGCAATGACTGCTATTCCCTTAAACTGTTTCCTTTGGTCCATGCTCCCGCTACATTTGACGGGCCCCACAATGCTCTCCATGCGCCAAAATCCGACCAACTTTCCTGTTCAAACGTTGTGGTGGGGAGACTCACCTCACCCCCGCAACAACTCTGTAATCTACCCTCGTGCTTGTTTTCATCTTTGCTTGCTGCTCTGGCCTACCTGCCGTTTTTCTCGTAATGTTGGCAATGACTGCTATTCCCTTAAATTGTTCCCTTTCGTCCACCCTCCCACTACATTTGACTGGCCCCACAGTGCTCTGCACGCGCCAAAATCCGACCAACGTTCCAATTTAGACGCGTAGGAAGGGAGACTCATCTCACCTCGCACCAGCTTTGTAACCTACCCTCGTGCTTGTTTTTCCCTTTGCTTGCTGCTGTGGCCTACCTGCCGTTATTCTCGTAATGTTGGCAATAACTGGTATTCCCTTAAACTGTTTCCTTTGGTCCATGCTCCCGCTAATTTTGACTGGCCCCACAGTGCTCTCCACGCGCCAAAATCCGACCAACGTTCCGATTCAGACGCGTTGGAGGGAAGACTCATCTCACCCCCGCACCAGCTTAGTAACCTACCCTCGTGCTTGTTTTTACCTTTGCTTGCTGCTTTGGCCTACCTGCCGTTATTCTCGTAATGTTGGCAATAACTGGTATTCCCTTAAACTGTTTCCTTTGGTCCATGCTCCCGCTAATTTTGACTGGCCCCACAGTGCTCTCCACGCGCCAAAATCCGACCAATGTTCCGATTCAGACGCGTTGGAAGGAAGACTCGTCTCACCCCCGCACCAGCTTTGTAACCTACCCTCGTGCTTGTTTTCATCTTTGCTTGCTGCTCCGGCCTACCTGCCGTTATTCTCGTAATGTTGGCAATAACTGGTATTCCCTTAAACTGTTTCCTTTGGTCCATGCTCCCGCTTATTTTGACTGGCCCCACAGTGCTCTCCACGCGCCAAAATCCGACCAACGTTCCAATTTAGACGCGTTGGAAGGGAGACTCATCTCACCTCGCACCAGCTTTGTAACCTACCCTCGTGCTTGTTTTTACCTTTGATTGCTGCTCTGGCCTACCTGCCGTTATTCTCGTAATGTTGGCAGTGACTGGTATTCCCTTAAACTGTTTCCTTTGGTCCATGCTCCCGCTAATTTTGACTGGCCCCAGAGTGCTCTCCACGCACCAAAATCCGACCAACGTTCCTATTCAAACGTTGTGGTGGGGAGACTCACCTCACCCCCGCACCAACTTTGTAATCTATCCTCGTGCTTGTTTTAATCTTTGCTTGCTGCTGTGGCCTACCTGCCGTTTCTCTCGTAATGTTGGCAATGACTGGTATTCCCTTAAACTGTTTCCCTTGGTCCATGCTCTTGCTTATTTTGACTGGCCCCACAGTGCTCTCCACGCGCCAAAATCCGACCAACGTTCCGATTCAGACGCGTTGGAGGGAAGACTCATCTCACCCCCGCACCAGCTTTGTAACCTACCCTCGTGCTTGTTTTTACCTTTGCTTGCTGCTGTGGCCTACCTGCCGTTATTCTCGTAATGTTGGCAATAACTGGTATTCCCTTAAACTGTTTCCTTTGGTCCATGCTCCCGCTAATTTTGACTGGCCCCACAGTGCTCTCCACGCGCCAAAATCCGACCAACGTTCCGATTCAGATGCGTTGGAGGGAAGACTCATCTCACCCCCGCACCAGCTTTGTAACCGACCCTCGTGCTTGTTTTCATCTTTGCTTGCTGCTCCGGCCTACCTGCCGTTATTCTCGTAATGTTGGCAATAACTGGTATTCCCTTAAACTGTTTCCTTTGGTCCATGCTCCCGCTTATTTTGACTGGCCCCACAGTGCTCTCCACGCGCCAAAATCCGACCAACGTTCCAATTTAGACGCGTTGGAAGGGAGACTCATCTCACCTCGCACCAGCTTTGTAACCTACCCTCGTGCTTGTTTTTACCTTTGATTGCTGCTCTGGCCTACCTGCCGTTATTCTCGTAATGTTGGCAGTGACTGGTATTCCCTTAAACTGTTTCCTTTGGTCCATGCTCCCGCTAATTTTGACTGGCCCCAGAGTGCTCTCCACGCACCAAAATCCGATCAACGTTCCTATTCAAACGTTGTGGTGGGGAGACTCACCTCACCCCCGCACCAACTTTGTAATCTATCCTCGTGCTTGTTTTAATCTTTGCTTGCTGCTGTGGCCTACCTGCAGTTTCTCTCGTAATGTTGGCAATGACTGGTATTCCCTTAAACTGTTTCCCTTGGTCCATGCTCTTGCTTATTTTGACTGGCCCCACAGTGCTCTCCACGCGCCAAAATCCGACCAACGTTCCTATTCAGACGCGTTGGAGGGGAGACTCATCTCACCCCCGCACCAGCTTTGTAACCTACCCTCGTGCTAGCTTTCATCTTTGCTTGCTGCTCTGGCCTACCTGCCGTTATTCTCCTAATGTTGGCAATGACTGCTATTCCCTTAAACTGTTTCCTTTGGTCCATGCTCCCGCTACATTTGACTGGCCCCACAGTGCTCAGCTCGCGCCAAAATCCGACCTACGTTCCTACTCAGACGCGTTGGAGGGGAGACTCATTTCACCCCCGCACCAGCTTTGTAACCTACCCTCGTGCTTGTTTTCATCTTTGCTTGCTGCTCTGGCCTACCTGCCGTTATTCTCGTAATGTTGGCAGTGACTGGTAATCCCTTAAACTGTTTCCTTTGGTCCATGCTCCCGCTAATTTTGACTGGCCCTACAGTGCTCTCCACGCACCAAAATCCGATCAATGTTCCTATTCAAACGTTGTGGTGGGGGGACTCACCTCACCCACGCACCGGCTTTGTAACCTACCCTCGTGCTTGTTTTCATCTTTGCTTGCTGCTGTGGCTTACCTGCCGTTATTCTCGTAATGTTGGCAATGACTGGTTTTCTCTTAAACTGTTCCCTTATTTCCATGCCTGCGTTAATTTTGACTGGTCCCACAGTGCTCTCCACGCACCAAAATCCGATCAACGTTCCTATTCAAACGTTGTGGTGGGGAGACTCACCTCACCCCCGCACCAACTTTGTAATCTAGCCTCGTGCTTGTTTTCATCTTTGCTTGCTACTCTGGCCTACCTGCTGTTATTCTCGTAGTGTTGCCAATGACTGCTATTCCCTTAAACTGTTCCCTTTGGTCCATGCTCCCGCTAACTTTGACTGGCCCCACAGTGCTCTCCACGCGCCAAAATCCGACCAACGTTCCTATTCTGACGCGTTGGAGGGGAGACTCATCTCACCCCGCACCAGCTTTGTAACCTACCCTCGTGCTTGTTTTCATCTTTGCTTGCTGCTCTGGCCTACCTGCCGTTATTCTCGTAATGTTGGCAATGACTGCTTTTCCCTTAAACTGTTTCCTTTGGTCCATGCTCCCGCTACATTTGACGGGCCCCACAATGCTCTCCATGCGCCAAAATCCGACCAACGTTCCTGTTCAGACGTTGTGGTGGGGAGACTCACCTCACTCCCGCAACAACTCTGTAATCTACCCTCGTGCATGTTTTCATCTTTGCTTGCTGCTCTGGCCTACCTGCCGTTATTCTCGTAATGTTGGCAATAACTGCTATTGCCTTAAACTGTTCCCTTTAGTCCATGCTCCCGCTAATTTTGACTGGCCCCACAGTGCTCTCCACGCACCAAATTCCGATCAACGTTCCTATTCAAACGTTGTGGTGGGGAGACTCACCTCCCCCGCACCAACTTTGTAATCTACCCTCGTGCTTGTTTTAATCTTTGCTTGCTGCTGTGGCCTACCTGCCGTTATTCTCGTAATGTTGGCAATGACTGCTATTCCCTTAAACTGTTTGCTTTGGTCCATGCTCCCGTTAATTTTGACTGGCTCTACAGTGCTCTCCACGCACCAAAATCCGATCAATGTTCCTATTCAAACGTTGTGGTAGGGGGACTCACCTCACCCCCGCACCAACTTTGTAATCTACCCTCGTGCTTGTTTTCATCTTTGCTTGCTGCTCTGGCCTACCTGTCGTTATTCTCGTAATGTTGGCAATGACTGCTATTTCCTTAAACTGTTTCCCTTGGTCCATGCTCCCGCTACATTTGACTGGCCCCACAGTGCTCTCCACGCGCCAAAATCCGACCAACGTTCCTATTCAGATGCGTTGGAGGGGAGACTCATCTTACCCCTGCACCAGCTTTGTAACCTACCCTCGTGCTTGTTTTCATCTTTGCTTGCTGCTCTGGCCTACCTGCCGTTATTCTCGTAATGTTCTCAATGACTGGTATTCCCTTAAACTGTTTCCTTTGGTCCATGCTCCCGCTAATTTTGACTGGCCCTACAGTGCTCTCCACGCACCAAATTCCGATCAACGTTCCTATTCAAACGTTGTGGTGGGGAGACTCACCTCCCCCGCACCAACTTTGTAATCTACCCTCGTGCTTGTTTTAATCTTTGCTTGCTGCTGTGGCCTACCTGCCGTTATTCTCGTAATGTTGGCAATGACTGCTATTCCCTTAAACTGTTTCCTTTGGTCCATGCTCCCGTTAATTTTGACTGGTCCCACAGTGCTCTCCACGCACCAAAATCCGATCAACGTTCCTATTCAAACGTTGTGGTGGGGAGACTCGCCTCACCCCCGCACCAACTTTGTAATCTAGCCTCGTGCTTGTTTTCATCTTTGCTTGCTGCTCTGGCCTACCTGCCGTTAGTCTCGTAGTGTTGCCAATGACTGCTATTCCCTTAAACTGTTCCCTTTGGTCCATGCTCCCGCTAACTTTGACTGGCCCCACAGTGCTCTCCACGCGCCAAAATCCGACCAACGTTCCTATTCTGACGCGTTGGAGGGGAGACTCATCTCACCCCCGCACCAGCTTTGTAACCTACCCTCGTGCTTGTTTTCATCTTTGCTTGCTGCTCTGGCCTACCTGCCGTTATTCTCGTAATGTTGGCAATGACTGCTATTCCCTTAAACTCTTCCCTTTGGTCCATGCTCCCGCTAACTTTGACTGGCCCCACAGTGCTCTCCACGCGCCAAAATCCGACCAACGTTCCTATTCTGACGCGTTGGAGGGGAGACTCATCTCACCCCCGCACCAGCTTTGTAACCTACCCTCGTGCTAGCTTTCATCTTTGCTTGCTGCTCTGGCCTACCTGCCGTTATTCTCGTAATGTTGGCAATGACTGCTATTCCCTTAAACTGTTTCCTTTGGTCCATGCTCCCGCTAATTTTGACTGGCCCTACAGTGCTCTCCACGCACCAAATTCCGATCAACGTTCCTATTCAAACGTTGTGGTGGGGAGACTCACCTCCCCCGCACCAAATTTGTAATCTACCCTCGTGCTTGTTTTAATCTTTGCTTGCTGCTGTGGCCTACCTGCCGTTATTCTCGTAATGTTGGCAATGACTGCTATTCCCTTAAACTGTTTCCTTTGGTCCATGCTCCCGTTAATTTTGACTGGTCCCACAGTGCTCTCCACGCACCAAAATCCGATCAACGTTCCTATTCAAACGTTGTGGTGGGGAGACTCACCTCACCCCCGCACCAACTTTGTAATCTAGCCTCGTGCTTGTTTTCATCTTTGCTTGCTGCTCTGGCCTACCTGCCGTTATTCTCGTAGTGTTGCCAATGACTGCTATTCCCTTAAACTGTTCCCTTTGGTCCATGCTCCCGCTAACTTTGACTGGCCCCACAGTGCTCTCCACGCGCCAAAATCCGACCGACGTTCCTATTCTGACGCGTTGGAGGGGAGACTCATCTCACCCCCGCACCAGCTTTGTAACCTACCCTCGTGCTTGTTTTCATCTTTGCTTGCTGCTCTGGCCTACCTGCCGTTATTCTCGTAATGTTGGCAATGACTGCTATTCCCTTAAACTGTTTCCTTTGGTCCATGCTCCCGCTACATTTGACGGGCCCCACAATGCTCTCCATGCGCCAAAATCCGACAAACGTTCCTGTTCAAACGTTGTGGTGGGGAGACTCACCTCACCCCCGCAACAACTCTGTAATCTACCCTCGTGCATGTTTTCATCTTTGCTTGCTGCTCTGGCCTACCTGCCGTTATTCTCGTAATGTTGGCAATAACTGCTATTGCCTTAAACTGTTCCCTTTAGTCCATGCTCCCGCTAATTTTGACTGGCCCCACAGTGCTCTCCACGCACCAAATGCCGATCAACGTTCCTATTCAAACGTTGTGGTGGGGAGACTCACCTCCCCCGCACCAACTTTGTAATCTACCCTCGTGCTTGTTTTAATCTTTGCTTGCTGCTGTGGCCTACCTGCCGTTATTCTCGTAATGTTGGCAATGACTGCTATTCCCTTAAACTGTTTCCTTTGGTCCATGCTCCCGTTAATTTTGACTGGCCCTACAGTGCTCTCCACGCACCAAAATCCGATCAATGTTCCTATTCAAACGTTGTGGTAGGGGGACTCACCTCACCCCCGCACCAACTTTGTAATCTACCCTCGTGCTTGTTTTCATCTTTGCTTGCTGCTCTGGCCTACCTGTCGTTATTCTCGTAATGTTGGCAATGACTGCTATTTCCTTAAACTGTTTCCCTTGGTCCATGCTCCCGCTACATTTGACTGGCCCCACAGTGCTCTCCACGCGCCAAAATCCGACCAACGTTCCTATTCAGATGCGTTGGAGGGGAGACTCATCTTACCCCTGCACCAGCTTTGTAACCTACCCTCGTGCTTGTTTTCATCTTTGCTTGCTGCTCTGGCCTACCTGCCGTTATTCTCGTAATGTTCTCAATGACTGGTATTCCCTTAAACTGTTCCCTTTGGTCAATGCTCCCGTTAATTTTGACTGGCCCCACAGTGCTCTCCACGCACCAAAATCCGATCAACGTTCCTATTCAAACGTTATGGTGCGGAGACTCACCTCACCCCCGCACCAACTTTGTAATCTACCCTCGTGCTTGTTTTCATCTTTGCTTGCTGCTCTGGCCTACCTGCCGTTATTCTCGTAATGTTCTCAATGACTGGTATTCCCTTAAACTGTTCCCTTTGGTCAATGCTCCCGTTAATTTTGACTGGCCCCACAGTGCTCTCCACGCACCAAAATCCGATCAACGTTCCTATTCAAACGTTATGGTGCGGAGACTCACCTCACCCCCGCACCAACTTTGTAATCTACCCTCGTGCTTGTTTTCATCTTTGCTTGCTGCTCTGGCCTACCTGCCGTTATTCTCGTAATGTTGGCAATGACTGCTATTCCCTTAAACTGTTTCCTTTGGTCCATGCTCCCGCTATATTTGACTGGCCCCACAGTGCTGTCCACGCGCCAAAATCCGACCAACGTTCCTATTCAGACGCGTTGGAGGGGAGACTCATCTCACCCCCGCACCAGCTTTGTAACCTACCTTCGTGCTTGTTTTCATCTTTGCTTTCTGCTCTGACCTACCTGCCGTTATTCTCGTAATGTTGGCAATGACTGCTGTCCCTTAAACCAGGGCTTAACAACTGGCCGGTTTTGAGCGCGAGTACTCGCGTCTGCTCAGGCACGTGCTCGCGAGCAGGCGCAAGGTTGTTGAGTATGGTAGGAGGGGTGAGGGGGGAAATGCACACGCACGTTTGAATAGGGCCGCTGCGTGCCTATTGAATTCGCGCCGACTGTATAACGTTTAAAGTACTACGATCAGCTCTAACAGTCACTTCGCTGGTTAATAATCATGTCAAGTCGCCGTTGTGTAACCCCAACCATGCTTTCGCAGTTCAACCCCCATTGGGAGGAATTTTTCTTTTTACAGAAAAAGATTGTGTTGCAAAATGTTTAGTATGTCACAAAACGCTGAATTCTTTTACGAAATTTAATTTGCAGCGACAATATACGTCGTACCACGCGAAAGGCTACGGACGTGGAAAATGTGATGGACCAGATCGCGCACAGGAAGTTATTAAACTTAAAAGGTAGCTATCCGAAGAAGATCTGGACGACGAAGAAAAATCAACTGAGGCAGCTCTCAGAGTGAGTTACAAAATTGCTTTGCTTTTAGCAAAATCCCTGCGCCCCTGCACTGATGGCGATTTAATAAAATAATGTTTGGTTGTTGCAACGGAACATTTGTGTGCATGTCAAGTTGAACAGTTTCGAATTGTGCCATTATCTAACATGACCATTATGCGTCGCATACAGGACATGGCAGACGACGTCCAGAGCCAGCTTGCAAATATCTGTAAAGATTTTATGGCGTATTCTCTAGGTCTGGACGAAAGAGTTGATATCACTGGAACAGCGCAGCCTGCCATATTTATAAAGGTGTTAATAGAGATCTTCAGGTGAGGGAGGAGCTCCTCGATGTAGTAGCCATGAAGAACACTACAACTGGAGGTGATATTTTAAGTAGTGTTGAAGAAAGTGTTGAAAATATAGGATTGTCGTGGAATTCTTTGGTTTCAGTGTCTACAAATGGTAGAGGCATACACTAAGCTAATATAATTATGTGGCACGTGTACATTCTCCTTTATTTGTTTCATTTGTCGCAGAAATAATTCGTGAGTGATATGCCTGCAGGCAGCCGCGGATTTACATTGACTGGCGGCAGCTGTTGTGTACCCCAAATGACTCTCCCCACTCTCCGCTCTGGTCCGGTAGTGGGGGTAGCGTGCTCGCGCTGCTCCGTGCTCGCGCCTTGCTGCTCACAGCTTGCTCCGCGAGCACGTATGTTGTGAAGCCCTGCCTTAAACTGTTCCCTTTGGTCCATGCTCCCGCTACATTTGACTGGCCCACAGTGCTCTCCACGCGCCAAAATCCGAGCAACGTTCCTATTAAGACGTGTTGGTGGAGACTCACCTCACCCCCGCACCAGGTTTGTAACCTACCCTCGTGGTTGTTTTCAACTTTCCTTGCTGCTCTGGCCTACCTGCCGCTATTCTCGTAATGTTGGCAATGACTACTATTCCCTTAAACTGTTTCCTTTGGTCCATGCTCCCGCTACATTTGACTGGCCCCACAGTACTCTCCACACGCCAAATCCAACCATCGTTCCTATTCAGATGCGGTGGTGGGGAGACTCACCTCAACCCTGCAACAGCTTTGTAACCTACCCTCGTGTCTCCTTTCATCTTTGCATGCTGCTCTGGATTACTTGCCGTTATTCTCGTAATGTTGGCAATGAGTGGTATTCCCTTAAACTGTTCCCTTTGGTCCACGCTCCCGCTAATTTTGACTGGCCCCACAGTGCTCTCCACGCGCCAAAATCCGACCAACGTTCCTATTCAGACGCGTCGGAGGTGAGACTCACCTCAACCGTGCACCAGCTTTGTAACCTAACCTCGTGGTTGTTTTCATCTTTGCTTGCTGCTCTGGCCTACCTGCCGTTATTCTCATAATGTTGGCAGTGACTGCTATTCCCTTAAACTGTTCCTTTTGGTCCACGCTCTTGCTACATTTGACTGGCCCCACTGTGTTCTCCACGCCCCAAAATCCGACCAACGTTCCTATTCAGACGCGGTGGTGGGGAGACTCACCTCACCCCCGCACCAGCTTTGTAACCTACCCTCGTGTTTGTTTTCACCTTTGCTTGCTGCTCTGGGCTACCTGCCGTTACTCTTGTAATGTTGGTAATGGCTGCTATTCTCTTAAACTGTTCCCTTTGGTCCACGCTGCCACTACATTTGACTTCCATTCATACCCATGTACACTCATACAGGATGGAACAAGGAGTATACATATAAACGGCGTGTGACCTCTTTGTGAAATGAAAGGAAATAAACAAATGCGTCAAATATTCCTTTCACCCAGCGAAGTATTGAAGCTGCTAGCAATCAAAGAAATGCTTGTATCTCGATATAGAAAACATAATTACTTCCTACTGTAACGAGGCAAAACGAAAGTAACGCCTCAATGGGACGACCTCATAAATTAAGCCACAGGATGGCAGAGGTAGATTTATTATAAATAATTAAAGAAGTGTAATTCACCCATGTTGCTTTGGAAACCCGAGTCTCATCGGTTACTGAATACTGTTCATCAAACTGAGATCTTCACCAAGTTTTATTCTGTGATTAGGAAGAAAAAGTATAAAATCAGCCAGGTGTGATGCTCCTCGAGTAAAGCCGCAACAGACGAGTGCGACTGGCCGTGTGGCAGGTGAGGCCGTGGCGGGTGCTGGCGCTGGAGCTGCGTCTGCTGGTCGTGCTGCCCACCCCGGCCGTCACCGCCGTGACTCTGCTGCTGCAGTTCCGGCAGCGCAGTGCGGCGGCGGCGGCGGCGGACGGCCTCCTGCACGAGGGCGCGCCCGCGTGACCGCCGCCGGCTCCTCAGTAAGCAGCGCCACCGACAGCGTATGTGCCAGTTACACTGAAGCGCCAGAGAAACTGCTACAGGCATGCGTATTCAAATACAGACATATGTAAACAGGCAGAATACGGTGTTGCGGTCAGCAACGCCTATGTAAAAAAAGTGTCAGGTGCAGTTGCTAGTGCGGTTACTGCTGCTGCAATGCGGGTTATCAAGATTAGAGTTTGAACGCGATATTATAGTCGGTGCACGAGCGATGGGTCACGGCGTCTCCGAGGTAGTGATCAGTGGGGATTTACTCGTACGACCATTTTACGACTGCACCGTGAATATCAGGAATCCGGTAAAACATAAAATCTCAGACATGCCTGTGGCCGAAAAAAGATCCTGCAAGAACGGGAGTAACGACGACTGAAGAGAATCGTTCAACGTCACAGAAGTGCAGCCCTTCCACAAACTGCTGCATATTTCAATGCTGACAAGTGTCAGTGTAAACACCACTTAACGAAACATCATCTGTGTGGGCTTTCGGAGCCAAAGGTCACTCGTGTACCCTTGGTGACTGCACAACACAAAGCTTTACGCCTCGCTTGGGCCCGTCAACGCGACATTGGACTCTTGATAACTGGAAACATGTTGCCTGGTCGGACGAGTCTCGGTTCAAATTGTATCGTGCGGATGGACGTGTACGGGGGTGGTGACAACCTCACGAATCCGTGGACCCTGCATATCAGCAGGGGTCTGATCAGGCTGACGCTCTGTAATGGTGTGGGGCGTGTGCAGTTGGAGTGATATGGGACCCCTGATGCGTCTGCATACGACTCTGACAAGTACATAAGCATCCTCTCTGATCCCTTCATCCATTCATGTCCATTGTGCATTCCAACAGACTTGGGCAATTCCAGTACAACAATGCGACACCCCACACGTCCAGAATTGCTACAGAGTGGCTCCAGGAACACTTTTCTGAGTTTAAACACTTCCGCTGGCCACCAGACTCTCCAGTCATGAAGGTTACTGATCATATCTGGATCGCCTTGCAACGTGCTTTTCAGAAGGAACCCCCTCCCCTCGTACTTTTACGGATTTATGGACAACCCTGAAGGAGTCACGGGGTCAGTTCCCTCAAGCCCGGCTTCAGACAGTCGAGTCCACGCCA
Organism: Schistocerca cancellata; assembly: GCF_023864275.1. Taxonomy (NCBI): domain Eukaryota; kingdom Metazoa; phylum Arthropoda; class Insecta; order Orthoptera; family Acrididae; genus Schistocerca; species Schistocerca cancellata. The sequence continues at coordinate 607,988,780 of NC_064632.1, read as the reverse complement.
AGTCGTGTTGCGGCATTTCTGCGTGCTCGCCGGGGCCCTACACGATATTAAACAGCTGTACCAGTTTCTTTGGCTCTTCGGTGTAAGTTCGAATAATATTTAATAAATGTTGAGCATAGTAGGAAATAAACAAAAGTGAACTGGTTCGCTTAACTTGAAAGTAATCAAATGAAAAGGTTCAGTGAAATAGGGTCAGTTCTAGGATGGCGAAATAACAGCTTTTCTGGAAATTGTCTTAATTGATTAATTATGTCATTTTATGCTCCTAAGAAGCTTTTTCTCCTCTTGAATGTCAGTATTCTTTTACAAAACGGAAATGAAGTTGAAATAATTTGATAGCCTGTAAATCCCTCCATTCGAGTCATGTGATGCGTGTGACGTCACTACCTAGCACGCTGCTCCTACTGCCGTAATGCTAATTCATAGTGATGTCGACTGTGGTGATGTCTTGTTTTGGAATTTGTTGTGTTGTTGTTGTGGTCTTCTGTCTAAAGACTGGTTTGATTCAGCTCTCCATGTTACTCTATAGTCTATCCTGTGCAAGCTTCAACATATTCGAGTAACTAATACATCCTAATTTGGAATTTACGTTTTGGGAAATGAGTTACAAATGGTGTGTAGTAGCATACTGTACAAATACATCCAAAAATACTCCTGAAAAGTTGTTTTTGAGTTTTCCAGAATATGGTTACACCGTACCAGAAAATTTGCACCACGTTCGAGGCACAAGTTTACTAACTTCATCAAAAATTTGTTGCACTGTGAAGTTAACATTAGTTTACCTCCGAGATATGATTTCCCGCTGTTACAAGGAAGGTCAGCGTCATTCAAAAAAATTAAACTCTTAGAGGGAAGTGTCGCTTTACCCAACTTTACATACATTATTCGGTAGCTCAGTTGACAGCCGGCACGGTAGGTTAGCGTGTTCGGTCACTGTAATAAAAAAACTGAGTAAAGGAATCAACGTCTTATGACGTCCGCCCAGACCAAACGCAACGAACAATATTGAACAAAATGAAAAAAAACCACACAGCTGGGTACTTTCTGTAATAAAAAACTGAGAGTAAGGATCAACAACGAACTTCAACGGATGTCATGTGACGTCCGCTACGACCAAACACAACGAACAGCAACGAAAAAAAAAATCAAAGGAAAAAAACCTCTGTTAGAACGGTGGACTCCCGAAAATTTTAAGGACGTTGTCTTTAAACTGCTGGTTCGAATCCAACCCGAACGAATATTTTAACATATTTGTAAACGACTCTTACACTACTCTCAATGAAAACCAAATGACAATTACAAAACTTCACTACACCGATCAGAAACAGAATGTTATTGTGTTTTCCTTGCTGTTTACATGAACTTACATTTGCCTTCGCTGTTCACATATGTCAAGTCCAAGAAGATATTTTCGAGTTAATTTGACCACAAACTTTTTGCTTTATTAGAAACAATGTTTTTTATCTTAATACTGTCCAGCTAGGATCCCTTTTGTGTAAACTTTTTAAGTTTCATCATATTCCATAACGAAGAATTAAGTCTGCTTCAGACACTGATGTTGGCTTATATTCACAAACGTCACAGCCATACATGTACGGTGATATCTTTACTACTAGCAATGCTTTCCAGAAAAGTAAATTGCTTGTTCTCAAAGTAAATGCATTTATCCTCTGTTGTCCATTTCTCAGTCTGAGGTTAATGTGAAGCTACATATACCACATCCCACCATCGAAACAACTGCTACAGTGAGTTTTTGCTAACTCTATTTTCGTATTTCTTGTAAAACGTTTAAAATATTTGAGGCTTGCTCGTTGAAGATGTGACGTCTTTCTCTCCAGTCCGTTGCACCACGGATGGTCCGCCCGGAGGTGTCTCCTCTTCTGTGGAGGAGATCAGCACTAAGACTTACCTAGAATAATTTTATTGTGCTTTGAGTCGTAGCTCATGACCGATAGTCGGCAATCATGTTATAACATAATGACCCATTTGCAAAAGGTCTACAGTTCCATAGTTTTGAGCGAGTTCAGTAATGTTGCAGAGAGCAGGGAAAAGGAAGTCCGCTGCACATAATTCCGCTCTAAATGGGTGGAACATAATCGCATCACGCCGCGCAAGGTTTCCACTAGTAGCATTCACAAAATTCCTTTCTATTGTTACTTAAAAGTTGTAACTCTGTTTTCCATCACTTAATAGCTAAAACGTTTGCAGAAAAGGTATATGAAAGCCTCGTTGGTAGAGCACTTGCCCGCGAAAGGCAAAGGTCCTGAGTTCGAGTCTCGGTCGGGCACACAGTTTAAATCTGCCAGGAAGTTTCATATCAGCGCACACTCCGCTGCAGAGTGAAAATCTCATTCTGGAAACAAAACTATCTGTTTCTAGCTGGATTGACCTTCGCCAATCGAACTCTCATTACGCCTTGATGAAGTCAAGGACACCTAACTGCCCCTAGTCTCATTACTGGCGTGGTACACCTGTCAGATGCCACTCAGTGTTCGCTTTCGGGCGCTAACTAATACTCTGTCTGTGTTCACACCGCACATTAAGTGTCACGGCCAACACAATGAACAAGCGCTTAATCGTGAGCGGCTCCATATAGAGCATCACTCCGATTCACTAGCGACAGAGGTGCTCTCTCAGTGCAGTACTGAGTAGAGACTTTGTTCCTCGCTCTCTGCGTACACGCACGAGCGCACTCGCTCCCACTGCGTTTTCCTTTTTCCAGAGTGTCACCGGAACTACCCCTCTCCACTCAAAAAGCGAAATGGTATATCATCGGCTATCTTTCCCTCGCTCCTCCAGCTCATTGCATCAGAAACACTCCGCCAATCAGCATTACTCTTACAAACTGGAGAATGGTGCTCTGTTTAAAGCCGACCAATCTGGAAATATATAGCATCTGCATTAGGCATTTATTGTCCACCTGTGAGAACGCTGAAACTGCGCACTAGGTCTGCCAAATAAATCGTTTGATGGGGCTCTCCCAAACAACACAGTAGGTTTTGCTTTTAAGGTGAACACGCAGGCCATTATCCCTTTCTCTGGCAAAAACTGTTTTGGTCCCTGGGCGGTCAGCCGGCCGGTGCAGCTGCGTGCCAACTCACCCTTCTACGGACTTTCCAGCAGGCTGGTTGCCTCCGCCGAACAACAACTCCTGTGGCCATCGTGTCTTGAATGTTTGTGTACTCCAGCCTCGACTTTTTAATCTCTGTGTGCACTTGCGATTTATTTATTGGATTTGCATATCGATTAAATGGAAATATGTAAAATTGACACTACCCTATCGAGTTTGGACTCGAATGAAATGTCTTGATACACAGAATACAATGGTGAGGTCGGAAAATGTAGGAAATGAAGGTCAGGAGACCACGCCACCTTACAACATTATAGAATACACTGTTTAATTTTGGAGTCTCTATTCAAATTAAATTTAAATGGGCCTATTGTGTAGTATTTTTCCTCATAACTTTCCTCTTGCTCACCTCTGCACCAAGGGCAACAGAAACTTGAGTATAATAATTTTAGTATGTAATAAAATCACTGTTCAAATTAAAAGCTTTGATATTGCGCGCCTCTAACAGTTACGAAAAACATCGATTATTGTCAAACTTGCATATATCTCTGAACGTTTTAAGCCACAATTTAAGATTATTATGATTTTCTGTTGCACAATCTTTAGCTGCAAGTCAGTTAATCCTGTTGGCCCTACAGATAAGAGGAAGGGAAGGGGAGGGGAAATCCCATTCACCCCCCCCCCCCCCTCTGGTCCTCCCTGTGTTATCCTCCATCTGTCATGAGTGGTCGGAATCACTTGCTTACACAGTGGCCAAACGCGTAACAATGTTTATAAATAAGGATATTCAAAGGGTGGAAAGATGTGTGTATAAAATGGAGTAGGCTCTCTCTTGTCATGCAGTTAATGACATATGTGCTTCTGTGCAGGTGGTAAGCCAAAATACATAATCCCACACATAACCAGTAGAGCACATACGGCACTTACATATTTACAGGTAGTGGTTCACAGAGGAGAAACTTAGGAGTTCCAGGTGCAATAGCGTTTACAAACCACATCAGAGTTTTACTCGAATCCACGTGTGAATCAGGTAGGTACTTCAGTACAGCTGGTGGTTCACAGTGTTTTACACTCTACATCTACATCTACATTTATACTCCACAAGCCACCCAACGGTGGTGGCGGAGGGCACTTTACGTGCCACTGTCATTACCTCCATTTCCTGTTCCAGTCGCGTATGGTTCGTGGGAAGAACGACTGCCGGAAAGCCTCCGTGCGCGCTCGAATCTCTCTAATTTTACATTCGTGATCTCCTCGGGAGGTATAAGTAGGGCGAAGCAATATATTCGATACCTCAGCCAGAAACGCACCCTCTCGAAACGTGGACAGCAAGCTACACCGCGATGCAGAGCGCCTCTGCCACTTGAGTTTGATAAAAATCTCCGTAAAGCTATCACGCTTACCAAATAACCCTGTGATGAAACGCGCCGCTCTTCTTTGGAACTTCCCTATCTCCTCTGTCAACCCGTCCTGGTACGGATCCCACACTGATGAGCAATACTCAAGTACAGGTCGAACGAGTGTTTTGTAAGCCACCTCCTTTGGTGATGGACTACATTTTCTAAGGACTCTCCCAATGAATCTCAACCTGGCACCCGCCTTACCAACAATTAATTTTATATGATCATTCCACTTCAAATCGTTCCGTATACATACTCCCGAATATTTTACAGAAGTAACTGCTACCAGTGTTTGTTCCGCTATCATATAATCATACAATAAAGGATCCTTCTTTCTACGTATTCGCAATACATTACATTTGTCTATGTTAAGGGTCAGTTGCCACTCCCTGCACCAAGTGCCTATCCGCTGCAGATCTTCCTGCATTTCGCTGCAATTTTCTAATGCTGCAACTTCTCTGTATACTACAGCATCATCCGCGAAAAGCCGCATGGAACTTCCGACACTATCTATTAGGTCATTTATATATATATACACTCCTGGAAATTGAAATAAGAACACCGTGAATTCATTGTCCCAGGAAGGGGAAACTTTATTGACACATTCCTGGGGTCAGATACATCACATAATCACACTGACAGAACCACAGGCATATAGACACAGGCAACAGAGCATGCACAATGTCGGCACTAATACAGTGTATATCCACCTTTCGCAGCAATGCAGGCTGCTATTCTCCCATGGAGACGATCGTAGAGATGCTGGATGTAGTCCTGTGGAACGGCTTGCCATGCCATTTCCACCTGGCGCCTCATTTGGACCAGCGTTCGTGCTGGACGTGCAGACCGCGTGAGACGACGCTTCATCCAGTCCCAAACATGCTCAATGGGGGACAGATCCGGAGATCTTGCTGGCCAGGGTAGTTGACTTACACCTTCTAGAGCACGTTGGGTGGCACGGGATACATGCGGACGTGCATTGTCCTGTTGGAACAGCAAGTTCCCTTGCCGGTCTAGGAATGGTAGAACGATGGGTTCGATGACGGTTTGGATGTACCGTGCACTATTCAGTGTCCCCTCGACGATCACCAGTGGTGTACGGCCAGTGTAGGAGATCGCTCCCCACACCATGATGCCGGGTGTTGGCCCTGTGTGCCTCGGTCGTATGCAGTCCTGATTGTGGCGCTCACTTGCACGGCGCCAAACACGCATACGACCATCATTGGCACCAAGGCAGAAGCGACTCTCATCGCTAAAGACGACACGTCTCCATTCGTCCCTCCATTCACGCCTGTCGCGACACCACTGGAGGCGGGCTGCACGATGTTGGGGCGTGAGCGGAAGACGGCCTAACGGTGTGCGGGACCGTAGCCCAGCTTCATGGAGACGGTTGCGAATGGTCCTCGCCGATACCCCAGGAGCAACAGTGTCCCTAATTTGCTGGGAAGTGGCGGTGCGGTCCCCTACGGCACTGCGTAGGATCCTACGGTCTTGGCGTGCATCCGTGCGTCGCTGCGGTCCGGTCCCAGGTCGACGGGCACGTGCACCTTCCGCCGACCACTGGCGACAACATCGATGTACTGTGGAGACCTCACGCCCCACGTGTTGAGCAATTCGGCGGTACGTCCACCCGGCCTCCCGCATGCCCACTATACGCCCTCGCTCAAAGTCCGTCAACTGCACATACGGTTCACGTCCACGCTGTCGCGGCATGCTACCAGTGTTAAAGACTGCGATGGAGCTCCGTATGCCACGGCAAACTGGCTGACACTGACGGCGGCGGTGCACAAATGCTGCGCAGCTAGCGCCATTCGACGGCCAACACCGCGGTTCCTGGTGTGTCCGCTGTGCCGTGCGTGTGATCATTGCTTGTACAGCCCTCTCGCAGTGTCCGGAGCAAGTATGGTGGGTCTGACACACCGGTGTCAATGTGTTCTTTTTTCCATTTCCAGGAGTGTATATATATTGTGAAAAACAGTGGTCCCATAACACTCCCCTGTGGCACGCCAGAGGTTACTTTAACGTCTGTAGACGTCTCTCCATTGAGAACAACATGCTGTGTTCTGTTTGCTAAAAACTCTTCAATCCAGCCACACAGATGGTCTGACATTCCGTAGGCTCTTACTTTGCTTATCAGGCGACAGTGCGGAACTGTATCGAACGCCTTCCGGAAGTCAAGGAAAATGGCATCTACTTTGGAGCCTGTATCTAATATTTTCTGGGCCTCATGAACAAATAAAGCGAGTTGGGTCTCACACGATCGCTGTTTCCGGAATCCATGTTGATTCCTACAGAGTAGATTCTGGGTTTCTAGAAATGACATGAAACGCGAGCAAAAAACATGTTCTACAATTCTACAACAGATCGCTGTCAGAGGTATAGGCCTATAGTTTTGCGCATCTGCTCGACGACCCTTCTTGAATACTGGAACTACCTGTACTCTTTTCCAATCATTTGGAACCTTCCGTTTCTCTAAAGACTTGCGGTACATGGCTGTTAGAAGGGGGGCAAGTTCTTTCGCGTACTCTGTGTAGAATCGAAATGGTATCCCGTCAGGTCCAGTGGACTTTCCTCTGTTGACTGATTTCAGTTGCTTTTCTATTCCTTGGATACTTATTTCGATGTCAGCCATTTTTTCGTTCGTGTGAGGATTTAGAGAAGGAACTGCAGTGCGGTCTTCCTCTGTGAAACAGCTTTGGAAAAAGGTGTTTAGTGTTTCAGCTTTACGCGTGTCAACCTCTGTTTCAATGCCATTATCATCCCAGAGTGTCTGGATATGCTGTTTCGATCCACTTACTGATTTAACGTAAGACCAGAACTTCCTAGGATTTTCTGTCCAGTCGGTACATAGAATTTTACTTTCGAATTCACTGAACGATACACGCATAGCCCTCCTTACGCTAACTTTGACATCGTTTAGCTTCTGTTTGTCTGAGAGGTTTTGGCTGCGTTTAAATTTGCAGCGAAGCTCTCTTTGCTTTCGCAGTAGTTTCCTAACTTTGTTGCTGAACCACGGTGGGTCTTTCCCGCCCCTCACAGTTTTACTCGGCACGTACCTGTTTAAAACGCATTTCACGATTGCCTTCAACTTTTTCCATAAACACTCAACATTGTCAGTGTCGGAACAGAAATTTTCGTTTTGATCTGTTAGGTAGTCTGAAATCTGCCTCCTATTACTCTTGCTAAACAGATAAACCTTCCTCCGTTTTTTATATTCCTATTTACTTCCATTTAGGGATGCTGCAACGACCTTATGATCACTGATTCCCTGTTCAGCGCTTACAGAGTCGAAAAGTTCGGGTCTGTTTGTTATCAGTAGGCCCAAGATGTTATCTCCACGAGTCGGTTCTCTGTTTAATTGCTCGAGGTAATTTTCGAATAGTGCACTCAGTATAATGTAACTCGATGCTCTGTCCCTACCACCCGTCCTAAACATCTGAGTGTCTCAATCTATATCTGGTAAATTGAAATCTCCACCTAAGACTATAACATGCTGTGGAAATTTATGTGAAATGTATTCCAGATTTTCTCTCAGTTGTTCTGCCACTAATGCTGCTGAGTCGCTAGGTCGGTAGAAGGAGCCAATTATTAACCTAGCTCGGTTGTTCAGTATAACCTCCACCCATAATTATTCACAGGAACTATCCACTTCTATTTCACTACAGGATAAACTAGTACTAACAGCGACAAACACGCCACCACCGGTTGCATGCACTCTATCCTTTCTAAACACCGTCTGTGCCCTTGTAAAAATTTCGGCAGAATTTATCTCTGGCTTCAGCCAGCTTTCCATACCTATAACTTTCAGCTTCGGTGCTTCCTATCAGCGCTTGAAGTTCCGGTACTTAACCAACGCAGCTTGGTCCGCTGCTTGGTCCCCGCATGTCCTGACTTTGCCCCGCACCCTTTGAGGCTGTTGCCCTTTCTGTACTTGCCCGAGGCCATCTAACCTAAAAAACCGCCCAGTCCACGCCACACAACCCCTGCTACCCGTGTAGCAGCCTGCTGTGTGTAGTGGACTCCTGACCTATCCAGTGGAACCCGAAACCCCACCACCTTATGGCGCAAGTCGAGGAATCTGCAGCCCACACGGTCGCAGAACCGTGTCAGCCTCTGATTCAGACCCTCAGATTCCATGAAACAAAGTTTGTTACTCGTGAAAGTTTTAACTCAGGATAATTTTCGTTCTCTGCGCACGAAGGCAGTCATACATTATGTGTGGCAAAGTGGAGGGAGGAGATTCAAGAGAAGTCGAATCAATGTTCTCACTAATAAGCTCTAGTTATAGTTAGGAGCACTTAATAAATCCCATTAAGAGGAATGATGGTAAAGTTATTCTAATAAGGTGTAGCCTAGAAGAATACCATCCACTATATGCTGCTTATTGTAAGGCAATGCTGTAAGATTATAACTTCCTTTCTCACACAGTTGCCCCAAAAGCACAACACATTTCAGATTATCAACGGAGTCCAATTATTAAAGCACTAAACTGACAACTCAAACAAAATTTAAGATTGGAAAATGCTAATAAATGTTCCCTCTTATTCTAGGAAATCATTGTCATACAATACTGTAACTTAAGAGAGAATATTGATCTTCAACAGCAACACCAAACCAAATAACTCCCATATTATCGAGATATATCTACCCAACGTTGTTTCAGATGACCAAGAAATAGCAGACACCTATGCAAGCGTAGAAGATACTATTACAGCCCTAGAACCAAGAGGAATGCAGTCATATTGGGAGATTTCATTGCGGAAGGCGGAACCACTTCGTTGGACAACCACATGCGAGAGACTGTGGGACAATATGTGCTTGGAGTACGCAGTGAGCGAGGCTAACGATTGCTACAGTTTGTAACGGACAACAGCTTTTCCATAATGAATGCCATGTTTAAAGGCCACAAACGTTGACTCTTTATGTGGACCTCCCCAAATGAATATTACAAGAATCAAACTGACTAAATCCTTGATAAGAGATGGAGAACCTCTTTTCGCAATGTCAAAACAAAACCTAATGCAAAACGTGAATCTTATCACCATCAACCGTGGGCCTACCTTAAAATTAACCTCAGTAAACCAGTGGCTAAAATAAAGTCGAAAAGACAGGCACCCCCTGAACCAGTGATCTTCCGAAAAGTACTTCGAAGCACTAGACCACTTGGCTTAAATGGAAATTGCGGCATAGACAGGAAAATGGATCATAGAGGCAGTAAGTGAGCTCTCAAAGATGAACAGCACAGTGAAGCGACAACACTGTATGTCTAACGAAACTTTGGTTTTGACTGCAAGACGACTTAATATCCAGCTCACAGTCACAGATCCGCAACAGCGAGAACAACTTAAAAAAGTGAATAATGAATATAAAAACCCTTGCAAAAAAGACAAGAATGACCACATTAAGAAAATTTGCACAGAGCTAGAGGTATATGCGACAGACGACCACAGATCCGGACTATACAAGTTTAAATACTTTGCATGGGGTATTTCACCCAGAACTCAGACTATTAAAGACGACAAAGGGAATATTCTCACAGACGCAAAACGCTATTTGCAGAGGACCCACATCAGGTGTCAAGGTACCAGAATACAACACACACATAACCAGTGATCCTTAGAGAAGAAGTGGAATATGTAATAAAAGAAATTGCTGAATCAGAGGGCAACAAGCCATAATTACTGCTGTAATTATAAAAGCCATGAGCAACCTGGTGTGGACATCTTGCGTACGCTATGTCAGAAGATGTGGATGTCCAGAAATAGCCCTTATCTCCCATACCAGTGAAGTCATACTCTCTATACTGAACGAGACCGTCTTACTTCCGCAAATATCAGATGAGCAGACTGGGCTTATTCCAGGCAAGGGAACTTGTGAGCAGATTCTAAACACCTGGCAGCCCACCGGGAAGCAAGGTAATATGTAATATCAAGGTGCTCATGTATTTCGTGGATGACAAGAAAGTTCTCATCAAGGTGAAATGTGGTCTTACATACCTGATGTGACAGCTATACTTTTGGGACACAGCCACAGTAAGAATCAAGAACACCTTCTCAGACGTCTTTTCTGTTAATGCTGCCGTGAGACAAAGTTCCTTTCTCGTGGCGACTGGAAACTATTATGCGAAAGTTGGTCTTGAAATAAACAATACAAAGACCAAAGTGATGATTGTCCATCGCCCTAGTGACCACAGATCTCACACCACAAGAATTGCTGGCAACGAGGTCCTCAGTCATTTCGAGTTCTTAGGATCTATTGTCATGGATTCTGGAGGCTGACATCCGTAGGCGCACATCGATTGCGAGAAATCTACAGAAAAACTTTTTCGCATCTGGAAGCACACCTTCGTCACTGCCAAAACAATGCTCACCCCCGTCTGAACTGTAATCTTGCCTGTCACGACCTGTGCAGCAGAAACTTGGTCAATGAAGATTGTGGATCGTCACAGGACTGATTCTCTGGAAATGTGATGTATTAGAATATTACTTCGAATACCGTTGATAGCACATCGGACTGATGACTCGATTCTGAGACAGCTCGCATCAGAACGAGGCTATCGATTCTTGTCAAGCAAAATCACTTGAAATATTTTGGTCACAATGCCAGAAGGACAATGCAGGCAGCCAAGGTAGAAGCAGGGCAGAGGCCGGCGCTGGCTGTGTTGTGTGGCGTGCACTGTGCTGTGACCAGCAGAGGCGCTGCTGATATGCTCTGTCTCTCTCTGGCTAGAGTCGAGAACGGCGGGGTGAGCGTTGAGCGGGCGAGTTCCGAGGGTGGGGGGAGCGGTGAACGGCCACCACTCACCCGCTCCGAGACAAATCGTCCGTTCCCTTGCGAGCATGTTGTTGCAAGTAGTTCCTATGTTATCCGCTAGGTGGCTCTCTGTCCTGTTGCTCGCATCACGTTTCCTTCCGAAGACGCCTAAAATCGCAAAATCCGTACCAGAATAAGAAAAAAAATATAAATTTGACTGTAAAACGAAAGTGATGCATATAGCCTTACGCAGAATAAAACAAGGAAAATATTGGTGTATCACATTTTGCGATACGTTTATCGGTTCGCTCGTAATTAAAGCGTAAATTCGAGTGTCCATAATAAAAATCCTATAGTAAGAGGAGTCGTCAGGAACCTAATCTGACCAGTTTAAACAAATAAAAATAAAATAAAAACAAATGATGTATACATAACATAATAATGTAATATACATAGCGGTATTACTACGAAGAACAATATCCAGTAGAGACGAACTCCGATGCAGAAGCACTGAGTCGAGCAGGTCGAGCCGCGAGCTGTATTACTGCGTGAGCTAAGACCGCAGAGACCAGAGTGACACCTGAGTTGCTTTGCTCAACGCTCTGGCTAGAGTCGAGAACGGCGGGGTGAGCGTTGAGTGGGCGAGTTCCGAGGGTGGGGGGAGCGGTGAACGGCCACCACTCACCCGCTCCGAGACAAATCGTCCGTTCCCTTGCGAGCAGGTTGTTGCAAGTAGTTCCTATGTTATCCGCTAGGTGGCTCTCTGTCCTGTTGCTCGCATCAACTGCCCAGAGGGCAGGACATGCGACTGAAACGATCGCCGACAGAGTGCGAATCGAAGTTAAACTACGCCAGACACCACACGCGGCAGACGATGCACAGAGACGGCACGGCATATGTGAAACACAAAATCCAATGGGGCACTGCACAATGCAGGCAGCCAAGGTAGAAGCAGGGCAGAGGCCGGCGCTGGCTGTGTTGTGTGGCGTGCACTGTGCTGTGACCAGCAGAGGCGCTGCTGATATGCTCTGTCTCTCTCTCTCTCTCTCTCTCTCTTTCTCTCTCTCTCTCTCTCTCTGCCGTGGGAAACGTTTGGAGCTACCGTTCTTTTTTTCTGAATCAATGATTGTTCACTCCTTTGAAAGATTCAACTCTATGAATCAGTTCAAGAGCGGATTCCCCATCTCTAGATGCTACTACACCCTTGTGTAGGATTAGACGGAAAAAAAAACGTTAACCATTGCGATTGAGGAAAAGTCAGTTGCCAAAAATGTATAAAACTATACCGACGGTGAAACGAAGACAGTTAATGTTATTACATTATTTTAAAGGAGATAAAGGTACTCTTCGGGTGTATTGGGCATGTAGTGGGACATATTTTTTAACATAATTTACCTGAAAGTGCGAGTCAAGTTGTAGCAACCTTGATAATTAGAGAGCTGTTAAATGTCTAATTATATTCGGTTGTGTCAAGTTATATGGCAAATTATTTTAATTTTTGCAAAGCCTTTAGACCATTGGTCGTCAAACGTTTTTACTCAAGAGCCAAATTAACATCGTGAGTCGGCGCGTCGGGCCGCATGTCTACTGACCGGTGTCTTACGTTATGCTACGAGTCCTCCCCCCAATAGGCTAGCTGCAGTAAGGGCTCCAGCGCTCGAGTACTGGTTGTTAAAAGTCGCCACCATGCGAACATTTCATTTCTCATCGACTGATCTCAGTTTCAGACTGCCGTTACCCTTAGCAACCACACTGGGTTTTTTTTTTTTTTTCAGAATCAAATTCAGTTGTTGATGGCAAATATACACTCCTGGAAATGGAAAAAAGAACACATTGACACCGGTGTGTCAGACCCACCATACTTGCTCCGGACACTGTGAGAGGGCTGTACAAGCAATGATCACACGCACGGCACAGCGGACACACCAGGAACCGCGGTGTTGGCCGTCGAATGGCGCTAGGTGCGCAGCATTTGTGCACCGCCGCCGTCAGTGTCGGCCAGTTTGCCGTGGCATACGGAGCTCCATCGCAGTCTTTAACACTGGTAGCATGCCGCGACAGCGTGGACGTGAACCGTATGTGCAGTTGACGGACTTTGAGTGAGGGCGTATAGTGGGCATGCGGGAGGCCGGGTGGACGTACCGCCGAATTGCTCAACACGTGGGGCGTGAGGTCTCCACAGTACATCGATGTTGTCGCCAGTGGTCGGCGGAAGGTGCACGTGCCCGTCGACCTGGGACCGGAACGCAGCGATGCACGGATGCACGCCAAGACCGTAGGATCCTACGCAGTGCCGTAGGGGACCGCACCGCCACTTCCCAGCAAATTAGGGACACTGTTGCTCCTGGGGTATCGGCGAGGACCGTTCGCAACCGTCTCCATGAAGCTGGGCTACGGTCCCGCACACCGTTAGGCCGTCTTCCGCTCACGCCCCAACATCGTGCAGCCCGCCTCCAGTGGTGTCGCGACAGGCGTGAATGGAGGGACGAGTGGAGACGTGTCGTCTTCAGCGATGAGAGTCGCTTCTGCCTTGGTGCCAATGATGGTCGTATGCGTGTTTGGCGCCGTGCAGGTGAGCGCCACAATCAGAACTGCATACGACCGAGGCACACAGGGCCAACACCCGGCATCATGGTGTGGGGAGCGATCTCCTACACTGGCCGTACACCACTGGTGATCGTCGAGGGGACACTGAATAGTGCACGGTACGTCCAAACCGTCATCGAACCCATCGTTCTACCATTCCTAGACCGGCAAGGGAACTTGCTGTTCCAACAGGACAATGCACGTCCGCATGTATCCCGTGCCACCCAACGTGCTCTAGAAGGTGTAAGTCAACTACCCTGGCCAGCAAGATCTCCCGATCTGTCCCCCATTGAGCATGTTTGGGACTGGATGAAGCGTCGTCTCACGCGGTCTGCAAGTCCAGCACAAACGCTGGTCCAACTGAGGCGCCAGGTGGAAATGGCATGGCAAGCCGTTCCACAGGACTACATCCAGCATCTCTACGATCGTCTCCATGGGAGAATAGCAGCCTGCATTGCTGCGAAAGATGGATATACACTGTACTAGTGCCGACATTGTGCATGCTCTGTTGCCTGTGTCTATGTGCCTGTGGTTCTGTCAGTGTGATCATGTGATGTATCTGACCCCAGGAATGTGTCAATAAAGTTTCCCCTTCCTGGGACAATGAATTCACGGTGTTCTTATTTCAATTTCCAGGAGTGTATTTTTATTATGCTTGACATATACATAGATGTGATGAAGTTATTGTAAATTGTCGATCTGTGTTTCCAATAATCGCATACAATATGTACATTTCTGGACGTATGATGGCATTATGCTTCCATGAAAAAGTTATTGACACCTGTCAAACCAATACCACTAAGTTTCTGTAGTACACTTCCTATACCTCAAATAACCGTGTACTCAACGTTTAAAGATTTATAACACCTCTAATTTCGTAGGCTTCTGAAGATGGCAAATTAATTGATCGAAATCAGCTTCTGAAGATGGCGAATTAATTTGTCGAAATCGAAATAAAAATGCGTTTGCAACTTACGACTGAATTTTATTCTGAAAAATATATACTACAATTGCTGAAGACTACACCCGCGAATAAAATAATTAACCCAAAGTTATGACACTGTGGTACTGTGACGAAATGTAGTTGTGTAGTCTGTGTGAACAAACGATTAATTGATTAGTAACAGAAATAGCTGTAAGGTTTATTCAAACGATGGACCCATTTTCAAAACTTCGTACGTATTCAAGTACAAATCCAGAATGAACAAGCTTTATACCAATGAAAAGAAGAAGTTTCAAAGTTTTTGCGGGCGGCGGCGGGCGGCCGGTGGACCCCGGGCGGCAATAGGGCCGTCATTCCCTTTCACTGTCAGTTGTGAGTGAAATGGCGACTGTGGAGCACAAGGTTTTCTGCGTTCTCGTGTCCGCGAAAAGTGAGTCGCAAATTACAGCGCAGCGGGCATTTCGTACCAAATTCGGTATTCGAGCATCAACTCGCAAAAGCATTAGCCGTTAGTTTAAGCAATTTAAACAGGCTGGGAGTGTGTGCAAAGGAAAAAGCACACGCCGTCCGCTTGTGTCAGAGGATGATGTCCGACGGATTCAAGAAAGTTTAATGCGGAGTCCTAGGAAGACTATCAAATGTATGGGAAGTTCTGAGAAGGCGTTTGCTGCACAAGCCCTACCGATTACAACTTGTGCAGGCTCACAACCCCAATGACAAAGAAAAGCGTCTCGCATTTTGTGATTATGTGCTAGCAAAGATGGAGGATGACGCATTTCTACAGTGTATAATTTTTATCGATGAATCGATGTCCCATTTTAGTGAAAAGTCAACAGACACAATGTTCACATATGGGTTTTTCAAAACCCATATTCGCCATTGCAATACGAAAAGATTCACCAAAGATCAACATGTTCTGTGCCGTATCCCGTACAAAGATTTATGGACCATTTTTCTTTGCTGAAAGAACTGTAACGGGAATCACGTACCTGGACATGTTGGAACAATGCCTGTTCCGTCAAGTTAAGAAAGATTCCCCAGACTTTATTTTCCAATAGGATGGAGCTCCGCCCCATCGGCACCGTGTCGTACGAGGCTCTTTGAATGACTCGCTGCCTCAGCGCTGGATCGGTCGCGAGTGACTCGAGGACCCGGCTCTGCACTTCTGGCCACCGAGATCTCCTGATCTCACGCCCTGCGACTACTCCTTACGGGGTTATGTGGAGGAAGCTGTTTACGTTCCGCCTCTACCAACTACTCTGAACGATCTGCGGAACCAGATCACTGCTGCCGTGTACTCAGTAACAGCAGATACGCTCTCGTCTGTGTGGTACGAGTCTGGCTATCGCGTCGATGTTTGCCGTGCAGCCGAAGGTGGCCACATTGAACATTTATCACATTTCTAATTATTGAATAATCATTGAAAACTAATTTATTACAAATTATTGCAAATTATTAATTTAATTAAATTGATATCAAACATTATGAAAAAACTTTGAGGTTTCCTTTTTACATTTTGTACAAAACTTGTTCATTTTGGATTTGCACGTGAATAAATACGAAGTTTTGAAAACAGGTCCATCATTTAGAATAATCCTGTATTTATATTTAAATGTGTTATGCACTATGAGGTGAATCTTTTGAATATCATTTTTTGTGTTCGTTGCGATGTAGTACTAGTATCTTAATTTCATTTCTTACTCCTTGCTGGAAATAAGTACAGAATTGAAGATGTCCATGTTCATAAAACCACGTTGCTTCCGTGACATATATTGTAGCAGCTGATCGGTACAAGTTGCGCACGCCCGTGAGTTGTCAGCACTGGAAGACAAACAACAAAACATTTTCGCTTTCACATCCTCTAACAACACAGCAGCCAAGTTACTTTCTCTCTGCCCGTGAGTTAAGACGCCAAATTTACTTAGCTCACGCCAGAATTAAAAAATATGTCTATTTAAATTAAGCACATACTATAGTATTACTGTCTGTAAAAGTATTTTGTTTTACTGAGCGGAAAAACTACGATCTATGAGGAGGACTAATAAATTTTAAAACCGATTTCAATCAGTCGTCTACGTGAAAGAAACCTTGCCTCACGTAGTGGCGAGCTTTCGTCCATTTGTCCACAACTATAACTCACGTGGCGCAAGAAGAGCTGACGCAGCTTTGTGAAGACGATAACTATTTTTTTTCTTTCTTCAAAACGATGGTTGTGTTTCTTGTAATTTCCTTGTATTTCAGCATGTTTTCGTAAGACAAAAGGACTCTAACTGTAAGGTGTAACTGCTCTTTTGACCTCATTAACAGTTTTCTCCATTGATTTTTGTATTGCATATTGCACAGTACAATATACAGAATGTGCAAATCATGCGCCATATGGAAGGTTCAAAAGCATGGCATCAGACTTCATGTTTGAAGTATTATCCAATAACCAGCGACCACATTGCCATCAAAACTAACGCAGTTCTATAATAAAGTTATTTCTAATCTATTTCTATGATGTAACATCATATCTTGTAAGTGTGTGATTGTTAACAAACCGAAAAAAATTTACTTTACAGACTGTTGAACTAATATTACATTTCTCTGATTACAGTGCACTGTGCTTCGTAGATCTTTGAAAATGGCAGAAGTCCAAAAACTGCAGTAGTGAAATAAAAACAATAACAGCTCAAACTGAATATGACACCATTAAAAAGTTTGTAGAAGTTATTAGCCCATAATACAAGAAATTAATAGATCTATTTAATGTGATCGGCTATATTGCATTGCCAGAGTTACTTACATGCTGTTACACACGAAAATCGGTTGAAAGTGAGGTTGTCACAAAAGAGAATAAATCGTGATCTGGTTTCAAACATGGCAATGGAAATAGATTGAGACTTGGTTTGATTTCTTGGACTGAGAGTTTCATGTGAAGTGCAGATAGACATCAGTGAAGATGAAACTCCCTGACAGATAAAAAAGTGTGGTGGTTCGAGACTCGAACTCAGAACATTTGCCTTTTGTGGACAAGTGCTCTACCGACAGAGGTACACAAGCACGACTCACGACCAGTCCACACAGCTTCACTTCCGCCAGTACCTCGTCTTCCACCTTCAAAACTTCACAGAAGCTCTCTGCGAAATTTGCAAGACTAGCACTCCTGGGAGAATGGGTATTGCAACGATTTGGCTTAGCCACAGCCTAGGGGATGTATCCAGAATGAAAGTTGCGCTCTGCAGGGAAGTGTGCACCGTTATGAAACTTCTTGGCAGATTAAGACTGTGTGCCGGACCGAGACTCAAACTCAAAACCTTTGGCTTCCGTGGGCAAGTGCTCTACCGACTGAGCAACCCAGGCACAATCCACGACCAGTCCTCTCAGCGTCACTTCCTCCAGTACCTCGTCTTCTACCTTACTTACTTCACAGAAGCTCTCGTATCAGTGCACACTCCGCTGCAGAGTGAATATTTCATTCTGGAAACATACCTCAGGCTGTGGCTAAGCCATGACTGCACAATATCCTTTCTTCCAGGAGTGCTAGTCGTGCAAGTTTCTCCAGACAGTTTTTGTGAAGTTTGGAATGTAGGAGACGTCCATAGCGTTCCAGAGGTACTGTTGCATGCTATAACTTTATACATGTCTTCAGGTATGATGAAGAGCCAGAATAACGGAAAGCTATTGCTGGCAACAAAGGTATTTACCTTTTTTATCCAGTTTGGATACCACATATAACTTGAAATTCTTCTATGTGAAGGTAACACAATCGACTTATGTCCTGCAGCTTTAAAAAATTAAAATAATTACTATAAAGATGCGCATTTTAAATAGGAAGAACTTAAAATGAGAACAAATGTACATGTAGTGTATCTTATAATATAAAAATTCGCTAATGCACATGTAAAACTTTACATACCATTGTTACAATGAACAATATCTACAGTGAGTTGAATTCATGTAGAGAGCAGTGAGGAAAAGATTCCAATTGAAGTGAGAGCTGAATGAGTGAATGAGGCAAGAGCACTGTGATCCATATTACTGGGTGAGCCAAGAACGCATAGAGTAGGGTGACTCCTGAGTCACGTACCAATCATCTCTGCACGGACTCGGGAGCGGTGAGCAGCTGCCGGACGCTGAACCGGTGAATGAGCCTAGAGCACAGTAACTCACGGTCACCTGCGATCCAAGTCAGTAAGTCGACCGAGAGTGCTGTGATTCGTGAGTCACCTGCAACCGCTGTGTGCTTCGTTAGGAGTGGTAGGGGAGCCAAGTCCTTTCAAATCAAAAGCGGAAATAAAAGGCAAGAAAGTGCTTTCTTTGTTAATGCAATGCTCTTTGTCTGCTTTCTTTCTCTTCATGTCTGACAAAAGCTTTTCACAACAGTGGAGCATATAAACACATATGTAACACATTGTACATAGTATATTTTGTTGCAGCATGGTCTATATCACAGTGACTAATTCAACATGCTGGATGGGTCACTGTTGCAGCAGCCTGTCCTAGAAACCTTGCTCTGCACAGTGATGTAGAGGCTTTTCTGATCAGAAGGGCTATCGCTCTTTTATTTTCCAAATCGCCAATCGCTTCCTCTTTGAATCAGTTCAGGAGCAGATCGCCTTTCTTTAGTATTGATAGAGAGCAGAGCCATTAAGAAGCTCAACGCCGACAAGAGTATATTGGTACTGCCTGCCGATAAGGGGAATGCGACCGTCGTAATGAAGACCGAAGATTATGAGCAAAAGATCCGAGACCTATTAGATCCGACGACGTACCGAAAACTAAGCGCAGATCCGACGCAGCGTATCACTCGGAATACGAATCGATTAATCAAGGCGTCTTCTCTGCCGGCGGACATACAGAGAAACCTGCGCAACACAGAAGCCCTACCACCTCGGCTGTATGGATTACCCAAGATCCATAAGAACAACGTTCCACTGAGACCGATCGTTAGCGCTCCTGGCTCACCAACGTATAAACTGGCGAAACACTTGGCCTCTCTGCTCCAGCCACACGTGGGAAAGACCGACACATACATTAAGGACTCAGAACACTTCATTGAGAAGCTGAAGAAACTGAAACTTGCGCCAAACGACATCCTGGTCAGTTTTGATGTTGTTTCGTTATTTACGAAAGTACCACTCAGCGACGCTCTGGAGCACATCGGTTCCATGTTCCCGCAAGACATCAAAAAGCTCTTCCATGCATGTCTCACCACGAGCTATTTCACGTGGAATGGCGATTTCTACGAACAGCTGGAAGGCGTCGCCATGGGTAGTCCTCTCAGTCCAGTGGTGGCCAACTTCTTCATGGAACAATTCGAAGCACAGGCACTGGACTCGGCGACTTGCAAACCTAAGGTGTGGTACAGGTACGTCGATGATACTTTCGTGGTGTGGAGCCATGGTGAAGAACAGCTCGGTGAATTCCTGAGACACTTGAACAGCCTCCATGCCAACATAACATTTACCATGGAAGTAGAAAAGGACAAGAAACTGCCATTTCTAGATGTGCTGGTCACAAGGGACGGCGAAAACCTGGGACACAGCGTGTATCGAAAACCGACACACACGGACCGATACCTGCACAAACTGTCAAACCACCACCCGAGCCAGAAAAGAGGCATGATTAGTACGCTCGTAAAGAGAGCAGGACGAATATGTGAGCCTCAACACCTCAAACGAGAAATGCAACACCTGGAAACTGTTCTGAGGAGCAATGGGTACTCCACAAATTACATTAGAAGTGTAACAGAGCCAAACACTCGGCGAAGTAAAGAACCAGAAAAAGAAATGTCGGGTACGGCCTTTCTGCCATACATTCCCAGAGTGACGGACAGAATCGGCCGTATATTGCGCAAACACGGCGTAAAGACGATTTTCAAACCGACAAGGAAGATCAAAGAGTGTCTTAGATCGGCGAAGGAGAAAAGAGACCCACTTGCAATGTCGGGAATATACCGTATACCTTGCACATGCGGAAAAGTTTATGTCGGAATGACTGGACGATCCATTAACACCAGGATCAAAGAGCATAAGCGACATTGCAGGTTGGGGCAGGTGGAGAAATCGGCCGTGGCAGAGCACGCACTGAATGAGACCGACCACGCAATAAAATTCGCCGACACGGAAGTTCTGGCTGTAGAGAAGCACTATCACACGCGCTTGTTCAGAGAAGCTGTAGAAATCCAAAAACACGCGAACAGTTTCAACAAGAAGGAGGAAAGCCTTAAGGTAAACGGATCCTGGCTTCCCGTACTGCAGCGAACGACCGTCGCAGGTAGCAAGAGGAGAACCGCACCGGAAATGACCGTGGAGAAGCCCTCGGACGTTGGCGCGCCAGGTACATATAGTCTGCGGCCGCGAGCTCGCCTCCAGTTCACCACCGGCAATGGAGGGTGAAGCTTTGACAATGCCAGCCACTCGTGCTGGCGAAACGTCAGAAAAATCACTAGATGAACGTCGGCCGAAGAACCCGAGACGGAAGCCAATAGGCAGTTTGTCAACAAGTGGCCACGAAAGCCTCAACAATTTTGCATTCCCAGAGTGTTTACTCGGATGTTCCTTTGTCTACAGATCATACGCTGATACGCCGAGCGAGGTGACGCACACTGGACTCGCAATAGGGAGACGATGGTTCAAACCCATCTTTGGCCATCCCGATTTAGGTTTTCCGTGATTTTCCTAAACCCCCTTCCTTCCCCATCCTATTCTAATCCGATGCGACCAATGACTCGCTGTTTGGTCCGCTCCCCTACATCAGCTAACCAATCAGCAGTCCATATGCCACAAAATGGCAGGACTGGAAGGATTAATACAGAACTCAGAAGCCAATATTGATGATTTCTGAAACAACTATTGATATTCCCAGTGCATATTTTTTGTGTATTTGGTTAGCTGCTAAAGATAGCCAAGTAAACCGAGAAATAAATGTAAAAGGTATCTGATTAGCTCGTGCAAAGCATAATTATTAGTTTGTTTTGCTGTTTCATTCAGTTACACATTTGCACTGGGTGACATGAAAATTTGTGCAACATTTCTGAGATTACTAAAGAACACTGATTCCACGACCATTTACTTTCTGGGTAGAAGTAACTGATCTGCTTCATGTGATCGTATCAAATGCGGCAGAATTTCTACAGTCGACAGCCAGTGAAAGAGATGTCAACACTCGCCATTTACGGGGTGGAGGGAATACTTTGGTCCATCGTCAGATCTGCAGCAGCAGAATTAAGGGATCACTATTTTGAAAACCCGTAATTCTCATCCACTGCAGTTTTTGAGTTTGAAATTTGACTCGAAGGCATAATCCGTAACGGAGCAAAAGCGTGGCACCCTGCGACGTCAACCTCGGACTCGACGACGTTTCAGGCAGCAAGGTGTCGCCACGTGCAAGTGAAGGCCACTGCTCCCAAGTTCACGTTACTCGTAAGGTGGATTAATGACGTCACAGCGGCACCAGATTTCACCACAGTTGTGCCCAGTGTCTCACGACGAGAAGGCCGTCGCATATGCCGTTGACGACGCCTCGCCCCCTGCTGACACCTCTGCGATGGAGGCCAGAACCGCGACAGCCAGAGTGCGCGGTTTCCTTGCGAGTGGCCGAGGAAAACGTCCCAGGCACACCGCCGCTCACAGTCGGCAGGCAGAGGCCGCAGGGGGTAGCGCAAAGGGCGCCAGTGAAACCACCATTTCTCCTGGCGCGTTGACTACCAAACTTTTTGTGGTCGAAAACGACAGTTTGTACTGCGATGGGCGAGAGGAAGACGTTCTTCAGAACCTGTAACACAATTGTCTCCCTCGGGCGTTTCAACCGTTTTCTAAGAGCGTTAGGAGGCTCCATCGCCATCAAACGTGATCGCACCCGTTTGGAGCTCAGTGCGACCACTGCTTTTCCTGTCGTGTACAGGGTGGAAACACCAGGAACCGTTCACAACCATTCGACGAAATTTGAAAGTGATGGAAAGCAGCTAAGGATGCTTATGCTTTTCCAGCGCTCCTATTTTGTGTCCCTCTATTGCCCCCCCCCCCCCCTCCTCCTCCTCCACCCAGTTCGGCAAAAACTCGCGATGGCACCCGCCCACCTTTATTTTTATTTTAAAAATATAATAGCACAGACAGAACCCGTGACGAAGTCTTAGGCGCTTGCAGACCAGCGACTCCTTCGACGCTCTCCGATGCTGGAAGGCCGATTACCAAGCACAACAGTGTGTCAGCAGTGCACAGGTGGCAGCATTACTGCATTTACTAGGCAATCTTGTATTTTAATAACCGCTTCAATTTTGTGTCGTTTTGTTTGCGCTCTCTGTAGATTAGTTCAGACGTTCTTTGCACAGTTTTTAGCATGGATAGGGACTGCAACTGCTGTGTTCGGATGCAGGCTGAGTTGGCATCCCTTCGCTCCCAGCTTCAGGCAGTGTTGGCTTCGGTCACACAGCTTGAGGCTGTTGCCAATGGGCATCCCCCGATCGGACTACGACTGTGGTTGCCCGGGATACTGCCCGCATTGAGGCTGATCCCTCACCTGTGGTAGAGTGGGAGGTCGTCTCAAGGTGTGGCAGGGGGCGAAAGACATTCCGGAGGGCTGAACGGAAGGCCTCTCCAGTTTGTCTGACGAACCGGTTTCAGGCTCTGTCTCAGGCTGATACTGATCTTCAGCCTGACATGGCTGCTTGTCCTGTTCCAGAGGTTGCCCCTCAGTCTGCAAGATCCGGGCAGTCGCAGAGGGTGGGCTTACTGGTAGTTGGGAGCTCCAACGTCAGGCGTGTAATGGGGCCCCTTAGGGATATGGCAGCAAGGGAGGGGAAGAAAACCAATGTGCACTCCGTGTGCATACCGGGGGGAGTCATTCCAGATGTGGAAAGGGTCCTTCCGGATGCCATGAAGGGTACAGGGTGCACCCATCTGCAGGTGGTCGCTCATGTCGGCACCAATGATGTGTGTCGCTATGGATCGGAGGAAATCCTCTCTGGCTTCCGGCGGCTATCTGATTTGGTGAAGACTGCCAGTCTCGCTAGCGAGATGAAAGCAGAGCTCACCATCTGCAGCATCGTCGACAGGACTGACTGCGGACCTTTGGTACAGAGCCGAGTGGAGGGTCTGAATCAGAGGTTGAGACGGTTCTGCGACCATGTGGGCTGCAGATTCCTCGACTTGCGCCATAGGGTGGTGGGGTTTCGGGTTCCGCTGGATAGGTCAGGAGTCCACTACACGCAACAAGCGGCTACACGGGTAGCAGGGGTTGTGTGGCGTGGGCTGGGCGGTTTTTTAGGTTAGATGGCCTCGGGCAAGTGCAGAAAGGGTAACAGCCTCAACGGGTGCGGGGCAAAGTCAGGACATGCGGGGACCAAGCAGCAATCGGTATTGTAATTGTAAACTGTCGAAGCTGCGTTGGTAAAGTACCGGAACTTCAAGCGCTGATAGAAAGCACCGAAGCTGAAATCGTTATAGGTACAGAAAGCTGGATGAAGCCAGAGATAAATTCTGCCGAAATTTTTACAAAGGCACAGACGGTGTTTAGAAAGGATAGATTGCATGCAACCGGTGGCGGAGTGTTCGTCGCTGTTAGTAGTAGTTTATCCTGTAGTGAAGTAGAAGTGGATAGTTCCTGTGAATTATTATGGGTGGAGGTTACACTCAACAACCGAGCAAGGTTAATAATTGGCTCCTTTTACCGACCCCCCGACTCAGCAGCATTAGTGGCAGAACAACTGAGAGAAAATTTGGAATACATTTCACATAAATTTTCTCAGCATGTTATGGTCTTAGGTGGAGATTTCAATTTACCAGATATAGACTGGGACACTCAGATGTTTAGGACGGGTGGTAGGGACAGAGCATCGAGTGACATTATACTGAGTGCACTATCCGAAAATTACCTCGAGCAATTAAACAGAGAACCGACTCGTGGAGATAACATCTTGGACCTACTGATAACAAACAGACCCGAACTTTTCGACTCTGTAAGTGCAGAACAGGGAATCAGTGATCATAAGGCCGTTGCAGCATCCCTGAATATGGAAGTTAATAGGAATATAAAAAAAGGGAGGAAGGTTTATCTGTTTAGCAAGAGTAATAGAAGGCAGATTTCAGACTACCTAACAGATCAAAACGAAAATTTCTGTTCCGACACTGACAATGTTGAGTGTTTATGGAAAAAGTTCAAGGCAATCGTTAAATGCGTTTTAGACAGGTACGTGCCGAGCAAAACTGTGAGGGACGGGAAAAACCCACCGTGGTACAACAACAAAGTTAGGAAACTACTGCGAAAGCAAAGAGAGCTTCACTCCAAGTTTAAACGCAGCCAAAACCTCTCAGACAAACAGAAGCTAAACGATGTCAAAGTTAGCGTAAGGAGGGCTATGCGTGAAGCGTTCAGTGAATTCGAAAGTAAAATACTAGGTACCGACTTGACAGAAAATCCTAGGAAGTTCTGGTCTTACGTTAAATCAGTAAGTGGCTCGAAACATCATGTCCAGACACTCTGGGATGATGATGGCATTGAAACAGAGGATGACAAGCGTAAAGCTGAAATACTAAACACCTTTTTCCAAAGCTGTTTCACAGAGGAAGACCGCACTGCAGTTCCTTCTCTAAATCCTCGCACCAACGAAAAAATGGCTGACATTGAAATAAGTGTCCAAGGAATAGAAAAGCAACTGGAATCACTCAACAGAGGAAAGTCCACTGGACCTGACGGGATACCAATTCGATTCTACACAGAGTACGCGAAAGAACTTGCCCCCCTTCTAACAGCCGTGTACCGCAAGTCTCTAGAGGAACAGAAGGTTCCAAATGATTGGAAAAGAGCACAGGTAGTCCCAGTCTTCAAGAAGGGTCGTCGAGCAGATGCGCAAAACTATAGACCTATCTCTCTGACGTCGATCTGTTGTAGAATTTTAGAACATGTCTTTTGCTCGAGTATCATGTCGTTTTTGGAATCTCAGAATCTACTATGTAGGAATCAACATGGATTCCGGAAACAGCGATCGTGTGAAACCCAACTCGCATTATTTGTTCATGAAACCCAGAAAATATTAGATACAGGCTCCCAGGTAGATGCCATTTTCCTTGACTTCCGGAAGGCGTTCGATACAGTTCCGCACTGTCGTCTGATAAACAAAGTAAGAGCCTACGGAATATCAGACCAGCTGTGTGGCTGGATTGAAGAGTTTTTAGCAAACAGAACACAGCATGTTGTTCTCAATGGAGAGACATCTACAGACGTTAAAGTAACCTCTGGCGTGCCACAGGGGAGTGTTATGGGACCATTGCTTTTCACAATATATATAAATGACCTAGTAGATAGTGTCGGAAGTTCCATGCGGCTTTTCGCGGATGATGCTGTAGTATACAGAGAAGTTGCAGCATTAGAAAATTGTAGCGAAATGCAGGAAGATCTGCAGCGGATAGGCACTTGGTGCAGGGAGTGGCAACTGACCCTTAACATAGACAAATGTAATGTATTGCGAATACATAGAAAGAAGGATCCTTTATTGTATGATTATATGATAGCGGAACAAACACTGGTAGCAGTTACTTCTGTAAAATATCTGGGAGTATGCGTGCGGAACGATTTGAAGTGGAATGATCATATAAAATTAATTGTTGGTAAGGCGGGTACCAGGTTGAGATTCATTGGGAGAGTCCTTAGAAAATGTAGTCCATCAACAAAGGAGGTGGCTTACAAAACACTCGTTCGACCTATACTTGAGTATTGCTCATCAGTGTGGGATCCGTACCAGATCGGGTTGACGGAGGAGATAGAGAAGATCCAAAGAAGAGCGGCGCGTTTCGTCACAGGGTTATTTGGTAACCGTGATAGCGTTACGGAGATGTTTAACAAACTCAAGTGGCAGACTCTGCAAGAGAGGCGCTCTGCATCGCGGTGTAGCTTGCTCGCCAGGTTTCGAGAGGGTGCGTTTCTGGATGAGGTATCGAATATATTGCTTCCCCCTACTTATACCTCCCGAGGAGATCACGAATGTAAAATTAGAGAGATTAGAGCGCGCACAGAGGCTTTCAGACAGTCGTTCTTCCCGCGAACCATACGCGACTGGAACAGGAAAGGGAGATAATGACAGTGGCACGTAAAGTGCCCTCCGCCACACACCGTTGGGTGGCTTGCGGAGTATAAATGTAGATGTAGATGTAGAACAGCAGCAGTGTAGCGGCGAAAGCGCAGCCGCGTGGCTTGCCTGCAGGCGCGTGGGACTCCCGTCACGAGAGCAAAACTTGTGGTCACGCTGCGCTCCAGACAGGTGCGGTCACGTTTGATGGGGATGGAGCCACGTCCTTAGAAAAGGACGGCAGCAGTGGCAGAGGTCGTGAGGAACGTCTTCGTGTTCCTCATCGCACCGCGAAATGACGTTTCCGACCCAGAAATGTGTAAGAATCAACGCCCCAGGGAAATGGATGGTTTCATTGTCGCCATTTATGCCACCCCCTGCGGCCTTTTAGTGCCGGTTCTGAACGGCGGTGTGTTTTCAATGTTTACCTCGGCCACTTATAAGAAAACCGCGTGATTTCAAACACGGGCGTCGTGGTTCTGGCCCCTCCACCGGGCACGTCAAGACTTCGAGAGAAGGGGTGAAATGTAGTTGAAACGTGTGACACGACATTCCCATCGTGTGATACGTCCGTGGTGACAGTGGGGTGAATTGTGGTGCAAATTGGCGCCAATGTTACAACATTAATTCACCTTACACGTCACATGAACTTTTATGAGCTGTAGCCTTTTCGGATATGTCGACACCTGGCGATTCGAGGCCTCAGCGAGTCCGAGGCTGACGTCGAAGGGCGTCATGCTTTTGCACCATAACAGAGGAAGGTCGTAAGTGCCTTCAGCTTAATTTCAGACTTAAGCATTGTAATGGGTAGGAATTACGGGGTTTCTAAAACGTGATCCTCGAATTCTGTTGTGCAGTGTAGATGATGATGTAGCACTGCATATGTGCACTCTGAGAAAAAACATGTTTCAAATAGACACTACGGGAAACATGGTGGATCGAAGTAAAGTCGACATCATATTCTGTAGTGGGTGGTCCCAGACACACTGTTGAAGTGTGTGCTAGTAGATACACAGTGCCCTTTCTCAGACAGCGTGTGAGTCACTAATGAAATCATTGATGCGTCAAAGGATTTCCAGAGGCTTTCCTTCCCTGCCACCCCCCTTCACCCCATTCGACAAAGGTAAATTCTCCTATGTATAAAATGGTGGAAAATTCAAAAGTGGCGGAAAATTAACGAATGGCGAGGAAGTTCAAAAATAGCCCAATTGCGCTAGTATGTTTTCCCCGACACCTACGACTTAGAACTGTTTTCCTAATTGTAAATTGGAGGGAAATTGAAAAATCCAAGATGGTTCGTTGTCATGCGGCTCTTTTTGAATGCTGGGAAAGGCTGTATAACATCAGAATTCGAGACTTAGAATAGTGGAACAGGCTCTGTGACGTCAGTACACAAAATGGCGATCCAAGATGCTTGACACGTGCATGGCCGGCAATTCCACTTGATTAAACACTTGTTTATGTTTGGTCAACACATAAGGAAGTTAAAGTCTAAACTGTACACTGTTTAGTAGGAACGACTGTATCTACATCTAACTCCACACCGGGGAAGGAAAGGACCCTCTGGACATGCCGCCGCCTCCATGTCGACCACAGTGGCTGACCGTGTCTGCGCTAACATCCGCTGGTCGCAAGGCGAGCTGCAGCTGCACTGGGACGGCCCCGTTTCCATAGTGGCAAAGCCTTGGTTGCCAGACCGTCTGAGAAGTCTGCGTTAGCTCACTTAAATTACAACCGACACATACACTTTGGTTTAAAACTAAAAACTTAAGAGATGTACATTAGTCCTCCTGGCGGTTGATACTTGTGTAATGGGTTTGGAGAAATAACCGGTTCACGTACTATGCTTGTAAAATTCACCACAAATATTTGTGCATAGAATGGATGGTGTCTGTCCCATCGGCAGAGACAGAACCGTTTTTATTTTATGGTTATTTCAGTTCCCCACTATAGGGGTGGGCTGGCAGCTGATAAACTGCTCCTCAGCCAAAGGTCACAACACTATATTTAAACAATTTTGGTAAACATTTTTGGAACAGTGATCAACAAAATATTATATTTTAACTAAAGTTCAGTCTTGATCACAACAGTTATGTCTCAATAACATACGTGACCGGTTTCGGTTATATTTATATAACCATCTTCAGACCCATGGCTTCCCTGGAGGATGGCAGGCAGAGCTCTTCTCAGCTGCTACGAAGTCAACTGATCAATCAACTGATCAATTAACTGATCGGTTGACTTCGTTGACACAACTGTTGTGATCAAGACTGAACTTTAGTTAAAATACTATATTTAAAGATGGCTAAAATATATAAAAGGTGACAATAACAGATGATTTTTTCTTTATTGTTATTTCAGACAGACCCATCAAAAACAGGAACTTATATGTACTAGTCATGCAGCTGCAACATTTGAGAATAAAACATGCAAATACTTATATACAAGTTTAATCGTAGCCATCGAAAACACGGCAAATATATACGATGGAAAAGCGTGACATTTTGCGCAAATCTACTGGTCAATATCCTACTTGCACAGCACATTTCAAGACGAAAAATGGTACGCCGTGAAGTCAACGCCGGGACGCCAGTTAGGAATGACAGAGAAGAGACGGCTGTGAGAAGAGGTCAGCCAGTTGCATGCTGTCTGACCTCCCTCCAGGACGACAATGCAACAGAAGCGGCTCCTCGGTGAAGAGGACACAAGCGCCACGCCTGACTGGTAGCAACCCACTTTGATATCAGCTTCAACGTTAGCCACTTCGTTAGCCAACACATTATCATTAGCTATCATTAGCTATCTCTACATAGCACAGACTTGTTTATTTATTTATTTATTTATTGTTCCGTGGGACCAAATTAAGGAGACGTCTCCATGGTCATGGAACGAAACAATACATGAAATTATAACACGATAGTAGAAACAGATAAAATGAAATATAAGAAACATATTCAGGCGACAAGTCGTAAGTTTAAATAAAGAAAATCAACAATGTAACACTGGAATTTGCTTAATTTTTCAGCTCTTCCAGGAGCTCCTCGACAGAATGGAAGGAGTGAGCCATGAGGAAACTCTTCAATTTAGACTTAAAAGCGTTCGGGCTACTGCTAAGATTTTTGAGTTCTTGTGGTAGCTTATTGAAAATGGATGCAGCAGAATACTGCACTACTTTCTGCACAAGAGCCAAGGAATTGCATTCCACATGCAGATTTGATTTCTGCCTAGTATTAACTGAGTGAAAGCTGCTAACTCTTGGGAATAAGCTAATATTGCTAACAACAAACGACACTAAAGAAAATATACACTGTGGAGGCAATGTCAGAATTCGCAGACTATTGAAAAGGGTTCGACAAGAGGTTCTCGAACTTACACCACATATAGCTCGAACAGCCTGTTTTTGAGCCAAAAATACCCTTTTTCAATCAGAAGAATTACCCCACAAAATAATACCATATGACATAAGCGTATGAAAATATGCGAAGTAGACTACTTTTCGTGTTGAACTGTCACTTATTTCAGATACTGTTCTAATAGTAAATAAAGCAGCATTTAGTTTCTGTTCAAGATCCTGAACATGGGCTTTTCATAACAGCTTACTATCTATCCGAACGCCTAGGATCTTGAACTGTTCCGTCTCGCTCATAATATGCCCATTCTGTCTGATCAAAATATCGGTTCTTATTGAATTGTGAGTTAGAAACTGCAAAAACTGAGTCTTACTGTGATTTAGCATCAAATTATTTTCCACAAGCCACAAACTTTTTTCATGAACTACATTATTTGATACTGTTTCAATATTACACACAAGATCCTTCACTACCAAGCTGGTGTCATCAGCAAATAGAAATATTTTTGAATCACCTGTAATACTAGAAGGCATATCATTTATATAAATAAAAAACAGCAGTGGCTCCAGCACTGACCCTTGGGGAACGCCTTTACTTAACAGTGCCCAATTGGGACTGAACATCACTACCATTCTCAATACTGCGGAAATTACCTTCTGCTTTCTGTTCTTAAAGTAAGAGGCGAACCAATTGTAAGCTACTCCCCTTACTCCACAATGGTCCAACTTCTGCAGTAATATTTTGTGGTCAACACAGTCATCAGCCTTCGTTAAATCAAAGAAAACACTTCGAGTTCGCAACCTTTTATTTAATCTGTCCAAAACCTCACAGAGAGAAGAGAATATAACATTTACAGTTCTTAAACCATTTCTAAAACCAACCTGTACATTTGACAGTAAATTATGTGAATTTAAATGCTCCGGTAACCTTGTATATACAGCCTTCTCGATAACTTTAGCAAACGCCGATGGTACAGAAATAGGTCTAAAATTGTCAACATTATCCCTGTCTCCCTTTTTATAAAGTGGGTTCAGTACCAAGTACTTTAATCGGTCAGGAAACCGACCATTCCTAAAGGAAAAGTTACAGTTATGGCTAAGTACTGGGCTAACATACACAGAACAATACTTCAGTATTCTGCTAGATACCCCGTCGTATCCATTAGAGTTCTTGGTCTTTAGTGATTTAATTATTAACTCAATCTCCCTCTTGCCAGTATCATGGAGGAGCATTTCAGGTAACAGTCTCGGAACACTTTTTTCTAAGAGGGCTATATAATTGCCTGTTGGGACTAGGTTTCTATTTAGTTCACCTGCTACATTCAGAAAGTGATTATTAAACACTGTACATATATGCGACTTATCAGTAACACGGACATTCCCACTATGCACTGATTCTATATCCTTGACCTGTCTCTGCAGACCAGCCGCTTCCTTTACGACTGACCATAAGGTTTTAATTTTATCCTGAGATTTAGCTATTCTGTCTGTATACCACATACTTTTTGCCTTCCTAATAACATTTTTAGGCACCTTACAATACGGTTGTAATGGGCTGCTGCATTTAGATTTTGACTGTTTCTAACGTTTTGATATAATTGCTACTTTGTTCTACAAGATATTCTTATCCCTCTAGTCAGCCACCCAGGCTCCTGTTTGTGCTAGTACCCTGTTTTGAACATTCTAACGGAAAACAGCTTTCAAAGAGCATGAGAAAAGTCTTGAGGAAAGCATTATATTTATTGTCTACTGTATCAGCACTAAAAACATCTTGCCACTCTTGTTCCCTGATAAGGTTTGCAAACGTCTCTACAGCAACTGGATCAGCTTTCCTAAACAGTTGATAACTATATTTAACATAAATCTTTTAGAGTTAAAATTTGTGCAGCATGATCTGAAAGGCCATTCGCCTTTTTGCTAATAGAATGCCCTTCTAGTAATGAGGAATGAACAAAAATGTTGTCTATGATTGTTCTACTGTTCCCTTGCACTCTCATTGGAAAGAATACGGTTTGCATAAGATTATATGAATTAAGGAGGTCTACCAGCATCCTTTTCCTTGCACAATCACTTATACAATTAATATTGAAGTCACCACATATAACTAACTTTTTGTATTTCCTATAAAGTGAACCAAGAACCTCCTCTAGCTTTAGCAAAAATGTTGTGAAATCGGAGTCTGGGGATCTACAAATAACAACAGTTAGAAGTGTAGCTCCACTAAATTTAACCACACCTGCACAACATTCAAACACCTTTTCAGTGCAGTACTTCGAAACATCAATTGACTCAAGTGGGATGCCGTTTTTCACATTCATGGCTACTCCCCCACACCGCAAAGACCTCCTAGAAAAGCTGCCAGCCAACCTTTATCCTGGTAACAGAAGCCTCTGAATTATCTCCTTATTTAAGAAGTGTTCAGATATACCAATAATTTCAGAGTCAACATCTGTAAGCAGTTCCCTAACTTTATCTCTAATACCTTGTATATTTTGATGATGAAATATACTAATTCCCTCATTACTCGGATACCTGAGCTTTGTCGAAAGTGGTTCCTTTGTTAGAGAGACTTCCCCAGCTGACTACAATCTAAAAACGGTGCAGCTCTAACACCCACTGCTACCAGAAGGTTCCCATGAGTGATCCCACCACCCCCACCTATGCTGTCACCTATGAGCTTTGCCAACCTCCCCTTCCCATACCTGTCGAGGTGCAGGCCACGTTTAGTGAAACCCGTCCTGCTGATAAACTCCACCGACACCACTGAAATGTGATCCTTGTGTTTATCTATTCTATTCTGAAGAAGACTGATTATGCTTACTGCAGATCTATCAAAGTTAAGTA
Organism: Schistocerca cancellata; assembly: GCF_023864275.1. NCBI lineage: Eukaryota > Metazoa > Arthropoda > Insecta > Orthoptera > Acrididae > Schistocerca > Schistocerca cancellata. The sequence continues at coordinate 607,955,789 of NC_064632.1, read as the reverse complement.
TTGTGTCTTGTCTTCTTATAATACTCATTAATATGAGCAGTTTGATTGTTTGCCTAGTGAAGTGAGTATGCAGGCTTCCTAGACATAACAAAAAAACTGAACTGCCATCTCCAGAAGAATGTAGCGCCAACTGAAGGCAGGTGACTGTAGCATCGCCCAGCGACATAGCACGGGCCGCGGCATCTGTCTAGTGGAAGGAACACGAACGCTACACCTTGAGAGTGGAAGCAGGCGCCTAACAAGAAATCATGCAGCTATTTGATGCGTCACTGGCGCAGCAGGGATCTGCTCCAGACGGGCACGAGACAGTGGCACAACATGGCCGTGTACCCCATACGTCATGATGCAGCTGTTCAATGAGTGATGGCTCACACAGCACAGCCCGTGCAAACCCAGCACACATCTGTGCTATTGTGTCTTACGCTGCACACATAACATCAGACGTCCTCATAAGGTTTCTAAAAGTAGACAGTCAGCATACATAAAGTTTATCATCGAATTTTCAGGTCATAGAGTGACTACCTCTGCAATCCATATTGCACATTACAAATCGCATGGTTCAGAAATTAGAATGTGTCCACATCATTCCTAAAAATGATCATCAGCATCGGTAAATGTATGCGACAAAACTATAAGATGTTACAAGAGTCTGCTCCTTTCCGATCTGCAGCATTTCAATCGTTAATCCCACTTCAATTTCCTGCATAAATCGGAGAATTTCCGCGTCAAATCTATTCCCTTCTACAGCTAGACATACACATCAAAGAATCAAGTGTAATAATGCACCCAGCAAACGACACATGACAGCAACTACATAACAGAACTTCACATCTAAGAATTCCATCTAACTATGTGTTTTAAAATGCATACTTAACATCGAACGTCTGTATAGGATTTCTAAATGGCGACAGGCGACATACATTCAGCAAGACATTAAAATTTCACATCAGTTTCATGGTAAAATCAACGACTAACGTATCGAAATGAATGAAATTTCCATAAAGAAGTGTGAACACTCTCAAAGTGTAGTCTTATGCTTTTAAAACGAATACTGTAGCGACAACACTGAGTTCATGATGAATATCCATTGAATTATCATGCTAAGGTGTATCCAGATTTTGGTGATCAATCAGACAGAATGCGTAACAGCCCCAAAAGGTTTGAGTAGAAGTTAGGGGAATGGATGGATCCTGTTTCAGTATTTCGGGTCAGCCAGCACTACTAATAAATGTAACAGGCACACAGACAGACAGAGCTCTGCTAGGGCAACCCTCGATCCCTGGGTAGGCAGAATGTTTGTAGATTTAACCTACTTTACCTCCACATCATCTACAATTGTGCACAGAACGTGTTTCTTCTTATGACGTTGATGTCAGCACGTTTACCCTTTCCAGGTTGTTAGGCATCGCTACTGCCTGTGGTGCAGGGAGCTGAGGCAGTCCGTGGCGCACCAGACTTCACGGTCCTGGGCGCGGGTGGCGGGGGAGCGCGTTAGCGCGACGACTGCGTGGCAGCCGGCAGCACTGCCTCTGCCACTCTCTGGAGCATCTCAGCCAGATGCCAGACCTTTTTGAGCACTGCAGAGAGTGTGGAGACGACTGCAGCCATTTTTCCTGCGTTCATAGCGGTTGCTGTGTTGCGGCTGGGTCCAGTTGGACTGCGGGCGGCGGCTGGGGTGTTTCCACTCCCGCTGCCTCCAGCCATTTTGACTTCTTCTCCTAGCTCGTTTTCCCTCTGCGGGAATCGACGCGCCGATCTCCGGGTTACCCTCTCGGAAACGTTTCGTGGCGCGGGCGCGCCACTGTTTAGTGCCCCCTCAGGAGGAGGCGGTGGTGACAGCATCAGCAGCTGGCATCCAGCAGGTGTTTGACGGCCTCCCCACGGCCTGTGCGCATAGGCGCGGATGATGAGTGGAGCAGTCTGCAGCCTTCCTGGGCAGCTGTCCACATTGCCGATCTATTGCGGCTTCAATTACCTTGCAGCTGTGGTAACTCGCCACGTGTAGGCCGCCACAGTTTGCACAATTTGGTGTGTGCGTCCCGAGCAGCGAACAGTTTCTGCCACCGTGGCCTCCAGTGCACTTCACGCGTACGTTGGGAAAGGAGCAGTGGCGAGCCATATTCCCCATCATTTGGCAGCAGAAGCACTGCGCCAGGTCTTTCTTCTGTTTCGGATTTTCTGTAGTAACCTTTGTGTTGCCCACCCTCTGAATGTGGTAGAGCCGCCTGTTCTCCAGGGTGTCGGCGGCGATCACTAGCAGACAGCGGGTTTTTGTGCGTGACGTGCGATTTTACGTGCGTCACATTCCTCACTCTGAATCCGGCTGAGACCACTCTTCTTCGAGAAAGTCTGGTTTGGCTGATCTGGTGAAGCTCCAGAGGACCATCTTCAGCAGCCTCTCACGGATGGCCATATGCACAAACTGATGCATCGATTGGTTTGATGCCTCACCAGTTACCTCGAAAAAATCTTCTGTAGGTTGCCTCCTGCGGTCCACACGGTGTAGTCTGCAGTTATCCACTCCTTCATATACTGCAGGAGTCCTGAATACTCTTCTGCCACCCCGAAGCCAATAGGAGGTGGCCAGCCGTTGTTGACAGCCGGGAGGCAGCCACGTCCTCTTCTACAGAACAGGAGCCTAGGGTGGTGGCCGTGGCCTCCTGCTGCGGTGGTGGCGTCTACTCTTCCATATCAGCGTGTGCTATCGCGTCAAAGCAGCACGCCATGACGTAACTGTACTCCAGGCTGAGCCTGCCACACTCTCGTCTGCAATGGCGCGTCTTCTACCGACAGTGGTAGAGACAGCGAGCTGCCTCCTCTTCTTGGACGCCTTCTTGACGCTGGTTGTCGTTCCTGTATCAGACCGTTTGCGCCGTTCGCCATCGAGGTGGAAAGGCACACTGGCTGTCTTCTGTCCTACCCACTCTTCCACTGGGAGTGATGTGGCGTGTACGTTGTGCACCAGTATGTTGTCCTCTCCTGACTCGTCTTCCATCCGGTAATGCATGGACGGACGCCATGCCACTGTAAGCAGTGGGTGAGATGGGGCCGTTTTCTTCCAAACGGTGGTCTGCCACACCAAAATCACCAGTCGTCGTAAACTGGGCGCCAGCATGACTGCAGCCATGTAACTGAATTTCACACTTAAGGGTTTCTACCTCATCACCTGTTCCATGCTGCACACATGACATCAGATGTTTCCATAGGATCTATAAATGGAGACAGTTGACATTCATACAGAAAATCATTGAATGTTCATCGAATAACATGTAGCAGTACCATTCACTCAATTATCACCTCAAGGTGCTCCCATTTCTTCTACAGATCCGAAACTACAACAACTAGGAAACCGAGAATTCTATGCATTTTTGAGTAGTGGTGCTTGTGATATAATGGCTTGTTAATGTTTCCATCCGCTTCCATCCGCCTGTCCTGTACTTTACACAGCCAAAGAATGACTCAAATCTAACGACTCTGTGGCTCGGAAAGTCTCGGTAACTGTCCCCTCCTTAGTCAGTCATAGGATTTGTACCTGTCACTTACCATTTCTTATGACTCTGTTACTGATTGTCTGTGTAGAGGCGAACCTGATTGTCTGTGTAGAGGCGAACACTGTAGTCATAAGTTATATCCCAATGACAACTTCTTCTTTAGTCAGGCACTTTATAAATTAGATAAGTGGACTGTAAAGTCATAAATACCGATGGAGTCTGTGTAATCGAGTTCAACTTAGTTTACATGTAACTTAACCAATATAGAAAATGAACTATTGTTAAATGCAGTTATTCCACCAGTTTTAAAAATTCATCAATTGCTTCCCAGCTTATAAGCGCACAATGTGGTCTTCTTGTAACCCAGTGGATACTTTGCAGAACTCTATTACATGGTCTACATCTCCAAACTGCACATATGACATCAGATGTCTCTATAGGATTTGTAAATAGAGAAATCTGACATGCATAAAGAAAATCGTTGAATGTACATTCAAAGAACATGTGGCAGTACTATCCACTGAATCATCATATTAAGGCGTTCTCATTTCTGGTAGAGACCCAAAACCACAACAACTAGAAATCTGGGAGTTCTATACACATTTTGAAGAATACTGGCCCCCTCTTCAATCCGGTCATAAATCGTACATGATATCCTGCATTTAGCTTATGCAGTGACTCCTTGAGACTGTAATTAACACCAACCAGAAGACATAAACGTTAACTTTACGTTCCAACACATACAGACAACATAACTGAACAGCAGTTTAAGATATGACGAGCATAGACTGACTGTCTCCATAGCAATCCCTGTTGTCGAGTACAAGTCATACACTTCACCACACTTGAACACTTGAAAGTTGCTTGAGAGAAAACACCGAAAGTACAGAGACACATAATCGTTCTCCCATTGCTCCATTTGCCAGCAGAACAGGAAAGGGAATGACTAGCAGTGGTATAAGATATACTTCACAGTTCGTTGTATGAAGGTTTGAAGAGTACAGACAGTTGGTTTTCTAAGGCATGTGGCTTACCAGACGCAGCGTCGAAGAATTGAGCACCACACACGTGAAACACCACACAAATCACATCTCACCACACACCACAAAACACACATCACAACACACACCAAATCCAAGCACTACACAGTACACCACAAACCACATCACACATAATATCATACCACACATAATACATATGCAACACACCCTCACCAAAGACTACAGACCACACCACACACTACACGACACACCAAAGATGACAAACCACACACGCCACACACCAGAAATCACATTAAATATGTCCAACACAACTTACACAGTACACACAACACACACCACACACACTACACATCACACACCTCAACACCACTCAACATACACAACACACACCACACTTCAGACGCCACACACAACAGCCACCACACACCCCACAATCACACATGCCACACACATACACCACACAACACCATACATGACACAGAAAATACCACAGCAGCTTACACCACACAACACACTGCAGACAACACACCACACAATGTACCACAACATACCCGACAACTCACACAGCATACAAAACACACACCACACACTACATATTACACACAATACCTGCACCTCTCATTTATGATGAATTGTTAAGAGTGCTTGTACAGGAAAATGTGCTATAAAAGTTCATATAGGTGTGTGGTTCACAGTACTAGCAATTGCAGTAGTAGTAGTAGTAGTAGTAGTATCAATAGATTCTAACAGTAGGTTTCATGGCGAATTCAGATTGCAATTCATTCCCAACTAACCACCAAGGATTCTCAGCCAGATGTAGTGCAACAACCCACACACTCTTATTTTTTAACTAACACCGATTTTCACTGTAGGTGTGCCTTGGTGTGATAAAAATTAATATCGATTAAGGTGAAACCCGCAAAAGAACAGCGAAAATATACATCAACGACGAGAATACCATACAGGGCACTCACTTTCAGAAACCTGAAGTATGTAATTCTTCAATTTCTCCAGGTGTATTTTATGACGAAATAAATCTCGGGTGAACATCCTGCACACTCATACCAGGCTGTTCACCCGAGATCTATTTCGTCAACCTGAAGTATGTCAGCAAAATCATCAAAATACACGACACCTTTGATGACGTTAAAATCCAAGTTGGCTGACCTGGAGATATGAATCTAATCCAAAATAGTTGTTCCAGTTCTCGTCGCACTGCTGTTATACATCCACCACCACTCAGTCTGTTAAACCACACATTGGTACATCTGGTTCTTATGCGAGCAGTTATTCGGCTTAGCACTGATTGATATTGTTGGATGTCCTCCTGAAGGATACCATGCCAAACTGAGTCCAACTGGCGAGTTAGATCGTCAAAATCCCGAACAAGTTGAATGGCCTGGCCCACAATGCTCAAAACGTTCCTAGTTGGAGAGAGCCAGCGACACCGATGACCAAGACAGAGTTAGGCAAGTATAAAGACAAGGAATAGAAACTCTCGCCATGTTCAGATGGGCATTATCCCACTGAAATGTGAGCTTGGAATGAAAGTCAACAAAACGAGGCATAGAATATTCTTGGCGTTCCACTGTGCTGTTTTGCATTTAATAAATTCCTGATATGGCTCTGTATATGCTGGTGGTGTGTGAGTGTATTCCAGTCATGAGTCCACAAGAAAAAGCAGTATATGTGACAGGATTCTTGGACGAGTAGAAGGACTTGTGGGAGGTGGGTGGGGCAGCGAGAATATATGGTCTTGGTAGGAATGTGGGTGGATATAGCGTCTGACGACGTCTGCTGAAGGAAGGAAGTGCCATGAGGGATATCGTTATGTTGCTGGAAGGTTAAGGGGGTGGCTTCCAGTTAAGGTTTCTATGGATTCCCAATAAGCATTACAGTTGGCACAGAAGTAGTCTTGGATAACTCTTGATGGAGACTGGGATGGGTTGCATGGGGATCAGGTTGTGTGTACGAGACAGTGAGGAGTACAAGTACTTCGAATTGGATCGAGGACTTCCGCATTGAGACATCCAAGGAGGTTTGGAAATGCTAGGACGACATTGGGGAAGATGTTGCTTTCAGGATGGGTGTGGTGTGGGATGGTAACAATGGGAGTTGGTGAGCTGATGCTAGAGTTCTGCAGAGGTCTACTATGTATGTTGAAATCAGCAGCAATGATATAGGTTTAAAAGGTACAATCCTTATGGGTAGGGAAATTATAGAGGATGGGGTGATTAGGTGAGATGTAGATAGTGGCACAGGTAATGGTTAGGGTTTGGAAAAAGATAGTAAGGATAAGGTGTTCAGTGGGAAACATGTTCTTGTGTGGCCAACTGCAACTGTACTTCTGGACAGCAAAAGGTGGTTATCCATACAGTGGAAGGTATAGGAAGAGGTGCAGATGATTTTATAGGGTTAGAGGAACATTATTTAAGAATAAAGGTATCGAAGTTGTTTTGGGATAAGCTATGCATTGAAAGATGTTTGTTGGTGGTGAGGTAATGGATGTTGTGGTACAGGATTTTGTAGCTTTGGCATGCCATTATAAGGGATAAGATTGGTTCATAGTGGTAAGGTCATAGTAGGTTTAGACAAGGGCGCTGAAGTGGATGATGACGAAGTAGACCTGATTGTGGGAGAAGGTACCTGAGATGGAAGATGGAATGTGCAACAAAGAAGATTTGTCGGAGGGCATGAGGACATTGCAGTGGATGAATGTTTTGGAAGATGACTGTAATGAATTTGATAATGTCTTCAGCAGTGAGAGTTGGGGTGAGTGGAGGTATTAATGGGATGTATTGTGACAGTGGGCTGAGATTTGGTAGGTTGTGGTTTAGCTTTGCATTTCACAGAGTGGGTGGAGTATGAGTGATTGCAGATGTTGCAGGTAGAAGGAGATGCTAGGTTATGCACTCTTCAGGAAAATGGGAGGCTTTTCAGTGTTATCAGGGCCCCCACATTAAGGAGAAGGTCTATGGTGGCGGCAGATTCAGAAAAAAAACATGGATGAGATGAGTAGGGCTGAGGTAATTATTGATCCAAAGGACTTTTTGGACTTATAAATCCGAATTTTGTTATTCAGTTCAGACACCACTTCCTCATCTGTGATCTCAAGGTCGACCTTTGTGACTGTGTGGTGAGGGTGGGAGGATGCTGAGGAGGATGGAGTTGATTGGCCAAGGCTGTGGTGGCGAGAGATGTTAAGGAGGCTTTTGGACCAAAGATAACACAAGGAATTTTGGAAAGGAGGGTAATGTGGAAGTCGGGGTTCAGGAACTTCAGTAAGTCAGATTCTTTTTTGGGATGATTTGTTGGATGTGGAGGGTTGGTAGGCACTTTTTAATTTCGAAGGTGAGGGATTTGAGTTTGAGGAACTTTGGGTCAGTGTTGGAGAGGTGAAGGTGTGGATGGTTGGGGAAGAAATTGGAGGGGGAGAAGTTGTGTACATATGGTGAGTGTTGTCAGGTACAGTTTGCGGTTTTTTAGGTGTGAGAGTGGGAGAGATTTCGGTATTTTGACGTTTTACAGGTTTTTAATAGCTGTTGGAGGGAATGAAGGTTGTGGGATGGGGTGGCAGGATGTGACATTGTTGCTGGTTACCTGGGAGTTGTTTAGGTCCTTAAGGATGGCTTGCATTGACTGATGAAGTAAGACTCAATGAAGGGATGCTTGTGATGTCATCTGTTGCAACAGTTGCTCATGTGTAGTAGAGGTAGAGGTGGCTGATGAGTCATAGCTGAAAGAGAAATAGTAGTGGGAGCTGGAGACAGAGAGATATACATGTGTCACTTACTGCTGTGGTGGGGTAGGATACTATAGGTAAGGGAGGATGGATGTAAAGGGGGGGTCAGTGTTGGAGAGGTGAAGGTGTGGATGGTTGGGGAAGAAATTGGAGGGGGAGAAGTTGTGTACATATGGTGAGTGTTGTCAGGTACAGTTTGCGGTTTTTTAGGTGTGAGAGTGGGAGAGATTTCGGTATTTTGACGTTTTACAGGTTTTTAATAGCTGTTGGAGGGAATGAAGGTTGTGGGATGGGGTGGCAGGATGTGACATTGTTGCTGGTTACCTGGGAGTTGTTTAGGTCCTTAAGGATGGCTTGCATTGACTGATGAAGTAAGACTCAATGAAGGGATGCTTGTGATGTCATCTGTTGCAACAGTTGCTCATGTGTAGTAGAGGTAGAGGTGGCTGATGAGTCATAGCTGAAAGAGAAATAGTAGTGGGAGCTGGAGACAGAGAGATATACATGTGTCACTTACTGCTGTGGTGGGGTAGGATACTATAGGTAAGGGAGGATGGATGTAAAGGGGGGGGGGGGGGGTTAGAAGACTTGGTGACAGTGAGAGCAGAAGATGGAGAGGTGCAGGTGACTGATGAGTAGGACAGTACATCAGGGAGAGGGTAATGAACGGCACTGGTTAGGGTGAGCAGTCGCCAAAGCGGCACTGGGATGACACCAATGAGCTGTGACGGAGTTGTGAATAAAGATAATAGTAGGGGGACAAGCTATATTCTGGCGAATTTTGTTAGTGCAGATTGCCTACATCAGGGGCAGATATGCTCTCAAGGGCAGACCTATTCTTCTCCTTTGATTGACAGGTCCTTAACCTATTGTTCTGCTAAGTGGTTTCCCATGTCGCTGCACTTCCTATTATTCTGTTAAGTGCTTTTCCATGTCACCCCCATTTCCTATTGATTGACAGACTCTTAACCTATTGTCCCCCCACACCCTCTCCCACACCCTCCCCCCTCCCTCTCCACCCTGACTGCTACAGGTACACTTTCAGGTCTGAGTTATTGGCTAGGCCCCCCTCTCACTCTTATCAGTTTGATTGACTACTTAATTAAATTGATCAATTAATTATCCTCTCTGATGGGAAAGCACCACACCCACCTGGACTTGGACTGAAATAGTTAAAGTCTCCAGCACGATCCTCAACCGACCGCCATGCCCCCCTTACCAACCCATGTTGGCAGGCTAACGTGTACTAATGTGCACTGTCGTGTACAGCACACGACCTCATCCAAGATGGCGGCCACGATGTCAGTTGATGATGCAAGTGCCAGACAACCCCTGGCTGAGAGTTCAAATCCCATCAGGACAATGCAACCTCTACTAACCTAAGAAAATGACGGGGAAAAAGGTCACCTCCACTAAGTCATCTGACCGCCACCTCTACCTAGGAATTGGCAGGGAAAAGACTCAGTTGATCGTTCTTCTGGAGGGTATTCAATATGTGTAATATTGTTTAAACAATTTAGATGATGTATCGAATATATGGAAATGGTATTTTGTTTATTTATAAAAAATTCAGTTTGTGGCGGTTAAACTTCTCTTGCTCATCATTATCTACTGTTTGGAAACATCTAGGTCTTGTAAGAAGCAGTTACATGGGACAAACATGTTGCATAACATAATGTTCAGCACTGTACTCTGGGTGTCTTAACCTAATGTTTGGCCCTTTATTGGCACTTAACCTATTGTTCTGTTAAGTGGTTTTCCATGTCACCCCCATCCCCTTAAACTACTCTACTGCATTCCACTTAAAAATTATTCAAATTAACTTAGTGTTCTGCACTTAACCTGCTGTTCTGCTCCATGTCACCCACTCACACACAGCCCTCCCTTAACTATTGTACTGCTAATATCATGTTGATATAAAAAGTTTATCCAAATTAATTAAATCGATATTCTTCAGATGTATGGCGTAGTTTTTTTTTTTTAATTCGCGGTATTCTATTGGTCTTAGAGTATTGTTCGTCTGTATGGGGGGGGGGGGGGCGCTTACCAGTTGGGTCTGATTCAAGAGATTGAGAAGGTCCAAAGAAGAACCGGAAGATTCGTGACTGGTACATTTAGCCATGGTGAGAGCATTACAAATCTCATTGAAAGTTTGAAGTGGGACACACTTGCAAATAGACGTTGCGCTAAATGGAAGGGGCTGCTCACTAAATTCCAAATCCTATCTTCGCTGAGGATGTAGAGCATATATATCCGTGAAAATTAACTCCGAATGAATGTACTCTAGTATATTTCGCAATGACAATGATTTCTTATTCAGGGGAAAACTTGTGTGTGTGGTGGAGCTATGTATGGAACGAGCTGTCACAAATTTCGAGATGACTGGGTTTCAGGGAAGTGGTGAAATCGATAAACCGAAAATACTCTAGAGCTTTTTTGAATTGTAATTACATCCTTTATTCTTTGACAAAAACATAATGGCGGGAGTGCCAGTGCACCTGGACTCTGGCGTCAGCGTCAGGTGTCAGGCGGCGGGATGTGTTTTTTTTTATTATTAGCGATCTTTTGTTTAAACTATTTTCCATCTACATATATATACTCTGCTAGCCACCAAGCAGTGTGTGGTGGAGGGCACTATCGCATCGAAGTTATATTTCCCTCCTTCTGTTCCATTCGTGGTTTGCGCGAGGGACAAACGACTGTCTGAAAACCTCAGTACGAGTTGCAATTTCCCTTATGTTTGAATGGTGAGCATTACGCGATACGAACATTGGTGGTAATAATATATGCTCTACATCCTCAGCGAAGATAGGGTTTGGAATTTAGTGAGCAGCCCCTTCCATTTAGCGCATCGTCTATTTGCAAGTGTGTACCACTTCAAACTTTCAATGAGATTTGTAATGCTCTCACTATGGCTAAATGTACCAGTCACGAATCTGGCGTTTCTTCTTTGGACCTTATCAATCTCTTAAATCAGACCCAACTGGTAAGCCCCCACCCCCATACAGATGAACAATACTCTAAGTCCAATAGAATGCGGCGAATTAAAAAAAACTGCGCCATACATCTGAAGAATATCGATTTAATTAATTTGGATAAACTTTTTATAGCTGCCCAGAGTGGCCGTGCGGTTATAGGCACTACAGTCTGGAACCGAGCAACCGCTATGGTCGCAGGTTCGAATCCTGCCTCGGGTATGGATGTGTGTGATGTCCTTAGGTTAGTTAGGTTTAATTAGTTCTAAGTTCTAGGCGACTGATGACCTCAGAAGTTAAGTCACATAGTGCTCAGAGCCATTTGAACCAACCGTTTCATATCAACATGCTACTAGCAGTACAATAGTTAAGGGAGGGCTGTGTGTGAGGGGGTGACATGGAACAGAACAGCAGGTTAAGTGCAGAACACTAAGTTAATTTGAATAATTTTTATGTGAAACGCAGTAGAATAGTTAAAGGGGATGGGGGGTGACATGGAAAACCACTTAACAGAACACTAGGTTCACGCATTTATACCTTAATGGTTCACCCCGGTGATACTTCTCTGTGATGAACTCTGAAGTGCACTTGCCCAGTTTCGACCGTTGGGGATGTCAACTGACTTCTGTGGTCGTATCCCAAATAGCACGTGGTGTTTTGATTGTGTGGAGATGTAGTTGTTTCAAAAAAATGCCAGTTTGTGTCATTTATAGCTGTGCTAATCAATCCAGTCGTACTCTAAAGTTGAAAGACATTTCATTCGTAAGTGGAGCCATTGAAGCAATGTTTTCTTTTGTGTACATGAATTATGGTTGCACTGTTTATTTTTATTCTTTCCTGTGTGCTAGGGTATCCAAGCCAGTCTGTATCAGTGGTCTCGTCCCCACACAAGATGCGGCTTCCCCACTGTCCTAATTGTTTGTACAGCACCTCATGCTCGAAATTTCTCCCCCGATAATTATTCATTGTTCACATTCCTAGAACAGCCGGAGACAATGGTCATGTGTGTGTGAGTTTGGGGTGTATGATTGTGTGTGTGTGTGTGTGTGTGTGTGGTTCCTTTCTGAAGAATGCTTTGGCCAAAAACTTATGTGATCACTCTTTTCGTCATGCTTGCCTCCTGCTCGACATGTGAGCAGCATCTATCCACTACACAGTGTGGTTTTTTGTTCGTGAAGGTTGTTGTAAATAATCCACTGCGCTTCAACAGGAACAATAAAGCATATAATTACAATAACAGAAGAAAAAGTGACATTCATTACGGCACATTAAGGTTGTCTGTAGCACAAACAGAGGTTTGCAAAGCTCCAACCGAAAGTTTTGATCACTTACCCGGTGAATAAAATGCCTGACAGGTAAAAAGTAAAATCTGAGATTAAATTGAAAATGTTTTTTTTTACTATTCCTATTCTGAAGAAGCCTGTCTATTACTGTAACGTGTAAATGGTGATGTTTAGGAACTACTGACTAACATCTGTATGTCTTTAATTAACAAACAAAGAAACAAATGCTCAGCATGGAGATATATTTACAAAAAGATTGATATTAATATAAAATTGCTTGTTCCACATCATTACGATTTATTGTGCAAATGATACATGGAACATCAATCTAACTAACTAACTCACTAACTATTGGTGTATCATAAAGCATGGTATAGGCTTGTATACGTTGAAAGCTCAAAAATAAATTCAAAAGTAAAAGGAACCAGATGATCAAAGAAGTTACAAATTCCAATTGTGATATGTCTGGTTATATCTGAAAAACTTACACAGTTACTAGCGAGAAATATTACAGTAAAAGAAGTAAATAAGCTACTGTTGGAAAGGCAGATCCATGCGTACATAGTTTAGACTATCGATGTGAAAAAAATGACTTATGTACATGTTAAAGCAAAATATCCATTTCACAGGATCTAAGTGTTTGATAGCACCGCTTTAATCATATTTATAGTATTGAACAATGCTTGAACATGTTTAAAATTTTTATCATTCTTTTTACTCTGTAAATTGCTATTATTGGTCATGCACTGAATGACAAGTCATAGGTAAGATTTCAAAGTGAGAAGACATGTAAACTATAATGAAATTTTGCACTGAGAATTTCATGAAACAAACACTCTGTTCTGATACCTCCATGCAGTTCTGTTTCTTCAACTTTTCAGTAAAGTTCACATTGTTGACAGATGCAAGATACACTAATGTGCTTTGCTTTCTTCCTCAGTACACAAGTTTATAGGCCAACAAAGAGCACCAAGGTAAATTTTTTGCAAATGTGAAAATTAAAAAGTTGTAAGAGTTGAAAGCTGAAAATTTAATGAACAAGAAACAGTAACAATAAGCCAACAAGCATTAGATTCAGAGTTACAATTTCATTTGCTATCGACACAGATGTAGTAAAGATAGAATTAAATGAATTACAAAGCATCCTTTTCACATCACATCCTTATCTTCTTGGTTATTCGACATTTAGCAACAAAAAACACGTTCAAGAACACAAAAACGTTCGAAATTGCCTTCCTGACACTATTTCATTTGTGCAAGCACTGTCATTATTAGTATTTAAAACAGCTGTTGCGTGCATACAACAGAAATAATGAATAAGAAGAAATTTTAAACAGTAGTTTGCTAATGTTTTGGGCTATGACACCAGGCTCTGCCAACTCTGGGTTCAAAACAACATACGTTGTAAAGGGGCATGCACAGGTTCAATATTTATTTGACAATAATAGTTTGTCAGGCCTTCAGTATGTTGAAGCGACCTCACACTATCAACATTGACAAACACTGTCAGTCGACAACGCAGTTTTACAAGGTTAAAATGTCGAACACCGAAAAGAAAGCGTGTGCTGCAATTATACACTCCTGGAAATTGAAATAAGAACACCGTGAATTCATTGTCCCAGGAAGGGAAAACTTTATTGACACATTCCTGGGGTCAGATACATCACATGATCACACTGACAGAACCACAGGCACATAGACACAGGCAACAGAGCATGCACAATGTCGGCACTAGTACAGTGTATATCCACCTTTCGCAGCAATGCAGGCTGCTATTCTCCCATGGAGACGATCGTAGAGATGCTGGATGTAGTCCTGTGGAACGGCTTGCCATGCCATTTCCACCTGGCGCCTCAGTTGGACCAGTGATCGTGATGGACGTGCAGACCGCGTGAGATGACGCTTCATCCAGTCCCAAACATGCTCAATGGGGGACAGATCCGGAGATCTTGCTGGCCAGGGTAGTTGACTTACACCTTCTAGAGCACGTTGGGTGGCACGGGATACATGCGGACGTGCATTGTCCTGTTGGAACAGCAAGTTCCCTTGCCGGTCTAGGAATGGTAGAACGATGGGTTCGATGACGGTTTGGATGTACCGTGCACTATTCAGTGTCCCCTCGACGATCACCAGTGGTGTACGGCCAGTGTAGCAGATCGCTCCCCACACCATGATACTGGGTGTTGGCCCTGTGTGCCTCGGTCGTATGCAGTCCTGATTGTGGCGCTCACCTGCACGGCGCCAAACACGCATACGACCATCATTGGCACCAAGGCAGAAGCGACTCTCATCGCTGAAGACGACACATCTCCATTCGTCCCTCCATTCACGCCTGTCGCGACACCACTGGAGGCGGGCTGCACGATGTTGGGGCGTGAGCGGAAGACGGCCTAACAGTGTGCGGGACCGTAGCCCAGCTTCATGGAGACGGTTGCGAATGGTCCTCGCCGATACCCCAGGAGCAACAGTGTCCCTAATTTGCTGGGAAGTGGCGGTGCGGTCCCCTACCGCACTCCGTAGGATCCTACGGTCTTGGCATGCATCCGTGCGTCGCTGCGGTCCGGTCCCAGGTCGACGGGCACGTGCACCTTCCGCCGACCACTGGCGACAACATCGATGTACTGTGGAGACCTCACGCCCCACGTGTTGAGCAATTCGGCGGTACGTCCACCCGGCCTCCCGCATGCCCACTATATGCCCTCGCTCAAAGTCCGTCAACTGCACATACGGTTCACGTCCACGCTGTCGCGGCAAGCTACCAGTGTTAAAGACTGCGATGGAGCTCCGTATGCCACGGCAAACTGGCTGACACTGACGGCGGCGGTGCACAAATGCTGCGCAGCTAGCGCCATTCGACGGCCAACACCGCGGTTCCTGGTGTGTCCGCTGTGCCGTGCGTGTGATCATTGCTTGTACAGCCCTCTCGCAGTGTCTGGAGCAAGTATGGTGGGTCTGACACACCGGTGTCAATGTGTTCTTTTTTCCATTTCCAGGAGTGTATAAGCTGTAGCTTGCAAGCAACAGAAAACAAGGAAAAAGAGGAAATGGGTCCGAGATTGGTTGAAAAAAGGAACGACCAGTCACATGTCTGTTTACTGACTTAAATCAGACTGTTCCGATGAGTTCTACATCGTACAACAAGTTATTAGTGTCGATACGAGATAAAATAGAGAAGCAAAATGTGTTGATGAGAGTCGCGCCCGCATTCGACAAAATATTAGGAGTAACTTCGAGATGCCTGGCGACAAACATGTCTTTCCTATGCTCGAAGTTTAGTTGTGCAATTCCAGCAAGCACAACTACTAAAATTCTATGTAAACCAGTGAAGGGATTATATCTGCATGACAAGGACCTTTTAAGCAATAAACGTAAAAAAATTTTACGCTTTTTAATAATTTGGTGGAACTGAAAAGCGTTTCGCAGACTTCTTTCTAGTCGCTGCAGATATATGTCGTATTTTTAGAAATGAGAGCGTTTTTCAAAACAGCTATGCAACAAGCAATCTATACTATATTTTCAAATTAATGAAGTAAGCAATGCCGTCGAAAATCCTCCGTTAACCATCCTAAAGTGGCACATACAATGATGACCCTTGCCTAGGCCCATTTAAATTATTTTGTGTTAAAATACTCCTTAAAAAGCGAATCTGTGGTACGATGTGTACGACAGCGAGCTGAAAGAATAAACAGTGCACGCTAACGCCGTGTGGCTGCCTTCTGAAGCTGTCTCAACATGTGAATGGAGAATATTGTCAAACCATCAATATTTGACGTCACACGTTCAGTTTGCATTGACAATACTGACAGTACTTTGAGGTCAACCAATACTGCTCATCAGCATTTCTAGTACTGACAATACATCAATACACGCCCTCAGACGGTTAAGGCCCGTCCACACGCAACGATGTGTCTGCGCAAATGTCTGCGCACATAACATCTGCGCAGACAGATCGTTGCGTGTGAACAGAAGATTTGCACCAACCTGAGGTGTGTGCAAACCTGGAAATTGGAGTTGGAGGTTTGAGCAAAACCTCTCAAACCTGTGGGTTCAAACCACTTCTGTGCAGACAAGTTGGAGCGTGTGGACCGGAGATCGCCGCAAATCTGGCGCGAAACAGCTGTTTGCTCAGTCTAGTGTTTGTATTTGTGCGCACAGGGCATTAAAATAGCTGATACTCGTCAGTTTGTAAGTTTGTAAGTGAATTCATTGAAATATATAGAAACCATCCATGTTTGTGGAAGATTAACAGTAAAGAATATAGTGACCGAGACAAAAAGACAGCAGCATACAATGCTCTAATTGAAAAATTGCGGACAGTTGACGCCTCGGCCAACAGAGAAACAGTAATAAAAAAAATAAATTCGTTGCGAACTGTTTACCGAAAAGAGTTATCCAAGTTCAGAAATCTAGAAGATCTGGTGTATGAGTTTTGTATCCTGGAACAAAAGTTTGTAACAGGTTCTTCAAGATTCTTTCTTTCAAGATTCAAGATTCTTTCTTTATTAGCCATTGATCATGCAAGATGAGATAGGCTTCGTCAGTACATAAAATAATATTAATATTCCAGACACTATATATAAGGCATAGATATAATTAGTATATGAGTAACTTACAAATAACATAAACCTTAAGCAGGTGACTACAATGCTTAATACATATTCTTGTTTCAGATACATACAAAGGTACCAAAATGAGTTACATTGTAGTAGCAAACACAGTAGTTACGTAACACATCATAACACTGGCAAATAAAGTAGTTACCTAACACAGTTGAAATACAAAGGTATTAAATATGAAATATTTTGTAACAGTATATATAGTAGTTAATTAAGTTAATTATGCAATTACAGGTTTATCTCTGTGCTACTCAGATCATAATATTCTTGCATAGAATAAAATGGATTGTCAGATAACCAATTGTACAAATTTTGTTTAAGAATTTTTGTGGGCATGTCCCGAGCAGATTGCGGTAGTTTGTTGAATATTTTTAAGGTATTCACTTTGTGTGAGTTACTACTTTTTGTTAGTCTGTGTCTTGGTATATCATAATCTTCCTTCCTTCTAGTGTTGTAGTTATGAATTTCTTCCCTGACAACACCTTCCATACCATTGTTTTTAATGTGTAACACACAGATATAAATATACAAGTTTACAATGGTCAACAGTCTTAGCCTTATAAAGAGAGGACGACAGTGCTCCGTGGGACTGACTTTACACATTATGCGCAGCATTCTTTTCTGCATCAACAAAATTTTGTTACTGTGAGAGCTGTGCCCCCATATGAGAAGGCCATATGTAATATGTGACTGGAAGAGTCCACAGTACATTGTTCTCAGAAAGTTCATGCTAATCATGTCCCTAAGTTTCCAAAGGAGATAGGAGACTCTTGAAAGCTTTTTGCAAACCTGATTTACGTGTTCTTCCCAGTTAAGTTTGGAATCAATATGCATTCCTAATAGTTTTACAGTTTTGTTTTCTATGGTTTTGGGTAACCCTAAGAGAAGCTGTTGTGTTTTCTCTGAGTTACACAGTAATTTATTGGATGTGATCCAGTGGATGGCTGATTTGAGTGATTCCTGTGTGTTATTGTCCAAAGCTGAGATGTTCTGATGTGAGGTGAGGAGGGTTGTGTCATCTGCATAGCATATGGTAGTACTATTTATGTGATGAGGTAGGTCATTGATGGCTATGATGAAGAAGAAGGGTCCCAGAACCGAGCCCTGTGGTACACCAGTACTAACTGCTGCTACAGGGGAGTAATTATTTTTAACTGAGACAAACTGTCTTCTATTATGAAGATATGACTCTATTACTGCTAATGCTGGGTTACATACACCATAAAATTCTAGTTTTGCAACCAGAGTGCCAAAGGGAATGCAGTCAAAAGCTTTGCTCAGATCACACAAGACAAGTGACACCATATTCCGGTCTTCAAAGGCTGTTAATGTCTGGTCAACAATTTCCAGGATGGCCGCAGTGGTATTTCTGCCCTGTCGGAATCCGAACTGACTATTGCTCAAAAGGTTGTGTGTCTCAAAATAGCTACTTAATTGAGTGTACATAAGTGACTCAAATACTTTAGAAAATATTGGCACAATTGAGATTGGGCGATAACTTTTAGGAAGATGTTTGTCACCCTTTTTAAACACTGGAATAACTTTGGAAATTTTGAGGGAGTCGGGAAACACTCCTGACTGTAAACATTTATTAAATATGAATGCCAATGGTTTAGCGATCGAGTCTACAGTTTTTTTTACTATGTAATTGGAGAGCCAGTAGCAGTCCATACTTTTAGAATTTGAAAATTTTGTGACTGTTCTTTTAATCTGAGCAGGTGTGATACTATACCAGTTAAAGACATGATCTACTGGTGGAAGGGCATTAAGTAAATCGCTTGCAGATGTATCTGTTTTTTCTATCTTACTTTCAATTTCTTTAATTGAGCTAATGAAGTAGTCATTTAGTTCCCTTGGAGTGAGCTGAGTTTCATGTGTGTGACGTGTGGGATTTTCTTGTGCTACAATCTGCCATGCTGCCTTGCACTTGTTTGTTGCACCTTCTATGTACCCTTCATAAGCAGCCTTTTTTGTCTGTATCAGCTTAAGTTTGTAGAATTTTTTACATTTTTGGTATGCTGCATAAAAGGTGCCCTCCTGCTCTGATCTTTGTTTACATGCATTTTTATATGCTGTGTATAGTACGAGGTTGCTTCTACACAGTAGCGAACTGAAAATGCCTACTCAGAAACAAAGTAGACCATAGCTCATTGGCCATGTAGGTGTATAATCTCCAATAATACAGGCCTACTGTGTTTTAAATACGCCTACAACACCAAAAATATAATCTGTAACTTGACAGACTTAATTTACTTGACTTGCTTTCATGAACTCATCCTTCAGGACAGCGTAAATAGCTTCACATGTGTTGGGCATTATTTTACTCAACGCTTGTTTCGATATTGCAGTTGAAAGTCCAAATCCTTGTAGCCCCTTCCTGTTGGTAGGAATTTTAATGTTACCCCCAGCCGTTCATGAGGAGAAATTGCCCTTCTCATACAAGTATTTTTTCTCATAATATGAGGGGTTAAAAATTTAAGAGATAATTATAAGTTTCGACATCCATCAGCAAATAATTTCGCCAGTCGTTAGGTTCGCCCTGCAACTCTCGCAGTAAATTTACGTGAGAAAACTGCTTTCGCTTTAGCAGCCACTGTCTACACCATTTTGACCGCTTTCTGTTTCCTGCGGTTGGTCTGAATGTTTTTTGCATCACAAGTTGCGAACACAGACCACAACAGAACTTCCTCCACTTCTATATTTCAAAATAACTGAATTAAATTTTTGACATTTAAGGGGAGCGTAGTCGCTTGCCACTACTATTCCTTTTCTACACCGACAGATGGCGGGCGAGTAGTAGATTGGGGTTTGTGTGGTGTGAACACATCACAATTGGAGCGATGTTTTGCATGTACAGACATCTGCGCCGATGTCTGCGCAGACAGATCGTTGCGTGTGGACCGGGCTTTAGTATAATGATAGTTTGACAATATTATTGAACGTGTGAGGGCCTCGTAAGTCTATAGCGTCATTTCCCTCCTTTTCTTTACCTCAATAGTGTTTACCACAGTCTATATTAGACTGTAGTGTTTACGTTCTGTCTGTCCAGTCCCGTCGGGAGTGAATCGATCTTTCATTCATGTTTCCATGGAGGTATTAGCTCCATGCGTGTTTCCTTGAGTACTTTGGAAATTGCTTGCATTAATATCTCTGTGGTATATGTCATTTCTGATATATTTGAAATTGGGCGGGCTTTATAGCTGCACTGAAATCGTGAGCACTGAGCAACAAATTATAAAAGATATAAGAAAGCTTCATCGTAATTTGATGGAACTATAGTTACTAAGTACTCAAAGTTTATTTGCTTTTCCGCAGTTACATATAGGCTAAATAGTGTATCACCTAGCCTTTTTTTTCTTTATTTGTTACAGTTATTATGGAAGAAGCCATGTCATCAAACTTAGATGTCTCTAAAGTTTCGAGCATTAACGTAATCTCACCTGATAAAAATCCTCCAAGAAGGAAGTCATCAATTTTTAATCGGAGGAGCACGTTTATGGGTGATGAAAACATGCAATGTGATGGTTCATCAAGCGAAATGATTGATAGATCTAAAAGTGAATCAGATTTTAATGTAGAGACGTACCTCGCTTGTCTGAAAAAAGAAGTGTCGGACTGGGAAACTTTGTATGAGGAAAGAAAGAAAGCTAGAACACTGGCAAGAAAACGACAACGCTTGAAGAATGTGGTAACAAGTGAGGAAGTATATGCCATTTTCAACGAAGAGGATAAAAAGTTTGTCCGAGGTCGTCCAGATTATAACAGGATGGGAAAAGATGCGATTGTAGCGATGGAAAAATTCTCCATTGCCTTACAAACGGCGATCTGTGTCGAAAAGTCTTCACAGTTGGTTATAAATTATGTACAGAAAACTGAAACAGACTTGCGTAAGAAGATAATTGAAATGTCTGTTTTGGAATGATTTTCTGAAGTAAGGAAAATGTGAAAGTGTTAAATCTCTGTGCATTTTATTTATTTTCTCACCGTATTGTGCGTTAAAGAATTGTCTCGATTGGTGCATAGTATGAAATAATGTTTCAACTTTCTATTGTAAAATTCAGCAGTTCGACTCACTGCATTACACGTAAAAGGTTGAAAGTTCTGACGAACATGAAATTTGTGTAATCGATTTATGTACATCTTGCTCTACAAATTACTGTATCAAACAGCATACAGTTTGGTCTCGTTTTCACCCAATACATTCTGCAAAAGTAAGGTAAGCATGCATGTAATCCTTTGCTGTTTTAGTAAGTGCACTTAATTGGGATGATTGTGTGTTTCAATTTTCATGTAATAGATATCCAAAGACGATCTTTGTAACAACAAATAGTTTAAGGCCTACATATTTATAAACGTTTCATCCGGCATTATCTTAACAATTTTGTAAATGGTTTAGTGCAGATATAAAGTGAAGAAAACAGATTACAGTATTGTAATTGTGTGTACAATGTAAAAGAAATAGCTCAGAATAACATATTTTAAGTAGATCAGCTTTCGTTATTAAGTCTACTATCATTTCATTTTAATTGGTTTTCTTTGCTCTAGTGCTAGTAAACGTTAGTAATATTACTCATAAGATAAGATGATGACTAATAGCTGCTACTGTTCATTGTAAACTACTACTTTTGCTCTGGACTTTTTAATTTTTCCACTCAGTATATATCAGGTCCTTTTACCTCTAGTGCTTTGTGTCTGTTAATTGCTAATTATAGCAATAAAACAATAAAGTGTACAATGCCACTGTGGAAGCAATTAAAGAATGTTGTGTATGGACACTTTGTGCAACAATAATAATGTACCTAAGATCTTAAAATATTTAGCTTTCATTTTACAAGATAAAACAACATGGAATTATTTACATACATCATACTATAATAGTTTAATTGCTTACAGTATGTACATACAAGTAATAACAGCATCCGTCATTGTTTATATATCTTCGCCTCTACACAATAAAATTATTTTTCCAGTAAGAAGTTTCTTGGTTGAGCTTGCACTACTGCTATGTTGTAGACTTTTAGGAAGGTGCATTACCAATTGTACATCAGAGTAATGCAATCTGTCCAGGCATGGCTGGTGAATGACGAAGACCTGGTAATAATGAGGACCCTCTACAGAAGCTCTATCTGTGAGGCATACTTCTCAGTTGGCTTTTGGGTCATTCCATACCAAGTGGCCCAGAAAAGAAATAGGCTAATTGGTAGTTTGACTATCTCAAAAAAATTGATATTTCCTGGGTGAATGCCGTAATGTTTGGTGAACTCAAAAGTAATTTTTTTAAATATTTATTCTTTTTGAAAGCATTTGCGGTTTTTTTAATTATTCAGTAGTGGGTTGCCCTAGGCCTTTAAAATGAAAAGCATTACGGTTGGTACACTCTGGCCTACAAATTAAAACCATTATCACTGAGCTGAATGTATTCCTTAATATACTTTATAGCTCAAAGTTATTGGTTACAAATAAACAAAGACTCAATTTCTGGACAGTAGTTTTCTGCAGAAGGAGTAATTTCTCAGCCTTAATATTTCTTGTGTGATTATGCTGTATAGTATAGTTACTATGCCTTTTTAGAGTATCACTGGTGAGAAGCTTACACTATTTTTAAGAAAAAAAAATTATTTTGGCCTGAAATATCTCTTCCATCTGGTGCGCAAGGTGTATGATACAGGTAGAATACCCTCAGACTTCAGGAAGAATGGCGCAATTCCAGAAAAGCAGGTGCTGACAGGCGAGAATACTAATATGAATTCTTTACAGTAGAATGGAAAAACTCATAGAAGCCGACCACAGGAAAGGTCAGTTTGGATTGCGAAGAAATGTTGGCACAGACAAGGCAATACTGGCCTTATGACTAATCTTAGAAGATAGGTTAACAAAAGACAAACCTACATTTATAGCATTTGTAAACTTAGAGAATGTTTTTGACAGTGTTGACTGGAATACTGTCATTGAAATTCTGAAGGTATCGTGCAAAGTACAGGAGTAAAAGACTACTTGCAATTTGTATACAACCAGATGGTGGTGCTCCAGAAGACTGCTGATGATTAGGTGGGTAGATCACAAATCTAATGAGGAGGTTTCGAATAGAACTGGGGAGAAAAGAAATTTGTGGCACTACCTGACTACAAGAAGGCATCGGCTGTAGGACACATTCTGGGTGATTTCATCTTAAATCATATAGGTCAAGAGTGACTTGTGCTATCACTGTTTCAATGTTTGCTGAAAAAAATATATGCTGAAATTCCACGATACCTCTCCAAAACTACACTATTTTGATTTTCTGATGATTTCTTAAAATGCTGCAGACCTCTGTAAATGAGAGTATTTGGGAAAATGTAACAAAAGGGTAAATTGAAAAATTATAATAATGAAACCAAAATAAATAGATATTTGAATTTATTTTCAATAAACACTTAGTTCCTGATACTATGAGGCATGTTTAATACGTACACACTTCTGAGCTTCCTTTTTTTCCCATAATGATGGGGAACTACTCATTTCATGACCCAATGCCTAACCTCTGCAACAAATTTCTGTGACTTTCCTGTCTTCTTCACCAACTCTCCTCCCTCCCATAATGCTTTGGTTACATCATTGTCAGTAACTTGAAGGTGTAATGCTTCAGCAGTCATCACTTCAGCATATGGCACACTCATGCAACCAACATTTATCTTGCAGCTCTTGACATATACGCAAAAGCATCAGGTCCATCTATGTGTACTTCTTTCCTGTGAAACGGCTTAAGTTGACAAATAAAAAAATCTTTTGTGTTATTGCTGTTGGAGTTTCCACAAACAGTAATTCCATACTGTTAATATATTTCAAATAGAACATGGTACTCTGCACATAGGAGTTGTTTGTTAGAATAATGTGCAAGCTGTTTCATCATAAGTATTATGCTGCTTAATTTGCGATAGGCATTGTCTATATTTTGGTTGAGTCACTGTAGTGTCGACATAAACACAGTTCTCTCCAGCGTTTACAGATTTTGTTCTATGTTCACTAATGCCGTGTCATCAGAATACAACATTTTTTATTTTTCTCACTGACTTCAATATTGTTTACAAATTGTTTGAAAAGAAGAAGGCCAAGTACAGATCTTTGAGGTACACTGTACTGAATGTCCCTGAATTCACATCTGCCTCCACGTTGTTACATACTGCTTTTGTTACTGATATATGATTTTATCTGTTGCATTGCATGTCCATGTAAACCATAGCTTCTTCAAAAAGAATACCACAACTTTAAAAATGTGTATTTAATGAAAGAAACATAATATAACCTTCTGTTATACATCATCACAAAGAGTATTTAAAAAGGTTTTTTTTCACTCAGAAACAAGTTCAGAGATGTTCAATATGGCCCCCTCCAGACACTCGAGCAATATCAACCCTATACTCCAACTCGTTCCACACTCTCTGTAGCATATCAGGCGTAACAATTTGGATAGCTGCTGTTATTTCTCATTTCAAATCATCAATGGTGGCTGGGAGAGGTGGCCGAAACACCATATCCTTAACATACCCCCATAAGAAAAAATTGCAGGGGGTAAGATCAGGGCTTCTTGGAGGCCAGTGATGAAGTGCTCTGTCACGGGCTGCCTGGCGGCCGATCCATCGCCTCGGGTAGTTGACGTTCAGGTAGCTACGGACAGATAAGTGCCAATGTGGTGGCACTCCATCCTGCTGAAATATGAATTGTTGTGCTTCTTGTTCGAGCTGAGGGAACAGCCAATTCTCTAACATCTCCAGATACTGTAGTCCAGTTACAGTAGCACCTTCGAAGAAAAAGGGACCAAAAACTTTATTGGCTGAAATGGCACAGAAAACGTTCACCTTAGGCGAGTCACGTTCATACTGAGTTGTTTCCCGCGGATTCTCAGTGCCCCATATACAGACATTGTGACGGTTGACTTTCCCGTTAGTGTGGAAAGTTGCTTCATCACTAAACACAATCTTTGAAACGAAAGATTCATCTGTTTCCATTTGAGCAAGGATAAAATCACAGAAATCGATTCTTTTAATCTTATCAGCTGCAGACAGTGCTTGAACCAATTTCAGACGATAAGGTGTCATAACTAACCTTTTTCGTAGGACTCTCCGTACAGTTGATTGTGGAATTTGCAGCTCTCTGCTAGCTCTGCGAGTCGATTTTCCTGGGCTGCGAACAAATGCTTGCTGGATGCGTGCTACATTTTCATGACTCATTCTCGGCCGTCCAGAACTTTTCCCTTTGCACAAACACCCATTCTCTGTAAACTGTTTATACCAATGTTTAATACACCAATCAGGAGGTTTAACACCATACTTCGTTCGAAATGCACGCTGAACAACTGTCGTCGATTCACTTCTGCCGTACTCAATAACACAAAAAGCTTTCTGTTGAGCGGTCGCCATCTTAGCATCAACTGACGCTGACGCCTAGTCAACAGCGCCTCAAGCGAACAAATGTACAACTAAATGAAACTTTATAGCTCCCTTAATTCGCCGACAGATAGTGCTTAGCTCTGCCTTTTGTCGTTGCAGAGTTTTAAATTCCTAAAGTTGTGGTATTCTTTTTGAATCACCCTGTACAATAATGAATCACAAAGCAGGGAGAGAAGACACAATACAGAAATACACATGTTATCACAATAAGCAACAATAATGAGCATTACAAATCACAGAAAACTTAGCCAGGCAGGCCATCTGGTGAGGATGAAAGAGGACCAAGTAGTTTCAAGAATATTCATGGAGAAGTCATTTGGTAAGAGAGAAAGGGTGAGACGCAGTAGTACATAGGTAAATGAAATTTAAGCAACATTCAGTGTTGTTTACTTAAATAATTGGCAGAAAGTAGCACAAGATAGAAGCATTTGAAGGCAACATATGAGATTGGCAGGAGCTTCATATCCATTAGAAGCCAAAAAGATTATTTTTCTCAGTGTGCAATCTTAATTGAGCTCCCACAACCCTTGTTTCTGTGGCTTTGGATCTCCTTATTTCCACATTTCACTAGAACACAATAAAACATACACATGCAG
This sequence comes from Schistocerca cancellata, assembly GCF_023864275.1. NCBI lineage: Eukaryota > Metazoa > Arthropoda > Insecta > Orthoptera > Acrididae > Schistocerca > Schistocerca cancellata. Next base: position 607,929,659 of record NC_064632.1, on the reverse strand, counting down.
GATCATAGAACATCAAAAGAGTATTATTCCAAGCCTTCTTAAATTTTCTGATTATTCCTCACATAATACTTGATTTTTTATGACAATCTGTCCTCTTCATATTTTACTTCACTTCCAAAATGTGTGGTTTGGGCTAAAGTTTTGTTTTGGAGTCTTATTCTTTTCCTCTAACACTAGGCCTAGTAGTACCGGTAGTAGTAGTAGTAGTAGTAGTAGTAGTAGTAGTAGTAGCAGTAGCACTAGCACTAGTTGCAACACAAGCACCAGCAATAGTAGTTTTGTTCGTCAGTGGATCATATTTCATTTTTAATTGTATTTTTCAGCCTTGGGTAACACAAATAATTTCCTCATTACTGGTCACATCATGACTTCTCTCATGCTACTTAGAATCCCAGATTAATTTTAAACTTCAACTTTGTATTTTAGTGTTTCTTCTATCCTATTATATTTATCATGTTTTCAGGTGTAATTTTTGTTTTAGATGCTTCCTTAAACATGATTCTCATTGAACTTATTACTAAATTGTGCCCTGATCCTCGTTCCACTTGCTGGAAGGATCTTACATCTGCAGTTGCTTTCTGTGTCTATTGTCTATGGCAACATCGTCAATTTGATTTACCGTTTTCTCATTACTTGCACTCCAGGTTCCTTATGTATTCATTTAAGAGAGAAGGTAGTGTAGCTAGTAACCGTGTCCCATCATGCAGCAAAATTTTTGGTCTGTACTGGCCTTCAAGTGGTAATATTGCTACATTTCTGAAAAAAACTAGCAAACTTATTACTGAAGTTTAGAATGAAGGATGTCGTAGTATGTGGAGACTACAACAAAGATATGGGTAAAGAAAGGAAACTAAAAGAAGATTTGAAAGAAATGCTACTACACTGTAGTATGGTAATAATAATAAATGTACCTACGAAAGTGACTGATCAGAGTCAGACCATCAATGATAACATTATCACTAAAATTGAAAATAGTGAATGTGAAGCAAAAGTTTTGCAAACAGCAATCTCTGATCATCACAGGTTAATGTTTTGCATCTACAAAAATAGTAACTCAAAAGCAGATACAGAGCAAGACAAGGGAACAGGAACATGAGAAAGAAAACTGGACTGAAACAAAGCACACACTAAGCACAAATGAGAACTATGCTGCATTTCTTTAACATTCCAATTCATCATTTTTATGCAGTCTTCCCTGAAAGGACCCATTAGGAAGAGCAAGGTTGGAGTAGCCAATGAATTACTGAAGAAATAACTGAACTCAGTACTGGAATGAAGCAACTTACATAAACAGGGAGACATATAAACAGTATCAGAAGTAGTTCAGGCAATCAATAACAGAAGGAACAGCCAGTTCAATAAACAGAGCTAAAGAAATTTCAAATCCTAAATGTGAACAGCAAGACATAACCAACACTTAAAGACAATATTATGGAAAGGTTACATTGCTACTCACCAGATAGCACGTTCAGACGGAGACAGGAACAACAATAAGACTACAAAAATTGTCAGCTTTTGCACAAAAGACAATGCAGTAGACAAAATACACTCACAATTTCAAGCAAATGCAGCTCACACACAAATAACCACTGTCTGTGGCTGCCAAGGTCAGCCAGAATGGCCTTGGTAGCTATAGACAGCGGTCATGTGTGTGTGAGCTGCGTTTGTGTGAATGTGTGTGTGAGCTCAACAACAATTTTACAGATGCTGTGCAAAATTTAAATGGGAAAGAAACAGGGGTCAAAGCATGTTAAAAAGACTTGAGCAACCATCCTACTCAACGTTCCTGAAACCAATAATAAAAACGGAGCTCATAAAGTAATTGAGAAATTAAATTCCAACAATTCTCCAGGAGGTGATGAAATATCACATGATCTAATAAAGCACGTGAATGAAGAAATAACTGAACTTTTGGACACAGCTAACAGCTCATTCTGAGAATGAGATTTCCAGAAAAATTACAAATAGGCAAAGTAGTTGCAACATATAAGAAAAAAAGATGACCCAAACAACTACAGACCAGTACCTTTAATCTCTGGTTTCTCAAAAATCCTATAGGTACTCATGTATAGTAGGATGATCACATTCCTAGAAAAACGTAGGAACTGATTCTGGCACAAATTAGTTTCCAAAAAGGGAAGTCTACAGAAACTGCTATCTCAAGCCCAATATAATCTGTTACTGATACTTCAGATGAAAGAAACTCTGTATCTGGATTGTCTAAAACTTTTGACACATTCATTCATACAGCACTTAAAGAAAAACTTGAAAGCTATGGTTTACATGGACATGCAATGCAACAGATAAAATCATATATCAGTAACAAAAGCAGTATGTAACAACAGAATCTGAAGGCAGATGTGAATTCAGGGACACTCAGTACAGTGTACCTCAAAGATCTGTACTTGGCCTTCTTCTTTTCAAACAATTTGTAAAAAATATTGAAGTCAGTGAGAAAATCAAGAAATGCTGTATTCTGATAACATGGCATTAGTAAATGTAGAAGAAAATCTGTAAACGCTGGAGAGAACTGTGTTTGTGTCGACACTACAGTGACTCAACCAAAATATAGACAATGTCTGTTGCAAATTAAGAAATGTAATACTTATTATGAAACATTGTTGTTGTGGTCCTCAGTCCAGAGACTGGTTTGATGCAGCTCTCCATGCTACTCTATCCTGTGCAAGCTTCTTCATCTCCCTATTGTGACATACATCCTTCTGAATCTGTTTAGTGTATTCATCTCTTGGTCTCCCTCTACAGTTTACACCCTCCATGCTGCCCTCCAATACTAAATTGGTGATCCCTTGATGTCTCAGAATATGCCCTACCAACCAATCCCTTCTTCTAGGCAAGTTGTGCCACAAATTTCTCTTCTCTCCAATTCTATTCAATACCTCCTCATTAGTTATGTGATCTACCCATCTAATCTTCAGCATTCTTTTGTAGCACCACATTTCAAAAGCTTCTATTCTCTTCTTGTCTAAACTATTTATTGTCCACGTTTCACTTCCATACATGACTACACTCCATACAAATACTTTCAGAAACGACTTCCTGACACTTAAATCTATAATCAATGTTAACAAAATTTCTCTTCTTCAGAAACGCTTTCCTTGCCATTGCCAGTCTACATTTTATATCCTTTCTACTTCAGCCATCATCAGTTATGATGCTCCCCAAATAGCAAAACTCATTTACTACTTCAAGCATCTCATTCCCTAATCTAGTTCCCACAGCATCACCCAATTTAATTTGACTAGATTCCATTAACCTCATTTTGCTTTTGTTGATGCTCATCTTATATTCTCCTTTCAAGATACTGTCCATTCTGTTCAACTGCTCTTCCAAGATCTTTGCTGTCTCTGATAGAATTACAATGTCATCATCGAACGTCAAAGTTTTTATTCCTTCTCCATGGATTTTAATTCCTACTCCAAAATTTTCTTTTGTTTCCTTTACTGCTTGCTCAATATGCAGATTGAATAACATCAGGGAGAGGCTACAACCCTGTCTCACTCCCTTCCCAACCACTGCTTCCCTTTCATGCCCCTCGACTCTTATAACTGCCATCTGGTTTCTGTACAAATTGTAAATAGCCTTTTACTCCCTGTATTTTACCTTTGCCACCTTCAGAATTTGAAAGAGAGTATTCCAGTCAACATTGTCAAAAGCTTTCTCTAAGTCTACAAATGCTATAAATGTAGGTTTGCCTTTCCTTAATCTATTTTCTGAGATAAGTCGTAGGGTCAGTATTGCCTCAAGTGTTCCAACATTTCTATGGAATCCAAACTGGTCTTTCCGAGGTTAGTATTTGTAGCCATGGCTTATTAAACTGATAGTTTGGTAATTTTCACATCTGTCAACACCTCCTTTCTTTGGGATTGGAATTATTAAATTCTTCTTTTAGTCTGAGGGTATTTTGCCTGTCTCATACGTCTTGCTCTCTAGATGGTAGAGTTTGGTTAGCCCTGGCTCTCCCAATGCTGTCAATAGTTCTAATGGAATGTTGTCTACTCCCAGGGCCTTGTTTTGACTTATATCTTTCAATGCTCTGTCAAACTCTTCACACAGTATCATATCTCCTATTTCATCTTCATCTACATCCTCTTCCATTTCCATAGTATTGTCCTCAAGGACATTGCCCTTGAATAGACCCTCTGTATACTCCTTCCACCTTTGTGCTTTCCCCTTTTTGCTTAGAACTGGGTTTCCATCTGAGCTCTTGATATTCATGCAAGTTGTTCTCTTTTCTCCAAAGGTCACTTTAATTTTCCTGTAGGCAGTATCTATCTTACCCGTAGTGAAATGCACCTCTATATCCGCAGTATCTATCTTACCCCTAGTGAAATGCACCTCTATATCTGTACATTTGTCCTCTAGTCATCCCTGCTTAGCCATTTTGCACTTCCTATCGATCTCATTTTTGAGACGTTTGGATTCCTTTTTGCCTGCTTCATTGATTGCATTTTTATATTTTCTCCTTTCATCAATTAAATGTAATATCTCTTCTGTTACCCAAGGATTTCTATTAGCCCTCATCTTTTTACCGACTTGAGCCTCTGCTGCCTTCACTATTTCATCTCTTAAAGCTACCCATTCTTTTTCTGCTGTATTTCTTTCTCCCATTCTTGTCAATCGTTCCCTAATGCTCTTCCTGAAACTCTCTAGAACCTCTGGTTCTTTCAGTTTATCCAGGTCCCATCTCCTCAAATTCCCACCCACTACGTTTCTTTCTTTTCCTTTTCCTACTATAGAGTTCCAGTCATTTATGACTATTAAATTTTCGTCTCCCTTCACTATCTGAATAATTTCTTTTATCTCATCATACAGTTCATCAATCTCTTCATCATCTGCGGAGCTAGTTGACAAATACCGTATTCACTCGAATCTAAGCCGCACTTTTTTTCCGGTTTTTGTAATCCAAAAAACCGCCTGCGGCTTGGAATCGAGTGCAAAGCAAGTGGAAGTTCTGAAAAATGTTGATAGGTGCCGCTACAACTAACTTCTGCCGTCGAATATATGTAGCGCTACACAGGCATCCTTTGTAGGCACAAAGATAAACACTGGTGCCAAAACCTCTGCGTCAGTAAATAAAATTAAAAAAAAAAATTGGAAGAAGAGCATTTTTCTCCGCCCGAGTTTTGACCACTGCATTTTCATACATTATCCAACGAAGTAAATACAAATTCCGTATTGTTCATCTTCGAATTTCAATGTACTATGAAAATCCGACTGGTAATACTGGGATTTTTGTCAATATGGCCAACTCTACATTCTGAATTTTTTCCTACCTGTGAGAAGAGATGGTTGCTAATAGGAACCTGATGAAATGTGAATCACATGCAGTATTCTCTTCACCACAAGAATAATACGAATATAAACATTTTGCCATGTATTCTTTCGTGTTTGCTTCTATCTCATTTAAATCCTGTCTGCCAAATAAACTACGAAACTAATAGAGTGAGACAACAGCAAACGCGGAAGAATATACGTATCGTGTCATGTTTATATTCGTATTACTCTTATGCTTAATAGTGATACAGTCCGAAATGAAGCACGGCAACTGACTAGATTTTTAAATCTAAGATGACTAATTTCTGTGCAGAATTTGATGTACTAAAGAAGCGGCCGCAAAGATTTTCAAACGGAGAAAAATTTTCGCCAAACTTTTGTTCAGAACATGTTATATCATACGCAGTCTATTATTTGGTTCTTGTTGATCATTATCAAAGAAAGCAGCAGTGCAAGTAACAACAAATAGCAGTCTCTTGCCATTGTTTCGCTAATGTGACGATTCCTCTCTTTTTTTTAATTGTAGGCGGCGGTAGCGCGCACAAAAGCAAGCCATGCCGCGAGCAGCGGCAGGCCGTAAACACGCACTATCAGAATGCGACAAACAATGCATGACACAGTATAGTAATGCATTTTCAGCTTACAGTGACTGACGTAAACACCTATAACATTGAAAACAGCACTTATCAGATCAAAGCAAAATAAGCAATTGATTCAAACCAGACGAAGCACGTGAAAAAGGAAGGGTATCCGTATAAATACGGACGGAGCGCCTGACGCATAGCAATGGCTACCTGGTAAAGCTTAACTGCTAAGCTTTCGACTCGAACCAAACTACTGTAGCTGTATCGTCATTCATTCGACCTAAATTGTGTCTCATATTACAATGGACCAACTTTGTTTCGATTTGGAGGTGCGGCCTAAAACTTTTCTCTCCCCTTGAATTTCGAGTCTCAAATTTCAGGTACGGCTTAGATTTGGGAATTTTTTTCCCCTTATTTCGAGTCTCATATTTCAGGTGCGGCTTAGATTCGAGTAAATACGGTAAACTTGTACTACTGTGGTAGGCGTGGGCTTTGTATGTATCTTGGCCACAATAATGTGTTCACTATGCAGTTTGTAGTAGCTTACTCGCATTCCTATTTTCCTATTCATTATTAAACCTACACCTGCATTACCCCTATTTGATTTTTTATTTATAACCCTGTATTCACCTGACTAGAAGTCTTGTTCCTCCTGCCACCAAACTTCACTAATTCCAACTATATCTAACTTTAACCTATCCATTTCCCTTTTTAAGTTTTCTAACCTACCTGCCCGATTAAGGGATCTGACATTTCACGCTCCGATCCATAGAATGCCAGTTTTCTTTCTCCTGATAACAATGTTCTCCTAAGTAGTCCCCGCCTGGAGATCCAAATGGGGGACTATTTTACCTCCGTAATATTTTACCCAAGAGAACACCATCATCATTTAACCATACAGTAAAGCTGCATGCCCTCGGGAAAAATTACGGCTGTAGTTTCCCCTTGCTTTTAGCCATTCGCAGTACCAACACAGCAAGACCGTTTTGGTTAGTGTTACAAGGTCAGACCAGTCAATCATCCAGACTGCTGCCTCTGCAACTGCTGAGTAGGCTGCTGCCCCCCTTCAGGAACCACATGTTTGTCTGGCCTCTCAACAGGTACCCCTCCGTTGTGGTTGCACCTACGGTATGGCCATCTGTATCGCTGAGGCATGCAACCCTCCCCACCAACGGCAAGGTCCATGGTTCATGGGGGAAGGGGGGGGGGGTATTATGAAATAGCTTGCTCATTATGCTAATAAACAACTCATATGTGCAGAGTACCATGTTCTATTTGAACCATACTGCAGTATGGAATTACTGTTTGAAGAAACTCCAACAGCAATAACACAAAAGAAATTTTTGTGCTGCAAGAGAAGGCCATTAGGGCCATTTTGAATAAAAAATAAACAGGCTCATGCAGAACTGCCTTCTGTAATCTGTCAGTACTGACTTTTCCAATCTTTTACATATAAAAAACAATAATTTCATTAAATGTGTAGCTTGGGCTAGAGTTTTATTTTGGAGCCTTATTCTTCTCCTCTAACAGCAATAGTAGTACTAATAGTAGTAGCTGTAGCGGCAGCACAAGCACCACCACTATAGTTTTGTTTGTCAGTAGGTCATATTTTAATTCTTTTATTGTATTTTTCAGCCTTGGGTAACACGAATAATTTCATCGCACCTTATCGAATCATCCGTAGATCCTTTTCTTAAAAAGGCGAGCTGTGTGTGTGACCCAAGACTGAAAAATACAACAAAAGAACCTTGTTATAAGTCAATTACTGTTTTCCCCTTAGGCAGTATGCCTAGTCTATGTAGGATGGTATATTATAGTGCTACAAGACATTTCATTTTCACACTGTTTAAAACAAAAGATGATACTTTTTAAGTGAATTAGCAATAATATACAGCTGAAAAAACCATATGAGGATGACTTCCACATGTGCATGAAACAGAAAATGGAAGGGGGAGGGGGGGGGGGGGATACAGCAGAAATAGCTTGATGCGTAAACATAAAAGCTGGATAGTTATTTTATATTTTAACGCATCACTCTTGCAAAATGAAAGCTGTGTTTACAAAATTGTTAATATAGTGGTACTAGCTATTGAGGATTGGCAGATCAACAACATTAGAAGATTTTTGGTGGCTAGCTCATTGTAATTTACAAAAGAGCATACTGCTTGAATAGCACCCAGACTGTGTGAAAAGAAGTGTCCATCTGCTTCTCCAATTTAAATTTACATTTGTTGTATGAACTTGCTTGTGCAAATATTCCTTTATTTCATACCAATGTCAGGGGTGAAATGTTTCAAAGTTGTGCAGCTGATAACCACGGAAAGGCACTGTGTCGATCATAGTGTGTCTCCTCATCCCCAAAACATCTTCATGAGGTAGGAGCTTCCTAGTTAAGAAAACCAATAGGACAATATTAGTGCCACCACTCCATGGGAAATTGCAATTAAAAGAAATTTTTGAAGGTTCTTTTCTTTAGCATAGCTGTCTCTCCAATTAAAGACTAAACTGGAGTATAGCAGGACTAGAGGTAGTAGCTTGCCGTGCCTTGCTTAAAAATACAAATTTTAATACACATACATATATAAGACACGTAAGGAGACAAGTTACCCACAGTTGCGCCAGTTCATGGGACATGCTTCTTTAATGTAGGTTATCAAAATAATTCCCCCCCCCCCTTTTTTCATACAGACTCAAATTAATACACATAATTTATTAAGTTTCTTGCATTGTTAGTACAGGGTTTAACTTGGTATAAGTGTACCTGAAAAGTCTCTTCACTCTTTGGGTTTTTGACAATAGGGATGACTTTAGTCACAAACCAGGTGGTTTCTACTGGCCTTGTAAATCTAATCAGCAACTTCCTCATTATTTTCTCTTTCTCTTTACAGAGTGTACGGAAGTTCTACACTCAAACCCTGTCACCTGATCTGAGTAGGAAGTCTCTCCTTGTTATACCCCTGGACTTCTCCGCCATGACTATGCTTCAAATTAGCTCGTCCCCTCTTCCAGTTGTCTCAGATTTTCACAAGTAACCTTGCTGTACTAACCACAAATTCACTAGTGCTGGGTTGGGCTTGTATGTGAACTTAATTAAGGCTAGAGGGAGATTCATGTACTGTTGTACTAGAGGACAAAGCCATTTAATGAGGTGACTGGTCCCTCCTGGAAAGATCTCAACCGTCGTACGCTATGTGGATGGAACACAAATTTCTGCTCACCCATTCCACAAGTGTAGCTTTAGGATAGTAGAGCATTGTAGTGCTATGTGCTATCCCCCTTCCAAAACAAAAACTCAGAACAGTCTCAATGTGAATGCATTAACAGAGATTAAATGTTACATTGCCTGAACGTACCAAGCGAGGACAGTGAACAATTTATAGTGTCTTGTGTGGTTGTATCACAAACCAGAAATAACCAGCAAAAGCAGATAAAGGTATTTACACAAACTGGTATCAACCTATTCCTGACTCAGGACCACGGAAAAGAGCCTACATAATTTAGGTATAACTTGCCATTCCAGAAGCCAACAGTCCTTGCCATGTGCTCATCATTGACTTACTCTTGCACACACCTTGCAGGAGTATACACATTCCTAATTTTCTTGACCATGCTCTGCCAAATCCAACTTTCACATATATTCAGTCAGGTTTTAAATATTTGTAAGTGGCTATCGACTGGCAACTTGCTATAATATTTACATATTGAGGTCACTAGTTTGGGGGGTAAAACTGTTTTGCCCCATTTACTTCCCATGGCTGGACAGCACAAAACATTTCTGTTTAAACAGTAGAGATTCTCCTTTTCATTACCCTTTATCGTCTTAATTTCATGTAACCGAACACTGAAATCCTTATGTTCTGCAATGTCCTTAAACAACACTGGGAGATGGATGAGTGTAGTCTTGATGAACTTCGCTTAGTGCTGACTGCTTCTTTCAAGTGTCTGCTCACTAAATGGTTCACTATACTCTTCCCCAAACACGTGACTAAAGTTGTCCCTTTCATGTATATGACACACTCTAGTAAACTGGAACACAGAAATCCGAATTGTAAATCTAACAATATGCCCCGTCCCCTTCATCTCCACACCACGCAACTAATGGCCTGATTATGAGTTTCTAGGATGAATGGATGGAACTCCAAACATATAAGGAATTTCTCCAAAGCAAACAACATGGCCAGTGCTTCCAGTTCAAAAACTGAATATTTAGTTTTTGTTCCTGATCAACTGTGAGAGGCACACTCTATCAGTCTTCTCCTTACCTTGTGTTCTCTTGTTGACACCTGGCATAGAAGCATCTGTTCAAACTACAAATTCCTTGGAAAAGTAAGAAGTTGTCAACATGGAGGTTGCTGCTAATGCCGTCTTAAGGCCAGGGAGGCGCCTTGTTGGGAAGGACCTCATTCAAATTTCCTCCCTCTCTTTCTTAATTCATTCAATGAACCTGCCATTTGAGCGAAGTTAGATATGAACTTTTGAAAAAAATTAATCATGCTTATTAACCTTGCCACAGTCTTGGCACTCTTAGGTGGCATACAATTGTGAATAGCCTCAGTGCCGCTCTGATCAACAGTGAGAAAGTGTGTGTCCCAGAAACGACAACTGTGATTTGAGCAAACTTTAACATTAACTTTGAACCTTGACCCCCTTAACCAGCACAAGCCTTTTCAGCTTGCCTAATATGCTTGGAGAAATCCTTGCTGAAGATAACCAACTCATCCAGGTAGTGATAGATTTAAATTTGATGTCTGACAAAAATATTATCCATCAGATAGGACAATACAGGGATCCATTCGAGAGCCTAAATGAAACACAGTTAAGATCATGGAGATTCCAATCAGTTGGCAGAGCTGTGGCAGGCTTGGAATCTTTGGACAACGGAGTCTGGTAACAGGCCTGGTTGAGACCCAGAGTAGTGAAAACTTTAGCCTTACAAAAGCAGGAGAAACAGGAATGTAGGTATGGCAATGGAGCTAACTCTGAAATTATCTTCTTGTTCAAAGAAAGTTAATCTACAACAGGCAGAATCCCCCCATTACCCTTGGGAACCAAAAATATGGGTGGAGACTATGCAGAAAAGGAAGACCTAATGATTCCAACTTTAACCACTTACTCAGTAACCAATTTGAGGTGTTTCATCCTTGGAAAAAAGGCCTGCATGATGGATGCCTGATCAAAATACTGTCAGAAGTTCAATCTTTTACTCACTGAATTTAGCAAGCGCCAAGACATCACTAACAAGGGAACCTCCCCGTCGCACCCCCCTCAGATTTAGTTATAAGTTGGCACAGTGGATAGGCCTTGAAAAACTGAACACAGATCAATCGAGAAAACAGGAAGAAGTTGTGTGGAACTATGAAAAAATAAGCAAAATATACAAACTGAGTAGTCTATGCGCAAGATAGGCAACATCAAGGAGAGCACGAGCTCAGGAGCACCGTAGTCCCGTGGTTAGAGTGAGCAGCTGCGGAATGAGAGGACCTGGGTTCAAGTCTTCCCTCGGGTGAAAAGTTTAACTTTTTATTTTCAGACAATTTTAGTGTGGGAGTAGATGTGATTACCATTCCTCCAGGTTGTACACCTCCTGTGCAACTGTTAGATGTGTTTGGTTTTCAGCAAATGAAATACTTTGTGAAAAGATTCTATGATTTTGCGAAGCTGCACAGGTACACAGACCAGTATTGTTTACGTGATCGTGTGTCAATTATCAAAGTTCAGGCACCCACACACAGTCAACTTCGCTCTCCAAAATTCCAGGACATGTTCAGATTTGCTTGGACATATGCAGCATTTGACGGTCTACACAGGGAAAAATTTGAAAACGTTAAAAACATATGTTTTGACAGAGCACAGGGAAAACTGTGCGACTGTGAAACTGTTGCATTCATTTGTTGCAGTTTATGTGACAAACTCTTATGTTTTCATCACTTTTTTGGGAGTGATTATCACATCCACAAGAAAACCTAAATCGGGCAAGGTAGAAGAATCTTTTTACCCATTCGCCAAGTGTACAAGTTAGGTGGGTCGACAACATATTCCTGTCATGTGACGCACATGCCGTCACAAGTGTCGTATAGAATGTATCAGACGTGTTTTCCTGTGGAGGAATCGGTTGACCTATGACCTTGCGATCAAATGTTTTCGGTTCCCATTGGAGGGGCACGTCCTTTCGTCTACTAATCGCACGGTTTTGCGGTGCGGTCGCAAAACACAGACACTAAACTTATTACAGTGAACAGAGACGTCAATGAACGAATGGACAGATCATAACTTTGCGAAAATAAAGAAATTAAACTTTTCACTTGATGGAGGACTTGAACCAAGGACCTCTCGTTCCACAGCTGCTCACGCTAACCACGGGACCACGGCGCTCCTACGCTCACAGTATCCTCGACGTTGCCTATCTTGCGCATGGACTACTCAGTTTGTATATTTTGCTTATTTTTTTCATAGTTCCACACAGATTCATCCTGTTTTCTTGATTGATCTGTGTTCAGTTTTTCAAGGCCTATCCACTGTGCCAACTTATAACTAAATCTGAAGGGGATGCGATGGGGAGGTTCTCTTGTAAGTTCATCTGAATACGCCAGACATATGTGCCTTACCATCCCATGAACCATGGATCTTGCTGTTGGTGGAGAGGCAGACATATGTGCCTTACTATCCCATGAACCATGGATCTTGCTGTTGGTGGGGAGGCTTACATTCCTCAGCGATAGAGATAACCTTACCATAGGTGCAACCACAGTGGAGGGCTATCTGTTGAGAGGCCAGACAAATGTGTGATTCCTGAAGAGGGGCAGCAGCCTTTTCAATAGTTACAGGGGCAACAGCCTGGATATTGACTGATCTGGCCTTGTAACATTAACCAAAATGGCCTTGCTGTGCTGGTACTGCGAATGGCTGAAAGTAAGGGGAAACTACAGCAGTAATTTTTCTCCAGGGCAAGCAACTTTAATGTGTGGTTAAATGATGGCGTCCTCTTGGGTAAAATATCCTGGAGGTAAAATAGTCCTGCATTCGGATCTCTGGGTGAAGACTACTCAAGCAGACATCATTATCAGGAGAAACAAAACTGGCGTTCTATGGATCAAAGCATGGAATGTCAGATCCCTTAATTGGGCAGGTAGGTTAGAAAATTTAAAATGGGAAATGTACAGGTCAGAGTTAGATATAGTGGGAATTAGTGAAGTTCAGTGGCAGGATGAACAAGACTTCTGGTCAGGTGAATACTGGGCTATAAATACAAAATCAAATAAGGGTAATGCAGGAGTATGTTTCATGTTGTTGTTGTTGTTGTGGTGGTCTTCAGTCCTGAGACTGATTTGGTGCAGCTCTTTATGCTACTTTGTCCTATGCAAACTTCTTCATCTCCCAGTACCTACTGCAGCCTACATTTTTCTGAATCTGCTCAATGTATTCATCCCTTGGTCTCCCTCTACGATTTTTACCCTCCACACTGCCCTCCAATACTAAATTGGTGTCCCTTGATACCTCAGAACATATCCTACCAACTTATCCCTTCTTCTAGTCAAGTTGTGCCACAAACTCCTCTTCTCCCCAATTCTTTTCAATACCTCCTCATTAGTTATGTGATATACCAATCTACTCTTCAGCATTCTTCTGCAGCACTACATTTCGAAAACTTCTATTCTCTTCTTGTCTAAACTATTTATCGTCCATGTTTAACTTCCATACATGGCTACACTCCATACAAATACTTCCAGAAACGACTTCCTGACATTTAAATCCATACTCAATGTTAACAAATTTTTCTTCTTCAGAAACACTTTCATTGCCATTGCCAGTCTACATTTTATATCCTCTCTATTTCGACCATCATCAGTTACTTTGGTCTCCAAATAGCAAAACTCCTTTACTACCTTAAGTCTCTCATTTCCTAATCTAATTCCCTCAGCATCACCCGACTTAATTCGACTACATTCCATTATCCTCATTTGCTTTTGTTGATGTTCATCTTGTACCCTCCTTTCAAGACACTGTCCATACCGTTCAACTGCTCTTCCAAGTCCTTTGCTGTCTCTGACAGAATTACAATGTCACTGGCGAACCTCAAAGTTTTTATTCCTTCTCCACGGATTTTAATACCTACTCCGAACTTTTGTTTCCTTTACTGCTTGCTCAATATACAGATTGAATAACATTGGGGAGGCTACAACCCTGTCTCACTCCCTTCCCAACCACTGCTTCCCTTTCATGCCCCTCGACTCATAACTGCCATCTGGTTTCTGTACAAATTGTAAATAGCCTTTCGCTCCCTATATTTTACCCCTGCCACCTTTAGAATTTGAATGAGAGCATTCCAGTCAACATTGTAAAAAGCTTTCTCTAAGTTTACAAATGCTAGAAATGTAGGTTTGCCTTTCCTTAATCTATTTTCTAAGATAAGTCATAGGGTCAGTATTGCTTCACGTGTTCCAATATTTTTACGGAATCTAAACTGATATTCCCTAAGGTCAGCTTCTACCAGTTTTTCCATTCATCTGTAAAGAATTTGCGTTAATATTCTGTAGCTGTGACTTATTAAACTGATAGTTTGGTAATTTTCACATCTCTCAACACCTCCTTTCTTTGGGATTGGAATTATTATATTCTTCTTGAAGTCTGAGGGTATTTCGCCTGTCTCATACATCTTTCTCATCAGATGGTAGAGTTTCATAATAAACAAAACAAAAAAAAAAAAAAATAGGGGTGTGAGTAAGCTACTACAAACAGCATAGCGAACACACTATTGTAGCCAAGATAGACATGAAGCGAGACTGGAGAATTTTATGATGAGATAAAAGAAATTATTCAGATAGAGAAGGAAGACGAAAATTTAATAGTCATGGGGGACTGGAATTTGATAGTAGGAAAAGGAAGAACAGGAAAAGTAGGAAGTGAATATGAAATGGGGGTAAGCTATCAAAGATGAAGCTGCCTAGTAGAATTTTGTACAGAGCATAACTTAATCATAGCTAACACTTGGTTTAAGAATCTTGAAAGAAGGTTGTATATGTGGAAGAGGTCTGGAGACACTGGAAGGTTTCAGATACGTTATATAATGGTAAGAGAGAGATTTAGGAACCCGGTTTTAAACTGTAAGACATTTCTAGGGGCAGATGTGGACTCTGACCACAATCTATTGGTTATGAACTGTAGTTTAGAACTGAAGAAACTGCAAAAAATGGGAATTTAAGGAGATGGGACCTGGATAAACTAAAAGAACCAGAGGTTTTAGAGAGTTTCAGAGAGAGCATTAGGGGACGATTGACAAGACTGGGAGAAAGAAATACAGTAGAAGAAGAATGGGTAGCTTTGAGAGATGAAATAGTGAAAGCAGCAGAGGATGAAGTAGGTAAAAAGACGAGAGCTAGTAGAAATCCGTGGGTAACAGAAGATATATTGAATTTAATTTATGAAAGGGGAAAATATAAAAATGAAGCAGGCAAAAAGGAATGCAAATGTCTCACAAAAAGGAATTATCAACAGGAAGGTCAAAATGGATAAGCAGGGATGGCTAGAGGACAAATGTAAGGATGTAGAGTCATAGGGGTAAGCTACATACTGCCTACAGGAAAATTAAAGAGACCTTTGGAGAAAAGAGAACCACTTTTATGAATATCAAGAGCTCAGATGGAAAACCAGTTCTAAGCAATGAAGAGAAAGCACAAAGATGAAAGGAGCAATACAGGGTCAATACAAGAGAGGTGTACTTGAGGGCAATATTATGGAAATGGAAGAGTATGTAGATGAAGATGAAGTAGGAGATATGATACTGCGTGAAGAGTTTAACAGAGCACTGAAACACCAAAGTCAAGCCCGCTGGAGTAGCCAAGCGGTTCTATGCACTACAGCTGGAACCGTGCAACCGCTCTGGTCGCTTGTTCAAAACCTGCCTCGGGCATGGATGTGTGTGATGTCCTTAGGTTAGTTAGGTTTAAGTAGTTCTAAGTTCTAGGGGACTGATGACATCAGAAGTTAAGTCCCATAGTGCTCAGAGCCATTTGAACCTAAGTCGAAACAAGGCCCTCAGACTTCAAGTAGAATATAATAATTCCAATCCCAAAGAAAGCAAGTGTTGACAGATGTGAAAATTACTGAACTATCAGTTTAATAAGTTATGGCTGCAAAATAGTAGCAGGAATTGTTTGCAGACGAATGGGAAAACTGGTAGAATCCGACCTCGGGAAAGCTCAGTTTGGGTTCCTTAGAAATGTTGGAACACATGAGGCAATACTGACCCTACAACTTATCTTCGAAGATAGATTAAGGAAAGGCAAACCTACGTTTCTAGCATTTGTAGACTTAGAGAAAGCTTTTGACAATGTGGTCTGGAATACTGTCTTTCAAATTCTGAAGGTGGCTGGGGTAAAATACAGGGAGCGAAAGGCTATTTACAATTTGTGTGGAAACCAGATGGTAGTTATGAGAGTCGAGGGGCATGAAAGGGAAGCAGTGGTTGCGAAGGGAGTGGGACAGGGTTGTAACCTAACCCGATGTTATTCAATCAGTAAAGGAAACAAAAGAAAAATTTGGAGCCGGAATTAAAATCCATGGAATAGAAATAAAAATTTTGAAGTTTGCCGATGACATTGTAATTCTGTCAGAGGCAGCAAAGCACCTGGATGAGAAATTGAACAGAAAGGAGGATATAAGATGAAAATCAACAAAAGCGAAATGAGGATAATGGAATGTAGTCAAATTAAATCTGGTGATGCTGAGGGAATTAGATTAGGAAATGAGGCACTTAAAGTAATAGATGAATTTTGCTGTTTGCAGAGCTAAATAACTGATGATGGTTGAAGTAGAGAGGATATAAAATGTAGACTGGCAATGGTAAGGAAAGCGTTTCTGAGGAAGCGAAATATGTTAACATTGATTATAGATTTAAGTGTCAGGAAGTCTTTTCTGAAAGTAATTCTATGGAGTGTAGCCATGTATAGAAGTGAAACATCGAAGATAAATAGTGTAGATGAGAAGAGAATAGAAGCTTTTGAAATGTGGTGCTACTAAAGAATGCTGAAGATTAAATGGGTATATCACGTAGCTAATGAGGAGGTACTGAGTAGAATTGGGGAGAAGAGGAATTTGTGGCTCAGCTTGATTAGAAGAAGGTATTGGTTGGTAGGACATGTTCTGAGACATCGAGGGATTATCAATTTAATATTGGAGGGCAGCGTGGAGGTTAAAAATCGTAGAGGGAGACCAAGAGATGAATACACTAAGCAGATTCAGAAAGATGTAGGTTGCAGAAGGTACTTGGAGATGAAGAAGCTTGCTCAGGATAGAATAGCACGGAGAGCTGCATCAAAACAGTCTCTGAACTGAAGACCACAACAACAACATATACCTTAATGGTGTGACCTGGTTATCCATCTCTTGTTCCTCTATATCTCTGACTGTATCAACCTGTGCTAGTGTCTCATGAGAATGGTCACAAAATTTATGAGTTGACTTCCTATCGAAAAGGAATGAAAATTCTCATTCCTGCCAGTTAATAATATGGCCTGTTTGTGTTTGGTACAGTCAGAACTGAGAATCACAGGGACAACTATATAACATGACATCTTTACCTTAAATAATTTACTATTCAGTGGAGGAAACCGACACAGCAATTGACACTCCGTGGCACCACTCTACACTAATCAGTGATAAAGAAATGGAACGGGAGTAATAGGCAAAATCACAATTCTTTTACACACTATGGGTCTACCTACACTAACCTTGCCCCTGCTCCTGGCCTGTAGTTAGAATTTCCCTGTTCTTTGGCTGGATGCCTGGACAGTCTCTCTTAAAATAATCAAGAATCCCATATCTAAAACAAATACACAGCACTCTGTTATATCTGTAAGGTACCAATAGGCCTTTCTGCCTCTCATAGACGCATTTTAATCCTGTATCCCAGTTTCTGCCTTTCACTTCATATCAACATAAGGGACAGCATCTACCCTGCTGTAATACACAATGTAAACCTGTGTATGACTGCGGTCGTATCCCATTGAGAATATTGCTGATAACCTCTACTTCACTATGTGGTAAACATAATTGCGTTTACTGTGCATGTGATATCCCACACATACTTACTAACTGTTCCCCATCTTGTTGGTAACCTAAATATTAATGAAATTCATTAAGGCTGTAATGTACCACCCTGGCTTGTATTAACATAATCCATTAACTGCCCTTTACACTGTCGATACAGCAACTTATAAAACTGTTGCCCTCTCAATCTGCAACTTTCACCTTGTTCCTGTAATTCAACTAGGAACTAGAATAGTTTCTGAATCTGGGCTAAGGCTTTGATTAACAACTTTCTACTCTCTTGAAACAATCCAGGTGAAAGATTGTATAACTTGGCAAACAAATCAGTGCACTCTCAGTCTGTGGTGCACTCTTGCTGTATGTCAACACCGCTCCTACAGATGTGGCTACCATACTCACGTTCCTCTCCAGTAGTTACATGTACTTCACATCTAATTTCTCTCCTAGATTCTAAGAAGACATTTCTTCCATATGTTCCAAGAAGACAAAGCTTGTTCCTGTAACCAGTCTGTCTGTTTACCTAATTGTTTGCACCCTTTGATGCAATGCACACCACATGACCTTTTCAAATAATGCATTATTCAGGACTTCAGATACCTTAATTGTGTTTGGTAAAAAGTACACAACAAATGCTATTTCAACTAGAGCTGATTGGATATTGGCAATGGCCTCATTTACCTATTTGGGAGCATTGGTGGTATGACTACAGGGTGGTGTAATACTTCCATCAGCATCTGCACTTGGCCATCTACACTCCCAAGGGGCTTGCTTACCCTAATTCTAAGTTCATATTACCATTCTGCCTTCTTTAGGTTGTCAACTACAGGCACCTCTGTCACCCATCCTGAAATAAACAATTCACAACCAGTATTTATGTTCCAAAATTATCTAACGAGATGTCCGCCCCCAGTAGCTGAGTGGTCAGTGCTACGGACTGTCAATCCTAAGGGCCTGGGTTTGATACCCGGCTGGGTCAGAGATTTTCTCCACTCAGGGACTGGGTGTTTTGTTGTGCTAATCATCATCATTTCATCCTCATCAACGTGCAAGTTGCCGAAGTGGCTTCAAATCTAAAGACTTACACCAGGCAAGCGATCTACCCGACGGGAGGTCCTCGTCACACGACATTATTATTATCTAAAGAGATAAGAGATCAAAAGCAAACATGCTCTGTTAGCATTGTGTAACAGAGTGAGGAGAGTGGAAGGGCTGTTTGATTAAGTATGTCAATCTTAGCTTTTATTAAAACAAACAAATTAGCACAAAACTTAGTTACCTCCAATGGGTACAATTAACAAGCACATCTAAGGTAGTTGGGTCCACAGGCAGCACTAGGGAAAGAAGAAATACAGGGGTTTTTCCTAATTATCAAAATTTTAACAAAACTGAACAGTGCCGTGGCCACCATGGCACTCCCATATTTGTATACAACATGACATATGTAGGAAGGTAAATTCAATTTCTGTATATTTTTATTGAACATTTTCTTCATTAAAAATAGATTTGTACTTTCTTTCGCAAATCTTGTCAATGTGGCTAACCCATGCCAGTAATTTGTTTATCTGTATTCTCTAAAACCTAGTACAGTCCATCTCTTCTAGGTCTGCATCTTCAATGTTAATAATAAAATTCTTTTTGCTGTTTAAATTTTGCACTTGTTATTCTGTTTCTATTTGTGAATAAGTTATTTGCTCTAAAATATCATTCTGCCATTTGTATGTTCTCATTGGCTCTTCTTTCCATATTCTTTACCAAGTCAGTACACACTAATCGGGTTGTGCCTGGCATACAAGATCACCTTTTGATTTACTGAAGTGGGCATGTCATTTTCATACAAACTAAAGACCCTTGTAGCAGACCGTGATCTACCCCGTATTTCACTGTCAGAAAATCAAAGTAGACACTCTTTTCAATATTACCATATTTATTATTAAAGGTATTTTATATCTGTCAATGGAAGATAGATTTTAAATGCATTTGATAATTGTGAGGTAATTAGGGATGTTATGATCACACACATATGAAGAAGACCATATCAATGTTTTATTTCTACCCACTGCTGTCTGTTGTTATAAAAACTTTTCCTCTTGCTCAGCTGAGTTTATTTTTATTTTTTTAAGAAGGTTTTTTCTCAGGTTTGAAATGAATACCAGAATCTAGTAACAACAATGTGAACACCTCCCTCCCATCAACTCTCATCAACAATTCATCAAAACTAAATAACCACCTAAATTCAAAAACAAAGTGTATAATCACAGAATTACAATAACTGGCTGATGAGGCCTATGGGCTCCTGCTGCCCACCATCTCCTCATCAGATGGAGTGAAATGTTTAAAAAGTCAGTGCTGTTTTATTCAGGGATTTTTATGACAAACACAATTGAAAGCTTTACAAAGATCAATTTAACCAGTTTTGACAAACTGCCTATTGGCTTCTGTCTCGGGTTCTTCGGCCGACGTTCATCTAATGATTTTTCTGACGTTTCGCCAGCACGAGTGGCTGGCATTGTCAAAGCTTCACCCTCCATTGCCGGTGGTGAACTGTTCACCACCGGCAATGGAGGGTGAAGCTTTGACAATGCCACGAAAGCCTTAACAATTTTGTATTAACCAGTTTTATTTTTTGCAAAATTTGCCACAGCTGTTTTTATACATCTCCGCTTTCTTAACTCATGTTGTTACACATTTCAGATGTTTTGTTTCCCTATTAAGTTTATCATTCCATCCTTAATGCCTTTTATTTATTTATTTTATTGGACATTTTAAAATGTATGGATGTTGTCATATATTCATACAGTTTTTCATATATTTATACAGTTTGATGGTACATTTAGTTAAACCTTGTGACATATAAGTTATTTACAATCATATTTGCTCCTTATCAAAATGTTACATATAGTTAAATATTGTGAAACAAAAGTTATTTACCATCATTTTGTACTAAGTAATTCACTTATAGTGTAAAAGCAGTGTAGTTACAACCTTTATCCACCTGTTTAAAAATTGGCATTATCTTACTCTTGCCCTCATTAAATTCAATCCATTCCAATCTCTGCATTCACCAGTTAACAGTATTCATTGTACGGGTATAGTCTCGCGGCACAACAAAAATATTGTATGGATGTAATCAGTTCACAGCCAGGCAGCACAACAAACACACACGACCACATGTCTCTGGCTGCTTCAGTAAATTCAAATAATCTGAACTCCATATTTAACAAATTTAATAAATTATAGCTTTAGGCTTGGTTGAGCACCTACAGTTTGGTAAACACTAACAGTGATTATTAAAAAAAAAACACAAATAGGAATGCTTCAGAACCAAAATCATACTGGACACACACACACACATTGGCTAAGATCCATGTGAGGCTTCTGTGTAGCTGTCTCCAGGCTCATAGGAAAGTCCTTGGCCTTAGTCAACACCAATTTGACTTTAGGCAAGACAAATGTAGTGATTTGAAGTTAGACAGGGTCCCAAATTCTAGAATAGACAAGACAGAATTACATAATTGCAATTTTTGTAGACACTGCTGGGGCCGTTGATAATCCGTGGTGGCCAGTGATGTTACCATGGTTTCTAGGGCTAAAGGTACCTGGATTCCTATACAATAGTCTCCGAGAATACTGTAGGAACAGAGTGGCACGAGGGGACTGCAAAGTGCCTGAAGGATCCCCAATGAATATCCACAAGGCTCTATCCGCAGACCAACCTTCTGGGACATCACAGTTGAACCACTTTTGAATTTTATTGAAGGAGATGAATCTTCTGATGGGATCATTGTATATGCTGGTGACCTGTTAGTGATTATATCGCCAACACAAGAGCAACATTGGAAAGCAAAGCCTGAGCTAGCTCAGATGGTAGAGCACTCGCCCGCGAAAGGCAAAGGTCCCGAGTTCGAGTCTCGGTCCGGCACACAGTTTTAATCTGCCAGGAAGTTTCATATCAGCACACACTCCACTGCAGAGTGAAAATCTCATTCTGGAAACATCCCCCAGGCTGTGGCTAAGCCATATCTCTGCCGTATCCTTTCTTTCAGGAGTGCTAGTCCTGCAAGGTTTCCAGGAGAGCTTCTTTTAAGTTTGGAAGGTAGGAGATGAGGTACTGGCAGAAGTAAAGCTGTGAGGACGGGGCGTGAGTCGTGCTTTGGTAGCTCGGTGGTAGAGCACTTGCCCGCAAAAGGCAAAGGTCCCAAGTTCGAGTCTCGGTCCGGCACAC
This sequence comes from Schistocerca cancellata, assembly GCF_023864275.1. Lineage (NCBI taxonomy): Eukaryota > Metazoa > Arthropoda > Insecta > Orthoptera > Acrididae > Schistocerca > Schistocerca cancellata. Next base: position 607,907,513 of record NC_064632.1, on the reverse strand, counting down.
AGTTTTAATCTGCCAGGAAGTTTCATATCAGCGCACACTCCGCTGCAGAGTAAAAATCTCATTCTGCACTGATATCATTTGTATTGCAATTACCAACACAAAAAAATGAAATAAAAAATTTACGTCCATGAAATAAATCTCTGGCACTCTTCCAAGTTCTCAACATCGTAAAAAAATTACTTTGCCGACAAAAAAGTTTAGGGGTACGCAACCCCAGCGTTCCCTCAGAAAAACAGCACTGCTTACGACCAAATAAAATGTCTCACATTTCCTCGAACGTGTATGTTTTATGTTTCAGACTCTTCAGAAAGATGTGCGCTACAAAATGAACATATTTTTTGAAAAGTGGATTTTTTTAAATTTTTGGCGCCCTACCTCAAACGCTCGCAGGGGTGGGGGGTCACTATCTTGTATTGCCCCGGTTCGGAAATATCGTACATTCAGGGGTTTTGCACAGAGCACTCTGAGTTGTAGTGGAGAGGTGGGTAGTCTCCACGTGACCAGTCTTTACGTTTTAGTGATTTTGCTGTTTCCTCTTCGTGTATTGCTCTCATGTCAAATGAAAACAAAACGTATTTTTTCAGTAACCGGGAGCTATCAAGTGAATTAAAATACATTCACATAATTATGGAAGGCTAAAATTTGTTATTAGTTTCTGACTATTTTGTTTTCACCTTTCTGACCGTCAAGCATTAATCGCCTTGCAGAACAACGAAGTTATATTTGTCGGTGTGCTACATAAATTTGGCTTTTATTAATCTTTTCTGCTGAGGCAGTCAATTTATTTGAAACGAAGTGTTTATTTCCACATTATCGGCTAGTTTTAACTGTTTGCTGAATTTCAAGTGCACGTTTTCATCTTCTAGCACGTTTGGCATTATGCCATAACAAAGAACCAAACATGAGATAATACAGTACTGATACTTCAAAAAATTTACATCCGAATCTGGACATGCAAATGTGAATTTTAATCTGAATTATGTATTTTAGTATGGTTCACGAAATTGCGATGCTCTTGGAGAATCCTCTAACGTATTGTTTCTTTTATGAAATAATGTAAGATCTTTTAATGTTTTACACATACGAACATTCGGGCTTCCTGCGTCATCATAGCTGTGCAAGCGTAGTGATGCCTGTTATCTGTCGCTCTCTGGCAACTGCTGAAACGAACCTATTTCTAACAGGTCGTGGGAAAATAATGCGAATGATTGTTTGAAAAGCATTAGTTTCAAAGTAAATTTCCTTTTATGCAAGATGATGTATGTGCGATGAATTTCTTAAATCACAGAACCTTTGATCTCATTTAAAAATAAACTCTTTGAGGACGACCGTTTAGAATAATTTCGAGCTGAGAAGATCAGACATTTATGTCGTTAAAAATTTCACTGGCACATATGTGTAATGTATCTTAAACTGTAATACACGCAACAAAAAAAATCAACATTATATGTGAAAGCTTAGCTTCTCTTGCAGCTTATTAACAGTCGAGACTAATATGTGAAAGCTTTTCTTTTCTTGTAGCAACACTATGTATATTAATTTAAACCATTAACGTTTCCTATTTGTGTGTTCACACTACTTAACAGTAACGTTCCTATTTGCTGACTACATCACTTGTCCTGTGCTCTGAATATCTGCTTTCATTGGCTGGCGAGGTCACATGACATGAGCTATGGCTGGCTTTCAAAAGCGCATCGCAATCTCGATTTCGATGCTTTGGAAAGTAACATGTGGTGTTTGGTGGAATTGGAATTTATACTTTCACAACACGAAAATATACAGTGTACATGCTGCTGCACATCAGATATCTTTCCAATACGTGGTTTTTCTTTTTTTTTTTTTTTTTTTTTTTTTTCCTGAATTTCGTTTCCTGTAGTGCTAGGAAATTCTACGCCATTGTATAAAACCATAACCATTCAATTGATAAGTTTTACAGTTTCGAGGAATAGTATACTGTCACTTAACATGGAAAAAGTGTATTTTCATCCAGGAGAAAGTTTACTTTTTACTGGGAAATCCGGTAAAAATCCTGGAATTTTTTTTCCTTGTCCATGTATACACCCTGATAAATTACCAGTGACGATTAGGTTGTTGTTGTTGTGGTCTTCAGTCCTGAGACTGGTTTGATGCAGCTCTCCATGCTACTCTATCCTGTGCTAGCTTCTTCATCTCCCAGTACCTACTGCAACCTACATCCTTCTGAATCTGCTTAGTGTATTCATCTCTTGGTCTCCCCCTACGATTTTTACCTTCCACACTGCCCTCCAATACTAAATTGGTGATCCCTTGATGCCTCAGAACATGTCCTACCAACCGATTCCTTCTTCTTGCCAAGTTGTGCCACAAACTTCTCTTCTCCCCAGTTCTATTCAATACTTCCTCATTAGTTATGTGATCTACCCATCTAATCTTCAGCATTCTTCTGTAGCACCACATTTCGAACGCTTCTATTCTCTTCTTGTCCAAACTATTTACCGTCCATGTTTCACTTCCATACACGGCTACACTCCATACAAATACTTTCAGAAATGACTTCCTGACACTTAAATCTATACTCGATGTTAACAAATTTCTCCTCTTCAGAAACACTTTCTTTGCCATTGCCAGTCTACATTTTATATCCTCTCTACTTCGACCATCATCAGTTATTTTGCTCCCCAAATAGCAGAACTCCTTTACTACTTTAAGTGTCTCATTTCCTAATGTAATACCCTCAACCTCACCCGACTTAATTCGACTACATTCCATTATCCTCGTTTTGCTTTTGTTGATGTTCATCTTATATCCTCCCTTCAAGACACCATCCATTCCGTTCAACTGCTCTTCTAAGTCCTTTGCTGTCTCTGACAGAATTACAATGTCATCAGCGAACCTCAAAGTTTTTATTTCTTCTCCATGGATTTTAATACCTACTCCAAATTTTTCTTTTGTTTCCTTTACTTCTTGCTCAATATACAGATTGAATAACATCGGGGAGAGGCTACAACCCTGTCTTACTCCCTTCCCAACCGCTGCTTCCCTTTCATGTCCCTCGACTCTTATAACTGCCATCTGGTTTCTGTACAAATTGTAAATAGTCTTTCGCTCCCTGTATTTTACCCCTGCCACCTTTAGAATTTGAAAGAGAGTATTCCAGTCAACATTGTCAAAAGCTTTCTCTAAGTCTACAAATGCTAGAAACATAGGTTTGCCTTTCCTTAATCTTTCTTCTAAGATAAGTCGTAAGGTCAGTATTGCCTCACGTGTTCCAGTATTTCTACGGAATCCAAACTGATCTTCCCCGAGGTCGGTTTCTACTAGTTTTTCCATTCGTCTGTAAAGAATTCGTGTTAGTATTTTGCAGCTGTGGCTTATTAAACTGATTATTCGGTAATTTTCACATCTATCAACACCTGCTTTCTTTGGGATTGGAATTATTATATTCTTCTTGAAGTCTGAGGGTATTTCACCTGTTTCATACATCTTGCTCACCAGATGGTAGAGTTTTGTCAGGACTGGCTCTCCCAAGGCCGTCAGTAGTTCCAATGGAATGTTGTCTACTCCAGGGGCCTTGTTTCGACTCAGGTCTTTCAGAGCTCTGTCAAACTCTTCACGCAGTATCGTATCTCCCATTTCATCTTCATCTACATCCTCTTCCATTTCCATAATATTGTCCTCAAGTATATCGCCCCTGTATAGACCCTCTGTATACTCCTTCCACCTTTCTGCTTTCCCTTCTTTGCTTAGAACTGGGTTTCCATCTGAGCTCTTGATGTTCATACAAGTGGTTCTCTTATCTCCAAAGGTCTCTTTAATTTTCCTGTAGGCAGTATCTATCTTACCCCTAGTGAGATAAGCCTCTACATCCTTACATTTGTCCTCTAGCCATCCCTGCTTAGCCATTTTGCACTTCCTGTCGATCTCATTTTTGAGACGTTTGTATTCCTTTTTGCCTGCTTCATTTACTGCATTTTTATATTTTCTCCTTTCATCAATTAAATGTAATATCTCTTCTGTTACCCAAGGATTTCTATTAGCCCTCATCTTTTTACCTACTTGATCCTCTGCTGCCTTCACTGCTTCATCCCTCAAAGCTACCCATTCCTCTTCTACTGTATTTCTTTCCCCCATTCCTGTCAATTGTTCCCTTATGCTCTCCCTGAAACTCTGTACAACCTCTGGTTCTTTCAGTTTATCCAGGTCCCATCTCCTTAAATTCCCACCTTTTTGCAGTTTCTTCAGTTTTAATCTACAGGTCATAACCAATAGATTGTGATCAGAGTCCACATCTGCCCCTGGAAATGTCTTACAATTTAAAACCTTGTTCCTAAATCTCTGTCTTACCATTATATAATCTATCTGATACCTTTTAGTATCTCCAGGGTTCTTCCATGTATATAACCTTCTATCATGATTCTTAAACCAAGTGTTAGCTATTATTAAGTTGTGCTCTGTGCAAAATTCTACCAGGTGGCTTCCTCTTTCATTTCTTAGCCCCAATCCATATTCACCTACTATGTTTCCTTCTCTCCCTTTTCTTACACTCGAATTCCAGTCACCCATGACTATTAAGAAGAGAATAGAAGCGTTCGAAATGTGGTGCTACAGAAGAATGCTGAAGATAAGATGGGTGGACCACATAACTAATGAGGAAGTTTTGAATAGGATTGGGGAGAAGATAAGTTTTTGGCACAACTTGACCAGAAGAAGGGATCGGTTGGTAGGACATGTTCTGAGGCATCAAGGGATCACCAATTTAGTATTGGAGGGCAGCGTGGAGGGTAAAAATCGTAGGGGGAGACCAAGAGATGAATACACTAAGCAGATTCAGAAAGATGTAGGTTGCAGTAGGTACTGGGAGATGAAGAAGCTTGCACAGGATAGAATAGCATGGAGAGCTGCATCAAACCAGTCTCAGGACTGAAGACCACAACAACAACAATGACTATTAAATTTTCGTCTCCCTTCACTATCTGAATAATTTCTTTTATTTCATCATACATTTCTTCAATTTCTTCGTCATGTGCAGAGCTAGTTGGCATATAAACTTGTACTACTGTAGTAGTTGTGGGCTTCATATCTATCTTGGCCACAATAATGCGTTCACTATGCTGTTTGTAGTAGCTTACCCGCATTCCTATTTTCCTATTCATTATTAAACCTACTCCTGCATTACCCCTATTTGATTTTGTGTTTATAACCCTGTAGTCACCTGATCAGAAGTCTTGTTCCTCCTGCCACCGAACTTCACTAATTCCCACTATATCTAACTTTAACCTATCCATTTCCCTTTTTAAATTTTCTAACCTACCTGCCCGATTAAGGGATCTGACATTCCACGCTCCGATCCGTAGAACGCCAGTTTTCTTTCTCCTGATAACGACATCCTCTTGAGTAGTCCCCGCCCGGAGATCCGAATGGGGGACTATTTTACCTCCGGAATATTTTACCCAAGAGGACGCCATCATCATTTAATCATATAGTAAAGCTGCATGCCTTCGGGAAAAATTACGGCCGTAGTTTCCCCTTGCTTTCAGCCGTTCGCAGTACCAGCACAGCAAGGCCGTTTTGGTTATTGTTACAATGCCAGATCAGTCGATCATCCAGACTGTTGCCCTTGCAACTACTGAAAAAGCTGCTGCCCCTCTTCAGGAACCACACGTTTGTCTGGCCTCTCAACAGATACCCCTCCGTTGTGGTTGTACCTACGGTACGGCTATCTGTATCGCTGAGGCACGCAAGCCTCCCCACCAACGGCAAGGTCCGTGGTTCATGGGGGGGGGCGATTAGGTATCAGTCTGCAAAATATTGACTGCAGTTGTGTAGACCTGAGAGAGTTGCAAATCACTGGAGAGCACATAGAAGATGGCATCAGCTGAAAAGTTGGTGTGTGGATACCTGGCAAAAAGACAGGGATGAAAATGATAAGCGTCTTGAAGTTTATTAATTTTCCCCCGACATTCCAGAGTGGTTACAGATGCGCGATTTTAATTCCAGTCAAGGCACGGTTCATTTTATGACTGGACGTGGCCATATCCCAAGATGGAAGATGGTGTCGAGTGAACATTTTTCTTGTAGTGATGTCTCAGTTTCTTTGAAAAGTGATAGTGCGGTTTGTAAAATTTGCGTAAAGAAAGTCAAAAGAGGTATCCTGTGTGCCGACTGCAAGTACTGGTACCACGATAAGTGTGTCAAAGTCAATTTGAAATATATAAAAGATTGACATGCTGACAGTGCCACAGAAAACGAAATAACGAACATGCTAAAGACAAAAGAGAAAATAATAAGCGTGTTAACAGACGATTTAGTGTCTATCAATACAAAATATCAAGAACTTCTGAGAAAATATCAAGGGCTGGAAACTAAATAGAAAGCAGTGGATCGGAATTATAGCCTAACTCAAGATAATGCCGTTGTTAATAGTCATTCCGCGCAGAAAATATGGCGTGTGCCGAAAAAAAAAATTGCAAGAACTACATGCAAGTACAGCCCCAGTGATACCATTATCAAACAAATTCTCAGAACTAGTAGCGGATTATGGTAAAACAACAGACATAAACGAACCAGAAAGTAATCACAAAACTCCCGCTAAAGAACCAAAAAAGAACTTGCCAACCTTAAGATGCACCAAAGGGCTCCTTCTGTATGCCGACAGTCCTGGAAAAGATCTATCCAAACGTTTTCGGAAAGTAAGCCTTCAAAGCATTCAGTTTTCGCGAAAATCAAGCCTGGTGCAATGTTAAAATGCAGTGGTGGAGAATATTACAAAAGAAACAAGTCAATTGCACAAAGACGCTTGTGATTATTGGCGGCGGCAACGACGTAGACAAAAACGAAAGGAAGACAGCCTTGTGATACTTCCGTAACATATTACTAAAACTATTTCAAACGAACATTGTCATCACAAACGTGCCAGTGCGACATGATTTACCACTGTGGTTGTGTGTAAACAAAGAGATTCGACACTACAATTCCGAGCTAAAGAAACTGTGTGATAAATTTAGCCATGTAAATTTGATTGACTTAAGTAAGATGAGTCGTGATGAACACACAAAACACGTATTCCACTTAAATAGGAAAGGGAAGGCCAAGCTAGTTTCCCACATAAGCAAACTGTGGGAGAAAGACAGTGTGGAGAAAGCTCCAATCGCTCTGGGCTACAACCACGAGATTTTTTTAGAATAAAGAACCATAATAATAGTTTTCAGGGACGTATTTCGGATATGACTGAGTCCCGTTCGCGCAAGGAAAACCCAGGCTGTGAAATAAGTGATCAGTCATTGCAGCTCAGGTCTAAAAAACCAGTGTATGCAAAATGTAAAAAGTGTAACTCATACAATTTTGATTCGTGCAAGATGGTAAATAAACAAGAAGGGATTACACCCTTAAAGTTAATGCACTTAAATGTGCAATATCTCAGAAACAAATTAGACATTCTACAACTATTCATAGAGGAACACTTGCCACATGTACTAGTAATAACGGAACATGGGCTAAAATGCAGTGAAATAATATGTTATATATTATAAGGTTACATACTAGCAAATAGTTATTGTAGGCAAAACCATAAAGGTGGTGGTGTGGCAGTTTATGTTAATAAGGATATAAAAGTTAAAAAAATTCCTTTCTTGAACACCCCACCAAAGAAAGATCAATTGAAATAACAGGTATTGTACTCCACAGTAATGATCTTAAGTTACCAAAGCATAAAGTGATTGGAATATATAGGCCACCAAATGCTGATGTAATGCTGTTTATGGATAAACTTAGTAGTGTTGCTGGTCAGGCTGGTTATAATGACCCTACTATATTAGGTGACTTTAATATAGATGCAAACTCAAATAGTATAGTAAACTTGAAACTCAATGATGTACTGACCTCATACAACCTTGTAAATATAGTGAACTCTGACACCAGAGTGATGGAGACATGTTCCACTTGAATAGATTATGCTATAATCACCAAAGACGTTATAGATAATGTGAAGTACAGTAACTTAGATTTTCTTTATTCTGACCAGTTCTGTCAGGTGATAGAATACAAAAATTCAGTTGTGCCTAAAATAACAAAAATTGTGCTACAGAAGCGAATGCTGAATACCTCGAATATTAATGCTCATAAAGACAAACTAGCGAATGAGAAATTGGATTCTGTGTACCAGGTAAAAGGGTTGGATGAGAAATGGAATGAATTCTACTCAACCCTACTGCATCATTATGAATATAGTTGTCCAGTCAGAGAAATCCAGAAGGTAGTTAAACACTGTCAAAATGGAAGTAGTCCTAGACTAATACTCCCAACAAATCTGATTAGGCTCAGGCAGCAAATACGTGATATAAACAAGCTTTATAAAGCTACTAATATGCAGGTTTTCAAGAAAAAATACAACAGGGCCAAGCAAACTTTTAAAACTGAAATTTTAACCTAACGAAGCAGATTAACAGCAAAACAATAGAACAGTCTGACAACATAAGCAAAGCATCTTGGAAGCTCATTGACAAATACCGAAAAGGTCCCAACAAGATGAACATAGACCCACTCAGCATGAGACATGATGGTAACATTATAAAAAACCCAGATACTATATGTAATATTTTTAATAACTACTACATTACTGGTGAACAATCAACCCATATTATAGATTCACAGGTAGAGACCCGATGCCATCTCACCCAGTGTACTGAATTTGAATTTGTGGAAGTGAATGAGCAAGAGGTTCGCAGGGCAATATACATGCTAAAGAAATAATTTTCACCTGGATGGGATGGCGTATCCAGTGCTATTACTAAAGCGTGCTTAAAAGAAATCTCTAAACCTCTTACTCACCTGATTAATTGCAGTATTAGAGAAACCAATTATCCAACGGTTCTAAAAATGAGTGTAGTGAAACCAGTGTATAAAAAGGGAAGTAAGGAAGATGTCTCCAACTATAGACCAATATCATTAATTCCCACTTTGAGTAAGATATTCGAAAGCATTATATTTTCTCAGCTAAGCGCCTTTTTCACAAAACATAAACTGCTTGTAGATTCGCAGCATGGCTTCAGAAAAGAGCTAAGTACAACCACAGCACTTACACAGTTCATCCATAAAGTTTACTGTCTGTTGGACCAGAAGATGCAGACTGCAGGTATATTTTTGGACCTGACAAGAGCATTTGATATGGTAAACCATCAGGTACTTCTTAAAAGCTAAAATCTTATAGTACTGGGGATCAAGCCATGAATCTTCTAACCACATAACTGCTGAATTGTAAGCAAAGCACTAAATTGTCATACAACCTAGATAATAAAATCATGAACTCCCAGTCCACCAGTGAACCTGTATTACAAGGTGTACCTACCACAGGGCTCAATCCTTGGACCCTTTCTCTTCCTTATATACATTAACGACATTGCACAACCCATTAACTCCCATATTGTAAGCTATGCAGGTGACACGTCAATCTTATTCTATGGGAGTGAGACTAATGAGCTAGAATCTCTTGCTACTAGTGGTGTAACAGAAGTAACAAAATACTTCAATGATCAGGGACTCAAGGTGAATGTCACCAATTCTCCTACTGACATTTAAAACAGGCAGTTCTGACCACAAGAATATGGATAGTGTGCGTAATATCTCTGCAACAGAAAATGGTAACTGTAAATTCCTGGGTGTGTATGTTGATGAAAATTTGCAGTGGATATACCACATTAATTTCGTATGCGGTAAAGTCAGTAGTGCCATATATCTTCACAGCCAACTCGCAAAGATAGTTCCTAGCCAAGCACTGAAATTAGTATATTATGGAACACTTTAGCCCTTTCTCAATTACGGAATTGAACTATGGGGCTGAGCAGCTGCATTTAAAAATAATACTACTACTACAGAAAAGCGCAATAAGAAATATACATGGTATGGGACATAGAGATTCATGTTGTGAAGTGTTTGTGCAGCACAAATATCTGACAATATATTCTCTGTACATCTTCAAAATAGTTGTATTTTATATAAGTCAACCAACAGAAGCTATCAAGGGCAGTGTTGTACATGATCACAACACTAGAACAAAGTGTAACTATTTCTGTAACAGAACAATGTTAAAAATGACTGATAGAAGTCCATATATCAGTGGTTTGATTTGGTATAACAAGCTACCAAACTCTCTAAGAACATACACGGGAAGTGTTTTTAAAACAAAATTAAAATCTTTTCTAATAGAAAAATGTTGATATTCTTTCAACGAATTTTAAGATAGTGATTGTAACATGAGGCATTAACATATCAGTTGTAATGTGATAAATGTAAAAAATAGACATAAGAGGCAACAGCTACAGAATATAGTGCTTTTTATAAGTGAAAATATAACCATAGTATTAAGTCTGACATTTGCAAATGCCGTCATTACGATGGCTCCACACAAAGAAAATGTAAATAAATAAATAGGCTCTTGCAGTGCTTTTCACTTTTAGAAAGCAACAAATGCACATGTGGGTCAATTGGTTCCCCAAAACACCCACTGTTGGACTGCATTGTATATATACACTTGCAGAACAATGTAGAACACATAACGGAAAATACACTATAGAATGCATTGAGGAAGCCTAATGCATGGACGCAATTGAACACAATCACTAATAACATCACAAAAGTAGAACATATATGTAATTAGACTAGTCAGTACAGAAAGTGAAGAAGGCAATGACAAGACGACAGTCATAGTTCAAGTGGCTCCAGTAATGATGATGAAACGAGTAATAGTATCAACACTGAAGCAACACAGACACACAAAGCATACGCAACAATTACTAGGTAAATAAAAAAATAAAAAATCACAATTTACATCTCATTACTCATCCATTAAATGAATGCAGTAGTAATTAGGATAGTTTGTGGATAGGTATTGTTCAAGAATCCATGTTAAACCTATATGCTTCATTATATAGCACAATACTTATATTTTTGTAATGTAATAAGAATACACAAAACACACATTAGCAATTTAACAGTGTTAATATACAATATTAATGGGGATAATACACATTTTATAATGTTATAATACAGAAAACACGCAATAGCTATTCTACAGTATTATTTTACATCATTATAAACCTTTATAGTTATGTTTTTGTAATATAACAGAATGACACAGACCATACAATAGTAATCCAAAGAGTAAAGACAAAGTTTAATAGTAGCACTTTTGTATTGTAATATAAAGTAGTACACAGACACACAGTAGTAATCCAAACAGCTTTAATACACAAATTGTATTCTTTAATGTTTACATTTTTGTAGTGTAATACAATGCCATACACACATATGGTGTAAGTATACAATAACGTAATATAATGGATACTAATCAGTATATGTGAGATGAAAAGTGAAAAGGGATTTCTTGTCAGATAAGTTAAATTTTCAGTAAAAGCAGAACATTTTGATAATATCTAAAATATCCATTTTGTTTTTTGGATGTTATAATAATTTGCTTCATTCTGTACATGCTCATATTGGTCTGAATGTTGTTTGAATCCAACAGTAGTCAGCAATATGATTAGAAGCAATCAATGACAGTCTACTGAAAACAGACCTCTTGTCATTACCAGGAAATAACATTGGCCAAACTAGTGGCCTCTTTTCAAAAATTTGAAGCTGTATATGCAATGCTTCACAAGATAGCATCACTTCAGTTTTAGACATCTTTCAAGGAGCTCAAAGTAGTTTTGATTGTAAGAAGAACATTTTGTGACTGCAATAACAAGACAAGGGATCCTCATTTTATATTAAAGTTGTAAGTGTGTATAGACTTTGCCCATTTGCAGTTTATCATAGCATAGAATAAAAATGCCAATACTTTGCCAAAAGGAAGTAGCACAGGGTTCACTAATTTCTCTCAATTTGGGGCCAATGTACTTTGCTTTAGATTTATAGACGTAGCAATGTGCTCTGTGTCTGAAGGGGTTAATCAAATAACATGTCGTATTAACTTTAAAAGAACTGTACTCTTTCATAAAGGATAATAAGGGTAATATATACAGGGTGGTCAGAAAATGTGTGAAATGCTTGTAGGGATGTTACAGGGCAGGTTGTACTGAGACATAAATGTTAAGAAAGAAATTCGATACGTTGCGCCGTTTCCGAGTTATTTAGCATTGAAGTTAGCCAATCAGATCATTACGTGTAAATTCAAGTTTCAGCTAATGAGACAAAGCACTCATTGGGCAACACCGCCCCTGGCAGGCCACTTGAATGCGAGTGCGCGACGCCCCGATTGGCTAAATTCTATGCTAAATAACTCGGAAACGGAGCAACGTATCGAATTTCATTCTTAACATTTATGTCTCAGTACAACCTGACCTGAACATCCCTACAAGCATTTCACACATTTTCTGACCACCCTGTAGATACGAGGGTGAGTCAAATGAAAACCTTAAATTTGTAATAACAACTCGAAATTTCGCGCCATTATCCTGTAAGTTGGTAAGCGTGCTGCAAACAGCGTGCAGAATGGCCTGTAGTTGGCAGCATAGTGCAGATGCACACATACCGTCGCAGTATCAGTATAAAGATGGCCGCCCCACTTGTGACTTGCACCAGGGAAGAACAGCGTTCTGTTATTCGGTTTTAGTGTAGTCAAGGTGTGAAACCTAAGTGAAATTCATCGAAGAATGAAGGTTCAGTACAGTGACGCATGTTTGTCACAGCAGCAAGTCAACGAATGGAGTAGGAAGTTCGCAAATGGTGTGACTTCAGTGGAAGATGCTCCTCGTACAGGTCAAGCACAACGAGTTGTGACTCCACAGAACTTTGCAGCAGTTGAAGCCATAGTGAAGGAAAACCGCCGAGTGACACTGAATGACATTGCAGCATGTTTACATATTAGTCATGGGTCAGCACACCACATTGTGCATGACGTGTTCCAGTTTCACAAAGTGTCTGCAAGATGGGTGCCACGGCAGCTGACTCCTGAAATGAGAGAACGACGTGCTGATGCTTGTGAAGAACTTCTTTGGCGCTTTGAACGAGAAGGTGATGGCTTCCTTCCAAGAATCTTTACTGGGGACGAAAGCTGGGTTCACTTCCACCAACCAGAAAGGAAGAGAGCGATCAAGGAATGGCGCTATTCCTCATCACCAAGTGATTTCCATGTGTTCGGACCACTCAAAGACGCAATGTGAGGAAAGAAGTTCCGTTCTGATGAAGAGGTACGCCACGCGGTGCATGAGTGGTTGTGCTACCACAAGATTTTTTTTCTAAAGGAATTTATGCACTTTTTAAGCGCTGGAGAACTTGCACTGAGCGTGGGAGAGATTATGTGGAAAAGTGATACAGCTTTGTACCACTTGTGCACAATAAATAATATTGAAAAAAATATTTAAGATTTTCATTTGACTCACCCTCGTAGATACCAGTTGCAGAGGAAGACATTCCGAAAACGGCAATTGTAAAACCTTTTGGCTTATTTGAAAGCAAGTACATGACATTCAGTTTGAAGAATGCCACACAAAAGTGACAATATTTTATCGACTCAATACTGCGAGGACTGAATGCCGTTTTGTGTACCTAGGTAGCGTTTTAACTTTTTCGTTGACCACAGAACAACATGAACAACATCTGTTACACGTTTTAGAGCGACTCAACAAATATGGGATAGTGTTAAACACAGCAAATATGTGTTTGGACTGTCGCAGATTGATTTCTTAGGACACAGAATCTCGTCTAAAGGCTCACTTCCCCTACCAGAAAAAGTGAAAGCCATTTTGCAGATCACACAGGACACAGAATCTCGTCTAAAGGCTCACTTCCCCTACCAGGAAAAGTGGAAGCCGTTTTGCAGATCACACAGGACACAGAATCTCGTCTAAAGGCTCACTTCCCCTACCAGGAAAAGTGGAAGCCGTTTTGCAGATCACACAGGACACAGAATCTCGTCTAAAGGCTCACTTCCCCTACCAGAAAAAGTGGAAGCCGTTTTGCAGATCACACAGGACACAGAATCTCGTCTAAAGGCTCACTTCCCCTACCAGAAAAAGTGGAAGCCATTTTGCAGATCACACAGGACACAGAATCTCGTCTAAAGGCTCACTTCCCCTACCAGAAAAAGTGGAAGCCATTTTGCAGATCACACAGGACACAGAATCTCGTCTAAAGGCTCACTTCCTCTACCAGAAAAAGTGGAAGCCATTTTGCAGATCACACAGGACACAGAATCTCGTCTAAAGGCTCACTTCCCCTACCAGAAAAAGTGGAAGCCATTTTGCAGATCACACAGGACACAGAATCTCGTCTAAAGGCTCACTTCCCCTACCAGAAAAAGTGGAAGCCATTTTGCAGATCACACAGGACACAGAATCTCGTCTAAAGGCTCACTTCCCCTACCAGAAAAAGTGGAAGCCATTTTGCAGATCACACAGGACACAGAATCTCGTCTAAAGGCTCACTTCCCCTACCAGAAAAAGTGGAAGCCGTTTTGCAGATCAGACGTCCGTGCACAGCTCGTGAGTCACGTCGGTTTCTTGGTATGCTTAATTTCTTCCGTCAACATTTACCACATACTAATGAAGTGCAAGAAACACTCACTGGAGTATTGGCCTGTTCGGAAATCAAGGGAACTTTGCTGATTCAATGAAGCAACGACAAGAACTCAGCCTTTGAAGTGGTGAAATGCACGATAGTAGAAGCAGCGGTCATCGCTCAGTGTTTTAGACACACTGTTTGCATTAGTGGTAGACGTGAACCATACAGCGATTGGAGCTGTGCTGCAACAATTCCACGAAGGCCGTTGGTATTTTACTCACACAAGCTGTCGGCATCATTTGTGAAGTGCATACAGTCGTGAGCTCCTCGCGATATACGAGACAGTAAAACATTTTCGATCTCAGCTGGAAGCGAGAGAATTCACTATGTTCACTGATCATAAGCTGTTGACGTATGTCTTCAGTCAGAATAACAACAACTTCAATGCACCAGCACAACCAGTTACTGTTTATTGCACAGTTCAGTACCGACATCAGACATGTACCCAGAATCGACAACATGGTAGCGGATCGCCTGTTCCATGTTTCTGCAATTACGAACAACTCGAGCGTAATAGACTTCACAGAACTCGCCGAGGCGCAAAAAAACAGATGGAGAACTTTGCAACTGTCTCAACGATGCAGTGGCAACAAGTGAACTAAAGTTAGTAGATGTAGCAAGTTCCGGTATCTTTTTATTGCGATCCCTCGACCGGAAAACCAAGACCATTCTTGCCGGAAGGGTTTTGACGACATGTGACGACAGAGAACAGCCACCAGTTTGAGTCAGAACTATCGTCTAACTTAGCTGAGTTCTGCAGCACAGTGCACCACTGGACTCCTAGTTGCCATGTGGCCAGTAATGGTTTGCTCAAGCGCTGGCATCACGCACTCAAGGTGGCGATCATGTGCCACAGATCAGACTGGACCACTGAGTAACCAATGATTTTACTGGGCCTCCGGACACCTTACAAACACGACTTAGGCACTTCACTCGCAGAACTAGTGCGCAATGAGACACTCTGCCTTCCCGGAGAATTCATCAAAGCACCACCGTCACAAACGCTTGCTCAGGATCACAACGAATTTATATTTCAGCCCTGGGAGCATGTCGCTCGACTTCGCCCTCTCCAAATTTCGAGACATGGCCTGCGATTATTCTAACTTAACCTCCTGCACTCCCATCGTGCACACAAGGTGTTGCAATGAGGAGAACACACCTTTGAAATACTACAAGCACCGACACCACCCACTTCTGTCACAGAGCCGCCTCCAGCTGTTGCAGAGCCGCCTCCAGCTGTAGCAGAGCCGCCTCCTACTGGCACAGTACCACCATTACCTCACACAAGGAGATCTGGGCAGTGTGTGCACTTCCCTGTGGACTACCTAGATGGCGCTCCCCTTGTGCCAAGGGGGTTGCTGTAGCGATAAAGTTCACTTTCCGTTAGTGCAGTAAACTGTTGCATATGTTGTGCATGAGAGTGATTTTGTTTACGTCACAGCTGCCAGTTGGCTTCCCATGCCAGCTGCAAGGGGCGCTACAATCTACACTGAACATTTCACAGCCACCATGGAGCGCAATTATTGTTTTGAGATATAATAGTTATGTTGTTATTTCTAGTCAATTATTATTCTCGTGTAATTACGTCTACTAAAAATAATATTCTTCTCAGCGACACATTAATGTTTGTAAGATTGTGTATTTTACTTATCTGTATTTGCTAATTCTTGTGCCCTGCCTCATTCCTTCGATAGGCGCAAATAAAGCTTTTTCTGAAAGTCCACAGTGATAATTTCTTGCGCCCTCAGACCAAAGGCTTAAAAGTACTGCCCAGATTTGGCAGTGTTTTAATGATTCACTATCAAGAGGATTTTCATTCTGTTTCTGCTATTTGGACGATATCCTGGTTTTCCAAAAACTGCTGAAGAGCATGAAAGACACTTACCATTAATTTTCGATACTTTTCAGAAACATGGCATCGTAATAAATGAGGAGAAGTGCCAACTCAGAAAAAGTGAAGTAATATCCCTGGGTTATTCGGCAAGGAGCACCTGGATTAAAGCCTACAAACTAACAACCTGAAGCAATCCATTCTATGCCCAACCCCTCAGGAGCTGTGCTTATTCCTAGGGACTATCAATTTTAATAGGAGACATTTTCCACTTTTAGCACAATTACAGGCTTCTTTGATGGATCCTCTGACTGGAAAGGACAATCAGAGAAAATGGACAGACGACCCACAGAAAGCATTTGAAAAGATTAGAGCAGGCAGCTACTCTAGCACATTCACTTGAGGGCGCCCCATTAACCCTAACAGACAATGCGAGTAATGTGGCGATCGACGCTGTATTACACCAGATAACTGGCGGAAAACATTACACACTGATATTCTATTCAAAGAGGCAGTTTAAGGCTCAATAAAAATGCTCTGCCTACGCTGAAAAGTTTTTGGCAATTTATGAGGTCATTACATAATTCAAGGTGGACATTGGAAGTGCGAAAATTTAAAATATTTACTGCCCACTGCTCGCTGGTGAAGGCAGTCAAAAACCCCAGTAAGTATTGTTCAACATGAGGATTTAGGCACTAGAATTTGATCAGGCAGTTCTCCATGGGCGTTGTACATATGAAGGTGATTGATAAAATTGTCACAGACTACCTTTGCAGAATCAGTTCTACGTCAGTTTGATTTGACTTAGCGATCCTGTAACTGCATAAGAGAGCGGTGAGGAAGTCCAACATTTATTCAAATCAATAGAATCAGTCTAAAATTAGAGCGTCAGCAAGTGATAGCTACAGTAACCAAATTATAGGGTGTCCACTCACTTGTACTCAAAAATTATAGAAAAACCATCTTTAGTAACTTGCACAGACTGACTCATCCAGGAACATGCCCAACAGTTAGATTGGTGACAGAACATTTTGTATGGTCAGATATGAAAAAGCAGTGCTGATTTTGGACACACATGTGTGAAGCATCAACAGAGTAAAATAGGATGACACTCGACCCCAGCTTTAGAAACATTCAAAGTTTCTACTGGACGATTACAGTAGGTACTCCTAGACTTGCTTGCCCCCCCCCCCCCCCACCTTTAGCATCAGTGGGGATTTGAATGTATCTTATCTTACTGACACAATGTCATGATGAGTTGGAGACACTCCACTGCCAGACGTGATGGTGGAATCAACAGCATAAGCACTTATAGAAATACGAATTGCGCACTTCGGATTCCCTGTTGTGATCACAATGGACCAGGATCGTTGGTTTGCGTCGACCCTGTTCTCAGACCTTTGTCAAATGTGTGAAGTGGTACACTGCCTACCACATCCAAATCTACACCTCCAAAGCAATAGGCTGCCAGATCAGTGGTATCACATTTTAGAAGTGGCGTTAATGTGTCACAGGGGAGGGAGGGTGGATTGGCATGAAAGGGTTAAAGCAGAGTGCTCAACCTTTTTAGGCTTGATACCTCCCACATGCCATTTTGTCCATTTAGAGATCAATTTACTTAAAAATTTGTGAAGGCTTAAACACAAAACAACCCTAGCCAAAGTACACAAAATACGTGGAAGGTAGTTTTCTCTCCATTAAAAGTTGTAGACCTACTACTCAATTTTCAATATATGACACATGTGAAAAAAATTAGAACACACGCCGTCATAAACACACAAAAAAGTTGAGAGAGATACGTGGATTTCCATACCATTGGCAAGTTTCTTATAATCTGGTGAAAAATTTGTCTGAGCTAACCTAAACAGTGTGAGAAATGCGGATCAGAGAGTATATTTCTAGATTTAGGCTTCACTATGTTCTACATTCAAAACGCTGCCTCACATAGAGAAGTTGATCCAAAATATGATAAACCATATGAAGCCACTTTTACAATGTTAGAGTAGGCTTTTACACTCACTAATTTCTAACTTTATGGAAATATCATTTTGAAATCGGATGATTTGCTTTTCAAGTTCAGTCTTACTACAGGAGAAGAAAAGTACTCATTTTTCTATCAATATCTTCCACATCCACTTTTTGGAAAAGTTGAGCTGTGAAAGCTAGAACGGATTTATTGCACTGAGGTCTCAAAATTTGTGCTGTCAGGTCGACCGTATACTTCTTTGTAACTTCTTGATGCAGTAATGTTTATTGATCTGGCACTTCTGCCTGTACCTATGGAAACTGTTCACATTTAATTTCTTTAACTGTGCTATCCAAAGATCACATCCCACAACGAACCTTGAGCGCCCTCCCTGCTCACTGCTCACGACATGCCAACGCAGCCCTCACTTGCAACATGCTAAGTTTCAGTTCTCAAAAAGTAACCTTACTGTGCAGGATGAAAGATTGTTTCTTGGCGTGACCATTAAAGGCAGACGGAGTGGAGATGAAAGAGGTGGAGTCAGTGTTGTTAGATTTGCTGCCTACAAATACCATGCAAACACTCAATATCTATAAACTGGTACTTTACAAAAGCAGCCCATTTAAACAGATTCTGGACAGAGCTTTTGAAAAATCACCTCATAAAGCCATCACAGTCTACTATACAGCTGACATCAATGAGTTGAGCACCCATGGGTTAGAGGATTCAAAACATGCAGAGTTGCAGCTGACTGTCCATACCATGTCCCTACTCCTACACCAGCGCACTTGGAGAACTATATTGTCAAGTAGACAAAAAAAGTTTTGCTTGCAGTACAGATACTGTGCAGTAACAACAACCCACTTTTAATTTTCTTTCGCTGTGTGTGTGTGTGTGTGTGTGTGTATGTGTGTGTGTATGTGTGTGTGTGTGTGTGTGTGTGTGTGCAAACCAATGATGTAGGCCTATTCCACAGTCTTCAAAATTTTTGGATGAATAAATAAATAATCTTAATAACCAAAAAGATGAATATCAATAATTCTATAAATTGTGGAGAAATGGCCCCTGAGTGTGATGTGGCAGCTGTTAAAATTAGTAATTCAAAATACCTAGATTAACAAGTATAATAAGATTCTAAAATCTTGGAAGGAGGGGCATGTCTGTAAATGATGCACATTTACTTTCCAGTTTTAGTTTACTACAGCAGACACCATTTTTGTCCTCAAGTGTTACATCTTTGATTATATTAGATTAGATTCAGTTTTGGTTTCATGGACCCAAAAATAAGATGATTGTCGTGGGTGTGGAACAAGTCAGAAAGTACAACATAGAAAACATAAAATATTTGGATGTAATACTCACTTTCCTGATCACATATCAGAAGATAATCAAAATATGTGAATATATTACAGTAAACCAGAGCTGCTAATATTTACAGATTTAATACACTCTCAGAATGAAAGATAGTCTCACTTTTAATAAATTTATCATTCACAAAATGCCCAATTGTGACTGTTGTGACCAAGTGCTGCCAAAACTGAAATCTAACAGACATTTACTGGTCTAAGAGTCCCCATTAAGATATTCATCTACAGAGTAGAAGGAGTTGCCTATCAAAATGTCTTTCAAACTCTGTTTAAACTGTGCTTCATCTGAAACCAAGTTTTGCATGGCTACAGGCAATTTATTCAAAATGTATATTACTGAATACTGGATCCCTTTTTGTAGCAAAGTAAGTATTTTAGGTTTATATGCAACCCAGTTCTAAGCAAAGAAGGGAAAGCAGAAAGGTGGAAGAAGTATATAGAGGGTCTATAAAGGGCGATGTTCTTGAGGACAATATCATGGAAATGGAAGAGGATGTAGATGAAGATGAAATGGGAGATATGATACTGTGTGAAGAGTTTGACAGACCACTGAAAGACCTGAGCCGAAACAAGGCCCTGGGAGTAGATAACATTCCATTAGAACTACTGACGGCCTTGGGAGAGCCAGTCCTAACAAAACTCTACCATCTGGTGAGCAAGATGTATGAGACAGGCGAAATACCCTTAGACTTCAACAACAATATGATAATTCCAACTCGACAACCCCTCCTTGGAAGACATTCTCCACATTGCCCACTCCTTTGAAATTGCTCAAGCGGCTAACGAGCGTCTTGTGGCGCGACTGCAGGTGGCGGCGGCGTCACGGCGGGTTCCGCCCTCGCGACGTCGACGTGGCCCGGCCGACAGGAGCCAGCGCCGTCGGGACTCTTCGTGTTCCGACGTCTCTGTGGCGTCGGCGCCTTCCGTCGCCCCTCTCCGCCGGTCGCGCGGCCCACTTCCGCCTTGCCCACAGTGCTTTACTGCCCGTTCGCGGGCTGATTGTCCCCACCGCTGGAAAACGTGCACGCCGTGTAACGAGGAGGGCCACATCCGAATGGTTTGTCGTAGTCGCTCGACTCGCTCCAGTCCTGCACCTCCTGGGCCTCAAGATACCGTCCACGCTCTGCACTCGGTCGTCCCACAGGATGACCCATCAGTGCGGAAGCTTTTCCTCACGTTCCGCATTTTCACTGAGGATGTCAGTTTTCAGGTCGACACTGGGGCACCGTCTCCCCGATTAATATGGCGACGTATTCCCGGCTGAGCTCTCCTGCGTTGTCGCCTCCCTCTCGCCGTTTGGTCGCCTTTCCTACGAAGTTAAGGTCGTTTCCACAGCTGTTCCCTTTCAGGACTTGGACGATCTATGCTCCGCTTTTGCGTCGTTGTTTGCACCGGATCTCGGATGTACTTCCGGCTTTCAGGCGCGCATCACCCTCCGGCCGGATGCACAGCCTCGCTTTTTCTGGGCCCGGCCCCTTCCGGTGACCTTACGGCCAGCGGTCGAGCAGGAACTTCGTCGGCTCCAGGATACTTTTGTGCTGGAGCCTGTCACTTACAGTGCATGGGCGACACCACTGGTGCTCATACGGAAAACCAATGGGTCCTTTCGGCTGTGTGGGGACTTCGGCGCTACAGTCAATGCTCAGTCCCTCGTTGACACTTACCCCGTTCCCCGACAGGAAGACCTTCTTGCCGAGCTTGCCGAGGGGGAATATTTTTCCGAGATCGACCTGGCTGAGGCATACCACTAATTGCCATTGGATGCCGAATCTCGGAACATCGTGGTTGTCAACACGCTTTTTGTATTGTATAAGTACAAGTGCCTTCCCTTTGTGTCTCTTCGGCGCCAGCCATTTTCCAGCGATTCCTGGAGCAGCTTACCCAGCCTATCCCTGCACGTGTGAATTATCTGGATGACATCTTGGTCACTGGGCGTTCCCACCAGGAACATTTGCAAAACCTCAGCGCCTTATTTCACGCTCTGCAGTCTGCTGGTCTCCGTGGTCGGCTGGACAAGTGTTGTCTTTTTCAACCGGAACTGGAATACTTGGGCCACTGGCTTAGCAAAGATGGCATTCGCCCTTCGGGTCGTAATGTCGCGGCCATTGAGGTCCTTCCTCGTGCCAAGGACTTATCAGAACTACAGGTGTTTCTGGGCAAGGTTACTTATTATTTAAAGTTCTTCCCCAGGCTGCCTCCATTGCTCAATCCCTCAATCACTTGCGTCGCTAAGGGGTACCTTTTGTTTGGAGTCCTGCCTGTGACCAGGCTTTTCTCTGTTTAAAGGCGATACTGAAGTCTGCCCCTTGCCTTACTCCCTTCTCTCCTTACCACCCCTCGGTTGTTGCAGCTGATGCATCGGCATACGGCATTGGGGCCGTCCTCGCGCACCGGAATGCCGATGGCTCTGAACAGCCCATTGCTTATGCCTCTAAGACGTTGACCCCGGCGCAACGGAACTACTCCCAGATTGAAAAGGAGGCCCTGGCGATCGTGTTCGCCGTCCAAAAATTTCATTCCTATCTCTTTGGGGCAAAGTTCAACCTCCTGACAGACCATAAACCCATGGTTACTCTTTCCGGGCCCCCTATCACCTTCCCAAGCGGACGGCTCAATGTCTCCAGCGCTGGGCGTCGTTTTTACGTAATTACGCTTACACCATCCGGTATAAGCCCATCGCCCACCATGATAATGCAGATGCTTTGTCACGTCTCCCTGCGGGCCCCAATCCTGCCTTTGACCAACAGGAGGTCCTCTGCTTTCACATCGATTCCGCCCACCGGGATGCGCTGGACGGTCTTCCTATTATGGCTGCTGATGTTGCTGCGGCTACCCGCTGCGACCCTGTCTCGCGGCAGGTTCTCAACTAGCTGGTCCAGAGGTGGCCGTCCTATGTTACTCGTGAGATGCAGTCCGATTTCAGCCCCTGGTGCTACCTGTCCCACAGGCTCTCCGTGGTCGACGATGTCCTTCTGTCGGACACGGAGTCAGATGCCCACCGGGTAGTCATCCCTCCGGAATTGCGGCTTCGGGCACTCGGTTTATAACACCGCGGGCACTGGGGTATGTCCCGTACGAAAGTTTTGGCTCGCCGGCATGTGTATTGGCTCGCCATCGATGGCAATATTGAGCGCCTGGTGTGTGGCTGTCTGTCTGTGCACGTCACCAGGCAAGCCCCCTTCAGTCGTTTGCGCCCTGGCCTGTGCCTCGCTGGCCCTGGGATCGCATCCGTGTCGATTTTGTGGGCCCGTTTTTGGGGTCCACTCGGTTACTCATCGTCGATGCCTACTCCAAATACCCATATGTTGTCCGAATGGCATCCACCACCACGGTGGCTACACTCACGGCCCTGGCCCAGGTTCTCGCCATTGAGGGTCTGTCCCACATGTCGGTCTCCGATAATGGTCCCCAATTCACAGCATCCTCCTTCCACCACTTGTGTCAGGCCAAGAGTATCGAGCATATCCGTAGCCCCCCTTTCCACCCTTCGTCCGATGGCGCGGCGGAGAGGCTTGTCCGCACTTGTAAACACCAGCTGACTAAGGCGGGAGCCACATCTCCAACCACGTCGGCCCTCACCCTGTTTTTGGGCACCTATCGCACTACGCCAATTGACGGTCGCAGTCCGGCAGAGCTCCTTCTTGGGCGACAGCCGCGGACCCTGCTCCATTTGCTGATGCCATCTTCCTCCCGCCCCCTCCCCCGGCCCTCGCAGCGGTATGCCCGAGGCGCGGCCGTGTGGGCCCGCGATTACGGGCGCAAGGCGCGTTGGAGACCCGCCACGGTCGTCGCGGCCCACGGCGGCGTGTTACTTCGGTGCAGTCGTCGAAAGGGTTGGAGCGCCGCCATCATAAGCAGCTCCGCCCTCGTGCTGCCACGGGGCTCGCGCCGCCGCCTCTGTCCCTACCTCCTTCGGGTACGGACGTGGTCCTCGAGTCACCGTCCCAGCTCCCGGTTGCCGTCACCCTGTGGGCCTGCTGCCGACCCTCTCCACCTCCGGGTGGATTGGCGCCTCCCTGCCACGCCCTGGACTCTGGATCGGCTGTCGTGGATACCTCGGCCGTCTCTCCCTCCCCACCGCTAGCGGTTGATACGCCCAGTTCCTCTTCCCACGGCCGCCCACCTCCGCCCCTACGCGCAAGTTTCAGGAGGGAGGGATCTGGTACCGCGCACCGCGGAATTTGAATCCGCGCCAGGCGTCATGGACGTCGAAGACCCGTAGAGGTCGCTGCACCATAAGCTGCACCGTAAGCTGTGGCGGCGCGCACCTCCTGGCCCACTTTAGTGTGGGGCGCCACAGTGGAACACGTGGTCCCAACGGCCAATAGCGGCGCCGCCCCCTCGCTTACGTTGGTTTGCACCTCGCTTGCCCTAGACTGCTCTCTTCCTGGTTCGTGTACGACTTTGCTTCCTTGTGACTCTGTTGTTCGGTCTTGTCGTATTCGTTCTGTCCTACGTTGGTCGTGTCCGTCCTCTCCCGTTGTGTTGTGGTTCGTGGGCCTCTCCACGGGTCCCGCCGCGCCTTTCGTCAGTGCTACCCCGCGACCGACCTGGTCACAGTTACAGCTTGTTGTATTCAATCCCGATACAATATCATTGTTTAATCGTCAATGTGAAGGTATAAGGATTATAGTAAACCTATAGTGTTGCATCAGAAACTACTACTGGACTCCCAGCAAAGTTTCCAAGCACAAACCGTTTGAAGCTGTACTCGCCTGGACAATCGTCGGTATGGTGGCCGTTGTATTGAATCCCAATGAATTTTCTGTGTTTCATTGTCAGTGTGAAGGTCCAGGGCTTACAGTAAACCTGCAGTGGTGCATCGGACTACTACTGGAGTACCATTAATGGTTCGAATAAGACCGTTTAAGCGTTACTCGCCTGGACAGAAGTCGTCATAATGCCTGTTGTATTCAATACCGATGCTGTTTCTGTTTTTAATCGCGATTTCAAGGTCCAAGGGTTACAGTAAACCTGTAGTGTTGCATCGGAAACTACTGTTGCACTCACAGCAAACGTTCCAAACACAGACTGTATTAAGCGTTACTCCCCTGGACAGAAGGCTGCTTGGTGAGTATTGTATTCGATCCAGATGCAATTTCATTGTTTCATCATGTTTCACCTTCAATGAGAAGATCCAAGGGTTACATAAAAACCACAGTGGTGCATCGGAAACTACTACTGAACTCCCAGCAAAGGTTCAAAACGCAGACCACTTTAAGCTTTAGTCCCCTGGACAGAAGGCGGCTTGGTGAGTGTTGTCTTCGATACAGATGCAATTTCAGTATCTCATCATGTATCATCTTCAATGTGAAGATCCAAGTGTTACAAAAAACCCACAGTGAAGCATCGTAAACTTCTACTGAACTCCCAGGAAAAGTTGCAAGCACAGATCGTTTGAGGCATTTTTTTCCTTGCCAAAAGTCGGCATGTTGCCTATTCTTGTCAATCCCAATGCCGTTTCTGTGTTTCATCGTCAATGTGAAAGTTCAAGGGTTACAGCAAGCCTGTAACGGGGCATCGGAAGATACTACTGGACTCCCATGAAAGGTTCCAAGCACACACCGTTTGAAGCGATACTCACCTGGACAGTCGACGGTATGGTGCCTGTTGTATTCGATCCTGATTCAATATCTGTGTTTCATCGTCAATATCAAGGTCCAAGGGTACAGTAAACCTTTAGTTTTGCATCTCAAACTGCTACTGCACTCTCGGCAAACGTTCAAATCACAGAACGTTTTAAGCGTTACTCCCCTGCACAGGAGGAGGCATAGTGACTGTTGTATTCGATCCAGATGAAACTTCAGTGTTTCGTCTTCAATGTGAAGGTCCAAGGGTTACAGTTAACCTGCAGTGGTGCATCGGAAACTACTACTGAACTTCCAGGAAAAGGTGCAAGCACATATCGTTTGAGGCATATTTTTCCTCGACAGAAGTCGGCATGGTGCCTGTTCTATTTAATCCCCATGCCGTTTCTGTGTTTCATCGTGAACGTGAAGGTCCAAGGGTTATAGTAAATCTTTAGTTCTGCGTCGGAAACTACTACTGGACTATCAGGAAAGGTTTGAAGCAAAGACCTTTCGAAGTGTTACTCGCCTGGACAGACGTCAGCTTTGTACTTGTTGCATTCAATCCCGATGCAATTTCTGTGTTCCTTCGTCAATGTGAATGTTCATGTGTTACAGAAAATCTGCAGCGGGGCATTGGAAACTACTACTGGACCCCCATGAAAGGTTCTAAGCACACACCGTTCGAAGCGATACTCGCCTGGACAGTCGTCGGTCTGGTGCCTGTTGTATTGAATCTCGATGCAATTTTTGTGTTTCATCGTCAATGTGAAAGTCCCAGGGTCACAGATAACAAGCAGTGGTGCATCGGAAACTACTACTGTAATCCCTGGGAAAGTTCCAAGGACAAACCGCCTGTAAAGTCGTCGCCTGTTTATTCAATCACGGTATACTTTCTGTGTTTAATCGACAATGTGAAGGTCCATGGGTTTCAGTGAACCGGAAGTGGTGCTTCGGAAACTAATTCTCGAGTACAGGGAATGTTTCCAAACAGAGACCGTTTGAAGTGTTGTCAGGTTGAAAATCCAATTATTACAGTAAGCCTGCAATGGTGCATCGGAAACTACTACTGGAGTCCCAGGAAAGCTTCCAAGCACAGACAGTTTACAGCGTTTCTCCCCTGGACAGAAGTTGGCATGGTGCCTGTTGTATTCAAACGTGATGCAACATCTGTGTTTCATCGTCAATTTGAAGGTCCAAGGGTTACAGTAAACATGTAGTGGTGCATCGGAAACTACTACTGGAACCCCAGGAAAGGTTCCGTGCACATTCCTCTGAAGTGTTACTCCAATGGACAGAAGGCGTCATGGTTCTTGTTGTATTCAATTCCGATGCAATTTCTGCGTTTCATCGTCAATGTGAAGGTCCAAGAGTTACAGTAAACATGCAGTTGTGCATCAGAAACAACTACTGGACTCCCAGGAAAGGCTAAAAGCACCGACCTTTTAACGCGTTACTCGCCTGGACAAAACAAGTCGTAGTACCTGTTTTATTCAATCCCAATGTCTGCATTTCATCGTCAATGTGAAGGTCCTAGGGTCACAGGAATCCTTCAGTTCTGTGTCGGAAACTACTACTGGACTCCCAAAATAGGTTCCCAAACACAGCAGGTTTAAAGCGTTGTTCCCCTGGATAGAAGTCGGCATAGTATATGTTGTACTCAATCCCGATTAAATTTCTGTGTTTCATCGTCAATCTGAAGGTTCAAGGGTTACCGTAAACCTGCAGCGGGTCATCGGAAACTACTACTGGACTCCAAGTAAAAGTTCAAATCACAGACCGTTTTTAGCGTTACTCCCCTGGACAGAGGACGCGATGGTGCCTGTTGTATTCAATCCTGATTGAATTTCTGTGTTTCATCGTAAATGTGAATGTCGGATGGTTACAGTAAACCTGCAGTGGTGCATTGGAAACTACTACTCGACTCCCAGGAATGTATCCATGCACAGTCCGTTTGAAGCTTTACTCCCCTGGACAGAAGTTGGCATGTTTCCTGTTGTATTCAATTCCGATGCAATTTCTGCGTTTCATCGTCAATGTGATGGTTCAAGTGTTACAGTAAACCTGCAGTTGTGCATCGAAAACTACTACTGGACTCGCAGGAAAGGTTTAAAGCACAGACCTTTTGAAGTGTAACTCGCCTGGACAGAAGACGGGATGGTGCCTGTTGTATTCAATCCCGATGCCATTCCAGTGTGACGACATGAGTGTGAAGGTCCAACGGTTACAGTAAACATTCAGTATTGCATCGGAAACAACTACTGCATTCCAAGCAAAAGTTCAAATGACAGACCGTTTTTAGCTTTACTCCTCTGGACAGAACACGAGATGGTGCCTGTTTTATTCGATTCTGATGCAATTTCTGTGCTTCATCGTCAATGTGAATCTGCAGTGGTATTTCAGAAACTTCTCCTGGACTCCCAGGAAAGGTTCCAAGCACAGACCGTTTGAAGCGTTACTCCCCTGGACAGAAATTGGCATGGTTCCTGTTGTATTCAATTCCAATGCAATTTCTTCGTTTTATCGTCAATGTGAAGGTCCAAGGGTTACAGTAAATTTGCAGTGGTGCATCGGTAACTACTACTGTTCTCCCATTTAAGCTTCCAAAGATCGTTTGAAGTGTTACTCACCTGGACAGTCGTCGGCATAGTGCCTGTTACATTCAATCCCGATGCAATTACGATGTTTCATCGTAAATGTGAAGGTCCAAGGTTTACAGTAAACTTTCAGTGGTGCATCGGAAACTATAACTGGACTCCCAGAAAGGTTCCAAGCACAGACTGTTTACAGCGTTACTCGCCTGGACAGAAGTCGGCGTAGTGTGTCTTGTACTCAATCCGGATGCAATTTCTGTGTTTCATCCTCAATGTGAAGGTCCACGGGGTACAGTAAACTTGTAGTTGTGCATCGGAAACCACTACTGGACTCCCAGGAGAGGCTCCAAGCACAGACCGTTTGAAGCGTCACTCACCTGGTAGTTCTCCGTATGTTGCCTGTTGTATTCAATACCGTTGCAATTTCTGTGTTTCAACGTCTACGTGAAAGTTCAAGTGTTACAGAAAACTTTCAGTGGTACGTTGGAAACTACTACTGGACTCCCAGGAAAGGTTCCAAGCACAGACAGTTTACAGCGTTACTCCCTTGGAGAGAAGACGGCATGGAGCCTGGTGTCTTCAATCGGGATGCAATTTCTGTGTTTCATCGTCAATATGAAGGTCCAAGGGTTATAGTTAACGTGAAGTGTTTCATCGGGAACTACTACTGGACTCCCAGGAAAGCTTCCAATCACAGACACTTTGCAGCGTTACTCTGATCGACAGATGGCGGCATGGAGCCTGTTGTATTAAATCCTTATGCAATTTCCTTGTTTTATCGTCAATGTGAAGGTCGAAGGGATACAGTAAACCTGCAGTGGTGCTTCGGAAACAACTACTGCACTCCAAGCAAAGTTTCCAACCACAGACAGTTTGCAGCGTTACACCCCTAGCAGTTTCCACCTGAACCCACATGATCGTCCGTGTTCGGTTTTTATTTTTTTACGACAAACTGATTCTCTTGCCTTGCTTCCAACCGACCTGCAACGATCGTGCAGGTTGTGCGCTAAACATTTCTCGTGTTTATTTTGCCATTCGGCACCAACAGATTGCAGCACATGTTGATTAAGTTGATCGAGAAGTGAGGATTATGTCAGCGCATGTTTAGTAGCTCATAATTAATTTAAATTGAATTGTTTTGGCGATTTGCTGGATCTGGTTATTCGTAATAGTGTGTACAACGTTGTGATATTGATAATTATTAGTAATTTCATATCTCTGCACAGTAATTGTGCGTTAAACTTGTACTAGCACGATTGTGCGGTTTAGGTGTTGACTGTGTAACTTCTACCTCGGGTGGGTGTTGTCGATAGTGTCATTGGCCTCCCTATATTACTGCTTCTCATACAGTTTTGAATGGGAATGTTTTTATTCATATTCCCATTATTGTATGCAGGTTTATCAGACAGTCAGATCCGTTCTCTAGTAGAGGATTCGGATTTGAGTGGCATTTCGTCAGATGAAGACGACGAGTTTGTTCCTCCTCCTTCAAATATTCAGCAGGCAGACGACTCGCCTGATGATGATTTGAGTGCCGAAGAAGTTCCTGAAGAGCGCAGGAGTTCACAGGAGGTGTCAGACCACTGCTTTTTCGGAGATCAAATTCTGTTGAAGTTTCATCCACCAAATATTAATTACAGTGCTGTTGAGGTCAGTGACAAAGAGGTGCGATCTGAGTTACCTATTTCGTGTATCATTCCCATTTTCTTATTATAATATCTTCTTTTTAATCCTAGAGTACTTCACCAATTCGAACTTCTGCTGAATATTTCTGTGAATATTTCAGTGAAAAGTTTTTTGAAGAGGCAGCGAAATATACAAATATGTATAGTGTTGCAAAGACAGGGAAATCCCTAAGGATTACAGCTCATGAACTGAAGGTGTTTTTTGGGATAAATTTAATGGTAGGGTGCATAGGGCGTCCTAGGCTACCCATGTACTGGAAGAAATCTATTTCCTTATCAGCTATTAGTGGCACTATGTCTAGAGACCGGTTCCTTGCACTTAGGAATAATGTGCACTTTGTTGATACTATAAAACCACCTGAAGAGGCGAAAACTAATAGACTGTGGAAAGTTCAGCCAGTGATCGACACAGTAAGAAGAAGTTTTCACAGTTTGCCTCGTAGCTTTAACTACTGCAGTATTGACGCGCAAATGATCCCTTTTACTGGGCGTTGCAAACTGAAGCAATATAATTAAAGGAAAACCGAGGCCTGTAAGTCTTAAAAACTATATCATGACCTCAGCATCTGGTATAGTGTTGGATTTTGAAATTTATCACGGGGCTGCTACACCTCTGGGTGATAAGTCATTAGGATTAGGCTCTTCTGTTATTTTACGAATAACACAGACTCTCCCAATAGGAAGTTTTTTTTATTTTGATAGGTACTCCACCACACTTCCTCTCTTAGCAAAGCTTAATGAGAAAGTAATTGAGGCTACTGGCACAATAATGGTTTACAGAATTAAGAATGCTAATTTGAAAGAGGGAAGAATGATAAGAGGAGAGTGTCGTTCACATGTTAGAGCAGATGAAGCTGTAGTAATTACTCAGTGGCATTACAGTCAGAGGCCCATGATAGCATCCACTTGTGCTGGCATTGAGCCAAAATGTAAAGTTCAAAGGTGGTGTACGCAGGAAGGTCACTATCTTGATGTAGATTGCCCTTTCGTAACTGTGCTGGCATTGAGCCAAAATGTAAAGTTCAAAGGTGGTGTAAGCAGGAGGGTCACTATCTTGATGTAGATTGCCCTTTTGTAATTCAGCAGTACACTGCCAATATGGGTGGCGTAGACATTCATGACCAGCAGGCCCCCCCTGCATGTTCAGGGGTAAGAATAGGCCTTCGGTATTCCTGCCTGTCGTAAGAGGCGACTAAAAGGGGTTTGATGACTCCATTTCAAAATTTTTCCGTTAGTGCCTACCATTTGCGGAAGGACGCCTTACGTGGTGCATTCTATATCGATCTTGCCCTAAAATCTGGCATATTCGTTATTGTCATGGAGTTGGACTTACACTGAGCTTCTGGCCACATCAGCTGCATTGTGTTCCGGGTAGCCTATATTCCCTCCATTGTGCACTTCCATCTTTGCTCCCTTTATTACTGGATATTCGACACTCAGGTTGTACGATCGCGGTCCGCGTCAGAGAGCTTCTCTCCAGGCTTGGGGCTTTCCCTCTTCCACCTCCTTTCCAGGCCCCTCTGCGTACACCCCCGTGGTCTGTGCCCCGCCCTTGCCTTCGGCTCGAGTTGGCACAGGGCCCGAAGGACTCAGTCCCTCCGGAGGTCTTCCGCCGCCGCCTTTATTCCATCCTGGCCACGTATCAGGGCTCTGGCGTTGTTTATACTGACGGTTCGATGGTTACTGGTCATGTCGGTTATGCTCTAACTCTAGGGGACCATTCTGAACAACACTCCTTGCCAGCTAGCTGCAGCGTTTTCACTGCTGAGCTGGTCGCCATCTTTCGTGCCCTAGAGTGTATCCACACCAGCTCAGGTGAGTCCTTCGTTATCTGTAGCGACTCCCCGAGCAGTTTACGAGCTATCGCCCAGTGCTTTCCTCGCTCTCGTTTGGTGATGGCTGTCCAGGATTCCCTCCATGCTCTTGCGCGTTGCGGCCGCTCTGTGGTCTTTGTGTGGACCCCAGGTCATGTTGGGATACCCGGCAATGATCATGTTGACTGCCTGGCCAAACAGGCCACCAGTGAACCGTCTCTGGACATTGGCCTCCCGGAGACTGATTTACGAGCAGTCATCCGCCGCAATAAACTCCGGGCTATCAAGGAGACGATGATTGTGTGGCGTTCCTCCATGCGAGCCACTCTCAGCGACTCAGTTGTCCTTTGTCGGCTCCATATTGGCCACATCCGGCTGACGCACAGTTATTTACTGCATCGTGAGGACCCGCCTCTCTGCCACTGTGGGGCGGTTCTGCACATTTTGTTGGCCTGTCCCCTTTTAACTGTGCTCAGGCAGACATTTGTGCTGCCTGATACGCTCCCTGCCCTTTTAACAGATGTCACTGCCATTTGTGTATTTGTATGGAGTGTAGCCATGTATGGAAGTGAAACATGGACGATAAATAGTTTAGAAAAGAAGAGAATAGAAGTTTTCGAAATGTAGTGCTGCAGAAGAATGCTGAAGAGTAGATGGGTAGATCACATAACTAATGAGGAGGTATTGAATAGAATTGAGGAGAAGAGGAGTTTGTGGCACAACTTGACTAGAAGAAGGGATCGGTTGGTAGGACATGTTCTGAGGCATCAAAGGATCACCAATTTGGTACTGGAGGGCAGTGTGGAGGGTAAAAATCGTAGAGGGAGACCAAGAGATGAATACACTAAGCAGATTCAGAATGATGTAGGGTGGGTGATGGGAGATGAAAAAGCTTGCACAGAACAGAGTAGCATGGAGAGCTGCATCAAACCAGTCTCAGGATTGAAAACCACAACAACAACAACTGCCATGGCGGGCTTAGCTTTGCGTTTTATTCGGGCAGGGGGCTTTTATCATTTGCTCTAAGTGTTTATCTTTATTTTGTGTTGAGTTCGGCTTTTGGCCTACGGCTTTAGACTCAGTTTTTAATGTGTTTCTCGGTGGTTGGCTTTTCCTTTTTTTCTCTATGGTCGGCCAACCCTGTGTGATTTTAATTCGTTTTGTCTGGTCTCTGTCTCCGTCTTTCTTGTCTTATGTCGTCTGTCGTCTTTTCCATTGTCGTTTTTACTCTGTGTGGGTATTTTAAGTTTTGGAAAAAGGCACCGATGACAGTAGCAGTCTGGTCCCTTTAATCCTACAAACCAGCCAACCAACCAGCAGGTTGAGTGTTACCGAACGTGGTTCAGAACCAGAAAATGGACACTCAAGTACTTGCTGCATTTCATAGACCTTTCAGTGGTCAACTGCCGGTTTCTCTACAGAGAGCACTGTCGTGAAAACCAGACTGCCATAAACAACATTATGGACCTGTTGAAATTTAGAATGACTCTAGCTGAGGTTCTTCTGTCATGTACAGACAGAAAGAGGAGCTGAAGAGTTTGAAACACCGTTAGATGATACGTTAAGTACCTCCACAAAGGCAAAAGTTTATAAACCCCATCCGAAACCAGGTTTTGACAAGCGATATGATGGGTATGATCACTGGCCGACAGTGGATGATATTTTGTCACCACGAACATGTCAGTATGAGCGCTGCAGTTCAGAACAAAGACAAAGTGCATAAAATGCAATCAGTACTTATGCCTTGCAAAAGGAAAGGATTGTTCCAAATTCTTTCACGAAAAGTAAAGCAGTCTGAACCATGACTTTGTGTTACAAAATAAATAATTTTTTTTATTATTAATCTTACTGCCACAGAATATGATTTGCAATCTATGTAACGTTTTTATAATAACTAATAAATAAAAGCAATGAAAGAATAATTTTTTATTCAGAACTGTTCATCAGGTAACTTATAATATAAAACAAATAGCAGGAAGTCAGAGAAAAATTGTGGTGAAATAAAACCTGACCCTGACGATTGTGCTAGTTGTTTTCCCACTACGTTTCTTATGCAAGGATATTTTTATTATTTTTACCAGTGTCTACTATGCCCAAGTATACAGAAAATTTAACTTTTTACACCATCTTAAAAAAAAAAGGTGTTCATGGTGGAAAGGACTAGACAGAAGACGGCATGATGCTTATTGTATTCAATCCCGTCGCAATTTCTGTGTTTAATCGTCTATCTGAAGCACCAAGGGCTACAGTAAACCTGCAGTGGTGCATCGGAATTTACTACAGGACTCCCAGGAAAGGTTCCAATAACAGACCATTTGAAGCGTTTGTCGCCTGGACAGGAGTCAGCATAGTGGCTGTTGTATTCAATCCCGATGCAGTTTCTGTGTTTCATTATCAATGTGAATCTCCAAGGGTTGCAGTAAACCTGCAGTGGTGAAACGGAAACTACTGCTGGACTCCCAGCAATAGTTCCAATCACAGCCCGTTTGAAGCGTTTCGCCCCTAGACCGAAGTTGGCAAAGTAGCTGTTGTATTCAATTCGAATGCAATTCGTGTTTTTCATCGCCAATGTGAAGGTCTAAGGGTTACAGTAAACCTGCAGTGGTGCATCAGTAGCTATTACTGGACACCCAGGAAATGTTCCAAACACAGGCCGTTTGAAGCGTAACTCGCCTGGACAGAAGTCAGCATAGTGCCTTTTGTGTTCAATCCCGATGACGTTTCTGTGTTTCATCGTCAATATGAAGGTCCAAGGGTTACAGTAATCCTGCAGTGGTTCATCGGAAACTACTACTGGACACCCAGGAAAGGTTCCAATCACACTCCGTTTGAAGCGTTTCTTCCATGGACAGATGCCAGCATGGTGCCTTTTGTGTTCAATCTCGATGCAATTTCTGTGCTTCATCGTCATTGTTTAGGTGTAAGGTTTACAATGAACCTGCAGTGGTCCATCGGAATCTACTACTGGACTCCCAGGAAAGGTTCCAAGCACAGACCGTTTGAAGCGTTACTCACCTGGACAGAATTCGGTATAGTACTTGTTGTATTGATGCCCAACGCAATATCTGTGATTCATCGTCAATGTGAAGGTCCGAAAGTCACAGTAAACCAGCAGTGGTGCATCGGAAACTACTACTGGACTCACAGGAAAGGTTCCAAACACAGACCGTTTGAGGCGTTACTCACCTTGAAAAAAGTCGTCATGGTGCATGTTGTATTCAATCATGATGCAATTTATGTGTTTAATCGTCAATATGAAAGTCCGAGGGTTACAGTAAATCTGCAGTGGTGCATCACAAACTCCTACTGGACTCCCAGGAAAGGTTACAAACACAGACCGCTTCCAGCGATAGTCCCCTGGACAGAAGACTGAATGATGCCTGTTTTATTCAATCCCGATAAAATTTATGTGTTTCGTCGTCAATGTGATCGTTCAAGGATTACTGTAAACCTGCAGTGGTGCATCGGAAATTGCTACTGGACTCCCAGGAAAGGTTCTCACAAAAGTAAAGTAAGAGATAATGTTACCATTTTTCACCAAAATGTTCCGGTGTTAGAGAATTAAGTTGATGAGCTACTGTTTTTTTTAGATGACATTGAATCTTATAATGTAATAGATGTACTATGCCTGCATGTGTATCACATTGTGTCTTATATGGAAAAGGTAAATATCAGTGGTTATAAACTAGCTGCACATACGAGTAGAGAGAATAAGGTGAAAGTGGGAATTGCCATATATGTCAAAAGTTATCACTATGTAGAAAGCTTAGATACAAAAAAATTTGTCTAGAGCAACATATTGAAGCATGTGCCGGTCACCTTAAACTGAAGGAGGGCTCTTTTATAATTGTAACAGTATATAGGTCCCCTCCAGGAAACTTTCATTTATTCCTGGAAAACTTGTATGCCTTGTTGTTCTATCTGTTAGATAGGGGAAAGGAAATTATTATTTGTGGGGACTTCAATGTTGATTCACTGAAAGAGTGTAATAGCAAGAATGACCTGGAAGTGTTGCTCTGTTCTTTCAATTTGACATCTGCCATTAATTTTCCTATCCGGGTAGTAAAATACAGCAACATATTGATAGATAACACATTTATAGACCAAGATAGGTTTAAAAACATAAATTCTTGTCCTGTTGACAATGGCTTTTCTGTACATGATGCTCAGCTAGTTAGAGTATATGACATAGCTCCGTTCAGTAATTCAATACTGCCCTCAAAAGTTTTGCGTTCAATTAATGACTCAACAATTAGAAATTTCAGAGAAAATCTTCAGCAGTTAGACTGGGATGAGGTGTACAGTGAACTCGATGCTAATTTAAAATAAAACTTATTTCAAGTTACACTTGTAAGAGAATTTGAAAACTGTTTCCCCAAGATAGTAGTTAAATCTAATTATAAAAAACCATCCAAAAAAACCTTGGCTTACTAAAGGAATAAAAATATCTTGTAACCACAAAAGGGAACTGTATCTTACAACAAGAAAGAGTAATGACCCAGATGCAGCCAAATATTATAAAAATTACTGTGCTACATTAAGAAAGGTTATTAAAAAGTCCAGAAGCATGTACATCATGTCTGAGATTAATACCTCTGATAACAAAATCAAAACAATTTGGAATATTATTACAAGGGAGACAGGGCAACCAATAGTGGAGGATGACTTCATCACCATCAAAGCGAATGGAAACTTGTTAAACAACAAGCCAGAACTCGAAAACATTTTGAAAAATCATTGTTTAAATGTTGTAGAGAAAATAGGATCTAAACGTTCATTAGAAGAAGCAAGGCAGTTAATGGAAGAAGCCCTACCCACACCAATTGATACAATTGAAATGCCACCCACCTCACCTTCTGAAATCAGGAAGATGTGGTATGAATGGGACAGTGCCCAAATGGTTTAAATCATACCTAACTGGAAGAGTGCAGAAAGTTGAAATAAGCAGTTCACATAATATGCAAAATACTGGTGATTTCTCAAACTGGGGAACAATCAAGAATTCGGCGCCACAAGGTTCGGTCTTCGGCCCTCTGCTTTTCTTAATATATACACTATTCGTGATTAGAAGTTCTACACCAAAAAGAAATGCAGATGATAAACTGGTATTCACTGGGCAAATATATTATACTAGAACTGACATGTGATTACATTTTGACGCAATTTGAGTTCATAGATCCTGAGAAATCAGCACACAGAACAACCACCTCTGGCCGTAATAACGGCCTTGATACTCCTGGGCATTGAGTCAAACAGAGCTTGGATGGCGTGTACAGGTACAGCTGCCCATGCAGCTTCAACACGATACCACAGTTCATCAAGAGTAGTGACTGGCATATTGTGATGAGCCGCTTGCTCGGCCACCATTGACCAGACGTTTTCAATTGGTGAGAGATCTGGAGAATGTGCTGGCCAGGGCAGCAGTCGAACATTTTCTGTATCCAGATAGGCCCGTAAAGGACCTGCAACATGCGGTCGTGCATTATCCTGCTGAAATGTAGGGTTTCGCAGGGATCAAATGAAGGGTAGAGCCATGGATTATAACGCATCTGAGATGTAACATCCACTGTTCAAAGTGTTGTCAATGCGAACAAGAGGTGACCGAGACGTGTAACCAATGGCATCCCATACCATCACGCCGGGTGATACGCCAGTATGGCGTTGACGAATAAACGCTTCCAAAGTGCGTACACCGCGATGTCTCCAAACATTACACCATCGCAGGTGCTCCTGTCTGTGATGCAGCGTCCAGGGTAACCGCAGCCATGGTCTCCGAGCTGATAGTCCACGCTGCTGCAAACGTCGTCGAACTGTTTGTGCAGATGGTTGTTGTCTTGCAAATGTCCCCATCTATTGACTCAGGGATCGAGACATGGCTGCCCGATCAGTTAAGCCATTCGGATAAAATGCCTGTCATCTCGACTGCAAATGATACGAGGGCGTTGGGATCCAGCACGGCTTTCCGTATTACCCTCCTGAACCCAGTGATTCCATATTCTGCTAACAGTCATTGGATCTCGACCAACGCGCTAAGATAACCCGAATCGCGATAGGCTACAATCCGACCTCTATCAAAGTCGAAAACGTGATGGTACGCATTTCTCCTCCTTTCTCCTCCTTACACAAGGAATCACAACAACGTTTCACCAGGCAACGCTGGTCAACTGCCTTTTGTTATGAGAAATCGGTTGGAAACTAGCCTCATGTCAGCACGTTGTAACTGTCGCCACCGGCGGCAACATTGTGTGAATTAACTGAAAAGCTAATCATTTGCATATCACCTCATCTTCTTACTGTCGCTTAAATTTCGCGTCTGTAGCACGTCATCTTCGTGGTGTAGCAACTTTAATGGCCAGTAGTGTATTAATGACTTCCATTTCTATATTCACGAAGATGCAAAGCTGGTACTTATTGCCGATGATACAAGTGTAGCTATCACACCCAACAGACAAAAATTAACTGAGAAATTGTAAACGATTTATTCAGAAAATCATTAAGTGGTTCTATGCAAATGGGCTCTCATTAAACTTTGACAAAACACAGTATATACAGTTCCACACAGTAAATGAATTAACACAATTAATAAATATAGACCTCGATCAGAAATCGGTAGCTAAGGTAGAGTATTCAAAATTTTTAGGTGTATGCATTGATGAGGGGTTGAACTTAAAAAAAACACACTGAGGATCTGCTGAAACGTTTGAGTTCAGCTACTTATGCTATTAGCGTCATTGCAAATTTTGGCGATATATATCTCACTAAATTAGCTTACCACGCCTATTTTCATTCTCTACTTTCGTATTGCAACAGATTCTGGAGAAACTCATCATTGAGTAAAAGAGTGTTCATTGCACAAAAGCGTGTAATTAGAATAATTGCTGGAGCTCATCCAAGATCATCCTGCAGACACTTATTTAAGGAGCTAGAGATCTTCAGTGTAGCCTCACAATATATATATATTCTCTTATGAAATTTCTTATTAACAATCCGAACGAATTCAAAAGTAATCGCAGTGTACATGGCCACAACACTAGGAGAAAGAATGAACTTCACTACTTAAGGTTAAATCTATCATTGGCTCAGAAGGGGGTAAATTATGCTGCCACAAAAGTCATTGGTCACTTACCTAATAGAATCAAAAGTCTGACAGATAGCCATATAGCATTTAAAAGGAAATTAAAAGAATTTCTTAATGGTAATTCCTTCCATACATCAGAGGAATTTTTGGATATAGTAAGTTGGTAATTTCCAAACCAGCCATCCCCCCCCCCCCCCCCCCACACACACACACCAAAAAAAATTAATTAAAGATATTAAGTGTCATGCATACTTTGTGTAATCTAATATCGCGTATAGACACATTTTATTAACCTGAGACGTTCCACATTATTATGAACTGTCGTATTCATGACCTATGGAACAAGTACTAACCTAATCTAATCTAATTTTCCAATCAAATACCGTTTGAAAAGATACTCGCCTCGACAGAAGTCGCCGTTCTGGCTGATGTATTCAATCCCCATGCAATTTCTGTGTTTCATCGACAATGTGAAGGTCCGAGGGTTACAGTTAACCTGCAGTGGTGCATCGGAAACTACTACTGGACTCCCAGGGAAGGTTCAAAGAACACACTGTTTGCAGCGTTACTCCCCTGGACAGAAGATGACATAGTGGCTGTTGTATACAATCCCAATGCAATTTCTGTGTTTCATCGACAATGTGAAGGTCCAAGGGTTACAGTTAACGTGCAGTGGTGCATCGGAAACTTCTACTGGACTCCCAGGATAGGTTCAAAGCACAGACCGTGTGAAGTGTTACTCCCCTGGTCAGAAGTCGGCATGGTGCCTTTTGTATTCAATGGCGATGCAATATCTCTGTTTCATCGTCAATTTGAAGGTCCCAGGGTTACAGTAAACCTGCAGTGGGGCATCGGAAACTACTACTGGACTCCCAGGAAAGGTACCAAGCACAGACCGTTTGAAGCGTTACTCGCCTGGACAGAAGTAGGGATAGTACCTTTCGTATTGAATCTCAGTACAATTTCTGTGTTTCACCGTCAATGTGAAGGTCCAGGGGATACAGTAAACCAAAAGTGGTGCATTGGAAATTACTGCTGGGATCCAGGAAAGGTTCCAAGCACAGACCGTTTGAAGCGTTACTCACCTGGACAGAAGTCCGCGTGGTACCTGATGTATTCAATTATCATGCAATTTCTGTGATTCATCGTCAATGTGAAGGTCCAAGGGTTCCAGTAAACTTGCAGTGGTGCATCGGAAACTACTATTGGGCTTCCAGGAAAGGCTCCAAGGGCAGACCATTTAAGCATTACTCGCCTGGACCGAAGCCTGCATAGTGTCTGTTGCATTCAATCCCGATCCAATTTCTGTGTTTCTTCGTCAATGTGAAGGTCCAATTGTTACAGTAAATTGCAGTGGTGCATCGGAAACTGCTACTGGGCACCCAGGAAAGGTTCCAATGACAGACCGTTTTAAGCGTTACTCGCCTGGACAGAAGTCGTCATAGTACACGTTTTATTCAATCCAAATGAAATTTCTGTGCCTCATCGTCTATGGGAAGGTACAAAGGTTACAGTAAGCCTACAGTGGTGCATTGGAAACTGCTCCTGGACTCACAGGAAAGGTTCCAAGCACAGACCGTTTGGAGCATTACTCTCCTGGACAGAAGTCGGCATGGTGCCTGTTGTATCCAATCCCGATGCCATTTCTGTGATTCATCGTGAACGTGAAGGTCCAATGGTTACTGTTAACCTGCATTTGTGCATCAGAAACAACTACTGCACTCCAAACTCCAAGCAAAGGTAACAATCACAGTCCCATTGCAGCGTTACTCCCATAGATAGAAGATCGCATGGTGCCTATTGAATTCAATACCGACGCAATTTCTGTGTTTCACCGAGTACGTGAATCTCCAAGGGTTACAGCAATACTGCAGTGGTGCATCGGAAACTACTGCTGGACTCCCAGGAAAGGTTCCAAGTGGAGAACGTTTGAAGCAATATTCGCCTGGACA
This sequence comes from Schistocerca cancellata, assembly GCF_023864275.1. Taxonomy (NCBI): domain Eukaryota; kingdom Metazoa; phylum Arthropoda; class Insecta; order Orthoptera; family Acrididae; genus Schistocerca; species Schistocerca cancellata. The sequence goes on along the minus strand of NC_064632.1, from coordinate 607,867,124 downwards.
GTAGTCTGCGTAGTACCTGTTGTATTGGATCGCAATGCATTTTCTGCGTTTCATCGTCAATGTGAAAGTCCAAAGGTTGCAGTAAACCTGCAGTTGTGCATCGGAAACTACTATTGGACTCCCAGGAAATGTTCCAAGCACAGACCGTTTGAAGCGTTACTCGTCTGAACATAAGTCGACATTGAGGCTGTTGTATTCAATCCCGATGTAATTTCTTTGTTTCATCGTCAATGTTAAGGTAGAATTGTAACTGCAAACCTGCAATATTGCATCGGAAGCATCTACTGGACTCCCGGGAAAGGTTCCAAACACATACCGTTTGAAGCGTTACTCCCCTCTAGCGGAGACGTCATGGTGCCCGTTGTGTTCAATCCAAATGCAATTTCTGTGTTTCATCGTCAATGTGCAGGTGCAATTGTTACAGTAAACCTATAGTGGTGCATCGGAAACTACTTCTGGACTCCCAGGAAACGTTACAATTACAGAGAGTTTGAAGCATTACTCCCCTAGATAGAGGTCGGCTTGGTGCCTGTTGCATTCAATTCCGATGAAATTTTTGTGCTTCATCGTCAATGTGAAGCTCCAAGGGTTACTGTAAACCTGCAGTGGTATATTGGAAGCAAGGTTCCATCGCAAACCCTTTGCAGAGTTTCTCCCCTAGACAGAACAAGGCATGGTGCCTGTTGTATACAATTCCGACGCAATTCCTGGGTTTCATCGTCAATGTGAAGGTCCATGGGTTACAGTAAACCTGCAGCAGTGCATTGGAAAGTACTACTGGATTCCCAGGAAAGGTTCTCACAAAAGTAAAGTAAAAAATAATGTTACCATTTTTCACCAAAGTATCCCGGGGCTAGAGAATAAAGTAGATGACCTCCTGGTTTGTTTAGATGACACTGAATCTTATAATGTAATAGATATACTATGCCTGTCAGTGCCTCACATTGTGTCTGATATTGAAAAGGTAAATATCTGTGGTTGTTAACTAGGTGCACATATGAGTAGAGAGAACAAGGTGAAAGGAGGCGTTGCCGTATATGTCAAAAGTTATCACTGTGTAGAATGCTTAGATACAAAAATTTTTGTCTAGAGCAACATATAGAAGCATGTGCCGGTCACCTTAAACTGAAGGAGGGCTCTTATATTTGTAACATTATGTAGGTCCCCTTCAGGAAACTTTCATTTATTCCTGGAAATCTTGGATGCTTTGTTGTGCAATCTGTCAGATAGGGGAAAGCAAATTATTATTTGTGGGGACTTCAGTGCTGGGTCACTGAAAGAGTGTAATAGGAAGAATGACCTGGAAGTGTTTCTCGGTTCTTTCACTTTGACATCTGTCATTAATTTTCCTACTCGAGCAGTAAACGACAGCAGTACATTGATAGAGGACACTTTTATTGACCAAAATAGGTTAAAAACATAAATTCTTGTCCTGTTGAGAATGGCCATTCTGATAATGATGCTCAGCTAGTTACAGTATATGACATAGCTCCATTCAGTAATTCAAAACTACCCTCCAAAGTTGTGTGTGCAATTAATGACTCAACAATTAGAAATTTCAGAGAAAATCTGCAGCAGTTAGACTGGAATGAGGTTTATAATGAACCCAATGCTAATTTAAAATATTACTTATTTCATGAGACACTTATAAGAGAATTTGAAAATGTTTCCCCAAGAAAGTAGTTAAATATAATTATAAGAAACCATGCAAAATATCTTGGATTACTAAAGGAATAAAAAATGTTGTAACCACAAAAGGGAACTGTATCTTACAAAAAGAATGAGTAATGATCCAGAAACAGCCAAATATTATAAAAAATACTGAGCTACATTAAGAAAGGCTATTAAAAAGTCCAGAAGCATGTGCATAATGTCTAAGATTAATACCTCTGATAACAAAATCAAAACAATTTGGAATATTATTACAAGGGAGACAGGGCAACCAATAGTGGAGGATGACTTCATCACCGTCAAAGTGAATGGAAACTTGTTAAACAACAAGCCGGAAGTCGAAAACATTTTGAATAATCATTTTTTAGATGTTGTAGAGAAAATAGGATATAAATGTTCATTAGAAGAAGCAAGGCAGTTAATGGAAGAGGCCTTACCCACCCCATTTGATAGAATTGAAATTCCACCCACGTCCCCTTCTGAAAGAATAAAAGATCACATGGAATTGATGGCATTTCCAGCAGGATAATAAAAGCTTGTTACCAAGAGATAAGTGGGATTCTTAGCGATATATGTAATAGGTCCCTGAAGCAGGGTATTTTCCCAGATAGACTGAAGTATGCCATTGTTAAACCACTGCATAAAAAAGGTGATACAGCTGATGTCAACAACTACCGCCCAATCTCTCTTCTGACTGCCTTATCCAAAATTTTTTAAAAAGTAATGCATTGTAGAGTAGCTTCACGCCTTCATAAAAATAAAGTTTTAACAAAATGTCAGTTTGGTTTCCAGAAAGGTTTTTCAACGGAAAATGCTGTATATACTTTCACTAATGAAATATTAAATGCTCTGAGTAACCGGAAGTCAACTGTAGGGATTTTTTGTGATCTATCAAAGGCTTTTGATTGTGTAAATCATGGAAAACTTCTAGATAAGCTCAAGTACTGTGGTATGAATGGGCCCAAATGTTTTAAATCATACCTAACTGGAAGAGTGCAGAAATTTGAAATAAGCAGTTCACATAATTTGCAAAAAACTGGAGATTTCTCACACTGGGGAACAATCGAAAATGGGATGCCACAAGGAACGGTCTTGTGTCCTCGACCTTTGTTAATATATATTAATGGCTTGCCATTCTATACTCAGCAAGATGCAAAGCTGGTACTTTTTGCCGATGATACACGTATAGCTTTCACACTCAACAGGCAAGAATTAACTGGTGATATTGTAAATGTTTTTGAGAAAAATCATTAAGTGGTTCTCTGCAAATGGGCTCTCATTAAACTTTGACAAAACACAGTAAATGGAATGACACAATTAATAAATATAGACTTCGATCAGAAATCAGTAGCTAAGGTAGAATATTCAAAATTTCTAGATGCATGCACTGAAGAGGGGTTGAACTGGAAAAAACACACTGAGGATCTGCTGAAACGTTTGAGTTCAGCTACTTATGCTATTTATTTATTTATTTATTTTTATTTATTGATTTATTTAACCTGGCAAGATTAGGGACATCAGGCCCTCTCTTACATCTAACCAGGCATTCTACGTATTTTACATTCATACGTTTTAGTAGGCATGTTAAACTACATCTAGTACAAAAAGTGAAATAAACAATTAGAAATACATACATATAGAGTTTATATTCGTAGATAATAAGTACTGTTATAATTAGACATTATTGAAGAGACAAATTTTAGATAGGAGTGCTGGCAGCAGGGAGTATGAGGGAGACTCATGGTGAAGGGAGAGAAGAATAGAGATGGTTCAAATGGCTCTGAGCACTATGGGACTTAACTACTGTGGTCATCAGTCCCCTAGAACTTAGAACTACTTAAACCTAACTAACCTAAGGACATCACACACATCCATGCCCGAGGCAGGATTCGAACCTGCGACCGTAGCAGTCGCGCGGTTCCGGACTGCACGCCTAGAACCGCTAGACCACCGCGGCCGGCAGAAGAATAGAGAGACATGATGAAACATAATTAAGGAAATATAAAGGAAAAGAATATTGTGGGGCTAATAGAGATAGATGAAGAGGAAGGCATCTCAGGAGCAAGATAGGAGACGCTAGCTTTGCTATTTGACAGATCAGAGGATTGGCCTGGTACATTAATTTTGTGGAGAACTTTATGAAGATGATAGTAGGAAATGCTTCAACTTCTTCTTAAAAGCAGCAGGAGATTGAATTTTGCGCAAGGTAAGGGGCAGTTTGTTCCAGAGGCGGACAGCGGCAACTGAGAAGGAGTTTGCAAAAGTATTTGTTTTGTGAGTGGGCACAGTTAGGATACCAAATAAGAGTGACCTCGTGTTTCGATTATGATGGCATGACAGGTTTTTAATCTCTGAAGCAAGGTACTGGGGTGCTTGCGCGACGAGGAGTCTGTGAAGCAGACATAGAGTGTGGTAGTCACGCAATTTGTCCGGCCGCAGCCACCCTAGCTCGGAGTATGAAGCACTAACATGATCATATCGGCGAATGTTGCAGGTGTAACGCACACAGGCATTCATGGTTAGCTCTAGCCGTCTTTTGTTTTCACTACTCGTGCCTTGCTGAATCACATCACAATAGTGGAGGTTCGGTAGAACGAGTGCTTGCACGAGCTGGCGTTTCAAGTCCTGTGGAAATGTGTTCCGAAACTTTTTGAGAGCATAGAGACAAGCAGACGTCTTTCGGCACACTGCGACTGTATTCTCCGCCCAGTTGAGATGCTCATCCAAAGTTACGCCCAAGGTCTTCACTGTTTTCTGATATGGTATTGGAGTACCGTCGAGCAGAATAGGAGGTAGCCGTTCGCGGAAATCTGAACTTATTAGTTTCTGATGGGCTATTAAGATTACTTGCGTCTTTTTTGCATTTAGTTCAAGCCCCAGGTTTTTCGCCCATGTCACTACTGAAGACAGATCATCATTCATCTGAGCGATTGCAGTGTTTACGTCTTCAGGTCTGACGCTTAGGTAGAGTTGGAGGTCGTCGGCATAGAAATGATATTTACAGGAGGATAGAACCGACGAAATATCGTTGACATATAAAGAAAACAAAAGTGGTCCTAAGACTGATCCTTGTGGCACTCCTGAGGAAACATGTTTCCAGGAAGATTTTTCATTTACGCAGACAACACATTGCTGTCTGTCTTTTAAGTAGCTTTCAAACCATCTCATTGCACTATCAGAGAAATTAAGCTGTTGCATTTTTCTGAGCAATATGTCAAAGTTAACAGTGTCAAAAGCTTTGCTGAAGTCCAGTAGCGTCAATACTGTTGCCTTTCGATTGTTGATGGCACGTTTCAGGTCATCAGTTACTTTAATTAGAGCAGTGTTTGTGCTGTGATGTTTACGGAAACTGGATTGAAATTTGTCGTATAGGCTGAATTCATGCAAGTGTTCAGTGATTTGGTCATGAACAATATATTCAAGTGCTTTGGAAACAGCAGGCAGTATGCTAATTGGTCGGTAATCACTAGGCAGTTGCGGGTTTTCGATCTTAGGGATGGGTCGAATTATGCTTCTTTTCCATGAAGTGGGGTGTATTCCGTTCACGAGGGAAAAATTAAATATGTCAGTTAAGACAGGTACTACGATATCGGCAACATTCTTAATCATGGTTATACCGATACTGTCGTTGCCTATTGCATCAGAAGAGATTCTCATTATTTCTTTTCTTGCCGTATTTGTTGTTACATGTTTTAGATGGAAGGTATCGTTTTTAGTTATCCTGTTTGGGGATTCTTGTGGACGGTAATTATCAGCCGTGCTGGTATTCAGAGGTGCAGAGAAGAATTCATTTAATTCGTTAGCTGACACATGAAAAGAAGTTTCCGATTTTGCCTTTCCGACCCCCAAGCTACGGAGATTCTTCCATAGAGTCGTGGGCGTCAGATCGCTGCATACAAGAGAGCGAGCGTGCCTGATTTTAGCATTGTGAATGCATTGTTTCACTCTGTTCCGTACCTTTCTGTATTCTTCGAAACGCTCGGGTTTCGGATCTGCCTTGAAACTCCTGTGGGCAGCATCCCTATTAGTCATCATTTGACGTAATTCAGCTGTCAGCCATGGAGCAGGAGATTTTCTTACACGGATTGTCCGCACAGGTGCATGTTTGTCATAGAGGGCAGTGAGTTTATCACCAAGTTCATTAATTTTGCCGTCGATTGTAGGTTCTCTGATTATTTGATGCCATGAGATTTCTGAGCAATTGGCTGTTAGCGCGTCAAGGTCAATACGTTTCATGTTCCTACAAGTTATGTAACGCGATTTGATCCTTGGGGGCTGCACAGAGTAGGCCAGGAATATTACATCATGTGCTGAGAGGCCAGGGGCCGATGTTTGACCAACATCTCTTACTTTGTCAGTCTGTTTCGTTGCGATTACGTCTATAAGAGTATGACTGTGCGCCGTATGGTGTGTAGGTTGTAATGGAAGAATGTTCATGCTATTGCAACTAAACAGTCTTCTTAGGTTTGTTGCGGAGGGAGTGTCTCTTAGCAGGTCTATGTTCAAGTCACCCATTACGATGACATGTTCGTATTGACACTGAAGTGAATGTAATTCCGACTGGAAGGAACTCATTGAATTTATTTTTGGCGGCTTGTACACGACGCCAGTCAAGAATTTCCGACTTTGTATATTTATTTCAATGAACATGAATTCAGCCTCTTTTTCTTCAGCAGGATTAGACGTACATAAGACTTTCGCTTTGAGATGTGTTCGTATATACGCGCCGACCCCGCCACCTCGCTTTTTTGATCTGTCTGCCCTAAGAAATGTGTACCCTGGGAGACGAATAGATGCAGAGGATATGTGTGGTTTCAACCACGTTTCGGATAAGAGGATTACGTGGTAGTTTAGTTGGTTGAAGAGGAGGCTAAGTTCCTCGTAATGTGCAGGTCAAGACTGGATGTTGCAGTGAGCTGCTAAAAGCTCTGATGCGTTCCGCTGAGCGGCCTGAAGTAGGGTGGCAGACTGGTTTGTCCCTTTGTTAGGCACTACCTGCCGCGAGGGGCACTGGCCGGTGCTTCCGCCAAGTGACGTAACACAGGGGTGTCCGAGATTTTGCGCGCCCTGTTTGTGACTCCGCGACTGCCGAAAGAAAGGCGACTGCAAGAGATTTCCTGGGATTGCGGGAGTATAGAAAATGGATTAGTGGTATTCGGTGCAAGGAGAATATGACCAAAATAGTGACGGCTGTGTGTCACTGTGTATCCTATGTCGTAAGAGGAGAAATGTAATTAGCGTATTTGAAACAGGTTAGGGTGGAAATAAGGGAAAGGGGAGTGATTTAAGAGGCCGATGCTGCCAGCAGAGAGAAGTAAGCTTAATAATTAATATATTATCGTAGGAAGCTAGAATTAAATTGAAATTTACTAAAGTGATACTGGTAGTGATTATCGTAGGAAGCTACAATTAGATTGAAATTTGCTAAAGTGATACTGATGGTGATTGAAGATCCAATTGTTACAGTAAACCAGCAGTGGTGCATCGGAAACTACAACTGGTCTCCCAGGAAAGAGTCCAAACAGACCCCGTTTTAAGAGTAACTCGCCTGGACACAAGTCGGCAGAGTGAATCTTGTATTCAATATGGATGCAATTTCTGTATTTCATCGTCAATGTGGAGGTCGAAGGGTTACAGTAGACGTGCAGTGGTGCATCGGAACTACTACTGGACACCCAGGAAGGATTCCAAGCAGAGACCGTTTGAAGCGTTACTAGACTGTACAGTCGTCGATGTGGTGATTGTTGTATTCAGTCCCGTTGCAGTTTCTGTGTTTCATCATCAATGTGAAGGTCCAACAGTTACAGACAACCTTGAGTGGTGCATCGGAAACTACTACTGGACTTCCAGGAAAGGGTCCAAACAAGGACCGTTTGAAGCGTTACTCGACTGGACAGAAGTGGCATTGCGGCTGTTGTATTCAATCCCGATGCAATTTCTGTATTATATCGTCACTGTGAAGGTCGAAGGGTTACTGCAAACCTGCAGTGCTGCATCGGAAGCATCTACTGTACTCCCAGGAAAGGTGTAAAGCACATCCCTTTTGAATTGTTACTCCCCTGAACAGTAACCGGCATGGTGCCTGTTGTATAAAATTCCGATGCAATTTCTATGTTCATTGTTAATGTGAAGTTCCAAGGAATACAGTAAACGTGCAGTGGTGCATCGGAAACTACTACTGTACTCCCAGGAAAGGTTCCTAGCACAGACCGTTTGTAGCGTTACTCGCCTTAGGACAAGTTGGAATACAACTTGTTGTATTCAATCCTGATGCAATTTCTGTATATTAAAAAACTAAAAACCCGTCTCGATTGCGAAAAAACACCTAGTGTTGAGTGTTAACCCAGGTTTCGGCGTAGATAACTACATCTTTTTCAGACCAGTAATAAAACCCACACGTTCCTAACAAGACCTTTGTCAGGGATTAAAAGAACACCATAGCTCTACATTTATAAACGGAAAAGAAAAGGAAAACACAAGACAGGTAATCTGTACAAAGTCAAAACCACTACTTAATGGTGTACGCTCCAACTCACAACTGCCTATGTTCGTTGGGCCATGACCCGCCATAAACTGCAGCTACAAACGGGCGCTCACAAACCTGACCGTTATCTATGCACGTGCGCAAGACAAGGTAAGTTACTTGAAGGTGCATGCGCATACGAATACAAGAAAGTTTTTACATGTGTCGGGGCTAAATAGCCCACATATTTCCAACCGTGGATCAACGTATATCAAAAAATGAAATGGATAGTGCAAGAGACGAGCTAAATAGGAGATGAAACCTAAAAATAGCCGCATACGGTTGCTTATGCTAGTAAAGAAGCTTATATATGAAGCTACCTATGACAACAGGACGAGATCTAAAAACTATACCTAAAGCCGGGGGTGCTGGGGGGGGGGGGGGGCTGAGGGGACGTAATCTAAAGACATCGTGGAAATATATAGGGATAAAACGTGAGGTGTTCAACGGGCTAAAATCACCTTCATCATAAAAGGAAAATGAGGATAAAAAGAAAGAAGATGAACAGCTTGACCAACTGCGCTCGCCAATCGGCATAAGTAGAGCCATTAGTAACACCTTGTGAAAACGGCTCATGCGCCGAGCCCTCCAGTTAATATCGAGTTACTTCGTGCCGAGGTTAAGGGCTTAAAACTGGATGTTTTGGAAGAAATGCAGATCTTTAAGCATCTACAACATGTTAAAGACAATATCGTTAATAACCAACTCCTACTAAGAAATAGAAAATGTCTTGAAGGTTTCGCGCCTTTACTTTGTTCTTCATAAAAGTCGGCATAGTACATGTTATATTCAGTCACGATGCAATTTCTGTGTTTTATCGACAATGTGAAGGTCTAGGTCTACAGTAAACCTGCAGTGATGCATCGGAAACTACTACAGGACTCCCACGGAAGGTTCCAAGCACAGATCGTTTGCAGCGTTGCTCACCTTGACAGAAGTCGGCATAGTACCTGTTGTATTCAATACGATGCAATTTCTGTGTTTCATCGACAATGTGAAGGACAAGGGTTACAGTAAATGTCCACTGGTGTATCGGAAACTACTAAAGGACTCCCACGGAAGGTTCCAAGCACAGACCGTTTGCCGCGTTCCTCACCTGGACACAAGTTAGCACTGTGCCTGTTGTATTCAATCACGATGCAATTTCTGTGTTTCATCGACAATGTGAAGGTCCAAGGGTTACAGTAAACCTGCAGTGGTGCATCGGAAACCATGTCTTGGGCACGGATACGTTCCTGTGTTCACTTTCCGCCGTGCGATGTGCACTGCCATTTCTGCACTGACGGCGACCATGGACTACATGTCACCTAAAATCCACATGGTAGCCAGTCCGTTGTGGTGGGGAAGTCATGTGCCCTGTTGGTTGTAGCCCCTGACAACACAGGGATCGCTCTACTGATGCCTGCGCCGTTAACTCCCCACGTATGCCAAGGAGTAGATGCCCATCTCCCTGGGGCATCAGGACTCCCGGAAGTGGCCATCCTGCCAGGTGGTCTTTGTTGTGGCTGGGTGGCGCCCGTGGGGAGGGCCCTTGGTCGGAGTAGGTGGCATCAGGGCGGATGACCCGCAACGAAGTGTGGTACATCATCTATCGCTGGCGGGCAGCCGCCAGCAGTCTCTAAGCGTTCTCGGGCTCAATTTAATGCTCGGTAGTACGATCCGAAAACGTTCCCCTCCCTGGCCACACCGTGGGAGGAGTGTAAGTCTCAGGATGGCAATAACAGTTATTCGCCCCGATTTTTAGTTTGTACGAGAGCTGATGGGGAGTCTTTTATATCCACAAAGCCTCAGTTCTTCGTCAAGTATTTAGAGGACAAGTTTGGGGAGGTGGAGGGCTTGTCCAAATTGCGCTCTGGGTCAGTACTGATACAAATGCCATCCTCTGCCCAGTCACGATGGTTACTTGTTTGTGACAAGTTGGAGGATGTTAGCGTTGCGATCACACCCTATAAGAGTTTAAATATGGTCCAGGGTGTTATTTACCATAAAGACCTTCTTTTGCAGTCTGATTACGAGCTGTGCGCCAATTTAGAGCGCCGGGGTGTACATTCCGTCCAGCGTGTTCATCGCGGTCCGAAGGATAATCAGATTGCTATCGGTGCCTTCATCTTGGCCTTCGTGGGTGATACATTACTGGAGAAGGTCAAGGTGATGGTCTACCGATGTAACATCAAGCCCTATATCCCTCCCTCGATGTGGTGCTTTAAGTGCTGGAAGTTCAGCCATATGTCTTCCCGCTGCACTTACAACCTCACATGTCAAGATTGCACACGCCCATCACATCCTGATACTCCATGTGCCCCGCCTCCCATCTGTGTCAACTGCAGAGAGCATCATTCACCTTGCTCGCCAGACTGCAGGATCTTACAGAAAGAGCGCAAAATCATGGAATATAAGACCCTCGACCTACTGGCCTATAGTGAGGCAAAGAAGAAATGACCAACAACATCCTGTGAGAATGAAATCTTCCTACGCCGCTGCTACAACAACTGTGCTAGCCCCATCAGTTCCGAGAATTCCAGCCGGGTCGACGAGCAGTACAACTCCTCCTGCCCCCTTTCCCGTGGGGGGCTCTACCCACCCTGTTGTTCCTGCGCCACCCTCCTACCCATCGGGGACGTCCCTCCCCTCTTCTCAGCCGAAGAAGCGTCCAAATTCTTTGGCTACTCTCGCTCGTAAGGGGTCCCTCCCTTCCCAGGCTTCCACCAGTGGGAAGGATGACGCCAGTTCCCACCAGCGGTGGGTTGTAGGACTTCGCGATCCTCCTCCGTCCTGGGTACCGAATCGGTGAAGCCCTCCCAGCTGGAGAAACCCAAGGTTCAGCAAGAGAAGTCCAAGCGAAAGACCTCTAAGGCCAAAGAACTTGCGGTGGAACCGAACCCACCACACCCTTCGAGCTCTGCGTCTGAGGATGAGGTCGAGATTCTGGCGTCCGCTGAGGGCCTTGATCTCGCCGGTCTCTGACACCATGGACAGCACTTGCACAGGTGCTCAATCGGTGGCAGCAGGTGACCCAGCGGCGTAAGCTGCCCCCCCCCCCCCCCCTGGCCCTTCACGCCTTTCTCAGATATTGACAATATCATCCTCCAGTGGAACTGCAGCGGTTTCTTCCACCATTTCGCTGAACTTCGACAACTTATCAGCCTTCACCCTTTCGTCTGAATCTACAAGAAACTTGGTTTCCGGCAATGCAAACCCCTGCCATCTGTGGCTATTGGGGTTATTATAGGAACCGCGTCGCTTATGAGAAGGTATCTGGTGGCATCTGCATGTATGTCCTTCACTCCCTTCACAGCAAGTCTGTCCCTCTGCAAACACCTTTAGATGTTCTCGCTGTTCGGGTGTGGACACCACAGGCTGTTACCGTCTGCAGTCTTTATCTTCCACTGGATGGTGATGTCCCACAGCATGTCCTGACTGCTCTGATAGCCCAATTGCCGCCACCTTTCCTGTTACTGGACGGCTTATAACGATATGTTTACGTAATGTGTATACATAAACATACAGTTATAAATGTCCCCGTTCGTAGTCGCTAATTATAACAATATGTTTACTTTTGTGCTGTAACATATAGCTATAATCAGCGGTGGAAACATATTTGCGAACGCCGACTGTGTGCGGCTGTTTCTTGTTGGATCGTCTGATCAGTCGGAAGTTGCAGTGCAGAGGAGAGTAAACGCCTATTCAAAATATAATTATTTTGGATAGCTCAACATGAATTTCCTAAGGGACCGTAGTTTATCATGCATTTACCAGTAGAATATGGCGCGGAGAAAATATTTCGCCGCATGCAACTTCCGCCCGAACTCGACGAAAGAATTCGTGACTGTGAACTCTCTATTTGGCAGAAACATATAGAAAATTAAATAATTTCATGAAGAAGTGAGACATAGATTCTATAGTAAATGAGTAGTCCATACACCAGTTCCATTTAACTCTGAATTTATGGCAATTAATAGACGAACTTACACTGCAATGAAGGATTTAACATGGATGTCGTTGTGACTGGAACTTCTCTTAATGAAAACAATTCCTTCGACGTTTTCACATACACGTCGCACAATAAATCTACTGCTAGGCACTTTTAGTATTACACATTCACTTTTCACAAAAACAATATTATTTTTAACGATAATAATACGGCGGCAAGACATGCGCGTCCGACACAAGAGACAAGAGAAGAATGAGTAACTGTTCATCGAGAATATCTCGTACCTCAAAAAGAAAATGTGTAAAAGTGTTCTTCTTCTGTCTGTTTTTCGCGCCGCGGTTTTCAAAGTCAATAACTCACTGCATCTCTGACGGCGCTTCGACAATAAACAAGTTACGTCACAGGTCGTTCACCTTTTACATTCTCGCAACATTATTTGCTAACTGTAGCTGTTGCCGAGCGACTGCTCGATTAGTAAATGATTTAAAATGATAAGACAATCACATAATGTTACATTGCCTTCCATGGGAATCTTGGAAATCAAGGAGATTACCAAGATTCACATGTCGCCGTTAACATTATGGGATTGAGTACTTTACAGATTTACTTTGATCAAACACAGTATTCCTGTCATTTGATTATTAGGATTACACAAATATGGTGATCTCTCATTCATAGACAAAGACAGTTCTTAAGGTAAAGATACACAAAAAAATTAAAAAACTAAGACAGTAAATCTACGAAGTTTACAATGGACATTATACTCATTACAGTCTTTTTTTTTTTTTTTTTTTTTTTTTTTTTTTTTTTTTTTCAGAGTTCATACCGACCATCCTTGTGGCCTCAAGTTATTGTCCAGAGCTCATAGGCTCTTTGCTCCTGAAAGAAAACACATAGGATTCATCTTTTTATACGCACATAATTCTCACACATAGAATTTCTCACACGTGTCCATTTTCCATTGCTCACTAGTTGTCATGATTTTTACGCTTTCACTGTTTGTGTATTGACAGGTAAGTTAAAATTTGATTCTTCTCCAGGTGAAGCTTATGCCTTGAGAAGTTGGATCGCTACTTTGCGGTCTCCGAGTAGAAAACTTTTCATCAGCTCTGGCGGGCGAGTCTCACTCGCACGTTACGTACACACGTTACATGTAACAAAAGAGATATAAATACCCATTAGTCTAAAAACTAAGCTTAAATCTATTTTAGGACTTGGGATTCATAGGAATTTGACTTTGTCACTATTCGCGTGTGGTTTGGCTGTTCACATTTCATCCACGGGATATAACATTAGCATTGTATGTGATATGTTGTGAACTCATATAAGAGTCTTTTATTTTGGGAGCGGCTTTCATGGAAAGTCCGTTTCGTCGAACTGCAGCGGGAGTGCTGTGCTAGTACATCACTTTAAATTTAACGCGTTTGTTGCGTCGATGTACGTTGACACAGGCTGATTGTTAGAGCTGAATCGCAACTCGAGGCGCTCACTAGCCTCCACGCGGTACTTCAGCTTTTCCGCGCACGGTTCAGTGAACACGTTGCGTCGATGGTGTTGTGGTATTTTGTGGTTTGCTGAGCTGGTGAGGAGGGACGAGAATTATCAGGGACAGAGGCTCCATTGAAACCATCCCTGTCTCCACATTTTCCAGCCGATTTTGAAGATTTTAAGGTAGGCTAGCGCTCGCACTTTGCAAAGCAGCTAACACACTTGGTTTCCGATGCACTGCACGTAATCACATCACCGCCTTCGGTTACACAACCGGACTATCATTGTCCGTCGGCCTATCTGCACGTTTAACACTTTTTTCTCTTCACCGTGAATGAAATTATCACTTACTTATAACAACGATGCATTGCTTCGTGTCTGTGGCAGACTTCCACACCATTTTAAGCCTTCACTTATACACTACTATGTACACAATCTTTTTTTACAGTTTATAATCAAATAGTTTGTCTCACTTTGAAGCTTGTTAATTCAGAGCTTTGATTATCATGTCCATTTCAATTTCTGTTACTTTGTTGGTAACTACCTTAACATTTCGCTTTACATTGTTCCTCATCTTTCTCTAAGACTAATTATGCTTTTAGTTCACAGTACAATACATTAGTTTCTCCGATCTGTTAGCAATTATTATTATTTCAATTCATTTCAATCGTTCTTTCTATTTATTAGATTCATTAAAGTTATCACTGTCATTTCAACAAAAATTCTCTTTTTACTAGATGTGAGGATCAATCAGTCACATTTGATTGCCCTCTCTCATGAGAACAGAACACCATTCAAGAAAATTTCAAATTCCTTATCGCGATCTCGGTTTGCGTCTCGGATTGACTTTAAAAGGAAAAATAAAGACATTTCAAAACTAGCTTTTCCCGATTTCGTTCACGCGCTTCCTTTTGAAAATCGTATGCCAAACCAGCCTTCCACGTCAACCGCATTTCTCAATCTGTGACGTCAAGTCTACGGGACGGGTTTAGGCGGGTTAGGGTATTTACACAAATTCGGAAGAAAGACATAGATATAATAGTACATAGAAGAAGAAATCTAGCAAACAACTCCTTGTTCCTTATGACTTAGAAATTAATTTTCCTTTGCGCCGTACGTCTGCGTACACGCTCCAATTACAAACTAGCTACTTTGTTTTGCCGGCGGTTTCATTGTCATTTTATTCTCGCCTTGACGCCTGCTTGCACGACACTGCATTGGCCTCTATATATGACCTTAAGTTATAATTGCTTTGTCCTTGCCACTTACACTCTTATACTTGGTATTTATTTCACTTATGGCTTTGAATGTATCTGTCCTGCGTATTGCAATTACAATTAATGCTACTTTGTTTATCTAGCTGAAGGATAGCGCTTTCGTGGTCATGTTGGTACTTACAAGTAACTCACATGCTTCGTAAACATTACGTTATTTTAATGCAGAGATGAACCTGTTCCAGATTTCTATGTACATTGGAACTTAATCTAGACATAGCTGACTTAGAAACTAGTTACTTGTTTTCCTTTTTAGTGGGATCAGGAACCAATAATTGTCAAGCGACCCTTGTCCTTGACGAAAATAAATTTCGTTTCTGGATCATTGCTCCTTGAACTTAAAAAAAAATTCTTACATACTATGTTTTATTTTCACTTCTTTAGCATTTCACATCGCAGAAGCCGGCTTGTTAGGCATATCCTTCGCTTTATATTTCATTTTTCTCTCTTAAATATTATCTCCTTAAAACTAAATCTTAAAACTAGAGTTCTTGGAGTTGATCACTTTCTTTGTTAAACAAGATTTTTTTTTATCAGCTTGTCTGTACTTAAATTATGGCTCAAGATAACATATTTTAAATTGTCTGCTGTATAGCAAGATAGACTCACTGTCGTGTAATATATTCTAAGCATTTTTTTTAACGAAGTCAAATCAGTTGTCACTTAGTCACTAGCGGCTAACCTTCTCTTGTCATTATAAAGCTTTCCTTTTGACTTATTCTGTGGCATGATATTTTTTAAGATCAGAGTGATGGTATAACCCTTTTATTTTTCCATTTGCGGGATCAGGAATCAGATAACAACCTGTATGCGGTATACGAAGGATCTCGTAAGGTCCCTCAAAAAGACTTTGCCATTTTCGATTTTTGTGTAAGAGCAACGATGGTTTAAAGTGTGTTTTTAGCAAGACCTTTTCGCCTACTTTATAAGTTATCACCTTATTAATATGTTTGTCATGCGCCTTCTTGTGTAAATTGGCTTGGGTGGTCAACGTTGTTAGAGCTTGTCTTATTCTGGCGTCTAAACTAGCACTTGCGTTGTTACACTTAGGAATTGAATTGACCCATTCATTTTTCTCTTGGTCAGAAGACATCAACTCACTCGGAGTGAAACCAGTAGACAGGTGTGGTAGATTATTCACAATTTCCTCGAAAGGTGACACAAAGTCAACCCAGCGAGTCTGCTGATTTGGTATATAAGTACGAATAAAACGATTAAACTCCTTGAACACCCGCTCAGTCGGGTTCGACTGCGGTCTAAACTTGGAGATAAGGATTTGCCTAATTTGATGACTAGCAAGGAAAAGTTTCCATCTTTTGCAGACAAAGTTAGACCCATTGTCTGAGAGAATTGATTCAGGTTTTCCGAATCTAGGAAAGTAGTCACGTTCTAAACGATTGATGATTAGTTGAGTATTTGCAGATCTCATAGCGTACAATCTCAAATGTTTGGTAAATAGATCAATGACAGCTACAAGGTACCTTAGTCCTCCACGACCTCGTGGGAGGGGTCCTGCCAAATCTATGCCTAGGGTTTGTCTAGGTTTCTCTGTGATAATAGGATTCAAAGGCAGTATATACGAAAGATTAAAAGGTTTTGCCTTTTGACAAATGATACAGTGTTTCAAGAGCTTGTGAATTCTGCTATGAAGGTTAGGGATGTAGCAGTACTTTGCTATTTTACGCTTACACTTTTCTGGACCAAAGTGTCCCCACGAAATATGTGTATACCAGAGTAAGTGTTCTACATATTCCTGCGGAATGCATACTAGCCAATTTTCTGATGACAGTGATGTTCGATGAAAAAGAACTTGATTATGCAATTTGTAATATTTGCACATGCGATGGGTAGGATTAGTTTCGAGGATCTGTTTCACACCTCTCCATTTTGGATCAGTTTCCTGCAATTGGACAATCTGGTCACAAAGATCAAGAAAATATTTCCGATGTATTGGATCCTTCATCAATAAAATTCTGTAATTTGACATTTGTTCCAAAAGTTCAGTACTGTCCGAAGAGCCTTCAGGCATGCGAGATAGAGCATCCGCAATAATGTTATCTTTGCCTTTTATGTAGATTATTTTGAAGTCATATTCCTGTAAGAAAAGACACCACCTCGTTAAGCGAGGATGTAGGAGTTTACAAGTCAGAAGAAAACTAAGAGCCTGATGATCAGAATAGACTTTGATTTTCTTGCCATTAATGTAGTAGTTGAATCTCTTGAAAGCCCAAACTACTGCAAGAGCTTCCAACTCAGTAACAGAATAGGATCGTTCAGTTTCTGTAAGAACCCTACTAGCAAAACTAATTACTCTGATGTCTGGTTTTCCATTGGTTTCATGGATCTGGAAGAGACATGCACCTAATCCCTGAAAACTTGCGTCAGATGACACACAAAATTCCTTATCCATATCTGGATGATAAAGAATGTTGCTATTTAACAAAGCTTCTTTGATATCGAGGAATGCCTTTTGACAGTCGTTAGTCCAATTCCACTGAGTATTTTTCTTTGACAATTTCAATAAATCAGGGTTGTTCATTACTTGCTTTGGTAAAAATCTTCTGAAGAATGAAGCGAGTCCAAGATAACCTTTAAGTTGGCGTTTTGAAGATGGGACAGGAAAATTTTTAATTGCACTTAGCTTAGCCGGATCAGGACGGATTCCGTCAGATGAAATGACGTGTCCTAAGAATTTGATTTCGGCTCGGCCAAAGTGTGACTTTTGCAAGTTGGCAGTGACTCCGTATTCCAGGAATCGCTGAATTAATTCAACGTGGCCTTCCCAGGTTTTAGTAGCAATTAAAAGATCATCAACGTAGAGAGTGACTTCATCAATAAGATCTGGACCAAGAACATGATCTAAGGCGGAGATGAATACTCCAGAACTAACATTCAATCCAAAAGGCATGACCTGAAATTGATAGGATCTGCCGGCGAAGATAAATGCCGTATATTTTCGTGAGTTAGGATTTAGTCTCACTTGCCAAAATGACATTTTCAAATCTATGCTACTCAAATATTTAACTCCATAAAATCTCTGGAGGTGTTCTTCAATCACTTCAGGTCTCGTTCGTACTGGCACAACAATTTTATTTATGTTTCGTGCGTCAAGTACGAGTCGTACTGTGTTATCCTGTTTCAAAATCGTCAACAACGGGCTACTATATGGTGAATTAGAATACTCTATGACTTTCCAGTTCAACATTTTCTTAATTTCATTACGAACTGCTTCCCTTCTTGCATACGGTATGGGATATGTCGTGCGACAGAAAGTTTGGTGCGGCACCACTTCCATAGTATATTCATAGTCTTTTATAATACCGGGTCGTTTTGAAAACACGTTGATATAGTGTGACAACAAACTGAATAATTCCTGTCGCTGAGGTTCGGATAACTCTGTTGATTCTGTAGTCTTATTGGTTATTTCCTGCTGAGAGGGTAAGTCACTGACTGTTATTGTATCATTAAATGTATCACAGTTACCATAAAACAAATTGAAATGATTACGACAAGGTTTTCTGCCTATCCTTTGTAATCTAATGCTATTACAAGTGCCAAAGTGTTTTACTCTTTCTTTCACTAACTCCAGTGCAACTTCTGTTTGCTGTACTAACTGTGTGCAAATGCCTATATAAAGATCTATTCGGGCTCTATATCGTCGTAGAAAATCCATTCCCAAGAGACATGGCACTGCCAAATTCTTGACAACGAGGAAAATACATTTTATGGGTATTGATTGAATCTCCAGTGGTACCCAAGCTTGTATATGACCTTTTGTGTCTGGGAGCCGATGGCTCCTGTTATTGAACATCCTTGGACGGCTAATGTTGGAATTTTAATTAATGTACTAATTTGCTTATAGAAAGATAAGGACATAGCATTAATATTTGCACCTGTATCTAGGATTACAGTCGTCAAAATTCCGGCTATAGGAAGTTTTGTCATAGCTTGCACTTGGTCATCTATCGGTTCATCACCGTCAGTTGTCTCTTTCTCTTGTAATAATTCTTGTCTCATGTCAATCCCGTCATTGTATCTCAGTACAAGTACGTCATGGTTAGTCTCTCCGTCGAAGTGGTAGCCCCCATTCTGTCTCACAGCATCACTCAGGGAGCTTTCAGATGCTGGACTTAGTTTTCCTGCTTGTGTGGTTTTGATTGGGCTTCATCATTAGAAAGTTCGACCAATCTGACATTGTGAGAACACTGAGGAACAAAATTACTGTTATGCACAAACCTCGTGTCAAAATGTTGCTGCGTTTGTTCTGGTGTCCAATACGTGTTACTGTCTTCCGCGTTTGCGAAAAATACAGGGCGATTGTAATGTCTTCGCGGGGTCTGATGATTTTTATTACTATTATGATTTCCGGAATTGTTACTGTGAAATCCACCTTCACACTGTGGGTTGCCGTTAAACTGTATGTTTCTGTACATTCCCTGCGCTTGATTTTTACTAGGCGCGGAGTTGTATTGGTATGAGTGGGCGTTATCAGCTGTTTGTTGCTGCCCGTAATTTTGAGTGTTGGCTGCGCGAGTACGGTGCATTCCATTGCGATCCGCTCTGCTGTTGCCAAACCGTTTCCAAACTTCTGCTTGTACGATTGAATGCCGTACTGGTTACCAGTCGTGTTATACACGGGATTGAATCGGTTGTGTTGATTATGTCTACTCCTTTTGTGCGGATACCCACTGTCTTTATTTCCGTTTTGCCAATCGTTACTATTTTTTGAACCGTTCCATGGCTTTTCATAGCCGTTACTGTCGTAATGTTGTGGCCAAGAATTGTGCGGAGTATTCCGCGGTTTGTTAGCTCTCATGTCCTCATAGATCAGGTCTAGGGAATCTAATATCGACAGAAAGGTATCTGGATCATCATCTGGTATGGCTATCAGCTTTTCACGAATCGAAATGGGTAATTTAGACTTGAGAATCATAATTACATCTTTACTAATGATAGGGTTATCCCAATACCTAATTTTGCCAAAATATTTTTCGAAGTACATTCTCAGGCTACTATTCCTGGGGTCAAATTGTTCTGCATTATAGACTTCTTTACGAAGGCGCTTCTGAACACCTTCGCTCCAAATTTTGCTGAGGAAACAGTGCTCAAACTCCTCATATGTTCGACACTTATCAACCATTTCTGTTCCCCATATTGCCGATTCGCCACCTATATATCCGGTAACAAATTGGATACGCTGTCTATCAGTCCACGAATTTGGAAAAATGCCGGAGAATCCACGAAGAAAGACAATTGGGTGGATATTTCGTTTTTCTGGGTTAAAGGTTTGAAAAACTCGATGCTTTCTTCCTTCATCATTTTTACTACTGAGTCAGATTCTTGATTTCGGTGACTAACTGGAATATGTGGTGGTGAAGTGTGTTCATTAGATACAACAGGTATTCGGAATTGCCGAAATAATTCATCTTCTTCCTCTGAGGCTAAAGAGTTAGGATAATTCGGTATCTGTATTCGGGAACTACTACTCACTTGTGCCTTCAGGTTATTTAGCTGTTCCGTTACCTCTTGCTTCCAATTTGGTAATTCTTGCTGAAGGGTACGCCTAATGCTACCGAGTTCAGACATTACGGTATCTCCGGAGCTTCCAGGAGCTGACAAGATACCAAGAGTGGTTGCTTTCACAGTCTCTACTAGGTCTTTGTTAATTTTATCTTCGACAAATTTGTCCTTTCCAGCAATCCAGTTCTCATACTTTTCTCTAAATTCTCTCTCATGACTATCTAGCCTCTCCTTTACTTTCGTTTCCGTTTCCAGAGTCAAATTTGACATTCCCTCAGTTAGTTTTTCTACCTGCGTAGTTACTCCGTCTAATCTGTGATTAACCGTGGTTACGGTGGAGTCAAGATTCTTGGTTGCGTTTCGGATGTCAGCTGTCTCGCTTTGCATGGTAGCTAAAGTGTCATTCAGTTCGAAAATTATTCCACTTCGCATTTGAGAAACAGCATCCTTAACTTGCTTTGCTACTTCTTTGGCTACGTTTTCTCTAACAGTTTTTATTTCTTCGCTTACTGTAGAAAGTTTATCTTCAATTACTGTAGAAAGTTTATCTTCAAGTGAGGCTAACATTTGTCTATTTTCGTCTTTCAAATCATTTTTAATGGAATTCACCATTTGGCGATTTTCCTCTTTCAATTGGCGATTTCCGTCCTGCATCATTTGACTTATTTGACTCAGTAGCTGTTTGAATACATCGTCTGTCACTACCCCTGAATTGCTTTCACCTGCCTCCCTTGTAACCAGTATATGGCTACGACTACAAGTGGCAGAAACTATGTTGGCATTGTCTAGTTCAGTACCGGTAACATTATGGTGTGAGGCACCAAAGTCCGTAAGATTTCCCACTTCACTTTCTACAATTGTTTCAATTGGTGTCTCAGCCCTACTAATTACCGTGCGGGACCGTAAGCGACGCGACACTTCACTCGTTTCATTCCGTTCATTTGAATCTAGTGATGACATTTTATCGTCTGCCATAGCTCACTTATTTACAAACAGTAAGTCAATGAAGTTCGTTTGAGCTACGGCCGTCAGCTGTCGACAGAGATGTAATTTATCGGTTGCGAGTCGGTTGTCACTGCTACGTCACAAGATCGGATGTCGGGAGATGCACGTCACGAGAACAAGAGACTATTCTGGACCGTAAAGAAAGTATGGCTGCACACTGTTCAAAATAAATGAAAACTAAGGCTGGTCAGCTCCGTGAACAGGCAGCGGACATTTAAAAACAAATGATATGCAATACACAACAATGGAATTTAAACAATACTTGAAGAAATTACTAATCTACTAAATGCAATCTACTGAATTCAAAGCAAATTTTACTGCAACTACTAAAGATCGCCACAAATTGATTAATGTCGGCTGAAATTAAGGAAGCTTGGCTACGGCTAACGAAATTTTAACTTACGTTACTGATGACTGCCTTGGGCGTTGCAACTAGATTTTCGCACAAATTCTGTTCCAAAAAAAATCTCTCTTCCGTAATTTTCTCTGAATATCTCGTTTCTTTCGCTCAATGGAAATTTTATTGGATGGCGTTTGATGTCATATAACAAATAAAAAGCACAAGATTAGCTACAATTATTTATGAATATTCCCACAATGCGTATCTTATATAAATTATTATTCCTTTGAGTATATTTTTTTTTTATTCAGGTCCCTGTTCGGGCGCCAATTATAACGATATGTTTACGTAATGTGTATACATAAACATACAGTTATAAATGTCCCCGTTCGTAGTCGCTAATTATAACAATATGTTACTTTTGTGCTGTAACATATAGCTATAATCAGCGGTGGAAACATATTTGCGAACGCCGACTGTGTGCGGCTGTTTCTTGTTGGATCGTCTGATCAGTCGGAAGTTGCAGTGCAGAGGAGAGTAAACGCCTATTCAAAATATAATTATTTTGGATAGCTCAACATGAATTTCCTAAGGGACCGTAGTTTATCATGCATTTACCAGTAGAATATGGCGCGGAGAAAATATTTCGCCGCATGCAACTTCCGCCCGAACTCGACGAAAGAATTCGTGACTGTGAACTCTCTATTTGGCAGAAACATATAGAAAATTAAATAATTTCATGAAGAAGTGAGACATAGATTCTATAGTAAATGAGTAGTCCATACACCAGTTCCATTTAACTCTGAATTTATGGCAATTAATAGACGAACTTAACACTGCAATGAAGGATTTAACATGGATGTCGTTTTGACTGGAACTTCTCTTAATGAAAACAATTCCTTCGACGTTTTCACATACACGTCGCACAATAAATCTACTGCTAGGCACTTTTAGTATTACACATTCACTTTTCACAAAAACAATATTATTTTTAACGATAATAATACGGCGGCAAGACATGCGCGTCCGACACAAGAGACAAGAGAAGAATGAGTAACTGTTCATCGAGAATATCTCGTACCTCAAAAAGAAAATGTGTAAAAGTGTTCTTCTTCTGTCTGTTTTTCGCGCCGCGGTTTTCAAAGTCAATAACTCACTGCATCTCTGACGGCGCTTCGACAATAAACAAGTTACGTCACAGGTCGTTCACCTTTTACATTCTCGCCACATTATTTGCTAACTGTAGCTGTTGCCGAGCGACTGCTCGATTAGTGAATGATTTAAAGTGATAAGACAATCACATAATGTTACAGGCTTCAACGCCCATAACCCTCTGTAGGGTGGGCCAGTGGCAACAGCTCGAGGCGCCACCGTTGAGAATGCATTGACACAGCTCGACCTTTCCATTTTAAATGATGGTGGCTCCACACATTCAGTGTGGCACATGGCACGTTCTCCGCCATCGACCTTTCGATCTGCAGCCCTAGCCTCTTACCTTCTGTCCAATGGAGTGTGCATGACGACCTGTGTGGTAGTGACCACTTTCCGATCTTTCTGTCAGTGCCACAGCGTCACTCTTCTGCGCGCCCTTGCAGGTGGGCTATGAATAAGGCTGACTGGGACTTGTTCTCCTCCATGGCCGCTATTGCGCCTCTTTCTAATGAAGCCATTGATGTAGTGGTTCACTCGGTCACCACCAGCATCGTTACTGCCGCAGAATCTGCCATTCCCCATTCTTCTGAGTCCCCACGGCGGAGGACTGTGCCTTGGTGGTCGCCTGAGATCGCTGAGGCGATTAAAGATCGCCGGCGGGCGCTCCAGGGTCACAAACGACATACCTCCATAGAACACCTCATTGCCTTCAAACGGCTGAGTGCGCAGGCCCACCGCCTTATCTGCCAATGCAAGCATGTGTGCTGGGAACGGTATGTTTCCACCATTGGCCTCCATCGCAGGTCTGGGCAAAGATTAGGCGCCTCTATGGCTATTGGACCCCTGTCAGCGTCCCTGCACTGTCACTGAATGGGGCAATTTGTACTGACTCCGACATAATTGCCAACCGCTTAGCAGACCAATTTGCTCTCAGTTCCACATCTGTGAATTACCCTCTGGCTTTCCGCTCCATTAAAGAGCGGTTGGAACGTTGGAGCCTTTCATTTCACACGCGCCATCCTGAATCCTACAATGTCCCATTCACTGAGTGGGAATTCCACAGTGCCCTAGCCACTTGCCCTGATACCGCTCCCAGGCCAGATCGCATCCTCTGTCAGATGCTGAAACACCTCTCAGTGGACTGCCAGCGACACCTCCTCGACCTTTACAACCGAATCTGGGTCGAGGGTGAGTTTTTATCGCAATGGCGGGAAAGTATTGTAATCCCCGTTTTGAAACCTGGCAAGAACCCATTGGAGGTTGACAGCTACCGCCCCATTACGACATGGCGCCATCACATCCTCTCTACGCTTCATGGTTGGGGTCTTCGGGGTCCACTGCCGATTTTCATCCGAAATTTTCCGTCGCATCGAACCTTCCGCATGCAAGTCGCGGCCTCCCATAGTTCCTCCCGAGTTAAGGAGAACAGGTGCCACAGGGCTCTGTTTTAAGTGTCTGACTGTTTTTAATTGCAATTAACGGGCTCGCTGTGGTGGTGGGAACGTCTATCTCAGCTTCCTTGTATGCTGACGACTTCTGCCTCTACTATAGGTCCATTGGCATTGCAGCTGCTTAACGTCAGCTGCAGGGCACTATCCGTAAGATGCAGTCTTGAGCTGTCGCCCATGGCTTCCAATTTTCGGCTGCCAAGACCTGCGTTATGCATTTCTGCCGGCCCGAACAGTTCACTCTGTGCCACGGCTTTATCTTACCGGCGAACTTTTTTCTGTGGTGGAGACACATCGGTTTTTGGGTGTGGTTTTTGATGCCCTGTTGACTTGGCTCCCACATATTCGGCAACTTAAGCAGATGTGTTGGTGGCATCTTAATGCTCTGCGATGCTTGATCCACACCAGCTGGGGTGCAGACCGATCTACCCTCTTACGGCTCTACCAGGCGTTAATCCAGTCTGGGTTATGGGAGCCTGGCTTATGGTTCAGCATCCCCATCTGCGTTGCAGGTGCTGGACCCAGTCCTTCACAGCAGAATCCGATTTGCCACTGGTGCTTTCCGGATCAGCCCTGTGGACAGCATACTTGTGAAGGCAGGTGTCCCTCCACTGTTGTTACGCCGCCAACGTTTACTGGCTTCTTATGCTACGCATGTTTGTAGTTTGCCTGGGCATCCTAATTATCGTTTCCTTTTCCCGCAGTCAGTCGTCCGTCTCCCAGAACGTCGGCCCCGGTCGGGTTGTACGATCGCAGTGCGCATCCGAGAGCTTCTCTACAGGCTTGGAGTTTTTGCTATTCCGCCTCCTTTCCGGGCCCCTCTGCGTACACCCCAGTGGTGTGTGCTTCGCCCTTGCCTTCGGCTCGGATTGGCACAGGGCCCGAAGAACTCAGTCCCTCCGGAGGCCTTTCGCTACCGCTTTCTATCCATCCTTGCCATGTATCAGGGCTCTGGCGTTGTTTATACTGACAGTTCGATGGTTGCTGGTCATGTCGGTTATGCTCTGACTCTAGGGGACCACTACGAACAACACTGCCGGCTGGCTGCAGCGTTTTCACTGCTGAGATGGTCGTCATCTTTCGTGCCCTAGAGTATATCTGCTCCTGCTCAGGTGAGTCCTTTGTTATCTGTAGCGACTCCCTGAGCAGTTTACGAGCTATCGCCCAGTATTTCCCTCGCAATCGTGTGGTGATGGCTGTCCAGGAGTCCCTCCATGCTCTTGCCCATTGCGGCCGCTCTGTGGTCTTTGTGTGGACCCAAGGCCATGTTGAGATACCCGGCAATGAAAATGTTGACCGCCTGGCGAAAAAGGCCACCAGTAAACCGTCTCTGGACGTTGGCCTCCCGGAGACTGACCTGCAAGCCTTCTTACGCCGCAAAGTTTTCGCGCTATGGGACGCTGAATGGCGCAATCTGACTACACCCAATAAACTCCATGCTATCAAGGAGACGACGACTGCGTGGAGGTCATCCATGTGAGCCAATCGCAGAGACTCAGTTGTCCTTTGTCGGCTCTGCATTGGCCACAGCCGGCTGACACAGAGTTATTTACTGCGCCGGGAGGACCCTCCTCTGTGTCGCTGCGGGGCGGCTTTGACAGTGGCCCACATTTTGTTGGCCTGTCCCCTTTTAGCTGTGATCAGGCAGGCATTTGCGCTGCCTGATGCACTCCCTGCCCTTTTAACAGATGAGACTGCCATGACAGGCTTCGTTTTGCGTTTTATTCGGGCAGGGGGTTTTTATCATTTACTGTGAGTGTTTGTCATGTTTTTTTCTGTTGATTGTGGCTTTTGGCCTACGATTTTGAACTGATTTTTAATGTGTTTCTAGGGGGTAGGCTTTTTCTTTTTTTTCTCTATGGTCGGCCAACCACCGTCACACACTGTCTGATTTTACTTCGTTTTGTCTGGTCTGTGTCTAAATTTCTCGTGTCCTGTGTCGTCTGTCGTCTTTTCCATTGTTCGTTTTTTTTCTTTGTGTGTGTTTCAAAGTTTGGAACAAGGGACCCATGACCATAGCAGTCTGGTCCCTTTAATCCACAAAACCAACCAATCCTAGTAAAGGTTCTACGCACAGTCCCTTTGAAGCGTTACTCGCCTGGACAGAAGTCAGCATAGTGGCTGTTGTATTTAATCCCGATGCAATTACTGTGTCTCATCGTCAATGGGAATGTACAGTGGTTACAGTAAACCTTTAGTGGTGCACTGAAAACTAGTGCTAAACACACATCAAAGGTTCCAAGCAGAGACCGTTTGAAGCATTACTCCCCTGGACAGAAGTCGGAATGGTCTTGTTGTGTTCAATCCCGATGCAATTTCTGTGTTTCATAGTAAATGTGAAAATCCAAGTGTTACAGTAACCTGTAGTGGTGGGTGGGAAACAACTAATGCACTCCAAAGAAAGGTTCAAATCACAGACCGTTTATAGCGTTACTCCACTGGCAGTAGTAGTCATGATGACTGTTGTATTCAATCCCCTACAATTTTTGTGTTCATCGTCAATGTGAAGCTACAAGGGTTACAGTAAACCTGCAAAGGTGCATTGGATACTTCTACTGGACTCCCAGGGAAGATTCAGACCGTTTGAAGCGTTTCTCCCCTGGTCAGAAATCGGCATGGTGCCCGTTGTAAATCAATATGGATGCAATTCCTGTGTTTCATCGTCTATGTGAATGTCCACGGGTTACAGTAAACCTGCATTGGTGTATCGGAAACTACTACTGGATTCCCAGGAATGGTTCCAATCACTCACCGATTGAAGCGTTACCCGCCTGGACAGAAGTGGGCATTGTGGCTGTTGTATTCAATTCCGATGCAATTCCTATGTTTCATCGTCAATGTCAAGGTTCAAAGGTTCGAAGCGTTTCTCCCCTGGTATACCTGCAGTGCAGCGGAAACTAATACTACTCTCCCAATAAAGGTTCCAAGCATAGGCAGTTTGTCGCGTTACTCGTCTGCACATTCGTCGGAATGGTGAGTGTTGTATTCAATCCCGATGCAATTTCTGTGTTTCGTCGTAAATGGCAAGGTCCAAGGGTTACATTAAACCTGCACTGTCGCATCCGAAACTCTTACTGCACTCCGAGAAAATTTTCGAAGCACAGTCCCTTTGAAGCGTTACTCCCCTGGCCAGAAGTCGGCATTGTGCCGGTTGTATTCAGTCCCGATGCAATTAGTGTGTCTCATCGTCAATGTGAAGATCCAAGGGTTACAATAAATAAGCAGTGGTGTATCGGAAACTACTACTGGACTCCCAGGAAAACTTCTATACACAGTCTGTTTGAGCGTTACTCCCCTGGACAGAAGTAGTCATGGTGTCTGTTGTATTCAGTCGCCTACAATTTTTGTGTTTCATCGTCAATGTGGCTACAAGGGTTACAGTAAACCTGCAAAGGTACATCGAATACTTCTACTGGACTCCGAGGGAAGGTTCAAAGCACAGACCGTTTGAAGCGTTTCTCCCCTGGTCAGAAATCGGCATGGTGCCTGTTGTATTCAATCGTGGTGCAATTTCTGTGTTTCATCATCAATGTGAAGGGCCAATGGTTACACAAAACTTGGAGTGGTGCATCGGAAACTACTACTGGACGCCCAGGAAAGGGTTCAAACAGAGACCGTTTGAATCGTTACTCGCCTGAACAGAAGTGGGTATTGTGGCTTTTGATTTTAATACCAATGCTACTTCTGTGTTTCATTGTCAATGGGAAGGTCCAAGTGTTACATTAAACCTGCAGTGGTACATCCGAAACTACTACTGGACTCCTAGTAAATGTTCGAAGCACAGTCCCTTTGAAACGTTACTCCCCTGGATAGAAGTCGGGTCCAAGTGTTAGAGTAAACCTGCAGTGGGTAATCGGAAACTACTACAGACTCCCAAGTAAGGTTCCAAGAACAGACTGTTTGCAGCATTACTCGCCTCGACAGAAGTCAGCATAGTGCCTGTTGTATTCAATCCCGATGTAATTTCTGTGTTTCATCGTCAATGTGAAATTCGAAGGGTCACAGTATCCTGCAGTGGTGCATCGGAAACAACTAATGCACTCCAAACAAAGGTTTTATCAAGACCGTTTATAGCAGGGATTCCCAAACTGGGGTCGCGCCCCCCTGGGGGGGCGTGATAATGTTGCAAGGGGGACGCGGGTGGAGTTAGCGGTATAAACCTAATATTTCTTTTTAATATCGATATTTTAATAAAAATGAATGTGCAGGTATTAATGATAGATTATGGTGTTAAATGCAATCGTTTGGCGTTCCACTTCCCGCAATCCTGTCTCAATAACCTATCCTAGAACATACAGCTTTTGAAGATCACGTTTAGAATGTCACGTTTAGAATGTCACACGCAGAAACTCTCAAAATTACGAAGACGATATGCGTTAATTCTAATATATCAGATTTGTAAACAACTTACTTCTGACAACTGGAAAACAGAAAAGTCAGGTATTAACTATTCCGTACATTTGTACACATGAACTGAACGTAATCATGTTATAACTTTTAGCCGTAGTAGGCTATGTTCATCAGAGTAATAATCACTTATACTGCGTAACTGCAAAAATGCCGTTTTATTACCCTGTCAACCCGCGGATCCCCATGTGATGCGATTACCGTGACTTTAATAGACTGTATACGCTTCAAATGAACTGGCGCGTTCGTAATTTGGACTCCAGGGTCATGCTCTTTGTCACCAGAAAAATGTGCACAACGTGAATGCGAAACTAGTACAAGGGTTTGCTCTGAGCAGAGTACTTCACGTCGTTCTGGAAACATTGCCGTGACTGCTAACAATGAACCATAACCCAGCTAGGTAGAGAATGAAGTCGATTAGTGAGGCTATTTCTTTTTTTCGAACGGGCAGTGCTACAGCTCTTTCATTCGGATTACTTATTTGACAAAACAGTTATTTTTCTTCTGCCTTTTTGAAATACGGCATAATTTCGTTTGAAATTAGTGTACGTTCTTTGCTGCGACAAATGGCTTCTTTTGGTACGAGTACAGAGATAACTGGCACTGTGCACAGTTTCCAGCGATGTGTGAGGTGTGTCCATGAAATTTCTCCCAGCAAGAGCCCTGCTCGGCCACCAGGTCGCAGACAGACAGACAGTGCGCTGACTACCTGCGCTGCGGCGGGGCTTCCCCGTTCTTCGCCCCACTCCTCACAGGCAGTCATCTGAGGTGCCGACAGACGACAGGCAGTAGCTTTCCTTTATTTCAGTTGGTTGCTTGCAGTTGTTGACACATCTGATGTATTGGATTTTGCTGAAATCGCGTTGTATCTTTCACAGTTGTGCCTCAGTAAAATCAGTGTTAGTGCGAAATTATACTGTGAACTTCTTGTTTTCCTTTTACTTCACCATGAGTGTCGTGAAAAAACGTAAATATAATGATGATTATATCAAATACGGTTTTGCTTCTATACAAAATGTGTTATTTGCTATGAGGTATTGAGCAATGATTCCATGAGACCTTTTCGTCTGGAATGCCATTTGTGGGAAAAGCATGGTGCATTGAATGAGAAGCCGAAGGAATTTTTTGCTGCAAAATGTGATAATTTGAAACGAATGAAGTTGGACACTGCTGGATCCTTCGCTCAGACATCATAAAAGGTAGTGGAAGCCTCGTACGAGTTATCGCTACTTATTTCAAGGACCAAGAGAAGTCATATTATCGGAGGGACACTAGTCAAACCCCGTTTGTTGAAAGCTGCTGATATTGTTCTTGGGTCAGAAAGCAAACAAAAACTTTCACAAATACCGCTTTCTGACAATACTGTGAAACGTCGGATTGATGATATGGCCGAAGACGTACAAAATCAATTAGTTACGGCCGTCAAACAATCGCAGTTTTTCGCAATACAGTTAGACGAGACTACCGATGTTGCGAATTGTTGCCAACTACTAGCTTTCGTTCGCTATATAGAAAATGAAGCAATTAAAGAAGAGTTGCTGTTTTCTACACAGTTAAAGACAACTTCAAAAGCAATTCATGTAATGGCAGCCGCCTCTGAATTCTTTTGTAAAAATGAGTTATCACGGCAGAGACTGACAGGCGTGTGCACAGACGGCGCCCCATCAGTGCTTGGATGTCGCTCAGGATTCGTGCAGATGGTCAGAGAAAAAAAACCCTAGTGTTACTGCTATCCACTGTTTAATACACCGTCAAGCATTGGCAGCTAAGACACTTCCAAAGGAACTCAATGATGTCTTGAAATTGTGCATCAAAATCGTTAATCATATTAAAAAGTGTGCGTTAAATTCCAGGTTATTTACGACTCTTTGTGAAGACTTGGGACCGGAGTATAAAACACTATTATTTCATACAGAAGTACGCTGGCTCTCAAAAGGAAGTATGTTAGAAAGATTACTTGAACTTCGAGACGAAGTGATGCAGTTTTTGGAAAATAACAAACAAACTGGATTGTATGTGGAATTTAGAAAGCCCAGTGTTCATGTTGCATTGGCTTATCTGTCAGATATTTTCGAGTCTTTAAACACATTGAATTTGAAATTACAAGGTGGAGAGTCAAACATAATTTTTCATTGGGATACCATCAAAGCGTTTACTGATAAGTTGCAACTATGGAAACGTAAAATTTTAGCCTGCAATTATTCCTGCTTTCCCAGATTGTTTGGAATCCTGGAAGAAGCCCGATTTCAAAACGATTTTAACGATACTGATACTAAGAGTAAAATATCGAACCATTTGCAGCACCTCATTGATGAATTCGAACGATACTTCCCTAACAGTTGTGATGATAAAATTTATTATAGGTTAGCGACGGATCCATTTCACGTTGACGTGGATGTGTTGCCAGACAGACTACAAGAGGAAATCTTAGAAATTAAAAATGATTCTGCAGCGAAGTATGACTTTGAGAAGATGGATAAGCCTTTATTTTGGGTGAAATATCTCACGGTGTATCCCAGCACAGCAGAACAAGCACTGAAACTGTATTTACCATTTTAAAGCACTTATTTGTGCGAAAGAGCATTTTCAGCGGTAGTGGCGATAAAAAATAAGCTTAGAAGCAAACTCAGTATTGCCAATGATTTACGTTGCGCAGTTTCTACTATTCAGCCAAGAATTCAAAATCTTGTAAAAAATATGCAAGCTCATCCTTCACATTGATTTATTTTTTTCTTGCCATATGTGTGTGGAAATAATATTCTTACAATAAATACGTCACATTATGAGAGAACTTGTTATTTTCCTCCCATTCTTACATGTAGGTAATACTGTAAAATTATAAAAAACTACTTAGAAGAAACAATATAAAATAAACATAGTGAATCTGATTTAAATATAAATATTGCGTATGATCCTTATGGATTCTGATGTTACGTGTGGTATGTTATTTCAACTAATAATAGTATTTCTTCTGGATGAAGACACAGCGAAAGTTTATCCTAGATATGGCAAGCGAAGAGTAGCCCTAAAATCGTATACTGGTGAATAAATGGTGTGCAGCAAGGGAATGTAATCAAGGTAAGGAAGTTGTTTTATTCATATTTTTTAAAGTTCTGTGTAGTCTGCAAAATTATTTCGTAAAACTTATTTTTTATTTTTTGTCTGGTTCTGGGAACTGGGCCTTTGTCGCCGTTCGGTAACTGTCGTCGTTGACATAAATGCCAACCTAGGCGCAATGACAATGGGGAGCGCTATAGGCGTACAAATCAGTGATATTCGTTAACACCGTGACTGAGCGACTATTTTTGATAATGAGTGAAAGTAATAAGCTACACTCAAAATAATGGCCCGCATCCAGTAATCTGCAAGGATCGCAAATATTTTTCGTTGTTTACCAAGGACTTTCTTTACTTTAGGAGTGGCTTATAATCACTAGACTAGACTGATGACGTAATAACTGCGACTCGATACATTAACAGCCCACCATGTTACATGACGTCACCATCACAAATTTTACAATAGTTTCTTGATAATTAATAAAAATCTCTATATTTTTTTAGGGGGGGGGGGGGGGCACGGACGTTTTCTTCTCGGCAGAAGGGGAGCGTGACAAACAAAAGTTTGAGAACCTCTGGTTTATAGTGTTACTCCCCTGGACAGAAGTTGACATGGTGCCTGTTGTATTTAATCCCCTTCTAATTTCTGTGTTTTATCGTCAATGTGAAGCTCCAAGATTTACAGTAAGTCTGCAGTGTGCATCGGAAACTAGTACTGAACTCACAGGAAAGGTTCCAATCACAGAGCGTATGAAGCGTTACTCGCCTGGACAGAAGTTAGCATAGTGGCTGTTGTATTTAATCCCGATGCAATTTCTGTGTTTCATCGTCAACGTGAATGTCCAAGGGTTGCATTAAACCTGCAGTGGTTATCGGAAACTATTACTGGACTCCTAGTAAAGGTTCTAAGCACAGTCTGTTTGATTCGTCACTCCCCTGGTCAGAAGTCAGCATAGTGGCTGTTGAATTCAATCCCGATGGAATTTCTGTAGTTCGTCGTCAATTTGAAGGCTCAATGGTTACAGTAAACCTGCAGTTTGACATCGGAAACTACTACAGGACTTCCAGGAAAGATTCCAAGCTCAGACCGTTTTAAGCGTTACTCGCCTGGGCAGAAGTCGCCATGGTACCTCTTGTATTCAATCACGATGCCATTTCTGTGTTTCATCGCCAACGTGAATGTCCAAGTGTTACAGAGAACGTGCAGTGGTACATCGGAAGCTACTACTTGAATCCCAGGAAAGTTTCCAAGCACAGACCGTTTGAAGCGTTACTAGCCTGAACAGGTGATGGTGTGGTGCCTGTTGTATTCATTCCCTATGCAATTTCTGTGTTTCATCGTCAATTTGAAGGTCTTAGAGTTACAGTAAAAATGCAGTGGTGCATCCGAAACTACTACTGGAGTCCCAGGATTGGTTCCAATCACAGACTGTTGGAAGCGTTACTCGACTGGACAGAAGTCACCATAGTGCCTGTTTTATTCAATCTTGATGCAATTTCTGTGTTTCATTAGCAATGTGAATGTGTAAGGGTTACAGTAAACCTGCAGTGGTGCATCGGAAACTACTACTGGACTCTCAGGTTCGAAGCACTGACCGTTTGAAGTCAGTCGCTTCGAAAACCAGAATACGGCTATGGTATCTTGAATGATACTTCGAAATTCCTTCATGAGATGGTAGTCATTGCATGCTAATCGGTGGTGATAGGATGAAAAAAGGGATCACAAAGCAAGTGGCGTGGCTAAAGGCGGTGTCATTCTAATGACACCACACTTATCTGGCTGTTTCAGCGTGCCACTTCAGTCACACTGTTTGAAATGGCTAAATGGCAGGGGTGTAGCTTGCGCCATATCAGCCATATCAGTGAAATGGGACTCCCGGGGTACAGATGCCCCAACAAATGTATTAGCAAGAATGTTTCCCATACTCTCACCCAAGGTGAACACTTAAATTTTGGATTGCACCGTGAACGCTTAATTTATCATTCGTCCTAATGTTGGCAACACTGAATGTCTCTGATTTCCTGTGGCGCTTTTCGGCGGACAACAATGTATAGGGTCTTTCTCATTTTAAGTTGAATGTTAACAATCTATAAGCGTTTATTTTAATCTGTGTACGCGATTGATGACGTTCAAACGTTGTATTTGTTTGTTAATAAGTTTAATTGTGAAAGAAATGTGTGAAAGAAAGAGAGATTACCCCTGTGGAGCTATGGAAAGAAGAAATAAACGGAAGGATTAAGTTATAAAGAAACTGCCCAAATTTCTTCAGTTTTTCAGCGATCAGATTCTGCGAATGATTTACTTTGCAATGGCAAGTTCAAAAATCTTATCTACCTCCATGGAAATAATACATCATTATCATAATTTAGGTCACATTATGTAGCATTCTATGTTGAGTAATGCAGGACTCATAAGTATCATTTCACATTGTAATGTAGAGTAAACATAATTTTATTTGCATTATGGCAAGAAACAATAGGATTAGATTAAGGATGTGCATGCAATGAATGTCGCTCGAGGGCAGCCCCATTTGAAAAGTTACATGTAGGTTTATCATCTAGTCGAACAAAATGCGCTAGGTAATTACATGTGAGCAACACGTTCCTAGATTTTTACACATGCAGTACACACCTTTCTAAGAAAACACATTCCATAATTTTATACACCCAAGTTATCCCACGTTAGTTGTATGTACATGGATGATTAATTTTATGTGCTTTGTACAGAGTGTATTAATTACATAAATTTTTCATCATACACCATTAACAGCTTGGTGAAGCATTAAATTTCTTTGTAACAGTGTGCTTATATTAGGAAGAGATCTCTTCTAACCAACACAAATGATAAGCAAAAGGTGATGAAAAATATAACCAGTCAATATACACACATCAAAAAAAAGTTTTATTTCACCTCGATTCCAATAGTGTGGAACCTGTACAGGAAATTGGAATTAAGATCAACATAAACATCATTCTGCCCGTTTTATTGCTCATGAAAACCACACATTGCATGTTGTACCAACATACAGTGAGACCTTCAGATGTGGTGGTCCACATTGCTGTCTGCACTAGTAGCTATAATACCCAGTAGCAAGTTAGAGATGGACAAAGTCGTTCATCCTTGGGAACTAGTTCACTGGTGATTGTTCTTTTTTGGGAACCGTTCATTTTTAGTCGTTCACCGTTCATTTGTGCATGGTATATGGTTCTTATGAAAAACTGAAAACTAGTAGTGTAGGTGACTAAAGGGTGGAGTGCACCAAGAGGGAGCACTTGCCTCCCCCCTGGAGTAAAGAGTTTTTATTCATTACAGAATTCTCACACACTTGTAGAAGTAATTTCCGTTATTCTGCAGAACCTCTCATTTAGCCAACTGTAGCGGGAAATAATATAGGGTGGCACACGGAAAACCGATCTCGAGTACAATTACACATGATTTGTTGCCCGTTACGAGCAAATACAACAAATGGATAAACATGTAATAATTAGGCAGTGAAGAAATAACAAATAAACTAATGCAAGCAACAACTCCGAAACAATAGATAACGATTGTTGGGGCACAATGGGCAGTGTAGTACTCGGGGCCGACTTTTCGTGTGTCAGCGTCTACCATTGAAATAATATTGTAGAAGTTATCATATTCCCTTTACGAAATATGACAGCAGACACTCGATTATGGAACGCAGGCTTCATTCGGTTGTAAGTCGGCTTGATTTCCATAGCAATGAACATGCCGTTTTACTTTGGATCAAAGAGAGACGGAAAATAGCCCCTCGTCTGTGCCATACCGACTGCCTTCTTCGAAATGTTGTGGAGTTGCGTATGAGGCGTTTCACCACTGTTGTGGAACCGAATTCTCCGTCACAGTTTTCTTAACGTAATCAGCAACAGCTGAAGGTAGCGCGTCCTATAGCAATGTTTTGTTTAACGGAATGCCGTGTGCATTCCGCTATGCCTTAAAAAAATTTTTTTTGCTTTATCACTTTAGAGTCAGAGGTTCTTTATGACTGGTTCATTTTTGTTTATAACCAATAGTATTCTCATTTCTGAGTAATGCTTTCAATATCAGTTTGACGTTACTAGTACTTGATAAAAATATGTTTTCTAAATATTTTGCTGTTTTATTTCCTAACTTACTGGTCATTTTCTTGAATACATGTTAAATGCTATCGTAAAATGATATACTTTTAGTTTGTCACCTTTATAAATGTGTCATTTCCAGAATTATATTAATACCATAGAATGTTTTACTTCAAAGAAGATAATCGTGAATCATGCCTGTCTTATAAGTATCAAAGTAGTCTACCCATAATAAATACGAATATTGAGTCGATATCCATCATTTTGTGGAGAGTTCTGGTGGCATGACACATCTCAAAAGTGACCAATTAATTTACATCAAAAATGGCTATTTTAGAGCCTTGCCCCCCTCCTTGGAAAAATTTTTGTGGACACTCACGACTAGTAGTATTGTACCCTACAAACACTATGTTTTACAGTGTTGGATAAAAATTGTAGGAAAAGTTTTCTAAAATTACAATTCATAAATTTTCTTTCATAACACAGACTCATATCCAACAAAATATTACAGGGACTACAAAAATTGTAGTATTTGAGTAAATAATATACATTTTATAAACTCAAGTGGGATCAGACATTTTCGAAACATGTGCTATTAAAAAAATTGGTGACTTGAGCGAATATAAAGGAGAT
The DNA here is from genome assembly GCF_023864275.1 of Schistocerca cancellata. Taxonomy (NCBI): domain Eukaryota; kingdom Metazoa; phylum Arthropoda; class Insecta; order Orthoptera; family Acrididae; genus Schistocerca; species Schistocerca cancellata. The sequence continues at coordinate 607,830,596 of NC_064632.1, read as the reverse complement.
TAAAATGAACTTAAATCAGTCAGACTGCCCTGTAATTCCTCCAAAGGATTACCAACCGAATTTGATATATGAAAATGGTACAGGGACCATTTAGATAAACTCATTTCACTTCATTGTAAAACTTTATTTAACAACTTGTAGAACACATATGTAGAAATTTAAACATTGCTGTTGATAAATACACTCCTGGAAATGGAAAAAAGAACACATTGACACCGGTGTGTCAGACCCACCATACTTGCTCCGGACACTGCGAGAGGGCTGTACAAGCAATGATCACACGCACGGCACAGCGGACACACCAGGAACCGCGGTGTTGGCCGTCAAATGGCGCTAGCTGCGCAGCATTTGTGCACCGCCGCCGTCAGTGTCAGCCAGTTTGCCGTGGCATACGGAGCTCCATCGCAGTCTTTAACACTGGTAGCATGCCGCGACAGCGTGGACGTGAACCGTATGTGCAGTTGACGGACTTTGAGCAAGGGCGTATAGTGGGCATGAGGGAGGCCGGGTGGACGTACCGCCGAATTGCTCAACACGTGGGGCGTGAGGTCTCCACAGTACATCGATGTTGTCGCCAGTGGTCGGCGGAAGGTGCACGTGCCCGTCGACCTGGGACCGGACCGCAGCGACGCACGGATGCACGCCAAGACCGTAGGATCCTACGCAGTGCCGTAAGGGACCGCACAGCCACTTCCCGGCAAATTAGGGACACTGTTGCTCCTGGGGTATCGGCGAGGACCATTCGCAACCGTCTCCATGAAGCTGGGCTACGGTCCTGCACACCGTTAGGCCGTCTTCCGCTAATGCCCCAACATCGTGCAGCCCGCCTCCAGTGGTGTCGCGACTGGCGTGAATGGAGGGACGAATGGAGACGTGTCGTCTTCAGCGATGAGAGTCGCTTCTGCCTTGGTGCCAATGATGGTCGTATGCGTGTTTGGCGCCGTGCAGGTGAGCGCCACAATCAGGACTGCATACGACCGAGGCACACAGGGCCAACACCCGGCATCATGGTGTGGGGAGCGATCTCCTACACTGGCCGTACACCACTGGTGATCGTCGAGGGGACACTGAATAGTGCACGGTACATCCAAACCGTCATCGAACCCATCGTTCTACCATTCCTAGACCGGCAAGGGAACTTGCTGTTCCAACAGGACAATGCACGTCCGCATGTATCCCGTGCCACCCAACGTGCTCTAGAAGGTGTAAGTCAACTACCCTGGCCAGCAAGATCTCCGGATCTGTCCCCCATTGAGCATGTTTGGGACTGGATGAAGCGTCGTCTCACGCGGTCTGCACGTCCAGCACGAACGCTGGTCCAACTGAGGCGCCAGGTGGAAATGGCATGGCAAGCCGTTCCACAGGACTACATCCAGCATCTCTACGATCGTCTCCATGGGAGAATAGCAGCCTGCATTGCTGCGAAAGGTGGATATACACTGTACTAGTGCCGACATTGTGCATGCTCTGTTGCCTGTGTCTATGTGCCTGTGGTTCTGTCAGTGTGATCATGTGATGTATCTGACCCCAGGAATGTGTCAATAAAGTTTCCCCTTCCTGGGACAATGAATTCACGGTGTTCTTATTTCAATTTCCAGGAGTGTATAATTTCTGAAATTTTTGATGGCTCCAATCGACTTCTTTTTTCAGTCAGTGTTTGTCCTGTTTTCGAAAATATCCTCTCTGAGGGTACAGAGGTTCCTGGTATGCACAGCCTATATAGGGCCAATGAATATAAATGTGGATAAAGATGTTTCCTTTATTCCCACCACAACAGAGGATCACCATCCCTCGGGAGCAACATCTCACAAATGTATTTGTCCATTTCAGTTACAGCCATTCGTTGTCATTGGCTTTCCACAAACTAAAATTTGTTAATGTTGGAGAAGGTGATAATGGTGGAAGTCTCTTGAAGAGGAAGCTACTGAAGTGGGTTCATTAGCTATTTCTTGTGCTAATAGTTGATTAGTTGATGAACTTCACTCACGATTCTAACGTATGCCCGCATATACTTCGTGCTTCCTGTTATGAACCTATTTTTTTTCTTTTTAAATCGTGGATCAACTAACGCCGCTTGGCCAACAACATACGACGTATTAACAAGCCGCTTTTCGGCAGCCTTTATCATCCACTCAGACGTTGAAACTATTACGGGGGGCAACCCTTCCTGGTTTTTAAACGTAGACATGAAGTTTAAAAGCGCCCAAATTAAAACCTCCGTTCTGGGCAACAACACAGTTTGTTCAACGCTCACCTCTTTAGCTGCTCATAAAAGATTTGAAGTAACTTAATTGAATGTTCTATGATATCCCACTCCTCTGGCGTCACTATATGCTCATCGTTTCCGAGAACAGCTAAAGTGGAAATTATGGGCAATTTGTTTCCAAAAACACGTACTAGCATGACGAAAGCGAGTTCCATCGCGTTGTAACTTCTTTTTTTAGTTTTAGTATCGGAAGATTCTTTTGCACTGGCGTTTCCTTTAGGTTATTAATTGCAAATGAACTTTTTTTGAAAAATTGAACGATACATTTAATTTTTTCGATTTTTTGGTTTTATACCGATTTGACAATTAAATTTATAGTGTGGGCGTAAAGGGGATGTGAGCCCATTTACCAATTTTGACCGCAGCAACCATGTTAGGTGCATTGTCGGTCACAACTGCCACTATTTTGTTACTTATTCCCCAGTTGGTCGCTTCGCTTTGTAGAAAATTACCTATGTTTTCAGCAGTGTGTCGAGGCGAAAATTCCAGGCAACCCAATACATTCGTATGAAGTCTCGTGTTATCGTCCATATAGTGTGCAGTAACCGCAATAAAACTTTGATTGTTCGAGAAATTCCACCTGTCAGTCGTCAGAGCGACTGCTGTCATCGAATTCAGTATTCCTCGTAAATTATCCCGCAGTTGACTGATTAGGTGTGACAGCAAGCTGGCCGAAAGGGTTTTCCCACTTGGAAGCTGGTAATTGGGGCAGAGCAGGGAAACAAACTTCCTAAATTCTTTGTCTTCCACAATGCTGAAGGGATGGTATTCCTTAAAAATCATTTTAAGCAACTGTAAATCGATTTCTTTGCTTTTATAAATTGGGCGGACTGCTGATCAGATTGTTCGACGATAGCGAATCAACATCGCTGACAGATTTGCTTACAGAGGCTGAGGAGCTAGAGGCTGGGGTGAATCGCTGGCATGATGCAGTTGACGTTTTGGCACTTGTTTCTGCATGTGTTGACGATGGAGACCTAGATCGAAAATCCGTCCTCTCCAGTGGCACTGTGGGGTGTTTCTATATAAGACGCCTTTTTAAATTAGCCATGGAGCCTCCAGCAATACTGATGATGGCTTTGCAGTATTTGATTTCTCCTCTATCCACCTCTATTTTCTTGTAGTGATACCACAATAAAGATGTTGAAAATCTTGGGATCTGTAATATTATTACAATTTCATTACTAATTCGCCTTAAAAAAATACCTTGAAAAGTTTTAAATAGAGTCTCTGTATGCATTGTACAAATCATTACAAATAAATATTGATACGCAAAATTACACATGATTAAAATAGTCGGAAATTGAGTAGCAGGGAATGGTATTGATAAAGTAAATGATAAAAGATTCGAAGTATAATTATGGTTGCTCTTATGACAATTTTAAAATTATGTCTTCTCTTCTTGGGCTACCACCCCTCCCTCTCCTTTCCCAGACTGGGCTCCATTCCATGTAGAAATGAGCTGTGAAATTTGAGCTCAATGAGATAAGGCCCCTTGACCATAAAATTTGAAAACCTTGAAAAAATATTAAGTCCACCCAAGTATTACTTCTGCAAGACCGCATGATAAATTCATTAATTGTCTAATGTTGACAGATTGTTTACTTAGACTTTCTTAGCTGAATGCGTTTTTCGCATCGCAATGTTGGTGTGACGGGCCAGTGACTACAAGCAGACAAAGATGTTACTCGGTGGCCACATGGTCAGGCCAGCAGGCTCAACACAAACGGAAGAACGGGTTTACGGAACTAAAACCAATTTACGACCCAGCACGGCCACCTCAGAATACAGTCGCCTTTCCTTTTCGAGGGAAGATCGTAGCAAGTGCAACGTCTTTGTTTTCTGTTGGTTTACTTATAATAATTCACATTTGCAAGGGAATTACTCGAATTAAATATCTGGCCAGTAATGAGCCGTCTATCAAACCAACATTAAGTTTCCTTTTGCAGTTTGCTGGTGTCTACATCACATTGTCTGCGCATCAAACTGCCATACTAACTGTGCGGGAACTGAAGACTTATTGATATAAATCATAACTTCCGACACAGGATCTGAGAAACGTCATACTAAAATCACAAGATTTGTATCAGCAACAGCGGCACCTACATAAGGATGCTGGAATATCGTCGTAACTTTATAAGTGAAAAGAAAGATGGGGGGAGGGCTTCATGAATGGAATCAGTCATCAGTTATTTGACAAAGAGAACTCTGAGCGAGCAAGGGCTGTCAGGCAGCCATTAACAGACGAGAGTGAAACGAATACGAAATTTTACAATTACGTTTTACTGTACTTGATATAAACTTTACACAAATGTATATGAAAAGCGACATATATTACTAGTTCGGTGCTGATAATTGTGTGTAATGTAATACGGAAAACTTTTCAAAGTCGCTTCTCTACGTTTTTCTTTAATAAGTGGAAAACCATAGCCTCTAGCGAAAACGTATCCCGATGTAATATTTAACTACATTAAATTTCCTACAACAAAAAGGTCGTATTCATTTTGTCTAGCATTAATAGTTTGTGTGTAGAGAGCTGGAGAAGAGAACATGAAAATCTCACGCGATGCGTATGGGCTATAGCTCATATAGTCTTGTACACTTGCTGGTGGCTGTTTCCCAACTTAATGGGCCACAAGTGCCTTGTATAAAATTATTCATCTCGACTTCCTCTACACAGCTATGCTACGTTGTAAACAATAATCGTTTACACCCTTTATATACTTCACGCTGTCTCTGAGTTCCTAGGCGAAGTATAGACTTTATGGAAGAATAAATAGTTTCAAAATAAAATGTGGTTTTCTCATCATACTTCCCTCACACGCTTAGTGAAAATTAGGTTTTTGTGTTGCATTATTAAAGTTAATGCAGCAATAATAATAATTAAGTTCGCAGTAATAAAGTTTTTGGTTTGAAAGCCCCTTCTGAACATGTTTTTGAGATAATAAATAAATACGATTTTATGGCAATCTATGTCTTTTCAAATTGAGAGGCACCCCTTTTCCTACTGAGCCAAAATAACGCACAACCCACACTTTTTTTTTTTTCAAAGAAACCAAACTAGCAGGTAATACAAATTGAAAACAACCAAACTTAAAAATAATTAGAGCCTTCCTAGATATAATGTTTTGCATATTAAAGATACACGAAAATCGTTTTATATGAATTTTCTTACACTACAAATTAAGCAAATTATTGAAAGTTAGTTGCTAAGTCAAGTCGATGAAACCAAAAAATATATGAATAACAAAAAAAACTTGCCTTTTTATAAGTATTTCTTCCGCTGCTCATCGATATTATAAAGTGAGCTGATATGCCATTTGTTACCTGAAAAGACGTACCTATTAAATACAACGTAATTTTTGTGTAATTTACATAATTATAAAATACTTTTTGCTTACCGGTGGTGGACGCTGAATAGCCAGAACCACGTGCAAGAACAGTCTGAAACACATGTAAAATGGGCGAGTGCAGTGAACGAAACGAACAACTGTATACTGAACGAACTAGGAGCAGTCGGCAGTGGAACTGAGACAGGTGGTCATGCAAAGAACGATGGGTGCGGCCGAGGGAGACCGAGACTGTGACAAGCACGGGACCGAGGCTGGAACGAGGACTGCCGAAGTGGCCGCCACGACCGAAGTGAACTAGTGAACTATGAACCGATCATACCTCGTTCCCGGCAACTATGAGTAGACAGCCGCTACCGAAGTGAACTATGAAAGACAGGTCCTTGGAATTCGTTTCTCGGTCCTTTCGTTCATCTTGGTGAACCGTTCCTTTGGACCCGTTCGTTCGCGAACTACCCGTCCATATAGCAAGCCCTATTGCACTGACACATGCCTGTATTCGTTGTGGCATACTATCCACAAGTTCATCAAGGCACTCTTGGTCCAGATTCTCCCACTCCTCAATGGCGATTCAGCGTTGAGCCCTCAGAGTGGTTGGCGGATCACGTCGTCCATTAGCAACCGTTTTCAATGTATCCCAGGCATGTTCGTTAGGATTCATGTCTGGAGAACATACTGGCAACTCTACTCGAGCGATGTCGTTATCTTGAAGGAAGTATTCACAAGATGTGCACGATGGGGGCGTAAATTTACGTCCATGAAGACCAATGCTACCAATATGGTTGCACATCGGTCGAAGGATGGCATTCACGTATCGTACAACCGTTATGGCGCTTTCCATGAGCACCACAGGCGTACGTCGGCCCCACACAATGCCACCCCAAAACAGCAGGAAACCTCCACCGTGCTGCACTCGCTGGACGGTGTGACTGAGACGTGCAGCCTGCCCAGTTTTCCTCCAAACATGTCTCCAACAACTGTCTGGTTGAAGCCATATGCGACACTCATTGGTGAAGAGAACGTGATACCAATCCTGAGCGGTCCATTTGGCATGTTGTTGGGTCCATCTGTACCGCACTGCATGGTGCCGTGGTTGCAAAGATGGACCTTAGAGTGGACGGCAGGAAGTAAGTTGTTGATCATGCAGTCTGTTGCACACAGTTTGAGTCGTAACACGACGTCCTGTAGCTGCACGAAACCCATTATTCAACGTGGTGGCGTTGCTGTCAGAGTTCTTCCGAGATATAATCCGTAGGTAATAACCATCCACTGCAGTAGTAGCCCCTGGATGGCCAGAGCGAGGTATATCATCGACAGTTCCTCCCTCTCTGAATCTCCTTCATGTCCGAACAATATCGCTTTGGCTCACTGCGAGAAGCCTAGACACTTCCCTTGATGAGGACCCTTCCTGGCACAAAGTAACAAAGCAGACGCGATAGAAGCGCGGCATTGACCGTCTACAGACAACACGAGCCGTGTACCTCCTTCCTGGTGGAATGACTGGAACTGATCGTCTGTCAGACCCCCTCCATCTAATAGGTGCTGCTCATGCATGGTTGTTTAAATCTTTGGGCGGGTTTAGTGACATCTCTGAATAGTCAGAAGGACTGCGTCTGGTGTACAATATCCACAGTCAATGTCTTTATTCAGGAGTTCTGGGAACGGAGGCGATGAAAAACTTTTTTCAATATGTGTAGATTTTATTAAGTACACATTTAATGAAATAAAATTTAAATCAATATAGTATGGCATTAGTGTTTAACCTAGTTAGCGCGAAATCACTCAGAACGAACTCATGGTTAACGCGAAAAAAATTCGCTGCATGCAGGAATACATTAGTTCCAACAGTAAATTTTTTGGGTTAACACGAGTATCGGTTCAGGCGAATTACATTCTCTTTTTCAGTCCCAAGCGTAATTAAATTTTATTTTAAACTAACTTCCAATGTTACAGTAATATTTTTCCCCGAAATGAATCCAAGTAATGTAACTACAGAGCTAAGTACCCATTGTTGACTCCTTTCTAACGTATTGTAGGTTGGGAGCCGCGATTATTAACGTATATGGTACATAACCAAAAATTATAAAAGTATGTTTTACAGATATTTGCGCTTCGTCACCCGTAATGAAAACAAAAGAAGAGATGATACCTCTAATAGCAAAAAAATAGTTCCTTGGGAGAACTGGCCCAATGGAAAATACATTATTAGTAAGAACAGTAACCGAATTTTTCGATTAAGATCGACGAATTTATGGATTATACGTCAGACGAAAACGTCTGAATCAGCGATGTAAATTCCATGATGGTGCGTTTGATGTGTTGACTTTTCTGATTACATATTCCTCAAGACCATTAATTTTGCCTGCTACAAATATTTGCTTCTAATCTTGATGCGCCTTGTAAAACAACATAGGTCAATATGCATACATAGTATTGGTTACAACGCTCATTTGCCATGAATAGAAAGTATGAAAAAGTAGCTCACCGATGAAAAGAAAGCCACATTTTAGCCGGCCGGAGTGGCCGTGCGGTTCTAGGCGCTACAGTCTGGAGCCGAGCGATCGCTATGGTCGCAGGTTCGAATCATGCCTCGGGCATGGATGTGTGTGACGTCCTTAGGTTAGTTAGGTTTAATTAGTTCTAAGTTCTAGGCGACCGATGACCTCAGAAGTTAAGTCGCATAGTACTCAGAGCCAGCCATTTGAGCCACATTTTATATCGAAAACGAACAGGAACACTACAGTATATGTACATAAGTAACATGTTGGAAATGTGTAATATGAACGAACAGAAATATCTTTGGATATACACCAAATTCACAGAGAATTACAAATGTGAAGATCAGAAATACAGAGAAGTCAGTCAATGCACATTGCAGTTGTGCAGATATTGCAAGTTGATATTCATGTGGAATGGTTTTTGCAAACAAATCGTTAACACACTTTCGTAACACATAGGCCAGTCACTGATACCTTCACCGGTGCCTTCATGAGGTGAATTCTTCTTGACATTATGTTTTAAAATAAGTGTACTACTTTCAATCTCCATTACAGATTTGGTCCACTCTGTCCAAAAAAGATCTTTCCTCAGATATGCCAAAACGCTGTTCCAGAGTGTTCCGGACCAAATTAAGCCCTGTACTCCATTTTTTATTCTCATTTTGACAATATCAGTATGTTCTGAAGGAATCTCACCTGTGATGTTTAGAACTTTTCGTGCTGCTTTGAAACGTCAGCCAATCTACACAGTGATCACTTGTGTTCTGCTGCAGTGTCAGTTATGCCGTGTATGTCTTATTGTTGTTATCGCTGTGTTGAGCGCTAAGTTGAATTTCTAATATTACTAGATGGGCGAGGAAAGCTTTCCTGGAATGTTGTCTATTAATTTTTCGACGCATCAAGGGCATGTAACAGGATTGTATAACTTTATTAAGTACCATATTTTAAATGTTAGTCTTCTCTTACTCATGAATATCAGAACCAGCTTACTTTAATGTCATATCCTTTGGAAGAGAAATGTAACATATGCAAATATAAATGATTCTGCAAAAACAGTGCTTCCACGAAGTATTACTTGTATTTGTTGTGTAATGTTGTTGCATTAATTTGTTATGAAAGCGGTGCTAATAGACAATAAAAGCGGGTTAAAAGCTGTGAGCTGTCTGGGGAAGTTAACCTTGCATTACTGCGCAACTGTTTCACCAGGTATCCAGTCTAGCTTACCAAATTCCCAACCAGAGTAACATTAATTATAATCTTTTAATAGTCATACGACAACTGGTGATATATATATATATATATATAAAGAGAGAATTTAAATAAAAAGAAATAAATCAGTTTGTATTTCGAAATTTATTTTAACATTGATCATTGAAATTTCAGCATATTAAATTTGATTGATAACTAAACTGGTGCCTTATTTAGGATTGTGGAAAATGTGAGTTTGTAATCTTACGGAACACATCAAATATGGAGCCAAGATTGGGAGACTGCATACAACACTGCATTCATAAAATAACACACGAAGAACGTTGAAACATATGCAAGAGGAAATTAACCACAACCAACCGATTCAATTTTCACCCAAAGAAGTTACATTCGTAGCACAATCCTGTCCGTCACGTAATTAACACACACTGGTATACTAAATTCATACTAACTCTCTGTGAAATCTTCCCAAAAAGAATAGCTGAGGGCCACTTTGATGATTACACCACATGCTTCACGTGGTCAACTTGGTTTACACAAAGCGTGTAACTCCACAATAATTTTGATAATTAAAATAAATTAGTTCGAAAAGCAATTTACAAAAGAAAAACCTCGAACTGGTTACTAACGTCTTACTATTAACCTGATGGGTCAAACAATTGTATAAGCACGTGGTAGTGGTCTCACAAAGTACACCCCACGTGGGTTGAACATAAAGAAAAATTGCTATATTGAAAAATATTGTCAAGACGAGATGTTATAATCTCACGCACACTCGCATTTAAGATTGATGATCTTAGTTAGAGTTATTGATCAACACGTGGTTCCACTTTACTCACAAAGTAGTGACAAAGCAACTACTGGAAGATGTTCTGAACTTCACACTCGAAATACACTGCGTTGCAATTTAAGATAACATTAGATATTTTAGAGCTAAACCTGAAATAAAGGTGATTAAATTTTCAGTTAGGCTGAACTTAAGTAATCCATTGTCCTACGGACTTAGCAGAGACGCGCTTAGCCGGAGATCTTACCACTTCAGATGCTCGCCATGGACAGACTGACTTGGTCCCTTCCTGAGGGGGGCTCACAAATACAAACGGAAGTGGCCAGAGGGGCAGCATCCTATACCAACATGGCAAGCGACGGACAGGACCATACTAAGGATAGAAACCACTTTGCTTTTAGAAAGCGTAGCTATCTGTTCCGACGTTGGTCCTACTGTTCTCTAGCCGACAGGCTTATCTGCTACCCTCAAGCATGCAACTAGAAATACATTTGCTCATTCATCCTCTCACACAGAAGGGAAGGGGGATGACAGTATCTTATCATATACAGTATATAAAAGAAAGCGGAGGTAGGTTCCGTATGAGACTGTGTGACATGAATTACATATAAACTGTGTTTTAAAGTGTAGTAGTGTGACAGATCGTTCTTGTTTATGTGTAAAAGTAACATGTTCCACTACTCAGTCTCCTCCCAGATAGTCAGAAACGCCACAGTAAATTTAGAAGAGGAATTTATGCCGTAAATGACAACAGATTTAAGAAATTAACATGAAAGGAATCCAGCAGAGACCTTTCAGTTGAGTCTCCACCATAGTAGTCATGGGGCCCAACAGGAAGCGGTTCTAGGCGCTTCAGTCCAGAACCACACGGCTGCTATGGTCGTAGGTTCGAATCCTGTCACGGGCATGGATGTATGTGATATCCTTAGGTTTAAGTAGTTCTAAATCTTGGGGACTGACGACCTCAGATGTTAAGTCCCATAGTGCTTAGAGCCATTTTTTTGCCAAATGAAATCAATAGTAAAATTACTTTCTGGCGAGATTTATTGTGCTCTCACTCTGTATTCAGGCCACAAGTGGCCCATCAGGACCATCCGACCCCCGTGTCATCCTCAGCTGAGGATGCGGATAGGAGGGGCATGCGGTCAGCACACCGCTCTCACGGTCGTTATGATGGTTTTCTTTCACCAGAGCCGCTACTATTCGGTCGAGTAGCTCCTCAATTGGCATCACGAGGCTGAGTGCACCCCGAAAAATGATAACAGTGCTTGGCGGCCCGGATGGTCATCCATCCAAGTGCCAGCCACGACCGACAGCGCTTAACTTCGGTAATCTGACGGGAACCGCTGTATCCACTGCAGAAAGGCCGTTGGTCGAGATTTATTGCACTGTGTTATTAATGTCATAATTACTTTAGCATCATACAAATTACCTTTAAGAGGCCATAATTCTGAATCTGGAAATTTCATGTCAGTTTTACATTTACTATCATTTTATGATCCTATTTTAAAAGACCGCTTATAGACCAAAGGTGCAATAAATTACTTAAGCCTCATGATTCAAAATGAAATTGTTAATTTACTAGCTCCTGCAGTTAGAGAAAATATTATTTTAGAAATTAAAAAAGCTCAATTTCTGGCGATTATTTTTGATAAAACTCAAGACCTGTCAAACATTGTCCCACATTCTGTAGTTTTTCGATACATCTCGTTAGCAGAAAATGATGGTTGTATGCCTGTAGAAATAAAAATCCGTGAGTCCTTTTTGGGATTTACATCGGTAGCCAATGGTATTGCAGAGGGACTTAAAACCGAAGTTTTTAATACTACAAAAGAATATGGAATTGATTTCTCGAAATGAAAAGAGCAGGCTTACGATGGATACATTGTTATGTCGGGTGTGTATAGAGGATTACAAACCCTTATAAAAGAACACCAAATTCCAATTTTATTCATTGTGTGGCACACACATTAAATTTAATTACAAATGATTCTGTGAAATGTGTTCCTGAAGTGTCAATTTTACCGATAATTTGGAAAAAATATGTACCTTTTTTGGCAATATTATAAAATGCTGGTCATCGCTGAGTAACGATAAATATTGAAAATATAAAACTACCCTTAAAAAAGTATGCCATAGTAGGTGATTTTGAAGACATGACACTTTATCAGCTATAAAGAACTAATGTTCATTAATAATGAAAACTTTGTACCAGATATATTTAATTTCCACTTAAATAGACGAGCATGACGATTTTAAAAGTATAATTAATGTTTTAGAGAACTAGGACTTTATAGTGCTTGTCGCCTTTTTTGATTCATTACTTGAAAGCATTAATGCAGTTTCTAAGGTTATACCGTATGAAAATCTTAGTGTTTTACTAAGTAATGTTTTGAATAGACTGAGTGAAATAATAAACCAAAATTCGTTCCATAGTTTGCTAAACGAGTCCAGAGACCTAGCAAAAGAGCGAGGGTTAATCATTGATTTCAAAAATAAAAGACTGATCATGATGAAGTGATATTTTGATGAGTTATTAGAAGATGAGGGAATTTCAGACCTTGAATCATACTTCAAAGACAATATGTACTATTTTTGTTAAGATATATTAATTTCTCAAACTAAACAAAGGTTTCAAAGCTTCCATAATCTGAGTAATACATTCGAAGTGTTACAACATGAGAAACTCTTATCATTTTCAAGTGAAATAATAAAAGAGGAAATGGGAAAACTGATTGCTAAATACAGTAAAGACATGTCATTTGATCTGTGTGCACTATTAATTTCTTTGAAAATGTTCATAACAACTGAAATTCAGAAAATCTATTTCCTTAAGGTAATCACAGAATTATTACTGATTAAATTCAATAGCCTTGCATCCAGTATTCTGGTGATAATAACAGCATGTTTCCTGTTATTGCTCTTCCTGTAACAACTGCAAAGCTGACAAAAGTTTTTCGAAATTAAAACTTAAGACTTCTATGAGCCAAAACCGGCTTTCAGGCCTGTCAGTGCTGTCTATAGACGCAGAACATTGCGAAAAACTAAAATCGTCTTCGGCTACAGATAATTTAATGAGTAAGTTTCCCAAAAAAAAAAAAAAAAAAAAAAAAACTGCGAGAAAAATATATAATTGAAATGTTTGGGTAACTTGGCTCCTAGGAGCATTAATTGTAAATCATTACTTACCTATATATGAGACAGGCCGAAATACCCACAGACTTCAAGAATAATATAATAATTCCAATCTCAAAGAAAGCAAGTGCTGACAGATGTGAAAATTGCCAAACTATCAGTTTAATAAGTCATGGCTGCAAAATACTAACACAAATACCTTACAAACGAATGGAAAAACTGGTAGAAGCCAACCTCGGAAAGATCAGTTTGGATTCCATACAAATGATGGAACATGTGAGGCAATACTGACACTACGACTTATCTTAGAAGCTAGATTAAGAAAAGGCAAAACTATGTTTATAGCATTTGTAGACTTAGAGAATGTTTTTGACGATGTTGACTGGAATACTCTCTTTCAAATTCTGAAGGTGGCAGGGGTAAAATACAGGGAGCGAAAGGCTATTTACAATTTGTACAGAAACCAGATTGCAATTATAAGAGTCGAGGGGCATGAGAGGGAAGAAGTGGTTGGGAAGTGAGTGAGACAGGGTTGTAGCCTCTCCCCAATATTATTCAATCTATATATTGAGCAAGCAGTAAAGGAAACAAAAGAAAAATTTGGAGTAGGAATTAAAATCCACAGAGAAGAAATAAAAACTTTGAGGTTCGCCGATTACATTGTAATTCTATCAGAGACAGCAAAGGACCTGGAAGAGAAATTGAACGGAATGGACAGTGTCTTGTAAGATGGATATAAGATGAACATCAACAAAAGCAAAACAAGGATAATGGAATGTAGTCGACTTAACTAGGGTAATGCTGAGGGAATTAGATTAGGAACTGAGACGCTTAAAGTAGTAAAGGCGTTTTGCTATTTGGGGAGCAAAATAACTGATGATGGTCGATGTAGAGAGGATATAAAATGTAGACTGGCAATGGCAAGGAAAGAGTTTCTGAAGAAGAGAAATTTGTTAACATCGAGTATAGATTTCAGTGTCAGGAAGTCGTTTCTGGAAGTATTTGTATGGAGTGTAGCCATGAATGGACGTGAAACGTGAACGATAAATAGTTTAGACAAGAAGAGAATAGAAGCTTTCGGAATGTGGTGCTACAGAAGAATGCTGAAGATTAAATGGGTAGATCACATAACTAATGATGAGGTATTGAATAGAATTCGGGAGAAGAGAATTTTGGGGCACAACCTGACAAGAAGAAGGGACCAGTTGGTAGGACACGTTCTGAGGCATCAAGGGATCACAAATTTAGCATTGGAGGGCAGCATGGAGGGTAAAAATCTTAGAGGGAGACCAAGAGATGAATACATTAAGCAGATTCAGAAGGATGTAGGCTGCAGCAGGTACTGGGATATGAAGAAGCTTGTACAGGATAGTGTAGCATGGAGAGCTGCATTAAACCAGTCTCAGGACTGAAGACCACAACAACAACAACCTATGTAACCTGCACTTAATCAATAAATATTTGTTTTATTAAAAATGAGAGTGTTTGTTTCCTTTGTTGAAAAATCTTTACCCTCCATTTGAACTTCGTCACTGCTAAGTGGCGTTAATTTATTTGCATGGGCTTACCCGCCTTGACGCTAGATGGCGGAACTTGTTTTCGATGCGCTTTGTTTTCATACGGATTGTCTGTGTTCACATGATGCCAAAGAGAACAAAATACTGCTTTGAGCGCATGTGGGCGAATTTTGGCGGCAATATTGTTTATGCGGTGACAAAGAGTGAACACGACAGGGTGAGATATGTCACAGAAGAATACGTTGTTTTCTTATTTCGGGCAGCCAAGTAAACGGAAATCTACAGGGCAAAACCCGTGTAGTGCCGAACAGAAAGTAAATGGAGCAGATGGGAAGCGGAGTAGAGGTAAGAAACTGAGTTACTACTGAGTGTTAGTGTTGTGGGGGGGGGGGGGGGGGGGTCGCGAATTACTTTTGATTTTCTTATGGTTTGCACCTGAATCGTACAGTTGAACGTATTCGAACATCGTCATTGCGCTCAGCTGTTGGTTACTGTGTGTATGCTAATCGAGTGACATATATTAATGAACTATACGATGTCGGGTATATGTATAATCTATCCCATTGTTATTGAGTATTAACAGTCCATCCTGTACGTCGTAAGAGCATTGCCTACAGGTTCTATGCTTTGTATAGCATGGAATCCTATGCTACTTTAGGGAAGTTGTTAAATCGTGTGATGTGTCCTCATATTTTTTACAATTAAACGTAAAAGGCAAATTTATTTTTGGTGTTTGTTAGTAAATAGGATTTGTTTTACTCTCAAAGTAGGCCTATTGGAATCTTGGGCTATCGATGCTGTTTCGTTAGTGAAAGGATTCCGGAAAAAAATAACATAAGTTACGTTACTTATGTTAATTTCTGCTGTTTATTACTTTTTGTGTAACGATAGTCTTTTAATGCGGGAATTGTGGTTCTATGTAGAATGTTCACTAACGCACGTGACATTTGTTTACTGGATAGGCAATTCATTCATGAGACCCAGAGGACTGTAGATAGTGGAGCACAGGGTGGTGTTATGTTTCTAGAGACCAGGAAAGCCCGCAAATCAATTTCTTATTGTTACCCCTTACCAAAGCTTATGCTCATGTAGCTATATATAATAGGTGACTATTTTCAATATATGTTGTCATGCTGTTTTAAATTTTTGTAATTTTAAATAAATCGACAACCATTTTAATTGAATAGATTACTACTCTCCACACACACACACACACACACACACACACACACAAACCGGGCACTGGATCCTGATTACAGAGAGTGTAGAATAGGATGTGTGACATGGTAGATGAGAACAAGGTAGAGCTGAGGGCAAGGATGGGAGTGACGAAGAGGGGAGGCTTTATTGACATACGTATATGCAAGAAGGGAGTTGTGGTTTTCCTTATTGAGGGATATATGTTACAAGCTAGCGACAAAAACAAAAAGGTTAGTTTTTAGCCATGTCATTTAGCTGTGGCAGTCATTTGCTCTATTGTTGTTTATAGTCCACATTAACATTCACAGTCTTTTGGAGCTGGGTTACTGGAAGAGTGGTTAAAGAGCTGTGGTGTTTGGTGCTGGCAATGGCAACAGTGATAGAAAATGGAGGGGATTTGCAGCTGTTCCCTCCATCTCACACTGTGTAGCAGCCTCCTGCCAACATCAAAGTAAATGTTGCTGTGCACAGTTAAATGGATTTACTGGTACTTAGTTGTAGCGCGCTCTGTACGAGACATTCTGTGCAATACCCTTGTAGCAGAATGGATGTTGACCACACTCAAACATAATTCCAAGCTGACAAGATGAGGCACAGGTGTATGAAACAGACTGTATTTACATTGAGAGAAGGCACACTTGAGAAATTGTCCTTCTGTTTTAATTTTTCAAGACTGTGGCAATAATTTTAGGAACTTGGTAATTGAACTGTTCAACGGGTTTCATCCCTTGTTAACTTGAAACTGTTAAAGAATTATCCATCATTTAATGAGAACATAGTGCAGAGATATTATGGCTCTTGATAGTAAAGACCTGTAGAGTGCTTCGGAGAAAGAGGGATAATTGAAGATTTAATAAATAGACTAATGATGACTGGGGAATAACATCCCCGATACTGAATGTGGAGGCATTTCCCAAGTTTTGCTTGTGGTTTATTGTAATAGCAGTGAATCCTTGCTCTCCAAAACTAATGTGTCACTGTAACTTACAACAAATTTCCAGTGACAAGATTAAGGCAGGAAATTTTGTCACTGGCCATTCTACATTCTGCAAACCACTGTAAGGTGTCCAGCAGAACAGTTGACAACATATGGAAACTTGGTTCTGGCTGTGAATCATGCTCAGTTAGCCAAATGGCAAGGAGACCACTCACGATAAACTGAAAATCTGGGTTTAAATCCCGGTCATTGTCATCATTTCATTATACAGCTGATAGTTGTCCGTATCCACGACTGCGAATAAATTTCATGTGTCTCTACATACTATGCTGCCTTTTTCTTGCACAATATCCTGCAAACAAGTAATGGAGGAGAACAGGTAGATTCCATATTCCTAAATTTGCTGAAAGGATTTGGCACAGTGTCACATTGCAGTCCGTTAACAAAGGTCATAGCAAATTGATTAGGTTCTCAGATATGTGTGAGGTTTAAAGACTTTTTTAAGTTGAGAAACCCAGTAGTGGACTTATTGTCCTGGATGGCAGGTATTCGTCAGAGACAAAGGTAGTCCTAGGAATGCCCCAGGGAAGTGTAATAAGACCACTCTTCATCTCTATATACATAAACTATTATACTAATGAGGGTGAGCCAGTGTTGCCAACAATGTTGGAATGAAAGAAGTGGACAAAAACCCTAAAAAAAGAAAAAAAAATTCTGTAAGGAATTGCAATGGAGACGAACCGTAGCTGTCATTTGACCTTATTTAGTCATGACAAGTACGCAAGATTGTTAACTAATATTATTTATTTACATATTATGTATTACAGTTTAAGAATTGAACAAATATTTTTTTATATCGATGCCTTCACTACCCGGTGCAGATTGCATAAGAGGCACAGAGGTTAAATGAATGGTAAATGCACCTCATGACATACACGAGGTGCGACAATAAGTAATGAGACTGATGTGGGGAAAAAAAAAGTTGCTTACCGTTTTAGTCAAGTTTAGTGTTGTCTCCATTAGAGTAGTTCCCTTCTCATTCCACACACTTTTTCCAGCGCTTCTGCCATTGATGGTAACATTTCTGGAACTCACCTTCTGTAATATCCTCCAAGACCCTTGTCACAGCTTTTTGGACATCTTGTGTCGTTTGAAAATTGTGCCCCTTGACCGCCATTTTGGTAATACTGAAATTTGTTTTGAGGTTAAAAATTGCTACACTGGCAGAGCAGTATGGGATGGCATGTTATCGTGATTCTTGCACAAATCTTTCTCATACCATGATCTTCAGTTGTTATTAGACGAACCGTTTCTCAATAAGTGTAAAAAGAGATTCTCTCTTTTCCATCGTAGTAGAAGCCTTGTCTGCTGCAAACCCCAGTAAATTTTCTTTGTAGGGGATGTTAGTTTTTTTTGAAAAAAGATAGTATGTTCATCTAATCTGATGAACCAAACACAATTAACACAATTAACACTCTAAAATGAGTGACGAGCTGAGTTCAACAACTCAGTGCCATACTTGGTAGAGTTTTCTACAAACCAATGTTTTACAAAGTTCTGCTACTGGACAGGGAAACCACGTTCCACAAAAGTTAACTTTTAGTGTGTGCACAGTGATATTAGTCAATGTGCTGCCAAAGTTTGTGAACCATTCAACCATGGTGACTGGACAGTTGGTGGGGTTGCAGAGGCCAGGCGGTGTCCATCGAAGAGACAGCCGATCGGCAGCAGGCGGCGGCGTCGTAGTGGAGTAACGTCCGTCAGTAGCTCTGGCTCAACATGAACTCTCTCTGGACAGCGGTGCGTGGGCCTAAATACTGTCGCACGGCAATACAAATGTCTCCCCTGGTGGCACTGCTAGGGCCGCCTAGTGGAACTGTTGCAAAACTGTTTTCTGTTGTTATTGTGCCATGTGGGTTGATGGCCGTACAGGCGAATGCTGCAACATGTCAGTTTGCTGCCAGTGAACTAACAGTTTTCTAATGGAGTTATACTGTTCCACCACTTACATGCAGAAGCTCATAAAAAGTATCAATAATATCCCCTGCATTAATACGTGTGACTAGACACAAGTGTTTTGTAATGCTTATATCTGTGGATTCATCCATAGTTAGAGGAAATGTATTTTCTCTAGTCTCTAGTCGCACCCTGTGTTAGCTGTCAGTGCCAGTAACACTCTTCATGATGGATGTCACTTTTGTCCACCTCCAAGTAACTTTTTTTGAAATCTCTTTATCTGGATGAACTGAGTTAACAAATTGCAGTAAACATTCCATTATGTTGAAAGAACAATTGTATTCTGCTACAAACGTGCTCAGTCTGACTTATGTTGCTTTTATCTGGTGGTTTAATATGAAGTACTTACTATAGTCTGATTAAAATTACTCGATAGTTGATGTCCGTCACTTGCGACTGCAGTGTTGTCACATTGGCATCCGGCTATCACTTCGTTATAAGTGACACCACACACACACACACACACACACACACAGTGTGTCACTTCACAAACGCTGTTAATGTGCAACGCAGAGCAATGTTGGTGCAACGCGGAGCAATGTTGGAAGCGGATACCATGATGTATAACAGAGAGAAGAGATGCTCTGTCGACAACTGATTTTAAGTGACCAGTGACTAAACTGCGGCACAAGACGCGTTTTGTAGCCCTGAATTTAAGCCCGTGACCGAAGTCAACCCACAACCTCATGATGTGCAATGTATCAGAGAAAACAGCAGCCAAAAGTCTGTGGTGAACTAAAATCATAACAGCTTTGTTCATGTCAGTTACAGCTAATCTCTATGAGCAAACTCAAGACAGAAAAATGTCAGTTTCAGCACTGGAAAACAAATTGCAATTTCTTGCTGTCATTTGTTAGTAACCTGAAACTATCCTCACACTTGGCTACACGAACTGCCATTTTACCAACCGAAGTGCGGTCCTGGTTGGCACTTGTTATAGATTATAGACAGTACTGGCGCATTTAAAATGAGAAAAAGAATGGTAGAAAAATAAGGGCAAATAAAAAAGTCAGTACAATAATGAAAATGATACAGTGAAATACTAGAAATTTAAAAAATACATTTGTATCAGGTAACTGAATAAAAGTTTAGGTTTTTGATTGGATTTAGAAATAAAAAAAAAGTTACTATTTTTCATGAGTTTCGTATCTACAACCTTCTAGACAAGAAGTCCTCCCCCTGCGGGTCCGAGGGTTAGAATAGGCCCCGAGGTATTCCTGCCTGTCGTACAAGGCAACTAAAAGGAGTTTCACATATTTCGGCTTTTATGTGATGGTCCCCTGTAGGGTTTGACCTCCATTCTTCAAAATTTTCCCGAAGAGCGAGCCAATTGGGGAAGGGCGCCCGCCTTAAAAGGTGCATCGTGCATTGAGGGCTTTAGCCCACTTTTTCATCGTCGCATTCCAGGCCCACCCATTCTCCATCTCTTGGGTGAGGACGCCTTCCTGGGTGTGTTTTCCACCATGCACTGTCGATTTCTGCATTGACGATGACCATGAACTTCTTTGCACCTGATATCCAGCTCAGTAGCCAGTCCATTGTGGTGGGGCCGCCATGTACCCTGTTGCTTGTAGCCCCCTGACCACACAGGAGTCGCTATGCTGAT
The DNA here is from genome assembly GCF_023864275.1 of Schistocerca cancellata. Lineage (NCBI taxonomy): Eukaryota > Metazoa > Arthropoda > Insecta > Orthoptera > Acrididae > Schistocerca > Schistocerca cancellata. Next base: position 607,810,075 of record NC_064632.1, on the reverse strand, counting down.
GCCTGCGCCGTTAACTCCTCACGTATGCCAAGGGGTAGATGAACATCCCCCTGGGGCGTCGGGACTCCCGGCAGTGGCATCCTGCCAGGTGGCCTTTTTCTTGTGGCTGGGTGGTGCCCATGGGGAGGGCCCCTGGTCGGAGTGGGAGGCATAAGGGCGGATGACACGCAATGAAGCATAGTCCATCATCTCTTGCTGGTGATGAAACACCAGCCATCTCTTTAGTGATCACGAGCGCAATTCAATGCACAGAAGTATGACCCCAAATCGTTCCCCTCACTGGCCACACCATGGGAGGAACGTCAGGCTTATGATGGCAGCGGATCTTATTCACCCCGGTATCTTGTATGTTTGAGAGCTGACGGGGAATGTTTCGTGATGATAAAGCCTCAGTTTTTTGTTTAGCATTTAGAGGACAAGTTTGGGGAGGAGGAGGGCTTGTCCAAAGTAAGATCTGGGTCAGTCTTGATCAAAACGGCATCCTCTGCCCAGTCACGGGAGTTACTCACTTGTGACAAGCTGGTGGATGTTTCTGTGACCATCAAGCCCCATAAGAGCTTAAATACGGTCCAGGTTATCATATTTCACAGAGACCTTCTTCTGCAGTCTGACGATGAGCTGCGCGCCAATTTAGAGCGGCGAGGTGTACATTTTGTCCGGCGTGTCCACCAGGGGTCCAAAGGATAATCAGGTTGCCACCGGTGCTTTCATCTTGGCCTTTGAGGGTGATACATTGCCTGAGGAGGTCAAGGTGATGGTCTACCGGTGTGATGTAAAGCCCTATCCCTCCCTCGATGCGGTCCTCGCCTCCCATCTGTGTCAACTGTGGAGAACACCATTCGCATTGCTCCCCTGACTGCAGGATTCTCCAGAAAGAAAGGAAAATTACGGAGTACAAGACCCTGGACAGACTGACCTACACTGAGGCTAAGAGAAAATTTGAACGCCTGCATCCTGTGGGTATGACATCGTCTTATGCCACCCCTACAACAGTTATGGCACCATCAGCACCACCAACCAGGTTGCCTCTCAGAGTCGTAAGACTACACCTGCCCCCTTGATGGTGGGAGTCATTTCCCCCCTTGTTGCTCTTGCACCACCTACTTCGGGAGCAACACCTCCGCCCCCCCCCCCCCCCCCCCTTCAGGGACATCTGTCCCCATTTCTAAGCTGGAGAAGTGTAAGTCTTCTTCGGCTTCTCTTGTTAGGAAGGAGTCCCTTGGATCACTCCCTTTCCAGGTTTCTTCTAGTGGGAAAGACGACACCTGCCAATGGCTGAAGAGGCGAAAAGCCTCTGGTCGTAGGGCTTCACACATCCTCAGTCCCGGAGACTGAGCCAGTGAAGTCCTCCCAGCCAGGGAAACCCAAGGAGCAGCAAGAGAAATCCAAAAAGAAAACCCCTAATTATACAGTAAGCAAGTGGCTGTAATTATGTAATCTACATACTTTAGAGTGACTTTAATCCACCTATTGTAAAGTCTAAATTTTTCAGGCAATATACCAAAATCGTTTTCAGTTGTCCTCTTGGCATGACTCGGACAAGAGCTGAAGTTATGCTTACACTTGTTCAAATTATCTCTTGGATGTGGGTGCATAAAGTACGTCATTAAAACATACGGAACTTGACTATCAGTGTTTGGTATGGTAGAATTTGCTCTTGCATTCACAAGGAGCCTGGTTGAAGTGCTTTACCTAAATTTTAATTGGAAGAAAATTTCTTTACATATGCCTCAAAATCAGTAGTAACAAATTTACATCGAGTGTCTACAAGAGCCAACAAAATTATCAAAAAAATCTTTTTGTAATTAAAGAATACTGATGTAGCGTTTGAAGGAGCCTGAATAGTAATGTGTTTCACATCCGAAGCTTCTATGCAGGTGGGAAAATTCCACATTTAATAAAAATCCGTACTGATGTTCAACATTTCTTCTGTCGGAGCAGTCATAAATTTGTCCATTATATTGCCTGTAATCGTGATGTAAATTTCTCTTACAATTTTGTGAACTGTACTATATCCCCTGTGGTAACTCAATGAAATCATGTTTAGTGTATCTCCAGTAGCCATATCTCAGAAAAAAGGTAGACAAAGATTTCACGGAGGGTATTAGCAGTAGCGAATCAGTATCAAACAGAAGAAAACACTAAAGACTGCAACACAAGACAGTAATTATGAATGTTGATTTCATATATTTAATTATCAATAAACTGTCAAAGTGTGTTATTTACATTATGTACTGACCAACCTTAAGCAAAAGGCGATCCGTTCTCTTGGTGTGATACTTTTCTCCAGTATGTGTTTCATTTTTCAATGTGAACTTGTAAGTAGTTCAATAGGAAGTAGAGTGAATTTTCTGACATTCTGAACTATTCATAAAACTTTGCTCCATTGTCCATTCATCCAAAATCACGGCAATCAGCATAAGATTGTCGCCTGAGAACTTTGCCATCCCAGCTGCTCAAGTGTACTGCACACACTGGAAGAAACAGTGGCCACTTTGAATGTGTGTTGTCGCGGCATTACAACTGGTGCAATCACGCGCTGGGCCAGTCATGCCACTGTCACATAACTTATTTGTGTGAAGTGAGCTTAAGAGCATTTCTTAAAGACTGAAGTATGCAATAGTAACAGCCATTTATAAACTTTAGGGGAGTTAAGGAACTGATTTCTAATTAAAGATCCATCTCCCTTCATCTTGTTTTCTCCAGTTTTTTTAGGGAATCTTACGTGCAACAGAATATTGAATGTTTCAGACAGTAATCTTTTACTATAGCTCATTTTGATTTCTGTAAAGACTTCTCTTCAGAGAAAGGATCATATGAACTCAGTCCCAGGAGAATTAAATGAGAATTACCTTCTTGCCACTTTTTGTGATCATGTCAGCAGCTTTAATTATGCAGAACAGAAGATTCTGCTCGGAGAAACTAATGATATGGCGTTAATGACAAAAGTGGATTGTGTTAACAAATGATTCCACAGAAATAATACTAAATTGAGAGTTGGGAAACATTTGATAAGGTGTCTCGCAAGGTTTAGTATGTGGCCCACACCTGCTCTTGACCGGCATAAATTGTTAACCTTATACATTGGAGGACTCTTAAAGGAAGTATCTGGACACAGGCTGGAGAGCAGAGGAACAGGTTTAAAACTGGGTGACAGCAGACAGCTCTGTTGACTTACAGGAAGCTATTCCGAACAAATAAAAATAACTTGCATGTGCCAGAAGTAGAGAGAAACGGGCAGATATTCGATAAGGCTCCGTGTGTAAAGTTCTTAGTCATCCAGATGTATAATGAATTGAGGTGGATCCAGCTTGCACGTAACTCTATTGAGAAGCACTCAGTTATGCCTGCTATGTACTTAGAAATCTCTCCCATTGGGTTGACTTGCAGACAAGATAGCTAGCGTACTTCTCATACTTCCGTGCAATAATATCTTAAGGCAATCTTCTGGAGCAGCGCAGCTGTGGTAAAAAAGTATTTTTAACAGATTGTGCATGAAGCATATTATGTAAAATTGATAATGGAAAATGTTACAGGAACATTTGTGGGCCAATATATTTGATTTTTAAGGGTGGGAATGTGTTTGGGGGAGGGGGAGCCAAACAGCTCATTAAAAAAATTGTTTTTTAGAAAAAAGCTATTACTTGCAATTTTAATTTCTTACAAATCTATGCTAGTTATCCATGCAGTCACAGTTCTTCCCTAAGCATGCTTCATAACATGCCAGCTGCTTCAACCTCTTCGCATAGATGTTTTCCACCTGGGAATTGAACTAGTTGACAATGGCAGTTTTGAGTTTGTCATCTTCAGGCTGTAATCACTGGCCATGTATGGTTAGGACTGTAGGATTGAAAAGTTGCCAACAGAAATACTGACTAATGTCCTTCATGAGGGCAGTGGTGTGTCGATATGTGTTGTCTTCAAGAGGACTGTTCCAGACAACAGTTCCTCATGCCAGCAGTTTCGGATGACACTTCAGTTTTGTGAATGTTTCACAAGACATGTCTACTGTATTTGTTGATCCACAGTGCAAGAAATCAAGGAAAGGAGTGCTCTCCTGTCCTTGAAAATTGTAGCTTTACTGACAATTTTATGTTCTCCATTTTTCTCTATCCATCTCGGTACTTTAATTTTGCCTCTTTCTTGCTTCTTCACAGCCCAATTTCCAAAGTCCTATGGAGACACACACCACATGGGGTATTTAACGTACCTTTTTCTTTACTCTAACTCCAATTTGCTGCATAGTGTTTCTGTTTCTGGGAGTCTTGATTTTTCATTGCAGTTCCTGATTTTATTTCTTTTTCACTCATTCCGTCATCAGTTAACTTGCTCCCCAAATACACATGCTGAGCAACCTGTTCAATTTTATCATCCATTGTTTCCGCTTCATAACTTATGTGTCATGTACTCTTATCTCCCTATGCTATAGTTTTCTTTGTGATAATTTCATTCTGTACTCTTGCAATTATTCAAGTCTGAATAGGGTCATCCCATGTCAATTCAACCAATTTGAGAAAATGTTCCAGCTGATAGTATCCGATTTGGCTGAAATTTAGCACACCAATGGTACCAAGTGTGGAACACTCGTGTACAAAATTTTAAGTTCCCCTGCCAATTAGTTCCAGAATTATGACTTGTGAAAGAAGGTGGCGTGACCCGGAAATTGCAACCCGCATCTGGCAATCCATCTTCAGACCCAACTTCAGGTCTTAATAACTTTGGAACTATTCAGCACAGTCCAGTGAAATTTTTACAACCCAGTAACATCCACTTAGAGAACACACTCTATGAATCAAAACACCAACAACATATTTCTGAGGGAAAATAAAAAATTCCAAAATGTGATTTAAAAAATTTAATGCGTTAAAAGGTACATATTGTAGGTGCCCTCTATGCCAAATATAATTCACTCAAAACGGGTATAAATTTTTTTGTGGTAAGCTTAATGTGGCCTAAATACACACAGAGCTCATCTTGCCCATATCAGTCACACAAACAGAGTTACATGCACACAAAAATTTGAAAAATTAACTGCAAAACATGGATTTTCTAAGCATGGTAGCACAAAAGGGACAAGTGATATCCAAGCCAAATTTCGAACACTGCATAAGTAGACCATAATATAATGTGTGTCAAAATTTCAACTTGTTATTGCAACGCATTTGTGTACAATGGAAGTTGACAGAGATGTATTTGGTTACGTTTCTTTTAACACGATTTAGCAAGTAATAGTGATGATGCAGACAGCTTGTTTCAGATAAAGCTGTAGCAGTTATTGGGAACCATTAGGCAACAGAAAGTTAAACAATGGTAGTTTTCAGAGAGAGAATGAGTCATTGTTAGGCAGGAACAACAAAGGAAACAAGCAACAAATACAGGTTAGACATGTTTTTAAGATTCTAGTTCAGACTGGTCAGTACTGTTGTGGAAAGTCAGTAAGGAGGCAGAAGAGTGTACTAGTGGTGCTTATGTTCAAACAAGTTGCAGTATTGGTAGAGCACAAGCATCTGAATGTCATAAAACAACATACGGAACAAAATGTGGCATTCACTTTGTTCTGTATGATCTGGATGAATCGGACCAAGATTTGTTGCTATGAAGATTCCGGATGCAATCCGTGTGCACAAGAAGCACGGTTCCAGAAAACTTTAGTGTTTGTTATCATCATATGAAACTGTTTCTGGATAAGTATTCTTTCCTACAAAGAAGTTGTTTTGATCCATTTCGGATTCATAAGAAGACAGTGAAGTGTAGCGTCAGAGAAACTGATATAAAATCAGTATTGAAAGTGAATCAGTGCGCGGGACTTAACATGAAACCCGGACAAAAGTTATGGTCCAGGTGTTTTACACTGCTATAAAATGATAATTTACGTGACAGTGACGAAGAGCATCAGCCACCTACAACCACAGCGGATGAGCAATTAAATACTTCAGTGACTGCTCTTGGTTTGTCTCCCATTAAGACATACAAAGTTGGGAAAAGAGACAGGCCCAGCTATGGTAGAAGAAAACTACAAGAAGCTCAAATGGAATTAAAACACAAAATAGCTGACACACTAATGGTGGAAGAGGAAGAACTATCTGCTCCAAAGGAACAGAAATCATGCCAGAAATGCTCTGATTTGGACAAAATTGTGCATGATTTGAAAGAAAAATGTGCCATATCCACACGCCAGAAAAAAGTAGCTACTCTTATCCTTGCACCTTCCAGCTGGTCTATTGACTACACTGCAAACGAATTCAATGTTTCTACATACATGGTAAAGCAAGCTAGGAAAATAAAAGCAACCCAAGGAGTGCTTCCACAACTTCAGCAGGCTCAGGGTAAGCAATTGAGTTCAGAAATAAAGGTGCTAGTGTCTGAGTCTTATGAAAATAATGACTACAGCCAAATAATGCCTGGAAAAAGACTATGTAACGGTGTAAATGGGAAATGTTCGTGTACAGATGCAAAAAAGACTGTTGCTATGCAACATATCAGAACTATATGTAGAATTCAGGGAAAAGTATCCCAATACCGAAGTAGGTTTACCATCTTTTTTCGATATTCGGCCAAAATGGGTTGTGCCTGTAAGTGCAAGGGACACACACTATGTTTGTGTATGTGAGACCCATCAAAATGCTAAACTGATGTTTGCTGTTATAAAGGATTCTGGTCTGCATTACAAAGGTGCGTGACATCAGTTCTTACCAGGTGTGAAAAGTGTCCTGGTAAGGCAAATCTTGCAATATACATGAATAACAAACTGTATGGTGAACTCCTTATGGATGATGATGATGAACTTGTTTCTTATAAACAATGGACACACATGGATCACACAAGTCTTGAAACAAAGCAAAGTACAAACTGACAACACACAGCTTCACAGCAACAATACAAGTGGCTTATCTCTAGTTTTGTAAGGATAATTTGAAACAAGATGAAATTATAGTAATACTTGACTTTACCGAAAATTATGCATTTATAGTTCAAGATGCCATCCCAGGGTATCATTGGGACAACAGTCAAGCAACTCTCCAGCCATTTGGAATTTACTATAGAGGGGAATCAGGCGATGTGTTTGTCATGAACCTGTGCATTTTTAGTGACTTTTTAATTCATGGTGCCATTGCAGTTCCTGCCCACATTCGCACTGTCATGGCATATGTGAAAAACAAGCTGCCTCACATACATTTTGCTAAATACTTCAGTGATGGGACAGCTAGTCAGTACAAAAACTGTAAAAGTCTCAAAAATTTATGCATGCTTTACCATGATATTCAGATTCACGCAGAATGGAATTTTTTCGCAACGAGTCATGGTAAAAATGTATGTGATGGTATTGGTGCTACCATTAAGCACATGGCATCACGAGCTAGTCTTCAGCACCCTACAGGAGGTCACATTCTAACACCTCTTCAATTATTTACCTGGGCACAGAAAAATATCTCTGGCATACAATCATTCTATGTTTCGAGGTGAAATCAATCGAAAAGTTGCTGAAAAGCAGACTAGAACACGTTAAAACTGTTTCAGGCACAAGCAGCCATCATCACTTCTCTCCAGCGGACTCTGACAATGTGCAGATGAGCAGACTGTCCATTTATAACTATAGGTTCATGCACAACATGTGTCTTCACAGTGTGTCTGACTCAGGATTCAGAAGGAAAAGCAGCAACATACAACCAGGTTGTTATGTTATTGCTGTTTATGATGACAAATGGTACTTAGGATGTGTTGCAGAGTGCTGTGAAGCAGATGGTGATGTATTTAAGAACTTCATGGCACCAGCAGGACCAGCAAGATCATTTCATTGGCCACGTTTGGCGGACAGGTGTTGGATTCCTTTTGAACATATTCTTATGACAGTTCCAGTTCCTACCACAGTGTCAGGAAGACAGTACAATTTGCCACTCAATGTACAGAATACAGTAGCCAAAGTGTGGGAGAACTTCTGGTCGAAGCACAATCGACTGGTTTTTAGCAGTTAAGGTGCAGTAAACATTGATAGGTTGTGTTAATCTGTCTATATGTTATTACTTAGTGATTAAACAGTTGTGGGAGAAGATAAGAAGAGGCAGAACAATTTACGATATGTTTTTACAGAACTGTGTTGTGGAACAATGGGCACATCACCAAATACATCTGTCGACTTCCATTGTACACCAATGTCTTGCAATAACATGCTGAAATTTTGAGATATATATCACTATGGTCTACTTATGCAGTGTGTGAAATTTTGCTTCGATACCACTTGTCCCTTTTGTGCTACCACACTTCAAAAATCCATGTTTTCAGGTAATTTTTCAAATTTTTGTATTTTCATGTGCATGTGACTCAATGTTTGTGACTGATATGGGTGTGATGAGTTCTGTGTGTGTTTAGGTCACATTAAGCTTACCACAAAAAAATTTATACCCTTTTTGAGTGAATTATATTTGGCATAGAGGGCACCTACAATATGTACCTTTTAACGTATTACATTTTTTTGATCATATTTTGGAATTTTTTTTTATTTTCCCTCAGAAATATGTTGTTGGTGTTTTGATTCATGGAATGTGTTCTCTAAATGCATGTTACTGGGTTGTAAAAATTTCACTGGACTGTGTGGAATAGTTCCAAAGTTATTTAAGACCTGAAGTTGGGTCTGAAGATAGATTGCCAGATGCGGGTTGCAATTTCCGGGTCACACCACCTTCTTTCAGAAGTCATAATTCTGGAACTAATTGGCAGGGGAAACTAATACTTCGTACATGAGTGTTCCACACATGGTAGAATTAGTTTACTGAATTTCAGTTAAATCTGAGACTATGAGCTGGAGCCCCAGGTTGAACTGACATGGAATAACCCAATACTGTTCTTTGAAGGGAGAGTGCTCTGTTTAAGAGCAATAGCATTTCATCAGCTAAACAGATGTTGCTGATCTTCCTGCATTCTTCTCTAGTTGTACTGCATTCATTATCAAACAGGTTGTTTCATAATTCATATTGCAGGCTTCTAGAGTTGAAGAGGGGATTTAATACGTAGTCTTGAACGGACTTGTGTCCAGAAATGAACTGTTTGAATATAAAAGAAGTTACAAGATGGAACCACTTTGAAATCTTCCACTTAAAGGTACAGTCTGTAATGGTAGATCTATCTGTGCAACACATGTACCTAGGTCTTTTTTGAATCATCTCAGCCTGTCATGTGCCATTTGTGGCGTCAGAGCTCAGTTGTCTCCGCTGCGTGCATACCATGAAGTTGTAAATTTGAGAGTGATTTGATCTTCTAACTAGGTATATTTCCAGCCATGGTTTCCTTATCAAAATTTTATCCACTAAATCGCCCCTACATCCTCTGGAGGTCAGTCTATCATACTATTTCTTAGCTTCATGATTGTCTTCTGTCTTGTGTGCAAATGCTTAATTAGTCTCGCCTCCGTACAATTCAGCTTCAGTTTTTAATTTCAATCATCTTATTTCATTTCATGTAGTTAGGAATATTTTTTATGCCTGATAATTGCATAACATTAGTCTTTTTAACATTAAGGATTAAGCTGTCTGTTGCGAACCCATTGTAAGCATTTTTCCATTATTCTCCTGGTTGTGTAAGGTATGGATGTGTTTGGACCATTTATCAGTATACTTCATCATCATACTCATTTTCGTATTACTCATTAGTGCCTGAAGATGTTCAGTGCTACCACTGGGCTGCCAGCTGAACAGAACTGTTTCCTTCTCTTCTGTCCATTCACTTCTTGTAATCCAGGTCTACAGCCTCAATAATTTTTTTTAAATGAAATAGTTTACCACTTTTGGCTGTGAAAAGCCAAAAGCGGAAGTGATGTAATTTAAAGTGCGTGCAGTCTATTAGTAGGATAACACTGAACTTGAATATCTAAATAATGTCTTAATTTCTCACTACTTATAACGTGATATAGTGATATTTAATGTTTTCCAGCAAAAACTGATATAAATATCAAATGGAAAAACTGTCAAGCATAACGATATTCTGCTTTTATATCGGCATTGCTATGTAATGTAAAAGCTGTTTTTTGTCCTCAGCACATGCATCCAAAAGACTAATTAGATTATTCATGGAGAATTGCACTGCTTTGCTACTACACATTGTAAAAGTGTTTGCAGTGGACTTGAGGCACTGCTTAAAAACTTACTTGATAAAGCACGTTCTCAATGGACATTTGAAAATCAAATTGTAGTAGCTAAGCAGCTGTAGAATTTGGCTCAAGAAACCATTTCTGGTATCCATTTAGAATTATACAACGTAGGTATACTGGCAAAGTAAGGTTATTGGCTTAACACAGTAATTCAAAAACCATGTGAATTTCATGCTGCAGTGAAGGTATATTCTGAGCGGTAAAATAAGTATGCAAGCAAATTCTAAACAGCATACTTGCTCAGAAGATCTGTGTGTCATTGAAGATGGACTTGGTACAGTTGCTTCAACTAGTAGGGCCAATTTTAGAAGTTTCTTGCTGATTGCTTATGTTCTTGAAAAGGACATCTATCTACTTAATTCAAAGGCATTCTTCACTCAAAGGGACGTGCTGTCTAATTTTTTTTAACCTGATCCAAATGTAGAAATCTTGGATGTGCTAACTGATTGTATTCTATGAAAGACTGATGCTACGATGTGTACTGTAACAGTGTACATTGACCTTGCGTTAGGTATCATCACCACTGTCACCGTGTTTAAAAAGAAATCTATGAAAGGTATTATAAAAATGACCTTAAGTAAAATAGTTAAAGTGATTGTTTTGTATAGGTTTTTAATTCAGTTAGAATCATTCTGTTCTCAGTAGAATGCCATTTAAAATCTTTCTAAAAATGCAGATTATGCTCATTAAATGTACTCTTACGCAGTTGTTTCTATTTGAAGTAACTTTTATTACATAGTTATCTCATCAGGTGTATGTTAAAGATTAAAATATGTAATACGATTCTTACTAATTAACTTAATATCTCTGCTTCATTTTTGAAGGAAAGCATTTATTACACAGTTTGTTTTTAAAATCTGTAAGTTATTTTATTTAAGGGGAGTTAGAACGTAAAAAATTTTTTTTTACTTTTTCGGATTTTCATCTCATTATAAAATTTGCAATTTTCTGAATAAAATGATTTTATATATGTATCTCCTGCCTTTACAAATGTCTGCTTGTGTCTGTGTGTATGCGGATGGATATGTGTGTATGTGCGCGAGTGTATACCCGTCCTTTTTTCCCCCTAAGGTAAGTCTTTCTGCTCCCGGGATTGGAATGACTCCTTACCCTCTCCCTTAAAACCCACATCCTTTCGTCTTTCCCTCTTCTTCCCTCTTTCCTGAAGAAGCAGCCGTTGGTTGCGAAAGCCAGAATTTTGTGTGTATGTTTGTGTTTGTTTGTGTCTCTATCGACCTGCCAGCGCTTTTGTTTGGTAAGTCTCATCATCTTTCTTTTAAATATATATATATATATATCACTTATAAACTTACATGAGAAGTATTTTATTTTATTTTTTTATATATAATCTAAATCAGTTGAAAATGTTAAAAGTTTTACGTGCATTACTTCAGGATCTAATGAAATTGATAATGTCCAGAAGAAGATGGGCACCAAGTTGAGGAAGTTGAAATAAAGTTTGAGAGACAAGAAACTTTCTGATGGTGAAACCATAAGAGGCTGGCTGACAGACAAAATGATTGATGAACCACAGCAGTATTATGGGATGGCCATTATAAATAATACTGAGGATTTGTTGGAAATGAAGCAGGCAGTATGGCAGTTCATACAGCCATAAACATTGAACTCCAGCAGCAGTCATGGATATCATAAAACCTATTCACAGAGACCTGGCAAATCCTGAATTACTGAAGAACTGTGTGCATGGTCAGACTCAAAATCCCAATGAGTTGTTCAATAATCTTATTTGTACTCGCGAACCAAAAAGTTTTTGTTGGAATGAAGACAATGGTGGTCATGGGGGTGGGGGTCAGTGTTGCTGTTATTGCTTTTAATAATGGCAACATTGGTGGAGTGAAAATGGTACAGCATATGGGAATTAATCCTGGAGCAAACTACATCAGAGAACTTGAATGGCTGGACAAGGGTTGCATTGATAAAGCAGAGTATGCAGCACAGTTGGCCCCTAAGGAGTCCAGAAAGAAGAAGAAGAAACTTGGAAAAAGATCAACAGGATGATATACAGTATGGTGCAGGGTGCTTCTGAGTGACTAAAATTAAAAAGTTAAACATATATTAAGAGAGTTACAATCTTTTAAACTTTAGAAGCTGGTCCTGAAAATGAGCATTTTCTATTGCATTTTTCCCTAAATCCCAGAAACTGCTTCGAGTAGAGTATTCAAATTGTCAGGGAGTAATAACATACATATCCTTAGTCTACAGAACTAAAAAAAAAAACGAACATAGTGTTACGTATAATTAAAATTATTTAGGATAACGTCCAAAAAAAGTACTTCTGAAAGTGGCTGAAGTGCAATTATTGAAGTTCATTAGTCCCAGAACATGCAGTTTAATGTCCTGTAAAAGTTTCATGTCAATGGCTACAGTGGTTCCTGAAATACAGGGAATTCAAGTCACTAATTTTAACGTTGTCTGGATATGGCATTCAAACTCCCCTTAATATAGCTTTCTTAATTTTGGCTCTTGAGAACTCATCTTGAAATGTAAATTATGCTGTAAACACACTAATGGAAACATTTATTTAGCACAAACAAAGAGGATGTTTTTGAGATTTTCCACAGTATATTTTTTTCATATTGTAGCAAAGTCAAGAATCATTGTGTTGCATTGACTCAAGCTTCAGCTTCCTAGATGAATATTTTTGAAGTTTGTTTCGTGGCCATTTGGGAGCAGTGAGCAACTTTCATTTCTTGTACTCTTTGTATATTGTAAATGTACAAGCAGTAAATAATGAATAATAAAATACCTGACCCTGTGAGATCCAGATTACTGTGACCCTTCTGGGCAAGCAGTGTACTAAACAGGTGCCATGTCTAGTGATAAGTCCTAATTTTGAAGATATTTACATGTGGTGCAAAACTATAAACTATGAGGGGCCGATTAGTTTCTTGTGCAAAATATTTAATGATATTTCCATACGAAATATGAATTTGTTGCTGTGGGAGCTAAGTGATTACTTTCTTGAATAGAATTTTCTCTAGGCCATTGCCAGTAGCTCCTCCAATCCTCAATATATTAAAATTCAAGAATTCCAAAATTTTTATATGGTCACTTTAGGCCAAACAATACTGCTTAATTCCGAAAAATTAGGAGCCATAACTGTCACAATAAATTTGTCAAGTAGTATTGTATTCGAAAGGAATCAATACTTTCGATTTGTAATATGCACATACAAAAAAAAAAGAATCAGTTATGTTATTACAGCTTATTTTTTGAAATTGCTTTGGCAAATATACTGATTGAGCAACCTCTCTGTGTGTCAACGTGTTTCCCAGATGTCTGCAGCACCTGAAAACTGATTTTTCTAAATGAGGCCCTTGCTTTTAAAATATGTATGTTTAAATATGTATTGTTAATGAGCTAGGAAAGGAAAATGACTGAAGAAAAGCTACATCAGATTTGAATTTACAGAATTTGAAAGACTGAAATTATCATAATTTACTCTTAAATACTCTTAAATAGCTTTTGTTGGAGGTATGATGCAGTATTGAGTGTTGATTTGTGTGGTTTGTGATCTAAAATAATTAGATAAAAAATCCAGTTGAGTTATAAGATCTTCCTGTCCCATGTACGATTATTGATGTCTATAGAAAATTCTTTATTACTTTTCCAGACTCTGCGTGCTCACCATCTGAGAAGAAAGAATGTCTGAAGAACGGTATGTCTGATGGCAACATGCCAAGCGAAAATTGTTTAAAATGATTTTGATATTAGTACCGTGTTTTGTCAGATAGTAGGACATTAAATTGAGATCTATTCTATCGTTTAATCTTTAAAAAGTCAACCGTCAATTACGTCACCAGCTATGTGGAGGATAGCAGTAGTATTAGTGATAGGTGTCTGTATTAGATTTAAGCTACCACGTGATGTCTCGATGTCGAAGTCTCGAGTAGTTAAAAAAATTATCTTTTTTCTTTGTGTTAATGCCATTTTAGTGCACACATACCCGTGCGACAAGTGTCGTCAGTTTTGACACGAGTAGTCCCGAGGTCTCTGAATTTGTTTTCTCGGTGCCGGTTAGACGACCCTGGGGTACCTGAGCTGGGGACTGATAGGCGCCACCTTAGCTGTGGGCACGTATGGTGCAGTGGTGGAACTTTGTGTGCTACAGCGAATTGGCGGAGGGAACTTTGATTGATTACCAGGATCGTGAGGATGTTAAAGAATCTGTATAAAAACATGTCAGTCTCAAGGTGAGCTGCAGTCATGCCAATGAAATGTTTGGCTGTTGAGGTGGAACAGTTGTTAGTAGGGGGGACCTGTTGCAACTTGTGGTGTGTCCTAACATTCCTGTGGGAACAGCCATGGCTTATTGTTAAGCTTTTCAAAGTATGGTGGATAGCCATGTGAATGAAATATAAAAGACTATATGTAGCTTATTGTGCCGAGATAGACACGAAGCCACGCCTACTACTGTAGTACGAGTTTATATGCCAACTAGCTCTGCAGATGACGAAGAAATTGAAGAAATGTATGATGAAATAAAAGAAATTATTCAGATAGTGAAGGGAGACGAAAATTTCATAGTGATGGGTGACTGGAATTCGGTAGTAGGAAAAGGGAGAGAAGGAAACATAGTAGGTGAATATGAATTGGGGGAGAGAAATGAAAGAGGAAGCCACCTGGTAGAATTTTGTGCAGAGCATAACTTAATCGTAGCTAACACTTGGTTCAAGAATCACAAAAGAAGACTGTATACATGGAAGAAGCCTGGAGATACTGACAGGTTTCAGATAGATTACATAATGGTAAGACAGAGATTTAGGAACCAGGTTTTAAATTTTAAGATATATCCAGGGGCAGATGTGGACTCTGACCACAATCTATTGGTTATGAACTGTATATTAAAACTGAAGAAACTGCAAAAAGTTGGGAATTTAAGGAGATGGGATCTGGATAAACTGACTAAACCAGAGTTTCAGGGAAAGCATAACGGAACAATCAACAGGAATGTGGGAAAGAAATACAGTAGAAGAAAAATGGGTAGCTTTGAGGGATGAAGTAGTGAAGGCAGCAGAGGATCAAGTAGGTAAAAAGACAGGGGCTAGCAGAACTCCTTAGGTAACAGAAGAAATATTGAATTTAATTGATGAAAGGAGAAAATACAAAAATGCAGTAAATGAAGCAGACAAAAAGGAATACAAACGTCTCAAAAATGAGATGGACAGGAAGTGCAAAATGGCTACGCAGGGATGGTTAGAGGACAACTGTAAGGATGTAGAGCCTTATCTCACCAGGGGTAAGATAGATACTGCCTACAGGAAAATTAAAGAGACCTTTGGAGAAAAGAGAACCACTTGTATGAATATCAAGAGCTCAGATGGAAACCCAGTTCTAAGCAAAGAAGGGAAAGCAGAAAGGTGGAAGGAGTATATAGAGGGTCTATACAAGGGCGATGCACTTGAGGACAATATTATGGAAATGGAAGAGGATGTAGATGAAGATGAAATGGGAGATATGATACTGCGTGAAGAGTTTGACAGAGCACTGAAAGATCTTGAGTCGAAACAAGGCCCAGGGAGTAGACAACATTCCATTAGAACTACTGATGGCCTTGGGAGAGCCAGTCCTGACAAAACACTACCATCTGGTGAGCAAGATGTATGAAACAGCCGAAATACCCTCAGACTTCAGGAAGAATATAATAATTCCAATCCCAAAGAAAGGAGGTGCTGACAGATGTGAAAACTACCGAACTATCAGTTTAATAAGTCACAGTCGCAAAATACTAACGTGAATTCTTTACAGACAAATGGAAAAACTAGTAGAAGCTGACCTTGGGGAAGATCAGTTTGGATTCCGTAGCAATATTGGAACACGTGAGGCAATACTGACCCTACGACTTATCTTAGAAGCTAGATTAAGGAAAGGGAAACCTACGTTTCTAGCACTTGTAGACTTAGAGAAAGCGTTTGACAATGTTAACTGGAATACTCTCTTTCAAATTCTGAAGGTGGCAGGGGTAAAATACAGGGAGGGAAAGGCTATTTACAATTTGTACAGAAACCAGATGGCAATTATGAGTCGAGGGGCATGAAAGGGAAGCAGTGGCTGGGAAGGGAGTGAGACGGGGTTGTAGGCTCTCCCTGATGTTATTCAATCTTTATATTGAGCAAACCGTGAAGGAAACAAAAGAAAAATTCGGAGTAGGTATTAAAATCCATGGAGAAGTAATAAAAACTTTGAGGTTTGCTGATGACATTGTAATTCTGTCAGAGACAGCAAAGGACTTGGAAGAGCAGTTGAACGGAATGGATAGTGTCTTGAAAGGAGGATATAAGATGAACATCAACAGAAGCAAAATGAGGATAATGGAATGTAGTCGAATTAAGTCTGGTGATGCTGAGGGAATTAGATTAGGAAATGAGACACTTAAAATAGTAAAGGAGTTTTGCTATTTGGGGAGCAAAATAACTGATCATGGTCGAAGTAGAGAAGATACAAAATGTAGACTGGCAATAGCAAGGAAAGCGTTTCTGAAGAAGAGAAATTTGTTAACGTCAAATACAGATTTAAGTGTCAGGAAGTCATTTCTGAAAGTATTTGTATGGAGTGTGGCCATGTATGAAAGTGAAACATGGACGATAAATAGTTTAGACAAGAAGAGAATAGAAGCTTTTGAAATGTGGTGCTACAGAAGAATGCTGAAGATTAGATGGGTAGATCACATAACTAATGAGGAGGTACTGAATAGGATTGTGGAGAAGAGAAGTTTGTGGCACAATTTGACTAGAAGAAGGGATCGGTTGGTAGGACATGTTCTGAGGCATCAAGGGATCACCAATTTAGTATTGGAGGGCAGCGTGGAGGGTAAAAATCGTAGAGGGAGACCAAGAGATGAATACACTAAGCAGATTCAAAAGGATGTAGGTTGCAGTAGGTACTGGGAGGGTCCACAGCTCGTGGTCGTGCGGTAGCGTTCTCGCTTCCCACGCCCGGGTTCCCGGGTTCGATCCTGGTGGGGTTAGGGATTTTCTCTGCCTCGTGATGACTGGGTGTTGTGTGCTGTCCTTAGGTTACTTGGGTTTAAGTAGTTTCTTAGTTCTAGGGGACTGATGACCATAGATGTTAAGTCCCATAGTGCTCAGAGCCATTTTTCATACTGGGAGGTGAAGAACCTTGCACAGGATAGTGTAGCATAGAGAGCTGCATCAAACCAGTCTCAGGACTGAAGACCACAGCAACAAAAACAACAACAACAACAACAACCACAACATATATAGCTTCCATTACGTTGTAATAATATTACGCCAATGAGAGGTCTCTCTTTGTACAGTGTGAAGTGAATGCGGCATGTAGGCGTGGAGCCTGAGCAGTGGTAGAGTGCACTATTTTATGGTGCCCCCAGTTGCAGATGCTTTGGAGGGGCTGCCATAGAATAAGCAAGCAGACCTCTTTAAGAATGACAATACTAGTAAAGACACAAAAGAGACTGGTCGATTTTGGGTGAAGGTCCAGATTAAAAGTTATTGTTATATTGTCAGTAAGGTTCCAGTGTTGCTGCTTAAAACATTTACCAATAATTAAGACAGTTGTTTCAGAAGATTTCTATTTTCAAGTACCTGCATATACAGAGTTTGAGAATTACAATGTGCTATAGTTCCATAAGAATATTAGACTTAATTTTTTGTAAGTGAAGAATTTTGTGAGTTACTGAGTTATAACTGAAAATGCAGTTATAATTTTCGTTCAATGTGTACATCTATACTCTGCAAACCACCGTGACGTACATGGCAGAGAGTAAGTCCCAAGTTAATTATTACGGACTACACAAACAACTGTGTTGTAATTAATTTTTTATATTTCTAAATTATGTAAGTAAGAGGGAAACATGTTTATGTTGTCCAGATGAGTGTATAACATCTGGCGTGACTGTATCTGGTGACTGTTCTTGTCGATTGGGTGCTGCTTTATACTGTGTGACATATTTTGATATGGCATTATAGATATTCCCTGAAATGTTTTTAACAGTCAACACCATAGATGTTTTATATTTACATAGTAAGCAACTATGGTCAGAGGTGATTATATCTTTAGGTATCTCAAGTACGTGTGCCCTATCTTTGTTCGCAATTTATATCAGTGTTGTTCTGAAATTTAAATAATGTCTGGTGTGACTGTTCTTGTTACATTTCATGTGAAATTCAAGAAATTGCAGTGTCATGTTAGGTTTCACACAGCAGAGTGTGATATTTTAGTTTAAAATCCTGAAATATTTAGTGTAGTTTAGGACAGCTGACACCACAGTGCTTTATATTTACATAAGAACAGACATCGGTCGGAGGTAAAGATGTCTTTAGGCATCTCTGGCATGCGTATCCACTCTTTCACTGTCGACTTTTATCGATTAAGTCAGTGAAATTATCTAAATAATTTTTGTGTTTGAAATTGGTG
The DNA here is from genome assembly GCF_023864275.1 of Schistocerca cancellata. NCBI lineage: Eukaryota > Metazoa > Arthropoda > Insecta > Orthoptera > Acrididae > Schistocerca > Schistocerca cancellata. Next base: position 607,791,519 of record NC_064632.1, on the reverse strand, counting down.
TCTTCATTGAGAATTTCCTTCTGATATTTTTTTTTTGTGTTCTTCCAAAATATTCATTTCTGATTATTTTGGTGTTTTATGTAATAATTGTAGAGTGACACCTTTATTCTGGCTTTCGAGGGGAATACCATCCCAGGGGAAGTCGAGGTTGTGTGTTACTGATGTGATGTGAAGTCGTACGTCCTGCCACCCCTGAGGTGCTTTCAGTGCTCGTGTTTCGGGCATATGTCTCCCCTTTGTATGGCGGACCCTCTGTGTGGTGACTGTGGCCACACACTCCCTGAGGGAAGGCCCTGTGTTCTGCCACCTGTGTGTGTGTCAACTGTCACGACCGCCACTCTCCGCTCTTGCCAGATTGCCCAGTTTACAAGAAAAAAAAAAAAAAAGATCAAAGAGCACAAGTCCCTGGATTGTCTGTTTGATTCTGAGGCTTGCCAGAAATATGACCACCTCCACCCAGTGTCGATTTCTTCTACTTTTGCCTCTGTTGCATCCATTCCCTCTTCTACCTCTTCCTTACCCCAGCCTCCTCCCCCTCCCCTCTAGGTGCTGTCGCTCACCCTCCCGAGCCAAAGAAATGCCCCCTTCTTCGATGCCTCCCCACCTCGACCCCTGGAGGTGTCATCTCCCCCTTCGCTACCTGAGTCTGACATTTATGGGTGTCGCCCAATCCTCATTGGTGATGACGACTGACCTGGTGACACGGTCTCCCCTCGGCTTCTTTATGTCTAACCTGGACTCTCACCACACGATAACCCAGTGGAATTGCAACAGATATTACTGTAATCTACCAGAAAAACAACTTGTTTCCTCATATTCTGCATTCTGTCTTGCTCTTCAAGAATTGCACTTTCGTGATGACCATTCTAAAATGTTTCGTAGTTGTCGGGCATTCTGTCGGAACTGTGACATCCCGGGATATCGTCTGGAGTGGTCCGCACTTTGGTTTGCATCGATGTCATTATCGACTGAACCTCCATTCGTACCACTGTGTGTGCAATAGCGGTACATGTGTGAAAGGTTCCAGCGATCATCCCTTGCAATATCTACCTCCCTCTAGGTAGGTCAGTTCCTTATGTTGACCTGCCTACCTTAATACAGCAACTCTCATCCCTGTACCACTTCCTGGGGGACTTCAGTGCACACCACCCACAGTGCACACCACCCATCTGTGGGGGAGTGCCACTTCCACAGGTGGGGGTGTTCTAACTGACCAACTTATGACATACTTCGATTCGTGTCTGCTCAGTGATGATTCCCCTACCCACTCGGTGCCACCTTTTCTGCTATCAATCTCACAATCTCGTCCCCTGTTTTTGTGTCTTCCCTGGTTACCCACGATGATCTTTGTGACAGTGACCACTTCCTGATGATGCTATCGTTCACCTGCCGCCACCAGGCAGACGGTCCCCCACATTAGGCTTTCCACAGAGCCAATTGGCCTTTATATATGTCTGGTGTGCACTTTGACACCTCTCAAATTGCATCGATGTGATCGTGCAAGACATCTCTACCACTATTCTTCATGCTGCCGATACTGCTATCCCACTATCCACAGGTTCTCCTCATCGACCAGTACAGTGGTGGACCGAGGATGTAGCAGTTGCTATCCAGGACTGCAGACAGGCTCTGCAATGATTTAGATGACACCCTTCACAGACTAATCGCTTTTAAGCGTCTCCGTGCTAAAGCACGCTGCCTTATTAAGCAGAATAAAAAGGAAAGGTGGGAGCACTATGTTTCTTCTCTGGGAATGTATGCCTCGTCATCACAGGCTTGACCGAGCTTCGTAGCCGTCTGGGCCGCCAGCGACAACAAACTCTCAAGAGTCTTATTGTACAGGGTACTTTGTGTACTGATCCGTGGGTCCTCGCACAACACCTTGCGACACACTTTTCGACAGCATCGCCATTCTCTGCTACCTTTCTCTGGCAGAAATGATGAGTTGAAGAAACCCCCGTCAGTTTCAACTTTCACCAAACTGAATCCTATAATGAACACTCCAATGAATGGGAATTCTTGCAGACTTTTACCTCTTCACATGTCACAGCCCCAGGCCCGAATGCCCTCCACAACTAGACGATCCGACACTTGGGTGTCACCCAGGGGCAGATGTCTACCCAGGGTCTTCAACCGCATTCAGCTCACTGGTGACTTTCCCTCGCAATGGCGAGACAGCCTGGGAAGAACCCGACGTCTGTTGGCAGGTACGGCCCAATTAACGTGACCGACATACTGCTCGATAGAATGGTTAGCGGCAGTTTGTATCGGGTATTCGAATCTTGGGGCCTTTTTTCCCCGTATCAGCGTGGCTTCTGGGAAATATGATCTCCATCTGAGCATTTACTCAGATTGGAAACAGCACTCAGAGCGGCTCGTACTAAGCTCCGGCACCTCGTTGCAGTTTTCTTTGACCTTGGGCCTTACCTGCATGAGGAAGGTTAATGCTCTCCACCTCGTGGCCCACACATCTTGGGGTGCAGACCATGCTACTCTTCTCTATCTGTACCGTGTTCTGGTTTGCCCAGACTAAATTATGGTTGTGATGTTTATGGCTCGGTGTCTCCTTCCACTCTGAAACTACTCAATCCTGTTCATCATTATGGGGTGCGTATGCCTATCAGTGCCTTTTGCACTTGTCCCGTCCACAGACTACTTGCAGAACAGGGATTCCCCCCTACAAATACGACGAAGCCAACTTCTAGTTTCTTATGCAGTCAGCATTTGACAGTTCTGTGACCATCCTGCGTACCCTCCTGATACCTGCCCTTGGGTGGGATTGCTGGTTTGAATATGTCTCACTTCCCTCTGTTGGGATCTCCAACTCCACTCACTTGAAAGTGGCCTGTGCATTTCCTCTGCCCTTCCCCCTCGGATGGTGCCTCGACCACAAATTAGAATTGACCTATTGCACGGTCTTAAGGTCTCTGTTGCCCCTATGATATTCCGGCATCTTATATGATCCGTCCATGAAGAGGTCCAGGGGTGCTACCATCTTCTGCAAGATCGATGATACTCTCGTCACCATTTGATCTCTGATACTGATGACATGCTCTCTGTCCTTGGGTGTGCCACTTGTTTCGTTGCATTCACCACTGAAACCGTAGAGAGCTTATGGATGGTGTTACTCCGGCTTCAAAATTGTTTTTGTGCAAAATTTGCAAATCCAATTCGTGCTTCCAAATGACATCTTTTTGCAGAGCCGACATTGTTCAGAGCAATGACAGTCAAAATTTTGAATTGACATTCGAACGCAGCCATTCAGTTCAAGCACATAAAATTTACTATTCGTTTGGCCTTTGCACTGACCATAAATAAAGCGCAAGACCAAACATTGGCCGTATGTGGATTGAATCTGGAATATCTGAGGAGATAAATTAATTTCCAACATTTATTATTACTTAGGTTAGAGTTCATAGATCTAAAACAGTCACTAGTTAGATTTAAGAGATCAACCATTCTTAATTTTGTTCTTCAGTATCTAACTACATTAATGTATTTGAAGCATTTCAATTATATTGAAGAAAAGATTTTAGTTGAAGACATATATTTTGCTAGCGATGTCTGTGGCAGGATAATGTCTTCCTACCGGATCCTCTAGTATAATTATAAAATTAAAGTTTGTGAAAATTGCAGCCCTGCGAAATAACAAAATGAATTCTGTCTCTGAGAAAGTGCACTACATCTGTAGCAGTTGCTAAATTGTAGAGATATTGATGCCCGTCACCATCGCCAGTCCTCTTGAAACAAACTCTTGCGTGTGTGATGGTGTAATACGGGAATGCAAATATCCTTTTTTACAGCCCAGACGGAGAGTACGTACAGATGGCAATTAAAAAACTGCAAAGGAGTGCTATGTGCTGCTGGGATGATTGATGTTGATGCAAAAGAGCCAGTAACGGGCACATGTTGCACCTCAGTTTCAGCAGGGCTACAGAGGGAAGCAGGTGTTGATTGCATAGACCCCTAGTGTTTCATGGAAACAAACATAAGAAGTAAAAACACTGAAACAACCACAGTGATGAAAGCTGGTTCTAGCAACGAGTTGTTCTCAGAGTGTGCAACAGAGCGTCTCTTGTAATACAGAATGTGTTCATACTTATAAACATCTGTTGAAGACACATTTAAAGGCTTTGATTGGTATACTGAAAGTCATTAATCATCCAAGAAACGACTCCCTCATCAGTACTACACTGGCTCCTATAGTAATACAAGTGGTCCATTGATTACCACACGTGATTCACATTCAGGAGGAATATGGTTGAAAGGCCCGTCCTGCCATCCAGATTTAGGTGTTCTGTGATTTTCCAGGATTGCCCAGGCAAATACCGGGTTGGTCCCTTTGAAAGGGCACAGCCAATTTCCCTCCCCATTTTTTCATAAACCGAGCGTATGATTCGTCTCTAGTGACATCACTGTCGATGGGACATAAATTTCTAATCTTCCTTCCTTCTCCTTTTAATGTATTCGAGGAGGAGTAAGCGGCTTGGATAGTGCACAGTGAAAATTGGGCTGCACTCGACACATAATTTCAGTCAAGTTGCTATCACATGACACAACAAATGCTGGTGCAGATGATGTGTGTAAGAAAGTGAACAAACAAGGTAACATTCCCAAGTTTCAATGAACGATCTTGATGAAACTTGAAGAGTGTGTAGAAGGTGCAAAATGATGTGATATGTATTTTTTTATTTTTTTGTGCCCAATTTTATTTTTAATGGCTAAAACACACCCAGAAAGGTAATTTAACATATTGGGTTTAGGAGGAGTAGATTCTAAACCAATAAATATAGAAAAACATGTTTCATGGATAAAATGTGTTTCATCAAAATGGAAAGTTTTGCTACAACATAAATTAAAACGCTTTTAACGCCACAGACATCCATGTGTAATTAAGCTGGTTTCTGTAATACCATTGTTAAAAAATATGTTGTACAAAATATACTGTTGAAGTATGTACCTAATTAAAACATCTAAATGTTCATTATTAGTCTAATTAATTCTTTAACTTCTTTTGGTTTGTTTTAAACTGTTATACTAAACTGTAAATTTATTATTATTGTTTTACCTTTTCAGTTCGCCATTTCATTTATGTGTACTTTCTTAATTGAAAATAATAAGTAACCCATTATTATGATGCAAAGCCGTTAAAATAATAATCAATAAAGAAATATAACAATTTTTTGCACCAATCAACACAAAATGAACGAATTTTCTCCTGCACTGGGAAAGACAACATCTGTTAAATATAATTTCACTTGATCAGACATTAGCTTATCATGTTTCAATGCCATCACAGGAACATTTGGGGCTTTGTAGAGAGATTCTCGAATTCTCGGTACATTCTCTCCATTAAAAGTTTCTTTTAAAACTGTGAAAAGGGAGGTAAGCAATGTGCCAGCTGCAAATACTGATGGCTGAATTGTTCAACTAAAGGTTTCTTTGTGGTGTATCTCTGTAGGCTTTTGAAGGTAAGATCTCACAAATAGTAAAACAGTGTATACCTACCATCAGCGAACGCCGGTCTGTTGGGACTATGCGTTAGAATAAGTACCGCTTGCCGCTCCATCCTTCAAAAACAGTTATTCCGACAAGTTTTTCATGCCGATGACGATGATTTCAGGAGTTTTTTGTATATTGGTAGCTGTTTCTCAAGACTATTATTTGAAGAGTGTAAAGGATTGTAACATGTTGTAACATGCCCAGTTACCATCCCCAAGGGTGGCCCTGTCTGGCACTACTTCTTGCTAGCCGCAACCCAAAGATGCTGCAGTTTGCGGCCTGTGATCTACCACTGTTCGCCAACTAGTAGCTCACCGAGTACAAGGCCGTACCGTTGGTTGGCAACACCATAGACCGTGTTCTGAGTCTGCTGATGGTGACATGTGCTGCTGGTGCTGCCTTCTGTTATATAAGCTGGCACCAACAGCTCTGCAGCATACTCATCTGCCACTGGGTGCTACTATGGAACTGTAATTCGCCGCACGATTTCTGTGCCTCTCTACACTCTTCAGGTCCTCTATCTTACGTAACACTCTTTAGATTACTAGGTATCGCATGGATTTCTGTATGTGGCCTTCAACGTGGACATTTCTTCAGATTTTGTTTCGGACTGCCTGTACTTGTCAATAGTCATTGAACCTGTAGTGTCAAACAAACTTGTTACCGAATTGAAGTGAGACTTTTTATTGTGTGTAAAAGTACATCTGTTTAAAAATAGGGAAGACGTGAACACTAACCCAGTTAATATTTGCCGAATACTAAATGATCATTTCAGTAGTATGAAATTCCTTGAGATTTCTGTCAGTTCACAGGAAGTGGAACTGAAAGACACCATTCTGACTTCATTCTGGAAACCTCAGTGAAGCTTTAGTACTTTCATATTAAGACTGGCTGTAACCGGTGGCTCAGTGTTTTGATTTCTTTTCAGCTGCTGCGCGTACAGTAAGTCCCCGATCGAGGGAGTGATGGATGGTTTGAGGAGCGCACGGGCGCGGGGCGAAGAAATGTATGGGAAGACAGTGCTGCTATGCCAGCAACTTCTGCGCGACTTATTCTTCATTTTCTGTGCTAGAAATGACGCACTGAAGTAGTTCGCATGTGTTGGCTGTAGCTCCGAGGACAACTAGCTACTTCTACCGGCAATACCGATCCGGGGCAGGGCCACTGAGAAATTTGACACTTATTTCAGTTGTGTTCGAAAATATTAAGCCACTGAGTGCAGGGGCTGGGGGGAGGGGGCGGTGCTACACGTCACTCTCGACCACTGTATATGTCAGTCACGCTTTACTGAATTTCGTAGCTCCGCCAAAACCATTATGTTAGCAAACGAATTAGAACGCTGTGGGAAGGGTAAGTTGTTAGCTATGACTGTGAAAGACCGCAATAATACACTCTAAAGAATTTGTATAGTAAGTACTTCCGGATTAGCGTTGTCTTCATCTACATCATACTCTTATGGTATTTTATTAATGATTAGATGTAAAGATGAGATTTGCATATGATGTGTCGCGTGGTGTAATGCCAGGAAAATAATTGAAAATAAAACTGATAAACAATTTTGATTTGCAGCTCACAGACAATATATGATACTGCAACTTTCAAGAGTTCTTACTCTGCATACAAACCCTTACAAACAGGATTTTTCAGCGGTTTATGAACTGTTATTTTCGTCAGCCCGTAACCAATCGAAAATGGAATCAATAAGATACGACACGATATATCGCAAGACTTGGACTAGAATGGGAACACTTGCACTCAACAATGTTATAGCTGAGTGCAGTAGTGTTGTAATGGCAAATCACTGTTGTTAAGTTAAATAAAACATGATTTTGCGACTGGTTGCTGCTTATTTCGTAATTTTATGGTTTACGGTCGCTGCACAACTTGGGAACCTCATGGAGACCACCATTCATAGAACGTGAGTGTTGTTATAATGCCCATTCATGAAGTCTGCATCTTCTGATGCATTTCTACCATAGCATATTAATGTTGCATTGTGATGAAATGGCAACAGAGAAAGAGAACGCAAAAGCAACTGTAGGTAAAGAATTTTAAATAATTATTTGATTGCTTTATATCTCTTATCACTGTAGGAAGTGCCTAAGCTTAACTTAATGTGTTCCTATACAATATTACAATTTGTATCTATTAGCATCTATAAGTACTGTTCTCGTGTTTAATTATGAATCATTCCATATCCATGTAATTTTCTTGCATAATGTATCAACAGAGCGTGAATAAATAAATAAATAAATAAATAAAAAGAAAAGTGATTATTCCTGAAGCGGAGAAATGGTTAAGGGAGGTTCGTAATCGCTATGTTAAGGTTAATTGCCTTTCAACGCGTCATATGTATTTAATCATGAAATATTATATAGAGATCAACGTCCTTGGACTCGACAAATTTGGGTATTTCATAGGCTCCAGAAGCCACTAGAACGGTGATTTTGGTTTTCAGTTTAGTATTTTTTGCATCAGTGTGCTTCATCCTTATTTTGAGCACTTTGTTGAGGAGCTATTACACATACTCCATCGCTTCTTTTCTTCAGATGTCAAGCTCCTCAGTTGTGCTTTTAAGTCGTCATAGCACGAATATTTGCCCACAGTTTTCATGTAAACTTTTCATGAATCTGTGGCTTATTCTTCTCAGTTTTCAGTCTTCGAATCTTCAAAATATTATATTTTTTATAGAAATATTTTCCGGAGACTTTTATATAATATGTGACAGTCAGGGCAGCACATCTAGAATTTTTGTTGTCTGTAATCATCCATAAACTCAAGTGTGTTTCCTTTGGACTCGACAGTCATTACTGCACGTAAATTTATGGCATAACCTCGACATACAACATAATCACAGACATATGGGCCCCATTAAACTGTCGTCTCCTAAAAAGCTCATAGATTCATTCCTTTATTTCCAGGAAACTATGCATGCGCAAAGTTGACCATACAAAATGCATCGCATGGATGCTCCTTTTTGTTTGTTTACAATTTCCCGGCACTTATTTACTTCAGGAGGTACGGGCGATTACTTAGCTCACAGACACACGTCATAGAGAAAGACACCCAGTCGTCTAGATATTACTCCTATTTTACACTTTTTTTCTACCGCCTCCTGAAAATTGTAAAAGTGAGATTTTACTTTATATTCGTATTATTAATTAATAATATATTGCGTTTTTAACAAACATTTGTTCCACAGGTAATTGTGCAATAAACCTTTGTGTTTGTGCTGAAGCTCAGAGGACACAGACACGTGGAAGTGCAAGATAAAGCAAACTTGGTTCAAATGCTGTGGTAAAAATAGATATTTAATTGGATCACAGACAATAAAAGTTCAGAAACAACACTGTTCTGCATAATCTGTAAGAGCGATTGTAGTGTTGACCATGGTTTCTCAAGACCAATATGTTAGAATGAAAACTAATAAGAAGAAATTGTAAGAAAACTACGCTTTTCGATTGAGGTTGGAAAAAGTGGATTCTACACGTCATCAAATGAAGTCGGTTCAAGCAGTGAGACTGGAACAGCTTCCTCTACAGAGGTATCTTGTGGGCAACGATCAAAAACAGTACGACACGGTCAGGTGAAACTTGCATTTTAACTTAACAAAGAAAACGGATCGGAAATGGAATTGACATGGCCTGTAATAAAATCAGTATTGTGTAATTATTCACTGAGCAGCTGCAATGATATTGCAGACGTTCCCAGAGAGATAATTGCAAATTTTGTGCCCGATGATTTTACTTTGTCTCTATCGAAGATGGTTTATGTAATTGCTCTAGGGCCCTATTTCTGGGAGCAAACTGCAGATGTTGCAAGAAGTTCAACATATGCGCTCTACTATGATAACACAAATGAACCCAGCACGAAGGAAATGCAAGTTGCAACACATTACTGGTCAGCAGCTAAAGAAGTTGTTGAAATTAGTCCTCAGACTTATTTCGTGGGCCACGCTAAGATAGAAAACCTGTGTCAAAACCTCGTTTGTGCAAGAAAGAAACTAAATCTTCCCTTAAGGAATTTGCTGGCGATCAGTTGTGTCGGCTCAAATGTGAATAAGAGAGTATTATAACTAATGAATAAAAGTGTTCTAGTTGTACGCAGCAGATATTCGATTGATATCCGAACGTGCAGTTTGCGTAAAATTCCTAATTTATTCTTGTGTGGCCTTGAAAATTTTGCATCTGATTTTGTAAATCTTATTATTGCAATATTTCACTATTTTCACGACTGGCGTGCCAGATGAGAAGATTTTCAACTGTGTCGGAAGAAAGTTGGATTGCCTAAGCTTAGTTTCTTAAACTATCTGCCATCACGTCGCTTAACTGTAAGCCCAGCAGCTCAAAGGATTTTGGTCCAGTGGAGTGCTATCAGTAGATAAATCCTCACAGTTTCACTTGCGAAATCTAAAAGTCGAAGGAAATAGTCAAGCTTATAAAGCAACCTGACATAAAAGTGCAACTTATGTTTGTTACTAACAGTGCCAACGTCATTTCATGCTACTTGCAGTACTTTAAAAAAGAAGGACCTTTAATCCACTTTTTGTATAAACGTGCAAGTGAACTACTAATGAAGTTGAGGAGTAGGGTTTACAAGTCTGACATTGAATGTAATTTCTCAGTTGTGGAAGAAAACTTCCCTAATAATACAAGCGAAAGACTTCACCTCTTTGTGTGCAGGCATGAGATTCCATTTCGTTGAAAGTGCCAAGATTTTACTAGAAAGTCTCAAACAGAATGAGGCTTCTCACCATGACAGTGTGTTGTTTAATATAAGCTCTACATCTACATTTACACGTATACCCAGCAAATCGCCTTGAGGTGCATGGCAGAGGGTACATCCCATTGCACCAGTTACTAGGGTTTTGCCATATGCCATTCACATACAGAGAACAGGAAGAATAATTGTTTGAATGGCTCTGTGCATGCAGTAATTATTCCAATCTTATCCTCCCATCTGCTAGTTCAGTTCCTTCAGTATCTCTGTCTCTGTAACACACTCCCAGGGATTAAACAAACCTGTGACCATCCATCCTGCCCTTCTCTGTATATGTTCAGTATCCCCTGTTGTCCGCAGCTCGTGGTCTCGTGGTTAGCATTGCTGCCTCTGGATCATGGGGTCCCGGGTTGTGTTGTCCTCATCATTTCATCATCATCATCATCATCATCATCATCATCATCAACATCAACATTCGTGACCGTGGCTAGATTGGACTGTGTACAAAAATTCGGCTGTGCAAAAAATGAGACTTTGTATGGGCGCTGATGACCGCGCAGTTGAGTGCCCCACAAACCAATCATCATAATAATATCCCCTGTCTGGCACAGGTCCTAAACACTTGAGCAATAATCTAGACTGCGTCACGCGAGTGATTTGTAATCACTCTCTTTTGTGGACTGATTGCAGTTTCCCAGTATTCTACCAGTAAACCGAAGTCTACCACCTGCTTTACTGATGGCAGAATGTATGTTATCATTCCATTTCATATCCCTACGAAGGTATTTGTATGAGCTGGCCGTTTCCAACAGTGACTCATTGACGTTACAGTCATAGGATGTGTCATTTTTTTGTTTTATGAAGTGCAAAATTTTACTTTTCTGAACATTTAGGGCAAGTTTCCAATCTCTGCACCACGTTGAAATCTTATCAAGATCTGACTGAATATTCAAGCAGCTTCTCTCAGATAGTACTTCATTGTAGGTAACGGCTTCATCTGGAAAAAGTCTGATTTTACTGTTATTGTTGTCTGCAAGATCATTAATGTACAACATGAACTGCAAGGACCCAACACACTTTCCTGGGGCACGTACGAAATTATGTCTACATCTTACGACTCTCCATCCTAGGTAACATGTTTTGTCCGTTCTACCAAAAAGTTCTCAGTCCAGTCACAAATTTCACTTGATAGCCCTTATGATTGTATTTTTTACAGTAAACTTATTTGTGGTACTGAGTCGAGCTGTTCAGAAATCAAGAAACACTGTGTCTAACTGGTTGCCTTGATCCAAAACTTGCAGTATGTCATGTGAGAGAAGTGCGACTTGGGTCTCACATGTTCAGTGTTTTCAAAATCCATGCCGGTTGGCATTGAGGAGGTAATTCTGTCCAAGATAAGTCATTATGTTTGAGCTCAGGTTATGTTCTAAGATTCTACAGCAAATCAATAACAATGATATTGGACAATAGTTGTTTGGGTTACTTGTACTTCCCTTGTAGATGAGTGTGACCTATGCTTTTTTCCAAGAATTGGATACGGTGTTTTGTTAGAGATATCTACGATAGTTTATAGCTATACTCCGTTCACGATAAGAATAAATCTGTTGAAAAGTTTACGCCATGTATTCTTCCGCGTTTGCTTGAATTTCAATGGATTTTGTTTCACGTGGAGCGAAAGCCAAGCTGTGACCAGTACTGTCAAGTACGATCATAAGGATACGGTGTATGCTGTGTTGAACGGACAGCTTGAGCGGCGCACTAAACTTGGACTGCACTGGAGCCAGCGACCCAGCGAACCTGCAATGATGAGAGCAGTTGCAGTTCAGATGTAAAAAGAGACTAGCAAAGAAACGTAACTTTGAATGTCCTTTAATATTTAAAGAGAATTAAATAATATTCGGCAAAACTACACGTGCATTTTAGGTGAGCAGACGGAAAGCATAAAATGCTCTCGTTGCCACCTGACAAAATATTCTGATTACAAACAAGAGTGATGAAAATCCCTAACTTTAGTACAGGATAATTTTTCTGAGCGAGCTATGTGTAATGCAAAAGCATACTGCAGGAGTTTCGCCGTACTGTTGAGAACTGAAGCCACTGAAGGTATTAATTACAGACAGTCGTCTGGTAATCTCTTAGCTCCTTCTGTATCCGAATCTGAGAAATACATTTCAGTTCTGAAACTTTCATCTGCTACATTGATAACGAGTCGATTAACAACAAAATCCACAAAGCCAACCAGTCGCCTTATTTTCTCCTGTGTTTTTTTTTTTTATTATGATGTGCCATTCTGTAGGATGCGTTCGGCAGTGACGTGAAAAAGCAGCGTGCCTTAGTTCCAGTACATATGGCAGCTTAACAGTCTTGGTATTTCTCGGGCCAAATCTGGGTTCATATTGTAATGGTACTGTGGAAAATGTAAAAATGAAGCATATGTATTGTGCGCTCGATGCTGTGAAAATGATTGTTTTTCATATTTCTGCACTTGTATATATCTGTGGTGTAAAACAGTTAAGAATTTATATTTGATATGAAAACGGAAATTTCGTGTGCAGTAAGTAATTAGAAACCAGAAGATGTGCATTATTCATAAAAACGATGATGAATTTCACCATTACAAGCTTTAGGTATTTCAAATTGAACGAGAAAAAAAAAATGACTTAGGTGAGATATGAACGAACGGACCATGGATTGCAGTAAATTAACAATCATTTACACTGCTGGTTCTGCTATGTATTTATTCGGGGGAGCAGACCTTTTCAACCAGCTCAATCTTGTCTGCCTCAATACTGGCGCCCCTACTTTTCTTTCGGACACATCTCACACCTATTCCCATTTAGACCTCTCTATATGTACTCCCCAACTTGCACGCCGGTTTGAGTGGTATGCACTTTCTGATACATATTCGAGCGACCACTTCCCGTGTGTTATCCATCTCCTGCAGCATACCCCCTCTCCGTGCTCCTCTAGTTGGACCATCTCCAAGGCAGACTGGGGGCTCTTCTCTTCCAGGGCGACCTTTCAGGATCAAACCTTCACAAGCTGCGATCGTCAGGTCGCACACCTCACGGAAGTCATTCTCGCTGCTGCTGAATATTCCATCCCTCACCCTACTTCTTCTCCACGTCGCGTACCGGTCCCCTGGTGGACCGCAGCATGTAGAGACGCTTTACGTGCTCGTCGACGTGCATTACGCACATTTAAACGCCACCCTACAGTGGCGAATTGTATCAATTATAAACGATTACGTGCTCAGTGTCGTCATATTATCAAAGAAAGCAAGAAAGCCAGCTGGGCTGCTTTCACAAGCACCTTGAACATTTTTACTCCTTCTGTTGTCTGGGGTAGCCTGTGCCGGCTATCTGGCACTAAGGTCCACTCACCAGTTTCTGGCTTGAAGGTCGCGAATGACGTCCTTGTGGCCCCTGAGGCTGTCTCCAATGCCTTCGGCCGCTTTTTCGCAGAGGTTTCGAGCTCCGCTCATTACCACCCTGCCTTCCTCCCCCGCAAACAGGCAGAGGAGGCTAGGCCACCTAACTTCCGCTCCTCGAGTTGTGAAAGTTATAATGCCCCATTCACCATGCGGGACCTCGAAAACGCACTTGGCCGATCACGGTCCTCCGCTCCAGGGCCTGATTCTATTCATATTCAGATGCTGAAGAACCTTTCTCCTGCGGGTAAAGGTTTTCTTCTTCGTACATACAATCGCATCTGGATTGAGGGACATGTCCCCGCATGCTGGCGCGAGTCTATTGTTGTCCCGCTTCCTAAGCCGGGGAAGGACAAGCACTTGCCTTCCAGTTATCGACCTATCTCGCTTACCAGCTGTGTCTGTAAATTGATGGAGCGAATGGTTAACTCTCGATTGGTTTGGCTGCTCGAGTCTCGACGCCTACTTACCAATGTACAATGTGGATTTCGTAGGCGCCGCTCTGCTGTTGACCATCTGGTTACCTTGTCGACCTTCATTATGAATAACTTCTTGCGGAAGCGCCCGACCGCGGCTGTGTTCTTTGATTTGGAGAAGGCTTACGACACCTGTTGGAGGGCGGGCATTCTCCGCACCATGCATACATGGGGCCTTCGCGGTCGCCTCCCTCTTTTTATTCGTTCCTTTTTAATGGATCGACAGTTCAGGGTACGTGTGGGTTCTGTCCTGTCCGACACCTTTCGCCAGGAGAATGGGGTGCCACAGGGCTCAGTTTCGAGCGTCGCTCTCTTCGCCATTGCGATCAATCCAATAATGGATTGCCTCCCAGCTGAAGTATCAGGCTCCCTTTTCGTGGACGATTTTACCATCTATTGCAGCGCGCAGTGTACACATGTCCTGGAGCGCTGTCTTCAGCGTTCTCTTGACTGTCTTTACTCCTGGAGTGTCGCCAATGGCTTCCGTTTTTCTGCCGAGAAGACGGTCTGTATTAACTTCTGGCGCTACAAAGAGTTTCTCCCACCGTCCTTACGACTCGGTCCCGTCGCTCTCCCAATCGTGGAGACAACCAAATTTTTAGGCCTTACATTTGACAGGAAACTTAGCTGGTCTCCACATGTGTCATATTTGGCCGCCCGTTGTACCCGTTCTTTAAATGTCCTCCGTGTTCTCAGTGGTATGTCGTGGGGAGCGGATCGAACCGTCCTACTTCGTCTATATCGGTCGATCGTCCGCTCCAAGCTGGATTATGGGAGCTTCGTATACTCCTCTGCACGGCCATCCATCTTATGCCGCCTCAACTCCATACAACATCGGGGTTTACGACTTGCGATCGGAGCATTTTATACTAGTCCCGTAGAGAGTCTTCATGCTGACGCTGGCGAATTGCCACTCACCTACCGGCGCGATATACTGCTTTGTCGGTATGCCTGTCGGCTACTGTCAATGCCCGACCATCCGTCTTATCGTTCCTTTTTTGACGACTCCCTCGATAGTCAATACGGGTTGTATGTCTCTGCCCTGCTACCCCCAGGAGTTCGCTTTCGTCGCCTCCTTCAACACCTTAATTTTTCACTCCCTGCAACCTTTCGAGTGGGCGAGAGCCACACGCCACCTTGGCTCCAGGAGGTCCGCGTTCACCTTGACCTCAGCTCGCTCCCAAAAGAGGTTACCCCCGGTTCGGTCTACCACTCCCGTTTTTTGGAACTTCGTTCGAAGTTCATCAACATGACTTTCATTTATACAGATGGCTCTAAGACCAATGACGGGGTCGGGTGTTCCTTTATTGTCGGGGCACAAAGTTTCAAATAACGGCTCCATGGCCATTGTTCGGTCTTCACTGCTGAGCTCTTTGCCCTCTACCAGGCTGTTCTTTACATCTGCCGCCACCGACATTCTGCTTATGTCATCTGCTCCGACTCCCTGAGCGCCATCCAGAGCCTCAGTGATCCGTACCCGGTTCACCCTTTTGTACACCGGATCCAACGCTGTCTTCAGCAGCTGGTGGACGTCGGTTCTCCGGTTAGCTTTATGTGGGTTCCTGGCCATGTCGGTATCCCTGGGAACGAAGCTGCAGATGCCGCGGCCAAGGCTGCGGTCCTCCAGCCTCGGACAGCTTCTTGTTGTGTCCTTTCGTCCAATTTTAGCAGGGTCATTTGTTGGCGCATTTTATCGCTGTGGCATGCCGATTGGGCTGCACTTACAGACAACAAGCTTCGGGCCTTAAAACCTCTTCCCGTGGCTTGGACGTCCTCCTCACGCCCTTCTCGGCGGGAGGAGGTAGTTTTGGCCCGGTTAAGAATTGGACACTGCCGATTCAGCCATCGCCATCTGCTGACGGCTGCGCCGGCGCCGTTCTGCCCATGTGGGCACTTGCTGACGGTTAGACATATTTTACTGTCCTGTCCAGATTTTAACACACTGCGTCTAGATCTTAACCTGCCAAGTACTTTCGATGTCATTTTAGCGGATGACCCACGAGCAGCTGCTCGTGTTCTTCGTTTTATCAATTTGACAAACCTCTCTAAGGACATTTGATGATGCTGTTTTTTAATCCTATGCCTGTCAGTCTGTCTTTTATCGTGTTTTCCCTTTTAGTTGTTGTTGTCAACTTGTGCCTCGCGGTGCATTATTAGAGTAGTCAGGGCGCTAATGACCATTGAAGTTGTGCGCCCTAAAATCACAAAAAAAAAAAAAAAAAAAAAAAAAAAAAAAAAAAAAAAAAAAAAAAAAAAATCCTTCTGAATCTGCTTAGTGTATTCATCTCTTGGTCTCCCTCTAAGATTTTTACCCTCCATGCTGCCCTCCAATGCTAAATTTGTGATCCCTTGATGCCTCAGAACGTGTCCTACCAACCAGTCCCTTCTTCTAGTCAAGTTGTGCCACAAACACCTCTTCTCCCCAATTCTATTCAATACCTCCTGATTAGTTATGTGATCTACCCATCTAATCTTCAGCATTCTTCTGTAACACCACATATCAAATGCTTCTATTCTCTTCATGTCCAAATTATTTATCGTCCAATGGCTACACTCCATACAAATACTTTCAGAAATGACTTCCTGACAATTAAATCTGTATTTGATGTTAACAAATTTCTCTTCTTCAGAAACGCTTTCCTTGCCATTGCCAGTACATTTTGTATCCTCTCTACTTCGATCATCATCAGTTATTTTGCTCCCCAAATACGAAAACTCCTTTACTACTTTAAGTGTCTCATTTCCTAATGTAATTCCCTCAGCATCACCCGACTTAATTCGACTACATTCCATTATCCTCGTTTTGCTTTTGTTGATGTTCATGTTATATCCAACTTTCAAGACACTGTCCATTCCGTTCAACTGCTCTTCCACGTCCTTTGGTGTCTCTGACAGAATTACAATGTCATCGGCGAACGTCAAAGTTTTTATTTCTTCTCCATGAATTTTAATACCTACTCCGAATTTTCCTTTTGTTTCCGTCGTAAGGTCAGTATTGCCTCAGGTGTTCCAACATTTCTACAGAATCCAAACTGATCTTCCCCGAGGTCAGCTTCTACCAGTTTTTCCATTCGTCTGTACGGAATTCGTGTTAGTTATTTTGCTGCTGTGACTTATTAAACTGATAGTTCGGTAGTTTTCACATCTGTCAGCACCTGCTTTCTTTGGGATTGGAATTATTATATTCTTCTTGAAGTCTGAGGGAATTTCACCTGTTTCATACATCTTGCTCACCAGATGGTAGTGTTTTGTCAGGACTGGCTCTCCCAAGGCTGTCAGTAGTTCTAATGGTGTGTTGTCCACTCCGAGGGCCTTGTTTCGACTCGGGTCTTTCAGTGCTCTGTCAAACTCTTCATGCAATATCATATCTCCCATTTTATCATCATCTACATCTTCTTCCATTTCCATAATAATGTCCTCACGTACATCACCCTTGTATAGACTGTCTATATACACTCCTTCCACCTTTTTGATTTCTCTTCATTGCTTATAACTGGGTTTCCATCTCAGCTCTTGATATTGATGCAAGTGGTTCTCTTTTCTCCAAAGGTCTCTTTAATTTTCCTGTAGGCAGTATCTATCTTACCCCTAGTGAGATTAGCAGCTGCATCCTTAAATTTGTCCTCCAGCCATCCCTGCTTAGCCATTTTGCACTTCCTGTTGATTTCATTTTTGAGACGTTTGTATTTCTTTTTGCCTGTTTCATTTACTGCATTTTTATATTTTCTCCTTTCATCAATTAAATTCAATATTTCTTCTTTTACCCAAGGATTTCTTCTAGCCCTCGTCTTTTCACCTACTTGGTCCTCTGCTACCTTCACTACTTCATCCCTCAGAGCTACTCATTCTTCTGCTGCTGTATTTCTTTCCCCCATTCCTGTCAATTGTTCCCTTATGCTCTCCCTGAAACTCTCCGCATCCTCTAGTTCTTTCAGTTTATCCAGGTACCATCTCCTCAGATTCCCACCATTTTGGAGTTTCTTCAGTTTTAATCTACAGTTCATAACCAATAGATTGTGGTCAGAGTCCACATCCGCTCCTGGAAAAGTTTTACAATTTAAAACCTGGTTCCTAAATCTCTGTCTTACCATTATATAATCTGTCTGATACCTTCTAGTATCTCCAGGATTCTTCCATGTATACAACCTTCTTTTATGGTTCTTGAACCAAGTGTTAGCTATGATTAAGTTATGCTCTGTGCAAAATTCTACCAGACTGCTTCCTCTTTCATGTCTTAGCCTCAATCCATATTCACCTACTATGTTTCCTTCTCTCCCTTTTCCTACTCTCGAATTCGTCACCCATGACTATTAAATTTTCGTCTCCCTTCACTACCTGAATAATTTCTTTTATCTCATCATACATTTCATCAATTTCATCATCATCATCTGCCGAGCTAGTTGGCATATAAACTTGTACTAATGTAGTAGACATGGGCTTCGTTTCTATCTTGGCCACAATAATGCGTTCACTATGCTGTTTGTAGTAGCTTACCCGCACTCCTATTTTTTTATTCATTATTAAACCTACTGCTGCATTACCCCTGTTTGATTTTGTATTTATAACCCTGTATTCACCTGACCAAAAGTCTTGTTCCTCCTGCCACCGAACTTCACTAATTCCCACTATATCTAACTTTAACCTATCCATTTCCCTTTTTAAATTTTCTAACCTACCTGCCTGATTAAGGGCTCTGACATTCCACGCTCCGATCCGTAGAACGCCAGTTTTCTTTCTCCTGATAACGATATCCTCTTGAGTAGTCCCCGCCCATAGATCTGAATGGGGGACTATTTTACCTCCAGAATATGTTACCCAAGAGGATGCCATCATCATTTAACCATATAGTAAAGCTGCATGCCCTAGGGAAAAATTACAGCTGTAATTTCCCCTTGCTTTCAGCCGTTCGAAGTACCAGCACAGCAAGGCCGTTTTGGTTAGTGTTACAAGGCCAGATTAGTCAGTCGTCCAGACTGTTGCCCCTGCAACTACTGAAAAGGCTGCTGCCCCTCTTCAGGAACCACACGTTTATCTGGCCTCTGAACAGATACTCCTCCGTTGTAGTTGCACCTACGGTACCGCCATCTGCATCACTGAGGCACACAAGGGGGGGGGGGGGGGGGTTGTAACGTAACTTAGTAATAATGTATCTGATACATACGTAGAATCTATTTCCAAGAGCGTATCAACTCCAGTGTAAGTTTGCTAAGGCTTCTGACCAATCATCGTGTTTGTGTTTGTTTACATAAGGTTCATTCTTAAGAAAAACGGTGTATAGAAGAGGGTCTTTTTCAGCTGCAAATTCAGTATTGCAGCTGACAGTGATTCACTTGGGCCCTGGAGCTATGTTCAGTTTTAATGATTTCAGCCGTACCTAGATACCACTGACACCAATACTTATTTCGCTCATCTTTTCATTGGTACAAGGATTAAATTCAGCCAGTTCTTGTGGGTTTTCAATTGTAAAAGAACAATTGAAAACTGAGTTAAGCCTTTCAGCTACTGCTATGCTACCCTCAGTTTCAGTTCCTGCCTTATTCGCTAGGGACTGAATATCAAATCAAATCAAATTTTGTCGTTAAACAACTTAGTGTTGTAATAGACAGCACCAAAAAATGCAAGAGAAGGTACCAAAACACAATACAATACAATACATACATACAGGTTTTTTTAGCTAACAATTATTTTGTAAAAAATATACAGAAACGAAAAGGATTTACAGTTATACATCTCCTTGGATCAAATTTGTCGCAGAATATGATACCGCCTATATTTTCACTACATGCTATAATCATCACTCATTCTGGAGGCGTCTCAAGTTTTCTTCGAATTAGAGAATGTTGTAGGTTGTATTCAGAATCAGCCAACTCTTTAGTTTCTTCCGTAGTTGCTGTACTGGCATTTCCCTCAGTGTTATAGGCAGTTTGTTGAATAGCTTAATCCTCATGTAGTTATGGCAGTTGTTTTCTTTTTTTTTCTTTTTTCTTTTTTTTTTAAGTCTTACCTGGGGTTTGTCAATGTAATGTTTATTTCTTGTGTTGTGTGAATGTACCTCCCTCCTTACTGTGAAGTTACTCTCGTTTTCTGTGATGTCTATCAGACAGTGGTATCTGAATATTGCAGAGTGAGTCATTATTTTCATCTCCCTGAATACTGGTCTGCATGATTTATTGTCGGGTAAGCAGTTTATACCCCTAACTGCCCTCTTCTGCCACTTAAAAACTTCCTGAGCCCCTGAAGAGTTCTCCCAAAGTATTATGTCATATTTATTTAGCGTATGGCAAGTACAAATCACGTTTATAGAGAAATAAGCTGCTACAATAACTTTGTAACTTTGGCCCTAAAAACAAGACATAAAGAATTAAATACAGTTATGTCATGAACAACATATATATAATTACAAATTAACATTTAGGTTTGAACTGCACTTCGAGTCGCATCCAGGAAGTCCGTTGTTTG
This sequence comes from Schistocerca cancellata, assembly GCF_023864275.1. Taxonomy (NCBI): domain Eukaryota; kingdom Metazoa; phylum Arthropoda; class Insecta; order Orthoptera; family Acrididae; genus Schistocerca; species Schistocerca cancellata. Next base: position 607,770,933 of record NC_064632.1, on the reverse strand, counting down.
ACCTGAGTAGGCTCTCAGAGGGCACTCTGCAGTGATGTATCGGATTGCCTGCTTCTCAGCGCCACAATCGCACTTTGGGGATGGTGCTCTTCCCCATTTGTGTAGAGAGTCCGCACATCGACCGTGGCCCGTCCTGATCCTGTTGAGGATGGTCCGGGTTTTACGTGGTAAGCCAAAGCCGGGAGGTCTGTTCGACGGTTTCAGTAAGGTGTTTACCTGTGGTGGTGCCGATTCTTCCCATTCAACTTTCCAGCATTCTTCAAGACAGAAACCATTTTTCTCCAGATCTTTGGCCCTTATAAGAGGCGGATGTCTAGAGCGCAATCTATCTCTGTCGATGCCATTGCTCAAAGTGTGGATCGGAAGTTGCGGGTTGTCTTGTATTTTTTTAAATTCTCTGAGAAGCGCACGTTCTCTTCGTAAGTGAGGTGGCGGTATGTGGCTCAGTACAGGTAGCCAGTGAATGGGGGTTGATTTTATTGTACCTGAAATAATCCTCATAGTTTGGTTCAGTACTGTGTCCACCATCTCGGTGTGAGCGCTCTGTAGCCAAACGGGGGGAACAGTACTCTGCCGCAGAGTAGACGAGTCCCAAAGCAGAGCATCGCAAGGTAGAGGCGGAGGAGCCCCAGCTGGTACCACACAGTTTCTGAATGATATTGTTCCTAGTATGGATTTTTGCAGCAGTGTTGATGAGGTGTTGTTTGTAGCTCAGGGTTCTATCTAATGTCACTCCCAGGTATTTTGGATTTTTATTATAAGGCAGAATATTGTTATCAAAATATATCTTAAGGCGTCTGTTAGCCAATTTATTATTCAGGTGGAAACACACAGCCTCAGTTTTAGTTGGACTAGGTTGTAGTCTCCATTCACGAAAGTACGTTCCCAGCAAGGACAAGTCACTTGTCAGGGCAGTCTCAGTATGCTCCATATCTCGATGTTGTGTAGCTATGGCCCAGTCATCTGCATCTGCAACTTTTCGGATTTAGTATTAGGCATATCGGCTATACACATGCTGAAAAGTAGCGGTGCTCAGGACTGATCCTTGGGGCAAGCCATTATTGAGCTTCATTGTTTTGCTCCTATAATTTCCAAGTATCACCTGGAATGGTCTGTTGCAGAGCATCTCGTTGGTAAGGTTAGCCATTTTCAAACATGGCACGATGCGGTGTATTTTGTAAATCAGGCCTTGCCTCCATACAGTATCATAAGCCGCTGTCAGGTCTATAAATACCACGGATGTTTTTTCTTGTCTTTGGAAGCCTGCCTCGATGTAGGAAGTTAGTGAGAGGACTTGATCTGTGCAGCTCCTGTTTGGCCGGAAGCCTGCTTGTTCCACAGGGATACAGTTTAGGATATCTGGACTTATTCTGTTACATATAAGTCTCTCCAGTAGTTTGTGGATCATGCTAAGAAGGGCAATTGGGCAGTAGCTGTTTGGCTGGTCATTTGGTTTACCTGGTTTCAGTATCGCTATGATTTTTGCTTTCTTAAGGGTATTTGGTATTCTTCCAGTTTCCATCATGCTGGAGAAGAACTGTGCAAGCCACAATTTTGCAAATTTACCGCAGTGAATCAGAAACTCTGGATGAATTCCATCAAAAACTGGGGCTTTCCGTGGCTTGATGTCTCTCAGAGCCAGTGTTATCTCTTCGATTGAAAAGGGCTGCGAGTGTAGTGAATTGTTTCCTACTAAAGATTTCAACTTTTTAAGTTCCTTTTTAACTTTTATGGTATGAGCTCGATCCCCTGGAGCTCTAGAGGTTTTACTGATGTGTGCCGCAACCGTGTTTGGAAAAATAGAGCTGGTTGGTCGTTGGTCCCTGCTACTGCCACCAAGCTTCCGAAGTAGCGACCACGCCTTTCTGCTTGATTTTGTGAAGTCCATTTCCTCAACAGTCTCTATCCATTTAGTGCGCCTGGCAGCGTCCAGACTGTGCAATAAGTCATCTGCAATCTCCCTATCTCTGTGCTCTAGGAACTGTTTATAGAGGCGCTCACTCCCTTCGTTCCACCCCGGCACGTATTCTTTTCTAAATCCCCGGGGAATGCTGTTCTTAGTTGAGCTGATGACTGCTCCCACAAATCTTTTGTAATTTTTATAAGTTGGAGATATCCATCCAAGGCGTGTATCAAGTTTTTCTGAGAAAGTAGCCCAGTCCGCTTTCCCAAAGTTCCATCTGGGCCGAGGATACGAGGAAATTAGGGGGATAGTAAGGCCTATTTCTATGAGCACTGGACAATGTTGGCAGTGAGGGAAGTCCCCAAGTATCCTGCAGGAGGCTGGTATAGGTTTGTTATTAGTGTCAGCCGTAACAAAGCATAGATCAGGGTGGGTTTCAGTTCCCCATGCAGCTGACTTAAATGTACTTTGGTCTTTGGCGTCAAAGATTAGCTGTGTATTGCAATCTTCAGCCCATTTCACCAAGTCTTCACCATTCTGGTCAGATGTGCGGTATTTCCACAGTTCGTGGTGGCTGTTGAAGTCACCCGCATATATTTGGGCGCTAATGACCTTAGCAGTTTTGCGCCCTAAAACCACAAAAAAAAAAAAAAAAAAAAAAAAAACCCGCATATATTGTGGGGTGAGGCAGGGGTTGTAGAACTTGTGGAGGCCACGAGTGGCCTGGAGGTTTGTAGATGTTGTTTACTGTTAGTTCACTTACTTTTACAGTAACTTCGTGGATATCACATGTGGTAGATGTAGAAATAAGGACTGCATCCTCTATGTCCTTTCTAACGTACGTTGCTGTACCATAATGACTGTGATGTGTAGCACGTATCAGGTCATAGCCCGTTATTTTACCTCTTGATCTTAGCTGCTCATCGTTTTCTATATGGGTCTCCTGGATTGCAACTATGTCAATGTTGTACAATGTTAAAATTGTATGCATGTATTGGCATTTGGCTTTACTTATGCCTTCAGTATTAAGTTGGCAGACTCGTACGATCGGTCCGAGCTGTCTAATCAAGTTGCCCTCAGAAGGACACTCAACATTCCGTTTTCTGTGAGTCATCGTGATTTGATTATGACCAGAAGATTGTTTACCGATTGTCTGGTCGCCAGTATGGTGCTAGTTCATTTAGCATTACGCAGGGTGCACGTGTAGTTTTCAACCACGGATGTGAGTGGAAAAAGGCATAGTATGCCTCTAACATTTGGCTCTTACTGACACAAATCCTAAGTTTGCACAATAAAAAAATTACTCTGGACAGTTTCTTGCATAGTTGTTGCGCATGTTCGCCCCAGTTCAAATTCGGGTCTAAATAAATTCCTAACAGTTTGACAGATGTATTTACTGACCCTTCTGGTTTCAACTTACTAAAATGAAAATATATTGTCTCTGTTTTATTGCCATTTAAGACCAATTTATTGCTTTGCAACCTTGTGGTGGAGTTTTCTACAATGTCTGTATTTTTGTCCTGTAAAGTTTCCAGATTTCCATCTGATGTTATTAAGGTGATGTCGTGAGCATACAGAATTGATTTGTCTGCAATTTAAGAGGGAGGTCATTGATATACACTAGAAAGAGAAATGGGCCAGTGGCTGATCCTTGAATAACTCCGGTTTCAATTTTGAGTATTTCTGGTAGTTGGTTCTCAATTATGACCATTTGTTGTCTGTTATCAAGGTACGATTCTATTAGCGATAACTGTGAGCCCTTTATTCCGTATAGTTTTAACTTAGAAAATAAGATCTCATGGGAAATAGTGTCGAAAGCCTTACCGAGGTCTAAGAGTGTAATACAAGTAATCAGATGTAGCTTGAAATAGATAACAATCTTGTTGATGATATTGTCTATGGCTTTAATGGTTGATTTACCTGTCCTAAATCCAAACTGAACATTGTTAAATAAATTGTTCGTTTCAAAGTACTTAAATAGTTGTGTTTTCATGCAATATTCAATGATTTTTGATAAAATAGGGACAATTGTAACTGGTCTGTAGTTATTTGGACAGTCTCTGTCCCCTTTCTTGTGGATTGGAAGTGTGATAGACATTTTTAAACAATCTGGAAAGATTCCCTCCTCAAGGATGCAATTTATGAATTAAGTTAATGTTAACAATATTGTCTGAAATTTGTTTCAATATCACATTAGAGAAACCGTAATAATCCTCGGTTTTGGAGTTACTCACTTTTGCAATTATTTTAGACGCTTTCCAAGGGGTGACTTGCTTTTAACTAAAATTTAATCCTCTAGTTCTATCTGCGGTATAGTTGCTCACTCTATGTTTATATGTTAACTAGAGATTGTCAGTGGTAGTAATATTTTTAACACTATTTAAAAGAACTCATTAAGTTGTTGGATGCAATAGGCACTGATTCCTTCCTTACTTTTCTTCCTAATTCTTTATTTATAACTGCCCAGGCAGCTTTACACTTATTTTTAGAATTATTGATAAAATTTTCATTGGGTCTTTTCTTGGCTGCTTTTATTTCCCGTCTATAGACTTGTTTTGCCCTGGTATACCTATCTTCATCTGCCTGGTTTCCCTGTTTGGCATTTTTATGAAGGATGATTGTAACCTTCCTAAGGGCTGCAAGTTCTGGAGTGAACCATTTGCAGCTCTGTTTCCTTTTCAAGTTATTTTGGTTATTTAGTACCTTTGTTATCTTTGGACAGTATTTATTAATATTAAAGCTAACTGTTGACAAAAAGTTTGTAAAGGCCTCATTTACATTCTTACAGTTTAAAACTTTATTCTCCCAGTCCATCTCCCTTAAAATGAATCTGTTTTTCTATGTTCCTTTCCATAACATTCTGAAAATTTTCTGTTCCCTTTTATAATGCTCGGTTCTTGTCATTGGAAATTTAATCCAGATCCCACTGTGGTCAGAGATGAGTGGATCTTCAACTCCGTATGAAAATGAATTTCTATCCATGTTGGTGAGAATATTGTCTAGGCAAGACTTCTTTCTTGTTGGTTGGTCATTAATCAGATCGATGTTGTATGATCTTAAAATATTACATAATTGGGTCATAGCATTTGACTGGGTTAAGACATCAATGTTAATGTCCCCTAGATAAATTATATTGAAATTCATGTATTTCTATAGATGCTGTGCCAGTTGTTCCCTGTGGGTTATAAATATATTTATGTCTGCATCTGGGGTTCAGTAGAGTGAAATCAGAATCAGCTTAATTCCTGAGAAAAGGACACCTGCTACTTTAAATGACTTTTCTAAGCAGAAAGTTCCTAGATTCAATAACTGATGGTCTAGATGATCATTACTTCTTAGAAAAATTGAGACAACTCCATGACCAAGTCTCTGTCTGTAATAACCTTTTTTTTAATTCAAACCCAGGTGGAACATAGAGAGTTCCTTCAACCTCAGAGAGCCAGTGCTCATTAACACACAGAATATCACATGGAAAATCTTCCAGAAAATTCTCTAGCTCATGTATTTTGTTTCTCAGACACTGTACATTGATATGAAAAACACTTAAAATATCCTTCTCAATAGAAAAGTTCCCTAATTTCTGTTTGTATTCCTGAGTATTATGTGCTAGGGGCCTTGTTTTACAGTTACTTTGTAAGGCATTCTCAGTGCAGTTGCATATTTCTAATCAAAAAAAGTATTACTTTCCTGACTGACTGAGTGTGAATAATATTCTAATGGCAACATATTACTAATATGCTTATGCTTAGATAGTACAATTTTACAAATTTCATCACTCAATAATCTTTTTCCTGGCTGATTTAAATGAAGTCCAAGTCTGGTGTGCATTTCCCTTTCAAGATTACAAATATCTACAACTTAAACAATTTTGAAGTGCTTACTGACATTTAATATATTAGAGTTTGTTTTTTTCACTGCCGAATTTATGCAAGAATTTTCCATTAAGTCGTGGCGATGTGGTATATTTATGACAATTACATTAGTGTGAGTGAGTGATGGCAATGAATCTTTCAATGAGTTTTTTACTTTTTCCCTTTGTTTCTATAAATGTCATTTGCACCACCGATAATAATTACAAGATCGTTTGATGATAGTTGTGCACACTCACGTTTCAAGTCCTTTGTAACTTCAGCTATATGGGTGCCTGGCTTGACCATTGATGAAACTTCTATTTCAGAGTTCCTGCTGTGAATCTCCGCCGCTACCGCTCGTCCATGACTGTCTGCATAAATAAGCGCCTTCCCTAGCTTGATCTTCTTTCTCCTTTTTTCACTAACTGCCTTCTGTTGCATGGTTGTGTAGTCGTCCGCAGTTTCTACGTTTTCCTCAAGAACTTTGAAGGAATTTGAGAGCGGAATTTCCACTGTTACATCTCTCACTGCTACTTTAAGCCTAGTATTTCGCTTACTGGCACCTTTCACAACACTTGCCCAAGATAGATACTAACTTTGGTCGCACTAACAGCCATTACATACAACCAGAATTTCTTTGGGTTCTGTGAAGGTGACTCATCTCTCTTGACAGCCAAATGTGTTTCATTCAGCATCTCTCTATCTATATTCTTAACCTTTTTGTACACCTATTATGCAGTAATCTCTGTTTCTTTAGAAGTATCCTTACAGTGACCGTACACCATAGAGGTTCCCTCCCATTATGAACTGTTCTGCTGGGTACATATCTGTCCAGTGCATGGTCAACTTTTCATTTAAATTTGATCCCTAGTTCCTGTACATGCTCCTGTCCTGTGTTGAAAGTTTCAGGTTCCTCATTGAGATATGAAACTACTGGTATTTTATGTAGTATACTGAACATATATATCTTTCCGTTTGTTTTAGTTGTCCTTTGTGCTTTGGTAATCAATGTTGCCACAACCACGTCATGGGCACTGATACCAGTTTCGATGTGGAAATCTTCAAAGACGTCACATGTATTTGTTGCCATTACATCCAATGTATTCCCATCATGAGTAGCGTTTCTATATATCTGTTCTTGGTAGTTTTCAGAGAAGGCATTTTGTACACTTTCACAGGATGTGAAATACATTGCTGGGCTTCACAAAAAATACTAGAAGCTATGGATCATAGACTTGTTATCTGTGATACTAACCTATGTAAGTGGGCCCTGCAAATGAGTGGGGAAATAGTCACATAAGGGTAACTTCAAGACTAGCCCCAAATGGCTACTGAATTTTAAAAAGGTGCATGGGATTGTGTCTCAGAAAACAATGTGGTTTATAACTAGACACTACATAAATGATAAAAATGATCTCTATGAGGTCATTTTAAGATTTGTAGTACTCTGTTTAGAGCGGATTTGACCTGGAATAGCACTCTTTACGTAATGTGTTCCAAAAGAACGCAAAGAAAGTTGAATCTATGCTGCAGTCATTGTCATCAGTTTCTCACTGTTACACGATTCAACCTACAGTCTTTGCAGCTGGCAAATTTGCTACCCCCTTTTCATTCTTTTTAAAAGAAATGAATGGAAAGTTTGGACAAAGAATTAGATAATCTCCTGTTGAAGCCCCAAATGTTCTTGCAGTGGTATTGAAATTTGATAAGCTAATGTCTGTCTATGTCAAAAGATATTCGATAAAAATTTTCTTTCCCAGTGTGGGAGAAAAATGTGTATTATTGTTAGATGCGTGGGGTGGTCGTGTGAAAGAACTGTTTAGAGTATTGTACATGAAGTCGAGGAACTTCATCTTGTGACCCCAAAGAACTCAATGAGGCAGGTACAGTCGTTGAACGTATATGGCTTTCGATGTTGGAAGAACGGTGTAAAGTACTTTTAGATCTAGTTTTGCTGCATGGTTAGGATGTCATTCACCAGTTGAGAAACAATATAATCAAGCTAATATAATCAGCTGCAATCACTAGTACTTAGACAGTTCTCTTCGCTGAGGTTTTCCAGTGTATCGAAGTATGGCAGGTGCAAATCGATTTAGAGGATCACCAGCCACAGTTTGCGGCAACTTTTGTACTTTTTTTTATGACATTGCCACAATTTGACTTAATTGTTTATTTAGCACACTCATATTTCGGCTTTGTAACTATTCTCAAGTGCACGTTAAAGAATTAAAATATCTCCGATCTGTCTGTGATATGTCATCATCGGAAAAACAAATTTCTCATCTTAAAGATCAGTTGTTGTATTATGGGATACGAGTACATCTCCTGAAATATGAAGCTGATCTTTGAGACCAGAAATACGTTTCTCCAACAAAGACATATCAATAGAGAGGTTAGAGTTGTTTTAATATTTTAACATGCACTTGAGAATGGCTACAAAGCCGAAATATGATTGAGCGAAATAAATAAACAAACAATTAAGTAAAATGATGGAAACGTCAGTAAAAAAAATTGTATGGCTGCAGTCCTCCGCAAAGGAAAGATCTGAATTTTGTATTTTATTGTGTGTATTATGTGAAAAATGTTGTTCGTTTCGTGTGCATGGTGTAAAAGAATGTTATGTTTTAAGGATTTCCGTACAGATTATCATTATGTGAACAATTTTATATCATAATGATGAGTTACTTGTTATTTTCATCTAACAGAATACACACGTGTGAAACAGTAAACTAAAAACAAAACAAAAAAACTGAAAACAGTTTACATGACACAGCAAAAATATGTAAAACAAATAATTAGTGTAATAATGAATGTTCAGATATTTTAATCAGTTACATTGCTTCTACTCTGAGAGCATATTTTGTACAAATTATTTTCCAGAAATCATCTTTATTACATATGGATGTGTGTGGCTTGAAAACTTTTTAATTTATGATGTAACAATAGTTTCCATTTTGCAAAATTTATTAACAGTTATCGATAAAAAAAATTGCAATTTTTAAATTTTTTTCAGAAGTCGATTATACAGTTTTCAAGAACATCAGTTACATTTTAGCTGTGATATGAAACATATTTTTTATATTTCATGGTTTAGTAGCTATTCCCTCTAAACCAAATACGCCAAATTATCATTCGAGATGTGTTTTACCCCTTAAAAGTGAAATTGGGTGCACGCATTATTTTGCCCCGTCTATACACTTAGGAATGTTCCCTTGTAAGAGGTGTCAAAGAAAGCCGTAATGAAAAACGTTAATAACTTGACCAGGATAACAAATGTTTGTTGGTATTTGGCTTTACAGTGTAATCTGTATATCTCTATCGAGGCTTCATTCGAGCAAAATTAAGGCTGTGCATCCTGTATCCACCTATGATGTTTAAAATAGCAGACTTTCACTATACAAAATTGGCCTGTAAATAAAAGCTTCGCAACATCAGAAACACATAAGGCAGGCCTTAAACCAGGGACAGTATTATTCTTCCCGCTGTTATTTCTTGACTGCAAAGGTATGCATAAAGTTTGGAGTTGAATATTCACTCATTTCATTGAAGAGGGAGGAAAAATACAATAAATTGTGCTAAAAGTACACACATTGTATGCTGAAACCGGGAAGGTTTTCAAGCCAGCATGATAACTTCACTTTACTGTTTTGCATACAGTTCAGTGAAACTATTTGGGAAGACAAGTGCTTCAACACAAAACAGAAACAACTCTGTACTGGAAACAACAGCTGCATGTGTATATACCAATGAAAAACTGAGAACAGTACAAATATAAGAAAATTTATGGTAGGTACTGAACATAATTGAGGTCCATTGAGAACTGATAGCTGGAAAAAGAAAAGAACATAAGTGTAGCTCCAACTACCATCTTTATTCTCATTGCCGCAGGAATAGAGAGCTACAGCCAAAGGACAAAGAAAGTATGGCTAAAGCCATCACACCTGCAGACACCAGCAACTACCTGTAAAGATAACAAAAGTATGGGCGTTCAGGTGTTCCTGGTAGAACCATTTCCTTCCTCTCTATCACTTATTTTACTGCAGATTCACTGCCACAACAAAGAGAAATTGAAACCAGTTACTAAAGTATTCAATTTAAAAGATACCTGGGAAGTTAAAACCATTCATTTATAATGAATATGAATTATTGACACAATATGCACACACACAGAGTCCACATTATGAGTACTATCAGAGTTTGTTATCAGTGCTTTTTTTGCAATAAGCAATTTAAATATGTATGTTTGTTTTACAGGAAATTTCTTATTCCTTGCCAGTTCGACAAAGGAAAAGTATCAGTCAGTGTGATAGGGCACGGTAATTATTTTAAAGTTCAGTGTAAAAGTGATTCGCTTTGCAGAATAATCTCCAGAGTGTGATGCTTGGGGTGTAATCCTATCTGTTCACCACACTTTAATGCCATGTGTTTTGTTTGCTGGTTGTAGAGTGACTCTCACTTTTCTGGGGGCTTGCAGTATATTTTACATGATGGCAACACAAATTTTGTGATTATTTACATGCAACTGCGATTATTTACACGCAACTGAGGAAGACAGGACTATAAAAGTTGAAGATGTCAAATTTTGTGAGTTTCTTTTGCATTGCACCTCATCCCTACAAGTGGTGGTGGTGGGGGTGGGGGGAGGAGCAGGGTGCAATTGGAGGTCTTGTAATGTGTTATAAAGCAGTTGCCTCATCAATTTTTTTAAATCTAATCATATCAAGTTTTATATTACATATTAATTCCTACAAAAAGTTAGAAACCCAGCTGTTTATTATTAACTGTGCTATTTATTGAAAACAAGTAGTGCACCTACTGGTTTCATCAACAGCTGTGCATGTTTTTTCTTGCATGCAAATAATGCAGTGCACAAGATGCCAGTTGAGTTGTTTCTGGTTGCGGCAAAAGTTTTTTGGGTTGGTTGTGTGAGTGATGGTGCAAATTTACTGACATCAAAACTTCTGCATTTTGTGGGTCTATTGAAGTGTTTCAGAGTAATATACTGCATGTGCAACTCTCTCTCTCTCTCTCTCTCTCTCTCTCTCTCTCTCTCTCTCTCTCTCTCTCTCTCTCTCTACGATGTAATGTAATTGGGTCAGTCAGCAGTATTGTCATAATTTAATTTCCAAGTATAATTAAGGAGTTCCCTTTGGTTTCATTCTGCAGGCGTTCAAGGACAACCAGACAACACATCTGTCGCTGTAGCAGTGGTTTTATGTAGATTATTGTCTCGACATTACCAAAACAAACATCAATAAATGTAGATTAGATTGCCAGTGGGTCATGATAATGAACTAGAAATAACAACAAATTCCTTTTTCTGTATTCTATTTGTAATAACTAAGCATTACATTTTCCATGCATTTAAATATATTCAGAACTCAAGTCTAAAGTTGACCGTCCCAATTGTTTCTTCTTACAATAAGAGGAATCACAGTAGCAACCAGAATTTGTAATGCACTCTTGCTCATCTCAAAGAAGAGGAGAAATGGCAAAAGATACAATAACTCCAAAAGATGCCCTAGAACATGGACTCACACCAGTGACACATCTTTGGCGAACATTACTAGGAATTTGTTAATAAAGGAAAAAATCATTCCTTAATTAAAATTCCATGAACTTAGGCAAAATTGAAATCAGTAACACCCCCCCCCCCCCCCCACACACACACACCTTTGTGCATATTTTATCCATTCCACAAGCCTGTGCATTTTGGGTGCCAAGATAAACATTAATTTTTTTAAAAAACTAACTAATCATCGTAAATATATACAAATACAGTTTAGAAATTGCAATTTATAAATAGTGATGAGATTAAATGTCAAATGCTGTGAAGCTAACAAGACACTGCACATGCTTCGGACATCAGTGGGCCTTCGAATCCCATCGCCAGTTTTTTTGAGTTGCAAAATGTTTACTGGACTAATACCATTTTAACCCTTTTATTCCATGCCAGTCACCCCACTGTGGCAGCCCGCATTCTGGAGAATCCTGGAGGACAAGTGACATTTTAGGTGGTTTTGGGTGCCAATCTATACAAAGTATAGATTGGTAACTCCATAATCAGCTTACTCCATACACTGTATTTCAGCAGGACAATGCCTTATTGCATATAGCGAGGAAGTTGTGAGCCTTGTTGGAAAAATGAGGTTTAGCTCTGATTTCTGCCCCACTTGTCCTAACATCTCATTCACTGGCAGCTTGTTTGCCACAATTCTCAAGTAATTTTTGTAAGTGCTTTGGGGATTTGGAAATAATCTGCACAGAGAGAGAGTCTCCATAAATGTAGTTTACCCCTCCAGTTCCATGTTAGACCAATTAGAGGCTCCCATTGCAACACGTGAAGGTTTATTGGACTTTTGTTCAGAGAGCATGAGCAATTCCGGAAACCTTAATAATTTGTATATTGTTTTGATCCTAATCTATTGTATGAAGTTCACTTCAATTACTCTATGCTATTTCATGTTGCAATTTTCATCAATATTAGTGTAGTAACTGAAAAAAAATTTCTACATTTTTTTTATGATTTGGTACCTGGAATATTTTTCCGTAGAGGGTCTCACTATATGTAATCCACTTGATCTGCAGTATAAAGTTGTTTTGTGTTGTTGCTTGTTAAGAGTCCTAAAGGATATTGAGATTGGCATACTGAGGTGCTAGAATGAAACCTTAAGCCTGCAGGTAACATATAAATGTGTTAGTATAGTAACTGGATTGCTGTAATGTAACAATTTTTTCCATTGTGCCATTTCTCTTTTGTAGGTACGTCAGACCCTCCACCAGAGAAGAAATTGTGTCTGGACAATGGATCTCCAGCAGGTAAAGATCTCATGGGGGTATTTTGTAAGAGCTCGTAGTTGTGTTTGCTGTGTTGAGTAATGTCAATATTGTTATTGATCTGTAATGTGGCAGCTCCATTATTTCTGATGGCCAGTGCTTATTACGTCTGTGCTATAGGGTCATTCCATGTCAGTTCAACCAGGGGCTCCAGCTCATAGTCTCAGATTTGACTGAAATTCAGTACACTAATTCTACCATGTGTGGAACACTCGTGTACAAAGTATTAGTTTCCCCTGCCAATTAGTTCCGGAATTATGACTTGTGAAAGAAGGTAGCGTGACCCGGAAATTGCAACCCGCATCTGGCAATCTATCTTCAGACCCAACTTCAGGTCTTAAATAACTTTGGAACTATTCCACACAGTCCAGTGAAATTTTTACAACCCAGTAACATGCATTTAGAGAACACATTCCATGAATCAAAACACCAACAACATATTTCTGAGGGAAAATAAAAAAAAATTCCAAAATATGATCAAAAAAAGTAATACGTTAAAAGGTACATATTGTAGGTGCCCTCTATGCCAAATATAATTCACTCAAAAAGGGTATAAATTTTTTTGTGGTAAGCTTAATGTGACCTAAACACACACAGAACTCATCATGCCCATATCAGTCACAAAAATTGAGTGACATGCACACGAAAATGCAAAAATTTGAAAAATTACCTGGAAAACATGGATTTCTGAAGTGTGGTAACACAAAAGAGACAAGTGGTACCCAAGCAAAATTTCACACACTGCATAAGTAGACCATAGTGATATATATCTCAAAATTTCAGCATGTTATTGCAAGACATTTGTGTACAATGGAAGTTGACAGTTGTATTTGGTGATGTGACCATTGTTCCACAACACAGTTCTGTAAAAACATATCGTAAACTGTTCTGCCTCTTCTTATCCTCTACCACAGCTGTTTAATCACTAAGTAATAACATATAGACAGATTAACACAACCTATCATTAATGTTTACTGCACCTTAACTGCTAAAAACCAGTCGATTGTGCTTCGACCAGAAGTCCTCCCACACTTTAGCTACTGTATTCTGTACATTGAGTGGCAAATTGTACTGTCTTCCTGACACTGGTAGGAACTGGAACTGTCATAAGAATATGTTCAAAAGGAATCCAACACCTGTCCGCCAAACGTGGCCAATGAAATGATCTTGCTGGTCCTGCTGGTGCCATGAAGTTCTTAAATACATCACCATCTGCTTCACAGCACTCTGCAACACATCCTAAGTACCATTTGTCATCATAAACAGCAATAACATAACAACCTGGTTGTATGTTGCTGCTTTTCCTTCTGAATCCTGAGTCAGACACACTGTGAAGACACATGTTGTGCATGAACCTATAGTTATAAATGGACAGTCTGCTCATCTGCACATTGTCAGAGTCCGCTGGAGAGAAGTGATGATGGCTGCTTGTGCCTGAAACAGTTTTAACGTGTTCTAGTCTGCTTTTCAGCAACTTTTCGATTGATTTCACCTCGAAACATAGAATGATTGTATGCCAGAGATATTTTTCTGTGCCCAGGTAAATAATTGAAGAGGTGTTAGAATGTGACCTCCTGTAGGGTGCTGAAGACTAGCTCGTGATGCCATGCGCTTAATGGTAGCACCAATACCATCACATACATTTTTACCATGACTCGTTGCGAAAAAATTCCATTCTGCGTGAATCTGAATATCATGGTAAAGCATGCATAAATTTTTGAGATTTTTACAGTTTTTGTACTGACTAGCTGCCCCATCACTGATGTATTTAGCAAAATGTATGTGAGGCAGCTTGTTTTTCACATATGCCATGACAGTGCGAATGTGGGCAAGAACTGCAATGGCATCATGAATTAAATAGTCACTAAAAATGCACAGGTTCATGACAAACACATCACCTGATTCACCTCTATAGTAAATCACAAATGGCTGGAGAGTTGCTTGATCGTTGTCCGAATGATATCCTTGGATGCCATCTTGAACTATAAATGCATAATTTTCAGAAAGTCTAGTATTACTATAATTTCATCTTGTTTCAAATTATCTTTACAAAACTGGAGATAAGCCGCTTGTGCTGTTGCTGTGAAGCTGTGTGTGGTCAGTTTGTACTTTGCTTTGTTTCAAGACTTGTGTGATCCATGTGTGTCCATTGTTTATAAGAAACAAGTTCATCGTCATCCATAAGGAGTTCACCATACAGTTTGTTATTCATGCGTTCTGCAAGATTTACCTTACCAGGACACTTTTCACACCTGTCTATCATGCACTGGTAGGAACTGATGTCACACACTAGCAGCTTCATTGCACCTTTGTAATGCAGACCAGACTCCTTTATAGCAGCAAACATCAGCTTAGCATTTTGATGGGTCTCACATACACAAACATTGTGTGTGCCCCTTGCACTTACAGGCACAACCCATTTTGGCCGAAGATTGAAAAAAGATGATAAAAACCTTCTTTGGTGTTGCAACAGTCTTTTTTGCATCTGTACACGAACATTTCCCATTTTCACCGTTGCATAGTCTTTTTTTTTTTCCAGGCATTATTCGGCTGTAGTCATTATTTTCATAAAACTCCGACACTAGCACCTTTATTTCTGAACTCAATTGCTTACACTGAGCCAGCTGAAGTTGTGGAAGCACTCCTTGGGTTGCTTTTATTTTCCTAGCTTGCTTTACCATATCTGTAGAAACATTGAATTCCTTTGCAGTGTAGTCAATAGACCAGCTGGAAGGTGCAAGGATAAGAGTAGCTACTTTTTTCTGGCGTGTGGATATGGCACATTTTTCTTTCAAATCATGCACAATTTTGTCCAAATCAGAGCATTTCTGGCATGATTTCTGTTCCTTTGGAGCAGATAGTTCTTCCTCTTCCACCATTAGTGTGTCAGCTATTTTGTGTTTTAATTCCATTTGAGCTTCTTGTAGTTTTCTTCTTCCATAGCTGGGCCTGTCTCTTTTTCCAACTTTGTGTGTCTTCATGGGAGACAAACCAAGAGCAGTCACTGAAGTATTTAATTGCTCATCCGCTGTGATTGTAGGTGGCTGATGCTCTACGTCACTGTCACGTAAATTATCATTTTATAGCAGTGTAAAACACCTGGAACATAACTTTTGTCCGGGTTTCATGTTAAGTCCCGTGCACTGACTCACTTTCAATACTGATTTTATATCAGTTTCTCTGACGCTACACTTCACTGTCTTCTTATGAATCCGAAATGGATCAAAACAACTTCTTTGTAGGAAAGAATACTTATCCAGAAACAATTTCATATGATGATAACAAACACCGTACTTCTTGTGCCCACAGGGTGTATCCGGAATCTTCATAGCAACAAATCTTGGTCCGATTCATCCAGATCATACAGAACAAAGTGAATGCCACATTTTGTTCCGTATGTTGTTTTATGACATTCAGATGCTTGTGTTCTACCAATACTGCAACTTGTTTGAACATAAGCACCACTAGTACACTCTTCTGCCTCCATACTGACTTTCCACAACAGTACTGACCAGTCTGAACTAGAATCTTAAAAACATGTGTAACCTGTATTTGTTGCTTGTTTCCTTTGTTGTTCCTGCCTAACAATGACTCATTCTCTCCCTCAAAACTACCATTGCTTAACTTTCTGTTGCCTAATGGTTCCCAATAATTGCTACAGCTTTATCTGAAACAAGCTGTCTGCATCATCACTATTACTTGCTAAATCGTGTTAAAAGAAACGTAACCAAACACATCTCGGTCAACTTCCATTGTACACAAATGCATTGCAATAACAAGTTGAAATTTTGACACACATTATATTATGGTCTACTTATGCAGTGTTTGAAATTTGGCTTGGATATCACTTGTCCCTTTTGTGCTACCACGCTTAGAAAATCCATGTTTTGCAGTTAATTTTTCAAATTTTTGTGTGCATGTAACTCTGTTTGTGTGACTGATATGGGCAAGATGAGTTCTGTGTGTATTTAGGCCACATTAAGCTTACCACAAAAAAATTTATACCCTCTTTGAGTGAATTATATTTGGCATTGAGGGCACTTACAATATGTACCTTTTAATCACATTTTGGAATTTTTTATTTTCCCTCAGAAATATGTTGTTGGTGTTTTGATTCATAGAGTGTGTTCTCTAAGTGGATGTTACTGGGTTGTAAAAATTTCACTGGACTTTGCGGAAGAGTTCCAAAGTTATTAAGACCTGAAGTTGGGTCTGAAGATAGATTGCCAGATGCAGGTTGCAATTTCCGGGTAACGCCACCTTCTTTCACAAGTCAATTCTGGGACTAATTGGCAGGGGAACTTAAAATTTTGTGCATGAGTGTTCCACACTTGGTAGCATTGGTGTGCTAAATTTCAGCCAAATCTGAGACTCTCAGCTGGAACATTTTCTCAAATTGGTTGAATTGACATGGAATGACCCTATGCAGGTAATTTTTCAATTAAATTTTTGTATTTTCGTGTGCATGTAACTCTGTTTGTGTGACTGATATGGGAAAGATAAGTTGGTGCTTCCATGCGTAGATGTGGAGTGACAGGAAAGCTTGGAGAGGATCAGGTCTGTTCATGGTGTGGCAGCAGAGTTAGCAAACTAACTGCGTTTTGCTGAAATGTGTTGTTGCTGAAAACAGTCAGATTCATTTGCATACAGTGCATCTTATTGTACATTCAAATCCATGAGGTGGGTGCTAGTAAATTTTAAGACAGGTTTTGATGAATCATCTATATGAAAGAACTCTTATTTCACATCTTGAAGACATTGCGCCCACTGCCCCACAACTATAGCCAATGTTATGTGGTGTTGGAAGACGGGAACAGCTGACGCAGCTTTGTGAATATGTTGACCGCAATTTTTCTCAAAATGATAGTTGTCTATGACAAGGTCATCGAAACGTGTTGCAATAATTGTCATTTATTGCGATTTGGACCTTATTATAAGTACAAGTGTAATACACAACAAAATTAACTTCAGACACAATCCAAAATGATAACATTTGCTTGACAATTATTTCTACTCCATAGAATTAAAAAAAAAAAATGTATGAAATGTCTTTATGTGGGTTTATTTGACCATTGTTAAGTTTAAATTACAATGCATAAGAAATAATTACTGCTAGTAAAGACAAGAAACTATTGTGTAATTGGTTAGTATGTTGTCATATTTTTTTGCTTTTAATGTAAATTATGAATGTAAACTAACTTGTTTGATTGTTTGACATTACAGTGAGAGACTGTATTTATGATCCATTGAACAAATAAACAATTTCTGCAAAAAAAAAAAAGAAAAGAAAAAAAGAAAAAACTGTAGGAAATGCTGACTGATAACGAAAACCGCTTGTGTTTGTGCCTTGAAAATGACGGGTTTACTTGTCAAAATTTCGGAGTTGACTAATTTATCCGGCATTCTTGAGATTTATTAGAGCATAGAACACAGCGGTAAAAACTTAGCTTCTCCTTGGGCAAGACATTTAACATTATAGTCTGCATATTCCATAGGACACAAATTCCTAATCAACAAAAGCTAGGAAGTTCTCACATACTGTGTATGCTATTGATATTTTGACACATTTTTTGAAACTACAAGTTTTTAAAACCAAAGTCTACATCGTAATACCATTGTCACTGCTGTCTGAGTCTGTGTCCAAACCATCTGATTGTCAATTTACATTGGTAATCCAAGGCTTATACCCACCTTCACGTCCCTATCAAAGTCTTCTTCCTGAAGCTTTTCAGTGAGCCGCACACAGTGTACCCATGCTGAAAGGGGGGGGGGGGGGGGGGAGGGGATGTCCACCCTCACCACATAGCTTTAGTCTGTGCCCAATTAATTCCATCAGGTTAAACTGGCAGTGATATGTGGGTACACACAAAATTTTGTGAGTGGATTCATATTCATGGAAGTAAAGTGTGTTGTGTTGCACGACTTGTATTAATTAACGAGCTGCAGAAAATTGTGCTTGACTGTGCTTTATACTGTGCAGAATATGTTTGTTTTTAGACCAGAGCACAAGATCTGCTTTTCTAGTGTCTGTACTTGGTGTTTTCTCTGTAACAGCTGAATGATTACTGGCGTGGCACATTAGTGACAGACTATGGCGTGGCATGGTACATTAGTGACAGCCTTCGAAGCATGGATTGGTCTGTGAGCCACTTCTTGAAACTGACAGCACTCATTTCCAAATGATAGTCATTGTTGTTTTTCTTACACCTAAATATGAGTTTACTCTCAGAAATAAAACTATAAGAATAATTATCCGAGAATCTTTTGCTAGGGGAACTTTCAAACTGTGAGCATCATCACTCATTTTCCAGTGGATATTCCTGGAATGATTCTGATTCACCTGTTTTTCATCAAGGTAATACACTGTTCAACATTGTATTGTGCATGTTTACAGGGTTTTAAGCTGTAAAAGTTACCTATAGGACACTGCAATTTCACTCATTATGTATATGTACTTAATATGTATCAAAATACTTGTCAGGAACTTGTTTATTATCTAATAAATGATTATTATCTAATAAAAACCGCTGATTCAACCAGAACTGATAACGGTCTGGTAAGTATATACCTTTGACTCAGTTTCATACATCATAATCGAAGTTTTTTGGAAAGCCTGCAGCTGTCATTTGTTATTTAAATAATGTAACACTGCACTAGTTACGTATTTTTTCATGCTTAGCATGACCTATTTTGAGAATTTTTTCCCTTTGTCAAGTGAAAATATTTACATAAGTATTTTGTGCATTGTTTGCATATGTGTTGTTCTATGTGTCTTGCACTTTAGTTGTCTTTTTGAGGTTATCAGGTACTGTGCCTCCTCAGTTATGTAGAAAACCACTTGCACGCAAACTATCACTCACGTTGTTTATTTCTGCAACATCACAAAAAATACATATGTAAATACAGCACTTAACAATGAGAATAAATTCTCAAACAAGTTTTGTCCAGCATGAAAAAATTAGTAATTGGCACCATTTAAACCAAAATCATTTGAACAACACAATGTGGGTGAAGGTGTCAGCCAGCACTACAAGTGATGAACCGATGAAACATGCTGAATATGGTTCGACAAAGGTGTCAAGATGATCACAACGATCACGAAACTGTGCATGTGCAGTAGAGACAGTTTGGAAATGGTTCATGATATCTTTATTCGAACAGACTAGTTACTCCCATCAGCCAGTTATTGTTGTCACAAAAAGATAGACAGAACCAGATCAGGTCATTAGGGTGGATGGGGCACAAATACCATGCTGTTTTTTGCCATGAACTGTTAAACAACCAGAGCTGTCTGGCTTGGAGCATTCTCGTGGTGGAGCAACCAGTTCTCATTTCTCCACTATTCTGGCTGTTTTTGTTGCACACACTCGTAATTTCGTAATGCATCAAAATAAAAATTTTGGTTCACTGATTGTGCTGGAGAGTACACTGCTTGTAGACAATGCCACTGACATAAAACAAATTAACATATTTTCACTTTGGTTAGTACTTGATGTGCTTTCTCGGGTTGTGGTGACGTTTTGGGTTTTCCACTGGCTGGATGCTTGCTTTGACTCTGGATCGTATCCGTAGCACAGACTATCATCCCTAGTCACAATTCTTTCAAGAAAATTTGGATCATTCTGCGCTTCACTTTTATGTCATATATCTTAATACTCACAAACTAACTCATCACAACTTACAGGGTTCTTCCTGTTAGTATACAGTAATAAAATTCGACAAGAAGTAAGGCGTGACAGTACAAGTAAAGGAAAAAATCTGCAAACTGTTAATTTGTATTTGTATCGCAAGAAAAAATTATTTCTTTTGGTATTTGATATCCGACATCAAACTTGAAATTAAAACAATCAGTAGTTCTGTATTCAGGCTGACTGGATCACAATGGTAAAAGTCAAAACGTCAGTCAAGGAATGATTTTATTGCTTATATGATGCATTCCAGAATTTATCCATCATTAGATACACAGGTGTGATTAATGCATGTAGATATGATGTTTCAAGATAAGTGCAGTAATTGCTCCTGGATATCTGATGATGGATAAATTTGGAAATGCATTCTATGAGCAATAAAGTCATTCCTTGTCTGATGTTTGACTTCTACCATTCTGACCCAGTTGGCCTAAATGAGAACAATTGATTATAGTAATAATGCCCACTTGCATCCTGTATCACTTTGTCACATTTATATCAGTGAAATTGAAACATATACAAGAACCTTGGAATCCCTGGGACCAATATCTTGCCAGTATCAGTGTCGATAACAGGCAAAAATGGTACAATTCTTGTTTCCCAGAATGGATGACCTGTCAGTAGTTTGTATAGAACCCTCCATGAATGAGTCCTACATGCACCTGGCCAATTTTTATACATAGGGTACCTTTTTGTAGGTAACTATCTTGATGAGAAAAATCATAAAAACTCAAAACAAATATAGCAATGTGTTGTGATTTCAACATTGACTTGCTAGACACAGAGGAACTCAACACAAAAACATTCTTAAACCTAATCAGATCACTAAATATACATCATACTAACAATAGCCCGACACATTGAAATGCCTGTTTGGACAATATTATAGTTCATTTTTCAATAGACCTATATAGTGTAAGCGTTGTAGATGAATGTTTTGCAGATCATGATCCTCTACTCCGAACATACCAGTATACACAGTCAGATAAGATTTATAAGGTTGCAAATAGGAAGCCAAGCATAACGTGGGTTAGAGGTCATAAAGAGGAATATGTTAAGTTATTCACAGACTTCCTCAGAAAGGTAAACTGATGAATATGACACAGATCAATTGACTGTTGAAATTCTATTTAATAATTTCCTTAAGACATATACTGACTTACGGTACTCTTGCTTACCAATGAAAAGAAACAGTACTGAACCAAATAGAAAAGGTAAAAAGCTTGTTGGTACACTGATGACCTTACTAGTATCTGGGGGGGGGGGGGGGGGAATCCAACCTTAAACTTGCCAAACAAGCTGTCTGTAAAAATTACTTAGAAGGGGACCAAAAAAAAATGCAAGGGTGCTTGGGATATTATAAAACAAGAGCATACCTCTTCCCAAACACAACATGTTCTACTTGAGCCAGAAGAGTTCAATAAATATTTTACAGCTACAGTAAATCAATTAAAATCAAAAGTTAATCACTAAGGCATACTAGCAATTGATACACTTGCTGATTATCTACCTAAAGGACATGAATTTCACTGGGACCCTGTCACACCCACAGATATAATAAATATTGTTAGAAAATTTTGAAACTCGAAAAGCATGGATTACCACAGATTGTCTAACTACACAATAAAAAGGACAATACACCTCATTTGCAATCCACTTGCTTTTATTATGAATAAATGCCTAGATGTTGGAGTTTTCCCTGTCAGCTCAGAATTTCCTAAGTTATACCTACATACAAAAAGGGGAAAAAACACCTACCTGAAAACTATAGACCAGTGTCTATTGTACCAACCTTTTCCAAGATATGTGAAGCAATTTTCCACAAACAGCTAAACAACTATTTTGAAAAGTATGACCTTCTCTGTAATAGCCAGCACGATTTTTGACAAGGGAAAATGCATCCAGACATTAACTGCATTTAAAAATAAACACAGTCTCACTTGAACTTCGTGATTTGAGTAAGGCATTTCATTGTATCCCCTTTGACAGACATCCTACTACCCAAACTGAAGTACACTCCTGGAAATGGAAAAAAGAACACATTGACACCGGTGTGTCAGACCCACCATATTTGCTCCGGACACTGCGAGAGGGCTGTACAAGCAATGATCACACGCACGGCACAGCGGACGCACCAGGAACCGCGGTGTTGGCCGTCGAATGGCGCTAGCTGCGCAGCATTTGTGCACCGCCGCCGTCAGTGTCAGCCAGTTTTCCGTGGCATACGGAGCTCCATCGCAGTCTTTAACACTGGTAGCATGCCGCGACAGCGTGGACGTGAACCGTATGTGCAGTTGACGGACTTTGAGCGAGGGCGTATAGTGGGCATGCGGGAGGCCGGGTGGACGTACCGCCGAATTGCTCAACACGTGGGGCGTGAGGTCTCCACAGTACATCGATGTTGTCGCCAGTGGTCGGCGGAAGGTGCACGTGCCCGTCGACCTGGGACCGGACCGCAGCGACGCACAGATGCACGCCAAGACCCTAGGATCCTACGCAGTGCCGTAGGGGACTGCACCGCCACTTCCCAGCAAATTAGGGACACTGTTGCTCCTGGGGTATCGGCGAGGACCATTCGCAACCGTCTCCATGAAGCTGGGCTACGGTCCCGCACACCGTTAGGCCGTCTTCCGCTCATGCCCCAACATCGTGCAGCCCGCCTCCAGTGGTGTCGCGACAGGTGTGAATGGAGGGACGAATGGAGACGTGTCGTCTTCAGCGATGAGAGTCGCTTCTGCCTTGGTGCCAATGATGGTCGTATGCGTGTTTGGCGCCGTGCAGGTGAGCGCCACAATCACGACTGCATACGACTGAGGCACACAGGGCCAACACCCGGCATCATGGTGTGGGGGAGCGATCTCCTACACTGGCCGTACACCACTGGTGATCATCGAGGGGACACTGAATAGTGCACGGTACATCCAAACCGTCATCGAACCCATCGTTCTACCATTCCTAGACTGGCAAGGGAACTTGCTGTTCCAACAGGACAATGCACGTCCGCATGTATCCCGTGCCACCCAACGTGCTTAGAAGGTGTAAGTCAACTACCCTGGCCAGCAAGATCTCCGGATCTGTCCCCCATTGAGCATGTTTGGGACTGGATGAAGCGCCGTCTCACGCGGTCTGCACGTCCAGCACGAATGCTGGTCCAACTGAGGCGCCAGGTGGAAATGGCATGGCAAGCCGTTCCACAGGCCTACATCCAGCATCTCTACGATCGTCTCCATGGGAGAATAGCAGCCTGCATTGCTGCGAAAGGTGGATATACACTGTACTAGTGCCGACATTGTGCATGCTCTGTTGCCTGTGTCTATGTGCCTGTGGTTCTGTCAGTGTGATCATGTGATGTATCTGACCCCAGGAATGTGTCAATAAAGTTTCCCCTTCGTAGGACAATGAATTCACGGTGTTCTTATTTCAATTTCCAGGAGTGTATTATGGTATAAATATTACAGAATTAGAAATAATCAGTTCTTATCTAAACAGCAGGAGACACTCTTCTATGAATAGTGTCACATCTGGTGTACCTCAGGGCACTGTCCTTTGTCCTTTCCTCCTCCTTGTTGCAATTAATGATTTGCCATCTTATGTTGGACCTGAGTTGGTGATCTGCTATGTGGATGATACAACCTTAATCAGCACAGATTGAGATTTATCAAAGCTACACCAGAAATCACAGGACACTCTCACCTTAACACTAAACTGGTTCTTGGCTAACAAACTTCAATGTAATCCAGAGAAAACTCAGCACCTGCAGTTGAGACTGGCTTGGAATACAAGTTGATTCCAAACTTAACTGGCAACCCCATATCAAACAGGTCTGCAAAAAGTTATCAAGGGTGTCCTACCTCATCTGGAAACTGTCTGATCTACTGAGTAACAAGTATCTCAGAGCAGCTTACTTTGGACTTTTTCAGTCTCATCTACCTTATGGGCCGTTACTATGGGACCACTCATGTCATGTCAATGATGTACTACTGATGCAGAAAAAAGTGCTATGAATAATGTGCGAGGTTGGTCCAAAGGAACACTGCTGTCCTTTTTTCATCAAAAAGAAAGTAATGACAATGATAAATCTTCGTATTTATGCATCACTGATATATGCTGAAAAGAACGGAAAAATATTTAATACTAGAGAGAACATACACTTTCATCACACCAGAAACCAAGGGAATATTGACATTCCTGGATATAAGCTGACGATAACAGGCGACTCTCACAAAGTGAACTGTTTGAAATTATTTAACAAATTACCACATACTGCACTCGATACACCTTCCAATAATTTTAAAAGTAAACTGCACAAATGGTTAATAGACTATCCATAGTACAGTCGTACAGAGTTCTTGGATACTTGTAACACAGAAATTGCAGTACTATACAATTGATTAATGTAGCATAAATAATTTTTACTTGTAATGTAAACACTAACTAAAATAGTAACTTCTTATGTATCTTGACATCATTATAAAACCTATTTCACTACATGTGTTCAACAGCAAATAAAGACTCTGAATCTAATGTTAATTTCTACATCTCCATCTAAACTCTGCAAACCACCATGAGGTGCAAGGCAAAGGGTACATCCTATTGCACCAGTTATTAGTGTTTCATCCTGTTCCATTCATGTGTGGAGTGTGGGAAGAAAGATTGTTTGATGCCTCTGTGTGTGCAATAATTATTCTAATCTTATCCTCATAACCCCTGTGTGAGCAATACATAGGGGGTTGTAGTATATCCCTAGAGTAACCATTTAAAGCCAGTTCTTGAAACTTTGTTAATATATTTTCTCAGAATTGTTTATGCCTGTCTTCAAGAGTCTGCCAGTTATACTGTGCAGAATATTCAGTCAGATCTTGAAAAGATTTCAATGTGGTGCAGAGACTGGTAGCTTGCTCTAAATTTTCTGAAATATAAAATACTGCTCAATATCTCTGTGACTGTCCCAGGGATTAAACAGACCTGTGACAATTCATGCTCGCCTTCTCTGTATATGTTCACATCCCCTGCTAGTCCTATCTGGTAAGGATTTCCCTCATGTGAGCAGTAATCTAGGATAGATCACACTAGTGATTTGTAAGCAGTCTGTCACGTGAACTGATTGCATTTCCCCACTTCTCTGCCAATAAATCGAAGCTACCATCTGCTTTACCCATTACTGAACCCATATGATCATTCCATTCCATATACCTACAAAGTGTTACACCCAGGTTTTGTATCAGTTGGCCGATTCCAACAGTGACTTATTGATATTATAGTCACAGAATACTAAGCTTTTTTTTTTCATTTTGTGAAAAGCAGTATTTTATATTTCAGAAAATTTAGAGCAAGTTACCAGTCTCTGCACCACATTGAAATCTTTTCAAGATCTGACTGAATATTCTTGCAGCTTCTCTCAGATAAACTTCATTATAGATAACAGCATCATCTGCAAATAGCCTGATTTTACTATTACTGTCTGCAATATCATTATTATACAATATGAACAGCAGGGGTCTCAACACACTTCCCTGGAGCACATATGGTGATGACTCTCCATCCAAAATAACATTGTGTCCTCCCTACCAAATTTCACTTGATAGCCCATATGACTGTATTGTTGACAGTAAGCATAGTTGTGGTACTGAGTCAAGTACTTTTCAGAGATAAAGAAACACTGTATCTATCTGGTTGCGTTGATTCAAAGCTTTTAGTATGTCGTGAAAAAAGTGCAAGTTGGGTTTCAGGTGTATGATGTTTTCTGAATCCATTCTGGTTGGCATTGAAGAGGTCATTCTGTTCAAGATATCTCATTATGTTTGAGCTCAGAATATCTTCTAAGATTCTATTACAAATCAGTGTCAAGCATGTTGACAAGTAGTTTTGTGGATCTCTTCTACTACGCTTCATGTAGATGGGTGTGACAGGCGCCTTTTTCCAAGAACTCGGCATGGGTTTTTGTTCAAGGGATCTACTATATAGTTCGGGCTGACTCAGCCACAAATTCACTATAGAATCTAACAGGGATTCCATTGGGTCCTGGAGCTTTGTTCAGTTTTAATGACTTCAGTTGTCTCTAGACACCACTGATTGTAATACTTATTTCACTCAACTTTTCAGTGGTACGAAACTGGGGCAATTCTCCTGGGTCCTCCTTTGTAAAGAAACATTTGAAAACAGAGTTAAGCATTTCAGTTCTTTCTTTGTTACCCTCAGTTTCAGTTCCATACTACAAAAATTTCTTTGTGTTCTGTGAAAGGTAACTTGATAATATTCTGCTACGGTAGTCATTGAAGACATCATGCAATGCTCTCTTGACAGCCAAATACGTTTCATTCAGCATCTCTCTATCTGTATCCCTATACTTTGTTTTACTCCTACTACACAGTAATCTCTGTTTCTTTACAGTGACTGTATACTGTATAGGTTCCCTCCCATTATCAACTGTTGTATTGGGTGTATATCTATCCAGTGCATGGTCAACTATTCTTTTAAACTTGAGCCAGAGTTCCTCTACTTGCTCCAGAACTGTGCTGCAAGTTTCAAATTCCTTATTGCGATATGACATTACTGATTTTTTATGTAGTTTACTGAACATATATATATATCTTTCTGCTTGTTTTAGTTGTCCTTTATACTTTGTTAATCATTGTTGCCAAACTACATCATGGTCACTGACAACAGTTTTGATGTGGACATTCTCAAATACGTCAAATCTATTTATTGCCATTAGATCCAATATCTTTCAATCCTGAGTTGGGTTCCTAAGTATCTGTCACAGGTAGTTTTCAGAGAAGGTATTTAGTAAAGTTTCACTGGATGTCTTATCACACCCACCACTAACAAAACTGTAGTTTTCCCAATTAATTGTTGGATGATTGAAGTCTCCACCAGTTATTACTGTATGAGTGGATAACTTAATTACAAGTGAACTGAGGTTTTCTCTGAAGTTTTTGGTTACATCAGGAGATGAATATGGTGGACAATAGAAGGATCCAATTATCATCTTATGCCCACTCCTGATACTAAATCTTGCTCAAACAATCTCACATGCAGCTTCAGTTTCTATGTCCATGGATTGGAGTTTTTTGTCTACTGTGACAAATACACCACCACCCCATTTTCCGTTTGCCTTTCCTTTCAATATGCACTTAAATTTTCCCCAAAAATCTCACTCCTATCAATTTCAGTTTTCAACCAGCTTTCTGTACCTAGTATTATGTGAGCTTCACTGCTTTTTATGAATGTTTCAGTCTTTGGCACTTTTGTTGCAAAAGCTTCGGCAGTTTACCATTAGGATTTTAATACTCTCACCTGTGGGAGGCATTTATTTCGATCTTGCACTGATACTTCTGGGTTTCCTACAGTCTTCCCCTGCGGATCCAGGGGTTAGAATAGGCCCGAGGTATTCCTGCCTGTCGTACGAGGTGACTAAAAGGAGTCTCACACGTTTCGGCCTTTATGTGATGGTCTCCTGTAGGGTTTGACCTCCATTTTTCAAAATTTTCCCAAAGAGCGAGCCAGTTGGGGAAGGGTGCCTTACATGGTGCATAATGTCCATCATGCGCTGAGACCTCTCACATCCTTCATCGACGTGGATCTGTACTTCCACTCATTCTCCAGCTGTCGGGCGAGGTCAACCTCCTAGCTGCCTTTTCCTCCATCCTCTATGCAGTACCGCTTTCTGCGCTGTCGACGATAATGGACTTCTTAGCTCGTTTGCGCGTGATATCCAACACGGTAGCCAGTCCGTTGTGGGGCCGCCATGTACCCTGTTGGTTGTAGCCCCATGACCACATAGGGATCGCTCTTCTGACGTCCTACGTATGCCAAGGAGTAGATGCCTGTCACCCTGGGGCGTCAGGACTCGCGGCAATGACCAATCTGCCAGGTGGCCTTTGCTGTGGCTGGGTGGCGTCTGTGAAGAGGGCCCTTGGTTGGAGTGGGTAGTATCAGGGCGGATGACACGCTATGAAGTGTAGTACGTCATCTCTTGCTGGTGGTCAAACTCCAGCAGTCTCTAAGCAAGCAAGGTGTAACTTCAATGCTAAGAAATATGACCACAAATTGTCCCTCCCCCCCTCCCCCCCTGGCCACACCGTGGGAGAAATGCCAGGCTAAGGATGGCAGTGAAGCTAATTCACCCCGGTACCTTGTATGTACGAGAGTTGATGGGGAATCTTTCTTGTCAGTGTAACCTCAGTTTTTTGTAGAGTATTTAGAGGACAAGTTTGGGGAGATGGAGGGCTTGTCCAAAACGCGGTCAGGGTCTGTCTTGATCAAAATAGCATTCTCTGCCCAGTCATGGGCACTACTCGCTTGTGACAAGCTGGGGGATGTCCGTGTTTCCGTATCGCACCCCATAAAACCTCAGATATGCGGTCTGAAGATGAGCTGTGTGTTAATTTAGGGTGGTGAGGTGTCCATTTCGTCCGGCATGTCCACTGAGGTCCAAGGGATAATCAGGTTGCCACCAGTGCCTTTATCTTGGACTTCAAGGGTGACACATTACCTGAAGGTCAAGGTGATGGTCTACCGCTGTGACATAAAGCCATATATCCCTCCCCCGATGCGGTGCTTTAAGTGCTGGAAGTTCGGCCATATGTCTTCCCGCTGTACTTCCAGCATCACCTGTCGGGATGGTGGACGTCTGACACATCCCAATACTCCCTGTGTGCCACCTCCCATCTGTGTCAACTGCGGAGAGCACCATTCGCCTGGCTCGCCAAACTGCAGGTTTCTCCAGAAGGAACACAAGACCCTGGACCGACTGACCTACACTGAGGCTAAGAGAAAATATGAGAGGCTACATCCTGTGCATATGATGTCAAGCTACGCTGCTGCTACAACATTGGTTCTACCATCTTCCATTCTGCCGGGTACAGTTGGCTCTGAGCTGTCAGACTTCACCTGCCCTCTTGATGGTGGGGGCACTTCCCTCCCTGTTGTTACCGCACAACCTACTTCAGGAGCAACCCCCCCCCCCTCCCTCACACACACACACACACACACACACACACACACACACGCACACACACACACCTCAGCTGGAGAAGAGTAAGTCTTCTTCGGCTCCTCTCACCAGGAAGGGATCCCTTGGGTCACTGCCTTTCCAGGTTCCTACCAGTGGCAAAGCTGACACCAGCCAGTGGCTGAAGCAACCACAGCTAGCTGGTCATATGGCTTCACGGTCCTCCTCAGTCCCTGAGACTTAATCAATGAAGCCCTCCCAGCTGGACAAACCTAAGGAGCAGCGAGAGACCCCCAAGAACCGAACCACTGCGGTGGCACCCACACCACCACTACCTACAAGCTCTGTGTCTGAGGATGAGGTGGCGATTCTGGCATCCACTGAGGACCTAGATCTCGCTGGGCCCTCAGACACAATGGATGTCGATCGCACAGGTACTCATCTGGTGGCAGCAGGTAACCCTGAGGCATAGACTGCCTCATTGAGTGTTTCATGCCTCCCAGTCTCACAATCACGTAATCCTCCAGTGGAATTGCAGCAGTTTTTTCCACCACCTGGCTGACCTACAGCAACTGTTAAGCTTTACAGCTGATTTCTGCATTGTCTTCCAGGAACCTGGTTCCCGGCAATGCGGTCCCCTGCCCTCCATGACTATAACGGATATTGCGGGAACCGTAGCGACTATAATAGTGTCAGGTGGAGTTTGCGTCTGTCCTGAACTCAGTATATAGTGTACCTGTGCCTGTTCAAACCCCTCTTGAAGCTGTGGCTGTCAGGATAACTACAATGCAGGAAGCAAATGCAATGTATATCTTCGTACAGTTGGTGCATTATCCTTGAACGTATTGGGTGCTCTGATTGATCAACTCACTAAACCTTTCCTACTTTTGGGGAGATCTTAACGTGCATAACCCCTTGTGGGGTGGCACCATACTTACTGGCCGAGGTAGGAAGGTCGAAAATTTACTGTCATAACTTGACCTCTGCCTCTTAAATACAGGTGCCCCCACACATTTCAGCGTGGCAAATGGCACATATGTGGCCATTGATCTCTCAGTTTGCAGTTCTGGCTTTCTCCCATCTATCCATTGGAGAGCACATGACGGCCTGTGTGGTAGTGACCATTTCCCCATTTTCCTGCCACTCCCCCATCGTCGTGCCCACCGACGCCTACCCAGATGGGCTTTAAACAAGGCAGACTGGGAAGCCTTCACCTCTGCTGTCAACGCTGAAGCTTCCCCACATGGTGCTATTGATATTGTTGTTGAGCAGGTCACTGCAACAATCGTTTCTGCGGTGGAAAACGCGATCCCTCGATCTTTAGGGTGCCCCTGGCGAAAGACATTACCTTGGTGGTCAACGGAAGTCGCTGAGCCAATTAAAGAGCGTCAGCGAGCTCTACGGTGGCATAAATGGCACCCTTCCCTAGAGCATCCAATTGCCTTTAAGCAGCTCCTTGCCCGCATTCACTAGCATATAAAGCGACGGAAACAGGAGTGTTAGGAGAGGTATGTGTCACCATTGGGTGCCATACATCACCTTTCCAAGTCTGAACAAAGATCAGATGTCTCTGAGGGTACCAGACCCCAACGAGTGTCCCTGGCATTAACATTGATGGCATGTTATCTACCGATGCAAACGCTGTTACCAAGCACTTTGCTGAGCACTGTGCTCTAGCCTCTCTGTCAGAACTATCCTCCAGCCTTTCGCACTCTCAAACAGCGGATGGAAAGGGAAGTATTCTCGTTGACTACACGCCACAGTGAACCCTGTTACACCCCGTTTGAGTGGGAGTTACTCAGTACTCTTGCCCATTGCCCCGACACAGCTCCTGGGCTGGATCGGATCCACAGTCAGATGATTAAACATCTCTCATCTGACTACAAGCGACATCTCCATGTCATCTTCAACTGGATCTGGTGCAATGACGTCTTTCCATCACAATGGCTGGAGAGCACCATCATTCCAGTGCTCAAACCCGGTCAAAACCCGCTTGATGTGGATAGCTACATGCCCAATCAGCTCACCAACTTTCTTTGTAAGAAGCTGGAACATATGATGTTTCGGCGGTTACGTTGGGCCCCGGAGTCAAGTGGCCTACTGACGTCTTGTCGGGGCAGCATCTGTCAGGGTCACTCTACCACTGATAATCTTGTGTCCCTCGAGTCTGCCATCCGAACAGCCTTTTCCAGATGCCAACATCTGGTTGCCATCTTTTTTTGACTTACGTACGACAGGACCTGGCGACATCACGTCCTTGCCACATTGTACGAGTGGGGTCTCCAGGCCCTGCTACCAATTTTTATCCAAAACTTCCTGTCGCTCCGTACTTTCCGTGTCCAAGTCGGTGCCTCCAGTAGTTCCCCCTCTATTCAGGAGAATGGCTGTAGGGCCGTCAGTCTCACCTTCTGTGTATGCTGATGACTTCTGCATTTCATACTGCTCCTCCAGTACTGGTGTTGCTGAGCGGTGCTTACAGGGAGCCATTCACAAGGTGCAGTCGTAGACTCTAGACCACGGCTTCCAGTTTTCAGCCCCAAAGTCGTGCGTCGTGCATTTTTGTTGGCGTCGCACCGTTCATCCAGAACCAGAACTTTACCTTAATGGTGATCCACTCACTGTAGTGGAGACATATCGATTCTTAGGACTTGTTTTCGACACCCGACTGATTTGGCTACCTCACCTTCATCAGCTTAGGTGGAATTCTGGCAGCATCTCAATGCCCTCTGATGCCTGAGTAACACCAACTGGGGTGCTGATCGCTCTACGCTGCTGCAGCTCTACAGAGCCCTTGTTCAATCCTGCATTGACTATGGGAGTCTGCTGTAGGGTTCGGCGGTGCCCTCACCGTTGCGTCTACTCTACCCAGTGCCCCACTGTGGTGTTCGCCTAGCGATGGGAGCTTTTAGAACGAGTCCGATGACCAGTGTCCTGGTGGAAGCCGGAGTCCCTCCATTGCAGGTTAGGCGTGCACAACTGCTTTCCAGTTACGTTGCACACGTTCGTAGTTCTCCTGTGCATCCGACTTACCGTCTCCTTTTCCCTACCCTAGCGATTCATCTCGCATGTTGGTAGCCCAGGTCAGGGCTTACAAATCCGGTTCGCGTCCGGTCCCTTCTGTCTGAACTGGAGTCCTTCCCATTACCTCCTCTCCTTGAGGTCCATTCACGTACACCTCCACGGTGTACACCTATGCCACAGATTCTTCTGGACCTTTCTCATGCCCCTAAGGACTCAGTTAACCCTGTGGCTCTCCGCTATCACTTCCTCCCGATTCTCGACATGTACCGGGGCCACGAAGTGGTTTACACCGACAGCTCAACGGCTGATGGTCACGTAGGCTTTGTGTATGTTCATGGAGGACATATTGAACAGCATTCCTTGCCAGATGGCTGCTGTGTTTTCATTGCAGAGCTGGCAGCCATATCTCGTGCTCTTGAGTACATCCGCTCGTGCCCTGGCGAGTCATTTCTCCTGTATACTGACTCCTTGAGCAGCCTAACGAGCTATCGACCAGTGCTACCCTCGCCATCCTTTGGTAGCGTCCACTCGGGATTCCATCTATGCCCTGGAACTGTCCCATGGTTCATTGTTGTTTGTATGGACCCCGGGACACGTCGTAATCCCAGGCTACGAACTTGCCGACAGGCTATGTGGAAACTGTTTGTGGAGATGGCCATCTCTGAAACTGACCTGCATTCTGTCTTCTGTCGTTTAGTTTTCCGGCTTTGGGAGACGGAATGGCATAACAGTACACCAATTATGGATTGTCTCCTTCTCGATGTTTCGGGCTCCCTTTTTGTCAACGATTTTGCGATCTACTACAGCTTTCAACAGACAAGCCTTCTAGAACAACGTCATTGAGGAAGTCTCGGTCGCCTCCACTCGTGGAGCATTGAAACCGGCTTCCAATTTTCTCCCAGTGAGACTGTTTGTGTAAATTTTAGGCATCATATGGAGTCTTATCTGCCTTCCCTACATCTAGGCCCTGTTGCTCTTTCGTTTGCAGACATTGTCAAATTCTTGGGACTTTTGTTTGGCAGAAAATTGTGCTGGTCTTCACACATTTCATATCTTCCGGCTCGCTGTATGCGATCCGTCAACACCCTCCAGTTTTCTGAGTGTACCTCCTGGGCAGCAGACGGAATGGTCCTCGTCTGCCTATATCGCGCCTTAGTGCACTCAAAGTTGGACTATGGAAGCATAGTTTACTCCTCGACACGGCTGTCTATTCTTCGATGTCTAGACTCTGGCCACCACTGTGCATTGCGTCCAGCGTCTGGAGCTTTTTACACGAGCCCCATGGAGAGCCTTTACGCTGAGACTGCTGAACCTCCGCTGTCCAGTCGGCGATCTGTCCTCCTGAGTCATTACACTAGTCGTCAGTCTTTCATGCCTGCTCATCTGATCCGTGCCCTTTTTTTCAACGCCTCCTTGGATTTAGGATATGCAGGCCGCCCTTCGTCTCTACTACCAGCGGCAGTCCGTTTCCGTCAACTGCTACATTCACTTTCCTTCCAATTTTGTAAAACATTTTTTTGACAGATGGGGGTATGATGCCTCCTTGACTTCGCTGCTGGCCCCCCAATAGTTTATTGTCAGACATTTGCTGCTCTATGTGCACGAATGGAGGATGCCATATTTATTTACACTGACGGTGCCTAGGACATCTTTGCTGTCGCGAGTGCCTATTATTGGCGACACCCCTATTAGATTTCGGCTTCGCGACCAGTGTTTGGTTTGTACTGCGGAGCTTGACACTGTTCTCCAGGCTGTCCAATACATCCATTGTCATCAGTGGATACAGTATATTATATGCTCAGCTCTCTACTTAACGTCCAAGCTCTTTATCCTGTCCACCCTCTAGTCCACTGGATTCAGGACTGCCTCCATATGCTCCACTTGGGGGCATCTCTGTGGCATTCCTCTGGATCCCAGGGCATCTTAGTATACACAGAAACGAGGCAGCTGATATAGTGACAAAGGCTGCTGCCTCTCTTCCTCGGTTTCCTGTTCACATGGTTCCCGTTGCTGATCTGCGGAGATTTTTGTGTTGTTGTTGTTGCTCTTTTATGGCATGCACAGTAGTCTGCACTTCTGGATAATAAATTATGAGTCATAAAATCTCTTCCCTGTGCTTGTACCTGTTCCTTCTGGCCTCGTCGTCGGTTGGAGGTAATTTTAACTAAACCCCAGATTGGGCACTGTCTTTTTAGCCATTAACATCTTTTTCATGACAATCCTCCCCCACTTTGTCATCATTGCTCTCAATCATGCTCAGTGAGACACCTTTTACTTCAGTGGCCCTGTTTTAATCCACTATGCGCCTGTTTACAGCTGTCACCTAATAATCTTCCCTTTAAGCGGATGACGTGCTCAGCTGATCATGTCGTGCTTGTAAGTGTTAGTGAGATGACATCGGTCATTTGAAGCTCTTTTCGGGGAAAACAAACCCCCTTCAGTAGCACTTTTATAAGATTTCCTTCCGTTTTTAGTTTCTCCCCCCCTTGAGTTCACTCCCATTATTACTGATATAAATTTCTGTTTTTACCCTTCACAAGCCTCAGAATGGGTGCTTACGACCGTAGCAATTTTGTGCCTTAAAACCATAATTTAAAAAACTCCCTTGCTCGTCATTTGCCAGAACACGTAGTAAGTTATGCAACAACAATCTGCCTGATACCAGACTACCCAATTTACTTTACCTACTCCTGTCTCACCAAAAAAAAATTTATTAGTTTGTGATCGGTCCTCACCAGCTGCTTGGCAAAAGATTTTAAGTGCATGGTCAACTATAGCCTTGTTGGGATCCTTTAATCTGAACAGCTCCTTATCCTTTTCAGGAGATGACTCCACCATTGACAACCTAACTCTGGTGGAGGTGCTCAACGAGCATGTAGACCTGTCACCTAGTAGATGACCTGCGTTCTGGAGGTAGCCTGCAGTATTAGTTGCAAGTTGTCTTCCTGTTTTCTGAAATCCCTTCTCTCCCCATGTTCTTTATATGTATTGAATTGGTGACTAAAATCGTGTTGTTACACATAAAATGATGGTGTCCTTAAAGTTAGTCTTCAAAATGTAACAATTTGTAATAGCTTGTAGACAGTTTTGTAAACTAATGAGCCCCATTCAGTGCTTGTTTCTTGTGAATGACTCTTCAGTTTGTAGTTATTCTTCCAGTTGTGTGTGACAATAAGGAGGCTGAAGGAGTGGTTGTTGGAAACTAGATTTAAGTTTCTGTCAGAATAATTTGGTTTTATTTATTTTAACTGTGCTAGTGTTTTTAATCTTCCAGAATTTAGAGTGAAGCCCACAATTTCAGATTACCAGATTCATTTTTTATTAGAAATAGAACAACTTATCATATGTGAGGGATCAACCAAGTCCGTACTACTTTCGAGTGCATTACTCATAGGATCGAGGAGCAAACCAAGATATCTGCTCTACTTTTGTAGAGTCTTTGTGTCGTTCTGTGTGCATGTTGGATGAATATTCTATGAAGCCAAAAGACTATCATTTGTTGAAGTACTGAATGCAATGTACCATTAGGAAATTAGGCTGGCCAATTTTGTTTAAAGTAGTATTTACATTCTTGTTACCACTCCCTGCTCAGGCTTCACATCAGGTAGCAAGTCCTCATAGTGAAACAAGCATGCAAAATATGCTCTGTACTCTATACGTGTGCATTGTGGCTCTTTAGGGGTAATGCACAGATCTATCTTTCAGAAATGGGTGCAGTGAGTATTACAGTTTTACAAGAAGACGCAAGTAACTCCAAATTTTGGTCGTTTAGTAAGCTCAAATTGTTTCACTTCGAAAAATTAGCACAGCAAATACGAGTTTAAAGCTTTGAGATGAGCATCACAATTTTGTTATTTTATGTGCTGACTTGTATGTATTCATTATTTTCCAAGCCTGAATACACTTTCACAAACAAGTAATAGAAATAAACACATACAAAATAATACAACCAAACCAGAAACCTGATTTTGTCAGTATGTAGACACAAGGATAGTGTTCACTATATAGAAGATTGTTTTGGAACAGGTTTATTAAAGTTCCAACCTACAAGTTTGTGGCAGTCTTCAGTCACATAATTCATCCTCATCAAGGTGTCCCCATTCAACAAGATTTGTTTATCACCTTTATGTGCCTGACCTTAGTCATTTAAGGGTCTTCAAAGTGAGGTTCGAAATGGGAAAGCCAGCAATAGGACCTACCTAAGCTCCAGTAATGGATCTGTTGTTAGTTCTTACCAGAGTTCTAGAAGATTCCTTCCTCGATGTAAGTCTGGACAGTAGTCCTCGACAACTGCACAGCGTATGATTTAGATCAGTAGTTTGCTTTCTCCATTTGACATGTATTGTGATGGCCCTCTTTACATATGGTAGAGTAATTGATAAAGTGAGGTAAATTTTATGCAGTTGGAATTGGTCACAAACACCTTGGCACAATACAACCAATGGCATTAACAGTAAAATATACTTATTTGACAAGGGTAGAATTTCTTATTGACAGATGCTGTACATTTGGCAGCTGTTAAATGGAGTACTCTGATGGAGACGGAGATGATGCAGTGTTGTGCACATTTTCAGGTTCTATTTAGTTTTCGTGTGATCACCATCTCGGTTCTCACATTTTGTAGTGCTTCTAAAACTGGGGCACTGAGGAATGCTGTCAGATCAGAAACAGGGAACATTAGGAACTAAATTAACAACCCACAAATGATGAAGGCCACACAGTTGTGATTTGGTAAGACTAATGTTTATTCAGAAAGCAAACTAATAGCGAAAGTGGCCATATTTAGAGTTACTGTTACATTCGAGCGCATATCCATTGGACACTGTTCGATCATTCACAATCTCATCCTGATTTAAAAGTCGAACATCCCACCTCATTAACTATGCAAAGAGTTGGAGTTCACACTAGGTGTGCGGCTGCTCACCGCTCAGAGACTAAGTCCCACGATACCACACAAAGTGAAATTTTCTAAGTCGTTTCACTTCCTAGCTGCCTAAAGACCGACTGTCCGCATTCGCGTCTCAATCCGAACTGTGCCCTTTGGTGTCTCGGCCAGAACTGCCCTCTGCCTGTCTCCGAACGCGTTTCCCGCTTGCCGAACATCTTCGCTCAACTGACTAGCGCAGTTCCCTTTCCTGAAACCATCCATCTGATTGTCTACAGCTAATTGTACATTACTTTACATTTTAACATATTTAAATAATCAAAGCTTGACCACTTTCACATTGTAAATAAAGTAACAATAATATCCATTACATAATAAACATTAAAATCTTTTACATAAAACCAATACAATTTCCTCCTTAACTTTGAAAGACGGCCAGTAGCCTTGCACTAATGTGCTTTCTGATAAATAAATAAAGAACAAAAGTAACTATTATGTACTAAACTTTACGACGAATATTCTATTACCTAAAGATTCAATAAGGTGTCATGCTGTCATCGTTCAATGTGTTATGTGTGGAGGAAATGATGATCTGATGCTGAACTGAAAATACTAATAATTTAAATTTACTATATCTTTTAAACAAATGAAGTTACAGAGTTGATATTTACAACATTTGTCATTTTAATGATGCTCTTCTGTATGAAATGTTGATCATTAAGATCGACTAAAGCGTTCAGATTTTAGCAATCGTGTCTTTGTTACAAAACTTTTGTACTTCACTTTAACAGTAAATCCTAAACTCATATAGATATGATCAATATTCAGTTTTATTGGGATCACCGTGAAAATTTATGAAGGATGGTAGATTAAAATAACTGTGGCTTAATTTCCAGAATTACTACAGAATCAAATAGTTTTTATAAATGTTTCCCTTTATGGCCAATCTTATTTCCGCCACATTTAACACTGCTATGTCTCCTCGGCCACAAAAGGCTTCTACTGGGTTTCCCTATGATGTAGGTTCTCGTCTGTCTCACTCACACACTACAGCGCTTGGACCTCAATAGACAGTAGACGCCTGTGAGTTTCCCCATCTCGTGGTGAATCTGCACCCTTTGTCGCACGCGGTCTTGGACGACGGGGTTCGTTTCACAATTCCTGTAGGCTAACTCTCTCGGCTATATGCTTAAATGAGAGTGAAATGCTTGTTAACTCACAAAGTGTCACTGGAGGTATGGGGCAAGAAGCTGTGAATGGAGAAAACAGTTCTGCTATGGTTTTCCTCATTAAGGCTAGAAAAACTGAAACCACAGTCACCCACCTTGGTACTGTGTGTAGTTCGCTCATCGTATTTTTCTGATACAGAGTGAAGGTCCACATGTTTCTTGTGTATGTAAAATATATCGGTATGACGTATGTGAGAGGGTATGTTGTTGTATTCTGACACGAGGATAGTGGGGATCTGCCCTTTCTTAGCTGATTGGAGAAAAAGTGATATGTCTTTTACAATTTTGTGTTCTGTCTTGTCTCGAGCTCAGATTTCTGGAATGGAAATTGTAATGTTTTGAAAAGTGGCTTGATCATTCATCACTTGATGTGTGACCTGCCTGTTACATGAAGGGCTTATTTCAATAGTGGTACAAGTCCATTTTTGTTCATTCTGAGATACAGAGTCTTAAAGTTAAATGAGCACTGAAAAATCTGCAGTTGAGGTACTAGAAATATTCAAGTATACGGCTTGTAGCTAGTATTGAACCGTTCTTTCTTTTTGTTTTGATCATCAATTTCAGCAGCATTATTGGCAGAAAAGTGGAGGTAATAGAGCTGTACCACTATTGACATGAAATAAATGGAACATTGTATGAAAACCTGTTAATGTGTCACTTTCATTAGTGTTAGGGCAATGTTCATGTTCCTGTTTTGCCCACCACACGTGTCACTGTATGCAACTACTTGTTTTTGAGAAGTGACACACTTTTCAATATGTTTCAATACACAGATAACAATTTCCTGTGAAACCCTTGATCCAGATGTTTTATCCCAAAAATACATATCAATTTTGCCATCAGTTAAATTGTGGCAACCAAAATTATGCACGTACATGTTTTTCGTAGTACGATATCGATGTTGTCAGTTTACGAAATGCAAGTGCTTTTTGCAGGTCAAAGGTAAACACGGACACCTGGGAATCTGCCTCTTCACTACATGCTGTCTGTAGCGATTGCTGTTCTTACAGCTTCAGCCCTCCTAAGGTGAAGCTCCTTTTCAGTATGAAGCTTTCTTTTTTCTTCTGCATTGGCAGGAGTGTCCATTTCAAAGCTCAGTTTGTCACAAAAAGAGCAAGTGTCTTTACTTGGTGGTCGAAATGACAAGTTGAAGTGTTTGTTAAAGATTTTTCAATGTATGCGATCCACCATGATTTCTTTATTCTGAGATATGTATTAATCTTTGTACAAATCGTACATTTTGGCCACACACAGCTCAGAATTTAAAAACTTTTTGTGTGGATTATCCTTCTTTGCATAATGGCTCTCGGAAACTGAAAAGCTTTTGATGTGTTCCCTTACATCATTGATCAGACCTTTCGATACAGAGAATTTGTTCTGATGTTTGCCCCTTCCATCAAGGTTAGGTGTACCTTCTTCCTTGCTTTTTGTTAAAAGCCTAGAGATTCGTCGATTAGAAATTTCAAAAGTATTCGAGAAAAACTTCTTGCATACTATTGCACAGTTTTTGTTCACATGTAATGGATATTCATAAATACAGCTTTTCTGAGAACCAGAGCCATCTCTTGGTTGTCAGCGGTAACTGAATGATACGTGCATAGACCATTCAGATAACTATTTTGGTGATTAATATCACCCATAGTCCAGAAATTATCAAATAACATTAAGGTGGACACCCTTATTTTCCATTGTTATTGACACTTGCATATTCCTTTTCTGGAACAAAATGTGTATAATTCCTTTTACCTGCAATCATTTGAAAATATGGATCATCAATTGTATCACAGTCACTTGATAATTCTCCTGAATCCATCATCTTCACAAGAAATAGCAACATGCTGCAATGCACAAAAGCACATGGACTTGTACCACTACTGTAATAAATTCCTGCTTGCTTTCTATAATGCACAGCTGCAGAACGAAGCTGGAGCTGTCCCACAATGCAAATAAATTAAAAACGACTTGTGTGAGTTTGTACGCGAGGATAACTCCATTTCGTGTGTGTGTGTGTGTGTGTGTGTGTGTGTGTGTGTGTGTGTGTGTGTGTGTTTATATTTGTATTATATGAATATGTTTTACATTTCTTTAGTGGATAATCTTAACACACACATGGTGTATTGGATTACAAGTTCTGGCCTAGTGCGGGATGGTGCAAGGTAGTGCTGCAGGGATCGTGTCATTGACGAGCTGACAGAAGCAGGTATTAACT
Organism: Schistocerca cancellata; assembly: GCF_023864275.1. Taxonomy (NCBI): domain Eukaryota; kingdom Metazoa; phylum Arthropoda; class Insecta; order Orthoptera; family Acrididae; genus Schistocerca; species Schistocerca cancellata. The sequence continues at coordinate 607,730,357 of NC_064632.1, read as the reverse complement.
AAATGTGAGGTGACCCGAGTTCAGTTAACTAGGTGCGGTGCATCTCAGATCACCAGGATGGCCGATTGACGTATTAGAAACCAGAAAAGGCAGTGTGGTGCAGGGCTACCGTATCAAAATAGCGACGGCTAGTGAAGCATCTTGGTCTTTTCTCCTGCCAATATAAATCATGTTTTGCAAAGTGATGTTCTCCCAAGACTCAAATCAAACAGTTACAAAGTGCTCTTCAGGCACTTGTGCTTTTTCCCATGGCGCACTCATTAATTCTTCTGTTGTATACTGTCCTGCCAATGAAGTGTGTTACTACAAACCAGTGGCCTGCCTGCACTAAGTCTCCTTATTGCCACTTTCAGCATCCCTTAAACAAATTCCTACAGAAACGTGCCGATCAGTATTTGTGTTCGGTTGCGACATGCCTCTGTCAGTGTGGAAGTTCTTGCTACGACAGCCAGGTTCCCACTGACCCGCGTCTCTAGTTTTATCCGTTCTGTAATAGTGCTGTCACTCTCATAGGAGAATGAACAGCTTAGGCCTCGAATGTAGAGATCCGCCCGGCTTTATTCCGACTGACAGCTAATGGGAGATTCCTCTTCTTGTAGGAGGGGTACGCTTTCCTGTCCGACACTGCTTCCGTTAATTGAATCGACAAAATGCCAGCGGAATTACATGGCATCATATCGTATGCAAATAGTCACCTGTATTTCAGATCACACCAAAAGGCGTTTCTGTTGCAGTAGCTCAGAACTGCTACATACTGGAGTTGCAAATTGGAGGCTGAGACAGTTTTAAATAAGCAGTACAGAAGACTTCACGATGATGCACATGTGCTGGAGAGGATCATTCATTATAATTGTATCGCACAATAAATAGAGTAACTCTGCAGAGCGAGTCTAGTGAACTAATTTTCTCGATGATACAGATGAGCGATATGGTGCTGCCTTCACTGATTTGGTAGTCCCTGCTGATCAGGATGAACGCCTTGGGGTCCAGCACGAGGAGATTGAAAAGTGTGATGTAGGTCCGAGACCAGTTGCCACCTACCATATAAATTGGTGAAGAGGATTTGCAAATAATATGGTGAAAAAATGCAAAGAGCTACCGGAACTGTGATTGATATGGCTGTGTTAGCCAAGACGAAAATGGATGGAAGGCTATCGTGTGTGTGTGTGTGTGTGTGTGTGTGTGTGTGTGTGTGTGTGTGTGTGTTTTTCTACTAATGGAAAGTTTTAACCTTTTTTATTTTTTCAACTACATTTATCTCTGTATTCTAATAAGGGCAGAAGAAATTGTGATCTCAAACACCCTAAACCCTATCACCACCACCACCACCACCACCATTTTTGCGTATGATTATCTAACTCTGGACTCCACACATGTGCTTCTGTCACAGCAGCATGCACCGTAGAAACCAAAGTGTCATGGTGGAATTCATCAGTGTCCCAGAGGCTGATAATTTTGTCCCATTCAGATCTGCAAACATATTGATATGCAGCCCTTACCGCACTTGCAACTTTATCTGTCAGTTCTTCACTGTCTGAGGGTAACACTGATCTTTACTGTCGCACAGGAGAGGTTTACATCTTTGCCATCCCTCGATTGTTCCTGGTGCACTGTTCTACAAGCCTTCTTGTTGCGATTCGTTTGCTCCATAAATTGTTGGCTCATTTCATTCTTGGTTCAGTAAATTTATTCTGATACTTGTCAGTTTGCCTGTGAAATGCTGGTATTATTAGTGTTAGAATGAGTAATGAATCCAGTAAAATAAATCATTTCAATTAATAATTTTCTCTGCTATTATTTTTTTATTGCAGGCGTTCAGAATCTCAGTTCTCCAAGAACACCTGCTGGCAGAGTGCGTCCTGCGAAGGTGGGTTGGTTGATGTGTGTAAGCTATGGTTTTGTTCACTAATAGCATTGTATCTAATCCGTTAAAAAAATTAAATTACAGGAAAGCCCACCCGGTTCTTCGGGGTCGAAAAAGGTATTGTAACACATTCCACTATTAACAATACCTGAAGGAATCCTTGATATTGATGTCAACTATTTGTTACAGAAGTTCAAGAGAATCATGAATGGTGGTGACAGTTCTGATGACTCAGATGTGGAGCAGGACAGTGTAAACTCTTCAGAAAATTCTTACAAGAAGGACAGTGCTAGTGAAATAAAGGTATTTCATTTTTCTTTCGGAACATTTATTCTGCACAGTACACAATTCACCAAAATTTTTAACTTCTCTTAGGGCATTCGGGAATACATGGTTACTTTAAGTAAGTCATCTGTTCTGCGCCAGCCTGTTTCTTTACATGCTTTTGGTTTCAGTTGGCAGTGGACTCAGCCCTCGATGGATATAAGGTATGCATTCCAAAAATTTGCCTTTTCAAAAGTATCTCAGATTGTTCACAATTATTGTACTGTTTATGTTCTGATTGTAGAGGAATGGTAACAGCGATCTAAGAGAAGCTACGTCTGATAGTGGAAAAGAAGCGAAAGAGGAAAATATTTCACTTCCACAAGCAAGCAAGCAATCAGCAGTTGGAGAAGACAAGGTAAGAGTGCTTACTGAGGTATTTATGATAATATATTTTTATTTTAGATTATTATAGATTATAGGACCAAGTGAGGTTGTGTAGGAGTTAACAATTGGATTCATGTTGCACACTGAGAGATATTGATTTCATCATTTGTCTGTCCAGCAATGAATGCATGCAATGTTCAGAGGGAGTAATTCTGTGCAGAGGAAATAGTCCCATTTCCAAGGGCAGTAGAGTACAAAAATTCTTATATTTTGCACCTGTACCCCCACATTTACCATTATATCCATTGCAAGACCAAATTTTTGGAGTTTTGGTAGCTGATGTGTTATTTTATATTGCTCTAATTGATGCATATTCCACTTGAAGAATAGAACAACTGGTTCTAATCAATACTAGACATATCAAAAGCAAATGTACTCAGCAAAACTGGCAGATTCATTCTTACCTGAAGTAATTTTCATATTATCTCCAAATTCGCTTGTATTCAGATGCAACATCACACTGGTTGACACCATATTATCACCAAATATAACACCAATAATGGAGATGTTTCGAAGTTAAAACAATCAATACTTAACTGTGACAACTGATAAAGAGATAGTGACACTGATCTTTGAACATACGGTGTACAACAGACAAATTCTTGTACCATTACCTCCATTTGGTTTAAAGGAAGGGTATGAAATTATGTTTTCCATTTATGAAGTTAACATTTGATGTAGTTGCTTGAGGAAAATATCAGTATCATGTAGTTATTTTTCATGTTGTTATGCTGATACCATACTGGTGTGGGATGTTGCCCTCTGTCAGCAGTGAGTATAGAATGCCTGAGCTATGTCCCCAAACTATAGAATTATCCCAGTATCTTTACTGAGCTGCATAAAGTTCTTTAGGGTGTCAAAATTCCAACCATGCACCCTGGAACACTTGTGTCCTTTAGAAGTCATCTAGCAGTTACATATGGACTGTGTGGTTACTCAGTTTCTTGTATAGTTTTCCATCTGCCTAAGTGCTTAATCATCTACAGGCTTTCCAATGAAAGTACACAGCAGACTAGCATGAGAAGCATATCAAGTACACGCTCTTCTACCTCCAAAAGTTAATTGAGGATGTATTATTCTGCACAGGAACAAGACATATGGAAATCATTGTAATACAATGGCAGATGCTGCGGACAAGTGGCAAGCGGGCCTGCAGGGAATTTGCTGTGATCGAATGTACCACCCTCTCATATTAAGCAGTGTTGTTGTGGAGAACGGTGCATGTGATGGGTGGGAAATGCAGTGGCTGGAAGTGACTCACAATAAGGTGGATTGATAAATACAACTTCCCAATTGTTGTGCACCTCATTCCAATCTGTGGAAGTGAGAAGAGGGGCCAGTTCATTATTCACGCTATTTTTAGCAACAATTTTTAAAATCGTATTGCATCATTTGATCTAATTACACAGTATGTCAAACATAAAAGCAGCCCCACTCGGTAAGCAACACTTTGTGATCTTATTGTATTCCGCTTGCCCAACATTCACTTCTTGTGATGCGTTTGATTGTCAGTTGTTACTGGAAGTGCTGTGAATGTCTTCTTGTCATTCTTATAGTTCTTGTAGTACATCTGTATTTTATATCAAAGTAGAGCTCCAGTCATGTAGCAGTTTGTGTTCTCCAGCAGCAGCACCTGTTTCTACATAGTGTTTAGCTTTTATTCATTTGTTTCTGTGAATAAATGAGTAGTACTTCTGTATTGATGTGTCAACTAGTAACCATTAACTTTTTTCAAGTGTTTTTGTATTTTTAGAGTATTTATATTGGGTGGGTTGACTGTTGAAGAGAGAAAGGCAGTGACAGCATATCAGAAGTACTTGGATTGCAGCCAGTGTCTACTTGCTTAAGTGGTAGATTTGAATGCAGTTGAAAGATGGATAGGGTCTGTACCTGTTGTTTATAGATGCTGGAGGAAACTGGCCACTTACTTTGTTGACTATGGTCAACAGACTTTGTGTTGCTGCCATGGGCTACCTCTAGCATCAATTGTGATCCGTGATGTCGCATCACCTTCCTCTAGCATCAACTGTGATCCTTGATGTTGCATCGCCTTCAGGAAGGCTTGACTTCATTGGTCCACATTTTGAGTGCATATGTTGAACTGTGACAGCTGTCGTAAACTGTCTGCTGGGAGTGAGGACAGTCATCCTGGAAGGACTGTCCTAGTGTAGAGTGTGGGTTTGGTGGTCTCTGGCAGCTCTAATGTTAAGGAAATAACAGGAAGGTGGCAAGGAAGGCCAGTATACATTCTCTATGCCCCATGGAATGGGGAGTCTCATCTGAGATGTGAATGAAGCCCTGTAGGCGGCTATTGAGCACACGAGGTGCAACCGGTTGCAAATCATGCTTGCTGCCTGGATTCAGAGGCTAGCCTCAGTTCCTGGCTGCTTTGGTGAAACCGGCTGGCTTTGCTCGCACGGTGAAAGCCGAGCTACCATTTTGCAGCATCATACTGGGAACCGGTTGTGGACCTATGGTTTGAAGCTGAGTGGAAGACACTTCCACAGGCAATACTGTGACAGTCTTAGATGTAGATCTCTGTACTTTCACTATTGGGTGGAGTATTGTAGCCTCCCCCTTTTAATACGACAAATGTCGACTAAACGTAGGTGGCAGCTAAAAGTATAACAATTGATTTAATAAAGATAGTTTTCCGAGAGCTCAAAATGTTTGGAGATGCTGAGTGACCATTTTCAACATGTGTGGTTGTTTTTAAATTGTTCTTACTTTTAAAAGTATTTTATAATTTTAAATGAAAAGCCAACAATATGAATTAGGAGAGATTGCTACTCACCAAAAGGAGAAGGGACTGAGTAGCAGATAGGCATATTTAAAAGTAAGCTATTGGCTATTATTAAGTCATTGGACAGAGTCTTCCGTCAGATGTGGAAACACACTTTAACACGCTACCTCGTGGGACCCACCTTTTTTTGGCGAGTTCGTGCTTGGCTACCACTGGGCACCAGCCTTTACAGCACCTCTGCCCTTCCATGCTACATGTCTATCCTTCTGCTATTCTTTCTCCCTTTCCTTGGGGAACACGTCCGGGATATTTTTGGGAATGTGTTCAGAGGTTTTGATACTTAATAGCCTGACATCAGTACAGCCCCTCATCTGCTCTTTTTTTATTTCTTTCTTCATTCTGCATCTCCTACCTTCCTCCATTTAAGCATTTGAGGTTCCTCTATGTTTTTTCTTCCTCCTTTTGTTTTCCTGAAGGCCGGCCCACGTGTTTGATGCGTAACAAGTGACTGGGTAACCCGTAATTCCCAGTCATGGGTTGACAAGTAGGATTCACACGTACTCGCTGGTACCCCTGGTACATGTCAGGCCAAGGGAGGGGTGATTGTGTGATCTGTTACCTTCCCAAATTGCCAAGTGGTCCCTCTGTCAGGAGTTAAAGAGATGTGACCTGAGGTGTGAACACTCAACCAAGGTGGGTGAGCTCCCCATCTGAGGGGACGGGCGAGAGGGGGGCTCAGTTGGAAGGAACCAATCTCCAAGTCGGACTACATCTACTAAAAGCAAACCAAATGAGACTAAAGATTTCAAGAATCTCCCAGCTGCACCTCGATTCCTCATGGTATCACATACTGAAGGAGGTCAGTCCTATTCTATGGTTAATCTGTTTATTATTAGCTAGATTGCGTATCGGGCACTGTCTTTCTAGCCATCGCCATTTGTTAAGTTTTTAACCACTCACTTTCTCATTTGTGTGTGCCATCTTAGGTACCGGCCTTTTTAGCGAATGACATCTGGGCTGTCGATCATATTTTACTTTTTATCTGTCATAGCAATATGACGAAGGACATTTAATCTTTAGTTCGGGACCTCTGTCTCTCCATGGCGTATTTTATAGACCTTTCTCCATGTTCCTGTTTTTAGCTGTCTTCTCTTCCGTTCATTTGTATTAACTTGTAGTCATTTATAACTCCTCTCTTTGTCTTTGCATTCTAAAGTTTTGACATGAGTGTGTGTGACCCTAGTTGTTTTTGCAACCTATAAAACAAAAACATACAGACCATCCTTGATATGTACATTAGCACGTGGGCAGTGTGCAAGTTTCCCAGATTGGAGTGAATCCACTGTCATATGACTAGTAAGGACAAGCACATTCCTTGTAGCTACTGCCCATTTCGCTCAATAGCTGTGTTTGCGAGGTGATGGAATGTAAAATTGTTAAGGCTTTCGTGGCCACTTGTTGACAAACTGCCTATTGGCTTCTGTCTCGGGTTCTTCGGCCGACATTCATCTAATGATTTTTCTGACGTTTCGCCAGCACGAGTGGCTGGCATTGTCAAAGCTTCACCCTCCATTGTCGGTAGTTCACCACCAGCAATGGAGGGTGAAGCTTTGACAATGCCAGCCACTCGTGCTGGCGAAACATCAGAAAAATCATTAGATGAACGTCGGCCGAAGAACCCGGGACAGAAGCCGATAGGCAGTTTGTCGTGATGGAATGTACGGTTCGTGACCGGCTGGTATGGTGGCTGGAGTCTCGTAATTTATTAACTACTGCCCAGTGTGGACTTAGAGCGCACTGTTCTGGAGTTGACCACCTAGTCACTTTCTCAGCCAGTGTTATGAATGCTTTTATGTGGAAATACCAGACTGTGGCTCTGTTTTTCGATTTGGAAAAAGCTTACAGGACTTGCTGTAGGACTGGTATCCTCCGTACTCTCTCCATGCGGGGCTTCCGACGTAGCTTGGAATTTTTAAAAGAATTTTCAAGGTACGTGTGGGTTCTGCTTTGTTGGACACCTTTATACAGGAAAATGGGGTGCCTCAGGGCTCCGTCCTGAGTGTCATCCTCTGGGCTATAGCCATTAACTCTATTATGGCCCGTCTCCGGCTGGTCATCTCCGGTTCCCTTTTTGTCGACAATTTTCCGATCTATTGCAGTTCTCCATAGACTTGTCTCCTTGAGTGAGTGGCGTCTTCACTGAGGTCTCAATCCTTTTTACTCTTGGAACATTGACAGTGGCAGAATGAGATTTTCACTCTGCAGCAGAGTGTGAGCTGATATGAAACTTCCTGGCAGATTAAAACTGTGTGCCGGACTGAGACTCGAACTCGGGACCTATGCCTTTCGCGGGCAAGTGCTCTACCAACTGAGCTACCCAAGCACGACTCAAGCCCCGTCCCCACAGCTTTACTTCTGCCAGTACTTTGTATCCTATCTTCCAAACTTAACAGAAGCTCTTCTGCGAACCTTGCAGAACTAGCACTCCTGAAAGAAAGGATATTGCGGAGACATGGCTGAGCCACAGCCTGGGGGATGGAAGGTAGGAGACGAGGTACTGGCAGAAGTAAAGCTGTGGGGACGGGGTATGAGTCGTACTTGGGTAGCTCAGTTGGTAGAGCACTTGCCCGCGAAACGCAAAGGTCCCGAGTTCGAGTCTCGGTTTGGCACACAGTTTTAATCTGCCAGGAAATTTCATTGACAGTGGCGTTCGCTTTTCCACTGACAAAACCGTTTGTATGAATTTCTGGCAGTGCACTGGCTTTCTTCCGCCGTCTTTACATCTTGGGCCTGTTGGTCTTCCATTCGCTGAAGCTATGAAATTCCTGGCACTCATGCTTGGTAGAAAACTCTTCTTGTTCCTCTCACATGTCTTACCTGGTCGTCCGCTGCACTCGGTCCCTCAGTATCCTACATGTCCTAAGCGGTACATCATCCTCCACCTGTGCCTATTCCTCGTTCGTTTGAAACTACAAGTGTGTTTCATTTATGCATTTGGACGTCCATCCATCTTAAGCTATCTTAATATAATCCGGCATTGTGAAATCTGTTTGGCCGCTGGGGCCTGTTATGCTAGCCCGGTTGAGATGTTTATGATGTTTGTGATGTTTATGTGAGTTCCTGGTCACGTCGATCTGACAGGAAATGTGGCTGCTGATGCTGGTGCCAATGCTGCAGTTCTCATACCTTCCCCTGCTTGCTACTCCTTTCCTTTGGGTGAGTTCCATGTTGCTCTCTGTCAGCAGGTTGTTTTTTCCAATAGATGTGGAGCCCCTCCACGCCCACACTGGCATGATGGCCAGCACAAAAGGTGTACTGCTATCTCTGCATAAGGGTTGGTTTTCACTAAAGTGAGGTGTCGCAGGATGTAGGTACTGCAATGTTTGCATACGTCTGGTTAACGTTAACCATTAATACGTGCTCGTCTGGATTTGGTTTGGTTGAAAGTTTAATAGAGGGTAGCAGTTTGAAGGGCAGAGGAAAAAAGTGCCAAGGCAAGAGCCGAGGGAGAAAAACCTCTGCGATAGTTGGGTCGGGTTGTAAAAGCAGTAGCAGTTTTCTTGCTGCCTGCAACAGGTTTTGCAAGGGTAGGCTTTGTTACTAGTGTGTATCACGCAAGTCGATACCTTTTTTCACTGTGCGGTGGTGGTACTCGGCAGCTGCCGTGGGGTGCCGGTGTAGATTTCTCGGTCAGTGTCAAAATACCTGTAATAGTTACGTTCATCATTGTTTCGTGTCCGATAGGACATATATCGGATTCACAGTGTAGGGTAGTGTTGACGGTTTGTTTGTGTGTCAGTGTGTGAGCTTGTCGGTTTCCCTTCTGTAGCTTGTTCGTCGGCTTTAATAGCAACTGGCATATCCAGTCAATGTTGCTGATATGCAGGGGCTTGCTGATGTCGCTTGTGGACGTAAGAGGTGCATTCAAGTTCTAAGGCCTCTGATTTTTTTTCTAATGAACTACTCACCCAAAATCGATGAAACTGGCATTACTTCTCAGTGTAATCGCCCTGCAGACGTACACATTTTTCACAACGCTAACGCCATGATTCCATGGCAGCGGCGAAGGCTTCTTTAGGAGTCTGTTTTGACCACTGGAAAATCGCTGAGGCAATAGCAGCATGGCTGGTGAATGTGCGGCCACGGAGAGCGTCTTTCATTGTTGGAAAAAGCCAAAAGTCACTAGGAGCCAGGTCAGGTGAGTAGGGAGCATGAGGAATCACTTCAAAGTTGTTATCACGAAGAAACTGTTGCGTAACTTTAGCTCGATGTGCGGGTGCATTGTCTTGGTGAAACAGCACACGCACAGCCCTTCCCGGATGTTTTTGTTGCAGTGCAGGAAGGAATTTGTTCTTCAAAAAATTTTCATAGGATGCACCTGTTACCGTAGTGCCCTTTGGAACGCAATGGGTAAGGATTACGCCCTCGCTGTCACAGAACATGGACACCATCATTTTTTCAGCACTGGCGGTTACCCGAAATTTTTTTGGTGGCGGTGAATCTGTGTGCTTCCATTGAGCTGACTGGTGCTTTGTTTCTGGATTGAAAAATGGCATCCACGTCTCATCCATTGTCACAACCGACGAAAAGAAAGTCCCATTCATGCTGTCGTTGCGTGTCAACATCGCTTGGCAACATGCCACACGGGCAGCCATGTGGTCGTCCGTCAGTATTCGTGGCACCCACCTGGACGACACTTTTCGCATTTTCAGGTCGTCATGCAGGATTGTGTGCACAGAACCCACAGAAATGCCAACTCTGGAGGCGATCTGTTCAACAATCATTCGGCGATCCCCCAAAACAATTCTCTCCACTTTCTCAATCATGTCGTCAGACCGGCTTGTGCGAGCCCGAGGTTTTTTCGGTTTGTTGTCACACAATGTTCTGCCTTCATTAAACTGTCGCACCCACAAACGCACTTTCGACATATCCATAACTCCATCACCACATATCTCCTTCAACTGTCGATGAATTTAAATTGGTTTCACACCACGCAAATGCAGAAAACGAATGATTGCACGTTGTTCAAGTAAGGAAAACGTAGCCATTTTAAGTATTTAAAACAGTTCTCATTCTCGCCGCTGGCGGTAAAATTCCATCTGCCGTACAGTGCTGCCATCCCCGGGATGTATTGACAATGAACGCGACCTCATTTTAAAACAATGCGCATGTTTCTATCTCTTTCCAGTCCGGAGAAAAAAAATCGGAGGCCTTAGAACTTGAATGCACCTCGTATGTTAGCTTGCCACAGGTGGCTATGCCCTAGCTCGTAGAGTCTTTGGCCACTTATGCTTCCACCTATGGTCGTGATTGTGGTGGTGGTGTCACTTTGGCATCACCACTTGTGTTCTCTTTACAGTAACAAGCTTTGGGGATTGAAAACCTGCCACACAATCATTTTAGCTAGGTTGCTTATTGGGCACCGTCTATTTAACCATCACCATTTGTTAAGTGGTAATCCACCACCACTTTGTGCTCACTGTCAGCAGTCCGGTGTATGTTTGGCATTGGAGTTATCGACCATCTTAGCAAAGATAAACGAGCTGTCAAACACGTTTCACATGTTTGCCATCTTAGCAGAGATGCACAAGCTGTCAACCACGTTTCACATGTTTGCCATCTTAGCAGAGATGCACAAGCTGTCAACCACGTTTTTTCTTTTATCCATCATAGCCATATGGTGAAGGATGTTTCATCTTTGATTTGGCAACTCTGTTGTCTATGTGGCATATTTTTTGGACCTTTCTCCAAGGGGAACCCCTGTTCATAGCACTCTTGCTTTCGGTCAATTGGGCTTAACATATAGTTGCTTTTAATTTCTTTTACTTCTTTATATTCTAAGGTTATGACTTTTGGGTGCTTGTGACATCAGTTGTTTTTGCATCCTTAAAAAATTAGTAAGAAGGGTGGGTATTTAACTTGGCACTTCCTGTGCGCTCTGTTGCGGTGGGGATGGCAATGATATCGTGTGACCTGGTTTTCCCTCACAGCCAGCTCTCGTAGTGACTTCAGATTTTCAACTTCTCCTTTCAGAGACTCTTTCGTACTGGATCGGCACCTGAATACTCGTTGTTACATTGTACCTTGGCCTCCTTAAAACGTTTTGCTTTGTCAGTATTATGATGGTACTTCTCAGCTTTTATGATGTTGTCGTGCTGTGCTTGCAGACTTTGGATGCTCAATCATCCCCCTGTTCTGAAATAGCCTCCGTTTCTTTTCTGCCACAACTCAGTCAGCATTTCCCACTATCTGGCAGTCTACTGGTCATTAACACAGTGGTTTGGCTTCTGTAAGCTGCTGAGGTAGATCTTTGACGAATTTGTAGTGTCCACCAGGGATACTATCCTGATGTGTAACAAAGGAAAAACTATTGCAGCATACACAAACAGAGAGAAAGAGTGGTGGGCGGAGATCCCATCCAACGATGAAAACAAATAACCAAATAATGAAAGTGGACTGCACTGAAGAAACATGAACAATGAAGAAAAAGCATTGCCAAATAAAAAAAACTAGTCACTCGGAACAACTGGTAGCCAGGTAAATATCATAACAGGGTGTATACGACCCGGGACAATCGGGAGATCCGGGAAAAACCCGGGAATTTTTTCATCCGGGAGAAAACCGGGAAAAACCCGGGAATTTTTTAGAATTCCGTGAATTTTTCATTATTTTAGGTTTCAGTTAAATTTTTGCAATATTGACTGGTAAGAATCGATTCTCTAACAAAGGAATCGATTCTCTAACAAAGGATATTACTCTATCCCGCTACTGCAGAATAATACTACAACAATAAAACGTGAACGAGAAAAAAATATGAAAATAAAACATAAATTGCAAAGGAAATGTGCCATATACAACAACAAAACACAGTGCTCATACAAACGTTTGCCAACAACAAAATGTGTCAAAGGTGATTACTCTATCCCGCTACTGCAGAATAATACTACAACAATAAAACGTGAACGAGAAAAAAATATGAAAATAAAACATAAATTGCAAAGGAAATGTGCCATATACAACAACAAAACACAGTGCTCATACAAACGTTTGCCAACAACAAAATGTGTCAAAGGTGTTAGGAAGACAATGCAATGCTTTATAACAACAAAATGTCTCCGATGAGAGTGACGTCACAACGGTTTAACTAGATTCGTTATAGGAGTTACGAGCGGGCTCATGCGCATGCGCAGTTGAGTGGTGGGGCAAACCGATGTATCTGACCCGAATGACAATTACGGGGGTGGAGGGGGCGCCAAATTCATCTTCTTGAGAAGAAAAAAATCATGTTTCACAAAGAGCCTAGCATCCAGCGCACGTTGGTCTACCGATTACTCATGATTTTGAAACGCATCCCTCTTGGTTTTTGAACGCACTCTGTAAGTTGATTTCTGAATGAATCATAAGTTAAATTTTGAATGCGTGCCTAGTGTACGTGATGTCTGTCAGGGGAATCCTCGTCGCATCCAGAAATAAACTTTCCTGCAAGCAAAAGGGGACCGGGTTATACGAGCTGAGCAGAGTAAAGCCGAACGAGTGAACGCCAACCGCTGTCTGATTATGTGGTTGATTGGGCTTGGAATGATCAGCTGTGCTATAATTACTAGCGAAATCCATAGTCAGACTACCAGAGTGGAAATAAACGACTAACAGGAATAACAGGTAAGAAAGATTACGTATTATCTTCTCGGTGTATCCAAGAAAATGAAATTTTGTCAGAAAATTTTTGGCCAGATCGCTCCACTTGTAAGGGCCAGGTGTACAGCCCCCTTCTAGCAGCCGATTAACTTCTATTCTGGAAGTAGGGCGGAAAGTGGTTTGTACGAACATCATAACGCCTAACCGGAGAATAATCAGGGATAACTACCGGTGATTCTGGCAGGGTTAGTGAAGTTTACCAGCGACTACATTTTGACAAAGGCAGGAATAGTTCCAGAGTTAGTCATGACAAGATTGATTGTTAGAACGAGGAACGGGGACATCACACCAATTAGGGAAGAATATGACGATTCCAAATTTAAGTAAAAATCTCGTACTACTACTTTTCGATCTCATGCTCGAGAAACTGGGGCGTATGAATGAAATGTGAAACTATTTTCTAACATTAAACTATTTGCTTGTAGTAGGCCTAATAGGCATTTTATGTTGGTCTTCGTGAATTATATTCTGTCGTGTTATAAAAATGACCATTTGTGCAAAAACAGTCTCGTTTATTTGGTATGTGTTACAATTTCTGCAGTGTTAGAAAGACCTAGTTCGTTTTATCTAGCAGACAGCGACAAAATAAACGTAATCAGATTTGAGACACCACACCAGTCATGGGTAGTATTTGTATTAACAACTTACGCAGCATTAGACACCGATATTTCGGCCTCTTTTCTTTTCTTTTCTTTATACGGGCTTCCTGCGTCATCGTAGCTGCCAAAGCGCGGTGGCGCCTCTTACCTGGCGCTCTCTGACGACTGCTGAAGCGAACCTATTTCTAACAGGTCGCGGGAAAATATTGCGAATGGCTGTTTGAAAAACGTTGCTTTCAAAGCAAATTTACTCTTTCGCAAGTGGAACTATGAGTGAGAATGTGCGATGAGTTACTTAAATCACAGAGCGTTTGATGACGAGCGATTAGAAGTATTTAGAGCCCAGATCAGACAATCGTGTCGTTATTATGAGTAAATTGATGTAGTGCTACGGGAAGCTCTCGCTCCTCTGCGGTAGCTAATTTATTTGTGGAAAACTTTGAGAACAAGTCACTGGACTCGGCTAAAAATTTTACTGGCACATTTGTGTGATGTATCTTAAAGTGTAACACGGACAAGAAAAATCAACATTATATGTGAAAGCTTAGCTTCTGTTGCAGCTTATTAACCTTAGAGACCAATGTTGTACGTGAAACCTTTGCTTTTCTTGTAGCAACACTATGTATATTAATTTAAAACATTAACTTTTCCTGTTTGTGTATCCGCGCTACTTAACAGTGATATTGCTATTAGCGGACTACATCACGTGTCCTACGCTCTGAATATCCGCTGTCATCGGCTGGCGGGATCACGTGACATGAGCAATGACTCGCTTACAAAAGCGTATCGTAATCTCGATTACATGGTTCGGAAAGTAACATGCGGTGTTTGGTGGGATTCGAATTTATACTTTTGTGATACGAAAATATACAGCGTACTTATTGATGCAAAAAATAAAAAAAAAAACTGTCACTTAATAGCACGGAAAAAGTGTGTTTTCATCCGGGAGGAAGTGTATTTTTAACCGGGAAATCCGGGAAAAATCCGGGAATTTTTTTTCCTTGTCCACGTATACACCCTGACTAAACATGGAAAGAAGTTTCTGTATATGAGAAAATGGTCACTTCAAGTGAAAGGAAGATCACTGAAGAAATAAAAAGATTGCCGAATGACAAGAAAGATGACAGGCAAAAGCTGCAGATAACACACAGAAGGAACAGAAAAGACACCAGAAAGGTGGTTAATTCTGTCAAAGAAAATACATTTTTAACAATTGTTAAATATGCTACCCAGTGCCGAACTGGTATCCGTAACTTAGTTTCTGACCCCACAATCACACCCGCAGAAAAACCTGCCCCTTGGACCCACCCACTACCATCTACTCAGCCCCACCACAGGTGAAGCGTACAATATCAAGGATAGAGCACCCAATACTAGTTTCTGGAAATGGGAACTTTATCTAAAACACATCCTCACATCCCAGGAGCCCCTTGGACTGGAGAGTTGTGTGCACGTAAAAAGGCGGGTGTTGGCGCAATGTGCAGCGGGAGGGAACAATGTACTGCGTGACGCTTAAGCCGTTCCCCCTTGTCTTTTTGTAGTTTGTGTTCTGGGGTGAAAGTAGAACATTTAATGTTGATTTTCATGTTAGTTTATGTCTCTTGAAAGTTACTTTCTCATGTGCCATTATGCAATGATTAGTTTATGTTGAAAATTTAAGACATGACCCTACACACAACAAAATTATTGTGTTTCGTTACGTTTAGGGATAGACAGTGTAGTGTAGTTGAATAGGAGCATCTGTCCATTACAATAAAGTACCTTTTGTTATGCAGTGCACAGATTTTGGGAGAGTATACAGTTGTAGAAAACTATGTAAACAAAATTTTAGAGTATTTAGCAGGAAAAAAAAACATTTTTTTATGTTACAAAAATCACATAGGTACTAATTCCCCACTAGGTTTTCACGAAAGTTTTGATGCCATCGATATTCACAGATGGTGTTCAGACTGCTCTGTACTGTGTATCATTGTAGAGAGGTAACTGAAAATGTCATCGGTTCATATTAATGCACAAGTGGCATCTGCATGCTAACAATTTCCTATTGCACTCAAAATGATTAAGTGTCTCACAAACAATGGCTGCAGCATCAGGCAATTTGGCAGCTGACTCATCTGAAGGGTCTATCGGTATCTTGTACATCAAACATTTATTCCCATCCCTCTCAAAAAAAAAGGTCTGTAATAGTTCAGAAACATCCCTAAAACAATATTCAGTGCACAGCAGTTTGAACAGTCTCTGAAAATTGCAGGCATCAAAACCTTCATGGACCCTTAGTGGAGAAATGGTGCTCACATAAAGAAGAGTGTAATTATTGCGGTAGATCGCTGTCACTTGAACAATCTGTTAATTTAACACTCTTAAATTGTGTGTACATAGTTTTATTACACTCTGTAGTCGTAAATATTACAGGTGTATTGTTGAAGTACGTAGGCAAGCAAAAGCAAGAATTGTATAATGGTACACAGTGTAACACTGTCTTCAAACATAAGGTTGGTGTGAACACCACAGCTCCTCATGAGGCACACATGTTATGCCCCTGCCTTCCTGACTTCCCCTACTTGAACAACAGTGCCACCATAGCAAATGAGTGGCAGAGTTGAAAGAAGTAATAAATTGCTGTAAATATGTAGGACTGACTAGAGATTGAACACTGAAACTTTGTGTTAGTGGTCTGAGGCACTAAGCCGCTCATTAGAATGGAATGCCAGCTGTGTGAAATTCCTAGGAATGCAATTGGATAAAAATTTATCAAGGGCCTGGCATATACAGTACCTCACAAATAAATTAAATGGTGTAACATTTGCAGTGATGATATGCAATGCTACAGGCGTGAAAATAAGGAAAATAGTATATCAGAGCGACTTCGGATCGGCAATAATATAATAATATATGAAATTATATTTTGAGGTAGTTCAAACGGTCTGTCTCAAATATTAAAACTTCAAAAACTGTCATTAGAAATTTGCGCAGTGCAAAGTGAAGAAAATCGTGTTGCAGACTTCTATACAAATCTATGTATAGTAAGCATTCCTTCACTGTATGTGTATGAACTGATTAGCTTTGTACATAGTATGTTGTTGTTGTGGTCTTCAGTCCTGAGACTGGTTTGATGCAGCTCTCCACACTACTCTATCCTGTGCAAGCTTCTTCATCTCCCAGTACTTACTGCAACCTACATCCTTCTGAATCTGCTTAGTGTATTCATCTCTTGGTCTCCCTCTACGATTTTTACCCTCCACGCTGCCCTCCAATGCTAAATTTGTGATCCCCTGATGCCTCAGAACATGTCCTACCAACCGGTCCCTTCTTCTTGTCAGGTTGTGCCCCAAAATTCTCTTCTCCCCAATTCTGTTCAATACCTCCTCATTAGTTATGTGATCTACCCATCTAATCTTCAGCATTCTTCTGTAGCACCACATATCAAATGCTTCTATTCTCTTCATGTCCAAATTATTTATCGTCCAATGGCTACACTCCATACAAATAATTTCAGAAACAACTTCCTAACACTTAAATCTATACTTGATGTTAACAAATTTCTCTTCTTCAGAAACGCTTTCCTTGCCATTGCCAGTCTACATTTTGTATCCTCTCTACTTCGACCATCATCAGTTATTTTGCTCCCCAAATAGCAAAACTCCTTTACTACTTTAAGTGCCTCATTTCCTAATGTAATTCCCTCAGCATCACCCGACTTAATTCGACTACATTCCATTATCCTCGTTTTGATTTTGTTGATGTTCATGTTATATCCAACTTTCAAGACACTGTCCATTCCGTTCAACTGCTCTTCCACGTCCTTTGCTGTCTCTGACAGAATTACAATGTCATCGGCGAACCTCAAAGTTTTTATTTCTTCTCCATGAATTTTAATACCTACTCCGAATTTTCCTTTTGTTTCCTTTACTCCTTGCTCAATATACAGATTGAATAACATCGGGGAGAGGCTACAACCCTGTCTCTCACCCTTCCCAACCACTGCTTCCCTTTTGTGCTCCTCGACTCTTATAACTGCCATCTGGTTTCTGTACAAATTGTAAATAGCCTTTCGCTCCCTGTATTTTACCCCAGCCGCCTTCAGAATTTGAAAGAGAGTATTCCAGTCAACATTGTCAAAAGCTTTCTCTAAGTCTACAAATGCTAGAAATGTAGGTTTGCCTTCCCTTAATCTATTTTCTAAGTTAAGTTGTAGAGGTAGTATTGCCTCACGTGTTCCAACATTTCTACAGAATCGAAACTGATCTTTCATGAGGTCAGCTTCTACCAGTTTTTCCATTCGTCTGTAAAGAATTCACGTTAGTATTTTGCAGCCGTGACTTATTAAACTGATAGTTTGGTAATTTTCACATCTGTCAACACCTGCGTTCTTTGGGATTGGAATTATTATATTCTTCTTGAAGTCTGAGGGTATTTCGCCTGTTTCATACATCTTGCTCACCAGGTGGTAGAGTTTTGTCAGGACTGGCTCTCCCAAGGCTGTCAGTAGTTCTAATGGAATGTTGTCTACTCCCGGGGCCTTGTTTCAACTCAGGTCTTTCAGTGCTCTGTCAAACTCTTCACGCAGTATCGTATTATCTCCCATTTCATCTTCATCTACATCCTCTTCCATTTCCATAATGTTGTCCTCAAGTACATCGCCCTTGTATAGACACTCTATATACTCCTTCCACATTTCTGCTTTCCCTTATTTGCTTAGAACTGGGTTTCCATCTGAGCTCTTGATATTCATACAAGTGGCTCTCTTTTCTCCAAAGGTCTCTCTAATTTTCTTGTAGGCAGTATCCATCTTGCCCCTAGTGAGATAAGCTTCTACATCCTTACATTTGTCCTCTAGCCATCCCTGCTTAGCCATTTTGCACTTCCTGTCAATCTCATTTTTGAGACGTATTTTCTCCTTTCATCAATTAAATTCAATTTTTTTTCTGTTACCCAAGGATTTCTACTAGCCCTTGTCTTTTTACCTACTTGATCCTGTGCTGCCTTCACTACTTCATCCCTCAGTGCTACCCATTCTTCTTCAACTGTATTTCTTTCCCCTATTCCTGTCGGTTGTTCCCGTATGCTCTCCCTGAAACTCTGTACAACCTCTGGTTCTTTCAGTTTATATAGGTCCCATCTCCTTAAATTCCCATCTTTTTTCAGTTTCTTCAGTTTTAATCTGCCGGCCGGAGTGGCCGTGAGGTTCTAGGTGCTACAGTCTGGAGCCGAGCGACCGCTATGGTCGCAGGTTCAAATTCTGCCTCGGGCACGGATGTGTGTGATGTCCTTCAGTTAGTTAGGTTTAATTAGTTCTGTGTTCTAGGCGACTGATGACCTCAGAAGTTAAGTCGCATAGTACTCAGAGCCATTTGAGTTTTAACCTACAGTTTATAACCAATAGATTGTGGTCAGAGTCCACATCTGGCCCTGGAAATGACTTACAATTTAAGACCTGGTTCCTAAATCTCTGTCTTACCATTATACAATCTATCTGATACCTTCCAGTATCTCCAGGATTCTTCCACATATACAACCTTCTTTCATGATTCCTGAATCAAGTGTTAGCTATGATTAAGTTATGCTCCGTGCAAAATTCTACCAGACGGCTTCCCCTTTCATTTCTTACTCCCAATCCATATTCACCTACTATGTTTCCTTGTCTCCCTTTTCCTACTCTCAAATTCCAGTCACCCAATTCCAGCCACCCATGACTATTAAATTTTCATCTCCCTCCACTACCTGAATAATCTCCTTTATCTCATCATACATTTCATCAATTTCTTCATCATCTGCAGAGCTAGTTGGCATATAAACTTGTACTACTGTAGTAGGCGTGGGCTTCGTGTCTATCTTGGCTACAATAATGCGTTCACTATGCTGTTTGTAGTAGCTTACCCACACTCCTATTTTTTTATTCATTATTAAACCTACTCCTGCATTGCCCCTATTTGATTTTGTATTCATAACCCTGTATTCACCTGACCAAAAGTCTTGTTCCTTCTGCCACCGAACTTCACTAATTCCCACTATATCTAACTTTAACCTATCCATTTCCCTTTATAAATTTTCTAACCTACCTGCCCGATTAAGGGATCTTACATTCCACGCTCCGATCCGTAGAACGCCAGTTTTCTTTCTCCTGATAACGACGTCCTATTGAGTAGTCCCCGCCCGGAGATCGGAATGGGGGACTATTTTACCTCCAGAATATTTTACCTCCAGAATATTTTACCTCCAGAATATTTTACCTCCAGAATATTTTACCTCCAGAATATTTTACCTCCAGAATATTTTACCGAAGAGGACGCCTTCATTATTTAACCACACAGTAAAGCTGCATGCCCTCGGGAAAAATCACGCCTGTAGTTTTCCCTTGCTTTCAGCCATTTGCAGCACCAGCACAGCAAACCGTTTTGGTTAGTGTTACAAGGCCAGATCAGTCAGTCATCCAGATTGTTGCCCCTACAACTACTGAAAAGGCTGCTGCCCCTCTTCAGGAACCACACGTTTGTCTGGCCTCTCAACAGGTACCCCTCCGTTGTGGTTGCACCTACGGTACGGCTATGTGTATCGCTGAGGCACGCAAGCCTCCCCACCAACGGCAAGGTCCATGGTTCATGTGGGGGGGGGGGGGGGGGGGGGTACGTAGTAACCCTAGTTTATTTGTTGCAGATCTTCTCTGGTACATTTAAAACATCAGGAATGAGAATAATTGTATGTTGCCCACCCATTGTTTAAAAGAATTGCTTAATATTAATTTAAAATCACTGGGAAAAAAAGAAAGAAAAACCCTTACATGACAACCTGGTGGAGAAATGTTATGTCATGAAGGATGATCTGAAAATTTGAGCAGGGGAGGACGCGTACTTCAGATCGTTCGTTATTAAAATAAGATGTCAATTGTGTGTTAGTTTTATATCCTCTATAGTATATTATATTAATTGTATTTTTAAGAAAAAAAACTGCAAACAAGTTTTTGTGTTTTGGCAAGTTTCCTGTATATTAAGTCAGTGGCAGTCAGTGACTTGCAATTGTTTGTTATGTTACAAACTTTTATTCTCCTCTAGTCTGTAACAATAATGACAAACAAGCAATTGAATTGTCCCAGAAAATTAAGTAGATTGGATTTATTATACAGTGGAACCTCCCAGTAGGAATATAAACAATGTAGGAAAAGATAGATCGTCACTTACTGTAAAGGTAACATGCTAAGTTGCAGACATGTACAATTAAGACACTTACATATAAGCGTTTGGCCCCAGCCTTTGTTGGAAGAAGAACCAAGCACACCTCACACACACATGACCATCAATTCCGGCAGCTTAGGCCAGAATATTCTGCAGAGCAGACTGCAGCAATATTTCACCTGTGGGGGATGATAGGAATTGAAGCAGAAAATGTGATGTGCTTGCACACAAGTAACAGAAATGTCCATATATCCCTCTCAGATGATGACACGAATCATATACGAATCATGAGGTTTATGTTACATGCTGCTGAAAAATTTGTGTTCGGTTTATATGTAAAGTGTGCTAACAGATTTGCATGTAGTATGTATTGCCACTTTCCCTCTAATCTCTCTATTATATTAAATACCCTAAATAAATCACATATTAATGGAAATGAACTTTTTCCAGTGCTTGATGTAGAATCTTTACTGTTAACAAGAGATAAAAATTTACTTCATCATAATGCTTAAGATAAAATAACAGCAGTTGTTACGTTTTTATCTTGTTTGTTATTTTAACAGGGTGAAACAGAAACTGCTGATGAATGGACACATTTGAAACTAGAGTTTTTGAAGCCAGAGAATATCCGTGATGCAGACAAAAGAAAGCCTACTGACCCAAACTATAATGCTAAAACACTGTTTGTTCCAGAATCTTTCAAGAAAACATTGACACCTGTAAGTAATGATCAGTTTTTAAAAAATGAAAAAAATACCTGTTTGAACAACAATTAGCTGTTAGAAACTATTTGTATGATATTTATTAACAATTAACTGTGTTTAGGAACAGCAAAATTGTGTTTCAGTCCTATTTTTTGTTGCAGATTGAGATGTTTGCTTTTTATTTGTGACTTATTTAATGTTTTGTTTATTATGTTGAAAGGCAAAACATACAGTTTCCTTACAATATAATTATTCAAGATGATGCATCTGAGAGATATATACTAGAAATCTACAAAACACAAAAAGGTTCTACAAGGGCTGCCCAGAAAGTAATGCACTGTATTTTTTTCCTTCAACAATTCTTTGTATTGAACATAATGAGAATATGAGAATTACACCCATGAAGGAATGGTGTCTTACCTGCACATCCGATTTGTCCACATAATCTCCATCCCGTTCTATGGCCATCCTCCAGCACGAAACAAGGGCGTGTATGCCCTGTCGGTATCAATCCTGTTACTGGTGACGGAGCCAGTGCTTTACTGTGTGTATCATCTCATCATCCTCATAATGTCTTCCATGAATGGCATCCTTTAATGGCCCAAACAAGTGGAAGTCTGAGGGGCAGCCGTGGATGGTCTCCCCAACTGCTGCAAATCGTGGAGCTCCACCGAACTGCCTTCTGATGGCCTCACCCTCCATGCCCAGTATAATGACTGATCAGTAAACAGTGAATGTTGTTTAGTTTATACATACGTTTATATATACATATGTGGATGCAAGTGTGTGTGTGTGTGTGTGTGTGTGTGTGTGTGTGTGTGTGTGTGTGTGTGTTTCTATATCTGTCAACAGCAGACGCTCCATAGACTTTGCACAAGCGATTATGAATATCCCCCACAGCTCCTTTCTCTGCAGACGCCATTTTGAAATTGTCATGCAGCTACATTATCTATTGGAAGTAACGGAAACTTGGTGCACTCACTCAGGAGACTTCAAATAATACATACGTAATATTTCGCATTCATAGCATTGTTTTCGGGTGAGGGGGAAAAAAGTGCTGTTCGTTGCTTTCTGGGCAACACTTGTAAAAAGAAAAATGAAATTACATGTAACAAAATCTGAGAGCCAAAGTACTGGGTGACTATAATTAAAGTGCAGTTAACTTACAGAGGTACAGTGTGGGCCGTAATTATTGCATGACAGAGAGACATAGTAGATACGCTAAAGCATTAATGCGGAAACTATTTACTCGGAAAAATGTCACTGAGTGCTCACTGAATGCAAGAAAGACATATAGAAGTGTTTCCAAATGTTATGGACTAGGAACAGGATGTGGGCAGAAAAGTTCAAACAAGTAAGAAAGGCATTATGTCGATTGTATTATTAACTGTTGCTGACACAGTTTGGTCAGTATGAGCATTGGAGTCGTTGATGAGATGTTGTATAGTGGCCGAAACTGGAACCAATGTTTTTCCAGCGTAAATTGGTTCTGCATTAACCCATTAACATATCTACCGAGCTTCACTGTCATACAATAATTAGAGCCCACACTGTACCTCTGTGGAAAGCTTCACTTTAATTACGACTGCCTGGTAATTGCAGTGAGCTTTAATGCACAGTGAATTGTGGCAGAGCAGATGTAAACAAATGAACTCTGAACTTAGTGTGTCTGAGCAAACTACACAGTATTAGGTACTGGTGGTTCTAGCAGACCATCCCATGGACTTTCAAGACTACTGGCAGAATATTGGACATTGACTTACTGTCCTCATGACATGCCATCCACTGGAAACTAACTGTTTAACACATGATTATTAGCTGCAGTTAACAATTACTTACATTACAAACTCAATCCTATATTGGTTGGATCATTTTGTTTTCTAAATTAAATATTTTTTTATCCAGAACTACTGGCATGGGAATTTACATTTCAGCATTAACAATTTGGCTGCCCACATAATGTTAAGTTTAATAGTACTTCTCGAGCAACATCATTCACCAGCTACATTGAACACATCGGGGACGGGGTTCAGAGAAGTGAGTGAGTCTTACATAGAGAACAGTACGAAGTCGACATCAGTCAACTGCAACTCTCAGACTTGCAGTGTATTACGCAAGGACAATGAAGAAGTCAGATTTTTGCATTATTGTGTTGAAAACTGACACATTTTTACGTTATGTAGTGAAAACAGTTTTTTCGTGTAATTTGTTTTTGCGGAAATAAATTTTTCCCCCTACATAAGATTAGTGTGCTGTAAGCTTTATGTACATAGAGTGGCTATAAGTTACAGAAGCACCATTATTGGAAGGATGGCTGAAGACTGTCCTGTAGGTGCTTCCCCAGTGATATCAGTTAGCTGCCTTTTATTTACTACTGCTTGCTCTGTGGTTTCAAGAATACCCCGATAGCTGTAAAGGATAACAGTTATTAGCATGTTCCAAGAATCGAGGCCTATTTTCATTGAAAATTGTTAGTGCTATGAAATTGAATTTCTGCTCCTCATATTTACATTATCAAATAATTTACAGTGAGCACTGATATTTCTTACAATATTTTCACATTATTGCCAGATTTGTAATAACTGCAATGCCTTGTATTTTGAATGGTTAAGAGCCCTGTTGTTACTAATCAAACATGATGTGAGGCTGTGCTATTTGATATAAGAGATTTGTAGCCCCCGCTAGGTAAACACTATTTTTCATTTGGAGGAATCTAAAACACAGCGAAATCCCGATTGTACACTTTTCAAGGGTCTTTAAAAAAACTGTGTAAAATCTTGGAAATGATGTTTTAAGTGGTAAAAGTTAGTTTAGGATCCTCCTTGCATTTTCACACTATATGTACGATATATTTATGTAATAGGCATCACAATATGCCAGGGACTTGTTTATTAACTAATACAGTTCTATTATTTAATAAAAACTGTTGATGTAACTGGAACTATAATCCGTTCATCATAAGAATAATCCTGATGTAAACAAACACAAACCTGATGATTGGTCAGAAGCCGTAGCACATTTGTACTGGTGTTGTTACACTCCTACGTCTGCTTCACGTCTGCTGTGCAGCGAACTACCTTAATTTAAGTATTAACTGTATTTTTCTTACTTGTCACTTCTTCTTCCGTGTGTTTTTGCTTTTAGGAAGCTTTAATTGTCGAGTGCCATTAATAGTTCCATAGATTTCGTGTTTGTTTTGAGTACAGTCAGAGAGAGTCCCTTTAGTCAACCATTGTGCCAGTAGTGCTAGTGTTTGTTTTCAATACAGTCCAGAGACAGGTAGTGCTATTTTCATTGTTTTCTACAAGAAGTGGCTAGCAACCACAGTTTAGTGAATAAACAGTCGCCTTTAGTGAATTAGCAGTCTAGTTAAAGGTCGATTAACTCTCTTCAGTAAATTGATTCCTTAGGATGGATAGGATGTGTGACTGCTGTGTACGGACGCAGGAGGAGCTGGCCACTGTTCGCGAACAGCTGAGCGTGTTGATGGCCGCGGTCAGCCGTCTTCAGGCTGCTGCCTCGGAGTGTAGCGGCAGTGGGGAGTCTGGTGCGTTGCAAGGTACACCCGAGGTGTTACATGCTTCACCCACTGTCCCTGCTGTCGAGAAATCTTCACGGAACCGGGCGCAGTTGGGCCACCCTCGCCCCAAGAAGAGCGGCGGGTTCAGCGGCGTTCGCGGCGCACGAGGCGGAGGGTCAATGTGGAGGCTGGCCGTGTGGCATCGCCCGCTCTGCCTGTGAGTGGACATGTGGCTGCTCCTTCAGCAAGGTCCGAGCAGGCACACGGGGGGAGGGGTTTATTAGTTATTGGGAGCTACAACGTTAGGCGGGTGATGGAGCCCCTTAGCGAAATAGCGGGAAGGTCGAGGAAGAAGGCCAGTGTTCACTCTTTCTGCTTGCCGGGGGGTCTCATCCGAGATGTGGAGGAGGCCCTAACGGCGGCGATAGACAGCACTGGGTGCACCCGACTGCAAATTGTTGCTCATATCGGCACCAACGACTCCTGCCGTCTGGGTTCAGAGGTCATCCTCAGTTTGTACAGGCGGTTGGCGGAATTGGTGAAGGCGGAGAGCCTCGCTCGCGGGGTGGAATCAGAGCTAACTATTTGTAGTATCGTTCCCAGAACCGATCGCGGTCCTCTGGTTTGGAGCCGAGTGGAAGGCTTAAACCAGAGGCTCAGACGATTCTGCGGAGATCTTGGGTGCAAATTTCTCGACCTCCGCTATCGAGTGGAGAAATGTAGGGTCCCCCTGAATAGGTCAGGCATGCACTACACGCCGGAAGCGGCTACAAGGGTAGCGCAGTACGTGTGGAGTGCACATGGGGTTTTTTTAGGTTAGAGAATCCCCTCCCTAGGCCCAACAAGATGCCTCCTGAGACGCGGCAAGGTAGGAGTAGGCAAAATGCAACAGGGAATAGCAATATTAATGTGCTAATAGTAAACTGCAGGAGCGTCTACAAAAAGGTCCCAGAACTGCTCTCATTAATAAACGGTCACAACGCCCATATAGTACTAGGGACAGAAAGTTGGCTGAAACCAGACATAAACAGTAATGAATTCCTAAACTCAGATTGGAATGTATACCGCAGAGACAGGCTGGACAGTGAAGGGGGAGGCGTGTTTATAGCGATAAGAAGTGCAATAGTATCAAAGGAAATTGACTGAGATCCGAAATGTGAAATGATTTGAGTGAAGGTCACGGTTAAAGCAGGCTCAGACATGGTAATTGGATGTCTCTATAGGCCCCCTGGCTCAGCAGCTGTTGTGGCTGAGCACCTGAAGGATAATTTGGAAAATATTTCGAGTAGATTTCCCCACCATGTTATAGTTCTGGGTGGAGATTTTAATTTGCCGGATATAGACTGGGAGACTCAGACGTTCATAACGGGTGGCAGGGACAAAGAATCCAGTGAAATTTTTTAAAGTGCTTTATCTGAAAACTACCTTGAGCAGTTAAACAGAGAACCGACTCGTGGCGATAACATATTAGATCTTCTGGTGACACAGACCCGAACTATTTGAAAAAGTTAACGCAGAACAGGGAAGCAGCGATCATAAAGCGGTTATGGCATCGATGATTTCAGCCGTAAATAGGAATACTAAAAAGGGTAGGAAGATTTTTCTGTTTAGAAAAAGTGACAAAAAGCAGATTTCAGAGTACCTGTTGGCTCAACTCAAAAAGTTTTGTCTCAAGTACAGATAGTGTTGAGGATCAGTGGACAAAGTTCAGAACCGTCGTACATAATGCGTTAGATGAGTATGTCCCAAGCAAGATCGTAAGAGATGGAAAAGAGCCACCGTGGTACAACAACCGAGTTAGAAAACTGCTGCGGAAGCAAAGAGAACTTCACAGCAAACATAAACATAGCCAAAGCCTTGCAGACAAACAAAAACTACGCGAAGCGAAATGTAGTGTGAGGAGGGCTATGTGAGAGCCGTTCAATGAATTCGAAAGTAAAGTTCTATGTACTGACTTGGCAGAAAATCCTAAGAAATTTTGGTCTTATGTCAAAGCGGTAGGTGGATCAAAACAAAATGTCCAGACACTCTGTGACCAAAATGGTACTGAAACAGAGGATGACAGACTAAAGGCCGAAATACTAAATGTCTTTTTCCAAAGTTGTTTCACAGAGGAAGATTGCACTGCAGTTCCTTCTGTAGATTGTCGCACAGATGACAAAATGGTAGATATCGAAATAGACGACAGAGGGATAGAGAAACAATTAAAATCGCTCAAAAGAGGAAAGGCCTCTGGACCTGATGGGATACCAGTTCAATTTTACACAGAGTATGCGAAGGAACTTGCCCCCCTTCTTGCAGTGGTGTACCGTAGGTCTCTAGAAGAGCGTAGCGTTCCAAAGGATTGGAAAAGGGCACAGGTCATCCCCGTTTTCAAGAAGGGACGTCAAACAGATGTGCAGAACTACAGACCTATATCTCTAACGTCGATCAGTTGTAGAATTTTGGAACACGTATTGTGTTTGAGTTTAATGACTTTTCTGGAGACTAGAAATCTACTCTGTAGGAATCAGCATGGGTTTCGAAAAAGACGGTCATGTGAAACCCAGCTCGTGCTATTCGTCCACAAGACTTAGAGGGCCATAGACATGGGTTCATAGGTAGATGACGTGTTTCTTGACTTCCGAAAGGCGTTCGGTACAGTTCCCCACAGTCGTTTAATGAACAAAGTAAGAGCATATGGACTATCAGACCAATTGTGTGATTGGATTGAGGAGTTCCTAGATAACAGGACCCAGCATGTCATTCTCAATGGAGAGAAGTCTTCCGAAGTAAGAGTGATTTCAGGTGTGCCGCAGGGGAGTGTCATAGGACCGTTGCTATTCACAATATATATAAATGACCTGGTGGATGACATCGGAAGTTCGCTGAGGGTTTTTGCAGATGCTGAGGGTTTTTGCAGATGATGCTGTGGTGTATCGAGAGGTTGTAACAATGGAAAATTGTACTGAAATGCAGGAGGATCTGCAGCGAATTGACGCATGGTGCAGGGAATGGCAATTGAATCTCAATGTAGAAAAGTGTAATGTGCTGCGAATACACAGAAAGATAGATCCTTTATCATTTAGCTACAAAATAGCAGGTCAGCAACTGGAAGCAGTTAATACCATAAATTATCTGGGAGTACGCATTAGGAGTGATTTAAAATGGAATGATCATATAATGTTGATCGTCGGTAAAGCAGATGCCAGACTGAGATTCATTGGAAGAATCCTAAGGAAATGCAATCCGAAAACAAAGGAAGTAGGTTACAGTACGCTTTTCGCCCACTGCTTGAATACTGCTCAGCAGTGTGGGATCCGTACAAGATAGGGTTGATAGAAGATATAGAGAAGATCCAACGGAGAGCAGCGCGCTTCGTTACAGGATCATTTAGTAATCGCGAAAGCGTTACGGAGGTGATAGATAAACTCCAGTGGAAGACTCTGCAGGAGAGACGCTCAGTAGCTCGGTACGGGCTTTTGTCAAAGTTTCGAGAACATACCTTGACCGAAGAGTCAAGCAGTATATTGCTCCCTCCTACGTATATCTCGCGAAGAGACCATGAGGATAAAATCAGAGAGATTAGAGCCCACACAGAGGCATACCGACAATCCTTCTTTCCACGAACAATACGAGACTGGAATAGAAGGGAGAACAGATAGAGGTACTCAAGGTACCCTCCGCCACACACCGTCAGGTGGCTTGCGGAGTATGGATGTAGATGTAGATGTAGATGTGCTAGATATCTTATTAATAAGTTACGTTAAATGAAACTTTAAGATATTCAAATGTATTAACAGCCATCAACGTTTTTCTTAATCGTGTTTTAGCTACGTAGTTTTTATTTTTTTCCTTGTTCTGTTTGAAGTACCTGCATCTCGTAATTATAAAAGTCGTCATTTTTTTATGAATAATGCACATCTTCTTGTTTCTAATTGCATATTGGACATGAAATTTGTTTCCATTTTAAATACAAATTCTTAATTATTGATGTTTTATTAAAGATTGTTCACAAAAATTGTTCAAATTAAGAAAACGTAACAATTTAATTTTTTAAGGCAAAAATGAAAAACCAAATCATATTTATTTGGACTATGTCCATTATTTTATACCACAGAGTATCGTAGAAACATGAAAAACAATCATTTTCACAGCATCGAGCACATCATACAAATGCTGCATTTTTACATTTACTACTGTACCACTACAATATGAATCCAACAGAACTGATCTGGAGCCAAGGTGCGGGATTTGGCTCGAGAAGTAGCAAGACTCTTAAACTGCCAGACATACTGGAACTAACACATGCAGCTTTTTCACATGATACTGCCGAACGCTGGAGGGGTATAGAACTCCACGTCATAAAAGATGAGGAGAAAATGCGGCACCTGCTTGGCTTTGTGGAATCTGTTGTTGATCGACTCGTTATCAACGTAGCAGGTGACACTTCCAGAACTGAAATGTGTTTGTCGGATTCGGATAAGGAAGGAGCTAAGAGATTACCAAACAATTGACTTTAAGTAATACCTTCAGTGGCTTCAATATTTAACTGTACGGTGAAATCCTTCAATACTCTCTTATGTGACACACAGCTTGCGCAGAAAAATTACCCTGTGGTTAAGTAAGGAATTTGTGTTTTTAATTACAACAGTACATTAGCTAAAAACGATAACGTGTTGCGGTTTTCATCCAGTCGTCTGAGGAGCGTATTGTGGATTATTTGCAGTGTATTGTTTCATTCTACTTAAAAATTAAGTGACATTACTCTGCTCGTTCTCTTTTTACGTGTGAACTGCAGCTGGCCACGTCACAGCAGGCTAGCTGTGCCAGCCGACCGGCCAGTGCTGTCCAAGGTAAATGCGCCGGTAAAGCTGTTGTCCTGTATTATCGCTAAGGTGATGTGTGGGTTACGCATAGCACAAAACGCACCCTTATTATCGTACTTAACAGTACTCGAGGCAGCTTGGCTGAAGTTCCACGTGAAACAGAAATTCAATGAGGTTACAGCAAACCCAGAAGAATACATAGTGCAATGTTTACATCAGGTTTATTCTTATGATGAACTGTCTGGGAAGTAGAAATGTTTAACTTAATTTCATACGTCATAATCGATGTTTTTGGAAATCCTACAGCTCTCTTTCATTATTTAAATAGTGAAACGCTGTGCCAGTTACTTATTTTTCATGCTTAGTGTGATGCATTTAGAGAATTTATTCTCGTTGTCAAGTGCAAACATTTACGTAAGTATTCTATGTGGTGTTAGCATATGCGTTGTTCTGCGTCTCTCGCACTGTAGTTGGCTTTATGAGGTTATCAGGTACTGTGACTGTCAAATATGCAGGAAACCACCTGCATTACTCTTGCACTTGATAACATGAATAAATTCTCGAAAAACATCTTGCTAAGCATGAAAGCATACGACACTAGTGCTGTGTTTAAACCAAAAACATTTGAGGCTTTGAGCAAAGCAAACTGAGCAAAAGTGTGAGTGTTACAAGTGGTCAAATCCGAAACGCGCTAAATATGATTCGACAAAGATGTCACAATGATCACAACAATCATGAAACTACTCATGCACAGTAGTCACTTTGGAAATGATTGCGATTGTTCATGATACCCTTATTTGAATGAACCTTGTTACTCCCATCAGTGACCATGCCAATTCTAGAGCTTGGCAGTGACAGGAGATACGATATGAATTGTAACCCATTTATCGGTTCAGTTGTGCTGTGTAGAGTGCCCTGGTGTCAAGAAACTTAATGATGTAAAGTTTGTGAACATTGTTTGACAGCTAACGCCTTGCCAGCGTCATTGTACACATCAGTTGTTTCGGTTTTTTCTCCACGGACATTTTTTCATAAAGCGTAAATCGTGGGAAAATTATAAATATGTTAATGGGAAATCGGGAGCAAATTATCATTGTCAACATAGCAAATTTGATGAGGTGATAAAGAATCTAAATGGCTGGTGAACGTTAATTCCAGGAATGTGGAGTGTTATTGTATGTTGTTTTTATGGTGCCCTGAGGTTATTTTAAAAGTAACTTACGTGATTAAAATGTTCACTTCTGTGTAGCAACAGCAATTAAATATATACAAAGGGCAAGATGCACCAAGTATACACAATGGGAGCGGCCACATGTATGAAAAATCTGTTTTATATATCCTGTGCCATCGACAGATACACAAACAGAAGGTACAGAGCTTGTCTAGGAACAATCCTGTATGCACGTGTACACACACACACACACACACACACACAGAGAGAGAGAGAGAGAGAGAGAGAGAGAGAGAGAGAGAGAGAGAGAGAGAGAGAGAGAGAGAGAGAGAGGGGGGGGGGGGGGGGGACTTTTAAAATTCCATTTTTTGCTGTTGTGTTTGCGTGTTAAGGTCTGAAGCGGATTTGCTCGCACGGTTAAACATGGCGCCTGGAAAACAGCCAATACAGTTTATGATTTAGTCAGCACGATCACTATTTCTCTTCAATTAGACGAGTTGTAAAGAGCTTCAGTTTAATATTTCTACTTATCCTTCACTGTATCGAAAAGCCACTCAATCCATATTGGCCAAAAATTTTTGGAAACAAGACGAAACCTGACAACCCAAGAGCATTTCAAAACCTGTTGCGTTCACATGAAAGTGAAAATCGATTACAGAGTTGGGAAACCGGCAACCAGAAGTAGATTTCCAGAATCGATTTTGAAGTGTTTACATGACCACTCAGAAGCGGACTTGGGAAATTGATTTACAAAATCTAGTTGTGGGAGCCCTATGTAAATGGGATGACACTCACTCACTCACTCACTCACATGCTTCTGCTTCCAGTGAGTCGGCTCATTTATTCCTAAATAGTTCGTAATTTTCAACCACAATTTTCCACGTAATTTTATTCATATAATTATGTGACTTTGTTCTGTGTCCAGATACATGTATGTTTATAATGTGATAAACAGGTTTGACAGCATTAAACAACAATAGTTCACAACATTTAAGCATGAAGAAAGTGGAATAAAGAGCGCTTGATACATGACAATTATTTGCACATGCCTGTAACTTCTCAGAACCACATATTCTGTATCATTACTACAGCGTCTTGGGGCCACGTGCTCCTTAGTTACGTACTTCACTATATTTACTAGTGAAGTTATAGTAAGTGTCAAGAGGCAGTGGCAGTGGCTAGCTGAAGTTAGGGAGGGATGTAGCAGGTTGTGAATACACCTGAAAATGTCCAGAACAATGGAAACTCCAGGTTTGAATATCAGCAACATTAGGAAAAGTTAGATTGCTACTCACTGTAATGAAGAACTGTTTTGTTGCAGACAGACACAACGAAAAGACTGTTACCCATTACAGCTTCGGCCAAAGCCTTCTTTAGCAAAGAAAACACACACACACACACACACACACACACACACACACACACACACACACACACACACACTCACTCAGGAAGCACTTCTCACATGTGCATGACCATTACCACTGACAGTTCCGACCAGAATGCAGCAGAGGGGGGAGAGAAGGGGAGGGAGGCGGGTGTGCAGGGACAAGACTGCCAAGCACAGAGTCAGGACTTGAGGTGTGGGGGGAAAACCGGTAGCAGAAATAGAGAGGAGCATGGAAGGGGAAGGGGGACAGCCAGGTGGGTACATTGGCAGAGGGCAGTACACAAAGATTGTGAGGGAATGTGGAAGGGGAGGAGTTGACAGACGAGGCTGTTGGGTGGAGGATGTTGTGACAGTAGGTTACCGTAGGTTGAGACTAGGATCATGTCTGGAGAGGAGAATGTGTTTTAAGGATAACTCCCAACTGTGCAGCTCAGAAAAGCTGGTGGCGGAAGGGAGGATCTAGATGGCTCGGGTTGTGAAGCAGCTGCTAAAATCAAGCATGTTGTGCCACAGTGTGGTCTGCTATGCTCTTGGTGACAGTTTAGCATTGGTTGTTCATCCTGATGGACATTTATACCAATATAAGAAGCTGCACAATGGTTGCATCTGAACTGTTATAAAAAATGGCTGCTTTCACAGGTTGCCTAGCCTTTGATGGGTTAATATAAACCTGTGACAGGACTGAAATAGAAAGTGCTGGTTGGGTGGATTGGGCAGGTCTTGCACCTGGGTCTTCTACGGGCGTAGGATCCCTTTGGCGAGGGTTTGGGATTGGGAGTGGCATAAGGGTGGACTCGGATGTTGTGGAGGTTAGTTGAGTGACGGAACTCCTCTTTAGGAGAGGTGGGAAGGATCTTGGGTAGGATATCACTTATTTAATGGCACAATGATGGCCAATCAAAACCCTGATGTAGGATGTGGTTCAGTTGTTCTAGTTTGGTGTGGTATTGGGTGATGAAGGGGGCAATCTTTTGTAGCTGCCTCTTGGGTGTGACAGGAGGATTGACAAAGTGATGAGAAATGGACACGGAAAATCAGTTCGCTGACTCGGCCCAGGGGATAGTGCCTGTCTGTGGAGGCCTCGGTGAGACCTTCAGCGTACGGGGAAAGGTAGAGTTCTTGTCGGCTCAGATATGTCGTCCGTAGGTGGTAAGGCTGCACGAGAGGGATGTCAGCTGTCAAAATGCAGGTACTGTTGATTGGTTTAATGTGGACAGAGGTGTGCGTGGAAGCATCGAGAGGAAGGTGGCACTCTGGGTTGAGGAGGACTAGGTGGAACGATTGAGGCAGAACGTGCTGGGGTTGCAAAGGATTGAGGATGAGGTGTCTTGATTATGAGTCCAGATCATGAAGAAATCATCAGTGAACCTGAAACAGACCATTTGTTTTGGGTTTTGAGAGGTTAGGAAGACTTCCTGTAGATGGCGACTAAACAGGTCGGCGTCGAAATGTGCCGTGCGAGTGCCCGTGGCTATGCCATATATTTATTTGTACACCTTTCCTTCAAAGGAGAACTAGGTATGTGGTACACTAAAGTTAGTTAGGTGAACCAGGAATGAGGTAGTGCATCGGAAGTCCGAACGATGTTGGGAAACATAAAGATAGTATTCAGGTACGGCATGGCCATAGGCATAGGGATGTTGTTGTATAAGGAAGTAGCGCCAACAGTGACCAGTATGGAACCTGGAGCTACAGTGGTTGGGATGATGGAGAGTTGAGTGTTTGGTATCTTTGATAAGGGAGGCTAGTGAAATCCTTTCAGTGGGGGACAATAACCACCTGCAATGGGTTTATGAATTTTGGGGAGCATTTGGAAGATGGGTGTGTGGGGTGTCATAGGGATGAGGAGGGAAATGGTTTCGCGGGAAAGGTTCTGGGAAGTGCGTAATCCTTTAAGTAGGCATTGGAGACTACGTTGGATTTCTGGATTGGGATTACTCTGGCAGTGTGTATATGTGGACGAGACGGTCAGGATTTATTTTCAGACTGTTATGGCTGTCCTTTCCTCTGCTGAAAGGTTGCTGTTCTTAGAAAGGGACCTTGGGAAGGATGGTGAGGTCAAGTTAGAGATAAGAAATTACTGGAAGGTGATTGGGATGGTTACATGGGAGGAGGGGGGGGGGTCTAAGATTAGATTAAATTAGATTAGTACTTGTTCCATAGATCATGAATACGACACTTCATGATGATGTGGAACGTGTCAGGTTAATAAAAGGTGTCTATACAAGATATTACATTACACAAAATATTGCATGACACTTTATATTTTAATTTTTTTTATTTTTTTTTTTTTCTTATTTTTTGGGGAGGGGGTGGGGGGTTGGGGAAATTACCCACTTACTATATCCAAAAATTCATCTGATGAGTAGAAGGAGTTGCCATTAAGAAATTGTTTTAATTTCCTTTTAAATGCTATATGGCTATCTGTCAGACTTGTGATGCTATTAGGTAAGTGACCAATGACTTTTGTGGCAGCATAATTTACCCCTTCTGAGCCAAAGTTAGATTTAACCTTGAGTAGTGAGGATCATCCTTTCTTCTAGTGTTGTAGCCATGTACACTGCTATTACTTTTGAATTCATATGGATTGTTAATAACAAATTTCATAAGTGAATATATTTATTGTGAGGCTACAGTGAAGATCTCTAGCTCTTTAAATAAGTGTCTGCAGGATGATCTTGGATGAGCTCCAGCAATTATTATGATTACACGCTTTTGTAGAATGAACACTCTTTTACTCAATGATGAGTTACCCCAGAATATGATGCCATACGAAAGCAGAGAATGAAAATAGTCATGGTAAGCTAATTTACTGAGATGTATATCGCCAAAATTTGCAGTGACGCTAATAGTATAAGTAGCTGAACTCAAACGTTTCAGCAGATCGTCATTGTGTTTTTTTCCAGTTCAACCCCTCATCAATGCATACACCTAGAAATTTTGATGCATACATCTAGAAATTTTGAATATTCTACCTTAGCTACTGATTTCTGATCGAAGTCTATATTTATTAATGGTGCCATTCCATTTACTGTGTGGAACTGTATATACTGCATTTTGTCAAAGTTTAATGAGAGCCCATTTGCAGAGAACCACTTAATGATTTTCTGAAAAACATTGTTTACAACTTCACCAGTTAATTCTTGTCTGTTGGGTGTGATAGCTATACTTGTATCATCGGCAGAAGGTGCCAGCTTTGCATCTTCGTGAATATAGAATGGCAAGTCATTAATATATATTAAGAACAGCAGAGGACACAAGACTGAACCTTGCGGCACCCCATTCTTGATTGTTCCGCAGTTTGAGAAATCAACAGTTTCTTGCATATTATGTGAACTGCTTATTTCAACTTTCTGCACTTTTCCAGTTAGGTATGATTTAAACCATTTGAGCACTGTCCCATTCATACCACAGTACTTGAGCTTATCTAGAAGTATTCCATGATTTACACAATCAAAAGCCTTAGATAGATCACAGAAAATCCCAACGGGTGACTTCTGGCTACTCAGAGCATTCAATATTTCATTAGTGAAAGTATATATAGCATTTTCCGTTGAAAAACCCTTCTGGAAACCAAGCTGACATTTTGTTAAAACTTTATTTTTACGAAGGTGTGAAGCTACTCTACAATACATTACTTTTTCAAGAATTTTGGATAAGGCAGTCAGACGAGAGATTGGGCAGTAGTTGTTGACATCTGACATATCCCCTTTTTTTAGCAGTGGTTTAACAATGGCATACTTCAGTCTATCCGGGAAAATAACCTGCTTCAGAGAGATATTACATATGTGACTAAGAATCCCACTTATTTCTTGGGAAAAGGCTTTTATTATCCTGCTAGAAATGCCATTAATTCCATGTGAGCTTTTATTCCTGAGAGAGTTTATTATCTTCCTAATTTTAGAAGGAGAGGTGGGTGGAATTTCAATTGTATCAAATGGTGTGGATAAGGCCTCTGCCATTAACTGCCTTGCTTCTTCTAATGAACATTTAGATCCTATTTTCTCTACAATATTTAAAAAATGATTATTCAAAATGGTTGGATGGTGGTATGAAATGGGAGAGGAGTTTGGCTTTTATTCGATGTATATTTGGTGGCAAAGAACTGTTTCCATTGCAGGGTTCAGGAGAAGAAGAGTAGGTCTCTGACGAGTCCAACATTGATAAATTTGGGTGTATAATTCAAAAGTGAAGCCTTTAAATAGGACTGGAACTTCCCTGCCACAATGCTGCATCTTTCTGTACCAGTTCAGAAAAGCATCCCTTTCCCTGGCCAAAACCGAGTCCACATGTTGTTCCTTAAATGCTGCTTAAGTCATGAGATCCCCCTCCCCAACGGTGTAACCATAAAAATTCCTTTCTCTGGATCCCATCCTTCTTCCTTCCACATTGATCTTCATTTTTTCAGATTCTGCCAGTAACTCTGCCTCACATCACTGGTACTGCAAAAACACGTTTCCATGTCCGGCCATCCTGATTTAGGTTTTCCGTGATTTCCCTAAATCGCTCCAGGCAAATGCCGGGATGGTTCCTTTCAAAGGGCACGGCCGACTTCCTTCCCCATCCTTCCGTAATCCGATGAGACCGATGACCTCGCTGTCAGGTCTCCTTCCTCGAAACAACCAACCAACCACGTTTCCATGGGACAGATATTGCTCCATAAGATAACTATGTATAAGTCACGTCTCTGAAACTGAATCCCTGGCTCCAGCATCTGGAAAAACATTTCACACACCACCACTGTAAGTTAGCTAACCTGCTGATGTGCTGTTGCTGCCTTTGGGCTTCAATATCAACCACTACCCTGCGCACTGTGTTCCTCCTTGTGAACCCCTCATAGCATTCAGTCCCTGCTTGGCAGACATTTCAGTTTACCACATCCCCCAACACTCCAAGTTTTAGAGCCTACCGTATTTACCCGAATCTAAGCCGCACTCGAATCTAAGCTGCACCTGAAGAATGAGACTCGAAACAAAGGAAAAAAAGATTTCCCAAATCTAAGCCGCACCTGAAATTTGAGACTCGAAATTCAAGGGGAGATAAAAGTTTTAGGCCGCACCTCCAAATCGAAACATAGTTGGTCCATTGTAATATGAGACACAATTTAGGTCGAATGAATGACGATACAGCTACAGTAGTTTGGTTCGAGTCGTAAGCTTTACCAGGTAGCCATTGCTATGCGTCAGGCGCTCCGTCCGTATTTATACGGGTACCCTTCCTTTTTCATGTGCTTCGTCTGGTTTGAATCGATTGCTTATTTTGTTTGATCTGACAAGTGCCGTTTTCTCTGTTATAGGTGTTTACGTCACTCTAAGCTGAAAATGCATCACTGTACTGTGTCATGCATTGTTTGTCGCATTCTGATAGTGCGTGTTTACGGCCTGTCGCCGTTCGCGGCATGGCTTGCTTTTGTGCGCGCTACCGCCGCTTACAACTAAAAAGAGGCGAATCGTCTCATTAGCGAAGCAATGTCAAGAGACTGCTATTTGTTGTTACTTACACTTCTGCTTTCTTTGAGAATGATCAACAAGAACCAAATAATAGGCTGCGTATGATAGAACATGTTCTGAACGAGAGTTAGGCGAAAATTTTTCTCCGTTTGAAAATCTTTGCGGCCGCTTCTTTAGTACATCAAATTCTGCACAGAAATTAGTCATCTTAGAATTAAAAATCTAGTCAGTTGCCGTGGTTCATTTCTGACTGTATCACTATTACGCTAAGAATAATACGAATATAAACAGACACGATAAGTGTATTCTTCCGCGTTTGCTGTTGTCTCACTCTAGTTTCGTAGTTTATTAGGCAGACAGGATTTAAATGAGATAGCAACAAACATGGAAGAACACATGGCAAAATGTTTATATTCGTATTATTCTTATGGTGAATGGTGAAGAGAATACTGCTTGTGATTCACATTTCATCAGGTTACTATTAGCAACCATCTCTTCTCACAGGTAGGAAAAAATTCAGAACGTAGAGTTGGCCATATTGAAAAACATCCCAAACAGTCTTGCCAGTCGGATTTTCGTAGTACATTGAAATTCTAATACATTCGAAGATGAACAATACGGAATTTGTATTTACTTCGTTGGATAATGTATGAAAATGCAGTGGTCGAAACTCGGGGCGGAGAAAAAAAAGCTCGTCTTCCACCTTTTTTTTTTTTTATTTACTGACGCAGAGGTTTTGGCGCCAGTATTTATCTTTGTGCCTACAAAGCATGTCTGTGTAGCGCTACATATATTCGACGGCAGAAGTTAGTTGTGGCGGCACCTACCAACATTTTTCAGAACTTCCGCTTGCTTTGCACTCGATTCTAAGCCGCAGGCGGTTTTTTGGATTACAAACACTGGAAAAAAAGTGCGGCTTAGATTCGAGTAAATACGGTAAGCAGTCCTGGAACACTGTTGTTAACCTTTCCACAAAATCCTCAATCTCACAAAAAGTTACAGCCCTATCAAAAGGGCTTGCTTTTAGACCTACAGCCAGATTTAACTTCTGAAAGACCTACTCTCCTTTTCCAATTCCTGCAATGGAAACACTCTTTTGCCACCAATCCCACCAACCAAAGCCAACTTAATACCAGCATTGAACCTGCCTCACGCAGTTCGTACCACCATACATAACTGTTATCCTCCCTTCTCCCTCCTAACCATTCCAGTCACCTCCCAGGAATACCTCTCCTCCAACTTGGCCTCACCATCCTTTCCCAGGTCCCTTCCTAAGAACACCAAGCTTTCAGCATCAGAGAGAACAGCCATACACAGTTGCAAAACAGATCTTGATCCTCCCTGCAGACAAAGGCTCCATCATTGTGGTGACAGTTACTGTGAGTACTGGTGGAAGATTTGTCAGTTTTCTGACTCGTCCACGTATAAACTCTGCCAGAGTGATCTCATACCAGGAACCCAACATTAACTCCAGTGCCTAATTAAAGCCTTACGCCCTTCCCAGAATCGCTCCCTATGACACCCCATACACCGACCTTCCAAATGTTCCCCAAAATTCACAAACCACAACAATCCTTGATGCCCTATTGTAGGTGGTTATTGTCCCCCACTGAAAGGATTTCAGTCCTCATTGACAAAACGCGTCCAACCAATTGCTTGTAACCTAGTGTACCACATCAAACATGCCAACCACTTCCATCACCAACTGTCCACCATCCCCACCCCTGCAACTTCAAGTTCCCTACTGGTCGCTGTTGACACACTTCCCGATACAGCAACATCCCTCCTGCCCATGCTCTTGCCACAATTGAACACTACCCTTCCCAATGGCGGACAGTGAAGTATTGCAGGTTAGACAGTTAACCTGCGGTCGTGTGTGTGAGTTGAGATTTGTGTGTGTGTGTGTGTGTGTGTGTGTGTGTGTGTGTGTGTGTGTGTGTGTGTTTTTTGTTTATTTTACAGCTGAAAGCTTTATTCGCGACAGTCTTTTTGTTGCGTGTATCTGCGACTCAGCATCTCCACTATACAGGGCATACATAAAGTCCGGGAACACTTTCAATTATTTATTGCACAAGAACTAAGCATTGTACAGATGTCATACATATTGAATTTTGAAGAGAGACTCTGAATGTTTGTATATATACAAAAAAAAAAAAAAAAAACCATTGGATATGCAAGTCAATATGGTAATCGAATTCTTGCCATACTCGTCCCAGCATGGCATCGTCAACTGTGGCAGTCGCTTCCTGTATTCTCTCCCGGAGCTCTGCTACATCAGCTGGTAGTGGTGGTACATACACCAGTTGTTTAATGTGTTCCCACAGAAAAAAGTCACACGGAGTGAGATCTGGTACTTTTGTCGAACTCCAACACACAGAACCCCAGCTCTGCACCTGAACTCACCATGTTTGTGACTAGCGCTGACTATCGGAAAATTACCAAAGTACGCTGTGGTGGTATACAAGAGAGGGAAAAAAAACTTTCAGGTTTTTTCTTCAAAATGGCGTACGTATGATATCTGTACAGCATTTGGTTCTTGTGAAATAAATAATTGAAAGTGTTCCCGGACTTGATGTACACCCTGTACGGTGAGTAGCAACTTTCCTTTTCATAATATTATTACATTCCATCCTGGATTTTCCATTGTTTGATTTCTGATATTAATAAACATATACAATGCATCTTAGTTTTTTGATGAAAGGGAAACTCAAAGCTTTTTTTTCCATTTTTTTTTTCTCAATTTTTTTTTTTTCTCCATATGTTTTCATGGATCCGCAATATGCCCCCCTTGAGATGCACGGGATACGTCAATGCAGTGTTCAAATTGTTCTCACACTATAGTGAGCATGTCTTGAGTTACAGCTTCCACAGCTGCTGTTATGTGATGTCTCAGTTCATTCATTGTTGTTGGTAACAGAGGCACATAAACAGTCCTTTATAAACCCCCATGAGAAATAACAACATACAGCCAGGTCTGGTGACCTTGGAGGTTAGTAATATAAGGCCAAACCATTTGAGCCAGTGCAACCGATCCATCGTTCAGTAAATCCTTAGATTTAAAAATTCCCG
The DNA here is from genome assembly GCF_023864275.1 of Schistocerca cancellata. Classification (NCBI taxonomy): domain Eukaryota; kingdom Metazoa; phylum Arthropoda; class Insecta; order Orthoptera; family Acrididae; genus Schistocerca; species Schistocerca cancellata. The sequence goes on along the minus strand of NC_064632.1, from coordinate 607,689,464 downwards.
CACTTCCAGATACCAGTGTGGTGCCCCATCCTGTTGGTAAATGAAGTCGTCTGAATCAGTCTCCAACTGTTGGAAAAGAAAGTTTTCAAGCATATTGAGATATTTGCTTCTGTAACAGTGTTCTCGGCAAAGAAAAATGGACCATACACCAGTTCCTGCGAAACTGCATGAAACATATTACATTTTGGAGAGTTGCTCTCATGTCGTACAGCTTCGTGTGCTTGTTCCGTACCCCATATTCTCACATTATGGGGGTTCACCTTTCCATTTAAATGAAATGTTGCCTCATCACTAAACACTAAGCATGGAAGAAAACTGTCAACCTCCATCTTGCCAAGAACAAAATTGCACAGCTCCACATGTTGTTTTTTGTCACCTTCACAGAGAGCTCGTAGTAGCTGAATTTTGTGTGGTTTCATGTGTAAATGTCAACACAACACATGCCAGATCGACATAAAGGGTATGTTGCCCCTGCGGGTCCAGAGATTAGAATAGGCCTGAGGTATTCCTGCCTGTCGTAAGAGACGACTGAAAGGAGTCTCTCACGTTTCGGCCTTTATGTGATGGTCCCCTGTAGGGTTTGACCTCCATTTTTCAAAATTTTCCCAAAGAGCGAGCCAATTGGGGATTGGCGCCTTATGTGGTGCATCGTGTCCATCGTGCTGAGAGATCTTTAGCCCACTTTCTCGTTGTCGCATGCAGTACAGCTCATTCTCCATCACTTGGGCGAGGATGCCTTTCTGGGTGTTTTTTCCTCCACCCACTGTGCAGTGTCGTTTTCTGCGCCGATGAGGACCGTGGAATTCTTTGCACCTCATATCCGGCACAGTAGCCAGTCCATTGTGGTGGGGCCGCCGTGTACCCTGTCGGTTGTAGCCCCCTGACAACACAGGGATCGCTGTGCCGATGCCTGCGCCATTAACTCCCCACGTATGCCGAGGAGCAGATGCCCGTCATCCTGGGGGGCATCGGGACTCCCGGTGGTGGCCATCCTGCCAAGTGGCCTTTGGTGCGGCTGAGGCTGGGTGGCGCCCGTGGGGAAGGGCCACTGGTCGGAGAGGGTGGCATCAGTGCGGACGATTAGCGATGAAGCGTACTACGTCATCACGTGCTGGTGATCAAACACCGGCAGTCTCTAAGCGTTCAAAGTCTCAGTACAATGCAAGAAAGTATGACGCTACATCATTCCCCTCACTGGCCACACCGTGGAAGGAGCGCCAGGCTAGGGATGGCAGTGAACCTTCTTCATCCCGATACCTCGTATGTACGAGAACTGATGGGGACTCCTTTCAGGGTGTATACAACCCGGGAGATCCGGGAAAAACCCGGGAATTTTTTAGAATTTCGGGAATTTTCCACTGTTTCAGTTTTCTGTTAAATTTTTGTAATTTTGACTGGTAAGAACCGATACTCTAACAAAGGATACTACTGTGTCCCGCTACTGCAGAATAACACTTCAACAATAAAACATAAACGAGAGAAAAAAACGAAATAACTTAAATTGCAAAGGAAATGCGCTATATACGACGACGACACACAGTGCTCGTGCAAGTGTCTGCCAACAACAAAATATGTCAAAGACTTTAGGAATACTATGCAATGCTTCATAACAACAAATTGCCTTCGCTGAGCGTGAAGTAACAACTGTTTACATTAGATTTGTTTTAGCAGTTACGAGCGGGCTCATGCACACGCGCAGTTGAGTTGCGTTTCAGTGTAGATTCTCCCGCTTCTGTCTACAGGAAAGTGGCTGTTGGCTGTGCAAGCAGTCGCAGCTAGATGCTACCAGGGAAAGGGGGCACCAAATGTATATTCTTGAGGAAAAAAAACTTGTTTCACAATGCGCTTAGCATCCAGCGCATGTTGGTCTATCGATTATTCATATTAATATAATGAGGGAAAAACAGAACATTGCAGAACAATGAAGTTATTTTTGTCTGTTTGCTAAAGAAATTTGACTTTCATTACCCTTTTCCGCAGAGGCAGTTAATTGATTTGAAACAAAATATAGATTATTCATATTATTTTGAAACACATCCCTGTTGGGTTTTGAACACATTTTAAGTTGATTTCTGAATGTGTCATAAGTTGATTTTTGAATGCGTGCATAGTGTACATGATGTCTCTGTCATGAGAATCCTCGTTGCATCTAGAAATAAACTTTCCACAGACAAAAGGGGACGGGGCTATACATTTTTTTTTTTTTAGTATCGACCCGGTTAGGAAATATCGTAGATCCGGGGCTGATGCGCAGAGCAGTCTGAGTTATAGTGGGTAGTCTCCACATGACCTGTGTTTACATTTAGTAATTTTTCTGTTTTCCTTCGTTTACTCTGTCAGATGAAAACAAAATGTATATCTGTGGCTGGGAGCTATCAAGTGAATTAAAATACATTCACGTAACTATGAAAGGCTAAAATTTGTTATTAGTTTCAGATTTTATTTTATTTCCACCTTTCTGACAGTCAAGCATCAATCTCCTTGCAGAACAATGAAGTTATTTTTGTCTGTTTGCTAATGAAATTTGACTTTCATTACCCTTTTCCGCAGAGGCAGTCAATCGATTTGAAACAAAATGTTTAATTCCACAGTACTGGTTAGTTTCAACTGTTCGCTGCATTTCAAGTGCACATTTTCGTCTTATAGTACGTATGACATTATGCCATAAGAAAGAACCAAACGTGATATAATACAGTACTGGTGCTCCAAGAAAATTTACATCCCGAAAACCACACTGAAAAGCTTAATATCATGTCGAGATCTACTTGTTTGGGAATCTGGAGATACCAATGTGCACTCTAAGTATGCATTTTAAATGTGCACATTTTAGCATGGTTCACAAAATTCCGATGGTCTTGGAGTATCCTCCGATTTCTTGTTTCTTTTTATGACATAATTTTATGATCTTTCAATGTTTTACAAGTATGTACATAATGGGCTTCCTTCATCATGGTAGCTGCGCAAGCGCGGTGTCACCTGTTATCTGCACTCTCTGGCAACTGCTGAAACAAACCTATTTCTAACAGGTCACGGGAAAATATTGCGAATGGTGGTTTGAAAAGTGTTACTTTTATGTAAGTTGAACTATGTGCGAGAATGTACTATGAATTTCTTAAATCACAGAGCGTTTGACTCTCATTTTAAAATCAACTCTTTGATGATGAGCCATTTAGAAGAATTTCGAACCCTGAAGATCAGACATTTATGTCATTATTAAAAATTTTACTGGCACATTTGTGTGATATAGCTTAAAGTGTAACACGTGCATAAAAGGTCAACATTATATGTGAAAGCTTAGCTTCTCTGTCAGCTTATTAACCTTAGAGACCAATATTATATGTGAACACTTTTCTTTTCTTGTAGCAACACTATTTATACTAATTTAAACTTTCAACTTTCCCTGTTTGTGTGTTCGTGCTACTTAACAGTGATGTTGCTGTTGGCTGTCCTATGCTCTGAATATCCGCTGTCACCGGCTGGCGAGATCACGTGACATGAGCTATGACTGGCTTACAGAAGCGCATCACAATCTCAATTTCAATGATTCAGAAAGTAATATGTGGTGATTTCCAATGTATACTTTCGTAATACGGGTAAGCAGCGTACATGTTGCTGCACATAAAGATATTTCCAAAACTTGTCTTTTTCCCTGAGTTTCGTTTCACCCATGAGAAAGTGTATTTTTAATCGGGAAATCCAGGAAAAATCCGGGAATTTTTTTTTCCTTGTCCACGTATACACCTTGCCTTTGTTTGGATGAAGTCAGTTTTTTGTAGAGCATTTAGAGGATAAGTTTGGGGAGGTGGAGGGCTTGTTCAAAATGCAATCTGGGTCAGTCTTGATAAAAACAGCATCCTCTGCCCAGTCATGGATTTCACTTGCTTGTAAGTTGGGGGATGTTTCTGTTACCATCGTGCCACGTAAGAGTTTAAATATGGTCCAGCGTATTATGTTCCACAGGGACCTTTTTTTGCAGCCTGATGATGAGCTGCACACCAATTTAGAGCAACGAGGTGTTCTTTTCGTGTGGCGTGTCCATCAAGGTCTGAGGGATAATCAGGTTGCCCCCGGTGCCTTCATCTTGACCTTAGAGAGTGACACCTTACCCTAGAATGTAAAGGTGATGGTCTACCGCTGTGATGTCAAGCCATGTATCCCTCCCCCAATGTGATGCTTTAAGTGCTGGAAGTTCGGCCATATGTCTTCCTGCTGTACTTCCAGCGTCACATGTCGAGATCGTGAATGTCCATCACATCCCAGTAATCAATGTTACCTGCCTCCCATCTGTGTCAACTGCAGAGAGCATCATTCACCTTGCTTGCCAGACTGCAGGATTTTACAGAAAGAGAGGAAAATCGTGGAATACACGACCCTGGACCGACTGACGCTAGGAGAAAATACGCGCACCTACATCCTGTGGCTATTACCAACTCATACGCCGCCACTACAAGAACAGTTGTTGCCATCAGTTCCACGGATTCCAGTTGGCTCTCAGAGCCAGAAGGCTATATCTGTCCCCTTGATGGTGGGGGGCACGTCCCCCCCTGTTGCTCCCACACTACCTACTTTGGGAGCACTGACTCCCCAACCATCGGGACACAAGTCCCCACTTCTCAGCCAGAGAAGCACAAGTTTTGTTCGGCACCTCTCGCCAGGAAGGGGCCCCTTGGGTCACTCCTTTCCCAGGTTTCTGCTAATGGAAAAGATTGCGGCCGCCAATGGCTGAAGTGCCCAAAAGCAGCTGGTCGTAGAGCTTCGTGATCATTCTCAGTCCTGAAGACTGAATCAGTGAAGCCCTCCAAGCCAGAGAAACCCAAGGAGCAGCGAGAAAAGTCCAAAAAGAAGACACCTAAGACCAAGGATATTGCTGTGGCACCCACACCACCGCTACCTACAAGCTCCGCTTCTGGGGATAAAGTGGAGATACTGGCATCTGCTGAGTACCTAGATTTCGCCGGTCCCTCAGACACAACAGATACTGACTGCTCAGGCAATAAGTCAGTGGCAGCAGGTGACCCTGAGGCCTAAACTGCCTCATTGAATGTTCTAGTCTCACAATGACGTCGTCCTCCAGTGGAATTGTGGCGGCTTTCTCCACTGCCTGGCTGAGCTATGGCAACTGTTAAGCTTTACACCTGCTTTCTGCGTTCCCCTCCAGGAAACATGGTTCTACATATACATCTACATCTACATTTATATTCCGTAAGCCACCCAATGGTGTGTGGCGGAGGGCACTTTACGTGCCACTGTCACTACCTCCCTTTCCTGTTCCAGTCGTGTACGGTTCACAGGAAGGACGACTGCCGGAAAGCCTCCGTGACACTCAAATCTCTCTAATTTTACATTTGTGATATCCTCGGGAGGTATAAGTAGGGGGAAGCAATATATTTGATACCTCATCCAGAAACGCACCCTCTCGAAACCTGGACAGCATCTACACCACGATGCAGAGTGCCTCTCTTGCAGAGTCTGCCACTTGAGTTTGCTAAACATCTCCGTAACACTATCATGCTTACCAAATAACCTTGTGATGAAATGCGCTGCTCGTCTTTGGATCTTCTCTATCAAGCCGACCTGGTACGGATCCCACACTGATGAGCTATACTCAAGTATAGGTCGAACGAGTGTTTTGTAAGCCACCGCCTTTGTCGATGGACTACATTTTCTAAGGACTCTCTCAATGAATCTCAACCTGGCACCCACCTTACCAACAATTAATTTTATATGATCATTCCACTTCAAATCGTTCCGCCCACATACTCCCAGATATTTTACAGAATTAACTGCTACCAGTGTGTGTTCCGCTATCGTATAATCATACAATAAAGGATCCTTCTTTCTACGTATTCGCAATACATTACGTTTGTCTATGTTAAGGGTCAGTTGTCACTCCCTGCACCAAGTGCCTATCCGCTGCAGATCTTCCTGCATTTCGCTGCAATTTTCTAATGCTGCAACTTCTCTGTATACTTCAGCATCATCCGCGAAAAACCACATGGAACTTCCAACACAATCTACTTGGTCATATATATGTATTGTGAAAAGCAGTGGTCCCATAACACTCCCCTGTGGCATACCAGAGGTTACTTTAACGTCTGTAGACGTCTCTCCATTGAGAACAACAGGCTGTGTTCTGTTTCGTAAAAACTCTTCAATCCAGCCACACAGCTGGTCTGACATTCCATAGGCTCTTACTTCATCAGGCGACAATGCGGAACTGTATCGAACGCCTTCCGGAAGGCAAGGAAAATGGCATCTACCTGGGAGCCTGTATCTAATATTTTCTGGGTCTCATGAACAAATAAAGCGAGTTGGATCTCACATGATCGCTGTTTCCGGAATCCATGTTGGTTCCTACAGAGTAGATCCTGGGTTTCCGGAAATGACATGATACGTGAGCAAAGAACATGTTCTAAAATTCTACAACAGATCATGTCAGAGAAATAGGCCTATAGTTTAGTGCATCTGCTCGACAACCCTTCTTGAAAACTGGAACTACCTGCGCTCTTTTCCAATTATTTGGAACCTTCCGTTCCTCTAGAGACTTACGGTACACGGCTGTTAGAAGGGGGGCAAGTTCTTTCATGTACTCTGTGTAGAATCGAATTGGTATCCCGTCAGGTCCATTGGACTTTCCTCTGTTGAGTGATTTCAGTTGCTTTTCTATTCCTTGGACACTTATTTCAATGTCAGCCATTTTTTCGTTCATGCGAGGATTTAGAGAAGAAACTGCAGTGCGGTCTTCCTCTGTGAAACAGCGTTGGAAAAAGGTGTTTAGTATTTCAGCTTTACGCGTGACATCCTCTGTTTCAATACCATTATCATCCCAGAGTGTCTGGATATGCTGTTTCGATCCACATACTGATTTAACGTAAGACCAGAACTTCCTAGGATTTTCTGTCAAGTCGGTACATAGCATTTTACTTTCGAATTCACTGAACGCTTCATGCATAGCTCTCCTTACGCTAACTTTGACATCGTTCAGCTTCTGTTTGTCTGAGAGGTTTTGGCTGCGTTAAAATTTGCAGTGAAGCTTTCTTTGCTTACACAGTAGTTTCCTAACTTTGTTGTTGAACCATGGTGGGTTTTTCCCGTCCCTCACAGTTTTACTCGGCATGTACCTGTCTAAAACAATTTTACGATTGCCTTGAACTTTGTCCATAAACAAGCAACATTGTCAGTGTCGGAACAGAAATTTTCGTTTTGATCTGTTAGGTAGTCTGAAATCAGCTTCCTATTACTCTTGCTTAACAGATAAACCTTCATCCCTTCTTTTATATTCCTATTTACTTCTGTGTTCAGGGATACTGCAACGGCCTTATGATCACTGATTCCCTGTTCTGCGCTTACAGAGTCAAAAAGTTCGGGTCTGTTTGTTATCAGTAGGCCCAAGATGTTATCTCCACGAGTCGGTTCTCTGTTTAATTGCTCAAGGTAATTTTCGGATAGTGCACTCAGTATAATGTAACTCGATGCTCTGTCCCTACCACCCGTCCTAAACATCTGAGTGTCCCAATCTATATCTGGTAAATTGAAATCTCCACCTAAGACTATAACATGCTGTGGAAATTTATGTGAAATGTATTCCAGATTTTCTCTCAGTTGTTCTGCCACTAATGCTGCTAAGTCGGGACATCAGTAAAAGGAGCCAATTATTAACCTAGCTCGGTTGGTGTGTATAACCTCCACCCACAATAATTCACAGGAACTATCCACTTCTATTTCACTACAGGATAAACTACTACTAACAGCGACAAACACACCACCACCGGTTGCATGCAATCTATCCTTTCTAAACACCGTCTGTGCCTTTGTAAAAATTCCGGCAGAATTTATCTCTGGCTTCAGCCAGCTTTCCGTACCTATAACGATTTCAGCTTTGGTGCTTCCTATCAGCGCTTGAAGTTCCGGTACTTTACCAACACAGCTTCAACAGTTTACAATTACAATACTGATTGCTGCTAGGTCCCCGCATGTCCTGACTTTGCCCCACACCTTTTGAGGCAGTTGCCCTTTCTGTACTTGCCTGAGGCCATCTAACCTAAAAAACTGCCCTGTCCACGCCACACAACCCCTGCTACCCGTGTAGCAGCCTGCTGTGTGTAGTGGGCTCCTGACCTATCCAGCGGAACCTGAAACCCCACCACCCTATGGTGCAAGTCAAGGAATATGCAGCCCATGCGGTCGCAGAACCGTCTCAGCCTCTGATTCAGACCCTCCACTCGGCTCTGTACCAAAGATCCGCAGTCAGTCCTGTCGACGATATTGCAGGTGGTGAGCTCTGCTTTCATCCCGCTAGCGAGACTGGCAGTCTTCACCAAATCAGATAGCCCCCGGAAGCCAGTGAGGATTTCCTTCGATCCATAGTGACACACATCATTGGTACCGACATGAGCGACCACCTGCAGATGGGTGCACCCTGTACAGAGCCTGAAACTGGTTCGTCAGACAAACTGGAGAGGCCCTCCGTTCAGCCCTCCGGAATGTCTTTCGCCCCTGCCACACCTCGAGACGACCTCCCACTCTACCATGGTTGAGTGGTCAGCCTCAATGTGGGCAGTATCCCGTGCAGCCACAGCCGTAGCCCGATTGGGGTATGCGTGGGATGAGCTGGCCATCCCCGACAAACCTCTGTCCGGGCCCCCGCAGTGATGCCCATTGGCAACAGCCTCAAACTGTGTGACCGAAGCCAACACTGCCTGAAGCTGGGAGCGAAGGTATGCCAACGCAGCCCGCATCCGAACACAGCAGTCGCAGTCCCTATCCATGCTAAATTCTGTTGTGCAAAGAACGTCTGAAGTAATCTACAGAGAGCCCAAACAATTCGACACAAAATTTAAACGGTTATTAAAATAAAAGACTGCCAAGTAAATGCAGTAATGCTGCTACTTGCGCACTGCTGTCACACTGCTCGGTGGCAGAAGGCTAACTGTACTGTCAGTAACGTACAAAGACTATTTGAAAGAAATAAACAAATGACACAAGACTACGCGACTTTACACATCACAGATATTAAAATGCAAATCTGCCCCTGCTAAATACGAAACTACACAGTGATATGTAGGATTTAACTAAACAAGTGTGCTAAGAACTCTCAAACAAAATTCAATCTGACTACAACACTTATATAAACGCTAAATAAGTCACTTGCTTCTACTTGCACATTGCTGACACACTGCTCGGTGGCAGAAGACATAACTGCAGCTATAAGGGATATTACAGGAACCGTAGCAACTATAATCGAGTGTCAGATGGAGTTTGCATTTATGTCCTAAACTCAGTCTGTAGTGACACTGTGCCCCTTCAAACCCCTCTTGAAGCTGTGGCTGTCAGGATAAGGTTGACGCAGGAAATAACTGTGTGCAATGTTTATCTTCCTCCAGATGATGCACTACCCCTGAAATTATTAGCTGCACTGATTGATCAAGTCCCTAAACCTTTCCTACTTTTGGGAGAAACTATAAAGTTTATCATGAAGACAAGCATATAGTGCTCTAGGCTTCCATCTTCAAGGTTTTAACCACAATAGCAACTGTGAAAAAAAACCTTTATCTTGAAGTATAATTCAAAAAGACATACTAAGGATTGGAATCAGGTATTTGAAAGACCGCAGAGAAATTCTCAAAGAAAGCCTTATTTTTTCAAATCTTTTTGTTCATTGAGAATATCATTTGGTTTTTTTATGAAGTTACAAAAGATTTCAATTTTCTCCAGAAGGTTCATACTTAATCCCTTTTTTGCTTGGTGTAGTGTTTTCATATTCTCATCAATGGTACCTATTGTGTGGTTACAATCTTGAAGACGGAATCCTAGGGCCCCATAGGCTTGTCGTCACGATAAACATTATAGTTTTGTTTTATAATATGAAGAGATTACCCGACATACGTGTGACAAGTTTCATTTAGCATTTAAATGTCTACACCTGCTAGCTTTCTTCATTATGCAAATGTGGTACAGATACATTATATTATGGTTTGTTATCCACTGTGATTTATTGTAAGAATTTATAAAATGTTTGTAACTTCTGTCCACTTCTGGTCAACAAGTTGTCTTCACTTGAAATATGTTCCTACTCTCAAGTTGTAGTTTTTATTTTAATGAATAACAGGTCATATACTCATTTTTTACTTAAAAGTGTGTGATTGTTAAATGAGGTTATGTGAATATCCATCATGTATTGATATATTAGATATGTCATCTGTAGCCTGATGTCTACATTCTGTCTAATACGTTTAAGTCTTTACTTAAGCAAGTACGTATTTGGTTAGCATTCACTTACCTTCATGATGTAAAGAATTTTTTTTCTATATGCTTCTCAAAATGTGCACTCAAAGGCTGAGTACTCCCACTACTGTATACATGTGTTGTCATTATCCGTTAAAGCCAAATTTGAGAGCACATTTGGTTATGCTGTTGCTGTTGTTGTTGTTGTTGTTGTTGTTCTTCTTCTTCTTCTTCTTCTTCTTCTTCTTCTTCCGTTATGGCCTCTGTAGGACCATGGGTAGCCCCTTCGTGGACTGCAGTTTCCTCTGCTTCTCCCAGAACCTCTTCATTCTTTCTCATCTTCTCTCCCGCTCTTCTTCCAAGATCTTCAGTTTCCGTTTCTCCTGTTGGCTCCACTGACACCGTAATCTTTTCCTGTATTCTTCTCTGTCATTGATCTCTGGCATATTTGTGTGTATATTTGTTCCTCCAATTTTCCTTTCCTTTGACCTTGATCCCCAATTCCAGCCAGTCCTTCCAAAGTTCAACAGCCCACTTGGTTCCTGTCTTTCCCCTTGTCCTTCCTGTTGTTTCCCACACTCTTTTCGTCATTCTGTCCATACTCATCGTAACTACATGTCCAGCAAACCTTGCCTAGCCTTGAGTCTGATTTACCTGGATATTATTCTCATGTTCCAGTACAATTCTTCCCTAGGTCTTCGCATCCACCTCTCTCCACCCCTTTTGGGGCCTAGAATTTTTCTTCGTATTTTTCTCTTTTCTTTCTCTAGTTGTTCTGCCCCATTTCTTCCTAGTGTCATCGTCTCAGCAGCACATAATCCTGCATTCCTCACCATTGCCTCATAGTGGCTTATCTTTGCCTCTGTGGATATATTCTTTTTATTGTATATCTCTCTCGCCATGCAGAAGGATGACCTCATCTTCTTTATCCTCTCTGTTATTCCCTCGTTGCTCCTGTTCCTTCCTGTTATAAATTCTCCCAGGTACTTAAATTTGTCCACCATTTGCACAGTGCCTTCTGGTGTTTCCCCGTCTGCAGTGGTATTTAATGTCTTTGTCTTGTTATAGGCAATGCTCAGTCCCACCTTTCTGGCTACCTTACTTAAGTTGTCGAGTTTTGTCTTTGCGTCTTCTTCCGTCTCACTTACTATTGCTATGTCATCTGCAAAGGCTAGGCAGTCCACTTGAACCCTGTTTTCCTTTTTGTCCCCCACACGGGTCTTTGGTATTCCCATTTCCTCGTTTGTTACTCTCCACTGCCTGGTCACTTCGTCCATTGCTATATTGAACAACAATGGTGACAATCCATCTCCCTATTTAACACCAGTCTTGATCTCAAATTCTCCTGACAGTGCTCCTCTGAATCTCACCCTTGCTTTTGTGTCTGTCAGAATTTCTTTTGTAGTTCCATCAAGTCCTCTGTTCTTCAGGATCCTGACAAGTCTGTCTGTCGATGGAGTCATATGCCTCTGTTAAGTTCACAAAGGTTATTACTGTATTTTTATTTTTTAAGGCCCTATGTTCTAAGAGTTGCTTCAGGATAAATATCTGTTCTATGCAACCTCTTCCCTTCCTGAATCCCGCTTGGTAGTCACCAACTGTACTTTCTACCTGTTCTTCTACTCTCTTGAGCAATAGTTTTGACAGCACCTTGTACCCGACCTCTAGTAGCGATATTCTTCTGTAGTTGTTAGCATCTCTCTTGTCTCCCTTCTTATGTGTTGGTACTACAATTGCAGTCTTCCATCCTTCTGGCAACTTCTTTGTTCTCCATATCTGGTGATTATGTTGATCATGTTGTCTGTTGCTTCGTTGCCTCCCCACTTTATCATCTCGGCTGCTATACCATCTTCTCCAGTTGACTTATTATTCTTTAGATCGCTTATGGCTTGTGTGACTTCATCCCTGGTTGGAGGGCGTGGCTCTTTCTCTTCTGTGTCAGTCCCCAGTTCCAGCTCTCCTTCAGGTGGTTCAGAGTTCAGCAGGTCGTGAAAGTGCTCTGCAAAAATCCGACTGTTCTCCTTCGCACTGACAGCCAGCTCTTCTTTCTTATCAGACTCTTTTTGAATTTCCCAAAAAAGTGTCTGCCGTTGATTTTCCTGAAGTTGCTCTCAATCTCTTCCAGTTCCTGCTTCATCTTCTGTCTTCTGGTCCATCTTATTGTTTGGGCCGCTTCCTTTCTTGCTCCTAAGAAAACTTCCCATTTTTCCGGGTCCTTCTGGCTGCTCCAGTCTCTCCTGGCTTTCCTGCGAGTCTCTACTGCTTCCTCACGTTCCTTGTTCCATCGCCAGTGCTTCCATTTCTTTGCTTCCTTTCCCCACAGTTCAGCCTGTTTCGCCATATTTCGCTTCTTGTCGTCCCATTCATTGAATGGTTCAATTCCTTCCTCATATCTGGATCGATTGTGTCTTAATTTGTCTCTGTCTACCATTATGTTTTCTGTTCGTCTATTCATATGTGGCAGTCTATCCCTGTTTGGAATCCAAAGGCACTTAACTTCTGTGAGATAGTGATCCGATTCTATTCTTGTGTTCTTCCTGAACTTTGTGTTCGTGATCTCTTTAGCATTTGTCCAGCTGATAGCCATGTGGTTATTTTGAAATTCCCCAAGGTGGGTGCATAGGTTTGCCCATGTCTTTTTCTTACACAGTTTGGCCCTGAAGTGAAGTGTGTTGTCATCAATCTCATTTTGTGTTATGCTGCTGTTATTTATTCCCCTCCACTTTGTTATGATACTAGTATTACTGACATACTAAGCTTCCAATTAAGCACTGTAATGAAACTTTATTTACATATGAAGGGTTTCTTTAAATATAATTGATACGTGACAGTAATTGTTTCGCTACTATAACTTAGATGCATATCAACCCTCCGTGACATCTAAACCCGATTCTGAGCACTGTATTTTAGCTTATTTTGATGTTACAGTGTGATTTCCATTGCATTTATGATATAAGTGACATTTGTATACAGTTTATCAGGTATTGGCATAGAATATGATTCCATGTAACATTAGGATTTTATAACTTTTCTGCCTTATATTGTAACATCTATGTTGTCTTACAGTTTGGAGATAGCAACTTTGTTTTCTGTTTACATGTGATATTGTACCAAAGATATTCATCAAAGATAGTCTGATCCCCTACATTACCAAGTAACTTGTTATTAAGATATTATTATTCCATATGACCAAAACATTCTTTTAATCATCTTTGACCAACTTCTCAATATTTTGTATAAGTAATACTTAAAGACTTGATCTTATATTCAATACTGCTCTGTATACAATTTGTTTTTGGATGTTTGCTTTTAAAGTCCTGTGTCACATATTTATTTTCATGAGACACACTACACATTTTAAGTAATGACTAATGTGATATGGTAGCTTAAACCATGGTAACCCTTTTAAGTATTCAAATTATTTTGCACTCTTTGAAAAAAAAAAGCTGTTAACATTTCCTGCATACTACATATCATTATTTGTATATTTGGATAGCATCCGTGAAAGGGTCCAAGGCCAAAAACAGTAGAATTTGGGTTTAAAATAAAAACAGCTGATGGTTCAAATATGCATTTTATACACTATTTCCATATCTTTCGCTGTGAGGTGGGACAACATAGCTTCCAGGCTTTTTATGAAGAGGTTAAAATTTCCTGAATGAGATATGTATATGCTTTAGTATAACAACAGAAAAGAAATTGGACAATTGTCCAGTGATCGGTCGCTGAACCACCAGATTTGTAATGATGGAATTATCCATTCAGTTAAGTTGTGGATTTGTTGTGAGAATTTTATGGAAGAGCTGTACATTGTCGTAAGAAAGATCTAGTGCAGTGTAATGCAGGGTCTTGCTACATTGGGATGATCGGAAGCATCAAAGGAATCCAAAGGCACACTGCTCAAGTCACTGTAGGTCAGTATAGCCCAAACAAAACTAGTGGAGATGTATGGGCAGTGGAAACTGTAGAAGTAGGGTGTTACCCTGTGAAACACATTGTGGAGCTTGGAGTTCACTGGTGTTTGGCATACTGTGCAACAATTGCCTTGCACTTATTATAATCTCGTATAAGAAATGAGAGAAAAGGGTCAGAGAGATCAGGGCTCTGTGTAACAATACAGATAGCTGTATTTCCTGTCACTCCAGTTGTGGGTGGAACCAAAAGGCAGTGTTGTCAAGAGGTACTATCAGCTTTGCACTGCACGATGAATTGAGCATTAAACGAGTGCTGGTGTGATTTAGAAAATTCACACAACTGATAAATTTAATAGGGAAATAGGAAAACACTGTAATAAACGTGGTTGCTCACTATACCTCCTTTGCCTAAGTTTTATATCTTATTATTAGTACTTCACTTGGAAATTTTATGAACTTTTGGGTCGATGAATTGAGACTGCCAAGTTGCTTGAGAAAATGGGTAACAGTAAATGAACTATCAACTAATGAAGGTAAGTCTGTGTATATGTAATCTGCACCATTTCGTATTTAACTTACCTTTATATTTAGGTCATAAAAAATTTCACCTCTGTTAATTTGGTGTAATCCTTCTTCATATCATACAGGCAATGCGTCAGTGGTGGGAAATAAAATCGAATAATTTTGACAGTGTCATATTTTTCAAAGTTGGCAAATTTTATGAACTATACCACATGGATGCAGTAATAGGATTTCAGGAACTCGGGTTGGCATATATGAAGGTGAGTCTACACATAGATATTGATCGTAAGTTAAGTTTTTTTTTTTTTTTTTTTTTTTTTTTTTTTTTTTTTTTTTTTTTTTTTTTTTTTTTTTAAAAAAAACAGTGAAGAATATATTAGGAATTTGCTTCTACAGGGAGATCATGCTCATTCTGGATTTCCAGAAATGGCATTTGGAAAATTTTCTGCTGATCTGATTCACAAAGGATATAAAGTTGCTCGTGTAGAACAGACAGAAACACCTGAAATGATGGAGCAGAGATGTAGCAGTAGTGGTATGTGTATAAAAAATAAAAATAATACCTATAAATGTTAGCACTAGTACAGGTTTATTGCTTTTGTATGTTACTGTGAATTTTGGTGTACTATAAACATGTTCCGAGTTGGTTGATTACATGATAGTCTCTGATTCTTCTTCTTCTGTTACTGGTACTGCTGTGCTGTTTTTTAACAGCTGCTGCTTCATGTTTCAGATAGTGAGCTGCACATTTGTCAACTTTACTCCCATGTGCGAAGACCGGAGACAATATATCTGTCCAGCCACCTAGTTTCCTTTTCACGGTTTCCCTGAAAGGCCTTAGATGAATGAGGGGATTGTTCCTTTGGAAAGGACATGCCTCTTCTCATTTATTGTAAAGTTCAGATTTTAATTAAAATATTGCCCTTTTTTTGGCAAAAATATAAACGTCTAGAAGTAGGAAGAAATGAGAGAATATAATTCTCTTACTGGCAATAGTAACAACTTTATTTGAGCAGAGTGGTGTAAGCCTGTTTTGAAAACAATAACACTGTTTTATTATCATTAACGTGCAATAATATATATAACTCTCAGGCAGGAGCATGTGTCTGCTGTTAAATGGTGCAGATTGGACATACACCCTTCTGCCCAAGGAATGGTGGTACATATGAACAGTAATTTTTTTACAACAAGGAAGCCCCCCAGGGGTCCATAACTCTTTCGTGGATACGTGCGTGGCGAGCACGGGGCCCCGAGCCATTGCAGCCTTCTTTCTCTCCAGGGCTGCATTTCCTTTCCCTTCCCCTCCTTTCCCCTCCTTGCTCCTTTCCCCTCGCCCTCTCCTCTCCCTCTCTTGGTGTCCTTGCTTATGTTGGCCCCGCTATCCTCCTGGTTCTGTTGGTTTTCTAATTCGGCTTTGTTGCATAATCATCTCCTCCTTTTGGCATTCCTTGGTCCCCCTCTGGGGTTTGACCCCCATTACAAAATTTCTCCTCCGTAGTGAGAGCCATTTGGGGAAGAGCACCTTACCTAGTGTCTCCGACGTGCGCCCTCTCAGTACATTCCATCTTTCCTTTCACGTCGTTGTCTGATGCTAGGGTGCATAGCCAGCACGGTAGCCAGCCCGTGTGGTGGGGTCGCTATGTACCCTTTTGGTTGAGCCCCCTGAACACACAGGGATCACACTTCTGATACCTGAGCTGTGACCACCTCATGCATGCCTTGGAGTGGTTGCTCGTCCTCCTGGAGCATCGGAACTCCAGGCAATGGCCGCCGTGCCAGACGGCCCTTGCTGTGGCTGGGTGGCGCCCGTGAGGAGAGCCCCTGATCGGAGTGGGTGGTATCAGGGCGGACGCTCTGCAAATGAAACGCATACGGGTCCAGAACTCTGGCCGTTCTTCTGCGGCCGTCTCTCTGCGTGGAACTGATTCCTCAAGTGCTGCTTCTCTTGCCCCTTCGGCCTTCCCTTCCGTGGCTACCCCCTGGGAAGAGGGTCAGGCCCGTCGGCTAGGGGCAAAACCTTTCCCCCGTTACCTAGTTTGCACCAGGACTGATGGAGATACTTTCACCAATACCAAACCTTTATTCTTTGTGGAACACATTGAAGACAAGTTTGGCGAAGTGGACTCCCTGAGCAAGATGCGGTCGGGTTAGTTGCTGATAAAAACTGCTTCAGCTGCCCAATCTGCGGCCCTTCGTGCCTGTACCCATCTTGGCGCAATACCTGTGTCCATTACCCCCCACCAGTCTCTAAATATGGTACAAGGTGTGATTTTTCACAGGGACCTCATCCTTCAAACTGATGAGGAACTTCGGGACAATCTCGGACAGCGGGGTGTTCACTTTGTTCGGCATGTTCAGAAGGGTCCTAAAGACAATCGTATTGATACTGGTGCCTTTATTCTGGCCTTTGAAGGGGATACCCTCCCTGAGAAAGTTAAGATTATGATCTATCGTTGTGATGTGAAGCCGTACATTCCACCTCCTATGAGGTGTTTTAAGTGATTGCGTTTTGGACACATGTCTTCCCGCTGTTCACAGGCCTGTCTCTGTGGTGACTGTGGATGTCCACTCCATGAGGGGAGTCCCTGTGTTCCCCCTACTGTCTGTGTAAATTGTCATGGTAGTCATTCTCCACGTTCACCAGATTGCCCAGTATATTAGACGGAAAGAAAGATACAGGAGTATAAGTCCCTCGATCGTTTAACCTACACAGAGGCCCGTAAGAAATATGCAAGACTCCACCATGTGTCCATGACATCTAGTTACGCCTTGGTTACATCTTCACCCCTTCCTCCACCTTCTTTACCCCCATCCCGGACTCCTCTCCTCCCCCCCACCCCTGCGGCTCCCACACCTTCTCCTATTGGCGCTGCTCCCCCTCCCCAGCCGGAGAAGTGTCCCACTCCTTCGGCGTCTGCCGGTCAAGGGCGCCTCTCCCGGGATGCCCCTTCCCGGCACCTTCCAGGCCAAAGGTCTGCTGCCGCGCGACGACCGCGAGAGCCGCGGTCTGTCGGCCCCCAGGTTGCCCGGTCTCTTTCTGTTCCTGATCTTGCTGCAGCTGGCTCCTTCGTGCCACACAGCCCACCTCGAACGCAGCCTGAACGGAAGAAGAAACATAAGTCCCGAGACAAAGAGCCTCTGGTGTCACCGGAGGTCCCTTCCCCGACTTCACAACCGGATTCTGACCTGTCGTTCATGGATGTCGCCCCCTCCTTGTCGGTGACGGGTGGGGACCCGGCGGTATGACTGGATTTAAAGTGTTCAGCCCCCATTTAAACCATCGTTCTGTGGTTCTCCGATGGAATTGTAATGGATACTATCGCCACCATCCGGAATTGAAATCCCTTCTTTCGTCCTACTCTGCAGCTTGTGTGGTTCTCCAGGAATCTCATTTTACTGATGCTCACTCACCGACCCTCCGTGGTTTCCGTGTTTTCTGTCGAAATTGGTTCGGACCCCTGTGGGCTTCTGGTGGCGTTTGTACATTGGTCCATACAGACATTGCTAGCACGTGGATTCCTCTTTGAACTACATTGGAAGCGGTTGCTGTTAGGGTCCACTTCGACTCTGCAATCACAGTTTGCAATCTTTATCTCCCTCCTGACAGGACTCTTACACCCGCTACCTTAACCGCTCTTCTTCAGCAACTCCCTCCTCCCTTCCTCCTCCTCGGGGATTTTAATGCTCATCATCCTTTGTGGGGCAGTGCCTTTCCATCTAGACGAGGTCTTCTTATAGACCAATTTATTGCAGACCACGACCTGTGCCTTCTTAATGATGGCTCCCCTACTCATTTCAGTGCCGGTCATGGTACCTTTTCTGCCATTGATCTTTCTCTTTCTTCTCCCTCTCTCCTCCCTTCATTACACTGGTCGCCACACGACGACCTTTGTGATAGTGACCATTTCCCATTGATTATCACGCTCCCTTCCCGCTCCCCGATGGACAGGTTGCCTCGTTGGTCTTTCCAACGCGCCGATTGGCCTCTATACACTGCACAGGTCGCGTTTTCTTCCTCTTTGTCGGGTTGTATTGATGACGTTGTACGTGACGTGTCGGACGCGATTGTTCGCGCTGCTAGCCTTGCTGTCCCGCGCTCATCTGGACTATTTCGTCGCCGGCAAGTCCCGTGGTGGAGTACGACTATTGCCATTGCCATCCGTGATCGCCGTCGAGCTTTGCAACACTTCAAGAGGCACCCATCCGTAGCCAGCCTTACTACCTTTAAACGCCTTTGCGCTGAAGCCCGTTATTTAATCAAACAGAGCAAGTGGATATGTTGGGAACGATTCGTTTCTTCCCTTGGTTCTACTGTCCCTCTGTCACGGGTATGGGCTACACTTCACTCTCTCCAAGGTTGCCATCGGCAGTCCACCCTCGCAGGCCTTCACCTCCCGGATGCCATTTGTACGGACCCATTAGTTCTTGCAGAACATCTAGCGACAGATTTTGCAGTGGCATCAGCGTCAGCCTCCTATCCAGCTGCTTTCCTTCATCAAAAACAGCGGGCTGAAGCTTCCACCTTATGTTTCACCCCTTGTGAGTCAGAATCTTACAACGAACCTTTTACTGAATGGGTATTTCTTTGTGCTCTATCTTCTTCTCATGATACGGCCCCTGGCCCAGATTCCATTCATAACCAACTGCTTGAACATCTCAGTGCTCCACAACGGCAACATCTTCTTCGGGTGTTTAACTGTATCTGGCTCCAGGGTGACTTCCCTTCTCAGTGGAGGGATAGCATTGTGGTTCCTGTCCTTAAGCCGGTAAGAACCCCCTATCTGTTGACAGCTATTGGCCAATTAGTTTGACCAATGTTGTTTGTAAGTTACTTGAACGGATGGTAACCCGTCGGCTCAATTGGGTCCTCGAATCTCGGGATCTATTGTCCCCTTACCAGTGTGGCTTTCGAGAGGGACGGTCTCCAATCGATCATTTACTCCGCTTGGAATCCGCAGTCCGGCAGGCTTTTTCCCAGCGCCGCCATTTGGTTGCAGTGTTTTTTGACCTTCGCAAGGCCTATGACACGGCCTGGCGCCATCACATCTTACTTACCCTTCATCAGTGGGGTTGCTCGTGGTCTCGCCGTAGCATTCTCGCTTCCCGAGCACGGGGTCCCGGGTTCGATTCCCGGCGGGGTCAGGGATTTTCACCTGCCTCGAGATGACTGGGTGTTTGTGTTGTCCTCATCATTTCATCATCATCCAGGAAAGTGGCGAAATTGGACTGAGCAAAGGTTGGGAAATTGTACGGGCGCTGATAACCACGCAGTTGAGCGCCCCACAAACCAATCATCATCATCATCATCAGTGGGGGCTTCGGGGCCCACTCCCGATTTTTATCCGCCAGTTCCTGATCCATTGGTCATTCAGAGTCCGAGTTGGTACTGCTTTTAGTTCTCCACGGACCCAGGAGACGGGCATCCCCATCTTGAGTGTCCTTTTCCTCATTGCTATCGATGGACTTGTGGCCTCTCAGTCCCTTGGTCGCCCCTGCCCTGTATGTGGATGATTTCTGCATTTGGGTTAGTTCTTCCTCGATTGCATCTGCAGAACGGCAGCTCCAGGTAGCTATACGGCGTGCCTCTGCATGGACCCTCTCACACAGGTTTCAGTTCTCTCCTTTAAAATCGCGAGTGGTCCACTTCTGTCGCCGTACTACGATCCACCCTGATCCAGAGCTCTATCTCGCTGCACAAAGATTGCCTGTGGTCCCACAGTTTCATTTCTTGGGTCTTCTTTTCGACAACAAGCTCACTTGGCTGCCCCATATCAGACTCCTGAAGGTAGGATGTTTCCGTAAACTCAGTGTCCTTCGCTTCCTTGCCCACTCCTCTTGGGGTGCGGACCGTTCCCTCCTCCTCCGTCTTTATCGTGCTCTAGTTCTGTCTCGCTTGGACTATGGTTGTCAAGTTTATAGTTCAGCTGCTCCTTCCACACTGCATGTGCTGGATCCAGTCCACCATCGTGGTATCCTTTTGGCCACCGGTGCCTTCCCTACTAGCCCTGTTGATAGTCTCCTGGTTGAAGCTGGGATCCCCCCCCCCCCCCCCCCTTTCTGTTCGGCGGTCCCAGCTTCTGGTGTCTTATGCACTCAGTATCTGTTCCTCTCCCACTCATCCTTCCTATTCTATCCTGTTCCCAGACCATGGACGTCGCCCACCCGACTCCCGCCCTCGGGCGGGTTTACCAGTTGGGCTGCACCTTGCGTCTCTTTGCCGTGATTTTCAGCTTCCTTCTTTGTCCTGTCTTCCTCGCTCCCTCCCCTCTACCACTCCTTGGTTAGTTCCTCGGCCTCGAATTCGGATGGATCTCCGGCGAGGTCCGAAAGATTCCATCCCCCCGGTGGTGTTCCGTTCCTTTTTCCGCCAAATTTTATGGGAGTTTCGGGGTGCTGTTGTTTTCTACACTGATGGCTCTAAATCTGCTGATCATGTGGGGTATGCCTTCACGTCCTCTGTCAGAACGGAAAATCATCTGCTGCCACCTACATGTGGGGCGTTTACTGCAGAATTGATGGCAATTTCCCAGGCCCTTACCTTTATTAAACAGTCCCAACACAACCGTTTTTTGTTATGTACGGACTCGATGAGTGGCCTTCTTGCTATTGACCGGTGTTTTTCGCGCCATCCCTTGGTCTCTGCCATCCATGACCATCTCGCTGATATTCACCGTGCTGCTTGTTCCATTGATTTCCTTTGGGTCCCTGGCCATGTGGGTATCCCGGGTAATGAGCTCGCTGATCGTTTGGCTGGGGGAGCAGTCACTTACCCCCATTTTCTGTAACCCCTCCTGCAGCGGATTTACGGCTTCACATCAAATCCCACTTCGCACAGTCATGGGCCACTTCTTGGGAGGCTACTCCCCTGTCTAATAAACTTCGTGCACTTAAGGTGACACCAGGCCCGTGGCGTTCTTCCTTTCGCCTCTCCTGAAAGGACTCGACCACACTGTGTCGTCTCCGCATTGGCCATACCAGGCTGACCCATGGTTTTCTTTTGCGTGATGAGCCACCCCCACTATGTGGTTGTGGAGCCTTCCAGTCAGTAGCCCACATTTTGGTTGAATGCCCCCTTCTTTTGGCTCTGCGTGCTAAGTATAGGCTCCCCAACACTTTACCTTTGATGTTGGCTGACGATTCCCGGATGGTCTCTCTGGTTCTCGGTTTCCTTCGGGAAGTGGTTTTTATTCTCAGTTTTAAGGTTTTTAATCTCTCTCCGGTGTTGGGGCAGGGCGGTGAGTGTTTGGGTGTCTCTCACTGTAAGCAGTGTTCGGAGATTCCAGATTCCCCTCCCTGACCAAAATCCTCTTTTCTTCCCCTTTTACTCTGTTTTTACCCTTTTTTTTTTTTTAAGGCTTGGTTAGTCTTTCTATTCCCATACGTACTTTCTACATTCTAGCAGTTGTACCTTTTACGTCACAGGTGGTCTTGCCTATGCTGCTTCAGCATAGTGTTGGGTTCGTTCTCTTGCCGACTTCCCTCATTTTGTTTTTTACCAATGACAATATGACTGCCCTTTTACGTTTTTACCTTTTTCCGTTTTATTTTTCTGACTTTACTGCGAAGTCCCATTAGCGGATTGGAGCCTATTTGAAACAAGGGACTGATGACCTTGCTGTTTGGTCCCTTAAACCTCAAACAACCAACCAACAACAAGGAAGAGAACAAAAATATCACAGTGCTAAGAAGAGAAGTTAGCCATTTAATCACAAAATTGACAACATCATTGGGGCCTATGGATGTGGCTATAGGAGACAATGAACATCACTATGTTTTGGAGGGCTTTGGACATAATGTCTGAAGGTGTAGATGCCATATTCCAATATTAAAGAAAATGTGATCAGGAAAACTGCTGCTGGTTATTCTTATTCTCTCTCTCTCTCTCTCTCTCTCTCTCTCTCTCTTTCTCTGACTATTCGTGCCTGCACTGCAAACCCAAGTGTCCAAGTGGATGCCTATGAGTATGTACCTGTCATGGCTGGGGCATGGGGACTCTGGGGCATGGTCACCTACATAGGTAGTCATTGCTGTGGCAGGCTGGCACCCATGGGAGACCCACTATTTGGAGTGTGTGCCACCAAGGTGGATGACTTGTAGACCCCACAGTCTCTTCTGAAGGAAGGGATTACTACAATTTGGAGAGATGACCCCACAGTGGTTCCTGCCTGGCTATGCTGCGGGAGGAACACAGGGTAAAGAGACCAGATGAGAAATGCCTCCTACAATATTTAATTTGCTCTAGGTCTGACCGGGATTCCCTTCTTGGGTCCTGCAGGGCTCTGTATTGAATGTGGGCCTTTTTCTAGTGGCTAGCCATGGTCTAGTGCCGCTGTGGGGTCTGTAGTTTCAATTTCCCCATATACTTAAGTCTTTTGCATTTGCAATTGCTCTGTGGGTTTGCTGAACGCTGACTGCAGGATGCCACAAAAAGGCATATCCTGGTTTCTTACCCATGGCTTCCAGTTTTCAGCTACCAAGATATGTGTCATGCACTTCTGTTGCCATTTTGCTTTCCTTCCACAATCAGACCTTTAGCTCGACAACCGACTGGTCTTGTCACTTTTTGGGACTTGTCTTTGATGCCCAGTAGCTGTGGATTGTGGTTGCTGGTCCTTACTCATCATTGTGGGGCCCTACTTGTCTTAACTGCAGAGGCCGGGTCTCTCTACTGCTGCTAAACTATAGACACTCACCTGAGCATTTGAACTACTGTTCCTTTTTCCTGTTAAAGAGATTCAACTTCCACAACAGAGGCCAAGGACTGGAGCCATGATCACAGTTCGCATACATGATTTCTGCTCTGAACTCCAACTTCCCCTACTTTCACCTCTTGTCAGAGAGCAGATGTGTATGCTCTTATGGTGTGTACCCCATCCTTGGATCTGTCTCTACTTATCCTTTGGACCAAAAAACTTTTGACCTCCATGAGTTTTTGTCACCTTTTCCTGGCCTTCATTATAAGTGGTATACATTCACTGCTCTATGTTTTGACAGATGAACTTGTTTTGCCTACAGATATGCAAGGTGCAGTGAACTACACTTCCTGCCAAACCATGCAGTGTACCCACTGCAGAATTGGTGGCCATCGTTTGAGCCCTCAGCCACCTTCATTCGTGCACCAGTGAGACTTCTATAATCAGTAGTCTCTCCCTGAGTAGTCTTTAGGCTCTTGACCAGTGCTACTTTGACACCCATTGGTTGTGTCTACCCAGGATCTACTATTTTTGTTGCTCATCTTTGTTTGGATCCCAGGGAATGAAGGTGCTGATCGGATTTGCTTCCACCGTGACGTCATGCGCACAGCTGAGAAAACACGTTGCTTTCTGCGCATAGCTTTCTGGCTGCGAGGATGTCAACTTTGGAGATAGGGATACCATAACTGGATCTTCAGTTGATTCTCTGCTGTCAATTGTAGGCGGCTTGGAACTGTGACTGGCGTGTCCTGTTGTCTCCAGACAAACTACAAATAAGAAAGGGGATCATGCTGCAGTCTTCGCTTTGTGCTTCTCACAGGGATTCTATGGTTCTGTCGAGTTTACATTGGCTGCACTTGGCTGATCCATCGCCACATCCTACAACATGGGAAGCCACTCTATTATTAGTCTAGTGTCCATCTAACGGAGGCCCACAACATACTGGACTGCCCTGATGGGGTCACTTTATAGCGAAACCTAAAACTTGCTGAAATGCTGCCTCTCGTGCTGGTGGATGATGCCAAAGTGACTGACTTGATCTTACATTTTACTCATGAAGGTGGTTTCTACTCCTCTAACTGTGGCCTCAGTCAGTCAGCTGAGGGATTGCAGTGGTGCCCCGTCACTTGCTCTGACCCATGGGGCCCACGGCTGTCCTTGCTTGGTGGTCTGGTCTTGCTATCACCCTTCCCACCTGTTTAATTCTTCTTATCCTTTTACGTCTGTTGTTGAGTTCCTGTCTTGGTGTCATCATTCTCTTTCGTGAGTTTTATCAACTTGTCCACACTGATAGTATAATTGGGTTAAACAGCTGTTGCTTGTAGAGAGTTCATCTACCCTCACATAATGTGTCCCAGGGGCCTCCAGCTGCTTTCTGGGCAGAGCCGTTCACCCAACTTCACCCTCTTACTCCTCATGCTTCTGTCTCTTGGTTTTATTGAGTCTCTGTTCCAGTCGTGTTCATCAGTATTAGTCTTCTGTGTTCTTTGTCTCTGAGGACTTTTCCTGGCTTGACACATATATGATGCACGGATGGACTGATGACCTCATAATTTGGTCCCTCTAACTCCGTCAACTCCCCCCCCCCCCCCCCCCCCACACACACACACACACAAACAAACACTTTCTGCATGTCTTATTCATTTTTCATTGGGCTTACAGCCAGTAAACTCACTACTTGGCAGCATAATGATATGTCACTAGCTGTCCTTGTTTTTGAACTGGAGTAACCAATCTAGCAGTCCATGAAGAAAGTGCTCAAATGGTTCTGTAAACACTTCCAATCGACAAGGCCAACATTTTTGTGAGGTCTCTTAACAGTCATTGGCATGTCCTCGAGCATGGCTGCCATGTTGACCGCTCTCCTCCCTCCGTACAACCCACGACTCTGCCGCTTATGTTTAAAAGGCTTAGATCAAGTGGAAAAATTTACTATGAGACATGGGACACAAACCGTATGCTCTGTGGAAATAAGTTTCTGTTGCTGTTATATTCAACAGGTTGTAAATCTTGATAGTGCAATAAAACTCTTGCATTGTTGCTATTGTAGACTTCATAGATGTCTTGAAATGTAACTGTGTTTTAGACTGTGATGATGAATGTTAGTCCAGAAAAAGAGTACAAATTGCTTCAATTGGTCCGATTTATTGTCTATTGTGTAGCAATTTGTATTATTATCAGAAATGTTAAATGTTGGGTATTGTTATGTCTGCTCCCATTTATTGTAATTGTTGGAATTTAATGAATATATGCCAGTAATTTCTCTTACAGCAAAAAAGACTACAAAGTATGACAAAGTAGTAAGGAGAGAAGTCTGCCAGTTAATCACCAAAGGAACAATAACATTTGGGCCTATAGATGTGGACATAGGAGACAATGAAAACCACTATTTACTCTCACTGACAGAAATGGTAATAAATACCTATCTATGCTATAGTTGTCTATACTTTAGCATTGTTTTTAACGTTTTATTTCTTTTCCTTGTTCATTATGTATTTGCAAATTTACTCAGTTATCCATTTTGGAATTTATGTTGCTTTGTCTTTAGTTTTGTTGTTTTCAGCAAAAACTTGTGAAGTATTTCTTCTGTTACTGTCTCATCTACGCTTTGATTCCTTGAAGTGTTTATCTTTCCCCTATATAAAAAGAAAGGGGTCTTTGTTTTATTTTACTCCGTACACATCTGCTCAAAGTCTCTTATAAGACTTTAAGGAAAGCACACAATCTCTTGCGAGGAAAAAAGTAACTAGTTCGTTTTTTGATGTGTAAAAGTGTGAAGTATTAACTGCATAGCACTTTTTTCTGCTGTTACTAATCAAAAATAGTATTTCAGTACCTTGAGCCATTGATAAAATAGAGGAGGTGTGCACATTATGTGATGTACCACATTTTTACAAAAATGCTCCATTTAAGTTAGGTCGGGAGTATGGCCTGTAGCATTAAAAAAAAAAAAAAAAAAAAAAAAAAAAAAAAAAAAAAGGGGGGGGGGGCATGAAAGAATGATGACTTTACTAATTGAGGGAGTGTGGGGGTTAAAAAGAGTGGAGAGAGGCTAACGGGCAAAAACAGCAAGTAGTTACAGATCAAAGTAGGTTGTACTAGTTATTCAGAAATGAAGAGGCTTCAACAGTATAGAGTAGCATGGAGAAATGCATCAAACCAGTCTTCAGATCAAGGAAATGGCAACAACAACAACAACAGCAACAACAATGCTGGTGCTCTCAAAAACAGTCATATGAGAGAAAGGCCCTTTGTGGTCAGTCATTTTCATTTTTTATAGTTACAGTATCACTAGTGCCTGGAAAACAATGTACCAGGTCTACAACTTTGCTTCTGCCATTTTTTCTCGAAGTTTGAGACTTCATTGTAAAAAAAACTTACAAAACATTTACAATTCAAAGTATTGGCCGTCACTGACCACTGCTTTCTCCCAGCTTTAGAGCTGCATATGAATCTCGTAGTGTATAAACTGGGCATCTTTTGAGGGGAGCCATGGATCGATCCAATTTTGCACTTGTTCATATGACAGCAAGTGCTAGTCAGCTA
Source organism: Schistocerca cancellata (assembly GCF_023864275.1). Classification (NCBI taxonomy): domain Eukaryota; kingdom Metazoa; phylum Arthropoda; class Insecta; order Orthoptera; family Acrididae; genus Schistocerca; species Schistocerca cancellata. The sequence goes on along the minus strand of NC_064632.1, from coordinate 607,662,565 downwards.
CTGTAGGTCGTGAGCCACAGGTCGAGGAAGGTGGCAGTCAGAGGGAGGAGTATCTGGAGAATACAGCAGGTGGGGTAGAACTTCCCATTTCAACATTTCCGAGTATGTTTTGATGGGATTTTCGACTTGGGGTCGTGCATTGTTATGCCGAAAAATCATCTTTTCATCTCTATCACTGTATTGTGGCCGTTTGTCTTTCAGTGCTCAGCTCACACACATAAATTGCTTTCGATAACGACCTCCTGTGAAGCTTTCTCTCTTTCACAACCGTGCCGGTCTTCAACATCAAAATCACTGTTCTTTAAGCATGGAAACCATTTTCTGCAAAGTTCTGTTGCTAACAGGTGTCTCATCATAGGTCTTCCCCAGGTTTTTATGAGCCTCAACCGCAGATTTCTTCATATCAAAGCCAAAAATTAAAACATCCTGCAGATGACGAGAATCTGGCTCGTAAATAGACATATTCAGCTGAGAATAACTTTAAGATGCAATCAGAAATCTTCTGATATTTTGATTGTGTTATGTTCTCAAATGCCTAAGCTTACTGTATGGCACTTACAACCTACGACTTGCACCACTACTTTCCACTAATGCCATCTATTGCAAAATGGTGGAAGCAATGTTGGAGACTTAATACATAACCCTTCAAGATTTCATCTGTATGGCTTGTGCAGTCAGTACCATATATAAAGGTGAGCAGATCGGTATCTTTATTTCCCTAAAGACAAATGATCTCATTTGAATGCACATGTTCTGCATGAGGGACACTCAAATGAAAACAAGGCAGATGGAAACTAAGTAAGTAAACTTTGTTATTTCAAAAATAATCCCCTTAACTGTTCATAAGAATATAAGATAAACATCAACAAAAGCAAAATGAGGATAATGGAATGTAGTCAAATTGAATCAGGTGATGCTGACAGAATTAGATTAGGAAATGAGACACTTAAAGTAGTAAATGAGTTTTGCTATTTGGGAAGCAAAATAACTGATGATGGTTGATGTAGAGAGGATATAAAATGTAGATTGGCTATGGCAAGGAAAGCGTTTCTGAAGAAAAGGAATTTGTTAACATTGAGTATAGATTTAAGGATTTGTACGGAGTGTAACCATGTATGGAAGTGAAACATGGACGATAAATAGTGTAGACAAGAAGAGAATAGAAGCTTTCAAAAGGTGTTGCTATAGAAGAATGCTGAAGGTTATATGGTTAGATCACGTAACTAATGAGGAGGTATTGAATAGGATTGGGGAGAAGAGGAGTTTGTGGCACAACTTGACTAGAAGAAGGGAACAGTTGGTAGGACATGTTCTAAGGCACCAGGGGATCACCAATCTAGTATTGGAGGGCAGTGTGGAGGGTAAAAATTGTATAGGGGGACCAAGAAATGAATATACACTAAGCAGATCCAGAAGGATGTAGGCTGCAGTAGTTACTTGGAGATGAAGAAGGTTGCACAGGGTAGAGTAGCATGGAGAGCTGCATCAAACTAGTCTCTGGGCTGAAGAAAACAACAACAACAACAACTACTAAATACTTTTATCCTACAGTGAGACTCGACATCGAGGACAAATGTTTGCGGTTGCCTATGGACCATGATCTCCCCCCATGAACCATGGACCTTGCCGTTGGTGGGGAGGCTTGTGTGCCTCAGCGATACAGATAGCCGTACCGTAGTTACAACCACAACGGAGGGGTATGTGTTGAGAGGCCAGACAAACGTGTGGTTCCTGAAGAGGGGCAGCAGCCTTTTCAGTAGTTGCAAGGGCAACAGTCTGGATGATTGACTGATCTGGCCTTGTAACAATAACCAAAACGGCCTTGCTGTGCTGGTACTGCGAACGGCTGAAAGCAAGGGGAAACTACGGCCGTAATTTTTCCCGAGAGCATGCAGCTTTACTGTATGATTAAATGATGATGGCGTCCTCTTGGGTAAAATATTCCGGAGATAAAATAGTCCCCCATTCGGATCTCCGGGCGGGGACTACTCAAGAGGACGTCGTTATCAGGAGAAAGAAAACTGGCGTTCTACGGATCGGAGCGTGGAGTGTCAGATCCCTTAATCGGGCAGGTAGATTAGAAAATTTAAAAAGGGAAATGGATAGGTTAAAGTTAGATATAGTGGGAATTAGTGAAGTTCGGTGGCAGGAGGAACAAGACTTCTGGTCAGGTGACTACAGGGTTATAAACACAGTCAAATAGGGGTAATGCAGGAGTAGGTTTAATAATGAATAGGAAAATAGGAATGCGGATAAGCTACTACAAACAGCATAGTAAACGCATTATGGTGGCCAAGATAGATACGAAGCCCACACCTACTACAGTAGTACAAGTTTATATGCCAACTAGCTCTGCAGATGATGAAGAAATTGAAGAAATGTATGATGAAATAAAAGAAATTATTCAGATAGTGAAGGGAGACGAAAATTTAATAGTCATGGGTGACTGGAATTCGAGTGTAGGAAAAGGGAGAGAAGGAAACGTAGTAGGTGAATATGGATTGGGGCTAAGAAATGAAAGGGGAAGCCGCCTGGTAGAATTTTGCACAGAGCACAACTTAATCATAGCTAACACTTGGTTTAAGAATCATGATAGAAGGTTGTATACATGGAAGAACCCTGGAGATACTAAAAGGTATCAGATAGATTATATAATGGTAAGACAGAGACTTAGGAACCAGGTTTTAAATTGTAAGACATTTCCAGGGGCAGATGTGGACTCTGACCACAATTTATTGGTTATGACCTGTAGATTAAAACTGAAGAAACTGCAAAAAGGTGGGAATTTAAGGAGATGGGACCTGGATAAACTGAAAGACCCAGAGGTTGTAGAGTGTTTCAGGGAGAGCATAAGGGAACAATTGACAGGAATGGGGGAAAGAAATACAGTAGAAGAAGAATGGGTAGCTTTGAGGGATGAAGTAGCAGGAGGCAGGAGGAACAAGACTTCTGGTCAGGTGACTACAGGGTTATAAACACAGTCAAATAGGGGTAATGCAGGAGTAGGTTTAATAATGAATAGGAAAATAGGAATGCGGATAAGCTACTACAAACAGCATAGTAAGGCTGTGAAGGCAGCAGAGGGTCAAGTAGGTAAAAAGACGAGGGCTAGTAGAAATCCTTGGGTAACAGAAGAAATATTGAATTTAATTGATGAAAGGAGAAAATATAAAAATGCAGTAAGTGAAGCAGGCAAAAAGGAATACAAACGTCTCAAAAATGAGATAGACAGGAAGTGCAAAATGGCTAAGCAGGGATGGCTAGAGGACAAATGTAAGGATGTAGAGGCTTATCTCACTAGGGGTAAGATAGATACTGCCTACAGGAAAATTAAAGAGACCTTTGGAGATAAGAGAACCACTTGTATGAACATCAAGAGCTCAGATGGAAACCCAGTTCTAAGCAAAGAAGGGAAAGCAGAAAGGTGGAAGGAGTATATAGAGGGTCTATACAAGGGCGATGCACTTGAGGTCAATATTATGGAAATGGAAGAGGATGTAGATGAAGATGAAATGGGAGATACGATACTGCGTGAAGAATTTGACAGAGCACTGAAAGACCTGAGTCGAAACAAGGCCCCCGGAGTAGACAACATTCCATTGGAACTACTGACGGCCTTAGGAGAGCCAGTCCTGACAAAACTCTACCATCTGGTGAGCAAGATGTATGAAACAGGCGAAATACCCTCAGACTTAAAGAAGAATATAATAATTCCAATCCCAAAGAAAGCAGGTGTGGACAGATGTGAAAATTACCGAACAATCAGTTTAATAAGTCACAGCTGCAAAATACTAACACGAATTCTTTACAGGCGAATGGAAAAACTAGTAGAAGCCGACCTCGGGGAAGATCAGTTTGGATTCCGTAGAAATGCTGGAACACGTGAGGCAATACTGACCTTACGACTTATCTTAGAAGAAAGATTAAGGAAAGGCAAACCTACGTTCCTAGCATTTGTAGACTTAGAGAAAGCTTTTGACAGTGTTGACTGGAATACTCTCTTTCAAATTCTAAAGGTGGCAGGGGTAAAATACAGGGAGCGAAAGGCTATTTACAATTTGTATAGAAACCAGATGGCAGTTATAAGAGTCGAGGGGCATGAAAGAGAAACAGTGGTTGGGAAGGGAGTAAGACAGGGTTGTAGCCTCTCCCCGATGCTATTCAATCTGTATATTGAGCAAGCAGTAAAGGAAACAAAAGAAAAATTCGGAGTAGGTATTAAAATCCATGGAGAAGAAATAAAAACGTTGAGGTTCGCCGATGACATTGTAATTCTGTCAGAGACAGCAAAGGACTTAGAAGAGCAGTTGAACGGAATGGATGGTGTCTTGAAGGGAGGATATAAGATGAACATCAACAAAGCAAAACGAGGATAATGGAATGTAGTCGAATTAAGTCGGGTGATGTTGAGTGTATTAGATTAGGAAATGAGACACTTAAAGTAGTAAAGGAGTTTTGCTATTTGGGGAGCAAAATAACTGATGATGGTCGAAGTAAAGAGGATATAAAATGTAGACTGGCAATGGCAAGGAAAGCGTTTCTGAAGAAGAGAAATTTGTTAACATCGAGTATAGATTTAAGTGTCAGGAAGTCATTTCTGAAAGTATTTGTATGGAGTGTAGCCATGTATGGAAGCGAAACATGGACGGTAAATAGTTTGGACAAGAAGAGAATAGAAGCTTTCGAAATGTGGTGCTACAGAAGAATGCTGAAGATTAGATGGGTAGATCACATAACTAATGAGGAAGTATTGAATAGGATTGGGGAGAAGAGAAGTTTGTGGCACAACTTGACCAGAAGAAGGGATCGGTTGGTAGGACATGTTCTGAGGCATCAAGGGATCACCAATTTAGTATTGGAGGGCAGCGTGGAGGGTAAAAATCGTAGGGGGAGACCAAGAGATGAATACACTAAGCAGATTCAGGAAGATGTAAGTTGCAGTAGGTACTGGGAGATGAAGAAGCTTGCACAGGATAGAGTAGCATGGAGAGCTGCATCAAACCAGTCTCAGGACTGAAGACCACAACAACAACAACAATGGACCATGATCGTACCAAGGTATGCACCTTTTCATACAAAGCACTTCAACAACCACAAATGTCTTTCTTCAGGTCTTTAGAAATATGGAAATCAGATGGGGAGAGATCAGGACTGCGTGGAGGATGTGTGAGTGCTTCCCAGCGAAACTTCTGCAGCATAGTCAAAACAACCTTTGCAACGTGTAGGCTGGCATTTTGACTATGCTCCAGAAGCTCTCTGGGAATCTCTTACACATCCTCCATACAGTCCCGATCTCTCCCGTTATGATTTTCATATTTTTGGGGCTCTGAAGGAAGACATTTGTGGCCATAGATTTTCTTTGGACAAAGAGGTGCACATGTAGATAGAATTGTGGTTCTGTAGACAATTGCAAAAATGTTTCCATGAAGCCATGCGTCATCTTATCTCACAATGGCATAAATATATTAACAGTTACTGTGATTACTTTTGAAATAATAAACAATTTACCATATTTAATCAAGTATAAGATGACTCGATTATAAGAGGACCACCTTTTTGTGAAGAGGCTTCTTGAGAAAAATTAATTTTTAATATAGTCTGACTAATCAATATTACAAACTGTTTAATCAATATAAAGTTTTTTTTTTATTTTTTATTACAACATTTTAGCTTACTAACACTGTGTGTGTGTTATCACTATTGTTAATCATCATAATCCTATAGCACAACCGTTTGTGGACTAGGTTTGGGGATAGTGCCAGTCTGTGAAGGCCTAGTTGAGACCCTCAGTATACTGGGTAAGGGAGTACTTGTCACTGCAGGTACGCTGTCCCCAGGTCCAAGAAGATGGCACACACTGTTGAGGAGGACAATGTGAAGCAGATACGTGAGAAGGTATTGAGTTTGTTAAGGAATGGGGGTAAGTTGTCTTGGCAATGAGTTCAGATCGTGAAGGTATCGACAATGTAACTGTATCAGGGTAAAGGGTTTGGTGTTTCGAGATGGTAGGAAGATCTTCTGTAGATGGGAAGATCTCCTCTAGGTGCCCGATGAACGGGTTGGCATAGGAGATTGCCATGCATAGCCCCAGGGCTGTGCTGCAGATTTGTTTGTATACCTTCCTTTCAAAGGAGAAGTAGGTGTGGGTTAGGATAAAGTTAGTAAGGTGTATGAGGAATGAAGTAGGTTTCGAATCTGAAGGACATTGGGAAAGGTAGTGTTCAGAAGCGGTAAGACCATGGGCATGAGGGATGTGCCTTTTAATTGTGCCTGTCTGCAACTTAACGAGTCGTTTTTGTATGGTGAGGAGCAATCTGTCTTACCCTCCATTGCTGTTTTCTGTGTGAGTCATATATGTACACAGTGTAAGAGGTTGAATTAATCTGAAGCATTCTATTCCAGGTGGGTTCCTGTGTTCCAGTATTTGGGGTGTGTTTCATTGACACATCTATAGGTACATTTAATTTTGGGCAGTTTTCTGATGATCGGCATAGGTCTAGACTCCGGACTCTGCTAGCACATCATCCGCCTGTTCAGGTAAGTATTGTTTACTGCTTCAGTTAGACATTTGTACATATATTTTAAGGACTTTTTTGTTACATTGGCACATTTTATTAAGCAACATAATTGTGGCTTCAGTTTGATGTGAAGTAGTAGTTACACTGCTTTTAAAGTGTTGCATGGGACCTCTATTTTGCAGTATAAAGGGCTTGATCAACATCCATTATATTTTCCATTTGCTACCATCATTCTTGTTGAAATTTCAACATACCTGCAATAACATTGTGTGCAGTCTGTGCCATAAAACTATTCTGATCAAGTGAACTTCATTTGGCTGTTGTCTGGAAAGCTTAACTTCTTCAATTATATTACAAATTAGAACTATACTTAACTTAAAATTATAAGACAGAATAACTAGCCAGTAATTAGTTTCAAGAGATGGAACTTTTAATGCTGCTGATACACACACAATATGGCACGTTCTAGCTTCTCGAATTATATAAAGTTCCTTCATCAGGGCCGAAAGTAAGACCGTGGGGGAAAATGGAAAAGTGTAAGCAATGGTCGAGGAATAGCCTCTTCAATTACTGGGTGTTTATAATTGAAGCGCCCCTACTCTTGGCGATCCAATGTGTGGCAGCAAAACTTGGTAGATACGCTAACAGTGTGTATACACTCCAGGGAATCTGGGAAAAACTCGGGAATTTTTTCATCCCGGAGAGAACCGGGAAAAACCCAGAAATTTTGTAGAATTCTGGGAATGTTTCATTGTTTTAGTCTGGTTAATTTTTTGTAATTTTGACCAGTAAGAACTGATAAACATCAAAATGTGTCAAAGGCTTTAGGTCTAAGACTACGGAATACTTCACAACAATAAACTGCTGCCGATGAGCCTGATGTCACAACTGTTGACATTAAGTTCATTTGAGCAGTTGCCCGCAGGCTCGTGCGCACGTGCAGCTGAGTTGCGTGTGGACAGTACATTCTCCTGTGTCCAGCTTCTTGAAGTGTGGCTGTTAGCTGTAGCAACAAGCAGCCAGGTGCTACCCGGGAGAATTTTTCTGGCAGCACCCAAGCTGCCAGACTCGCGCATCTGCACAGCAGTCTGGGTTGTAGTGGGGAGGGGGTTAGTCTCTATGTAAGCTGTATTTACATTTAGTGATTTTGTTGTTTCTTGTTTGTTCACACATCACACATCAAATGAAAACAAAACAGATTTCTGTTGTCGGGAGCTGTCAAGTGAATTAAAATACATTCATGTAACTACAGAAGGCTAACATATGTTATCAGTTTCAGTTTTCTGATTTTATTTTGTTTTCATGTGGCTTTTATTAATCTTTTCCCCAGAGGCAATCAATTTATTAGAAATGAAGTGTTCCATTCCGCACTATTGGCTAGTTTCAACTGATCACTGAATTTCATCTTCTGGCATGTATGGCATTATGCCATAATAAAGAACCAAACACAAGACAATATGGATTTGGTACTCCAAGAAAATTCGCATCCCGAAAACTGCACTGAAAAGCTTAATACCTTGTTGGCACCTACTTCATTGTGAATCTGGACATATGAGTGTGCACTTTAAGCCAAAATATGTCTTTTAGTATGGTTTATGAAATTCCGATGCTCTTGGAGTGTCCTCTTCCTTTTATGATATCGTGTAAGATCTCTTAATGCTATATATGCATGAACATGTGGGCTTCCTAAGTCATCGTAGCTGTCCGTGCACAGTACTGTCTGTTTTCTGGCACTTTCTGGCAACTGCTGAAATGAAGCTATTTCTAATAGGCCATGGGAAAATATTGTGAATAATGCTTTCAAAAGCATTAGTTTCAAAGTAAATTTCCTTTTACACAAGATGAATTATGTTAAGTGTGCGAATGTGCAGTGGATTTCTTAAATCACAGTGTGTTTTACTCTCACTTAAAACTTAACACCTAGAGGACTAGTTACTTATAAGAATGTTGAACCCAGAAGACCAGACATTATCATCGTTATTTAAAAGTTTAGTGTCACATTTGTGTGATGTATCTTAAAGTGTAACACATGCAAAAAAGACCAATATTATACATGAAAGCTTAGCTTTTCGCGTAGCTTATTAATCTCTTAAAGACCTATATTATATGTGAAAGTTTAACTTTTCTTGTAATTACATTATGTACATTAATTTAAACCATTAACATTTCATATTTATGTGCTGTCATTGGCTGGCGAGATCATGTGACATGAGCTATGATAGGCTTACAAAAGCGCATTCAAAGTCAATTTCAGTGCTTCGGAAACTAACGTGCTGTATCGTGTATCGAATCTATACTTTCGTGATATGAATACGAAAGTATGCAGCATATTGTGATATGAAACTCTGCAGCGTAAATGTTGCTGCACATCACAGATCTTTCCAAAACTTATATTTATTATTATTATTATTATTATTTTCGATTATTCCCATTTAAGAGAGCGTTTGAACTTGAATTCCTTTATGATGATTGTTTATGTTTTTTCTGAGCCCAAATTTTCTTCATGTGTTCACTGTATTGTTTCTTTCGCTCTGCTGTCCATTTGCATCCTGGTCTCTTCTGTGTTGTGATGTCAATTTTTTTTTTTTTTTTTTTTTAATGATGTTCCTGAATTCAGTTTTATTTTCTGCATCGTTTACTGTTATGTGTGCTTGCCTGAGGTCCTCTTCAACTTCTTTTATCCGTTTTGTTTTTCCCCTGCCTGAGTTGTTGACTTTAAGAATTTGCTTTGAAATTCTGTTTTCATTCATCCTGTGGATATGTCCGTAGAACTGCATTCTTCTTTTCTTTATTGTATCCGTAATCTTGTCTGTGTATTTATATAATTCTGATGTTGGTCTCTTCTTCCAGATTCCTTGCTCTTGTATCGGGCCAAAAATTTTCCTGAGAATTTTCCTTTCTTGTTTCTCTATTTCTTTGATTTTAGTTTGCCCACCTATTTGTGTTGTTTCAGATGCATACAGTGCCTCCGGAAGTACGACAGTGTTGAAGTGCCTCAATTTTGCATTAATGGATATGGACTTTTTGGTATAATAGTTCCACGTGGGTTTATATGCTTTCTGTAGTTTTTTTTATTCTTTCCTCATTGGCCTTTAGGTTGATCCCTGATGGCTGTATGATTTCTCTCAGGTACTTAAAATGTGGTACTTGTACGATTTTCCCATGGGTTGTCACTATAGGTAATTTGTCTTGTGGCATTCTTTCTATGTACTGGGTTTTCTCATATGAGATTTGCAGGCCAGTTCTTTGTGCAATTTCGTGTAACTTCTCTATGGCGTTAGTGGCTTCTTTTCTATTATTTGTAAGGATTGCAAGGTCATCCGCAAAAGCTAAACACTTAATTGAATCTATTATCTTTTCTAATGCCAATTTGGATTCCTTTGACTTCTTTTTCCCATGTCCTGATAATTTTTTCAAGAATGATATTAAAGAGTAATGGTGAAAGTCTGTCACCCTGTCGCACTCCAGTTTGGACTTCAAATAGTTCCGAGATATCCCCCATAAATTTAACCTTGGAGACTGTGTCAGTTAATGTTTCCCGAATGATTGCTCTTGTCTTTCTGTCAATGCTGAATTCTTACAGCGTCTTGCAGAGTGCTACTCTGTCCATTGAGTCGTAGGCCTTTTTAAAATCTACAAAAGTAACCACTGTGTTTCGGGTGTTTCTCATCTGGAGAATCATTTTCAGATTCCAGATATGCTCTATGCATGATCGTCCCTTGCGAAAACCAGCCTGGTATTCTCCTATTTGTGGGTCAGCTTTTGCTTCTAATCTATTCATGAGAACTTTTTATAGGATTTTATATGTGACCGGTACGAGTGAGATACCCCTGTAATTATTTGGTTTAGTTTTGTCCCCTTTTTTGTGGAGTGGATGGATGAGTGCGCATTTCCATTCAGAAGGGATCTGTTCTCTTTCCCAAATGTTTAATATGATTTTGTGAATTTTTCCTGTTAATCTTTCATCATTTAGTTTCCATAGTTCTGCAATAATTCCATCTCCTCCTGGGGCTCTATTGTTTTTCAGTGTCTTGATAATTTCTACTATTTTGTTGATGGTTGGCGGTTTAGCGTCAGGATTTGGTGTAGACATCTCGTAGTGAATATCCTCTGTAGGTCTTTCGCAGTTGAGAAGTTTGTTGAAATAGTCTGCGAGGATTTGGCAGTTATTCTTCGTGTTAGTTTCTAGTGAACCATCCGGTTTCTTGAAGCAAAGATTGGGTGGCTGGTATCCTGCAATATGTTCTTTAAACGTCTTATAAAAATTCCTGGTGTTGTTGTTCTTATAGTCTTGTTCTATCTCACCTAGTCGCCGTTTGTCATAATTTCTTTTTTCCCTCCGAATAGTTTTCGATGTTTGTTTTTGGATTACTAGAAATCGTTGCCATTTTTCTGATGTTTTGTGACTATTGAAGTTTTTCCAAGCATTGGTCCTTTCTACTATTGCTTGGTCACATATTATATTCCACCACCTGTGTTTTCTCCTTCTCGGGGGTTGACTCAATTTCATCGTGGACTTGAGGACGTCCACAAGTTCCGTCCAGTTTGTGGTGTTTGTCTGACTAATTTCCTGTAAGATGTTTTCCTTGTTGAGTTTTATGTATTCGGGGTCTGGTCTCAGCACTTTGTCTAGTTTTGGCTTTTTTCTATTGGGTTGTAATCTGGTCTTTAACTGTAGAAGATGGTGGTCTGAGTCAAAAAAATCCTCTTCTCGTTTTCACATTCAGAATTTCTGCTGTGTTACTCTTGGAGGTGACTACATGGTCTATCTGGAATTCACCCAACATTGTGTTGGGCGACTTCAAACTATACAGTTTCTTGTTGGGTTTTTTGAATTGTGTTGACATAATTACGAGGCCGAAATTTTCGCAAAAGCTTATTAATCTTTCCCCATTCTTGTTAGTTCTCTTGTGAGCTGTATGGATTCTGGTGATTTTCCTGTATTTTTTCTCTTTACCTAATTGTGCGTTAAAGTCTCCTAACAAGATTATTACATGGTGTTTGGCAATTTTGTTTGTCGTCTCTTCAAGGTCATTCCAGAAGTCATCCACTTTCTGGCAGTTCTTCTTGTTATAGTTATTTGTGGGTGCGTGTGCGTTGATCAAGGTATATGCTTTGTTGGCCGATTTGACGGAGAGCGTTGATATACGTTCTGAGGTAGACTGGAAGTCAATGACAGAGTCGCTGATAGATTTGTGGACTGCAAATGCTATACCAAACTGTTTGAGTCTTTTCTCATTAGTTTTTACTGCTGGTTTTCCTTTGTAGATCCTGTAGTTGTCTGTATCAAAATGGTTTTCGTCCGTAAATCGTGTTTCGTGGATTGCAAGGATTTTGATCTGGAATTTTTGCAGCACGTCTGTAAGTTGTTTGATCTTGCCCAGTTTGAAAAGAGTATTAGTATTAAGTGTACCGATGAAGTGTCTTTGTTTTGTGTGTAATAATTTGGACGTCATCTGGTTCTCAACCGTAGGCGTAACATGATGCTCCTGGTCCCCCGGAATCCGATGACCAGGTAAAGCCAGCCTTGCGACTGGTGCCCGGGGTAGTGGATTCATTCCTTGTGTTATCATCATGTTTGGTTTTCAAGTTGAAAACTAGCTTGGTGGTGGTCCTTCTGAGGAAAGATCACGAAGAATAAGACTTGATTGTTGAGATCCAGAAGGTTGCTGCAGCCGCACCATCTAGGCGAACAGACGCTGACCCCTAACCGCTGGATACCAGGCAGACGTTAGTGGATTTCGGTTGATAGTTTTGGTCCACCCCAGGTATTTTATTTCCCCGGTACCCTCCATATCTGGAGAGCATTCCCCTATCCGCCAACTGGAGAGGCGCCCGATGGGAGACTATCAACTCCACACTTATTATTATTATTATTATTATTATTATTATTATTATTATATCGAGTTCCATTGATCTTTTCCTCTATTCCCCCCCTTCTTCCTCTGTTACTCTGGTCATCTCTGATAGTGACCTTTTCATATTGATTTGCTTCTTCCCTTCCCACTCCCAATGACCAGGTTATCTGCTAGGCTTTCCATTGTGTTGATTGGCCTCTAATACCTCCCTGGTTGTGTTTCCACCTTTGCCAGGTTGTGTTGATGAAGTCGTCTGTGATCTGTCCGAAAGATAATCCATGCTGCTGACATTCCCATTCCCTGCTTGACAGGCCCCATTCGCTATCAACCAGTTCCTTGGTGGATCACGGATATTACCACCACTATCCGTTATCGCCATTTCTCTTGCAACATCTCCGTGGCACCCGTCCTCTGCCGGTCTTATTAAATTTAAACGTCTTCATGTCAAATCCTGGTACTTAATCAGAGCAAACAGGTGTGTCGGAATGCTTTGTTTCCTCTGCGTTCTTTAGCTCTTCACACCCTCCACGGTTGTCAGTGGCAGTCTTCCATTCTGGACCTTGCCCTTCTAGGTGGCCTCTGTACATATCTATCAGAGCTCTTGAAACACCTTGCGACACAGTTTTTGACGGCATCGTCATCAACCTCCTATACAGTTACCTTCCACCTCTGTAAACAGCAGGCTGAGCTTCCCGCTTATATTTTACTCCTTGTCAGGCAGAATTCTAGTGTACATTTTACTGAATGGGAGCGTCTTCTGGCCCTCTTTTCTTATCACAATTCAGCTTCTGGCCCCGATTCCATCCATAACCAGTTGTTCAACACCTCAGTCCTCTACAACAACAGTATCTCCTTCGGTTGTTTAAGCATATTTGGCTCCATGGTATTTTCCCCTCTCAATGGGGAGACAGTGGTTGCTGTCCTTAAGCCTGGCAAGAATCAATCTTCCCTTGATAGTTAACCAGCTAGTCAGCCTGACCAATGTCCCTGTGAGTTTACTATACTGGATGGTGGGTTGTTAGCTATAGTTGGATCCTTGAATCCAAGGACCTTTTACTCCTTACAGTGTAGCTTTCAGGAGGGGGTAGTCTCCAATTGATCATCTCCTTTGATTGGAAACCACACTTTGGCAGGCCTTTTCTCAACACTGCCATCTTGTTGCATTTTTCTTCGATCTTCATAAGGCCTACGACACAGCTTGGCATCATTGCAGTCTCCTTATGCTCCGTGAGTGGTGTCTTTGGAGGACCTTCCCGATTTTTATTTGCCAGTTCCTGTCCCACTGGTCATTCAGAGTTCAGGTTGGCACTGTTTTAAGTTCTCTGTGGTCCCAGGAGAATGGTGTTCCGAGAGGGCTCCGTATTAAGTGTCCTTCATTAATGAACTTGTGGCCTCTGCTGGCCCATTGGCCACCCCTGCACTGTATGTAGATGATTTCTGTATTTGGGCTAGCTCCCACTCAGAGATTCTGCAGAACGACAGCTCCAGAGTGCCGTCTGGCACACTTCCACATGGACAGTCTCGCACCGTAAGTCGAGGATGGTGTGTTTCTGTTGTACTATGGCCCATCCTGATCTAGAGCCATATCTCAACACACAAAACCTACCCGTGGCTCTTGAGATCCATTTCTTGGCTCTTCTTTTTGCGACAAGCTCACTTGGTTGCCGCATATCCATTGTCCGAAGTTTGGTTGTTTTTTGTAAACTTGATGTTTTTCACTTCCTTGCCCACACCTCTTACGGTGTGAATCGTTCAACCCTTCTCCGCCTTTACCGGGCAGTACTTGTGTCTTGTATGGATTGTGGTTGTGAGGTTTATGGATCAGCTGTACCTTCCACACTGCTCCTCTTGGGTCCAGTTCACCATTGTGGTATCCGTTTAGCCACCAATGCCAATCTCATCTTCTGGGTTCCTATGCCAACACTATCTGCTCTTCCCCTGCTCACCCCTTCTATTGTATTCTTTTCGCAGCAGTTGCCCACCCTCATGTGGGTTACCGATTTTGCTCCGCCTTGCATCTCTTAACAGTGTTGTCCATCTCCCCTCCTTGTCCTTATGGGGGTTTCAGGATGTCATTGTGTTTTACACCAATGGCTCTAAATCTGCTATTATATGGGATATGCCTTCACGTCTTCTGTTGGCATGGAGCCCCATCTCTTGCCTGTTGCGTGTGGGGTGTTCACTGTGAAATTGATGCTATTTATAGGGCCCTCTGCTTCTTTAAATAGTTCTCACTTACCCTAGTTTTGTTATATATGGACTCAATGAGTGGTCTTCAGGCTATTACTCAGAGCTTTCGCACCACCCGTTGGTCTCTGCCATCCACAACCTTCTCGCTGTTCTTGGGGATTCTGCTTATTTGGTTGGTTTCCTTAGGATTCCTGGCCACTTCGGTATACTTGGAAATGAACTTGCTGATCGTCTGGCTGCCCGGTGGGGCGTTCTTCTTGAACCCGCCAGGGGCAGATTTGCTTTACATCAAATCTCTTTTTGCTCGATCTTGGACTGACTCTTGACTGGCTATCCCACTGTCTAATAAACATCATTCTATCGAGGAGACTCCCACCATGTGGCATTCTACCCTCTGCCGCTCCCAGTGGAAATCTGCCATCCTCTGTCATCTTCGTATTGGCCATACTACGTTGACACATGGTTTTTTACTCTGCAGTGAGCGGCCCCCTCCTCCCCACCCAACTTTGTGGTTGTGGGGCTGCCCTCATGGTGGTCTATATTTTGCTGGACTGCCTCCCATTTTGGCTCACCGCAATAAATGTGTCCTCCCACCTTCTCTGTCTCTTGGGTTAGCAGATGACCTGTGCTTGGTTATGTCTGTCCTCAGTTTTCTTCACCAAAGTGGTTTGGCTTCTAAGGTTTAAGTCCTTGATTTTTCCTCTGGAATTGGAGTCCCTCACTTAGTGTTAGCATTGGTTATGGAGTCCTTGGTCTTCCCTCTACACCAGCCACGCTCTCGATGCCTTTCCCTAGGTTTTGTGTGGTCTTTAGTGCGGTTTTGTTTCCTCTTCTCTTGCGTCTCTTTCTCCTGATGTTGTCCCCTTTGTGTTGTGGTTGTGGTCGGGTGTGGGAACTGGGACGGGTAGGTGGCGGTGCTGGTGCCTGACCCCTCTCAGCATTTCTGGGGCACCCCTGCTCTCCCTGTTTCCCCCACCCCCTCCTTTTATTTCTTCTTTCAGTTGCCCTGATGTTCCTTTTATCTCTTTGTTTGCCCATTTTCCCTTCGTCCTGATTGACTGTGCTCTCTGTGTTGTTCCTCCTTTGATTTCTGCCATCCTAGACCATAGAACCAACGACCTTGCTGTTTGATCCCCTCTCCCAAATCAACCAACCAATCTCCATGTTATCTATACCATCTTATACAGCATGGGATTCCTGCTTTGGAAGTTTGCTGCTGTGTGGAAACTGCTGTTTTCATGCAAGATCTGGCAGCATCTTATGTTGCTTACATAGTGAAATGTCTGCATAATGCGACCTTCCACAAATGTATTACCTCGACAGGTTTTGCAAATGCATTCCTCGCAAGGTCATTCAAGTTGAATCCATGTGACTTTCGGTCCCTGGGGATATCTAAAAAAAAAAAAAAAAAAAAATATTTTTACCAGGGACATGTTAAGTCACTACCTGATTTGAAGCCCAGTATACAGGCACATTTTGCTGAGATTCTGTCGGAACTACTACAATCAACTGTTGATCATGTCGTTTCAGGGATAAGCATCCCATCAACTTCTCTGGTGCTTATACAGAACAAACTGTGTAAGCGGCAGTTAATAATAAAATCAATTATGCCTTTCTCACATGTTTGACTTCTTTTTGCCAACGCCGTGTTCCTGATTCATTATGTAGGGAAACATTTCTGTACATCTTTCGTGCATTCACAGTGCCAGATTTGTACCTGGTGGCCAAAGTTGAAACTAGCATTCTTTCAAATTGTATTTTAGTTTTATTACACCAAAGGTTTCCATGAACAAATGCAACAATATTCATACACAGAAACTCTTTTTCAGTCACAATGATATCACTATTTAAGACCATGCCCTTTAATGGAAGTATCTCCACAACATTCTCATCAAATACAAGAATGCAAATACAGTAATTGTAGAAAAAGCATGATAATAGAACAATATGCTCAAAACTCATAATTTATGACCCCCTCCTCCCCAAATCCCCATGCTTGGAAATACATCCGTAACATGAGTTGCATTAAAACTCTATAAAAACAATTTTTTACATAGACAAAATGAACATCAACATTTATCAACACAGTTAATGACAGTTATAATATTATGGAAAGGAAAGTTGCCACTCACCATATAGCGGGTATTCTGAGTTGTAGATGGGCACAACGAAAAGACTGTCACAGTATAAGCTTTCGACGACTGTGGCTTCAGCTGCCAGAGGTTGCAGTCGCTCATGTGTTTCAAGATGTACCATAACAAAGATTTGTATTGCGTACAGGTAAAGCAGTAAAACATCATCTGCTAAGTCACAATGTGGACGGTAGTCTGTGCTGAGTGACAGTGGTGGACTCTCATTGAAGAGGATTGTGATGAAAAATAAGAGAATGACACGTGCAAAAGTCACTGCAGAGCTGAATGTCACACACACACACACACACACACACACACACACACACACACACACACACAAACCCTGTTGGCTCCATAAGCAGGAAATTTCAGGACGAGTAGGAATTCCAAAACCACTCGTCAGTGATGCAACTGCCTGTTAGCAGCAAAATGTGGTGCTGAAGCCATAAAACCTGCATTGTGAAACAGTGTAAGAAAGTCGTTTGAATGGATCAAACTTGTTTTCATACAGTTTCCGGTTTCTGGCCAAGTTTACATCCCAGGAGCGATACGTGGCAGGGCTTTGGCAGTGATTTGGGCAGCGATATTGTGGTATTCCGAGGGTCCCGTGGTTCCTCTGAACGGTAACATTACTGCCGAGGATTATGTAACAATTTTAGCTGGTATAATGTTTGCTGTTCAGTGGTGGTGCTGTGTTAAGAGAAGATGGGGCTCTGTTCACACAACTTGCATCATCCAGCAATGGTTTTGTTAGCCCTAATATAAATTGTCTGGTCACCACAATTACCAGAACTCAATATTAATTAGCTTTTGTGGTCTACTTGCAGAGAAGGGTACATTATCACTATCCACTTCCATCATTGTTATCTGAACTTACCTCAATTCTGCGGGATCAATGGTATAGGATACCCTTAAAAACCATACAGGACCAGTTGTTATCCATTCTGAGATGAATGGAAGCTGTTTTGAATGTCAACAGGTTTCCTACTCTGTATTAGTCATGGTAATGCGTGTTGTTTTTGGCATTTCCTTATTTTTGTCCACCCTCTGCATTAGTTTCCATGTCAATTCATTACATGCCATACACAGTTATGAATTGTTTAAAATCCTCTCTGGAGGGTGAGATATATAGCCATGGAGGTCTTGGTAAAGAAATGATAGAGAAACACAAAGCTAACAGTAATGAATTTTCATGCAGGTTCCTTCTTACAAAGAAGTCAAGATGGCAGCTGGACACTTAATAATACTCATAAAGAACGGGTTTAGAAGAAAACTGGTTCATTGTGAGATGGCTCTTCACATTTATATTTGAATTTATATTGTGCTACACACACAGTGTTTGCAGCTTTTCAGTGTGGTGAAAATTTCTTGATGTAGTGGTGCCCTACATAAAAAAAGAGAGATCTAAGAACAACTCAGGCTGGAACTTTGGAACTTGGCAGTAGACGTAACAACGAACTGAAACAACAATCGTAAATGTAAACAGTCATCTGAATATAAAATTGTCTGTTCCATGAAATTTCATGTAAACTGTTGTATGTCAGTAACTTACTGCCACAATGTTTAGGCACAAAGTCCTCTGACCACTTTCAGTCATATACAAGTGAAAGTAAACTGAGCTGCGCAGGTTAAAACCACTGGTGTGTTCATCGTTTTCCTAGTTATCACTGTGCATGCGGTGCTGTAGTGCATGCCCATCTGCTGCAAGTCTGTGTCCTCCTGTGAGCACCTTCCATAGTGAAAGCTTGCATTGTCAATATCAGTTCGATTAGCTTCACACGGTATTTCGTGGAATGATCTATGATAAATAAATAGCATTATTATTACTGGCTGATACCTGCTCTCTTTTTTTTTTTTTTTTTTTTTTTTTTTTTTTTTTTTTTTTTTTTTTTTTTTTTTTTAAAAGCAATATCTATTTTTACTCGCCCGTGGTCTCACCATGTCAAATTTTAACAACACAGCAATAAATTCTTGGATAATCTCTTCATACTTTTGGGCCACAATCATGTAATAATCTTTGAATGATATTTCCGCCATTTGACTATACAAACTTCTTTATTTTTTAATACTATCATGATTTTGATCTTAACCAAATGTCAGATACAGCAGTGTCTGTTATAATTAAGACTTGAGTTGAGTGAAGTCATAGTCTTGATAGAAAAGTTGGTCAGTATGTTACAGATGTTAGTCATACCCAGTGAGTGCCTAGATAGCAACCACCAGCTATTAGTTGCTGACCTAAAAGTGCCAAAATTTAAACAAAAGAGAGTGCCAAAGATTAAGACTTAGTTGTTGAAGGACGGACATGGAAGTGAAAAGAAAGCACAAAGCATGAATAACATCCAAATCACCCAACACTGAGAAAGGGGGAGTAGAAGAAGAATGATCCATATTACTGGGAAGACTTTACTACAAGGATAGAAGAAGAATTGTTAGCGACGTGTGGCTGTGGCCCCATGATGAAGAACAACTGTCACATTTCTTGCAACATCTGAATTCAGTCTACAAGAACATACAGTTTACCATGGCGGGGGCATTAGGGCATTGTGTCTGCCGTAAGCCTACACATACGGACCTTTATCTGCGCAAGTGTTTGAACTGCCATCAACCTTCACAAACTACTGGTGTCTTTAGAATGTTGGTACACCAGGCTGATGTTTCTAATGGAGACAGCCTTACAAAGGAGCTAGAACACCTACAGTCGGTGTTCGAAGGTTACGGTTACTGTGCACATCAGATTAGTGCCATGCAATGGAGAAAGAAACCTGATCGCTGCTGTTCGAGTCCAGGGCATTCCTTCCATACGTCGGCAGCCTTCCGTCCGAAGTAGGCAGAATCCTAAGGAAACACAAAGTTAGTAATCTTCTGGCCACTACCGAAGATTAGTGTCCTTCTCGGTTCGATGAAGGACGATGTGGGTCTGCGGAAGGCCAGGATTTACAAAATTCCTTGCCAATACAGCAAAGCGTACATAGGTCAGACAATACGCACAGTACATGAACGGGGGCGCCACACTCGCCTTTCGCAGCTCAGTAAGTCGTCTGTAGCTAATCGTTGATTACCACGGGACGTTCTATAGATCATTCTGCCACAAAAATCTTGACCCCAGTGAGATCCATTTGGGATTTAATTCAGTAATTAAAGAATCTTTGGAAATACATCCAGCAGAAAATCTTATAAATTGTGATGGCCGTTTTAAACAGGACAACGCTGGGACCCGGTGATCCCTTTAATTTCTTCTGAGAGAAAACATTTTAGTCATAATGACACGTCTGGCAACATCTGGTGTTTGTTTTTAGCAATGCGGGCGTGCTTTCCGACAGAGGGCAGACGTGTAACTTCACATATATACACACACCTGCGTGCCACAGGTGGAACAGTTTTTCTAAAGGGCGCAGATTTCAAGAGGAAGCTCCTGTGACAGCCACTGATGCACACAAGTTTCCACACCGATCTGTGCTATGAAGCAGACACTCACCTGAAGATGGCTGGATGGTTGCCAGCTGATATATCATGGCAAGAAGTCAACAAGATTCAGTTCAATCCCAAAACTTCATAAAATATTCAGTACTTCAAGAATCAAAATGTAGGCAGTCAATAAATGGCCTGACTGTAGACATACATATTGTCAGTAAAATTTTGATTAGTCAGGATATGTTAAAAACAAATTTTTCTCTAGGACCCTCTTAAAAATAGAGGGTCGTCTTGTGCTCAGGGTCGTCTTGTGCTCAGGAAAATAAAGTAAATACGATAAAGTGTAGCTGCGGAACTGATATTTCCGGAAAAGTACTGCTAGTATTACAGTATGCATCAATTTGATAGCTGTTACATTCAACATCAAACTCATCACTATCCATTTTCAAATGCGCTAAGTAGCTAACAGAAGAATACTCGGATCCTGCACAGCGTTAGTATCCAGATGCTTTTAGAGTTTGTGATATGTTGGTCAGCCATGCTCGTGGTTTGGAGCGCAGGCAGAAATCGAAAGAGATTTGCCCGCAACATACGTGAAGAAGAAACTTTTGAACTATTGTCAAAAAATGGTAGTATTCACTAGACGCCAAGCACGTAAATCAGTT
This sequence comes from Schistocerca cancellata, assembly GCF_023864275.1. NCBI lineage: Eukaryota > Metazoa > Arthropoda > Insecta > Orthoptera > Acrididae > Schistocerca > Schistocerca cancellata. The sequence goes on along the minus strand of NC_064632.1, from coordinate 607,641,788 downwards.
TCACTGTGTATCTCTTCAAGCCAAACGAGAACTCGTCTGGCTAGCTAGGCATGTGGAACTAAATACCCTCTGTCAGCTGAACGCTAAACAATTAGCACGCAAGAACTGGGTACTGTGTTACATATTTTCCCCCTCACACTATAAGTGATTAGCAATAAGTTGTCTGAGGATAATTAACACTTTGCTGTCCCCACCTCTCATACAACTTCATTCACTTGGTGCCAGCAGCGCTAATTCGGATTACTTGGCTTGTCACTGGCTGTTCTTGACATTATCTGGAGATTATAAATTGTTAAGTTTTACTAACCTCATGGTTAGTCCTCGTAAGTTCTGAACCCTGTTCCCCCTACTTTCGTGAAATTTCGAAGATACGCATACGTAAATAAATACAAAATTTATTTGTTTCACATATTTGTTTATTTTCGTTGTCTTTGGTATTTAGTATTTCTCTTTCATATGATATGCAGCAAAAAAGTCTCAAAGATGTGTAACGCAACTCCACAAGACTTTTACATTAAGTTTGTTGTTCTTTTTTGTTTTTGGAACATGCATGGCAGTTTCTTTGTTTACGTTTATTCATTTCAGAAATAAGTATTAGTTGGTGTTGCTTTATGTGATCAGAAAGTCTGTCAGCCAGATCATGACGACACATACGTGATGTAGTGGCAATCTCCAAGTTTTGCTCAGAAGCAAGTGCGTGGTATTTTATCCACAAATCGGACACTTTCAATTTATAAAAATCGTGAAATCGGAGACTCTTGTTTTTTGTATTGAAATATTGACATGTACGGAATGCATTAAATAATGCCCAATTAAAGAGATACATGCAAACCTTTTTTGACCATTTTATATTTTTTACTCATAGAGTAATAACCCAAATATTGGTCTACCCGATCCTCTCCTTTCATGTATTTGTTGTAGTCTAATACACTTTCAAGTTTTTTTAATTGTGTAATTGGTTTTTCTACATTTTCTTTGAGTGGCAGTGAAAGTGGCATTATGTATTGTAGAGATAATTCGTATGATTTTAGTTTTTGAAGCTCTCCATACATGTGTGATTACTTCACCTTTCCGTCGATGACAAGCTTCAAACACATAGACTTTTGTGCTCTTTAATTTTTCCAGAAATCCTCTATTTTGCCATGTCATTCCACAAACTTGAATTTTCCTTTCAAGTAACTTCTCTGAAAGCTCTACACTGTTATAACAATTACCTATGTCGAGGTGATGCCACTTTCCATAAGAAGGTGTCAATAGTTCCGTCACTGTTTTTGCTAAAGGCTGTCCAGCACCAGAATATATCTTAAATGAGGAAATGTATCCTGTACTCGAATTGAACAGCATCCGAATTAGTATGCCATATTTCGTAATTTTCGATGGATTGTAAACTTTAAAATTCAACCACTAATGTGACGGTGTCATTCCTTCATCAGTTGAGATGTTTTGACTTAAAAACGATAATATTTGTCTGAATCGGTTGTGGGACATCGTTTCGCGAAATATTGGTGTGTCTACCAATGGATTCGTTGACCAAGAATCATCGATCCTTGCTTTTTTTACAATTCCCATAAGGATAGCAAGCCCAAAGCATTTTATGCTCTGTGTATCTTAGGGAAATGTGGTTTGGACCCGGAGATCCTTCAAATTTGTTATTGGTCCTTGGTAAATCGAAGTCTGACCACTGTGCACTGTCTTCTTCTTCTGATTCATCCAAATCAGTTGGCAACTGTAGCGTTCAGCGAATGCTGCTTGGACATATTTCACTATCTTCCAATGGTTCTGCTTCACTTTCATTTTTGTGATATCCAATATCTTCTTCTCAATTGGCCAAGTCGTCCGGAATGTCAGACAAGACGTCCGTGCATTCATTGTTAATAATCATATCATCTCTTTCGTCTGCCATAATGAAAGGGCACAAGTACTTATAAAAACAAAAAAAACTGGATGACGTGTGCAACTTATTGTTACCTAAACAAAACACCAATAGAATGCAAAAGATACTACAGTGCTGTCACCAGCCACTGCGCAATACTATGCACACGACACCACTGTGGTGTCGCTGGCTGTTGACCACTGTTTCGCACACACCACCACTGTGGTGCAGCCGGACAGCATACTGTTATGATTTAAACTTGTAGTTGAAGTAAGAAAAACAGGAGAGCATATCACTTTACTTTAAAAGAATAAGATCCCATCAGAGTACCATATTTAATACATAGCTAGTAATGAATAGCAATTCTGAAAAATCCTAAAGTATTTTATGTTTTGTATAATCAGTAGTCTGAGTTACACATATATAAACCTGTGTTTTTCTTTCTTCACATTAATGCACTGTTTCAGGTCCTTCTGGAGAAGGATAGTGTTTCACAAGAGGCTCAAAAAATTATAGGTTCTATAAAGTCTGTAGTGAGGAAAGATGTATTGCTACCAAGGACAGAATTTTGGACAGCTGAAGAGACACTCGTGTTTTTGAGAGAGGGGCAGTACTTTACAGCTGATGATGTAGAAAGTGATGATAATCAAAACAAGTATTTCCCAAAGGCGTTCTGGCAGTATTTGAACAGTGGTAATTACTTTAATATGAATTTGTAAGCATGTATTACTTTCACTGTTTAGCTATCACATTTCTCTAAGAGCTTCTCTTTTTCTGTTTGTTTACTGTTGCATTATTGTAAAATTATTTAATTTTTTTCGCATAGAATTTCTCTTTTTTCCTCAAGTGTTTCTTTGCATTAATATAGCTTATGATCTTCTTTACTTATTATGATTAGAAGTAAAATTGGAAGATAAAATTTAAAAAATTATTGAAAATACTAAACAAAAGAATATTAGCAGCAGTAAAACCATAAACACAAAATGCTAAGCCTCTGACATTAAAGTCATAAACACAAACTAAACGGTAGTAAAAGATATTCTAGCTTTTAACATAATGTTGCCTTCTCAGAAGTTGGGATGGACAGGCGAGAGTTGGACTTTTCCATGTGGGATTTCCAATGATTATGCAGTACTCGCATAATTTTTTGTGTGACATGGTAATGTGGACTTTAGAAGCAGAAAAACTGCAGTGAGTTGTGTAAGAAACAGAAAGAGGAGGATTGACGTGAGAAGTAGTCTGAACACACCGGTAGAGGGAGAGGGGAGTACAACTGATGCCCTAGGAAGTTGATAAATATTGATGGAAGTTGGAAGAAATAACTTCAGGACAGTGGGAATGGTAAGAGTGGAAAGCTTAGGTCATTACAGAGCTGAAGCAGGCAGAAGAGCTGGAGGTAAGTAGCATTACATGGATGCAAGAAAATGATGAAAGGGGAAAATAAAAACTATTGCCACAAATTTAAGATAGAGATCAGAAATAATAAATATCGATCATACTGCTAGTTCTGTAATGCAGATTTTGTATTATGGGGTGTCCAGAAATAATGCATATACTCTTTGTAACAGAATATGTCTTCAACGAAAATACCTAGCTACACAATCTTCATGGTGTACTGTAATTTAAGGCCACAGGTCTTTAAACTGACCGAGCGAGGTGGCGCAGTGGTTAGCACACTGGAGTCGCATTCGGGAGGACGATGGTTCAATCCCGTCTCCGGCCATCCTGATTTAGGTTTTCTGTGATTTCCCTAAATCGTTTCAGGCAAATGCCGGGATGGTTCCTTTGAAAGGGCACGGCCGATTTCCTTCCCAATCCTTCCCTAACCCGAGCTTGCGCTCCGTCTCTAATGACCTCGTTGTCGACGGGACGTTAAACACTAACCACCACCACCACTTTAAACTGACGGACTTAAACCACAGTGCTCCACTTGCAACTACACAGAACACCCCCCCCCCCCCCCCCTCCCCCGTTCTATCTATTTCGTAGGGAATGTGTGATTGAGAAATTTTCTTTTATTGACTTGAAAGTGAGGTTGCACTCCTGTATGTGTTAAATATGTAAGACTGGTACTGATAGCGCACAACATTTCAACATAATAGAAACCGTTGACAGGTTGTTCAAAGTAGAACTTGGTAAACCCTCTGGAAGACAGATAACATCACATGGATCATCTTACTGGTCTTTTAATTTAATCAAAGAAAACTCAATTGAAAAAACTATGAGCCAGAATTGCTGATCATACTTGCCTTCATGAGGTGAACTGTGTAATACTGCCAATAGACACACACAAATATAAGAGAGAGGCACCATCTAGCTTTCAGAACTAGAGGGGAGATGGGTAGGTTCCCGACAAGGGAGCGTGTGGTTTGTTGTGGTAGATACTTCAATGGATAGGATAATGTTTAGACGAAAAATTTCCATAAATTTGACCTGTTTGCCTGGTTATGGCCAGCAGACTTCTTCCATTAAATCTGTGTTAGACATAACTGTTGTCACAAATTTTACTTCAAAGCAAATAAAATTGGGTAGAGTCCTTAGGTGTACTCGTTACTCCCAACAGTAGTAAGAGGCCCAAGTCGTCTTATAACTGAAGTTTGTTACAGGGTGACAATTATTGAACTACATGAAAAAAAAAAAAAAAAAGAAATGTAAATTAGTTACAAACTACGATGTGCACGCACTTAATTCAACATGTAAATGTCACAACAGATATTTGGATTTAGGTTACGACATTTTCAATATGTCTACTGTCATTGGCGATGACGTGGCGTAGCTGAACAGCGAAATTCTGCATGACCCACTGAAGTGTCGGTACATTGATGGTGTCAGTGACCTCCCGAATGGCTGTTTTGAGCTCAGCAATGGTTTTGGGGTTATTGTTGTACACCTTGCTTTAATATATGCCGGCCAATCGGGGGCCATGCCAATGGCCTCTGGGTACCCCCAGAGCCAGAATGTGGTCCCCAAAGTGCCCTGCTGGGATGGTTCCTTTGAAGGAGCACGGCCGATTTCCTTCTCTAATCTGAGCTTGTGCTCAATCTCTGATTATCTTGTAGTGAACGGGACGTTAAACACTAATCCCCTTCTTCAAAGTGCTCCTCCAGGACATCAAACACTCTCCTGCTTCATTGTGGTCAAACTCCATCTTGCATGAACCACATCTTGTCGAAATTGGAGTCACTTTGGATAATGGGAATGAAATCGCCTTCCAAAACCATTACGTACCATTCAGTAGTCATGTCATCAAGGAATATCACATCGATTATTCCCTGACTGGACACTGCACACCACACTGTCACCCGTTGAGGGTGAAGAGATTCCAGTAATGTGATGTGACAGTCCAGATTGTGATTTATTGCCCAGTGACATCCATCCTCCCGTAAATCACTTGGGCCCTACCTCGACCTGCACAACGAACGTGTAGTGCTCATCGTACTCTTGTGCCGTTCTCTAATGAACCCTCATTTGTTGCATTCCTTACACTGTCAGGAAAAACAGTTCACCCCTTCACTCCATTTCTGTGTTTATAGCACACCTGAGTGCAGGTGGTGCACGGATGAGCTCGCTCTGTCGTCACATGGTTTTGCACGCACATTCCTCGAGTAGAGAGTTTGGTGGCTCAATGCCATTATATGGTCTACACCTTCTAAAGGCAATGATATTTCGATCACTTCAGTGGTTTTCATTTTACAGCCTCTGGCTCATTTCTTTTTGAATGTGCCTTGTCTATAACTTACCTTCAGTTATTCTTCTGTATGAAGTTAGTATGTGGATTATTTACCTTATTAAATTATATTTCTGGATATGTCGTCCATAGTTTGACCTTCCGGTTGTGTTCCCACAGTGGCCCAAAACCAGGGAGCTGCAAAATGCCTTTGCCATCATTGCAAACTGGGCCGCATGCCGTCACTTCTCCGAGACCCGGGCACCTGTGAAACGGTAGTCAAAACAAACCTCCAGCAGTGGTTGTTCTAACATTAAATCATCTTACAGTTAATTACTCAAGATTAACCTGAGAATAATTGTTTCAAGCCACTCTCGGTTATATGTTATTCTGATGTATGTGGTGGCAATGTAAATTACGTGTGAATATTTGTACCCCCATGGGGAAAGGTATAAAGGGAGGGCAGATCACTCAGACCATAGCATGACAGACTCTCATCTGTAGTGGGGGCAAAGGTAGACGATATTAGCTCTGGCATTATCCTAATTTCATCTAGGACTTTTCTTCACACTGAAAAGCTGTTTTTTTAAATTATGTAATTATGTATAATGTCACACAGAGGTTGGATGTGTTAATATCTACAGGTCTCATTATTCTCAGCTCTAACTTTTAATTCTTAGAGTGAATAGAAATTTTACTGTTTTTCTTCCTCATTTAGCTGATCCCATGGGTCTGTCAGCAAATTCGGAAGGCGAACTTGCGATAAAGGCCTTGGGCGCATGCATTTGGTACCTGAAAGAATGTGTGGTGCTGGACAGAATATTATCACTGAAGCAGTTCTCTTCATACCTACCTGTGGATGCAGTGCTTCCTGTGGCACAGGTTTCTGATGAAGAAGGAACTGTAAAGTTACCAGAAAATATGGTATGTCCAGCAGTTTTTTCAGTGTGTGCACATTTTTGTTTGAAATTCAGAGATGAATTTTGATTCTTTTATGTAAATACTGAGTATTTGGCGTCATTGGGGTACATCACTCAAACAATATCATCATTTGTGGCCTAAGAGGCTTGCAAACGTGATCAGCAGGGAATGTTGTTCTTGTAGCATCCAGATTTAACATAAGTATTAGCAGTTGCTGCAGATAAGATTTTATTAATTTAGTGTGTATGCAGTCATTAATAAGAAACATATATTGTGATGTACAGAGTGATTATAATTAAAGTTAAACCTTCAAAACACTAGAAATAACACCACTGGTCAGAATGATGTCAAATTGCAACAGAATATTATTGGAGAAGGGGGGAAAGGTACATCAAAAGGAAACAAAAGTGTGAAAATTGACCAATAGATGTTGCTGTATGTGTCAGAATACATAAATGAAAGCACCTGTCATGGCACGACCCACACACTAGGTACGCGATTTTACCTCCTTTCGCATCTGCAATGTTTGCCATGGCTGTCTCAATGCAGGATTGTGCTCTGCTTATAAAGCTGTATTACAGGAATGATGACTGCACATGTTGCTCTGCAGAAGTTCCAGACACTTCAGGGTTTGAAAAAAGGTGTTGGTTCGATGACTGCCGTGGATCCGGAGAAAATGATTTGGAAATCTGAAAAGACAGGTTTTTTTGTTGTGCAACCTGGCAGAGGGAGGCAAAAAACTGATTCGATATCAGTGGAAGCAGTGGCCGCAGCAGTGCAGGAGGAGACGAGTGGTGGTGTGTAAACGTGTAGTGCATGGAGAATTGTCCGAACATTGGACTTACCCGTGAACACCGTGCATAAAATCCTACGAAACATCCTTCTTTGCTATCCATTGAAAATCACCCATGTGCACAAGTTGCTTCCTGTTGACCTGCCAGAAAGAGAGACCTTTGCTTTAGAATTTCTTGCTTGCATGGAAGTGGACAATGATTGGCCGTGGAAGATTTTGTGGACAGGTGAAGCACTCTTCCATCTGACAGGATATGTCCATACCCAGAATTGTTGAATATGGGCAACAGAAAATCCACACACAATCAACCAGTACCACTACATACTGAAAAGGTCTGTGTGGTGCGGGTTTACGGCATCATTTATCATAGGGCCAAATTTTTTTGAAGAAGCAGGTGCTTCTGGTCCTGTTACCTGCACTGTCCTGTAACTGGTAAGCTCTATAAGTGTCTAGTGTGCAATCATGTCATTCCAGCTCTCCAACAGCATGGATGTGTGGATGGGATCATTTTTATGCAAGATGGCGAATCTCCGCACATTGCAAATCCAGTTAAGCAACTGCTGAAGCGCCATTTCGGGAATGCTAGAATTATCAGCCGCCATTTCCCTACAGCCTGGCCGTGTCGAGCACCTGATCTTAATCCGTGTGACTTCTGGCTGTGGGGCTATCTGAAAGATGTTGAGCTCAGTGTTCCGATTGTAAACTTAGCTGCATTGAAGGCGTGCATTGTGCAACACATTTTGAACATGACCCCGGAAACACTTCGATCATTTGTCGGACATGCTGTTTCTTGACTTCAACTTGTTGCACAAAATAGTGGACAGCGTATTGAACATATTTTGCACCAGTCACACGGGAATTAATAATCCAGTTTGATTTTCAGTGATGCTTTTTATGCAGTTTTTGGCCTCAAGATAATTAAAAAATGATGTGATTTATGCTTTTTATGTGGTTTTTGGTCTCAGGGCAATTAAAAACCGATGTGAGTGATGCTTTTCATGCAGTTTTAGCCCTCAGGACATTTGAAAACCGATTTTTCCCATCCAATGTGATATGACCTTTCCATAGTGGATGGGATTCTGTAACTAACAGTATCACCCCTGTACACCCACGCACACTGAGTAATATAGTTTGTTTAATGTCAGATGTACAACTTGGGCATTGTTGTGAGATTCATTTGTTATTCGCAGTCAACTAATATTAAATTATGATGCTTACAGTGCCATGTATTGCTACATTTTGTAACTATTTGTTATTCTTCTGCCATACGTTTTCCCCCTTCTCTGATAATATTCCTTTGCCATTTGAAGTCATTCTGACCAATGGTGTAACTTCTACAGTGATTTGAAAGTTTAACTTATAAATAAAGTTAAAGTTAAAGATTATAAATAAATCACCCTGCCAATATATCGAGTCAGTTTTTGATATAAAATCCTGCGTAACATTTCTTGTGAACCACTATAATGCCTCTTCTTTTTTGCGTTGTCATGCACACTCATTGCAGACCTTTTTGGGTCTTCTTTCCTTCTCTTTTAGGCACAGAATCCATCTACTGAAAAGTTTAGCTGTGAGATACTAAGGTAAAGGAATCTTCAAAGGTCACCTACATTGAGGAAAGGCTACTGTGTTCTTGAATCTTTTGAGCACTTTTGTTATCAGAAGGTATCAGTAATGATGTGGAGACAGTTGATGGGGTTTTAGTGGTTCAAATGTTAAAATGGCTCTGAGCACTATGGGACTTAACTTCTAAGGTCATCAGTGCCCTAGAACTTAGAACTACTTAAACCTAACTAACCTAAGGACATCACACACACCCATGCCTGAGGCAGGATTCGAACCTGCGACCGTAGTGGTCGCGCGTTTCCAGACTGTAGCGCCTAGAACCACTCGGCCACCCCAGCTGGACGGGTTTTAGTGAATACAGTGAAATGTGCTTGGTATCATCAGGTTGACAAGGGCTGACCATTGCAGAAACATGTTTAATATGTTCACTTGAAGTGGAAACTGGAGGGCAGGATGAATTAAGGTAGTTTATTACTCCGCAAGCCACCTGACGGTGTGTGGCAGAGGGTACCCTGAGTACCTCTATCAGTTCTCCCTTCTATTCCAGTCTTGTATTGTTCGTGGATAGAAGGATTGTCGGTATGCTTCTGTGTGGGCTCTAATCTCTCTGATTTTATCCTCATGGTCTCTTCGCGAGATATACCTAGGAGGGAGCAATATACTGCTTGACTCTTCGGTGAAGGTATGTTCTCGAAACTTTAACAAAAGCCCGTACCGAGCTACTGAGCGTCTCTCCTGCAGAGTCTCCCACTAGAGTTTATCTATCACCTCCATTTCAATTATGACATCAGAATAGTAAGACTTTCCTCTTATATTAAAGGCGCCAACCATTTACTAAATTGCTTGAAATCTGTGCCTCTCACACTCCAACCACACACCTTGCTTGTCACCATCAATGCCACTTCCCTCTATACAAACATCCCCCATTTATATTGTCTTGCCTGCTACTGAACAGGTCCTCAACCAGCATCCACCTAATTCTGAACCTATGACATCCTTCCTGCTCACATTAATAAACTTTATGCTTACCAGTAAATACCTCACCTTCGAGGGGCAGACATACAGTCACAGATCAGCAGCATGTCATGGGAACCAGGATGGCTCCTTCCTATGCCAATCTTTTCATGGGTCGCTTGGAGGAGGGTTTCCTAGGATCCATAAGCCTTCAGCCGCTGGTTCGGTTTTAGATACGTTGACATTTTTGGCATATGGACTCGTAGTGAGGCTGACCTGCTAAAATTCTTGGATCTGTAAATACATTCTCCCAATTGAATTTTGTGTGGCCCTATTCTGGATCCCATGCCATTTTGCTTGATGTCAACCTCGTCTTCACAGAGTGTCAGCTGTTTACATTAAATCTACTAACAAAGAGCTGTAGTTAAATTTTTACAGTTATCATCCTTTCCATGTCAAACATTCTCTCCCATACAGCCTTGGCATTCGAAGCAAATGTATTTGTTCATATGTGGACTCTTTCCAGCAATACACCACCATTCTCACCTTGGCCTTTCCCTGACATGATTACACCAGCCTATTTCAACAGTAAATTTCCTGGTCCTTCACATCCAATTATGGTACTGCTGATCCCTCCAAAAACCAGCTTCCAGTTACATGTCCTGTCACTCAGTATTATCAAGACCTTGAATGTATTAATCACAAATCCTACCCCTGTGACTGTCCCTGGTGTAAGATTTTCCCTTTGTACCCTCCTACTACCACCTATATTAGCCTTGCAACTGGCAAAAAATATACTGACTAAGGCAGACCCACCTGTGAAATGACATTTATTGTACTAGCTGTTACGTAAACACTGTTGTGCCTTTTACATTTGTGATGGCGACTACCAAGTAAGCAGTTAGGAGGGTATCTATGGCAACAAACTGTATCCTGTTGCAGAACATACTTTACAACACGAGTCGTGACTTCGATGCCTGATTCATCACATCCACATGTGCCATTTGGATTCTTCCCCCAGGCACTAGCCTCTCAGAACTGCACGTATGTTAACTTGGGCTAACACGTCCTCAGTTCTCGCCACCTATGTGGCCTCACTTTATGTTAATTTCTTCACTCTCAGCATTTGTTCTCAGTTACTTTTCCTGCCTTCACTCCTTTTAAGTTTTCTACATCTTTCATTTTCTGACCGTTCTATTTTTCCCTGCCCCCCTCACCTGTGCCACATACAATGCACATAGCTTTCCACTCTTATTAACTTGCACACAATGTTTTCTCAGTAATCTCTGTCTTGGGTATTACCCTATCTCCATCTTTAAGCTCTCAGGTTTTCGAGTCTCACCAGATACAGTCCCCAAAAATCAGTCTTTCCTTCTCATGCTGTCTGGTAAGTCTCTCCTGATTTGGGGTTCTGAGCAACTCTCCTGTACTCTCCCCATTTCCTAAACCTCACCACTCTTGTTTGTTCACTTCTCTTCCTTCCCTTTCAACGTTTCTGCCAGGAGGAGGAGCCACTGGCTCTGAAAGCTTTCGAATTTGAGTACCTGCGTTTCCTGCTGCTGCTTGGTGAGTAGATTTTTTTACTTATCCAATTACATTATATTTTCAAAAATTGATTGTTTTTGTTGATAAAACAGTGAGATTGTTTTTCATGAGTGAATGATGCATAATTTGACATAAGTTACAATTGTTATACACTTGTGAGTAGTAGTATTGGGGGCAGGGAGCTGCTGTCGCTATGGCAAAAGTGTCACGTGACAGAAATGTTGTCACAACTGGCTTTTGGCCACTGGCGTGTCAGGCGAGTGCAGGATGTGTCAGGTGGGTGCAGGATGGACGAGATGATTTATGTCACTGCACTACAGTTGTGCCTGCCCAACATATGGGAAACACTCTCTTAGAGGTCATTCACATATTGGACTTATGCATGCAACCGTAACGTGTCGATGTCAGGAACTGGAATTGACCGTTGTGGATTGTAAGAGCAGGTAGGTAGGTTACATAGGGGAAAAAATCACACATCCATTCAGTGCTGCTTGACAACTTATGGAGCAGACACAGTTCCAGTACTGCCACATTCTAATGCAGTACTGATACCATCACTCCACACATCTACCTTGCTTCTTCATTCGTGGTGATGAAAGTATTTCTGTATGTAGGGGGTGTAAATAGTCCGGTCGTAGACGAGGTCTGTTCAAAAAATTCCAGAACATACGTTATTTCGCGGCAGTCGTGTGTTGAACCCGAAATGCTGTTGGCACCCCTGCACACACCTGTGTTTAATGTGTAACTACCGGAAGTTTCATTGTTATATGTCTGTTAGTTATTGTTCAGCACTGTATTGAGTAGAATGCTGTCACAGAGTTTGCAAATTTTGAGATGGCAAAGTTAGAGGAGTAACACGTCTGCATTAAATTTTGCGTGAAACTCGAGAAAACCTTTACAGAGACACACCAAATGATGCAGGAAGCCTATGGTGATGAGTGCTTAAGCCATATTTGGTGTTACAAATATGGCTTAACACGGTTTAAAAACGGCCATATGGAAATTAAAGATGACTCTCGTTCAGGGCGTCCTTCGATGCCAACGAATGATGACTGTCAGGAACGTCAGTGACATTGTGCGTGCCAATCAAAGACTGACTGTCCGAGAGATTGCAGGAGAATGTAACATTTCAGTTGGATCATGTTATGAAATTGTGACACAGCACTGTGTTGCTGCCAAGTTCATCCCACGGCTCACGAGTCAAGACCAGAAAGACCTTCGCATCGCGATCTGCGAAGAGCTTTTGGAACGCACAAATGAGAATGATGTTGCTTAAGAGAATCTGGTGATGAGATGTGGGTCTACGGTTATGATGTTGAGACAAGATTCAATCTTCACACTGGATTGAGAAAGGATCTCCGAAACCAAAAAAACTTGTCAGGTCAGGTCAGTGCTGATAGTTTTCTTGTACGTTGAAGGATTAGTTCATCATGAATTCATTTCACAGAAACAAACTATTAATTGATGCTACTATTGTGATGTGTTGCAAACCCTGCGAGAAGGAAATGGCCTGAAATGGGGTGAAACAATTCATGGCTCTTACATCAAAAAAACGCACCCACACAATCACATTGGTGTGTGACCATTGCACAAAAAATGAAATCACTGTGCTGCTGCATTCTCCCTCTCCACACCTGGCCCCTGCAGACTCTCTCTCTCTCTCTCTCTCTCTCTCTCTCTCTCTCTCTCTCTCTCTCTCTCTCCAAAGTTGACAACCCTGTTGAAAGGATTTGCAGCGATAAATGGGTTGAAAGAAAATTCACAGACGGTGCTTTGCGTTGTTGTATCGTGCAAGGTAATAGCTGACAAAACAGGTGTGATTACGTAGTACATTGAACAAAAGACTTAAATGACATTGAAAATCAACAGAGCATGAGACTGGCTCAAAGAAATAAAATATAGGGACAATTCAGATGCAGTAAGTTTGCTGTATGCTTTATGTGACACTGTATTTGGTAACCAATTGACCTCCCTGTTCACTTTTTTCCTCCTATTATTATTTCAGTTATTGACAAAGGGCTTTTTGATTTCAAGTGATTAAACTGTGTCACCTATTGATTTTAAAAATCTTACCATTAGTTCACAATTAGTTCATAATATTGTTACATTCCATCCTGGATTTTTCATTGTTTGATTTTTACGATTTGTTCAAGTACACACTGTTCCAAATGCTCAATATCAGAGCTTGTAATTATCTGTTTTAAATATTATAAACAGTAGCTGAAAATATTATTAATATACTCTTGTGTTGTTCAGAGAAAAGTTTTCTTGTCTTTGCCTGCTGCACGTGTCCTGTTTCAGGAACATTGTGATAAGGAGGTGCAGTTAGTGTGAATCCTTTCTTACATTAAGCAGTAACAAGCTGAAAGAAATATCTAGAAGGCATAATTATTTTAAACATTATTCCGTAAAACTTGAGTTACAGATCTCATTGAACATTTTAATTTGTGAAATTATTGTAGTTGTACTGTTTTGCCATTTGTATGTGTGTATCCTCATCTGATACAAGAGTATAATCCCAACAAAAACTGAGGTCCGTGGTGAATAAGCAGTTTCATTTGCCACAGCTACAGATAATTTTATTGTGTCCCAAATGTCCCACATATTTGAGAGAGCACCACCGTATTGCATACGCGTAATGTTATCCATTGAAAGTAACATGGAATTGGCTAAATTTGAAATATTTGTTTAAAAATATTGTTGGAGAAATGATTTTTGTGTTTTTATTTCTTTCTTAGATTTTGGATGGAGCTGCCTTAAAAAACTTAAACATACTTGGTGATAATGAGTCACTATATAAGAAGCTTGATTATTGTGTTACGCCTTTTGGGAAAAGGTAGGTCCACATTAAAATTGCTGCGTTAGTGATGTACTTCTGTTTATGATTTAATTGTCTTTACCCTGCTGCTTTATTTTAGGTTATTGCGTCTCCAAGTGTGTAATCCACTATGTAATCGCGCAAAGATTATTGCAAAACAGAAGGCAGTTGGTATTTTAGTGAGAAATGGAGAATTAGCAAAGGAAGTTAGAGCGATTATGCGCCCGTTGCCAGATCTGGAAAGGCGCCTCACAAAGTAAGTTGTTAGATATGAATAGTTCTACTGTTTCAGCCAACATTGCAACTTCATTTGTGCACATCATTATAAGTATATATCAGAAATGAGAATATTCATGTATGTTCAATGTGAACTTTGCTGGTTGGAAAGTAGCCTAATGTTTTAGCCACATAAACTGTGAAAGTTTTCCACTTTCAAATTTTGTGGATGCATTTAGTTTCATTGTGTCTCAAGTAAAGGTCTGCTAATAGCGTAGTTGAGCAGACTTGGGTCTGCAGGATGTTGTGTTTGTGTCACTGGCTGAAATTTTATGTTTCAAATAGTGTACACCCCTTGAAAGATAGGCAGCTTCCTACTCGTATGTGGTGATGCTGAGTGCTTTCGCAATCTGACATCCGGGACCTATACACCAACAGGACTTGATTTGAGCTGGCTACCATAGAGGGGAGAACCAGTGCATGAATGGATGTTACAAAGCTCAGATGCGAGGCAGGTTCAAAAAAGTCTCAGCCTGGTAGGGAAAACAAAAATCAGGCATAAGAGAATTTTTTTTTAATGTAGTCATCTTGCAAAGTAATGTACAGTATACAATTTGAGGACAATAACTTTTTAATGCCCTTCACAAAAAATAGTTTGTCCACTATGTGAATTGTCATTCAGCCAGTCGTTTCTTGGGTCTGGGAATGAAACATAATTGCTGGAAATAAAGTCTGCCAAATATAGCAAGTGTGTATCACTTGAAATACAATGTTGTGCAGCTGTCCAGAATCAGTTCAAGATGTGATTGCCGTTTATCATGATGGAAGTGGACTTCAATTGTTAAGTGGACTTTCATCATTGTAAGATCAGAATGCGTATTGTGAATAATATCCTACTGTTTGTTGAGTAGTGAAGTTTATCATTAAGTGGTGACAATTCTGTGCTTCTGGAGGTAATCCAGGAGTGCCACACTGTGAGGTTTGCAGAAAACAGTAGCTGTGACTTTTCATACAAATGGAGCCATTATTTACTTTCTTTGGTGCATTTTCACCTTTTATCGCCAACTGTTCTGACTACTCCTGTATCTCTGATGTTTAATGATGAACCATGTTTTGTTTACTGTTATGAAACATTTGTGAAAGATACAGGTATAGCATTTACACAGATCTTAACATTGTTCATCAAAGGTAATTGGAAAGTGTGATATTTTCAGTACCAGGGAAAGTGCATCAATTTGATCAGCAATGATTCAGAGTGACATTGTGACTTCATGGCCAAGTGACAATGGTTGTACAGGGTTTTGGACATTCTGGATGCTCCTTATGTTAAGTCGATGTGTGATCACTTTGAAATTCATCGAATCATTTCTTTCCAGAATCAATTTTTCACTCTGCACCAGTGTGTGTGTGTGTGTGTGTGTGTGTGTGTGTGTGTGTGTGTGTGTGCAGATACAAAACTTCCTGGTAGATTAAAGCTGTTGCCCACAAAAGGCAAGGGCCTGGGATCAATTTCGTGTTTGATGCACATTTACAGTTTTTTGCTACATAATTTAAGTTTCTATATATAATGTTCAGTTGGAGGAATTGTTGATAATTAACAGATGATACTCCTTACTTAAAACTATACATCAATATCTCACACCCATGATCATGCTGTCGACAAAGTTATAAGTCCACGTAATGTGGTGGTGGGGTAATTTGAAGTATGTGTGTGAGGGAAACATTCCACGTGGGAAAAATGTTTATAAAAACAAAGATGCTGTAACTTACGAAACGAAAGCATTGGTATGTTGATAGAAACACTAAAAAGCACACACACAAATTTCAAACTTTCGCAACCCAAGGTTGCTTCATCAGGAAAGAGGGAAGGAGAGGGAAAGATGAAAGGATACCTTAGGGAGGGGGAAAAGGACAGGTATACACTTGCGCACACACACACACATCCATCCGCACATACATAGACACAGGCAGACATATCAGACATATGTCTGCCTGTGTTCCGCACATACACAGACACAGGCAGACATGTGTAAATGCAAAGAGGTTGGGCAGATATGTCAGTCGAGGCGGAAGTACAGAGGCAAAGATGGTGTTGAATGACAGCTGAGGTACGAGGGGCAGCAACTTGAAATTAGTGGAGGTTCAGGCTTGGTGGGTAACGGGAAGAGAGAATATATTGAAAGGCAAGTTCCCATCTCCGGATTTCTGATAGGTTGGTGTCAGTGGGAAGTATCCAGATAACCCGAATGGTGTAACACTGTGCCAAGATGTGCTGGCCGTGCACCAAGGCATATTTAGCCACAGGGTGATTCTCATTACCAACAAACACTGTCTGCCTGTGTCCGTTCTTGCGAATGGACAGTTTGTTGCTGGTCATTCCCACATAGAAGGCTTCACGGTGTAGGCATGTCAGTTGGTAAATCACGTGGGTGCTTTCACGCGTGGCTCTGCCTTTGATCGTGTACACCCTCCGGGTTACAGGATTGGAGTAGGTGGTGGTGGGAGGGTGCATGGGACAGGTTTTACACCGGGGGCGGTTACAAGGGTAGGAGACAGAGGGTAGGGAAGGTGGTTTGGGGATTTCATAGGGATGAACCAAGAGGTTACGAAGGTTAGGTGGACGGCGGAAAGACACTCTTGGTGGAGTGGGGAGGATTTCGTGAAGGATGGATCTCATTTCAGGGCAGGATTTGAGGAAGAGTAAATTTACTGGAGAGTCACATTCAGAGTCTGATCCAGTCCCAGAAAGTATCCTGTCACAAGTGGGGCACTTTCGGGGTTCTTCTGTGGGAGGTTCTTGGTGAATGTTCCTCTTTACTCCTAAACTGTTCACATTGTACCTAAACTTTCCTACATATTTAAACTTTTTTAAGTTTTACTAAATTCATATTTTGTTTTTCATTCTGCACAGGATACATACTTTTGGAAATTCAGATCTTCATAATGCACATCCTGATGAAAGAGCTATTTTTTATGAGGACAAGATCTACTCTAAGAGAAAAATCATAGATTTCATTTCAACCCTGAATGCATTTAAGACTGCAGTTTGTGTTGGGGAAATGTTTAGAGGTGAGAATCACAAAATTCTGTCCATTGATAATACATGTATTTACTACTTTGGAACCAGAGATGCCACTGGAAATGTTTAAAGGTGAGAATTATAAAATTCTGTCCATTGATAATACCTGTATTTACTACTATGGAACCAGAGGTGCCTCTACATATTTGTTGTGTTCATGCTGATGAACGAATTACTGCCTTAAAGACCAAAAATAAGAGGATGGATCATTAAGTGGCATACAGTTATATCACATGATAGTGTTATAGCTGGGATAGTTCAATTTTATAGTTCAAATTTCTGATTACTCATGATATATTTGATCAGGTGTAGCTCTTGTGGCACAAGTGTGAGCAACTGTGCAGCAGTGGTGTGCATTGTTACAGTTGCCTGTTTGTGAAGTGCAGCATAATTGGGGGGGGGGGGGGGGGTACTCTGGTCCCAAGCAAAGGAGAATTTGAGAGTGGTGTAGTAATGGATACTAATGCGAATACTGCAATTCATGCAAGAACAATGGTAAAGTGGTGCCATATCTTTAATGACAGACATAATAATACTAATTCTAAGATAAAGTTTTATAGCAAATTTAATGTGCACATGCTCTCACACACATGCTTTTGTGTGTGTGTGTGTGTGTGTGTGTGTGTGTGTGTGTGTGTGTGTGTAAATATGGCAAAGTTGTCATACTCTTCTGTGTGCACCTGTCAATGACTCAACACTTCTGCTATTCTGTGAGTGGCCTCCTTTTCTCTTAAAATATTTACAGTCTCCTAGATCTTTCTGTACTATTTCATTCATTGAATATATATCAAACAGTGTAGTTCAAGAGGGCACCAAGTGAAAGACATTTGTGCAATGATGTCTCGGCTTCTTTAAAAAGTCATAGTGATGTTTACAAAATCAGCATCAAAAAATAGTGAGGTATCCTGTAGATCGATGACAGATGATGATACTGTGACACATGTGTAAAAGTAAACCTGAAACATATACAAGGTGAACATGAGTGGAATTGCCCAACATTACTAATTGTTAGGAAGTGCCACAAAAATTAAATAATGAACATGTAACATCAAAAGAAAATATATTGTTTTAACAGATGATGAGTGACAATCAACTCAAAGATATCAAGAGTTTGTGAGAAAATAACAAGAGCTGGAAAAAAATATGAAGCACTTAATTGGAAACTTCATCTTAGTTAGTGTTGAATGAATGTGGAATTTTTTGTACTTAATATGTATAAACAATGCCATATTCATTCAATAAATATTTAGCTGTACTGCCCTCCATGAAAAGGTACAATACAATGTTGTTGTTAATGGGCATTCCACGCGGAAAATGTGGTATGTTCCGAATAAAATGTGCAAGCAAGTGCAACTTCTAAGTACAGCTTCACTGATATCACTATCAAATAAATTTTCTGCATTACACCCTGCTTGTGGTAATACAACCAACATAGGCAACCCAAAAAGTGGTGACAAAAATTCCGATAAAGATTCGAAAAAGGACTTTCCAACGCAAAGTTGCTCAAAGGACTCTTACTGTGTGCCATAACAGAGGAAAGTCAACTAAAATAAAGGCAATTGTGTTGCGATTGCAGGTGGCTGCTTGTATATGAAATTGAGAACAAGACAGCCTTGCAATGTTTTATAAATTTATTGCCGAAACTGTCAAACCAAACAACATCGTCACAATTGTGCCTCTCCCACATGATTTGCTACAGTAGTGATGCATAAATAAAGAATTACAGTTCTACGATTATGAAATAAAAATTGTGTGATAAGTTTTACTATTTACATTTGCTAGGCACAGGTAATATGAACTGTGGTAAACACACAAGCCATAGAGTGCACATAAACAATAAGAGAAAGGCCAAGCTAGTTTCCCAGACATGTAAAGTTTGTGAGAAAGCTATTTATTGGGGTTGGGGGGGGGGGGGTTCAAATTGCCCTACACCAAAACCACAAAAAGAAAGAAAGAGAAATACAGGAGCGGAGGATGTAGTTCAGATTTGCGAGACTAGTGCTCACTTCAGGAAAAACCAGACTTTGAAATAAGTAAAAAGTCACTGCAACACAGTCCTAAAGACACAGTCAGTGCAATTGGGTACTGTAAAAATTGTAACATAAACAATGTGATTCATGCAAAGTGCTAAATCAACAGGGATGGATAATATCTTTGCAGATAGTGCATCTTAGTATTCATTATCTCAGAAACAATTGAGACTTCCTGCAAATATTCATTGACAAAACTCATATGTTAGCAGTACCTGAACATCGGCTAAAACCCCATCAAGAAATATATTACAGGTTAGAAGGTTACTTACTAACAAATAGTTATTGCAAGCAATGCCATAAACATAGGGGTGTTGCAATATAAACATACAACAATTAAAAAAATGCTTTTCTGGAACACCACCCCAAAGAAGAAAGGTGCTGTGACTTAATACTGTATATGTCCTGACTGGTCCTAATGACCTTACTATATTTGGTGACTTTAACATAGATACAAACTCAAGTAGTGTAGTAAGCCTGAAGATAATTGATGTATAATCTTTTACTATAAGCAGCTTGGGCACTAGAGAAATGGGTATGTACTCCTCTAGAACAAATTCTGCAATAATCAGCAGAATGGTAAACTACCATCACTTACCGTATTTACTCGAATCTAAGCCGCACTTTTTTTCCGGTTTTTGTAATCCAAAATACCGCCTGCGGCTTAGAATCGAGTGCAAAGCAAGCGGGAGTTCTGAAAAATGTTGGTGTGTGCCGCCACAACTAACTTCTGCCGTCGAATATATGTAGCGCTACAAAGGCATGATTTGTAGGCACAAAGATAAATACTGGCACCAAAACCTCTGCGTCAGTAAATAAATTAAAAAAAAAAAGGTTGAAGACGAGCCTTTTTCCTCCGCCCCGAGTTTCGACCACTGCATTTTGGTACATTATCCAACAAAGTAAATACAAATTCCGTATTGTTCATCTTCGAATGTAGCTGCATTTCAATGTACTACAAAAATGCGACTGGCAAGGCTGTTTGGGATGTTTGTCAATATGGCCAACTCTGCGTTCTGAATTTTTTCCTACCTGTGAGAAGAGATGGTTGCTAACAGGAACTTTTATGAATTGTGAATCACATGCAGTATTCTCTTCACCATAAGAATAATACGAATATAAACATTTTGCCATGTATTGTTTCGTGTTTGCTACTATCTCATTTAAATCCTGTCTGCCTAATAAACTACGAAACTAGAGTGAGACAACAGCAAACGCGGAAGAATATACATATCATGTAATGTTTATATTCGTATTATTCTTATGCCTAATAGTGATACAGTCAGAAATGAAGCACGGCAATTGAGTAGATTTTTAAATCTAAGATGACTCTAATTTCTGTGCAGAATGTAATGAACTAAAAAGCCACCTGCAAAGATTTTCAAACGGAGAAAAATTTTCGTTAAAATTTCGTTCAGAACATCATCTATCATACGCAGTCTATTATTTGGTTCTTGTTGATCATTATCAAAGAAAGCAGTAGTGTAAGTAACAACAAATGTTTCGCTAATGAGACGATTCCTCTTTATTTTTTATTTGTAAGCGGGGATAGCGCGCACAAAAGCAGGCCATGCCACGAGCGGCGACAGGCCGTAAACATGCACAATCAGAATGCGACAAACAATGCATGACACAGTACAGTAATGCATTTTCAGCTTAGAGTGACGTAAACACCTATAACAAAGAAAAATAAGCAATCAATTCAAACCAGACGAAGCACGTGAAAAGGAAGGGTACCCGTATGAATACGGACGGAGCGCCTGACGCATAGCAATGGCTACCTGGTAAACCTTAACTGCTAAGCTTACGACTCTAACCAAACTACTGCAGCTGTATCGTCATTCATTCGACCTAAATTGTGTCTCTTATTACAATTAGATGAACTTTGTTTCGATTTGGAGGTGGGACCTAAAACTTTTCTCTCCCCTTGAATTTCGAGCCTCAAATTTCAAGTGCGGCTTAGATTCGGGAAAATTTTTTTCCCTTGATTTCGAGTCTCATTTTTCAGGTGCGGCTTAGATTCGAGTGCGGCTTAGATTCGAGTAAATACGGTATATTTTGATAATTGTGATGAGTTTTGACAGGTGACATAGTACTGCATTGTTTAAAATAATGAAGAGATCAAATGTAAACATCTTTGAATACAAAGTAACAGATGAGAAACAGGTTCTTTGTGGCAAGTAAAAGGGTCTGACAACAAGCACAATTCATTTTTATTGATGTACATATTCTATAGATCCTTTTTGTTTCACGAAAACAGTTGCAGAGAACGACGAAAGCTATGATTGTACGATGTTGTATATGAAGTACCACTGGTCTGTGTCTGCCTGAAGGGGATTTTGGGAAGATGAGGGGTTCAGGTTGTGTGTGCATTTTCGGTGTGTAAGCTTGTGCTGTGTGTGTGTGTGTGTGTGTGTGTGTGTGTGTTATTTGGTCCATAAAGTGGTGCAAAAGGGTTAATTTTAGGCGTTTGTGAGAAGCTTCTGATGGTTCTTGTCCTAAATTTTGAATGGGGTGAATTTTGTGTTGTTTTGTAAAATTTTGTGGGGTTTTCCTGGACAAGTGAGTAAATGGTGGGTTGGCACAAAAGGTCTCTAATGTGTGTGTGTGTGTGTGTGTGTGGGGACATATCTGCCAGCCCTTGAGATGACATGGAAGGCTCGGTTTTGGAGACGGCGCAGTCTTGTTAGTGCTGTGTCTGATGCCGTAGACCACACTTCAGAGCCAATCAAGATGAACAAAAATATTAGCTGGCATCAGAGGATGAGTTTGCACTGAACAGTTAATCTGTCTCCTTTCAGGAGTGGATACAACCTACAGAAAAGTCCGCAGTCATTGTTTGCTGCAGTAGTGAGATGCTTGTTCCACATTAGGTGTCAACCTATTTCAAGGCATAGGTACGTTATAGGTTTTTCCAGGTCAAATGTCTCCAGTGGTAAATGACAATAAGAGAGCTGGATCTTGGGGATGAAAGAGATCACCTGGTAATTATACAACTGCACAATCTTGTCGAGGAGTTGTAGGTGGAGGAGGCTGTGACTGCATTTGTATAAGGTGGTATCATTGGCATATAGAGCAATCTCTTGGCCAATCTGCGTAGGAATGTCATTCATGTATATGATATAAAGGACGGGACCTAAACGTAGGCCTTGCGTGACTCCTGCTGCAGTCTTCCATGCCTGGCTCCAATGCTTATGAAGAACTGTCATCCTGTAAGGAAGGAGTCAATGAACCAGATTGTGTATATTGGGCACCATATCTGATCTAGCTTGTAAATTAAGCCATCATGCCAGACGTGGTCAAATGCTTTCTCTGTGTCCAGGAACACTGCTGCTGTTGCTTTTCTCCATGTCCTGGCCAGACAAATGTGCTCTACCAAGCGGAGGCATTGTTCAATGGTGGAATGCTCATCACGGAATCCAAACTGTTCAGATATAAGGATGTTGTTTTTAGTCAGAAAGTGAGGAGGGATGACAGGATTATTAATTCTAGAATTTTACTGAGGCCAGGGAGGAGGGAAGTGGGCCTGTAGGTTTTGGGAAGGAGCAGGTTTTTGTTAGTTTTGGGTAGTGTGATGTCCTTCAGTTATCCATGCTGAAGGGAAGTATGTGAGCTTTAGGTAGATGTTATAAATGCTTGCTGAGTAGGATATGGCGGCAGAGGAAAGGTACTTTAGGAGTAGGGTACAGATTCAGTTGGGATCAGGAGCCTTGCGGTTACCCTGATGCTTGATGAGTGCGCACATTGTCAGCTCGTTAACGGGCACAAATTCTATCACTGGGCACGGATTGATTACTGGAGTCACTCATCGTCCAATAACAATTCTCTCCTGCCTATCACTCTCATCATGGATGACGTGAGTGATGCGCCAACGTGGGACGAAAGAGTGAACAGTTTGAAGATCAAATCGCAAACCTGAACTTGAAAGTATCAGCGCAGTGGTGCAAATTCCAACAACACTGCTGTGAGCATACTTCTCAGCAGCAGACACAGAGCCAGAAAGATGATTGGCGTAGATTTGATACGACTACTGGCCACAGGCGTTTTGGAGGTGTAGACCCTGCCGTTAGCCAAATGCCATAGATGGAGATTAGGAGAAACCGACATTCGTCATCAACAATGTGGCCATCCACAACTGAAGCATGAATGGCAGCATGTCATGCTGCACTGTTGACATTGCACCGGTCACAGAAGCCGTTCACGAACAATGACATTTCCAATGAGAGTTGCCCTGTAGATTCAGTGTTCCAAGTGAGAGTTTACTCCAAATAGCTGAGTGCTGTACTTTCCACACGAACACAACATATACCAGTACTAACGACAGTGAACAATTGGTGTAGTCAAACTTATGGTGAACAGAGAATAAAATTGAGTCTGGGTCTTCAGTACGAGGTGCATTCAAGTTCTAAGGCCTCCGATTTTTTTTCTGATTAACTACTCACCCGAAATCGATGAAACTGGCGTTACTTCTCGACGTAATCGCCCTGCAGACATACACATTTTTCACAACGCTGACACCATGATTCCATGGCAGCGGCGAAGTTTCTTTAGGAGTCTGTTTTGACCACTGGAAAATCGCTGATGCAATAGCAGCACAGCTGGTGAATGTGCGGCCACGGAGAGTGTCTTTCATTGTTGGAAAAAGCCAAAAGTCACTAGGAGCCAGGTCAGGTTAGTAGGGAGCATGAGGAATCACTTCAAAGTTGTTATCACGAAGAAACTGTTGCGTAGCGTTAGCTCGATGTGCGGGAGCGTTGTCTTGGTGAAACAGCACACGCGCAGCCCTTCCCGGACATTTTTGTTGCAGTGCAGGAAGGAATTTGTTCTTCAAAACATTTTCGTAGGATGCACCTGTTACCGTAGTGCCCTTTGGAATGCAAAATGGGTAAGGATTACGCCCTCGCTGTCCCAGAACATGGACACCACCATTTTTTCAGCACTGGCGGTTACCTGAAATTTATTTGGTGGCGGTGAATCTGTGTGCTTCCATTGATCTGACTGGCGCTTTGTTTCTGGATTGAAAAATGGCATCCACGTCTCATCCATTGTCACAACCGACGAAAAGAAAGTCCCATTCATGCTGTCGTTGTGCGTCAACATTGCTTGGCAACATGCCACACGGGCAGCCATGTGCTCATCCGTCAGCATTCGTGGCACCCACCTGGATGACACTTTTCGCATTTTCAGGTCGTCATGCAGGATTGTGTGCACAGAACCCACAGAAATGCCAACTCTGGAGGCGATCTGTTCAACAGTCATTCGGCGATCCCCCAAAACAGTTCTCTCCACTTTCTCGATCATGTCGTCAGACGGGCTTGTGCGAGCCCGAGGTTGTTTCGGTTTGTTGTCACACGATGTTCTGCCTTCATTAAACTGTCGCACCCACGAACGCACTTTCGACACATCCATAACTCCATCACCACATGTCTCCTTCAACTGTCGATGAATTTCAATTGGTTTCACAGCACGCAAATTCAGAAAACGAATGATTGCACGCTGTTCAAGTAAGGAAAAAGTCGCATTTTAAGTATTTAAAACAGTTCTCATTCTCGTCGCTGGCGGTAAAATTCCATCTGCCGTACGGTGCTGCTATCTCTGGGACGTATTGACAATGATCGCAGCCTCATTTTAAAACAATGCGCATGTTTCTATCTCTTTCCAGTCCAGAAGAAAAAAAAATCGGAGGCCTTAGAACTTGAATGCACCTCGTATGATCCTACTTGGACATTTATCGTATTTACTCGAATCTAAGCCGCACTTTTTTCCGGTTTTTGTAATCCAAAAAGCCGTCTGCGGCTTAGAATCGAGTGCAAAGCAAGTGGAAGTTCTGAAAAATGTTGGTAGGTGCCGCCACAACTAACTTCTGCCGTCGAATATATGTAAAGGTACACAGGCATGCTTTGTAGGCACAAAGATAAATACTGGCGCCAAAACCTCCGCGTCAGTAAATAAATTTAAAAAAAATAGGTGGAAGACGAGCTTTTTTTTCTCCGCCCCGAGTTTCGACCACTGCATTTTCATACATTATCCAACGGAGTAAATACAAATTCCGTATTGTTCATCTTCGAATGTAGCAGAATTTCAGTGTAATGCGAAAATCCGACATGCAAGACTGTTTGGGATGTTTGTCAATATGGCCAACTCTACTTTCTGAATTTTTTCCTACCTGTGAGAAGAGATGGTTGCTAATAGGAACCTGATGAAATGTGAATCACATGCTGTATTCTCTTCACCATAGGAATAATACGAGTATCAACATTTTGTCATGTATTCTTTCGTGTTTGCTGCTATCTCATTTAAATTCTGCCTGCCTAATAAACTACGAAACTAGAGCGCGACAACAGCAAACGCGGAAGAACATACATATCATGTCATGCTTATATTCGTATTATTCTTATGCCTACTAGTGATACGGTCGGAAATGAAGCACGGCAACTGACTAGATTTTTAATTCTAAGATGACTCTAATTTCTGTGCAGAATTTGATGTACTAAAGAAGCGGCCGCAAAGATTTTCAAACGGAGAAACATTTTCGCCTAACTCTCGTTCAGAACATGTTCTATCATACGCAGTCTATTATTTGGTTCTTGTTGATCATTATCAAAGAAAGCAGCAGTGTAAGTAACAACAAATAGCAGTCTCTTGCCATTGTTTTGCTAATGAGACGATTCCTCTCTTTTTTTTTTTTTAATTGTAAGCGGCGGTAGCGTGCACAAAAGCAAGCCATGCTGCGACAGGCCATAATCACGCACTATCAGAATGCGACAAACAATGCATGACACAGTACAGTAATGCATTTTCAGCTTAGATTGACGCAAACACCTATAACAAAGAAAACAGCACTTATCAGAACAAAGCAAAATAAGCAATCGATTCAAACCAGACGAAGCGCATGAAAAAGGAAGGGTACCCGTATAAATACGGACGGGGCGCCTGACGCATAGCAATGACTACCTGGTAAAGCTTAATTGCTAAACTTACGACTCGAACCAAACTACTGTAGCTGTATCGTCATTCATTCGACCTAAATTGTGTCTCATTTTACAATGGACCAACTTTGTTTCGATTTGGAGGTGCGGCCTAGAACTTTACTCTCCCCTTGAATTTCGAGTCTCAAATTTCCGGTGCGGCTTAGATTCGAGAAATTTTTTTTTTCCTTTATTTCGAGTCTCATTTTTCAGGTGCGGTTTAGATTCGAGTAAATACGGTATTTTCGCCATTCCTGCCAGGCATATACTCGGTGTAGATTTTTTGTCTCTTCATCTGTTGTCTGATCTCCTCAACAGTCGTTTACTTCCAGCAAGTTTGTCAACTGTGTCATTTGTGCTGGCAAATGAGGAGTCGACTGTGCCCATACAACTGTGTGGAAACCACTCAGACGTGTCACATGATGCTGACTGATGCATCCGAAAGGTTTTTGGCCAGTGGAAACCGTTACTATAGTAAATGGCGGCAATCTTTTCAGCCACATACTTCGAAAAGTGTCGAACCAGTAAGCATCGTCTTGTTTCATTCCTCTTGCTTTTTGGAGGGACATTACCAGCCGAGCACAAACCGTAACGTATTTACTCGAATCTAAGCCGCACCTGAAAAATGAGACTCGAAATAAAGGAAAAAGAAATTTCCCGAATCTAAGCCGCACCTGAAATTTGCGACTCGAAATTCAAGGGGAGAGAAAAGTTTTAGGCCGCACCTCCAAATCAAAACAAAGTTGGTCCATTGTAATATGAGACACACTTTAGGTCGAATGAATGACGATACAGCTACAGTAGTTTGGTTCGAGTCGTAAGCTTAGCAGTCAAGCTTTACCAGGTACCAACTGCTATGCGTCAGGCACTCCGTCCATATTTATATGGGTACCCTTCCTTTTTCACGTGCTACGCCTGGTTTGAATCGATTGCTTATTTTGCTTTGATCTGATAAGTGTCGTTTTCTTTGTTATAGGTGTTTACACCACTCTAAGCTGAAAATGCGTTACTGTACTGTGACATGCATTGTTTGTCGCATTCTGATACTGCGTGTCTACGGCCTGTCGCCACTCGCGGCATAGCTTGCTTTCGTGCGCGCTACTGCCGCTTATAATTTAAAAAAAACAATGGCAAGAGACTGCTATTTGTTGTTACTTACACTGCTGCTTTCTTTGATAATGATCAACAAGAACCAAATAATAGACTGCGTATGATAGAACATGTTCTGAACGAGAGTTAGGCGAAAATTTTTCTCCATTTGAAAATCTTTGCAGCCACTTCTTTAGCATATCAAATTCTGCACAGAATTTAGTCATCTTAGATTTAAAAATCTTGTCAGTTGCCGTGCTTCATTTCTGACTGTATCACTATTAGGCATAATACGAATATAAACATGACACGATACGTATATTCTTCCGCGTTTGCTGTTGTCTCACTCTAGTTTTGTAGTTTATTAGGCAGTCAGGATTTAAATGTGATAGCAGCAAACACAAAACAATACATGGCAAAATGTTTATATTCGTATTATTCTTATGGTGAAGAGAATAGTGCATGTGATTCACATTTCATCAGGTTCCTATTAGCAACCATCTCTTCTCACAGGTAGTAAAAAATTCAGAACGTAGAGTTGGTCATATTGACAAACATCCCAAACAGTCTTGCCAGTCGTATTTTCTACATTCGAAGATGAACAATACGGAATTTGTATTTACTTCGTTGGATAATCTATGAAAATGCAGTGGTCGAAACTCAGGTCGGAGAAAAAAAGCTAGTCTTCCACCTTTACTGACGCAGAGGTTTTGGTGCCAGTATTTATCTTTGTGCCTACAAAGCATGCTTGTGTAGCGCTACATATATTCGACGGCAGAAGTTAGTTGTGGCGGCACCTACTAACATGTTTCAGAACTTCCGCTTGCTTTGCACTCGATTCTAAGCCACAGGCGGTTTTTTGGATTACAAAAACCGGAAAAAAAGTGCGGCTTAGATTCGAGTAAATACGGTAACTTTGCTATTGACATCTGTGAAACATTTCCCTGGTGAAAAGAGGATTTCGGAAATGATATGGCCAGCCCCTTAAGCCATTCCTGAGAGAAAACTTTCTGGGGGAAAATATCAGTCTCGAAAGTTTTCTAACAGATTCAGGCAATCCATGGAAATGACAGTCACATGTTTCGACCACCTGTTCAGCATATAGCCCAACATTTCTCCCTTTGTTATTTTTCTCTCTTTATGTTCCCACACTAGAGAACAGTGAGCAAATGGCACTAAATAAAAGACATCTGGATTGACTGGAGTATTGTGATGTAAAATGTTTAGATGCAAATTTCTGGAAGAGGCATTTCAGTACACTTGAATGGGTGTGCCTCATTTTTCCTAAGGTGATGATAGTACAGCGGAGTCTAGTTAATTTTTTTCATTGGTGGAACAAAAAAAAAATGTTACTGATTGGCAGTTACTGTTTGAGACGAGGGAATTCTCCACAGGACTGATGAGCTCTGTACTTTCTCTTTGCTTCATATTCTGCTCTGAATAAAGTGACTTCAGGTGCTGCCAGCAGAGAGGACACTTGTGCTCTGTTTGCAGCGTTTTACACTCTGCTGAGACACTTTGGGTTCCACATGCAGCTAGGTCAGGACGCTCCGGACAGAGATTTTGGCCAGACTTGTCAACGATGCAGCAGCAGCAGTACACAATGGTCCTTCACCACCTCCTCCAGCTGTCATGTTCATGCTCCCAATGGTTGTGAGATTTAGTGGCAGCACCAGTGGTTCCGGTCATGATGAATTTAGTAACCCTCAATAATTTCATGGTTACGTTCTTTTAATTAGCATGGTTCATTGGGGGAGATATCTAGATAAATAACTAACTAGTATCACTTCTCATTCTCTTCTGGCCACCAGTAGTGGGAAGTGTTGTCACCGGACAGTACACAGTATCTACACCTGACCTGGTCACCATTCATGCTCGGGTGTTAAATAGGTTCGATTGTACAGAAACATTTCTGGTAATGCCAGAGGGCATTTAAAAAAAACTTGCTGTAATAGGGCCTTCTATGCTTTTCCAGCTTAAATTTAAGCCTTTTGGAGTGACGCACACCATGCAGATCCAACAGAATTTTAAGCATGAATTGTACGGATTTCCATTCCTATTCTTTTAAATGGATGATCTCATATTTTCAGTTACAGTTGAGGGGCGTGTGACTCACCTGGGACAGCGTTTTTTGAGTGTACGGACTATGGTGCATATACCTCCCCTCCCTCCCTCCCTCCCTCCCTCAAAATCTGCACATTCTTCTGTCAAGAGGTGGTGACAGATCGTCTGATGAGATCTGTTAAATGTCCTGTGCACCCTATTTGATCTGCTTATAAATTAGGCAGTCATGCCAGATGTGGTCCAGTGCCTTGTCTATGCCCAGGAATACTGCTCCTGTTGTTCCTCTCCTTACTCTGGGCAGACAAATCTGTTCAATAAGCTTCAGGCAGGCATTAAAAATGCTTGCTAGGTACGTTATAGTGGGAGGGGGAAGCTAGTTTAGGTGTAGGGTACAGATTCGATAAGGACCAGGAGCCTTGTGTTTATCCTCACGCTTGATGAGTGCACATATTGTCGGGTCATTAACAGGCACAAATTCTATCATAGGGCATGTATTTCTTACCCGAGTCACTCATCCAATATGTGTTCTCTCCTGCCTACCGTTCTCGTCGTCATGGATGACATGAGTTCAGAATTCTGACTCGAATGATTTTGCTATTATGTCTGTCTTTCCTTATTCGTCATATGCAAGACCATTCTCACCCTGGAGTGACTTGTTATCTCTGGTGGAGCTTTTCATTGCCAGGTTACTTTCCTGATTTTGCGTCTGGATAATCCTGTTCGGCAGATCTTAGTTTCTCCTCCCAGCAGTGCCTCGTGTGCTCCTGTAATCATTGTTTCACCTGGTCCTCTAGACTCCGCAACAGGTGGTGGTTGGCTGAGTCGTGGTGGTGTTGCCACAGCCTACACCTCCTGGGTTGGTGACTGAGGTTCCAGATGTCAGGGGGGCAGGTTCCTGGCATAATGCCATTTGCATGAGCACAGTCACTGAGGATGCCAGTGCATTGTTCAATGGATTCGTCCACGTGCCCTTCCATCTATAGCGGCATATTTTCCTGCATGTTCTCTCCCTGTCCCAGTTTATCACTTGTGTGCTTGCCATGCTCCCAACTTCATCTACAACACTGGTAAGATCCAGCACAACAGGACTTCGGTTGGATTTCACCTCATAGTGCACTGTGGACGATGCATCGAGGTCTAAGTTTTTGTGACAAAAATGTCGAGTATATCAGAATTCTTGTTCACATCTCCAGGAGTGTGCTTGGGCTCGTCAGGGACGATGACACTTTGGGTGGACCGGAACAGAGATAAGTGAATCGGAAGGGGGTGTAAGTAGGCTGTGATAATTTGCCAAAGGTTTTAGCCAATTTTTATTTCTATACTGGCAGCCTCGATATTCTGAGTCTGTGGAAGATCCAAGGTACGGAAACACGTTTTGCCCTTAACCAATATCATTGTTTCGCAGCCTTGGGTGGTCCGTGCAGTCGAACTGGGTGATGGCGTAGTTTCTAACAGCAAATAGTTCTTCAGGGGTGTTTCTGTCAAACATATAATATTAATAGCATGCCAGTCGAGAAAGTCTTCCGAAACAAAAGGCTTCAATTTTGATTCTGTTGGACCGACAGAGACTCATCAAAGCATGACATTAATGAAATTGCTCCTTCCGCAATAATCATGATATTTTTGTTTGGGCAACAGATGCAGCATGAAACTTTGCCAACGTGCCCCTAAATGTGGAGGAGATCACAGAAAAGCTTATTCCAGCAAACAGCTGCCTCAGCTCTCAGCTCGTCGAGGAGTGTTGCCAGTTGAACGCTGGGAGAAGACTGCAGTTGTTTGTTAGCAGGCACCACACCCTGGGAGGGGAGGGCCAAGAAGGTGGGACATGCAGTGGCCAGGCGGCAGTGGCTGTCGGGGCACATTTGAGCTTGGGAACAATCTCTCTGATAATTTACATTGTGCCGTTTTGGATAGTGGCGACGATGGGGGAGTGATTTTATCCGCCTCTGGTGTTGAGATCGAGGCAAAGCTATTGGAGGTGGGGATGTTGGCGACTGCAGTCTCCACACCTAGCTCCAAGTCATCTCTGCTGATGGAAGATTCTGAGGCGAGCCAGCTAGGAGCCAGTCACTTGGTCGCTATCATCACATCTGGTTCCTATTGTTTCTCTGGTTTTGCCTTTGTAGTGTTTGTGGTAGGATGGCTGCAGGAACCCAGAGGCTGAGCAGTGCAACAAACTGGGGCTTTGGGTTTACCCAGAGTGTCTGCAGAAGCGCTCTCTTACGTCAGATCATCACTGCCGAGGGGCACTGGTTGTTAATTTGTTAGTAGCCCGACCATAGACTACACACAGGTATCTGAGTAATACCACGGGCCTTGGCGTAGGAATTTCCCCCCTCTTGGAGGAGCAGGGAGGATGCACTGTGGCAACTTCGATTGGAGCACGTTGGTAGCAGTGCAGAGGATTGACAATGAAATCAGCCTGAATTCCATGGCTAGCGTGCTGTCAGTATACTGGCAGCAGCTACACCATAAACAGATTACGCCTACGTCTTCACGCAACAGTTTTGTCATGCCCATGCAAAGTGTCCGCATCCAACACTCAAACATTCTGCTCAATAAAACCGAAGCGAAGTGATAAGACATTATGCAAAGATTACTAGATCTCTCTCTCTCTCTTTCTCTCTCTCTCTCTCTCTCTCTCTCTCTCTCTCTCATTTCTTCAAGTAAATACTTCTTTAAGTATTTTCAAATAATGCCCTGTTACGGTGTAATTGTTTGAGTAGTTTGGCAATCAGTTTAACATTTTAACACCGCAGTGGGACTACAGTTCAATCCTGTGTCCGGCCATCCTGATTTAGGTTTTCCGTGATTTCCCTAAATCGCTCCAGGAAAATGCCGGGATGGTTCCTTTGAAAGGGCATGGCCGACTTCCTTCCCTAATCCGATGCGACCGATGGCCTTGCTGTCTGTTCTCCTCCCCCAAAAACAACAACAACACTGCAGTGCCGTACACCTTCCTGCACTCGAGTTAGATTTTATGGAGGTCAGGCTTCTTTCTTGTATTGTGATCATGGTACACTTCATTGGTTTCTTAGTGAATGGGATTGTCAGCCTTGAACCTCGTAACTGAATGAATATATTTGGAAGTTGTTGTAAGCAGTTTCTTAAAGATATTATGGCAGGAGGTTCATAGGGGTACTCTGCACATAATTCAGACAACCTCGTCTTGCAGAAGCAAAATCTTTCTTTGATATTGCTGAATTGTTCCAGAAGATAATTCCTTAGCGCATAACAGAATAGAAGTACTTGAAGAAAGTGCTCTTTGTGATGCTGATGTCTCCAAATTGTAAGATCGTCCTATGGCAAAAGTAGCATTTTAATTAAAGCGTCTTTTAGAAAGAATAAAGTTCGGTTATAAAATTCCCATTGCTTTGAGATATTGGATTATTATAGAAATTGAGAAACCAGACCAGCACTATTTTAATAATAATGCCTACAGTAAGGAACTAGCAACTAACACATGACCTAAGAATTGGTTCAGCATTTCAGATTTCAGAGACAATAATGTACCACTTGCCGTGTGATGTGTAGGGTTGCCGGGTCAAAAAACAGAGAAATGCCGGACTCTGCGTTGTGTGTAATCGGAGTCTTTGTCCTAACAGTTGGGTTATGTTTTTAAAAAGAAATAGTCAGCTGGATATTTTTAGTCTTTTATTAATAATCAATTGCAGTCAGATTTTTGAGAGACCAACCTTAAATGTGCTTAAACTAAAAAACAATCTGTAAACATCTTTATAATTTGGCCATTATGTTGGCAATTAAGTGCTCAGTCTTCTTAGTGCTGTCTTTTCCTAAGATAATCTTATGTCAGAAAAACTAAAAGTTCTACAGTAAGCAAAATAAACAGTTGTATGTTCTTCTGGGCTTGAAAGTGAAAATAAAATCAATAACTTTTGTTTCATGTAGATATGGAAACAAATAGCTATAATATACAATTAAATATTAATACACTGCTCAGAAGAATTAGGGGTACATGACTTCGGCCATCTGCCATACTCCATTGAACGATAATTGAAGCCTGGGTATGCTAACAAATCATACCTTTATCTTTCACAAATTAAGTATAAAGCAAATCATCATTACATTCTCATTTATTTGCCTAATAAGAACTGAAATGTCCAACAGTTGTCAAGGGTAGAGTGGAAACAAGCATTCATCCCATCATTCTCAGTGCTTTTCATTGGACTTCGAGAGCTTCAAGAAGATTTATGCTCTCCAGGAGCATTTATCCCCGCCTGACACATAGGTGGCACGTTCTCTATAAAGTCCCTATTACACGATGCAGGTAAACTGTACACCTACGCACCAGCACCCTGAGCATGTCTATCTGTAACTACAGGGTTATTACAAATGATTGAAGCGATTTCACAGCTCTACAATAACTTTATTATTTGAGATATTTTCACAATGCTTTGCACACACATACAAAAACTCAAAAAGTTTTTTTAGGCATTCACAAATGTTCGATATGTGCCCCTTTAGTGATTCGGCAGACATCAAGCCGATAATAAAGTTCCTCCCACACTTGGCGCAGCATGTCCCCATCAATGAGTTCGAAAGCATCGTTGATGCGAGCTCGCAGTTCTGGCACGTTTCTTGGTAGAGGAGGTTTAAACACTGAATCTTTCACATAACCCCACAGAAAGAAATCGCATGGGGTTAAGTCGGGAGAGCCTGGAGGCCATGACATGAATTGCTGATCATGATCTCCACCATGACCGATCCATCGGTTTTCCAATCTCCTGTTTAAGAAATGCCGAACATCATGATGGAAGTGCGGTGGAGCACCATCCTGTTGAAAGATGAAGTCGGCGCTGTCGGTCTCCGGTTCTGGCATGAGCCAATTTTCCGCGGGCTACGCGTGAAACTTGCCCGCACGCGTTCAACCGTTTCTTCGCTCACTGCAGGCCGACCCGTTGATTTCCCCTTACAGAGGCATCCAGAAGCTTTAAACTGCGCATACCATCGCCGAATGGAGTTAGCAGTTGGTGGATCTTTGTTGAACTTCGTCCTGAAGTGTCGTTGCACTGTTATGACTGACTGGTGTGAGTGCATTTCAAGCACGACATACGCCTTCTCGGCTCCTGTCGCCATTTTGTCTCGCTGCGCTCTCGAGCGCTCTGACGGCAGAAACCTGAAGTGCGGCTTCAGCCGAACAAAACTTTGAGTTTTTCTACGTATCTGTAGTGTGTCGTGACCATATGTCAATGAATGGAGCTACAGTGAATTTATGAAATCACTTCAATCATTTGTAATAGCCCTGTAAAGGCTGGTTCACGTAGACCTATTACACCTTCGTGGTGCGCAAGCGTGGTAGGTGGTGATTATGTGTTAAACGCAAGTAGAACTATCAGATCTCTTGTAAAGTCATTTGTTCTACCGTGTGAAACACAAGGGGGACTGTGTGACACATCAGAACGTCATTCGTTCGAATTATTTATGTGAGCTTGTGGTTCCTATTCCAAAAGAAATAGTTTTTCATCATTATTTGTCAAGTAATTGTTATTCTATTATGTAGGTTACTACTGTTCTGAATTATAGACTCAACAGTTAGTTTTATATTACAGTACTTGGTTACACAGGTATATGTGTATTCAGCATTTTGCACATGCAGGTCCTTGTTTTTGGAGCTGTTACCCTGGCAGTGACAGTAAATCTTCGGATTAGGGCAGAACACCGAAAACAAAAAACCAGGCGTTGCTGAGTTCAACCCTGGCTGAAAAGAAGGGATGAAGGCAGAGGATTATAATCACTGCTTACAAAAAGCTGAGGCTGAAAGATCCGCAAGAATTTCAGAACTGAGTGAGGATGGACATGGCCTTTTTCGATAAGCTGCTGTGTGTGATAGAAGATGGAATTAGCAAGTGTGACACAGTCGGTCTCACATTCTCGAAAGTAAGAATTAAGCTGTATGTTTACACATTTTGTGATCATACCAGCCTAGTTCACGAATAAAATACTGGTAAATGCCCTGTTATGTTGCAGGCTGGTTGTAACATTGTTTCTTGGCGACTGGGGAATCTTAAGAGTCTTACATTTAGCCACAGAATAGCACAGCCCACCATTTAAAAAGTTGTTATGGATATATGCACTGCAGTTTGCAACACTTTAAAGGACCAATACTTACAGGTGCACTTGTGCTATCTTTCCAATTTTGGAAATATAAATACAGGGTGGTCAGAAAATGTGTGAAATGCTTGTAGGGATGTTACAGGGCAGGTTGTACTGAGACATAAATGTTAAGAAAGAAATTCAATACGTTGTTCCGTTTCCGAGTTATTTAGCATAGAATTTAGCCAATCGGGGCGTCGCGCGCTCGCATTCAAGCGGCCTGTCGGGGGCGGTGTTGCCCAACGAGTGCTTTGTCTCGTTAGCTGAAACTTGAATTTACGCACGCGATGATCTGATTGGCTAACTTCAATGCTAAATAACTCTGAAACGGTGCAACGTATCGAATTTTTTTTTGTAACATTCATATCTCAGTACATCCTGCCCTGCAACATCCCTACAAGCGTTTCAGACATTTTCTTACCACACTGTATATTTGACCAATTGCAGCGCCATCTAGCGAGCCAACCATAGCGCCATCTGGTTTCCCCCTTCAAGCTAGACAAGTTTCGTTCTTTGTAGTTTTTTCATTTGAATAGCGTCAAATGAAAAAACTACAAAGAATGAAACTTGTCTAGCTTCAAGGGGGAAACCAGATGGCGCTATGGTTGGCCCGCTAGATGGCGCTGCCATAGGTCAAACAGATATCAACTGCATTTTTTAAAATAGGAACCTACCTAAAAATAAGCAAATAAGAAGCAGAAGCTGCTGTGATACCCCCTTCTGCGCATGCGCAGGTAATCTCATCCTGTTGCACATGCGCAGATTGACGGCAGTTTCTATTCTGGTGCGCGGACAATGTGCCTGCTACTTTTCATAGTTTCACCCGTTGTACCACTAGATGGCTGTGATGCTAGACCAGTACCATTCATGGTGGATTGTCGTGTAATACCCGCGTAAGTCTTTGGAGGTCATCCTACGATATCCATTCACATTCTTTAATAAGAGCCATTGATATTTAGTGTCTGTGGTGGAACAGGACAAGCACGACACATGTTCGATGGAGTTTCAGTAAGGAACGATCGCTGGCCATTCCATTATTTAAGTACCCACTTTTCTCAAGACATCGTGATGTCACCTGCCAAATGGACCGTGAAATTACCGTCCATGAGAAGGAATTCAGGGCCACCGATGTATGCAGCAGCCACCGTGTGGCTGTTCGATGTACTGCCTGTCGGTAAGGGGACCAAGGAAATTTACAAGATCTGTACAGCTGTCAACACTGATGCCTTCCTTCACCATCACAGAAACTTGGCCAAATAACAGGTACCACTCACCACAGCAGCCCCACATGCAACACAACCATCACCTTGCATCAGATGGAATCTTGACTCGCCTGTAAGTAACATGTTTTGCCTGTGACAAAGGTGCCAGTTGACATCGGAATTGCAGAATGGAAGGTGAGCTGCAGGACAATGTCGTGTCAGGCGGGGTACCTGAAGAATACTCAGTATTGTAAAACACTCCAGTATAATTTCGTTTATTGAAACTGAACTACACTTCTCGAACAATCAGTATACAGGGTGTTACAAAAAGGTATGGCCAAACTTTCAGGAAACATTCCTCACACACAAAGAAAGAAAATATGTTATGTGGACATGTGTCCGGAAACGCTTACTTTCCATGTTAGAGGTCATTTTATTACTTCTCTTCAAATCACATTAATCATGGAATGGAAACACACAGCAACAGAACGTACCAGCGTGACTTCAAACACTTTGTTACAGGAAATGTTCAAAATGTCCTCCGTTAGCGAGGATACATGCATCCACCATCCGTCGCACGGAATCCCTGATGCGCTCATGCAGCCCTGGAGAATGGCGTATTGTATCACAGCCGTCCACAATACGAGCACGAAGAGTCTCTACATTTGGTACCGTGGTTGTGTAGACAAGAAGTTTCAAATGCCCCCATAAATGAAAGTCAAGAGGGTTGAGGTCAGGAGAGAGTGGAGCCCATGGAATTGGTCCGCCTCTACCAATCCATCGGTCACCGAATCTGTTGTTGAGAAGCGTACAAACACTTCGAATGAAATGTGCAGGAGCTCCATCGTGCATGAACCACATGTCTCGTACTTGTAAAGGCACATGTTCTAGCCCGTATGAAATCATGATAAAGTGCTCCATTGAGCGTAGGTGGAAGAACATACTGATGAAACTAAAATGAGCTCTAACATGGAAATTAAGCGTTTCCGGATACATGTCCACATAATATCTTTTCTTTATTTGTGTGTGAGGAATGTTTCCTGAAAGTTTGGCCATATCTTTTTGTAACACCCTGTATACACACAAAAACAAATAACTTGTAGACGACCATTCATCAAGAGCGTCGGTGAGGTCCGTCGTAGCTGGTCCTCCGCGAGGAACTGGCTGTACTGCTGCTGCGCTGGCCTTATAAAGCCGGCGGAGTACTCCAACTTTCCCTGTATCTGTGAGGCGACCTCTGCAGAAAAAGGTTAGCACTAGTCTCTAGCAAGTTCTGTTTGTTTTGAAGGATTGTTTCCCTCTTGGTTACGCCTGCAAGTGCTTGTGTATGTTATATGGTACACAGGGGTGTATTGAGTGTAGTCTGCCTGGCAGGGGCCATCAGTGGCAGACGTAACATACCTCCCTTCTGGGGGGAGCTACGCGAAAGGTCGATAGCTGCTACGTCGTGGAGATCTGCGGCTGCGGCTTCCTGGAGGAGGCTGTGGAGGCTGACCCTTGGAGAATATGGTGCTGTACGTCCTGCGATGCAGGCTGACCTGCGTACTAGTTGTGATGGCGGCATGGGTGGGACCAGTGGCATCGGTTCGTCTTCATCGGCTGTTGGTGAGGTGCCGAAGAGGGGCCGGGCAGCTGGTTCGTCGGCTGCAGTTGCTGTGTTGGTGGTGCTGGTGGCGGCGACTGATGCCCTGAAACGACACCCATGCAACACGTAGATGTCATTAGTGAAGGGGTCTGTGTCAGTGGTCCGGAATGGGGTGTAGAGGTGGCGGCGTTCCGTGTCGTAGGGTGCGGTGCAGGTGTCGCAGGGTAGCGAGGACGCAATTGATTTCGATGGCGACGGACTATGTGGCCATCCAAGATGACATCATAAAGTTCGCCACCCTGGGAACGCTCGATGACGGCGGGCAGCCAACCTGATTTAGTGCCAAAACCTCGGGTCCAGACTAAGGAGCCAGGGAAGAACCGGGACTGTCCAGGAGGAATCTGAAGTCTTGGAGAGTGGAAGAGAAGATGTAGGAGGGTCCTGGGTTGGCGGCCATGGAGTGCTTCCGCTGGGCTATAGTGCCCTATCGGAGTGGCCCGATAGGAACTGAGCAATAGCGTCAGAGCATCTTCAAGGGAGTGGTCTTTGGTATATTTGAGCATTTGTGTCTTTAAAGTTCTGACGAGGCGGTCCGCTTCCCCATTGGATTGGGGATGGAAGGGCGGGGTAAGAAGATCCTGGATGCCGTTGTCTGTGCAAAAGGAGAGGAATTCCTGGCTGCGAAATTGTGGTCCATTGTCCGTGACTGTGGCTTTCGGTAATCCTTCCGAGCAAAATATTTTTGCGAGGGCTGATAAGGTAATGTGCGTGGTGATTGCTGAACACCGAATGACGTACAGGAAATGTGAAAATGTATTCGTGACTAGGAGCCATTGGTGGCCCAGAAATGGTCCCGCGAAGTCAAGATGGATGCGTTCTCAGGGACCATTTGGCATAGGCCAGAGAAGGAATTTGGGGAGGGGGGGGGAGCGGCAATTGTTTGGCACAGACGGTACAGTGCTGCACCATCTCTGTGATGTCAGACGTGAGGCCGATCCAAAAAACATGCCTTCTCGCTAGGGATTTGGTGCGAACGATCCCCCAATGCCCTTGGTGAAGAATATGGGGGATCGTCGGCTGGAGGGATATCGAAATGATGACCCTCGGTGCTGCTGAATCTAAACGAAGGAGGACTCCATCCACCACCGAAAGCTGGTGTCGGATGGAAAAGTACAACCGGACGTGGCGTTGATCCTGAGGAGGCGGCTAGGATGGCCAACCATGGAGAATGCGGTGTTGGACGACTCGGAGGAGGTAATCTTATGCGGTGGCTGCAGCTACTTTGACAGCTGTAACGGGAAATGCCTTCAGGGCCTCTGGGACGTCATCATCAATCTGAAAAACGAGGAGGTCCAACTGGTCAAAAGCATGGTCCGGACCTGGTGGTAGACGTGAAAAGGCGTCCGCATTGGCGTGCTGGGAGGTGGTGTGGAAATGCATGGTATAGCGAAGTTGGGTTAGGAACAACACCCAACGCTGGAGACATTGGGATGTTTTAGTCGGTAATCGTGCGGAAGGCACAAATAAAGAGAGGAGTGGTTTGTGGTCAGTAATAATGTGAAAGGACTTGCCATAGAGAAAGGGATAGAACTTTGAACAGTCAAAAACCATGGCAAGTGCTTCTTTCTCAATTTGGGAATATTTGATTTGTGCTGTGGAGAGAGCTTTTGATATGTATGCTTTGGGGCACTCTGTGCCATCCAGCAATTTGTGAGACAGGACGGCTCCCGCACCATACTCAGAGGTGTCCGTAGCAAGTATCAAAGGATGATTTGGATCATAAGGCGTGAGACAAGCAGCGGATTGGAGCTGCTGTTTGAGGGTATGGAAGGCGGTTTCGCAGACTGGTGTCCAACAGAATGGGACATTTTTGCGGCAGAGGCGATACAGGGGTGCTGCCACTTGAGCTGCAAAAGGAACAAATTTCCTGTAATACGAAATTTTGCCCAAGAAGGATTTCAACTGATGAAGGTCCCGGGGACAGGGCAGGTTGTTAATGGCGTCGATGTAAGAGAAAGATGGAGAAATGCCATTCTGGGAAATGATGTGACCCAGATAGGAAATAGATTGTTGGAAAAATGAACATTTAGAAATATTACATTTCAGACCTGCAGTTTGAAGGCGGAGGTTGGCTATGTGCCCTTCGGAGGAGGACCCCGTAACGACTACGTTGTCTACTTAATTTATACAGTCCGGGATATCAGCTGGAAGTTGTTCAAGGTATCTTTGAAAGATTGCAGGAGCACTGGCTAAACCGAACGTGAGTCGGTTTAGTTGGAAGAGGCCGAAAGGAGTATTTATAACTGTGTATTGTCGGGAGGAAAGATAAAGAGGAATTTTGAGATATGCTTCTGGTAGGTCGATTTTGGTAAAGTAGGAGCCCTGCCAATTTGCGAAAAGGATCTTCCAGTTGTGGAAGGGGATAGTCATCAACGAGAAGCTGAGGGTTGACTGTAGGCTTAAAGTCACCGCAGAGGCGAAGGTGGCAGCCTGGTTTCTGCACGATGACTAAAGGCGTGGACC
This sequence comes from Schistocerca cancellata, assembly GCF_023864275.1. Lineage (NCBI taxonomy): Eukaryota > Metazoa > Arthropoda > Insecta > Orthoptera > Acrididae > Schistocerca > Schistocerca cancellata. The sequence continues at coordinate 607,600,784 of NC_064632.1, read as the reverse complement.
ACAAGCTGAACCGCACGGGCTGGAGAACCCCTTCATGTTGAAGACGCTGGAGTGAAAACAGGTCCTGGAATTCATTACAGAGTGCATCAACTTCAGGAAAAGGAACGTGCAGAGACACTAGGTGAACATAGTCCACAATGGAAAATCTGAATAAGCAGAAGTCTAGTCCAAATAAGGCTGCTGTGGAGGAATAGTTGACAACCAGAAACGTGACTGGGTGGTGAATCGATTTGTACTTGACTTGAGCCGTGAATTGTCCTAGGAGAGCTGTCTCTTGCTTATTGTACGGCAGTAGGCCCTTAGGGGCTGGAGAGAGGGGTGGTGAACCAGTGTTGGCATATGAAGTGTAATTAATCAAGGATACTGCTGCGCCTGTGCCCACTTGCACACACAGAGGCTTGTCATTGATAGTGACGTCTATAAAAATTTTTGATGACGAGGAGTTGTCTACCTGGTTGACATCCATTGGGGTGTTGTTCAAGCCGTCTGGATATGGCCTGGGCTGGCAGTTGCTGGAGGTGGTGATTTTTGCACGACAAACGGACGCTAAATGGCCTTCCGTGCCGCAGTGTGTGCATCGCGGCGCCCAGCGGTCTGGGTAGTCTTCTCTATCATGTGTGGAATAGGGGGGGGGGGGGGGGGCAGGGCAGGGCAGGGCAGGCGGAGACAATCCCCACGATGACATTGCCGGTTGTGTTGTTGCTGCAGTGGCTTCTGGCCTCTGCCAGGATGGTGCGACACGGCGTCTTGTTGTGTAGGTGGTCTCCGACTGCGGTGGTGGTAGGAGTGCGGCGTTGAGCCCTGGATTGCTGCGACGTCTTCCGTGTCTGTCGTGGCATCGTCAAGGATTGCTGCTACATTTGCCCAGGATTCCAGGCGTCGATCAGCGGCTGTAGAAATTTCGAACTTATAGGCTAGTTCTATGACCTGCTCGAGGGACAGGTCTTCTAACTTGGCAGAAGGTGGCGTCTGGTGCTGCCTGTATCAAGTGGTCACGCACCAAGTCATCAGCGTATCATTCCTTGGAAAGATGTGTGAAACTTACATTTCCTGCTGAGACCTTGTAGTTCGGCAGCCCACTGGCGATAGGTCTGCTCGGTTTTCTTCCGGCATTGGTAGAACTCGAAGCGGGCTGCGAGTACATGACATCGGCATTTGTAGTAGGCATTTAGCGTCGCACAGATGGCGGTGAAGGTGAGGGAGTCGGGGTCCAGTGGCTGAAGTTTAGTGAGCAGGACGTACGTCTTCGATTGGTTCCATGACAAGAAAAAAGCGCGCTGCCTGTCTTCTTGGGTGACTTGCTGAATCGTGAAGTGTTGCCGGATACGTCGTTCGTATGTTTTCCATTCTTCCACTTGATCGTTGAATGCTGGGAACGGCGGTGGTGTCGCGGGGTGGTGGAGGCTTCGGATTTTGGCAATCAGTTGTGTCTGAGTTTCCAAAAACTAGTGCAGAAGTCCTTGAAAGAATTGTTGCCATTCCGTCGGTGCTGCTGTCATAACCATGATGTTTGTTGGTTCGTTCCACTATACTTTTTGCCACTGAAGAACTCTGAGTATTGTAGAACACTCAGTATAATGTCAGTTTATTGAAACTGAACTACACTTCTCGAACAATAACTATATACACCCAAAAACAAATAACTTGAAGACGACCATTCATCAAGAGCGTCGGTGAGGTCCGTCGGAGCTGGTCCTAGCTCAGCGAGGAACTGGCTGTACTGCTGCTGCGCTGGCCTTATAAAGCCGGCGGAGTACTCCAATTTCCCTGTATCTGTGAGGCGACCTCTACAGGAAAAGGTTCGCATTAGTCTCTAGCAAGTTCTGTTTGTTGTGAAGGATTGTTTCCCTCTTGGTTATGCCTGCAAGTGCTTGTGTATGTTATATGGTACACAGGGGTGTATTGAGTGTAGTCTGCCTGGCAGGGGCTGTCTGTGGCAGACGAAACAGTACCCAAACAGGGTGCCTGGTACTCGCTTCTTTCTGATGGTATCACCTGGTACTTTAATGCAACCCAAGTCGAAGTTGTTGCATACATCAAAAGTGAAGAGCTCGAGCTATACAGTAAGATAACAGGCACCACCCATATCAAAATAGATGTAACGTAATGTATGTTGATAAACATGTTCCTCCAATTTTTTTGAGCAGTGTATTCGTCATTAGAACCTACTTTATCACAAACGTTATTTTTCTTGGAAATCGTTTCATGGGACTCGACAACAATTTTAAATTTCTGGCCCATCAAGAAAACCTAGGACACTGGCAAGAATAGCCTCGGTTGATATATCTGCTTGTCCTTATGGTACATCTCCCAATTCCTCTTCATACTTATTACTCGTGCTTGGGTGATTCCCTTGGAATGGATATTAGTTGTGTGTTCTCTGAATCATTGTTAAAAAGCGTAGCAAAAGCTGTGTATGTTTAGTCACACAACCATAATAAGCAGGACTCGTGTGACTAAAGCCAGATTGCTGGCAAACCTACCAGTGTGGATTATTAGACACTACACTTGCACAAACAGTGTTCGAGACTAGCCCCCTTCTGGTCTATGCGGCAATTCTCTGACGTCCTCAGATACCAGTTGTACTGAATCTTTCAAGAACTTTGCATTATTTCCAGAGTTCTTCATAAGTATGCCATAGTTGAAAAGTCCATCCTTTTTGGATCAAATAGTGTGCCCTTGCAACTTGGACTGCATTAAAATGGCAAATTGCCTGAGCTCGGTTGAATTCAACATCAGCAAATAGCAACCTTCCCTGCACCTCGCTCCTAAGGAGTGTACTGTGTGGTGACTTGTCAACACTACAGAGCTGTGAACACCTGCACGATTCCCGACAGATGTCCGAGCCTCTGCTCCACGACTAGAATTGTGCATTGAGCGGCACGTGTGTATACAGCTTACCAGATCGTGCCGAGGCCTACACACAGATTGCGGTGGCAGACGAGGACATCCTGAAGACGGCCTTTATTACATTATTTGGCTCGTTTGAGAGAGAGTTCGTGACTTTCGGCCTCTGGTAAGCAGCGCAGCTGTGGCAGGAGGCCGTAGATTCGGTGCTGCGTGGTCTGTCATTTTGCTTCACATGTCTGGACAGTATCTTCTCTGCATCACCAAAACAACACTGACTGCATCTTGCCCGGGTTTTCTAATGACTGAGTGAACACAGAATTGTGCCGAATGTGGCGAAGTATGTCTTCGGACAGCCACAGACTGACTTTCCAGGCCCCACCACATTACGCTCTCAGGCTCGCTACCATTGCTGGACAATGTTGAGGTTGTCTGCCAGCTTAAGAGCCACTGACAGCTGTGCCGGTGGGCTCAAAGGCTAAAGGCAACTTAGAAATTACGTGGACAGATGATACGATCGAAGCATTTGGGAAGTCTAAACGAGGGATAGCCGATGCTACATTGTCGGCACATCCTGAGCCGAATGCTCTGTTGGCCGGAGTAGCAGATGCCGAGTCAGACGGCAATAGGGGCATACTTAACGACGTACTGACGTGACCTGCCGACCGCTATCTGTCTTTTCTAAAAAGCAGACTGCCTCACCGAAGTAATGGAGTGCATGCGACAGCGAATTACTGGCAATGTATGTAGCTATCAGGTACTTCCGCCCTCGTATCGAAGTTCACGCCCTTGCCCCTTGCAACCACGAGCTGCTCACACAATGACCTCAACTGCTCGCCAGGACAACACAGTCAGCTGATGTACGTAGCCCTGTTCACCGTGGATGTCCGGCACATTTGAGGTGTGGGCAACATTGTGGCAGGCTGCCTCTCTCACATTGGAAGCGTGCTGTGCCTCTGCGAGTGCCATACAGTCCGTCGCAGAGGCCAGATCGAAAGCATCGAGACCTGTCACGAGACGTGGGGTCATCATTACAGCTACAGCTTGTAGACGTTCCTGGCACCGGCAAACAACTGTATTGCGATGTGTCCACTGCCGAGTTAGTCACATCCGCATCTGCCTCTGAACTTCCGTCGACAAGCGTTCAAATCCCTGCACGACCTGAACCACCTAGGTACGAGGTCTATGCTCCATCTAGTTCTAGCTCATTTCGTACAGCCAGAGGACACGAAGAGTTGCTGAGAGTGCACAAAGTGCCAATGCAGCTAAGTTAGAAGTACATTCGTGCGCCAGTAGGTAATTTCCCAGGTGCCACAGTGTGCTTTACACACATCCACATCTACATCGTCGGACCACTACCACCCTCGAATGACGAGCATTACCTGCTCACCGTTATTGTGAAATTCTCTTGTTGGTCTGAAGCAATTCTGATAGACAATATCTTGGCCAAAACCGTGGTGCAGGCCTTTGTAACACACCGGATATTGCGGTTGCCCTCTCTGTTGCAATCGATAGAAGACAAAATTGGAGTCAGAGTTGTTCCCAAAACTGGTAGCACTTTATGGCACGAGTCATCATCGGATGACCAGCCGCCACGTGTGGGCTGACAACCACCACCACCACCACAGCCCAGTCTAGTGCCTACCTGTGTCCCAGAAGTGACCTAGACAACTGCGCTGCCTTCGCCAACAGCTCCTGTACCACACTGCACCACGATATCTGGCCATCATATGTACTTCTCGGTGCATCTCTAGATGGCACGCTGCTCCTACCGAGGGACTGTTGTAACGTCTGGCGTGTGTCGTGTTAGTGTGCAAGTGTCAACCCGAATGAGTCTCGTGTGGGTTCCTGTGTAGAATGTACCTTGCAGCGCAAGCAAACGATGAGCTCAGTAGGTGCAACTGATCTGTTCTTGTGTTCCTAGTCTTGTGAGCCTTATATTTAGAACTCTGTGTTTAGCATTCTATGATGAAATAAAGTTTTGTTGTGGTTGAAGATTTTCTGGTGTGTGGGTGTGTGTGTGTGTGTGTGTGTGTGTGTGTGTGTGTGTGTGTGTGTGTGTGTGTTACTCCTATAACAGGCATAGTAGAAGCTGGAGGCCTGATTGACACACACAGCGGCTGAGCTTTTATCTATATGTGGTTTTGCCTTCAGTAAATGTCATAGATGAAAAGCCTTGTATTCATCTGTATGTTGTCTCAGAGTCACAGACCTTTGTAAGTATGTACAGATGTTGTTAGCTCTAGAAAATGTTCAGTGCATAATGAATGCCAGAAATTAATCATGACAATTATTTCGATACGAAAAAGGGTTGTTATATTTCATTTTTAACCATGAAATTGTTTTTAAACTAATCAGCTCTATTTCTGTTTCATTAGGAACTGCAATAGGTTTAAAACTTTTGAAAACTATTTTCAAATTACTTTTGCAATTTTCACAGTTTTCGGTGTGTTTGGTCAAATTGCTGTTATCCACAGCACCTTCACTCTGTTCTTTCAAGATGGAAATTGACACAGATCCTCATTTTAGAACTGAGATATGCTCAGTTTTAATATAATGTGAAATGGACGGATACTTTTGCCTTCTAGTTTGAAATTTAGGTTTTGAGATGTCAGCTAACTTCAACTAAAAATATCACATCCAATTGCTTGTTGTCATGTAATAGTTCATTCCTCAGGTAGTGTATTTTCCTGTACTGAAAAATCAGAAAGAACATTTTTCAATTTCCAGAATGTATTCAAAAGCTTTCCTTTAGAAATACTGCATCTCGCAATGTAGGTCAAGTTCACCATACTCCAGATCCAACAATTCACAGTACCTTCAGAATTCTCTTGTATTGAGTGCCGTAACTCTAGCTTTATTCACACATTTCAGAATTGGTGGCATAACTTGCTGCATATTTAAGGTTTTTCCTCACAGTGACTTTTGGTGTATAATGCAGTAATATTTTAGTACAGGATAATTTTAAAAAATTTTGAGCAAAGTTGCAGTGTCGTTGATTCTACCTATCATTGACAGCTCTCCAACAGTAGACACATTGATGACTTCACTGTAATATACACCAAAACTTTTGTAGGCATACTTTTAGTTTTTCAAATATTTCTGGTACTATTACTTTAGCATGCAATGTCTCCAGACTGTGGCTGCAACAGGCAGAAGACATGCCTTCTTGATGCTGCAGATTTTATTGATTTTCATCCAGATAAACTTAGGCTGCATTACTATTCTTCGGCATGCCAGTGTAGAAATGTGCGAGAATCAGTTAAGTGAAAAACCATGCAATACGCATTTTTGAGGACAGTAGACCTATCCCCCCACAAAACAATCATTCTTTAATTTGATTGTGTAATTAAGTGGGAAATAGGTTAGTTTTGAGAATTTTCAAACACTTACAAAACTATATTTTCATAAGTTAGTAGTAAGAGTGCTTTGTATATGTAATTTAATTCGTAGCAAATCAGTGTTTGTGGTTCACAGCTCAGCCCAACTGTATGTAACCCCTCAATTTCATTGTACATCAATGAAAAAAAAATTGGAAGCTACCATTGTCCTTTACATACTACGAGCAATTTGTAACAAATCAACATTTGTGATTTAGTTACTGTTACAGATTTTCTAACTAAAATATTGTGTTACATCTAGTTTTCCCTTAAAGAGCAGTGCCCCTATATGTTATCTGCATTTATCGTAAATTAACTTTGTTTTTGAGTTTGCTAACAACTGTAATTAACATAAGAACCTTTTAAAAAACTAGTGATTTTTACCACAGAGTTTTGTGTTGCCTTTATAGAAATCTTGTTTTGTGTCTCTGCTCCAAATCCTACAGGAAAATAGCAACTTCTTAGCTCAACAGATTAAAAGATAATCAGCAGGTTTAATTTAAAATTATTTATTCATTAACTTATAACAGATTGCACCAGCCAAAATGCAACCCCACTGTGAATGCTGTTCTCGAACAAGGGATGAGTTGGTTGACATGCGCCCTGACTACTGTTAAACGTATGGTTATTGCTGCAAATCAGTGTGGTGGAAGAGCTCCTGAGACTAGTGTACCTGTGAAACCTGTAGCAGAGGTACTTCAAGTGCTATCCTTTCCTGGGGATCCTGTCTCCTCTGCAGCAAGTATGTGATCTGCCATTACCCATCCAGTTGACTTAGCGGTGTGTCAGTGGTAGATGTAGACATCCTGTACAGGGTTGAAGGGGACCAGGGATACTCAGTGTGTTGACCAATCCCCCTAATCGACAAATCTGAGATTCTGTCTTCCACTGAAACTGTCATTCACTTCACCTGTTTTGGGGAAATATGTTTTGTCCAGTGTCAGGAGGTGGCAAACACAAAAGGATAGGGATCTGCTAATTGTCAGCAGTTCAAACATACGGCGAATGATGGTAACCCTTAGGGGAATGGCAGCAAGGGACAGGGAGGGACACAAGGTGAACTCATAGTGTTTGCCTTGTGGCCTCATTTAACATGTTTAAGAGGCTATTCCAGCAGCCATTGACATCAAAAAGACCTCGTTTCACATACACACTTGGTAGTTTTTGCCACTCTGCAATATTTCTTGTGTTGCATTTGTGTTATTTACACTTCACCTTTCAAGTTAGGTGTGTTTTTTTCACTCTGCACAGTATTGCAGTGTTTATGTCTATACTTTGTTTTTGTGCAGGTTGTGAGCATTGCCAACCTGTGAAACTACTTTTTTTGAAAATTTCGTGTGTGTGTTTTACATGTTTGGCAGAAATGAACCACATAGAACAGGTTATATTTAATAAATTAGTGCCAAATAGGTACAACATCCTCCACTGGATTATAGATACATGGATGAGATCTAGGGCCTGGTAAGATGAAACAAGCGATAAAACTGACCACATACACACAGACATAAATTCTGATCATGACGAGATACAGTTTACAACAGACAAAGAGCAAAATAGGCACTTAAATTTTCGAAAGAATAGGCAGATGGGAAATGGAAGTGGTGTATTTATCGCAGTAGACAAGAAACTCAAATTCATCAAGATGGAAACAGAAGCTGCACGTGAGACTCAGTATCAGGGGCGGGCATAAAATGGTAGCTGGATCATTCTATCACCCATCTGCTGATGTAATTGAAAACTTTACAGAAAACCTCATTTCATGTTCACATCAGTTCCTCGCTCATACTTTTATCATTGTAAGAGACGTAATTGAGCCTGATAAGACATCCGGTGAATCTTTACAACATGCCTTATCTGAAAACTACCCAAAACAGATACTTGGAAACCCCACACCTGATGGAAAGATATTGGATCTAATGGCAACGAATAGACGTGATGTCTTTGAGGATGTCAACATTGAAACTGGTATCAGTGACCATGACGCAATTGTGGCAACAATGATTACCAAAGTACAAAGGACAACTAAAACAAGCAGAAAGATATATATGTTCAGTAAACTAGATAAAAAAAATCAGTAGTGTCATATCTCAATGAGGAATTTGAAACTTTCAGCACAGTTCAGGAGCAAGTAGAGGAACTCTGGTTCAGGTTTAAAAGAATAGTTGACCATGCATTGGATAGGTATACACCCAGTACAACAGTTGATAATGGGATTTTAAAGCGCAGTCAAAGAATTCAAAAATTCTTGTCTGTACAGATTTAGACTATCTAAAACCATGTTCTAGTACAGTAAGGGTAAATATTTATTTATGGAACTTAAAAAATATACTGTCATAAGAGTTTTTCTAGAATTTGTGAGAAGGAACTTACCTGTGATACAGGTTGCTACTTCAATATTTGATCGCAAAAATCTTTTTTTGAAGCGGTGAAACTTTTGCTTTTTCTGGAAAGACATCAGTTTCTAGAGAGGTTGAAACTTTTTGCCAGTTTTGCTACATGGTGAGCACACGTGTTTGATATGAAATCGGATACTACATCAAGACCACTTGACATTTTATTGCTTAATGATTTAATTTTACTTATTATTTCATTGGTATTTGTTTGATAAACTTACATAGAGATATCATCAGTCACCGATTTGCTGGAGAAACTTGTGACTGGTTCTTTACAGTTTTGTGGAATGAGGTCTTCAGCTAGTGCAGTGAAATAGTCATTGAATTTTGTCGTGACAGATTTTGTGTCTGTAACTTTTGTGCCCTCATCATAAGTGGTCTTCAGGTGTTGAATATGTTTGAAACTTTTAGAATTACTGTCACCAAGGTAATTCACATATTGTGCCAGTTGTTGTCAGTTTCAGTATACGTCAAATGTATGTTGGTTGTTTTGAATCTGTACAACTCACTTTATCACACGCAACAGAATGGGGAAATATACTAGCAACACCAGCCACTTCCGTTCCTCCACTACTGCCGCTATAGTTAGCTGTGCAATTATTTTCATGTGTACCTTTATTTTTTTGTGGACACCTACAGTATTTAGATGCTACATCTTAAACACTCCCTGTATACATACTGGTGACAGATACTATACCATGAAAAGGTGTGTCCCTGTTTATGCCACATACCATCGAATGCTGCAGTCAAGTTTCTATTACCACTGTTTTCTATTACTGCCTCTTCCACAGCTTTCTTCATAGATCCTATACAGACATCCACTACTTCCGACGGATAAACTTGGTTGGGGGATTTGGAAGATTCATCATGCCATAGAAAACTGCACCAGCAGTAGCACTCTTACCAATTGTATGCAAGGCATAAACAAATCTAATGTTGTGTTCATAGATTTTGCTACTATTTTCTTCATTTGGAGATACTGCAACAATGTTCCAAAAGGTGGTCATGTATGAACACTTCCACACTCCAGTTTCATTCCACTGGCAAGTCCTACATGATGTTTTTTAGTGTGTTCCACACTGACTTCTCTATGTTGAACACATCTTACACAGTTTGAAAAAATTCTATTGAGAACTGACATATCAAATATTTCATTCACAACAGATTCGCTCATGAAATATTCATACTTTTCACTAACAGAAACAAACTTCATCTGTGAAGTTCTTTCTTTCTCACTTTCATTGCAATGGGCAAGTGTACCAGCAAGATTAGGTTCACAAAATTGGTTATTGTCCTTATTGTTTACAATAACATCATCTACCTGTGGTGTTCCAACATTTGTCCTTTTCGCAAAAGCCTTCAGAGGATTTCTAGTCACTTTATGTTTACCCTTCAATTAAACAGAGTGCAGTATTTCTCCTTCAGTTGTTCCAATGAAATTGTTGAACTATTGGCTTAGTAGGAGTGACATTGTAAACCAACATTTCGATATGTTTCCCACTAGCTACCTTAAGGCAGGGTCTAATCTATAAGGAGCTTGTTGCCTTTCCACATATTTTGTTTTATTGTCACCAGTACTACATCATACTCTGATGTTTCGTATTCCAGACAATGTCATGTACACTATCTAGCTGACCTTCACCCCAATAATTTTCCCAATTGCTTCTTTACCTTTTTCATACTCTGTGGCCACTGTACTGTTATTTATGGACTTTCGTAAATAACAATATTTTTGTTTTTTGTTATTATCATTACTACTACTACTACTACTGCTACTATTATTTCTTATTCTTTCTTAATTGCTGTTCCAGTTTCTTTATTGCGGGTATTCAGATTTTTGCCTGCCTCTTCTGTTTCATCCAGAGGCCTCCTGTAGACAGTTAAGGCAAAGCAATTGTTGCTTAGCTGCTGTTAATCGGTTATTGTTCAGAAAGCTTCAGTTTATTCTCTTCCAGAGCTAATGTTCTTTGTTTACATTTGTTTGCATGCCCATCTTCCGCAGCAGCTGTGAAAATCAGTTATGGTTTTCCTGTGTTGAGGTTACTGCGATTTAATTGAAGAGAATTTTACCCCAGATGCATTTCTCTTTTATTGTAAAGCATCGTCTGTGGTTATTCTGCAAATTGTATACATATGTTTGTCCATTTTTGGTTATTTTAGATTAAAAACAGTGTTTTGTTTATAAAGTTGGAGTGCATGCTACATACAGTGTTTCTTTACATATTCTTCAAACCACAGCCTCTTCCATCCTTGTTAGCAGCAGTTGATGTCGAAAGACATCATTTCATATATATACACTTGGCAATGTTTGTCAGTATCAGTAGTTCTATATATATATATATATATATATATATATATATATATATATATATATATATATTTGTGTGTGTGTGTGTGTGTGTGTGTGTGTTAGCCTTATGATGTCTGTGTCTCACTGGTTGTAATGTTTTGTTGCTGGCTGGTGTAAGTGTAATGCAAAAGGTAAATGATTTGTCCTGTGCTTCCATGTTCTTAAATGTTCTTTGTATCTGGTGTCCAACCTCCTCCTGGTTTGACCTATGTATCTTCCATCGCATTTATTGTGTTTCAGTTGGTATATTTCTCATTTATGGTGTAGTTAAGTTTTTCCTGTTGTTTTTGGGAAGTATTTTTAAACTGAATTGTTGATTTGGTGGGCTATTTTTATGCCTTCTGTTTTGAAAATATTGGATATTCTGTGTGTGTATTGGTGGTTGTATGTCATTGTGTACCATCTTTTTTTTTTTTTTTTTTTTCCTCACTGTGTGTTGTTCCTGATCTTGTATTTTGTGTGTGTGTGTCTGTGTGGGAGTCTGTCTTTGTGTTTGTGGATATTTGTTCTTTTCTGTTTCCCGAGTTTGTTGTTAAGTTTTCCTGGCATCTGTTCTTTGTGGCTATTTGTATTATGATATTCATGTCTTTTTGATAACTGTCTGTATCTAATGGTAATGTATTTAGTCTGTCGAGCATATATCTAAGTGCAGCCTGCTTCTGAGAACTGGGGTGTTGTGATGTCTCATGTATAATTGTGCCAGTTATTGTCAGTTTCAGTATATGTCAAATGTATGTTGGTTGTTTTGAATCTGTACAGTGATGTCCAAGAAATTTAAGTGCCTATTTTGCTCTTTGTCTGTTGTAAACTGTATCTCGTCATGATCAGAATTTATGTCTGTGTGTATGTGGTCAGTTTTATCGCTTGTTTCATCTTACCAGGCCCTAGATCTCATCCATGTATCTATAATCCAGTGTAAGATGTTGTACCTATTTGGCACTAATTTATTAAATATAACCTGTTCTATGTGGTTCATTTCTGCCAAACATATAAAACACACACACGAAATTTTCAAAAAAAGTAGTTTCACAGGTTGGCAATGCTCACAACCTGCACAAAAACAAAGTATAGACATAAACACTGCAATACTGTGCAGAGTGAAAAAACACACCTAACTTGAAAGGTGAAGTGTAAATAACACAAATGCAACACAAGAAATATTGCAGAGTGGCAAAAACTACCAAGTGTGTATGTGAAACGAGGTATTTTTGATGTCAACCGCTGCTAGCATGGAGGGGAGAAGCAGTGGTTTGGAGAATATGTAAAGAAATACCATAAGTAACTTGCGCTCAAACTTTATAAACGAAATGCTGTTTTTAATCTAAAACAATCAAAAATGTACAAACTTAAGTCTCCAGTTTGCAGAATAACAACAGAAGACTCTTTATAAATAAAAGTGAAATGCATCTGTTGTAAATTTGTCTTTAGTTAAACTGCAGTAAACTCAAGACAGAAAACAAATAATGACTGGTTCTTTGTTTTGTTCAGCAAATTTGGGGGCTGTGGCGGTACTTATGACCTTGTTCTTGTCATCATTGTCAGACAATTCTAGAGTGGTGAAGGAATCCATCCTCCCCAAGGAAAACTGATCAGACTGTGAATTACTCCAATTTTGGAAAAAGGATTTGTAATCAAAGTGGATCAAGAACAATTTCTACAAGAATTCTTAGGATTAGGAGAAGCCACTAAACATTCCCCAGACCAGACAACTGCTCACTATAGTGTCATTCTGGTTGCAATGATGATGATTTTTTAGCTCCAACATTTCTAGCCAGGCATCTCTGCATCCTTCGATTCATCCATCCTGTTATGCAGAAAACATAACTCTTAGGATAAAGCTCTCTGTATCCTATCAGCAACAATTCTGTTGCGCTGCTGTTGAGTAATTTCAAGATTGTCTGCCTCCATTAGCACAGACCTAGCTGCCACTCACCCCTGCAGACAGCCGAATACAGTGAGCTGTTGTGGTGGATGAAAGTCTTTCTGGCCTAAAAATTGGTAATAGACTGTTTTTGCAATTATGATAAATAACTTTTATTACCTCAAATGGCACTGAGTTATGTTCATATTTATATAGTATCAGTTACTTTATGTACCCACTTTTTGTGCGACATGATAGTGTTGTCACATCTGAATGAAGGCCGTAATGATGTGACTACACATAGTGTGTATAAAAATTTTACACCTTTACTTGTCTCTTTGTTTTTGTATAACCTCCAAACCATACAGTCTCTTACATAGGCTCATAGTATTAATTTCATTGTGCTTTAGTACATAGTAGTTTTAGTCAAGACTGTGTACCGTATCAGTAAGAGGCTATTTCTGTATCTGTCACTAATAGACATCTTCTCTCTGCGTGTTACAGATGCTGGTAAGTCCAAAGTTAATGAAAATTATGAAATGTAAACACAGATTAAGTTTAATGTAAGCTATCTGTATCCTATCAGCAACAATTCTGTTGCGATGCTGTTGAGTAAATTCAAGATTCTCTGCCTCCATTAGCACAGACCTAGCTGCCATTCGCCCCTACAGACAGTCGAATACAATGAGCTGTTGTGGTGGATGAAAGTCTTTCTGGCCTAAAAATTGGTAATAGACTGTTTTTGCAATTATGATAAATAACTTATGTGGTTGTGTACAGAGGACTGCACATATAACTGATTAACTGACAAAAATTGGTATTTGTGACATTTGTTTTACAACAGCATTCAAAGTATTACCTGTTACCTTCATAATCTTTCAACCCTGAATTTCTGCTTGATTATGAATCTCTCTCTCTCTTTTTTTTTTTTTTTTTTTTTTTTTTTTTTTTTTTTTTTTTTTTTTTTTCTAGATTGTAAGGCCTGCGAGGAGTCACTGCTGCTGAAGAGGTACACATTTACAGCATCCGAGTACAGTGGAGGAATATTTCCTGATATGAGTGAAGATCTTAAATTTTTTGAGGTGTGTTGCAATCAAGTCATTGTTTTTGGGTAGCCAGTATACTATTACTGACTTCTACAGTTCATATACAGTGCTATTTGCAACCGCCCAAGTATTTTAAAACACACTAAGAAAGGATTTGCTACATTAGAATAACATATTTAAAATGTGATTGTAGCTGAGACAAAAATAGTATTAAAGGCTGTAAACTGCATACTCACACCCCCACATCCCCTGTTGGCATATACACTGACAGAAAAAAAATCGCAGCACCAAAAAATTATTAATGTAGATTAATAAATTTTCGAGAATACATTTGTCTAGGTAACACATTTAAGAGGTTAATATTGCAAAATGACAGGTTAATGTAAGAGCAAGATAAGCCATTGCAAGTGTATGGTACAATAATAACCATTATAACTGCCAGATTGTTGAATGCAAGCATACATTGTGTTGTACAGGTGCCAAATGTCAGTTTGTGGGGTGCAGTTCCATGCTCGATGCACTTGGTCGATCAATACAGGGAGGGTTAATGGTGTTTGTGGATGAAACTGGAGTTGTTTTCTGACGATGTCCCTTACGTGCTTGATTGGCTACAGATCTGGAGATAGAGCAGGCCAAGGCAACATGTCAACACTGTAGAAAATGTTGAGTGACAGCAGCTGTAGGTGGGCAAGGGTTATCCTGTTGGAAAACACCCCCTGGAATGCTGTTCATGAATGACAGAAAGACTGCTGTACAGATCCACAATCAGAGTGCATGGGATAGTCGTAAGAGAGGTTCTGCTGTTACATGGAATCGCACCCCAGACCGTAACTCCTGGCGCAGGTCCAGCGTGTCTAGCACGTGGACAGGTTAGTTGCGTGCCCTCGACTGGCTTCCTCCTAACCGACACATTGCCATCGTTGGTATCGAGGCAGAGCCAACTTTCATCAGAAAACACAACCACCTCCAACCTGCTGCTTAGTCAGCTTTTGCTTGATGATACTGAAGTTTCAAATGACGGTGATTTGGCATCGGTGGAATGTGCACTGCAGGGCCTATGGGTCAAAGCTGCCCTTGAAGTAAGTCACTGTGATGCCAGCTGCTGCTCAGATGCTGCTGTAGATGAAATATGATGCGCCAAAGCCATAAGCCGAACACAATAGTCTTCCCTCTCACAAGGGAACCTCCTCCCCATCGCACCCCCCTCAGATTTAGTTATATGTTGGCACAGTGGATAGGCCTTGAAAAACTGAACACAGATCAATCGAGAAAATAGGAAGAAGTTGTGTGGAACTATGGAAAAAATAAGCAAAATATACAAACTGAGTAGTCCTTGCGGAATATAAGCAACATCGAGGATAATGTGAGCTCCGGGGCGCCGTGGTCCCGTGGTTAGCGTGAGCAGTTGCAGAACGAGAGGTCCTCGGTTCGAGTCTACCCTTGAGTGAAAATTTTTCTATCTTTATTTTCGCAAAGTTATGATCTGTCCATTCGTTCATTGACGTCTCTGTTCACTGTAATAAGTTTAGTGTCTGTGTTTTGCGACCGCACCGCAAAACGGTGCGATTAGTAGACGAAAGGACGTGCCTCTCCAATGGGGACCGAAAACATTTGATCGCAAGGTCATAGTCCATAGATTCCTCCACAGGAAAACACGTCTGATATATGCTATACGACACTGGTGACGGCATGTGCGTCACATGACAGGAATATGTTGTCGACGCACCTAACTTGTACAATTGGCGAATGGGTAAAAAGATTCTTCTACCTTGCCCGATTTAGGTTTTCTTGTGGATGTGATAATCACTCTCAAAAAAGTGATCGCATCGGACGGACGGACAGACAATAATTGTCTGAAAATAAAAAATTAAACTTTTCACTCGAGGGAAGATTTAAACCGAGGACCTCTCGTTCCGTAGTTGCTTACGCTAATCACGGGACCACGGTGCCCCTGAGCTCACATTATCCTTGATGTTGCCTATCTTGCGCTTGGACTAGTCAGTTTGTATATTTTGCTTATTTTTTTCATAGTTCCACACAACTTCTTCCTGTTTTCTCGATTGATCTGTGTCCAGTTTTCAAGGCCTATCCACTGTCCCAACTTATAAGTAAATCTGAGTGGGGTGCGATGGGGAGGTTCCCTCTCAGTAGTGCCACATGGCCGGAGCCCAGTCTTCTTGCTATCGTACATTCTGTTGAGCACTGCTGCCAGCAATGAGCACTGCTGCCAGCAATCATCTCAGTGACTACATGTCTGTCAAGCCTTTCTACACCATGGCCAATCTCAAAGGTGACTAATGCCGATGAGAATTAGAGCATGTATTTAAAGCAAACCTGATTTGCATCCTCATAGTGGCCCTACTATTACTCTTATGTGACTGGTAAATAGATATCATCTTTCAGATGTAGAAACATGCATATGAGCTGTCCCTTATGCCGCACATCTCCTCCTTGGTGTTGTGGTCTGTTTTTCTGTCAGTGTAGTACATGTTCAAAACAATACTGCACCGAACAACAAAGAAATTTATGGGGTATGCTTCGTGTGGCTGTTTGTAATCTATCATCACAATTGTTCTTGATTTGGAATAAACTTGCATTCCTTTAAGTAATGGATGGCGTCTAGTAATCCTCAAGGACCTGAACTATGCCGTAGCTTTCAACTTTAAGTACAGTTTGGTTTCTCATATGCACCTTGCTTACACCAGCTTTGTTTTTGGTAAAGGCTACTCCAATAGAAGGAACACCACCTATGAAATAACTTAGTACAACCATGATGCAATCTTTTAAATTGATATGAAGACCATCTTGTTGTAGACAGAGTGTATATACTGGCAACGCAGTGTTTCTGTTCCAGAACACATGAGACTCCATTTTCTGATTTTCGACCCATGCCACATGGCTTCTCCATCCAGTAAAAGCTCCTCAGAAGTTTGAAAATGGGGCCGGGGGATGGAATGTACACCTGGCATATTTGGGTTGTGGTTCCTTTCTGGAGAGCTGGGCGGTCTAGTGCAAGTCTGTTTATTTTATGCTGCTTGTGCGACCCGAATTGCACGGCAATTGAACCCGGGTCCCCCTGATCAAGAGACAGCAGTGCTGACCACAAGACCATGATCTTCCGACTGAAGATAGGGGTGTGCCTGGTCCTTACCTCTCTCCTAGCCTCAGTTTGTGGCAGTTTTCTCATTTTCTTCTTTTTTTTATCTTCTCTTGTTTCATCTCTTTGTATATACTTTTAATTTCATTATTTCCTATCTGCCATTAACGCACTTAGTTGCCCCATATTTTAGCAGATTGCATGCTCACTTTCTCCTCTGCCTCTTAAAACTTTTCAAATTTTTGTACCTCATCAGATACTGACACTCCATTCTTGGTTTTCAAATTTTTTCCCAAATGACATGTGTGGTGTTGAACGACTCCATCACTTTCCTCTCCTATGCTAAAAGTAAGAGCCCTCAGTTTCAAAAGCCTGCATCTCTCGACGTGTTTTCAGCTGTTACTGCATTGTAAATAGGTGATGGAGTATACATGAGTTTCTTCCTTTGTCGTCTCATATGACTTTATGATTGACATCTGGTTGATTCACGTTATTATTTGCAGCAGACATAAAGCTCAGCTGTATTAATATGCCATTATTAATGAAAAACTGAGCATGATTTAATGTCATTCATTGACTGAATATGATCAACAGGAAAACAGTTTATTTGTTGCTACAATCTTGTCTCAAAAAACAGCTCTATTTTGCAGGAGAGTGGAGGGGTGTGATTAGAAGTGCATCCAAGTTTTCATCTCATAATTGGATTTTTATTTGTTCTGATCATGTTCATCTCCATAGCTAGGAAAATCACAGCTGTTGCAAGAGCCAATAGTTCTATATCTTATTGTTGTATTTTACACCAAAGGTCTTTTCATAGTGCAAGACAGAGTACATGTAATATTTCTGTAATTATTGTTAAAATTTCGATTTAAGAAAATAACGTAAGATTTGATGACAGATGACTTACATGTTAGCCATTGTTATCATTGTTTATCTTCCTTTCTCAAACTGATAATAATTCGAAATTAATTTGCTGACTCTGAATTCTTTGACATCAGCTGTGTTGAGTATACATGTTATACCTATTGTTATATACAAAAATTTTTACCTGACCAAGGCTCGACCCCAGACTTCCTGCTTATCACAAGTGGTCACTTTATCCACTTCACCTATTTCTGCACACTTTTGATAATGTTCTTGATACTACTTCCGTATGTTGGAGTGTTTCATGTTTTATACCTAGGCCACATGCTGTAATTTTTTTTTGTACAGTACCAAAGAATTTGATAGTACTATTGATTATTTAGTTCCAAGGCTGTCTTCTAAATAGGAGAGAAAAATCATAACAGTACATGTAAGAGTTTCTGCCTTCCAAGGAAAGTGTATTTAAAGATTTAAATGGTAATATGAAAACAGCTGCCGGCCGGAGTGGCCGTGCGGTTCTGGGCGCTACAGTCTGGAGCCGAGCGACCGCTACGGTCGCAGGTTCGAATCCTGCCTCGGGCATGGATGTATGTGATGTCCTTAGGTTAGTTAGGTTTAATTAGTTCTAAGTTCTAGACGACTGATGACCTCCGCAGTTAAGTCGCATAGTGCTCAGAGCCATTTTGTTTTGAAAACAGCTGTACTGTTATGCCTTCAGTTAGTGCCGCACAAATGTATCTTACACATTTGTGTCTTTGAAGATAATGCACTTCAGACGGTATATCAATTCCATAACTTTTTTCACTGTGAACCATTGCTTTGTTGCTTTCACGTAGTCCACGGTAGTAATCTTGTCTCTTGTCCAACTCGTAACATCAGTTCAGACTTTGAAGGCTTTAGGCATTAGTTTACAACTAAAACAATGGCCACACACATGATTACAACCATAACCAAAGGAGGTAGGAGGCTGAACTTTTCCATCATTCTCCATTTGTGAGATGACCTACCCGCAAACTCTTATTCTATCCTCGATGTTCACTGAGGAACGTTCGTTGACTTGCTGCAAAACTTTGTGTCATGAGAACTAATCCAGTGACGTCCTCCACATGAATTTTAATAGATGTGGCTTTTCCTACATTTATGGGCAATACGACGGGCGCTCAAAAAGTTTCTAGCCCAAGATAGTTACCGTAATCATTACTTAACACTTCCGGGCTGAGATGTCGTGGTCCATACATAAGACTCTCCCCTGACGTATCGCCTTCGACTGCGGAAGGCATCCTCCGAGGACAATCGGCGAGCTGCAACGAGAGCACGAGTGAGCACCATATACATAAGTCATCCAGAGGGTGCCGCTGTCAATCACGTGACGTCGGCTGTGCTATGATCTCCGATATTGCCAACTTTCTCAATTGAAATTAATCGACTGTCACACTGTTGCTGCAATGTTGACATCCATATCTTATCCAGCTTAATGCCTTTATCTTTTCTATTAAAATTATTGCAGTGTTTGGCAATCTCAATGGCCTCTCTGTACATTCGCTCATAATAATGCGACGTCTTTGCTATGACGGTCGTCTCACTAAACTTTGTTTCATGATCACCTTCCTGAAACACATGTTCCGCTACAGCCGATTTATCAAGATGTCCGAGGGGCAGTCACCTAATAGTAATATATCATAGGCACAAAGGAAGGCACTGAGGGAAGGTACATAAACCGCTGGTACCTTTGAGACCTACAGTCAGTGCAATAGGGTCTCCCACCCATGAATGATCCAGACACCTTGCCTCGCTGCTGAAACCTCATGTTGGTGGAACTGACAGTTATGTTAAAAATTCATATCACTTCATCGATATTATTAAGGAAATTAGTGTGGGCCCTAATGATATCCTGATCAGTTTTGATGTGGTGTCGTCGTTTACCGTGATTCCGGTGAATGAAGCGGTCACATGTATAGCGGACATTGTTGCTAGTGATATTTCGGCATTATTCAGACATTGCCTTACAAACACTTATTTTCAATATAATTATTTTTTTATGGACAGCGTGGCTATGGGAAGACCTCTTAATCCAGCTGTGACTAATTTGTTCATGGAGAACTTTGATTAACGGGTGCTACAAACAGCTAGAAAAAGACCAGCCAGATGGTATCGTTATGTAGACGATACATTTGTTATATGGACCCATGGAGAAGAGGAACTGGATGCCTTCCTGTTATATCTGAATAGTATTAATCCAATTCACTATGGAAAAGGAAATCGATGGTCTCCTGAACTTCTTAAATGTGACTGTAATTAAACGAGAGGACAGATCATAGGGTCATAAGGTTTTCAGAAAAGACACACACACTGGTCATTATCTGCAGAAAGATTCTAACCACCACCCAAGACATTAAAGAGGTGTGATTAAAACATTAATAGACAGGGCACACAAAATACGTGAACCAGCTCCCTTAGATGATGAGATTGAACACCTTAGAGCGACCTTCAAGAAGAATGGGTATTCCAACAGAGAGATACATCGTGCATTACGCCCTAGACTGACAACCAGGACGGACAAGGATCGACACCAACCCAAGGGGAAAGTGTTCTTACCATTCATCAGTAAGGTCACAGATCACATTGGAAAAATTTTAAGCAAGTACGATGTGGAAACTATTTTCAGACCCACCAAGAAAATAAAAGATTGTTTAAGATCAGCAAAAGATAAACGACATCCTCTAGCTACACCAGGTGTCTATAAAATTCCATGCAGTTGTGGAAAGGTCTATATAGGCACAACAAAAAGAAGCGTCAACGCCCATCTGGGTGAACATAAAAGGAACTGCCGCCCCAGACATCTTGATAAATCGGCTGTAGCGGAACATGTGTTTCAGGAAGGTGATCATGAAACAAAGTTTAGTGAGACGACCATCATAGCAAAGACGTCGCATTATTATGAGCGAATGTAAAGAGAGACCATTGAGATTGCCAAACACTGCAGTAATTTTAATAGAAAAGATAAAGGCATTAAGCTGGATAAGATATGGATGTCAACATTGCAGCAACAGCGTGACAGTTGATTAATTTCAATTGAGAAAGTTGGCAATATCGGAGATCATAGCACAGCCGACGTCACGTGATAGACAGCGGCGCCCTCTGGATGACTTATGTGTACGGTGTTCACTCGTGCTCTCGTTGCAGCTCGCCAATTGTCCTAGGAGGATGCCTACCACAGTCGAAGGCAAAATGTCAGGGGAGAGTCTTATGTAAGGACCACATCATCTCAGCCCAGAAGTGTTAAGTGATGACAACACCTGCCGTGAAAGCCTTCATTCTGTGAATTATCGTAACGTATTGCACAACCACAACCACCACTGCCTACTTTTATGGTGACCCTTTGTGGGTATGCAAGTCAAATTTCGCTGCTCCAGCTTTGTTAATTTTGCCACTAGGATGCGTTGTATACCGTAGTGTGAGCGTAAATGTGGAGAGAATCAAGAACCGTGCTGTGATTGAATAGCTTCATTTGAAGGGAATGACACCCAAGGTGCTCCATCATGTACAACAGTGAAAAACTGGGTGTCCGACTCCAAACGTGGAAGAACAAGTGTGGAAGATGCACCAAGGAGCAGAAGGTCTGTCACCATTTTCACTGATGAAACAGTGACTGCAATTCACAATACGATCTCGGTATATCCCGAAAGACTTGAAAACAGATCAGAGACGGTAGCGTCTGAAGTGTTGTAAGAAATCGTCCATCAATTTGTAGTGGATGAAGACGGCTTTCTTGCAAGGTATGTGACAGTGGATGAAATGTGGGTTCACCACTTTGATCCTGAGACAAAGCAACACTCACAACAATGGAAACAGCCTTCATCCCCTACCCCAAAAAAATTCTGGGTGCAAAAATCAGCCAGTAAGATAAGGGCATCAGTCTTCTGGGATGCAGAAGGGGTAATTATGGTGGATTACCTGCAAAAGGGTGTAACTGTCAGTGCGTTATACTATTGCACCTTCCTGCAGCATTTGAGAAAAAGATAAAGGAAAAAAGATGCGGAAAATTGGCGCACGGTGTTGATTTGCATCAGGACAGTGCTCTGGCGCACAAAGCCCTCGCAGTACAGCAGACATTAAGCTAATTGATAGGATTTTGTAATAGGAAACTTTACTTCAGGAGGGTCTTTTACTCCACCTTTTTGTGATGTCAGCACGAGGCACGTAATCACACTTAACTGGCATAACTATATAGTATCCTCAGGTAAGGTAGCAATATTAGCACCCATCCTGAGGCAACACAAAGCAGTCCTGCCTGCTGCCGTAATATCACTCTCTGAGCGAATGTGCCCCAGTCGACACAGGACGTGTAAATGTCTCGGTGTCATTACCAGGTTCACAATAATTATTTCCTGTTTCTGTAGAATTTTCCAAGTTTATAGGATTATATGAAAGGAAAATTCAGTTGAAAAACTATTAAATGTTGAGACAGAATAATTGGTCATCATTTATCTTCAGCAGGTGAAATATGCAATACTGCTGATATGTAGACATAAGTGTTATACACTGCCTAGCTTTTGGAACTAATAGTTCATTTCTCACAGAGGAGGTACATATAGATAGAGAAAGGTTAAAAGGAAGAGCAGGTCACGTAGACCCCAGGGTGAGATGGGGCCTACCTGTTGTGTGGACGAGGCTGAAGCTTAAGGGATCCAGTACAATTATAGAAGGAAGTTTATTTAAAACCTTCACAATTCAATGGAAGAATTGGGGAGGAAAAAAATTTCAATGTGGCAACAATGAGCTCCCTGTACATTGTTCATTGAAACTATCAGTTATGTAAATTGGTAATTGTTGCCATTTTTGATGGTGTGGGTCTGTAGGAAAGCCTGAGACTGTTCCAACAGCCCTTCGCTGTCCGTTGCAGCACTGCCAATTATCTAGAGGCTGCAGTTTGCTGATCAGTTGCCACCATATACTTGTCGTTGGTTGTGGGGGCATGCACGTGCACAAACGGCTGACAACTAATCCATTCTGGCTTTATATACACAGTAATCAAATTATCGGCTTGTCTCCTGTGTTCATTAGTGCCAAAATATTACACCACCGGTTGTCCAATGCAAGAATATACAGTAGCAACGTGAAGTGAAGTTATGGATGAAGTATAAATATAATGAAAACTGTTTCATTCTGATGCACAAATCAAATACATGTCACTTAACGTATTGAACTTTTAAAATTTTGTCATCGTAGATTGCACACCAGAGTGTGGGGAGAATGGCAGGGTTGATTGATTATGTGAGTTATTCTTAACAACTTCTATTAAATTCAAAGAACGTAAATAATAATACTCAGGCACACATCGTGAGTAAAAATCGTTGAGTGTAAATTAACTGATTAGGCTCAACAACCACTTTTAAGCAATGGGTTCATGTGTTGCCCTCTACACAAAGAAATTTAAAAATGAAGTTTATCAAACAGCAACACAAAGAGTTATCCCCGATTATTAAAATTATAGTTGTTTAGAGTTAAATGATTAAGCACAACAACCACCTTAAAGAAAAAAGAGTAAGTAACAAGAAGTACAATAACACACATTTTAACTTATACATTTATGAAGACAGAGGTAGCCTGTAGCACACAATTGAGAAGATAAGTACTCTTCTCCATATTCGTCTTGGGTTGCTGACAGTTGAAGTTTTTTCAAAAGCAACAGTTCCACAGCCAGTTCCAAAGCACTAAAGCATAGTCTCATGCATGTAGTGTGAAAACCTTTTAAATTTGTGTAATCATTTACAAACCAGAACAATTAGATGCAAATTTCATCAAAAATAGATGCTACATTTTCTGGTCGCTAGTAATAAGACGACAGTCAGTAGGCTGAGAATAAAGAGAAATTAACAGTTTAGTCATTCAGTTTGTTAACAGTTTATGTGCATTGACAGTTGAAGGTGATAACTAGATGCACATCAGAATCAATGTACAAAAGATTTAAAATATTGACCTGTAACACTTTTTGTCAACAAAGTATACAGAGTGAGCTGGTGCACAGACCAAAGACCACAGAAACAATATCTGGGAACTGCTTCCCAAATAGTTAAAACATTCCCTTACCATGTCTACCAACCTGCAGGAAGTACTTCTCTGTCTTGTTGAAACTCTCCTTTCTCACCTCAGCTTGTGCCTTATGTCTTGTACTCTGACTGCCTCTGGATTTTGCCATCTAGGCTGTTGAAGCAAGTACTTCACCGATTGTTATCTGTATATAAATTTTTGCAGATTTACTGCAGCATTTAATTTCAGAGTATATTTCTAAATTTATTTTTGTTACCTTATGTTGACCGGGATAGTTATATGAGTAGCTGATTACATAAATTGCACCATATGGGGTAGGTGGCTACCAATGTCAGTGTCAAACAATTACTGCCAAGAATGTTTTGTGTGCTTGATGTCAAAATTCTGTTGTTAGTGTTAACGTCTATGTTCTACACATGTTGTGGTAAGGTATAATATCACCAAAGAACCAACTTTGTTTCCCTCCCTGACAGCAAACCCTGTAAATTCAACACATTTTCAACAAATCAGTAGCAGCAATTATTTGCACATAATACAAAGCATAAACCCATTACAGATTTACAGTACCGAATATGGATAACTGTCAGCTGTATAATGGAATTTTGACAGTTAAAATTTGTGCCAGACTGGGCTTCAAACCCAGATTTCCTGCTTATTGTGAGCAGTCGGCTTACCATTTGGCTATCCGAGTACGACTCACTGCTAGACCCAAACTTACCTATGTTGTCAACATTGCATCATACTTCGGAATACAGGGACTGCAATATTGCACAATACAGATATAGTGCTGCTGTCGCATTCACTAATTCTTCAATTAAGGAAGAGGAACTGCCGAATTCCAACTGTTGTAGTGTAAACAGTTTTCAAATCACTAGACATTTAATACTGCCTGGCTTGTTGTGTTATGCATTACTTGTAGCAATAAAGGGCGTTTACCATTTATAAAATACTTGTAACCATATCAGTGTAGCTTTTATTTAATCCAGATTGTCTTCTAAAATTCTGTGTTGCCTTTTTTCTAAAATTCTGTGTTGCCTTTTTTAAAGCAATGGTGTAATTCGTGGAGAAGATGGATTTGTTATTATAATGATTGGTATGTTTTATCACTAGTTATATAAGTAGTTGGTTATTGTGAATGTTCTTCTGTAGTTGGTATTGTAGTGTTTAGCAATAATGATGTTCTGTTATAGGGAGCATTTGACCATGAGAAAGCAAGGACTGAAGGTGTAATAATACCAGAACAAGGGGTCGATGAGCAGTATGACAAGTACATTTCAGCCAAGCTTGAGCTGGAAAGAGAAACAAAGACCTACCTGGAGGAACAGAAGAGATTCTTCAGAGAGAAGGTGTGTCCAGTAAACTAAAACTCCAGTTTCTCTTGTTTGTTTAGTTTGCACAGTTGCTGTTTTTTCTCGTATCTGCTGCAGTGTCATCATTGCAGGCTAATTATTATACCTGCTATATTTGATCACACAGTGTGTAACTTTTCCACCAGACGTGCTGTTTCTGCAAACATTTCATGAATTATAGTACACTTCCTGAACTTTTAAGTCTGTATTGATACAGACATTAAAGTGAAGATAAAAAGAAGTTATGCACGTCCAGAGTGTGAAAAAATATTATAAAAGCAAGAGAAACAGCAAAAAACAGGTGCAATTGGTATATAAAATGCCCACTGTGTAGTGTTACTTCATACTATGAGCAACTTCAACTTTTCTTCGTATTTCATTGTTAATGATATCAAACAATGGAAACTCCAGGTAGAAATATCAACAATGTTAGAGAAGATAGATTGCTATTTACTGTAAAGAAGAAACGTCAAGTTGCAGACAGGCACTGTTAAGACACTCGCATGTAGCTTTCGGCCACAACCTTCATCAATAAAGAGAGACAACCCACACACAGTAAAACTCTGAAAAAAATATGGCAATGACTGAATTAGTGGAAACAACAGTTAGGAACTGCTTATGCTTCTATCCTGCAATGAAGCAAGCTTTTCCCTATATTTTCATTATTTGATGTAGTTCATACCAGCTTGTGTTATCTTAGTTTTATGTAGGACTGAAGTGTGGGGAAAAAATAGAAACCCCTCACATCTTTTTCAGAACTAACTACACAATTTTGCAATGAAAATCCAGGATGGAATGTAACAATATTATGAAAACAGTAGTTTTTACTCACCATATAGCGAAGATGTTGAGATGCGATAGGCACAACAAAAACTGTCAAAAAGTGAGCTTTTGACCAACAAGGCCTTCGTTAGAAATAGCATGCACGATGCACGCCAGCAAACCGCGCGCGCGCACACACACACACACACACACACACACACACACACACACACACACACACACACACAACCATGGTGTGTGTGTGTGTGTGTGTGTGTGTGGTTTGCTGGCGTGCGCGTTATTTCCAACGAAGGCCTTGTTGGTCAAAAGCCCACTTTTTGACAGTCTTTTTGTTGTGCCTATCACGTCTCAGCATCTTTGCTATATGGTAAGTAACAACTATTGTTTTCATAATATTGTTACATGGTGTGTGTGTGTGTGTGTGTGTGTGTGTGTGTGTGTGTGTGTGTGTGTCACTGATAAAGGGAACAATCAGTGAAATTCCTTTTGTTAATTTGTGTGTTAAAAAGTATGATATTATTGGCTAGCAAAGAACATTTGAACTATATCCATCATGACATCCCAGGAGTCTGAGTATCTGGAAAACTTATGTTGATGATGCAATGGAGGCTAAGAAGGATGGAAAAGAAATGATGATTAACTTTGTTTTGTAATAAATTAAGTTGTTGTTTTGTATTAGAACTGGACTGACAAAATTTGTTTGTGACAAACTAGAACTATTTGATTGTACTGCATTATGAAACATATTGGAAGTTTGTTAATATAATGAAGCGCATGGGATGTATTTTTAAAGAACAAGTGAGAATGAAGTGGTGGGAAATGTGGGCTTTCAACATGTGCATTTGCTTTAGAGTGACGACATTTTAAAATGAAGATTCATAATTAATCACCGATACTTACAAACTAGGACAGTTGTTTATTACATAATGTTGATAACTGGTCATCTTCTAGGAGACACTTCAGGGACCTAGGAATTGGTACACTTAATTACAAATGCATAAACTTTCTAAAGCTGTTTGTGGTTAATAACAAAGATGAATTATGGATGAACTGTGGAATTCACAACCACAGTATTAGAAACAAAGGTGAGTTATGTGTAGACTATACATCCCTATCTAGGATTCAGAAGTCCACAACATGTCAGTAACAGGCATCAGGGAGTAAATTGGAAATCTCCAGTTGTTCAGAAACAATATAAAAGAATAGCTCACTAGCCACCCATGCTACAATTTATTGCATAAATGATTTGTTTGAAGTGTTAGACATAGACAACAACATAGACTTAAAAGAAGCTTGTTATTCAATAGATAATCAAACACTGTTTCAAATTTTAGAGGAGTTGAGTTTGGATAGAAAATCCAGTGGACTGATTAAACAGACCTTAAGCAATACAACATCCAAGGTTAAGTTCAGAGGAAAGCTTTCAGGGGTTATAAAGATTAAACTCAGAGTCAGATTCTCTGCTTTGCTCTTTAATCGTATTCTTTGTGAGGCGATCAGTATTCAGTTTATTCACCATTGACCACTTACAGCGGAATAGGTCTGAACATTAAATATACAATTAACAATAACTTTACTGTAAAGTTTTTACAATTTAATTCCTTTTCTTTTAGGAATATTCTTATATAGTAATGTCAATGTGTATTTCAAAATATTCTGTTATCTTATAAAATGGGTGTTTGAGAAGCCAATCATAAACCTTACGTTTGAAAATATTATTGGTCAGTGACCGAGCAGATGCTGGAAGTTTATTGAAGAGTTTTAAACTCATTATTTTGTGTGAGTTTGTAGTCTTTGAGAGTCTGTGTCTTGGTATGTCAAAGTCCAGTTTGCCTCTGGTGTTGTGGGAATGTATGTTCTTTCTAGTCTCGAACTCATTTAAGTTGCTTTTGACATAAAGCAGTGCTGTGTAGATGTATACATTCACCACAGTTAATATCATGTGCTTGATAAAGAGGGGGCGGCAGTGATCCTTGGGCTTAGCTTTGCCTATTATTCTGATTACTTTTTTTTTTAATTTTCAGAATTTCACTGACAAAGCAAGAATGTCCCCATAACAATATGACGTAGGAAATGTGTGACTGAAAGAGGCCAAAATATACCACCTTTAGATACTCATCAGTGACTAAATCTGTCAGTCTCCAGATGAGATAACACACTCTTGCTATTCTCTTGCAGATATGGCTAATGTGTTCCTCCCAGTTTAATTTTGAATCAATGTGGAATCCTAACAATTTTATTGATGTGCTTTCAACAGCTGTAGTTAAACCCAGAATTAGTTCTTGTGTTTTATCAGGATTACACAGGAGTTCATTAGAAGAAAACCAATCCATTACTAGTTCTAGTTTTTCCTGTGTTGTCTGTTGTGTCATGGTGTGTATTGAGCAACGTTGTACCATCTGCATAACACACAATTGAATTTGCTCCTACATGGTAAGGTAAGTCATTAATTGCAATGATAAACAGAAACGGACCTAGGACCGAGCCCTGAGGCACTCCAGTCCGAACTTCCTTCAGTGAGGAGCATCTATTTTTAATTGATACATACTGTCTCCTGTTACTTAAATATGATTCGATTACATCCAAAGATGGTTTGTGTATGCCATAAAATTCCAGTTTTGCAAGTAGGGTGTTAGATGATATGCAGTCGAAGGCTTTGCTAAGATCGCACAGTACGACTGATACTAGATCCTTATTTTCGAATGCAGTTAACACCTGGTTAACAACTTCAGTGACAGCAGTAGTGGTGTTTTTACCATGTTGATATGCAAACTGTCTGTTGGAGAGGAGATCATGCTTATCAAAATAGTTATTTAGTTGACTGTACATTAAATATTCAAAAACTTTAGAGAAAATTGGGACAATAGAAACTGGTCGATAGTTTTGGGGCAGATGCTTATCTCCCTTTTTAAAGACTGGTATCACTTTAGCAGTTTTGAGTGCATCTGGGAAAACTCCAGATTCTAAACACACATTAAAAATGAAAGAAAGAGGTTGACAGATAAGGTGTATTATTTTTTTCATTACATAGTTAGAAAACCAATAACAGTCCATACTTTTGGAGTTCGTGAACCTTGCCACAGCTTTTACAATATCCTCTGGGGTGACAACATTCCAGTGGAAAGTATACATACTATGGGGCACAGCACCAAGATGATCTAGTGCACAAGTGCCATTTTGCTTGATTTTGTTTTTCAGCTCACTCACTGAGGTTAGGAAGTAATTATTTACTTCTTCTGGGACCATCATTGCATCTTGTGTATGGGTTTGTGAATTATATTGGTTGATGATATCCCATGCTGCTTTACATTTGTTGGGAGCACTTTCAATGTAATGTTCACATGCTTGTTTTTTGGCCAAGGACAGTTTGTCTTTGTAGATTTTTTTACATTTTAGATAAGCTCTATAAGAAGTATTATCTAGCTCAGGTCCTTGTTTACAAGAATTTTTATATTTTCTGTACAGTCTGAGCATCTCCTCCCTAGTGAGAGCTAGCTCATCTGTATACCATTTTAGCTGTTTGTTTTTCTGTTTATGCTTAGGGCTACTTTTGATTAATGGTGAGCAGGAGTACCATAACTCTATGAGTATTTCCAGGAAGTTGTTAAACACCATTTCACCAGCACCCTTTCCAGGTTGTGTGTTGTATACAAAGTCCCAGTTAACATCAGATATTCTGTCAATAAATAAATTAATATATTCATCTTTCTGCCCTCTTACCCATGTGGCATTAGACTTGATTCTGAATGATTTGTCTGATTTAGGCAACTGATCACAGGAGAATGTTAAAATCAATGGTTCATGATCAGCTAGGGCTCCACTGGCAAGTCTGACGTCGTACATATCTGTAGAAAAATTTACTATAATATTACCGTATTTACTCGAATCTAAGCCGCACTTTTTTTCCAGTTTTTGTAATCCAAAAAACCGCCTGCGGCTTAGAATCGAATGCAAAGTGAGCAGAAGTTCTGAAAAATGTTGGTAGGTGCCGCCACAACTAACTTCTGCCGTCGAATATACGTAGCGCTACATAGGCATGCTTTGCAGGCACAAAGATAAATACTGGCGTCAAAACCTCTGCGTCAGTAAATAAATTTAAAAAAAAAGGTGGAAGACGAGCTTTTTTCTCCGCCTCAAGTTTCGACCACTGCATTTTCATACGTTATCCAACGAAGTAAATACAAATTCCGTATTGTTCATCTTCGAATGTAGCAGCATTTCAATTTACTACAAAAATCCGACTGGCAAGACTATTTGGGATGTTTGTTTATATGACCAACTCTACGTTCTGAATTTTTTCCTACCTGTGAGAAGAGATGGATGCTAATAGGAACTTTTATGAATTGTCAATCACATGCAGTATTCTCTTCACCATAAGAACAATACGAATATACACATTTTGCCATGTATTGTTTCATGTTTGCTGCCATCTCATTTAAATCCCGTCTGCCTAATAAACTACGAAACTAGAGTGAGACAACCACAAACGCGGAAGAATATGTATATAATGTCATGTTTATATTCGTATTATTCTTGTACCTAAAAGTGATAGTCAGAAATGAAGCATGGCAATTGACTAGATTTTTAAATCTAAGATGACTCTAATTTCTGTGCAGAATGTAATGTACTGAAGAGGCGTCTGCAAAGATTTTCAAATGGTGAAAAATTTCCCTAAACTCTCGGTCAGACCATCTTGTATCATACACAGTCTATTACTGGGTTCTTGTTGATCATTATCAAAGAAAGCAGCAGTGTGAGTAACAACAAATAGCAGTCTCTTGCCATTGTTTCGCTAATAAGACTACTCCTCTCTCTCTCTCTCTCTCTCTCTCTCTCTCTCTCTCTCTCTTTTTTAATTGTAAGTGGCGGTAGCGCGCACAAAAGCAAGCCATGCCACGAGCGGCGACAGGCCGTAAACACTCATTATCAGAATGCGACAAACAATGCATGACACAGTACAGTAATGCATTTTCAGCCTAGAGTGACGTAAACACCTATAACAAAGAGAACAGCACTTATCAGATCAAAGAAACCAGATGAAGCACGTGAATAAGGAAGGGCACCCGTATAAATACGGACGGAGCGCCTGACGCATAGCAATGGCTACCTGGTAAAGCTTAACTGCTAAGCTTACGACTCGAACCAAACTACTGCAGCTGTGTCGTCATTCATTCGACCTAAATTGTGTCTCATATTACAATGGACCAACTTTGTTTTGATCTGGAGGTGCGGCCTAAAACTTTTCTCTCCCCTTCAATTTCGAGTCTCAAATTTCAGGTGCGGCTTAGATTCGGGAAATTTTTTTTTCCTTGATTTCGAGTCTCATTTTTCAGGTGCGGATTAGATTCGAGTAAATACGATATCTAAGCACTCCTTATCCCGTGTTGGTTTGTAATTTGTACATTGTAAATTTAGTGATCTTAAGATATTAAAAAACGTTATAGTAACATGTTCATCACTGTTGGCCATTTCAATGATGAAATCGCCACAGATAATTAGTTTATTAGTATTTTCCTCATAAGCAGCTCAAATCTTTCGAAAAATGTATTTGCATCTCCTCCTGGTGATCTATATAAGCTAACAATTTTAGTATTCTCTACGTTTAGTCGTATACAGCTGAATTCTCCATCTAGTTCTGCACAGTAAGAGCTAACATCTATTTTAGTAAACATTATACTATCTTTAACAAATATTAGGACACCTTCATTCTTTCTTTCACTTCTACACATAATGTCTCCAACAGCATACCCCTGAGGAACAAAATATTGTACTTGATCTTCTGTCAGCCAATGTTCTGAGATACAAACAACATCAAGGTTTTCAATACTGCAAAAATGTTCTAATTGTAATACTTTGTTCCTAATGCAGTGAATGTTCGTTTGCATCACAGTAACAGATTTATCTTTATTGTTTATTGTCTGAGAACACTCTTTCATTCGAATGTCGCTTTTAGCACCTAGTTCAAGTACAGGAGTTTTATTACCCGCCGATTCACAGACTTTTATACTAAAAAATGGTGACAAGAAATTAAAGGCTTCAGAGATGGCGGCTAAAGCAGATCTACAGTTTACTATCGAGGGGGCACAGTTTGACAAATATTAAGGTAGCTTCTAGATGGAAGACAATAAGAGGGAAAATTCAGAAGTTGGGGAGATCAAATTAGGCTTGCAGAAAAAGGAAGCTCTGGGAGCACAAGTAAAACAAAACGAATTTAGCATACAATCCATGAACATCAACAATAAGGATAATACTTTGATTGATGTAGAATTGAGACATTTCAGAGTATGATCCGCACTGGAGCATTATGCACAGCAGAAGCTCTTTACCTAGTAAGAAAAGGAATACTTCAGAGATTAGAAGTGGTGAAACAAAAGATTATCAGGAGGCATTGAGATATTGAAGAATAGAAGACTGTCAGTTTAGGATATGAGCAAATCAAGAACTCTATACCAAGATAGAGAGAGAATATCAAACATCATCAGGAAAATCACCATGAATAGAAGAGAAAAGAATGTTGCAAAGTATGATGAGAATGAAAGAATATTGAACAAAGAACAAGACTAGAAGAAACGAAGCTGGTGAGAATTAACATGGTGCTCAAAATTTCAAAATGAAAAGAAGAAGAAGAACGCCACGAATGCAGATGGGACACCATTTCTCATGTGGCATGTGATAGAGCATAGTGAAAGTGTTAAACACAGCATTTCTCTCTCTTAATTGAAAAGAATCTGAATTGGAGTATGGTATGAAAAAGTTTTTTTTCCGCTGTCTTTTTCTAATTTAAGCCATTTTGTAGGTTTTATTACAACCTATTAGTTTATTACATTGTTTGAAATAGTCTCCTGAAGTACATAATTCTGCAGTTGGTGGTCTAGCTTGTATAGACATTTATCAGTTATTCGTCAATTATACACTGCACATAATGAATTGTATGGGAATATGGAACATTATTCTGTGTACTATTTGAACACTTGTTCATTTTTCTCCTGCAGGTGACTTATGTTGGAAGCGGCAAAAAGGCTTACCAGTTGGAGGTTCCAGAGCATGCCTGTAAGAGAGCAACTGATGAATATCAGCTAGTATCCCAAAGGAAAGGCTATAAGAGATATGTTACAGAAGACACACAGGTATTGTAGTTGTTTCATAAGTGTTGCAAAGTCATTGTTGAGGAAATAAAGTGTTGTGATGATGGTGAGTGACAAGTGAATGGGATAACAGCATCATTAATGTATTAAAATGATGAATAGTAATTCCTTAAATGAGTGTGTGAAGTGTGATGTTCGATGTAAATTTGATCTTCCTTACCATAACTTCTCTGACAGTGGAAACTCCAGGTAGAAAAATCAACAGTGTAGCAAAAGACAGAAGCTTTTGGCCACAGCCTTCATCAGTAAAAGACACACACACACACACACTCACACACACACACACACACAAACTCCACACATGACTGCCAACTCCAGCATCTCGTGCCGGAAGGACGTGGAGTTGAGGCCAATTATCCTTCCTCCCATAATGCCGCACCATACATTAACCCGCCAAGATCTCTGATGTTCCCCTTGTTGTAGCCATCGTGGGTTTTCCGTTGTCCAATAGTGCATATTATGCCGGTTTACTTTACTGCTGTTAGTGAATGATGCTTCCTCGCTAAATAGAACGCGTGCAAAAAGTCTGTCATCGTCCTGTAATTTCTCTTGTGCCCAGTGGCAGAATTGTACATGACATTCAAAGTCGTTGCCATGCAATTCCTGGTGCATAGAAATATGGAACGGGTGCAATCGATGTTGATGTAGCATTCTCAACACCGACGTTTTTGAGATTCCCGATTCTCGTGCAATTTGTCTGCTACTGATGTGCGGATTAGCCGCGAGAGCAGCTAAAACTCCTACTTGGGTATCATCATTTGTTGCAGGTCTTGGTTGACGTTTCACATGAGGCTGAACACTCCCTGTTTCCTGAAATAACGTAACTATCCAGCGAACAGTCCGGACACACGGATGATGTCGTCCAGGATACCGAGCAGCATACATAGCACATGCCCGTTGGGCATTTTGATCACAATAGCCATACATACATATATACATGGCGTCCTCTTGGGTAAAATATTCCGGAGGCAAAATAATTCCCCATTCGGATCTCCAGGCGGGGACTACCCGGGAGGACATCGTTATCAGGAGAAAGAAAACTGGCGTTCTACGGATCGGAGTGTGGAATGTCAGATCGCTTAATCGGGCAGGTAGGTTAGAAAATTTAAAAAGGGAAATGGATAGGTTAAAGTTAGATATAGTGGGAATTAGTGGAGTTTGGTGGCAGGAGGAAAAAGACTACTGGTCAGGTGAATACAGGGTTAAAAATACAAAATCAAATAGGGGTAATGCAGGAGTAGGTTTAATAATGTATTTAAAAATAGGAGTGTGGCTAAGCTACTACAAACAGCATAGTGAATGCATTATTGTGGCCAAGATGGGAAAGAAGCCCACACCTACCACAGTAGTACAATTTTATATGCCAACTAGCTCCGCAGATGACGAAGAGTTTGACGAAATGTATGATGAGATAAAAGAAATTATTCAGATAGGTAAGGGAGACAAAAATTTAATAGTCGTGGGTGACTGGAATTCGGCAGTAGGAAAAGGAACAGAAGGGAACGTAGTAGGTGAATATGGAATGGAGGTCAGAAATGAAAGAGGAAGTCACCTGGTAGGATTAATGGTAAGAATGAGATTTAGGAACCAGTTTTGACATTGTAAGACATTTCTAGGGGCAGATGTGGACTCTGACCACGATCTATTTGTTACGAACTGCAGATTCAAACTGAAGAAACTGCAAAAAGGTGGGAATTTAAGGAGATGGGACCTGGATAAACTGACTAAACCAGGGGTTGTACAGAGTTTCAGGGAGTGCATAAGGGAACAATTGACAGGAATGGGGGAAAGAAATACAGTAGAAGAAGAATGGATAGCTTTGAGGGATGTAGTAGTGAAGGCAGCAGAGGATCAAGTAGGTAAAAAGACAAGGGCTAGTAGAAATCCTTGCGTAAGAGAAGAAATATTTAAATTAATTGATGAAACGAGAAAATATAAAAATGCGGTAAATGAAGCAGGCAAAAAGGAATACAAACGCCTCAAAAATGAGTCGACAGAAAGTGCAAAATGGCTAAGCAGAGGACAAATGTAAGGATGTAGAGGCTTACCTCACTAGGGGTAAGATAAATACTGCCTACAGGAAAATTAGAGAGACCTTTGGAGAAAAGAGAACCACTTGTATGAATATCAAGAGCTCAGATGGAAACCCAATTCTAAGCAAAGAAGGGAAAGCAGAAAGGTGGAAGGAGTATATAGAGGGTCTATACAAGGGCGATGTACTTGAGGACAATATTATGGAAATTGAAGAGGATGCACACGAAGATGAAATGAGAGATATGATACTGCGTGAAGAGTTTGACAGAGCACTGCAAGACCTGAGTTGAAACAAGGCCCCGGGAGTAGACAACATTCCATTAGAACTACTGACGGCCTTGGGAGAGCCAGTCCTGACAAAACTCTACCATCTGGTGAGCAAGATGTATGAGAAAGGTGAAATACCCTCAGACTTCAAGAAGAATATAATAATTCCAATCCCAAAGAAAGCAGGTGTTGACAGATGTGAAAATTACCGAACTATCGTTTTAATAAGTTACGGCTGCATAATACTAACACGAATTCTTTACAGACGAATGGAAAAACTTGCAGAAGCCGACCTCAGGGAAGATCAGTTTCGATTCTGTAGAAATGTTTGAACACGTGAGGCAATACTACCTCTACAACTTAACTTAGAAAATAGATTAAGGAAAGGCAAACCTACATTTCTAGCATTTGTAGACTTAGAGAAAGCTTTTGACAGTGTTGACTGGAATACTCTCTTTCAAATTCTGAAGGTGGCTGGGGTAAAATACAGGGAGCGAAAGGCTATTTACAATTTGTACAGAAACCAGATCGCAATTATAAGAGTTGAGGGACATGAAAGGAAAGCAGTGGTTGGGAAGGGAGTGAGACAAGGTTGTAGCCTCTCCCCAATGTTATTCAATCTGTATGTTGAGCAAGCAGTAAAGGAGACAAAAGAAAAATTTGGGATGGGAATTAAAATCAATGGAGGAGAAATAAAAACTTTGAGGTTCACCGATGACATTGTAATTCTGTCAGAGACAACAAAGGACTTGGAAGAGCAGTTGAATGGAATGGACAGCATCGCGAAAGGAGGGTAGAAGACGAACATCAACAAAAGCAAAATGAGGATAATGAAATGTAGTCGAATTAATTCGTATGATGCTGAGGGAATTAGATTGGGAAATGGGACACTTAAAGTAGGAAAGGAGTTTTGCTATTTGGGAGCAAAAAACTGATGATGGTCGAAGAGTGTAGATTTAAGTGTCAGGAAGTCGTTTCTGAAAGTATTTGTAAGGAGTGTAGCCTTGTACGGAAGTGAAACATGGGCAAGAAGAGAATAGAAGCTTTCGAAATGTGGTGCTACAGAAGAATGCTGAAGATTAGATGGGTAGATCACGTAACTAATGAAAAGGTATTGAACAGAATTTGGGAGAAGAGCTGTTTGTGGCACAACTTGACTAAAAGAAGGGATTGGTTGGTAGGACATGTTCTGAGGCATCAAGGGATCACCAATTTAGTATTGGTGGGCAGCGTGGGGGGTAAAAATCGTAGAGGGATACCAAGAGATGAATACACTAAGCAGATTCAGAAGGATGTAGGTTGCAGTAGGTACTGGGAGATGAAGAAGGTTGCACAGGATAAAGCAGCATGGAGAGCTGCATCAAACCAGTCTTAGGACTGAAGACCACAACAACAGCCATACATCAACACAATATCGACCTTTTCTGCAGTTGGTAAACAGTTCATTTTTACGCGGGTAATGTTATCACAAAGCAAATACTGTCCGCCCTGGCGGAATGTTACGTGATACCACCTACTTATATGTTTGTGACTATTACAGCACCATTTATCACAAAGCGAAAAAAGTTGTCCAACTAAAACATTCATATTTCTTTAAGTACTACACAAATATGTAATAAAAAATGGGGGTTTCTACCTATAAATGAAAAATTTTAAAAAAATTTTAAAAATCGCTGTTAATATCTGTTTGACCTATGGCATCACCATCTAGCAGGCCAACCATAGCGCCATATGGTTTCCCCCTTCAAGTTAGACGAGTTTCGTTCTTTGTAGTTTTTTCGTTTGATGCTTATTTCGTGAGATATTTGGCCCGGTCACTATTAATGGACCACCCTGGATATATTACCCCCACCCCAATCATCGGAGTGTTCTGTTTGTGTCGGATGTTCCTGGGAACTAGTGTTGTCATATTAATGTCATTCTAGTAGCAGTATACAACATCTCAAGATGATGATTGCTGGGGTAGAGGTCATCTGAGAACACATTAGCCAGCTCCTAAGTCAGAAAGGGAATTCAGACAACTGTAGTGCAAGAGCAGGAAGCCAATTTTAGATGTTTTGTGTGAGGTGACTGAGCTTTGAGTGCACTTAATATTCACAGGTCTACGGTGCTGTGTATCAGAAGGAGAAAGGAGATAAAGAAGACAAGAGTGATGAAGCATCATTTTCTCCTCAAAATATTGTGGACAATAGAAGTAGTAGTACCAGAGAATAACCAAGATAGCTAAGGAGAAACAAGGCACTAATTGGAGAGGAAAGGGTGACAGGGTAATGGTCCTTTGTACTGGCTCAGCTCGAGGCCTCATTCCGTACTGTCTATGGTTGTCTTTTCCCAGAAAGTGAGGCGATTGTGGTGAGAAAAGAAGTGCTGCAGTTTTCATGGCATTGGTTTCCAATTTGCTGCTGTAAAAATATTCTCCCAAATTTAACAGTAGTAATGGACAGTGTGCCATACCGCTGTGTTGTGTTAGAGAAACTCCACCAAACCAGTGGAAGAAAGTGGATATTGATTCATGCTCGGTATTGTTGTTTGTTATTTACTTAACATTGCTTTACTGACAGCTCGTTAATGGCTGGGCAGTGAAAGTCAGTGTGCAGCCTGAGGTTCATGCTGGCAGGACCGTTCCCCTCAGCTTGCTCTGTACAAAACTGCCAACAGTCAGAAGTTATCTGAATCATACTTCAGGTGGTCATGATCAAAGCAGTTAGTCTCACTATGTTTGGGCTTGCGGGGGGGGGGGGGGGGTTCAGAGTGAAAGAGAATATATGGCTGCAGTGGCAGCTGGTTGTCTTCTCACAGTGCAGCAGTATCACCTCTAAAATGTGTAGCAACAATTAAATATTAACCAACACTTTTATTCCACAATAATACTTGCTTTCTCTCAGTTTGTTGGCAGTTATTCATATTGTCGTGTGTGTGTGTGTGTGTGTGTGTGTGTGTGTGTGAGAGAGAGAGAGAGAATCAATATAAACTTCCACCCATTTGAATTCCTCTTCACAAATATTATCTGTGATTCATACTATCTGACACTTTTCCAAACCAAATACCCTAGATATAATTACCCTGCAAATAATTTGTTTGCTGTTCCTGAAGTTCTGCTCTTCGATGCGAAACTATGAAGTTTTTACAAAACTAGAATCTTCTTATGTCTGTTATAAGGTTGGTAGAAATTGCTGCCTGTTAGTGCATTTATGCATATCGACAGTGTGTGTGTTGAGAGAACTGGGAATGATTATATTTGTGGCACACGCTCAGATCCCTCTCTCCTCAGCACTGATCCTTCCTCTCCAAATTTAAACATCATCAAATTAGACGTATTATATTTTTCTGGCATGCTCAGTCTTTTTATCGTGAAATTGTCAGTCTTTTTCATGTACGTACTGTTAGTAACCTGAGTGGCATAGCGAGTGACATTAATAACAAGTTGTTGTATTTATCGGCAAAAATACTATTCACAGCCACTTCCCATGCTTGCATTATGTAGTAATTACCCTGTGGTACAGTACCCCCTATGTTGAACTGGGACAAAACTGCACTGAGCCAGTTCACGGAGACTGTTGCCATGGCTCCAGCTGGATTTGTCAAATAATAGTCTTGTGTTTCCTGACATTTTGTCTCACTGATCCTGAATCAAAATATAGTGAAACCCCACTTTTACACTTTTCAAGGGACTTCAAAAAAACTCGTGTAAAATGCGGGAAATAATGTTTTAAGCTGTAAAAGTTATGTATAGGATACACCCTTGCAATTTTGCACTTTATGTATACAGTATGCACAGAATAGGCATCAAAATACCCATTTCAGGGACTTGTTTATTATCTAATAATGGTTTATTATCTACTAAA
Source organism: Schistocerca cancellata (assembly GCF_023864275.1). Lineage (NCBI taxonomy): Eukaryota > Metazoa > Arthropoda > Insecta > Orthoptera > Acrididae > Schistocerca > Schistocerca cancellata. The sequence goes on along the minus strand of NC_064632.1, from coordinate 607,561,472 downwards.
AACCACTGATATAATGGGAACTGATGATTGGGAAGCAGAAACATTGCACTCAATTTCATACGCCATTATCGATGTTTTTGTAATGTCTGCAGGTGCCATTGATTATTTAAATAATGAATCACTGTGTCAGTTACATACTTTTTTATGCTTAGCACAGTGCATTTGGAGAATTTTTTCTCGATATAAAGTGCAAATATTTACATAAGTATTTTATGTGGTGTTGCACATGTGTTATTCTGCGTCTCTTGAACTGTAGTCATCTTTTTGAGGTTATCCAGTACTGTACTTCCTCAGTTACATAGAAAACTAAACACATGCAAACCACAATTTACATTTTGTGTGTGTGTGTGTGTGTGTGTGTGTGTGTGTGTGTGTGTTGCACTTAACGACAAGAATAAATCCTTGAAACATGTTTTGTTCAGCATGAGAATATATGTAATTTGCACTTTGTTTAAACCAAAAATATTTGGGCAACGCAAACTGAATGAAGGTGGCAACTAGCACTACAAGCGGCCGAAAGACGAAACACACTAAACACTGTTCAACAGAGGTGTGTCAATGATTGCAGCAATCATAAAACTGCATATGCTTCATAGAGACACCTTGCAAATGGTTGTGATTAGTCATGATACCTTTATTCGTATGAACTTAGTTACTCCTATCAGCCACCATGCAGAGTAGAGTTTGGCAGCGGCAGAAGATACAGCATGAATTGTTCCAACTTTTACACATTTACCAGTTTAAATCCGCTAAGTAGAGCACCTTGGTGTCAAGAAACTTAACCACATAATGTTTGTAAACACTACTTGACGGCCAGCGTCATTTTATGTCCGTTTTTTTCCACGGACATTACTTCATAACGGTAAATCACAGGAAAATTATAAATATGTTGTCGCAAAATTGGGTGTGAAATAACATTGTGGACATAGGAAATTTGACAGCAGAGATAAAAAATGTTGTAAACGTTGGGAAAACTTTAATTTCGGGAGTGTAAAAGTGGGGTTATACTGTAGTTCCAATTACAAACATTTCTCACTTTTCTTTAACCACATTTTTATAAACCAATAAGGGTTAGTGATTATAGACAGAGCAGGTGCAATGAGTGTGAACATGATTTGCAGTATGAAACAAGGAATATGCGCCAGAGGGGAAGCAGTGTAACATGGTCTCATATACTATGACCATTTGGGAAATAACTGTCAAACGGTGGTGGTGGTGGTGGTGGTGGTGGTGGTGGTGGCTGAAGCAGTAAGATAGGAGAAAAAGCAGAAGACATTACTAAAAAAAATATTATCACAGAAAAAAAAACTAAGATTAAATGACAACACTAAGCAAAGCTTATGATGCAGTATTATCACATACTGGGTTAACAGTGCACTGGTACAATTCTCAAAAACTTTGCTTGTTTATTTGTATCAATCGTAATGAATCCCTGTTGATCTCTTGCCAACAGAGGTGTTGCTTTATCTTTTTAAGTGTGTACATCAGGAATTTTACTGGCAATAACAGGAGTTGATGGAGTGTGGTGGTGGAAGTGAGGTTTGCATACAAAAAGTTGCTCCATAGTCTTTGTATGCATGATATAACTTCCAAAAGTTCAGAATCACTCATACTGCATTTCAATATTTTAATTCAAGGCATAAGTGGAATATTGTATTTCTGTGTTGTACAAACTATTTTTGAAGTTGAATGTTCGGTATGTATGCACTCATTCTAAGACTGCATAACATATATAAGACTGTGAAATATATAGTACTCTCATTAAAATTACTTTCTGATTGACGTTTCAGTGGGTCGGGTGGTAGAGGCCTGATGTCGGCCAATCACAGCTGTTTCTTGGGCTCCGTGTGCTCTCTGTGTTGCGTGTTCAGGGGGCATGAGCAGCAGAGCCTTGCCAAGTGGCGCTGAATGCAGAGGTCGGGAAGAGACAGGCTGCCTAGGGAGGGAGGGAAAGGGAGAGGAGAAGTACTAGAAATGCCATGATTTTTTCCTGTGCAACTGTTAAAATATTTTTTTACAAACCAGGCAAAACTAAATCTACTTGTGCAAAAATACTGAAAATGACAATTCACACTCTAATCATGCAATCATAAATAAACAGTTTGGTTGAAAACATTTGATTCATTCACATCTTATAGCTTCACATTGTAGCTGGCCCTTAGTGCTCATAGTTAGTATAATGATTTTAAATTAAGGCATGTACAGCAGTTAATTCAGAGAGCATGCATTGAAAATTGTGGTCGCTCAGCACTTTATATTCGGCGGACTCCATTTAAATCATATATTACTGCACATGAAATCCAGCTCTCATGCCGTAATTGATTTTAGGGGCAGAAGGGAAGCCATGTCTCACCACAATGTTGAGTAAATGTAATTTATATAATTATGGTAAATCACTGTGCATCAGCACCACATCTACATCCATACTCCGCAAGCCACCTCGACGGTGTGTGGCGGAGGGTACCTCGAATACCTCTATCGGTTCTCCCTTCTATTCTAGTCTCGTATTGTTCATGGAAAGAAAGATTGTCGGTATTCCTCTGTGTGGGCTCTAATCTCTCTGATTTTATCCTCATGTTCTCTTGACGAGATATACGTAGGACGGAGCAGTATACTGCTTGACTCCTCGATGAAGGTATGTTCTTGAAACTTCAACAAAAGCCCATACCGAGCTACTGAACGTCTCTCCTGCAGAGTCTTCCACTGGAGTTTATCTATCACCTCCGTAACACTTTCGCGATTACTAAATGATCCTGTAACAAAGCGCGCTGCTCTCCGTTGGATCTTCTCTATCTCTTCTATCAACCCTATCTGGTACGGATCCCACATTGCTGAGCAGCATTCAAGCAGTGGGCGAACAAGCGTACTGTAACCCACTTCCTTTGTTTTCAGATTGCATTTCATTAGGATTCTTCCAATGAATCTCAGTCTGGCATCTGCTTTACCGACGATCAACTTTATATGATCATTCCATTTTAAATCACTCCTAATGCGTACTCCCAGATAATTTATGGAATTAACTGCTTCCAGTGGCCGACCTGCTATATTGTAGGTAAATGATAAGGGATCTTTCTTCCTAGGTATTCGCAGCACATTACACTTGTCTACATTGAGATTCAATTGCCATTCCTTGCACCATGCGTCAATTCGCTGCAGATCCTCTTGCATTTCAGTACAATTTTCCATTGTTACAACCTCTCAATATACCACAGCATCATCCGCAAAAAGCCTCAGTGAACTTCCGATGTCATCCACAAGGTCATTTATGTATATTGTGAATAGCAACGGTCCTACGACACTCCCCTGCAGCACACCTGAAATCACTCTTACTTCGGAAGACTTCCCTCCATTGAGAATGACATGCTGCGTTTTGTTATCTAGGAACTCTTCAATCCAATCACACAATTGGTCTGATAGTCCATATGCTCTTACTTTGTTCATTAAACGACTGTGGGGAACTGTATCGAACGCCTTGCGGAAGTCGAGAAACACGGCATCTACCTGTGAACCCGTGTCTATGGCCCTCTGAGTCTCGTGGACGAATAGCGCGAGCTGGGTTTCACACGATCATCTTTTTCGAAACCCATGCTAATTCCTACAGAGTAGATTTCCAGTCTCCAGAAAAGTCATTATACTTGAACATAATACATGTTCCAAAATTCTACAACTGATCGACGTTAGAGCTATAGGTCGGTAGTTCTGCACATCTGTTCGACGTCCCTTCTTGAACACAGGGATGACCTGTGCCCTTTTCCAATCCTCTGGAACGCTACGCTCTTCTAGAGACCTATGGTACACCACTGCAAGAAGGGGGGGCAAGTTCCTTCGCGTACTCTATGTAAAATCGAACTGGTATACCATCAGGTCCAGCGGCCTTTCCTCTTTTGAGCAATTTTGATTGGTTCTCCATCCCTCTGTCGTCTATTTCGATATCTACCATTTTGTCATCTGTGCGACAATCTAGAGAAGGAACTACAGTGCAGTCTTCCTCTGTGAAACAGCTTTGGAAAAAGACATTTAGTATTTTGGCCTTTAGTCTGTCATCCTCTGTTTCAGTACCATTTTGGTCACAGAGTGTCTGGACATTTTGTTTTGATCCACCTACCGCTTTGACATAGACCAAAATTTCTTAGGATTTTCTGCCAAGTCAGTACATAGAACTTTACTTTGGAATTCATTAAACGCCTCTCGCATAGCCCTACTCACACATTTCGCTTCGCGAAATTTTTGTTTGTCTGCAAGGCTTTGGCTATGTTTATGTTTGCTGTGAAGTTCCCTTTGCTTCTGCAGCAGTTTTCTAACTCGGTTGTTGTACCACGGTGGCTCTTTTTCCATCTCTTACAATCTTGCTTGCCACATACTCATCTAATGCATATTGTACGATGGTTCTGAACTTTCCTCAACACTATCTGTACTTGAGACAAAACTTTTGTGTTGAGCCGTCAAGTACTATCTGCTTTTTGTCACTTTAGCTAAACAGAAAAATCTTCCTACCTTTTTTAATATTTCTATTTACGGCTGAAGTCATCGATGCAGTAACAGCTTTATGATCGCTGATTCCCTGTTCTGCATTAACTGTTTCAAATAGTTCGGGTCTGTTTGTCACCGGAAGGTCTAATATGTTATCGCCACGAGTCGGTCCTCTGTTTAACTGCTCAAGGTAGTTTTCAGATAATGCACTTTAAAAAATTTCACTGGAATCTTTGTCCCTGCCACCCGTTATAAACGTCTGAGTCTCCCAGTCTATATCCGGCAAATTAAAATCTCCACCCAGAACTATAACATGGTGGGGAAATCTACTCGAAATATTTTCCAAATTTTCCTTCAGGTGCTCTGCCACAACAGTTACTGAGCAAGGGGGCCTATAGAGACATCCAATTACCATGTTTGAGCCTGCTTTAACCGAGACCTTCACCGAAATTATTTCACATTTCGGATCTCCGTCAATTTCCTTCGATACTATTGCACTTTTCATCGCTATAAACACGCCTCCCCCCCTCACTGTCCAGCCTCTCTCTGCTGTATACATTCCAATCTGAGTTCAGGATTTCATTACTGTTTACGTCTGGTTTCAGCCAACTTTCTGTCCCTAGTACTATATGGGCGTTGTGACCATTTATTGAGAGCAGTTCTGAGACCTTTCTATAGACACTACTGCAGTTTACTATTAGCACATTAATATTATTATTCCCTGTTGCATTTTGCCTACTCCTACCTTGCCGCATCTCAGGAGGCGTCGTGTCGGGTCTAGGGAGGGAATTCTCTAACCTAAAAAACCCACATGTGCACTTCACACGTACTCGGCTACCCTCTTAGCCGCTTCTGGCGTGTAGTGCACGCCTGATCTATTCAGGGGGACCCTACATTTCTCCACCCGATAGCAGAGGTCGAGAAATTTGCACCCCAGATCTCCGCAGAATCGTCTGAGCCTCCGGTTTAATCCTTCCACTCAGCTCCAAAACAGAGGACTGCGATCGGTTCTGGGTACGATACTACAAATAGTTAGCTCTGATTCCACCCCGCGAGCGAGGCTTTCCGCCTTCACCAACTCCGCCAACCGCCTGTATGAACTGAGGATGACCTCTGAACCCAGACGGCAGGAGTCATTGGTGCCGACATGAGCAACAATTTGCAGTCGGGTGCACCCAGTGCCCTCTATTGCTGCCGGCAGGGCCTCCTCCACATCTCGGATGAGACCCCCCCGGCAAGCAGACAGAGTGAACACTGGCCTTCTTCCCCGACCTTCCTGCTATTTCCCTAAGGGGCTCCATCACCCGCCTAACGTTGGAGCTCCCAATAACTAATAAACCCCTCCCCCCGTGTGCCTGCTCGGACCTTGCTGAAGGAGCGGCCACATGTCCACTCACAGGCAGAGCGGGCGATGCCACACGGCCAGCCTCCACATTGACCCTCCGCCTCGTGCGCCGCGAACGCCGCTGAACCCGCCACTCCCCTTGGGCAGAGGGTGGCCCAACCGCGCCCAGTACCCGCGAAGATGTCTCGACAGCAGGGACACTGGGTGAAGCATGTAACACCTGCAGTGTACCATGCGACGCACCAGACTCCCCACTGCCGCTACACTCCGAGGCAGCAGCCTAAATACGGCTGACCGCGGCCATCAACACGTTCAGCTGTTTGCGAACAGTGGCCAACTCCTCCTGTGTCCGTACACAGCAGTCACACATCCTATCCATCCTAAGAAATCAATTTACTGTAGAGAGTTAATCAACTTTTAACTACACTGCTAATTCACTAAAGGCGGCTGATAGCTGACTAAACTGTGGTTACTAGACACTTCTTTTTCAAAACAATGAAAATAAGCACTACCTGTCTCTGGAATGTATTCAAAACAAACACTAGCACTACCGGCTCTACAGCTGACTAAAGGGACTCTCTCTGACTGTATTCAAAACAAACACGAAATCTATGGAACACTCATACTACCACTCGAAAATTAAAGCTTCCTAAAAGCAAAAACACACGGAAGAAGAAGTGACAAGTAATAACAGAGTGTATACGACCCGGGACAACTGGGAGATCTGGGAAAAACCCAGGAATTGTTTAGAATTCCAGGAATTTTTCATTGTTGTAGTTTTCAGTTAAATTTTTGTTATTTTGCCTGGTAAGAACCGATACTCTAACAAAGGATAGTACTGTATCCCCCTACTGCAGAATAATTCTGCTGCAACAAAACATGAACGAGAGGAAAAAAGAAAACTGCAATGAAACTTAAGTTGCAAAGGAAATGCGCCATATACAACAAAAAAACACAGTGCTCAGACGAGTGTCGGCCAACAGCAAAGTGTGTCAAAGGCATTAGAAAGACTATGCAATGTTTCATAACAACAACTCGCCTCCGATGAGCATGCCGTGACAACTCTTTAAATTAGATTCGTTTGAGCAGTTGCGGGCAGGCTCTTGGGTATGCGCAGTTGCTTCTGGTTGCAGAAGTGTGGCTGGGTGCCACTACCTAGTTTTGTCCCGGTTCGGAAATATCGTAGATCCGGGGCTGATGCACAGAGCAGTCTGAGTTGTGGTGGGGAGGTGGGTCGTCTCCACGTGCCTTGTGTTTAAGTTCAGTGGTTTTGTTGTTTCCTCCTTGTTTCTTGCTCTCATGTTAAATGAAAACAAAATGGATTTTTGAGGCTGTGAACTAGCAAATGAATTAAAATACTTTCGCATAATTGCGGAAGGGAAAAATGTTGTTAGTTTCAGATTTCTGACAGTCAGGCATTAATCGCCTTGCAGAACAATGAAGTTATTTTTGTCGGTTTGCTAAGGAGATTTGGCTTTTAATAAATCTTTTCTGCTGATTCAGTCATTCATTCTAAACAAAGTGTTTAATTTCACACTGTTGGCTAGTTTCAGCTGTTTGCTGCATTTCAAGTGCACGTATGGCATTATGCCATAATAAAGAGCCAAACACGAGATAATACAGTACTGGTACTCCAAGAAAATTTGCATCCGAATCTGGACATACGAATGTGCACTTTAAGTCGAATTATGCATTTTAGTATGCTTCACGAAATTCCGATGCTCTTGAAGTATCCTCTGATGTCTTGTTTCTTTTACATCATAATGTAAGTTCGTTTAATGTTTTACACGTACGAACATCGGGTTTCCTGCGGCATCGTAGCTGCGCAAGCACGGTGACTCCTGTTATCTGGCACTATCTGGCAACTGCTGAAACAAACCTATTGGTAACAGGTCGTGGGAAAATGTTGCAATTGGTGGTTTGAAAAGCGTTACATTCAAAGTAAATTTCCGGTTACGCAAGATGAACTATGTGCGAGAATGTACGATGAATTTCTTAAATCAGAAAGCGTTTTGACTCTCATTTAAAAATCAACTCTTTGAGGACGACCATTTGGAAGAGTTTCGAGCCCAGAAGACATTTACTTCGCTGTTTTAAAATTTACTGGCACATTTGTGTGATGTATCTTAAAGTGTAACTTGTGCAAAAAAGATCAACATTATACGTGGAAGCTCAGCTTCTCTTCGAGCTTATTAATCTTCTTATGTGAATGCTATGTATATTAATTTAAACCAATAACTTTCCTTATTTGTGTTTTCGCGCTACTGAAGAGTGATCTTGCTATTGACTGACTGCATCACGTGTCATGCTGTCATCAGCTGGAGAGATCAAGTGACATGAGCTATGAGTGGCTTACAAAAGCGCGTCGCAATCTCGATTTCAATGCTTTGGAAAGTGACATGCGGTGTTTGGTAGATTTCAGATGTTGGAATTCAGATTTATACCTTCGTAATACGAAAATATGCAGCGTACATGTTGCTGCACATCAAAGGTCTTTCAAAACTTGTTTTTCCCCCCTGAGTTTCGTTTTCTAAAGTGCCGGAAAATTCTACGTCGGTACGTAAAACCATAAAAAATCAAAGGATTGATGAGTTTTACAGTGCCGAGGAAGAGTATACTGTCACTTAACACAGAAAAAGTGTATTTTTAAACGGGAAATCCGGGAATTTTTCTTCCTTGTCCACGTATACACCCTGAAGAAAAATACAGTTAATACTTAAATTAATGTAGCTCGCTGCACAGCAGATGTGAAGCAGACAGCAGTTACGACAACCACAGGTGAAGTTGTCCACGCACTATGTTGAATTCATTTATATCTTGCAAGTTTCCTCTGCAGTTCATCAGATCAGACACACAGGTAATTTAAGTTTGCATTACGTTTGCAGTATACAGTAACAAAATTAAAATTAATGTAATTGTCTGTGCATTAATGTAAGTGAAAAGCACTGGATTAGTTATAGAAATGTTGTTCGTTCAAATATACATCCAAACTTTTTCTAAAAACTATTTAGTTATTCTTCTCCAAGAAAACTATGTTCTTATTATAATGTGGCCATAAAATTAATGGCTCTTTTAGTTAATATTAATCCTTGTGTCAGCTTAACAAACCAAGTGTTCTGTTATTTTATTTCTACGTGCATGAATGTAAATAATTGAAAATTCATATAAATAATTATTCCTTGGTTTTAGTAGTTAATCAGTTTAATATAAATTGGAGTGGAGATTAAAATTGGAGTGGATATTTGTCTCCACTAAAAGAATACAGAATTGGAATCTGTGAATCATTCTGCGGCTGTTGTTGATATCAAGAGAAAATACATCTAATTGCAGAGTAACATCAACAGTTTTGAAGGTTCGCTAGGCACAAAATCAACAGGAAGCAAAAAAGTGTTATTAACAGGAATTTAATAGACATATTTTTGGTGCTAAATTACACAAACTGCATAAGAATTGAAACTCTAAGAAAAAATATGCTGGTAGACTATGGTAATACTGGAAAAGGAAGAGAAGCAGCATATTCTTTAAGAGTTAGTTGGGTGCAAATTATTATGGCCACAGACATAAGACTGGCCACCACTGCCATTTTGTTGATCACAAAGTAGTTTAAATCAGTGTGTCTTGTCTGTTTCCTTGCATGTGAATTCATTTTATTTTTAACGGTAAGCGGACATAATTTAGAATTTAATAAATTGCTTAAAATAATCATTGCTGATACCTCTCTCATATGATTTCAGAGCTTCCTTGCAAAGGCATCAAACTTAGAGGATCTGAGAAAGGAAGCAATTAATGGAATAAACAAGAAAATATTCCAGAAATTCAGTTCAAAGTAAGTTGTTAGTAAATAATTTGTTTTTCCTACTTTTAAGATACATCACAGATTAATTGGATTAAAGAGGCTTAGAGAAATGAAAACTGCAGTCCAAAAAGTAAAAATACGACAGAATGTATATAATTACAAGAACTCTGTAACACTGAATTTAAGGAAATGTATCATACTGCTAGAAAGTGGTGCAGTGAACACGTGTTACATGGTTTCACATGATGCTGTGTCTATCATGATGTGGAATTGATCAGCGTTTGAAAATGGGTGTGTCTGTGGCAGATTTCATAGCAGGAACAATTACAGTGAGGAGCATTGTGATGGGGATTATGGTTTGATAATGTTGAATGGTTCGACAAGAATATCATGGAGGAAAGGCGACAAAAGCAACTGTTAAGTGGTGTGTGAGAACCTCATTTCAGTCCTCAATTTTAAAAAATTCGTAGTCTCAGTGAGATAATGTATGGAGGGATCAGAGGCCAGGAAATCTTTGGGTAAAGAGTGCTTGTTTCTGAGTGTTTTTCCAAACAGGAGTTGTATTTCTTGGAGGGTGAGAGGAGATTGCTCAGGAGATTTGTTTGCGAACAAAATCTGTGCGGTACTTGTGGGAGAGGATAGTATGGAACAGGGTCTTAGTGCAGGTGGTGAAGGATTCAAGTGATGAAGCAGGTAAGATTCCCAAGGATGCCTGGGCTGTAGGGAATGGATTGTGTGATGTGGTAGCTGTCAAAGTGAAGGTATTGTTATTTTTTGGTTGCTTTTATATGGACTGAGGTTGCTTGTGAGCATTAGTGAGATGGAGGTCAATGTCAAGAAAGGTGGCTGTGTGACAGGAAAAGTCTAGGTAAAATTGGAGTAGAGAAAAGGTTTCAAGCTGTCGAAGAAAATGCAGTTCATCTTGACTATGAATCCACACCTCAGTGATACCATCAATAAAAGTGAATTGAGTCAGGGTGTCTTTGGAATGCATCTTCAGTGCGGCCCATGAAAAGATTGGCATAGAATGAGGTCAACCTGTTTCTCGTAGGGATCCCCATGAGTTGTTTGTAGGTTATACACTCAGATGTTTGTAATTTGAGAGGCAAATCAGGAATACAGATAGTTGATAGTGACATTAATCAGTGAAAAGTTCAGTATGGTGTAACAATAATACGGGAAGGATAGATAGCTGCTAACCATATTAGAAGAGGCTTTGAGGTGCAGACAGGCACAACATAAAAGAAGAGTAGAAATATTTAATCCTCAAGCAGGCATGCCTATGTATAATGTGTGTCATCGACAAATAACATTGCCTTGCACCATTCTGTTGTTCTTTTACAGTTATGAGCCTATACTTTTTCCATAATTATTGATTCAGCTAGCACAGTGATAAATTGTGCTGCCATACATCCAAGTGAGTAGCAGTAATATACAATAATAAACACTTAGCCAAGTGAGAGATAATTAATTATCCTTGCAAGAACATTACACTGACTCTTGAGTTGTTGTTGTTGTTGTTGTTGTTGTTGTTGTGGTCTTCAGACCTAAGACTGGTTTGATGCAGCTCTCCATGCTGCTCTATCCTGTGCAAGCTTCTTCATCTCCAAGTACCTACTGCAACCTACATCCTTCTGAATCTGCTTAGTGTATTCATCTCTTGGTCTCCCTCTACGATTTTTACCCTCCACACTGCCCTCCAATACTAAATTGGTGATCCCTCGATGTCTCAGAACATGTCCTACCAACCGATCCCTTCTTCTAGCCAAGTTGTGCCACAAGCTCCTCTTCTCCCCAATTCTTTTCAATACCTCCTCATTAGTTATGTGATCTACCCATCTAATCTTCAGCATTCTTCTGTAGCACCACATTTCAAAAGCTTCTATTCTCTTCTTCTCTAAACTATTTATCGTCCATGTTTCACTTCCATACATGGCTACACTCCATACAAATACTTTCAGAAACGACTTCCTGACACTTAAATCTACACTCGATGTTAACAAATTTTTCTTCTTCAGAAACGCTTTCCTTGCCATTGCCAGTCCACATTTTATATCCTCTCTACTTCAACCATCATCAGTTATTTTGCTCCCCATATAACAAAACTCCTTTACTACTTTAAGTGTCTCATTTCCTAATCTAATTCCCTCAGCATCACCCGACTTAATTAGACTACATTCCATTATCCTAGTTTTGCTTTTGTTGATGTTCATCTTATATCCTCCTTTTGAGACACTGTCCATTCCGTTCAACTGCTCTTCCAAGTCCTTTGCTGTCTCTGAGGTTCGCCGATGACATTGTAATTCTGTCAAAGTTTTTATTTCTTCTCCGTGGATTTTAATACCTACTCCGAATTTTTCTTTTGTTTCCTTTACTGCTTGCTCAATATACAGATTGAATAACATCGTGGATAGGCTACAACCCTGTCTCACTCCCTTCCCAACCACTGCTTCCATTTCTTCCCCCTCGACTCTTATAACTGCCATCTGCTTTCTGTACAAATTGTAAATAGCCTTTCGCTCTCTGTATTTTACCCCTGCCACCTTCAGAGTTAGAGAGAGAGTATTCCAGTCAACATTGTCAAAATCTTTATCTAAGTCTACAAATGCTAGAAATGTAGGTTTGCCTTTCCTTAATCTTTCTTCTAAGATAAGTCGTAAGGTCAGTATTGCCTCACGTGTTCCAACATTTCTACGGTATCCAAACTGATCTTCCCCAAGATCGGCTTCTACCAGTTTTTCCATTTGTCTGTAAAGAATTTGTGTGAGTATTTTGCAGCCGTGGCTTACTAAAATGATAGCCATCCCTGCTTAGCCACTTTGCATTTCCTGTCGATCTCATTTTTGAGACGTTTGTATTCCTTTTTGCCTGCTTCATTTACTGCATTTTTATATTTTCCCCTTTCATCAATTAAATTCAATGTTTCTCCTGTTACCCAAGGATTTCTACTAGTCCTCGTCTTTTTACCTACTTGATCCTCTGCTGCCTTCACTACTTCATCCCTCAGAGTTACCCATTCTTCTCCTACTGTATTTCTTTCCCCTATTCCTGTCAATTGTTCCCTTATGCTCTCCCTCAAACTTTCTACAACCTCTGGTTTAGTCAGTTTATCAAGGTCCCATCTCCTTAAATTCCCACCTTTTTGCAGTTTGCCGGCCGAAGTGGCCGTGCGGTTAAAGGCGCTGCAGTCTCGAACCGCAAGACCGCTACGTCGCAGGTTCGAATCCTGCCTCGGGCATGGATGTTTGTGATGTCCTTAGGTTAGTTAGGTTTAACTAGTTCTAAGTTCTAGGGGACTAATGACCTCAGCAGTTGAGTCCCATAGTGCTCAGAGCCATTTGAACCTCTCTTTTTTTTTTTTTTTTTTTTTTTTTTTTTTTTTTTTTTTTTTTTTTTTTTTTTTTTTTTTTTTTTTTTTTTTTTTTGCAGTTTCTTCAGTTTTAATGTGCAGTTCATAACCAATAGATTGTAGTCAGAGTCCACATCTGCCCCTTATAATGTCTTACAATTTAAAACCTGGTTCCTAAATCTCTATCTTACCATTATATAATCTATCTGATACCTTCTAGCATCTCCAGGTTTCTTCCATGTATACAACCTTCTTTCATGATTCTTGAACCATGTATTAGCTATGATTAAGTTATGCTCTGTGCAAAATTCTGCCAAACGACTTCCTCTTTCATTTCTTACCCCCAATCCATATTCACCTAATATGTTTCCTTCTCTCCCTTTTCCTACTCTCGAATTCCAATCACCCATGACTATTAAATTTTCATCTCCCTTCACTACCTGAATAATTTCTTTTATCTCATCATACATTTCATCGATTTCATCATCATCATCATCTGCCGAGCTAGTTGGCATATAAACTTCTACTACAGTAGAAGGCATGGGCTTCGTGTCTATCTTAGCCACAATAATGCGTTCACTATGCTGTTTGTAGTAGCTTACCCGCACTCCTATTTTTTTTATTCATTATTAACCCTACCCCTATCTGATTTTGTTTTTATAACCCTGTATTCACCTGACCAAAAGTCTTGTTCCTCCTGCCACCGAACTTCACTAATTCCCACTATATCTAACTTTTACCAACCTACCCATTTCCGTTTTTAAATTTTCTAACCTACCTGCCCGATTAAGGGATATGACATTCCACGCTCCGATCCGTAAAACGCCAGTTTTCTTTCTCGTGATAACGACATCCTCCTGAGTAGTCCCCGTCTGGAGATCCGAATGGGGGACTATTTTACCTCCAGAATATTTTAGCCAAGAGGACGCCATCATCACTTAACCGTACAGTAAAGCTGCATGCCCTCGGGGAAAAATTACAGCTGTAGTTTCCCCTTGCTTTCAGCCATTCGCAGTACCAGTAGAGCAAGGCCATTTTGGTTAGTGTTACAAGGCCAGGTCAGTCAATCATCCAGACTGTTGCCCCTGCAACTACTGAAAAGGCTGCTGCCACTCTTCAGGAAACACACATTTGTCTGGCCTCTCAACAGATACCCCTCCGTTGTGGTTGCACCGTTGTGGTTGCCTCCCCACCAGTGGCAAGGTCCATGGTTCATGGGGGGCCTTATTAGCCACTCATTATTCAGTCAACTTCCAATCTTTCTGATGATGTCAGAGAGAGAGAGAGAGAGAGAGAGAGAGAGAGAGAGAGAGAGGCTGATGAACAACATAAAAACTGAATGAACTCAAATTATTTTGGAATGGAATGTAAATGACTAAGCTGATGTTTCCTGTTACCTGATTATTTTCACACAACTCTTGAGTTACAATCCCACAATGAAGCAGTTGTCCTGAGATAGTTAGCAGTCGAATAAACAGTTGGCTGGGATGTGATGCAGCTGCACTGTTTAACGCTTACAGTGGGTCGTTACTGTGGGTAACACTTAAAGGTGGCAACAGAGTGATATAATGAAATTTTGTTTTACTATTGTTTAGTTAAACAGGATTTAGCTCATATAATTAGGTTTATTTTATCATTTATAATTAAACTAAGATTAAACTGTGTTTTTAATGTTTGCATGTTTACCCTGGTAACATTAAGACAGCTATTCTTTATATGTCTACAAAGTACTCTGCAGACTCACTCTTGTTGTAAAAAACTGGTGTACCTACTTGTGTGCTAAGCTTTCAAACAAGGTTCTTCCTCAGAATTGAAACATTCACACAACTACTACTATGAAACATGTAGCTACGAAGGAGTACCCAAAAAACACCAGAATAGCCGCTAGGTGTGTGTAGCACAACTCGTTGGCAGTTCAGTGCCGCTGGTGGCGTCGACCTGGCTTGTGCTGTTCATCTGCAGTGATTGTTTTTGCTCGTGCTGTTTCGTTCTTGAGTTGTTTTTTAATAAGGCAAGTTTAAATGAACAACGTGCAGCTGTGAAATTTTGTTTTCTGCTCAGTAAAAGTGCTACTGAAACACTTTTAATGCAGAAAACAGCTCAACAAGATGACAATATGAGAAAAACTCAAGTGTTTGATGGAATTAAAAATGGCGACTGTAGATTGATGACAAACCTCGTTCTGGACGTCCATCAACTGCCTGAATCAATGAAAATATTGAAAAAAATCCAGAGCTTTGTTCCTCCAGGTCAGACCATCAATCAAACCTTCCACTTGAAAGTTTTAAGAAGATTGCACAACAGTGTTCATCAATAAAGACTCTATTTTTGGCATACAAGAGACGGGTTCTTCCACGGCAACGCACCTGCACACACAGCCATCTCTGTTAGACAGTTTTTAGCTGAAAAATGGCATGGTTACAGTGCCCCGCGCACCTTACTCGCATGACCTGCCTCTGTGCAACTTTTTTTATTTCCATGTATGAAAAGGGGCACAAAAGGGCACCGATTTGACAACATTGAAGAAGTTGAGGAAAAAACAAGGGAGAAGCTTCAAGCTATTTCTAAAGATGGCTACAAAAATTGTTTCAAACCGTGGAAGCCCTGGTGGGACAAATGTAGGAGTTTTAATGGAGAGTATTTTGACAGGTATAAATTAGTTTTGTAAACAATTTAAAAATTTTAATTTTTTGGTGTGGGGAGGGGGGGGGGGGATCCCCTTATAATGTCTGTGGGTGCTAAAGTTGGGTGCTTGTGTGCCAGTGGCGGCGGTGAGGTGGTTGTTGTTGTGAGTACGAGGAAGAGTACTGCAGGAAGATTTTGTTGAAAAGTTAAGTATTCTTAGTACTCTTTTTTTTTTTTTCAATTGTGCCTGTTTGTGACTCAGCACCACCTCTATGTGGAGAGTAGGAATCTTATCTTTTCCATATTATTGATGATAATGTGATTAATGAGATTCCAGTGAGGTGGTTCAGTAATAGTTATATGAGCTAGGGAAAAACTACCCAAAAGGAACTTAACAAAATCATGAACGGAACATTTGTGAACGAAGACATCGTCATCATCATCATCTGTTAGCTGTATTCCCTCTCCCTCCCTCCCCCCTCTCCCTCCCTCCCCCCTCTCCCTCCCTCCCTCCATTCGTAAGTGTACTGTGATTGACTTTCTGTCACGGGATGTAGGTTTCTGTAGTCTATGCATCTGGGTAGGATTACCCACTAACACGGCCCATCAAGCTACTGTAGGGTGGATGAAAAGCGATTGAAGAGTAATCGGTGTAAGGGCACAGTGGGGAGAAAAGTGAACACGGCAAGCACCAACGGAGATAAAACCTCTGCAACGGGCAGAATAAGTAGCGAGAACAGTAGTGGGTTTCTTGCATGGTGTGACAGATCATGTGAGGTTGTGGTTTGTTATTGGGTATTGTGCTGTGCTCAGTACCAGTGTCCTAGCTTATTTTTGTCACAAAGAGTATGTGTCAATGTTGATGTGAGGTGCACCATCTGCTTACCTCTAGCATACCCCAGTCATCATGTGAGTGGTCGATTGGTCATAAAATGAATGGTGCAGTATGTAATGTAGGTGGGTTTTGTTTGTGTTTAATGTGCAAATTGGCATTCTTGCTGTGCCTCTTGTGTGGCTTTGTACATTCAGCTGGCTGTGCCAGGCAGCTTTGCTGAAATGGTGTTGCTCTATATTTGGATTATTTGTGTACTTTTCCTTACCATAGGCGGTTAAGTGTTTCTAGTAGAGCATTTTGTCTCAGGTCGGTATTCATTGTAACGTCCACGATGCAAGTGTATGACAGAGCATAGCTTATGATATGTAGCACCGTGTTCTGTATCACCAGTAGATGGCACAGGCATGTTGGAGCTGCACACATCATCAGTGTCATGTATATGGATGTCAGTGCCCTCCTATTCAGTGCACTTTGCCTGTTAAGCATTGAGTAAAGTTGTTTGAACCTCAAGTGTGCTAGGTTGGAAATATGTAGTATATGGTCCCTCCAGATTACTTTCCAGTCCAGGACATGAAGCTACCTGACTCTCTCAGAGAAATGTATTGGGCATACGTGTAGGGTTATTTGTCTGCAGTTGTGGTGTTTATGTTGTTGATTCAGTCTTGTCGACATTTACCGTAACGTGCCATCATTCCAACCAAAGCTCGGCAGTTCTGAGTGTTGTGTCTAATTGTAATTAGATGTTTGATGGTTTCCAGTCTTGCACTAGGATGGTGGTGCCATTCGCGCAGCATCCGTTGTGTTTTGTGTACCTGGAATATCTTTAATGTGTAGATTAACCAAGAGGAGCCCCAGGATGTTGCTTTGGAGTAGTACAGCTTGTATGCGGTGTTGTTGAACATCAATGTTGAAGCATCTATTGGGACGTATGAGTATACGAGGAGTAAAAGTTCGTAGTTCATGTAAAATAACAATAAAAAATCAATCGGCCTAGTTAAACAGTTTATTTAAATGTGGTTAATTGTTGTATGTTTTTAATGTCAGATATTGATTTTTTAATCTAATCTGGACTTAAATTGTTTTTTTTTATTTATTTATTTATTTTTATTTGAAGGACCAACATGTGGATGACTGCTGTGAAATGTCTTGCTGAGCTAGATGTTCTTCTGTCATTAGCTGAATATACTCGAAATATTGAGGAGGAAACGTGTATTCCAAGAATTATGAATGTAAATATTGAGACAAAGGTACTGATTACTATTATTATTATTATTATTATTATTATTAGACAGTGTTCACAGCAGTTTTACATGATTATTAAATTTATGTTCTTGTTTCCTTCTTTCCTGTTTCTTTTGTTTTGTCCATATTTTCCCTATTTTCTTCATTTCTTTTACTTTAAATTTTATGTTCATAATTTTGTTTATTAATTTGCCTCTATCATTTATCATTTCCCTGTTGATTCGTGCTTGTTTTACGTCTTCTTCTGTTTCTTGGAGCCAGTGGTGTTTTTTTTTAATTGAATCTGTGGTTGTTACTTGTATTTGTGTGTTCATAATGTTAGTCGATGTTTTCTGATCTTGTCTGTGTGTTTGTATAATCCTTTGGTTGGTCTCTTCATCCTCACATCTTCTCTGTATATTGCTCCATAAATTTTTCTGAGAATTTTTCATTCTATTTTGTCTGTTTCTGTGGTTCCTGGTGCTCCATTGATGGTCGTTACTGACTTGTACAGTGCTTCTGGTAGTACAGCTGCATTTTAGTTTTTTTTTCCATTGTAATGCATTCATGTGAGTTTATATGCTTTCTGAAGTTTTTGTGTTCTTTCGATGTTTGATCCTTGTGCTACTCTGTTCCCCTAGGTACATAAATTTTTCGGCTCTTTTAGCATTTTCATATTTTAAGTGCATGACTTCTCTTGGTATTCTTTCTTTCCATGTATTATGTTTTCTGGTAATACATCTGTAGACTTGTTTGAGCAAAGACTTGTTTATGTGGTCCAGTGCTTCTTCTCTACTGTTGCCAAGTATTTCCAGGACACTGCAATTGCCAGGCAACTTACGATTGTTTTGTTTGCACATGTTCTCCCTCACTGAATCACATTTACTTTCTTCCCATCGTTTAATAATTTTGTCGAAGATACTGTCAAATAAAAGCTGTCAGAGCCAACCTTTTTGTCTGACACCTGTGTGTATCTCAAATGATTTTGAGATTCCTCCCATGAATTTGATTTTCGGTGTGCTGTCTGTGGGTGTCTGTTTTACAAGTGCCCTAGTTTCTCTGTCTATTCCGTATCATTCTAGTGTGTTAAAGAGTGTCTCCCCATCTGTGCAGTCATAAGGCTTCTTAAAGTCCACAAATTTGATTACAATGTTTTTCATTTGCGTGATCTCCAGGAGTGATCACAGATTATAAATCTGTTTGGTGCTGCATCAGTTTCTGATTCTAATCTGTCGAGTAACACCTTGGGGAGAATTTTGTGAGTGATTGGTAATAATTGGATAGATCTGTAATTGATACAGTCTGTCTTGTCCTTTTCATGCTGTGAGTTGATCACCTGCTGGTGAAGTACGGCAGATGACGAGGAGCCTCATGGCATTGCGCCGACAAGCTGCTAATGGTGTGTCTGGGAGGTGTTGCCTTGTTGAAGTGGAAGAAGAGACTGGCCGAGTGATGGTTTGGTGTGTGTGGTGTCTGGAAAAGTGTTTTACGAAGCTAATTAGACACTTTTCACCTCCCTAGCAACATTTTATGACCATCAGTTTCCTAGCATCAGCAATCAGGTCACTTGTACCTCCTCTTTGCTGTGGCACCCCCCAGTTCCTTGGTGGAACGAGGCATGCCGTGACACAATATGCGAGCAGAAACATGCTCTTTGTGTTTTCCACCATCAGCCTACGTTGGCCAACTGTATCCGCTGTAAGCAGTTAACGTGCGTGATGCTGTCAGATCATATGCGATAGCGAGAAGGTAAGGTGGGATTTCTTTACCGGCTCCTTTAATACCTTCACTCCCTCATCAGTTGGTTGGAGTCAAATCTGATGGATATCCGGCACATCCAGTTTTTCCCCGACCTGAGGGCTAACTGTCACGCAGGATACCGTACTGGACTCAGTTGCAATCTCTAACTCGTTGGGTCGACCGTTTGCTGAGATTTTGAGCTCTTCTAATTACCTACCAGCCTTTCTCCCAAAGAAACAGATAGCGAAAGAACAACCTCTTGCTTTTTTCCTCTCATAATTACAAAAGCTATAATGCCATTTTTTTCTATGCGGGATCTCAGACGTGCACTCTCCTCCTTCTCACTCTTCTGCTCCGGGACTGGATGCTATGGACATCCAAATGTTGCTGCTTCTATCATACCCTAGTCTGTGCTACCTTCTGTGCCTTTATAACCAGCTTCGGATGAACAGTACCTTTCCTAGAAGGTAGCGGGAAGCTATCGTCATTCCTATTCCAAAACTTGGAAAGGACAAACAACTTCCCTCCAGCTATCGCCCAACCTCTCTCCTCATAAGTAGTGTACCTAAGGTTTTTGGAGCGTGTGGTAAATTGCTGTCTGGGGTGGTGGCTGGAGTCTCGAAACCTTTTAAAAACTGCCAGTGTGGTTTCCAAAAGCAGCATCCCGCAGTTGACCATCTTGTTGCTCTCTCCACTTATATCATGAACAGTTTGCTCAGGAAATGCCAAACTGTAACTATCTTTATTGATCTGGAGAGGGCATATGATACCTGTTGGAGGTCAGGCATCCTCCACACACTGTACTCTTGGGGCTTTCAAGGTCGGCTACCTTTTTTCATCTGTGAATTTATGGCGGAGCGCACATTTAAGGTGGGGGTGAACCCTGCTCTCTCTTGTATTTTCTCCCAAGAAGACAGTGCCCCAGGGCTCTGTGCCAAGTCTTGTTCTGTTTTCCATTGTCATAAATCCTATTATGGATTGTCTCCTTCCTGATGTCTCGAGATCCCTGTTTGTCGATGATTTTGCAATCTACTATAGCTCTCAATCGGCCAGCCTTCTTAAACGATGTCTTCAAGGCTGTTTTGATCGCCTGCACTCACAGAGCATGGAAACCATCTTCCGATATTCTCCCGGTAAGACCTTCAGTGTAAATTTTTGGTGTTTTACAGAGTTTTAGCCACCTTCCCTGCATCTAGGCTCTGTTGACCTTCCGTTTGCGGACGTCACCAAATTCTTGGGACTTGTGTTTGACAGAAAACTGTGCTGGTCTTCCAGCATTTCATATATTTCAGCTCGCTGTCTGCAATCCCTCAACAGTCTCTGTGTTCTGAGTAGTACCTCCTGGCGAGCAGGGTCCTCCTCCGCCTATATCGTGCCTTTGTGCGCTTGAAATTGGACTATGGAAGCATAGTTTACTCCTCTGCACAGCTGTCTATTCTTTGGTGTCTAGATTCTGTCCACCACCGTGGATTGTGTTTAGCGTCTGGAGCTTTTTACACTAGCCCCACGGACAGGCTTTACACTGATACTGCTAAACCTTGACGTGCTGTCCTTTTCAGTCGTTACGCTAGTTATCAGTCTTTCATACCTGCTCATCCAATCCGTGGCCTTTTTTTCAATGCCTCCTTGGATTTAAGGTATGCGTGCAGCCCGTCCTCTCTATTACCACCGGGAGTCCACTTCTGTCAAATTCACTTTCCTTCCAATTTCCTAAAACTTTCGTGACAGATGGGAGTAGAATGCCTCCGGACCTTTGTTCTCCATGATCTTTGTCAGCTTCCCAAGGATGGTAACCCCCCATAGTTTATCATCGGCCATTTGCTGCTCTGTGTGCACAAGTGGAGGATGCCACATTTATTTACACTGATGGCTGCAAGACCACCTTTGGTATGAGGAGTGCCTATATTATTGACGACACCCCTATTAGATTTCGGCTCCCCAACCAGTGTTCGGTTTTTACTTAGGAGCTCTATGCTGTTCTCCAGGCTGTCAAATAAATCCGTCACCTTCAGCGGATACAGTACATTATATGCTCGGATTTGCTCAGCTCTCTTCTCAGCCTCCAAGCTCTTTATCCCATCCACCCTCTGGTCCACTGGATTCAGGACTGCTCCACCTGGGGGGCATATCTGTGGCATTCCTCTGGACCCCTGGGCATATTGGTATATGCAGAAACAAGGCAGCCAATAAAGTGACAAAGGCTGCTGTCTCTCTTCTTCGACCTGCTGTTTGCTTGGTCCCCTTTACCAATCTACCGAGCATTTTATGTCGTCGTGTTGCTCTTTTATGGCACACACATTGGTCTACACTTCAGTATAGCAAATTATGGGACATAAAACCTCTTCCCTGTGCTTGTACCTCTTCCTCCCAGCCTCGTTGTTGGGAGAAGGTAATTTTTACTAGACTCCATATTAGGCACCTTCTTTTTAGCCATCCACATCTTTTAAGTGACAGTCCTCACCCACTTTATCCCCACTGCTCTCAATCGTGGACCGTGAGACACCTTTTACTTCAGTGCCCCTATTTTAATCCGCTACGCGTCCGTTTACAGCTGTCGCCTGATATATCTTCCCTTTCAGCAGGTGACGTGCGCTCAGCCAATCCCGTCCTTTAGTTTATAAGTGTTAGAGAGATGACATTGGTCATTTGAAGCTTTTTTCAGAGAAAACAACCCCTGTTCAATAGCACTTTTCTAAGATTTCCTTCTGTTTTTAGTTTCCTTCCTTCATGAGTTTTGCTCCCATTGCTGCTGATTTAAATTCCAGTTTTTATCCTTCACTAAGTCACAGAATGGGCACTTATGACCATAGCTGTTTTGCGTCCTAAAAAAAAAAAATAATAAAATAAAAAGGAAGTGCCTGCAATGGTGGTGACTGCACTTTGTCGGCAGGGGCAGGTGCATGTGGAGGCGGGGCGGAGCACTGTCTGTGTCAGCTGGAGGCTGTGAAAAGGATAGTGCGGAAGTGACATCAGGGCCCCAGGCAGTAGGGGACGTGTTGTGTAGATTGCTGGTGGTCGGCCAGAGGCGGCGTCGACTGGCATTGTCAGACACGGCATCGGGAGTGACGTGTCTGGAACAGCATGGGGGAAGGTATTTGCCAGCTTTGTACCAGGGGCAGTGATCGTGATGCTGTGGCTGGGGTCAGTGGTAGGCGGCGGCACCTCCACCTCATCGGTGCTGTGCTCGTAGGCTGGAGGGGTTTCTAGGACGTCGGCCAGATTAAGCCTGTTTATGGCGGCAATTGTTGCGACCCCGTACGGATGAATGGAGAATGACTTTTCCTCACGTCGCAAAACCGAGTGCGGACTCGAATACTGGTATGCGTCCACCTGAAGCGTGACGTGTGCATGTTGTGAGGTCACGGTGGATAAAGGCACGGTGCTCACTGTGACATTGCGGAGATGTCGGTTGCAGCTGGACACTTACGCACAGGAGCTGCTGTACGAAACCTGAGATGTTACTGTCAGGAGGGAGCAGGGTCGCTTCCAAAATATCACCAGGGATAGTGAGTGGCTGTCGATGTACCAGCTCGAGAGCAGTGTTAGTCGGGAAGAATAAATGTGCAAAAAAGTGGAATACGAAACTACTAAAGAATGAAGATAGGTGCGTGAAGTTCCACGAGGCTATAGATTCTGCGATAACTGTACAGCTCAGTATGTAGTTCAGTCGAAGAGGAATGGACATCTCTGAAAAGGGCTCTCATAGAAGTTGGAAAGGAAATTGCAGGTAGAAAGAAGGCAGCTACGAAGAAATCGGGGATAACAGATAAAATACCTAGCTGATCCACGAAAGAAGGAAGTACAAAAATGTTAAGGGAAATTCAGGATTACAGAAATATGTCACTTAGAAATGAAATAAATAAGAAGTGCAGGGTAGCTAAGGCAAAATGGCTGCATGAAAAATGTAAAGAAACTGAATAAAGATACGATTGTCGGAAAGATGGGCTCGGCAGATAAAAAAGCCAAAACAACCTTCAGTGAAATTAAAAGCGAGGGTGGTCACATCAAGCACATTTGGAATTCCACTGTTGAATGCAGAGGAGAGAGTGGACAGGTGGAAAGAGTATATGTAAGTTCTCTATGAGGGGGAAACACTTGTCAGGTGATGTGATAGAAGAAGAAACAAGAGTTGACAAGGAAAAGATAGGGAATCCAGTATTAGAATCAGAATTTAAGAGCTTTGGAAGACTTGAAGTCAGATAAGGCAGACAGGATAGATAACATTGGAATTTCTAAAATCATTGGGGATAGTGGTGACCAAATGAATATTCATGTTGATGTATAGAAAATTTTTGAGATTGGCCATGTACTGTCATCCTTTCGGAAAAATATCGTCCACACAATTCTGAAGACCGCAAGAGCTGACAGATGAAAGAATTATTGCACAATCAGCTTAATGGCTCATACATCCAAGTTGCTGACAAGAATAATATACAGAAGACTGGAAAAGAAAATTGAGGATCTGTTAGATGAAGATCAGTTTGGCTTTAGGAAAGGTAAAGGCTCCAGAGAGGTAGTTCTGACATTGCAGTGGATAATGGAAGCAAGACTGAAGAAATATTGAGACACATTCATTGGATTTATCAACTTGAAAGAAGCATTTGACAATGTGAAATGATGCAAGACATTCAAAGTTCTGAGAAAAATAGGGGTAAGGTATGGGGAAAGACAGGTAATACACAATAAGCTCAAGAACCAAGAGGGAACAATAGGAGTGGAAGACAAAGAATTAAATGCTTGAGTTAGAAAGGGTATAATACAAGGATGCAGTCTTTTGCCCCTACTGTTCAGTTTGTACACCGAAAAGGGAACGACATAAATAAAAGAATGGTTCAAGATTGAGATGAAAATGCAGGGTAAAAGGGTAAGAATGTGTTGAATGGAATGGACAGTCTAATGAGTGCAGCATATGGATTGAGAGAACTCGAAGGGGGATTGGAAGTAATGAGAAGTAGCAAAAACAAGAACAGCGAGAGACTTAACATCAGAATTAGGGATCATGAAATAGATGAATTTGAGGAATTCTGCTACCTGGGCAGCAGAATCATCCATGCTGGATGGAGCAAGGAGGCCATAAAAAGCATACTAGCTCTGGCAAAAAAGAGCTAGTATCAAACATAGATTTGAATTTGAGGAAGAAATTTCTGAGAACGTACGTCTGGGGCACAGCGCTGTATAGTAATGAGAGACAGACTGTGGGGAAACCAGGACAGAAGAGACTGAAGCCTTTGCTATGTGTTGCTAAAGAAGAATGTTGAAAATTGGGTGGACTTATAATTATAAGGTAAGGAATGAGGTGGTTCTCTGCAGAGTCAGTGAAGAAAGAAACATGTGGGAAAACACTGACAAAAAGAAGGGACATGATGACAGGAAATCTGTAGACATAACAGGGAATAATTTTCATTGTACTAGAGTAAGCTGTAGAGGATAAAAACTGTAAACGAAGACAGGAATTGGAATACATCCAGCAAATAATTGAGGGCATAGGTTGCAATTGCTACTCTGAGGTGACAATGTTGGCAAGAGGAGGAACATTGTTGTCAAAGGGCGTATTGCAGTACAAGCTTAGAAAGGAAAAGTAAATATTGATACTTATGTGGTCTATTTGTGTAAGATATGGACTTACACAAATTAACCTGTGAATAATGCTGTTGAAGTTATAGTGTGGGAATAATATTATCAGAAACTACCATCTAAGTGTCACCAACTACCCCATTTCTTCCTCTTTTAACAATTGGAAAGTTGTAACTAATCTTCTGCCACAGATAGTGTTAATATCTATATTTTCTACTGTGTAGCGCATATTATGATTTCAAAAGTAAATTCAAATACCCAAAATAAATATACGAGGCATGTTCAGAAATTAAGTGTACTAGACATTCATATTTTCTGGAAAATTGTATTTTATAATAAAAATTACGGGATATTGTTGATAAGCTTGTTGATTATTTTCCCATGTAATCACCATTCCATTGAATGCTTGGTGAGCTGTGGCACAAACTTCCTTATGCCTTCCTCAAAGAACTCTATCGCCAGCTCATTCCCCCATGTCAGAACGTATTTTTGCACCTGCTCATAAGTTTAAATTTTAATTCCACTAATGTGTACTTTCAGGGAGGTGAAAAGATTATTTGAAGGCACCAAGTCGGGAATACGGGGGTGGCAGGCTAAAACCATATGAGGATGGGCATTGCCACCAAACAAGCGCAGTCCTCCTGTCAGTATTTCCTTCTGTTTTCAATGTTCCCTTAGAGTTTTTTTAGGGTCTCTAGATATCATTGTGCATTGGTGGTCTCCCCCTGAGGCAGAAATTTGATGTAAATTATGCCTTTTTGGTCCCAAAATCTGGGGCCAAGATTTTTTTGCCCAAAATTGTTGTTTTGAATTTTTCGGCAGATGGGGAATTGGTGTGACAGCACTATGATGACTGTTTTTCTGTCTCAAACGTGTATTGAGCCAGCCATGTTTCATCTCCAGTCAGAATAGAGCTCAGAAAGTCCTCACCTTCCAATTCAAGTCACTCAAGAAATTTGTGGGTGCTATTGACCCAATTTTTGTCGTACTGCTCTGTCAGCTGTTATGGGACCCATCTTGTGCACTGTTCCCGGTATCCCTCCATTTCTTTGAGTGTCTCATACAAGAGTGTTCCAGAGAGTTGTGGAAACATCACAGAAATATTATCCACTGTCAACCGGCAGTCTTCATGAACAGTTTCCTCAAATTTTTGCACCAACTCATCAATCAAAATGGAAAGTCTTCTCACTAATCTGTTTGTCATGAACATTTGTTCTGCCTCTACTGAAATCTCTACATCACTAAACACACTCATTCTGTTCATAACACCTTTGTTGGCAAGCGTCCTGATTTGCAAAAAAATTTCGGCAGGTGTTATTCATTTCTTGAGTAAGAACAGGGATCACAGCATGTGGCTCGCACACGGTGGGTTTTCTTACCAACTTCTTTCACACATCTGGACACTAAAACCTGAGTTTTTGTAGTACCATGTTCCTGTGATGTTCACACTTATCAGCGGATTCCCCTCTACCACTCATGGTCACAGTCCACTTACTTTCTGAAGATGCCTCTAATTTAAAAAAGAAATAATACATCTGTAAAAAATAAACACATAGTAACATATTTTATTCTGATGTATCCTTGTACTATTCAGTGCTCTAATAGCAATTTAAAAAAAAAAGAGAGAGAGAGAGAGCGAGCTTTGTTTGTTCATCAGTATACATGTTTTCCACAGCCCTATGTGCGACTTCTGGAGGGCCGACATCCATGTATCTCATGGGTAGAGAAATTTGTGCCAAATGATGTGACGATAGGCTGCGACGATGTGGCCAGTCTAATTGTTTTGACAGGACCAAACATGGGTGGAAAGTCGACATTAATGAGGCAATTGGCCCTCCTTGTCATAATGGCCCAGATGGTAAGTATTTCTGTGAAGTTTGTTTTTATTTTAGCCTCTGGTCAAGCTAATGCTTTTTATGTAATTAAAAAAGTTTCATTAGCTGCAACTTTATTTCAATAAATGCTATACAGACATCTCTTATTTATTCTTTGCTGTATTTTGAAACATCAGTCACTCAACAGGGATAGTTTACTTTGGAACTGCCTCTTTGCAGAAGCTGGGTAAGTAGTGTTGTGACATGAGCAGGTTAAAACATAAACAAACATGTGCTTCTCATTCAACTACATTGTTTTTTATTTGCTATTATGACCTCAGTGCAATACTGTAAAATCTGTGATGTGATAGTGAAATTAAATTTGTTAATGATTCTCACATTATAGATGCAGTTCTGGTTCAAGTAAAACTAGAAGTAACACTTCGATATTTGACATCTGTGGGTCCCATCTTTCTAATAATTAGGTGTATACATGTTCTGAAAAGTACAGCTTCAAAGTTTTTGTGTGATATGTAGGATGTGATTTAAGATGCTGCAGATAATAAATTAAAATCTAATATTTTCACTCTTGCATCTCAATTACCTATACTATGAAATTTTTAATTTACTCTGTACTGAAATTTTGAAGCTGTGCAGGTGTATTAAAAAGCACTGAAATGTTGGTTTTATTTCTTAAATGCAACACAAATGTGAAATAATAGTGCCCCCAGGAATACTGTTACTTCCTTTCTCATATCCTCTCGGTACGTGCTTAGAGAACAGTGAAGTGTACTAGAATCTGAATATCTTGCCAGAGCTACATTAATTTTCACCATTTTTAGAATAAAGTGAGCTGCTGTGAAACCACAAATCTACCTTTCGTTAATTATATAATATTTGCTTGCTTACACACACATTTTATCCATGCATCATATAATAGAAACACATACTTTCACCATGTGAATTAAACATTATGTGCTCATAACCTCATTGGTAAAAACATTATACAGGGAAGTCGGACATCCTACCACTGTAGTATAATAAACCACACACTTAACAACATTATATCAGATGCCCAGTGACGAAGCTGTCAGACGGGGTTATCAGGCGACTGTGGTGACGGTGTCTGACATCCGTCATCGGTGCCACTGCGAATGCAGCCTAATACCAGCTGTGTGTCAATTGCACAATGTGCTGGGCAACCATCATGCTGAAACCACACACATTGTCTAACGTTCAGGGCAACAGAGTGCACAGCACATGCCACGTAACTTAGCGGGTCTTGATGCCCAGAATAGAGGTGGCAAAAAATAATGTAACTGATAGAAACAACCTGCTATTTAATAGTAGCAGTTACTGTGATAACTGCTCATCTGCTACTACCAGTTATTTCAATAACAGCCAACAGTGCCACACGTCATCTGTTTACCGAAGATTGTACTATGCTTTCACATCAACTGAGATGTGGCTACGATGGAGAGGGATAGACCATGTGGCAGGTGTTCTATACACCAAGGAAATAACTATGAGACTGGACGCCACCTGTTGATAGTAATGTGTACTATTTCGCGTGCTCTCAGTACTAAAAATTAAATAAAGATACGTCGGAGCAGTGACTGATAGGAGCGGCTGTAAAACCATTGCACATGTAAGGTCATTTCCTTGAGTCATCTCTCTGTGTGCCTGTTTAGTGTAAGTGGGTAGTACAAATAATTAATTACCATTATGAATTTGAGAGACTGTGGATATAACTATCAGAGGTCAGTATTTTTCTCTGGCAGTTATCGTATTCATTCACAGTTCTTGTTCTCTGGCAGTTAACAGGCTACCACTACAGATAACCTGGAAGTTGGTAACTGTGTTCCTGATTCCAGTTAATGGTCGTAGAACCTGATGATATTTCCAAAGAGTAGCGATAGTCTTATACATGAAAATCCATTAAATATTGTAAAGAGTATGCAGCATGTTAATATTTTCTAAGTGTTTTACTCTTACTGAAATATTTGAGTCTTACAGATAATCTAAAAATGGAAAGTAGTCGAGTATCTTCTCAAAGTACACCATATCCCTAATGCTTAGTGGCATCATTATGATGATAAAAGTGCCGGTTCTCTATCAGATCAATCTCTTTAAATTGTATCTTATCAACTTGTGTACAAAAAAACCTGTGCAATTTGGTGAAACGTAATGATGGCTTTACTAAGAGAAAAATTAGTCTTCTCAATTTGTACATATCCATTGCAAATGGGCTTTTTTTATTTAATTAGTTTGTAGCCATTGACTTTGAAACATTATCTACATAGTATTGAGCACGTCAGCTTGTACGGAAAATTGTACAATGGTATATTTATATTTCGTCTGACACATGTATGGCAAATTAACCATTTGATGGAGGCATATTTGGAATGAATACAGGTACGCTTACAATGATAATCAGATCGGTTACTTTGTCAGTGATATTTATATTAGGGCGTACTAGTACTTGCACATACTACATGAACGTTTTTGAATAATATATGCTTTTTTATTTTCAAAGAGCTCAAGTCAGTTCATTTTCTGTTATGTTTAGCAACACTAAGAACCTTTGTTAGGTGCACTCATTGCTATATTGAGGTTGTGTTACATGCGAAACTTAGCCCTTCATTTTGAATGCTCATCTGCCTCCTCCATGAATTAGTCTGTTAACATATTCAGACAGTTAACTGTCATGATATTAAATTGTAAAAAGAAAAAAAAGTCAAAGTAGGCAGGTGGTGTTGACAGATGAAGTGTTTATAATTGCCTCATATGTCTGATAGAAGGGGGGAAAGAAAGCAAAACATGCAATCGACAGGTATTCCTCAGGACAGGAAATTATGTTATCGTGAAATTTCTGAAAATTTGATGCAAATTTGTATTCCTAGCATCAATACTGTTAATTCACTCTCACAATCTTGATAACAAAAAAATAATTAGATCAACAGCATAAAAAAGGTGTCATAATGATGCCTGAGGCGTTTAAACCTGTTACCCTTAAGTGATCAACACAACCAATCATCCTCTGGAATTGTGCGTACAATAATGCCAAATGTAAGAGATACATGACAAACTGAACGCTTGGAGGAATGTAATTTAGTCATTCTCCCACCAAAAAATAAGACTCTCACAGTAGCTGTAGAAATTGAGCAGTTTTCCAAATCTCACATAAAATTTGGATTAGCATACTCACACTAGCCTCAAATGGACTATTTCGTACAAGAGTAAATGAATCTATCACGTTATGTCTATTTTTGTGTTGTATTACAAGGCCATACACTCATACTTAAAACAGCACATTTTTAACATTCCACTTAAACAGTGCTGTGGCGAAGTTCTGCGTACTTTCTGTTGCAGCTACAAGGGTAATATTTCTAATAGTGACCAATAATGTATGTACATGTAATATGGAATGTCAGTAACTGTCCAAACATCAACTGAAATGCACCGGACAGTTAATTAGCTAAAGTAATGGCACGATCCATGCGATGGGCCTGCCACTTTGCACAACTCACAGTTATAATTATACTCAAAATTAAACTGATGGATTCCACCTACTTTGTTGTTTAACTGTAACCCCATCTGAAATATTACTCCAAAATAACCGTTTGGCTCACCTCTAGCCCAGAAACACTAGAGCACTGTATAGTCCAGTGCTTTAAGAAGCTTGGATACATCACTTGATGTGCCAACCAATATCATTGAGTTAGCCGTAGCATGCCCTTGAGTTAATTTCATACTATGTGGAGTGAGTTTATGACTTGTTTTAGTGTTTTGCGTGGCGTTCTTTCAGAAGTTATTTCAAGGCAGTATGATCAATATGGTTGGCAAAAGCAAATTACACCCAGTATTACACAAGTAGACAAGAGAAATAGTGTTTAGCATGTATCAGTTCCTTAGTTGGGTGTCTGAAGTGGCATCCACATCTTATCAGAAAGCATCTCCTGGTGTTGCCAGTTACCATTAATGAACAGTGGTGGTGTGCGGTATTAGGTTGAGAACTGTTAACGGATCGCCAGTGAAGCCAGTGTATCTGCTGAAGAGAATGGATCACCTACTTTGATATCGCCCGGTAAGCATCAAAATTGAAAGAAAGTGAGCTCAGTGATTTCAGCAACAATGTCTTACGGTGGTAAATATTTGACAGTTTAATATCCTACACCAGATAAATTATGTTCATGCATGAAAGGAACTTACAGTTTCAACAACAGCAAATCTACCATGCTCAGAATATTAAGGAAAATGGGATTTAAATACAGAAGGACCAATAAAAGAAGAAAGCTACTCTTTGAGAGAAGTGGCATTGTAGCAGCAAGAACAGTGTTCTTGAAATCAATGCATGAAATAAAACAAGCTGGAAAGTCAGATATTTATTACCTTGATGAAATGTACATGCATCAGGGCCATTGAAGACCAATGTAATGGAAGACAAGTGAGGATTTTGGAGGCTTGAAGGTTCCTGTAGGCAAAGGGGCATACCTTATTGTCTTCAAGCAGTGGTTGTACAACAGCTACTTCAGTACATGGCTGGGAATTCTGTTATTGTCAATCACAATGCGAGCGTGCACTCTGTGCAGTGAATAAGACTCCTGCTTCGAATACCAGAAAGGATGAAATTATTTCATGGTTATTACCTAGTCCTCACACTGTGCCACAGAACAGGACACAGTTACTTACCGCACTTAACAAGATAGATGAACTTGTGAGACAGTCTGGTCATGGAGTAACCACGTCATCACCATATCATTGCCACTACAATATTATTGAGCTGGTATGGATGCTGAAGTTAAAGACCATATCATAGAAAGAAATGGCACCTTCCGGATTGCTGATGTCGAGAAACTCACACGTGAAGCAGTGAACAACGAAACACTCTCTGGATGGGTAAACTGCACCAGACATTCAGAAACACTCCAGAAAGAAGATTTTAAAAAGGAAACCAACAGACTCAGTAATGGAGCCTTTCATAATTAATCTTCATGATTCTGATTTGGCTGAATCAGAGAGTGAAAGTGAAGGTGATGTTTTGGGCTAACCGTGTCTGTACTGCTTTGCTTGGCTGGTAACGGACTGAAAAAAATATTTTTATTCCTTACGCAGTTTCGGTGTGGACTTTGCTTAAAGCTTGTCTTTGTCTTCAACAACTCGCCAATTTAATTGTGAACTCTAAAGTTCATTGTGTGAAATTTATTTTGTATTTATGTTAGTCAGACTACTGTCTTCACTTTTGAAACAGTAGTTAGTCGTTCATTCCACATGATATGTCAGTTATGCCAGTGATTAAATATTCTAATACCTTCTTCGGAAGTTTCTATTGGAAAGATTATCATAACCTGCTCATGCTTTCCTTGAGATTAGTCCCAACAACCAGAAAGTGGAAGCTCGTTTTGTGTATGTTTGGTAATAACTATGTTTAATAGAAACAATATCAATGACAATTCTGAATTATTTGATATAAATGAGGTGTCTAGGAACAGAAAACGTTGCTTTATTTTTTTTTTAAATAATTGTTTTTAATATATGACAGACCATTCTATATTTTCTGAAACAAGATTTCTTCAGCTATGTGCCGAAAAGAAACGATACATGTAGATCGCCCAGACGGTTGCTAGGCTGCGGTCAGAGTGGCTCCGACAACGGTCGCCAGAGGCCATCGCCGGAGGTCACATGATAACATCTTGGTCACACTGCATCCAATCTCATTTGTCAGTTTTTGATGGGATCGAGGTGGTTAGGTTAGAATATATTTTACATACGAAGTAGGTTACATTTTAACTTACAAGGATGGGACGGATACGACAACACCTCTGTGGTTGGAGATGAGTGCTGCAATTCAGCTTTTGCTGTTATAAGCTGCATGTAAATGAGCTGTATCTGTATCGAAATGAACATAGTGAGTGCTGTACACTCTGTCCTTGGTTACCAGAATTACCAGACAAGTTTCACAAACATACAATGTGTAGGGAAATCGCCATGTCACTAAAGTTAAAAACACTTGAACTTTGTGACGTCCAGTGGTGTAGTATGGTTGTAAAGGTTGGGGAGACTCTACAGCTTGTATAGGGAGACAAAATAGTACAATAAACAATAATTTAAACAAATAAAACAAAATGCATCAAATAAAACAACTGCTATGACCACCACTACCACTACCACCGCCAATAATAATAATAACTAACTTGTTCAAGAAACGATGACAAATTTGTAGAACTCCAGCAGCAAGAGAAGCAGCCTTATATTTTCTTGTACACAAGTGCAATGTGCCTGTCTTTTCTTTACACGAATAAGTCTATAACTCTGTCTGCAAAGATCTGATCACTGGATAGCTCTCCAAGCAGTGTCTTTTCTGTTGCTAACGTGCTCAAACACATTGAATTCCTTAAATAATTCTTCCCTCATTTAAGAGTACTCATGCTTTGTTCACTGCTTGCTGTAGTTGTGAGCAGGGTCAAAACCAAATGCAGGAACTTCATTGTTTCTTCGTAAACAGAGTCTAAATCATTGATGACAATGTACTTTAAGAGGATTTTTGTAGATAAGTGTTTTTTCTCATCAGCATGTATGTTACACAGTTCATTTTCAGGTGTTCTTATTTGAAAAAAGGGTACTGTTCTAATAAATGAAGCAGTTTCAACTTTTCGGAATTCTTTTTGATAGTTCGGGAAACGTTTTTCGTTCAAAAGTTCAACAAACTGAATTTTGAGAAAGTTGGGAAATCTTCTTTCCATCTGAACAATTTGCAAATCCAGTATCTCATAAGTCAGTGCCCTGAGAGATGTCTTTTGACTGTCACAGAATGATAAGTTGCCATTCAAACACAAGCTTCATTTAATGCATTCATCAACGAATGTTTCCGTTCTTCATTGTCATAAGTTTCTCAAAACGGTTCTTATTTTGTCGTGGCAAGCAGTTATACTGACAGATTTTGGCTGAAGAACTTTAAAGAGATCCAGTAAGATCACTTACAAACATGTGTACTTGTTGTATGATTTTGGAGGCATGTAACAGTACCAAATTCAGTTCGTAACAATGAATAAACAGCACAGAACTACTTCACAATTTGTTGTAGTCCTCTTTCTCTGCACGCCATTACTGAAGTGCCATCATATGTTTGACTAACCACTTTTCCTTCCACATTCCATTCTTTCAGTACTGCATGAATAATGTTTGACAAACGTTCAGCAGTTTTACATCCAGGAACATCGTAAAATCGAACGAATCTTTCCTCAATTTTGTCTTCAATACTGTACCTGAATATTCTACTCATTTGACTCTTGCATGACACGTATAATGTTTAATCAGCCTGAATCAAAATTGAAATTCCAGGTCTGAATTTCAGATTTTATTTTCTCATTAACTGCCAGACTTATCATTTCTGTTACGTCATTCTGTATATCTGGAAAAGTTCCTTTAAAGGTTGAAGATGATGACAGATGGTTTCAGATTAACTCTCTCCTTGAGCTATTAAATCCAACAATTCTTGATAGTTACCTTTGTTGCTGTAGGATTCATCTTCTCGATGGCCACGAAAGGCTACTCCTTGTTTACAAAGAAATACAATTGCCTGAATAAGATGAGCTAATACTCTCCTGTTGGATGCAACTTGTTCGTTGTACTTTATTGCTGACAGACGAGCAGCTTCAGAAAGGGCGTGCTCAATTCCAGTTTTGCTCAATAACTGAAATGAATCTTTGTTCTGCAGGTGACGTTTTGATATCTGATGCTTTTGTGCTTTCCTGTCAAAGTTCTTTATTGTACAAATGCCCTCATTGCACCATTCCTTTTCACCACCAAACAGAATAACAATATAATCTGTTATTAACTGTATTCACAGTGAGCCAAGTATACTTTTCGTACCAGGTTGTGTGAAACATGTGTTTTTGTTTGGCTGCACTTAAAACTACACTGAGTATAGGAGTATCTGTAGGTCGTTTGTCCTTCAATTCACACTTTTTTCGTACGTTAATGTAGAAAAAGGCGTTTTTAATAAAAATTCTACAAGGTGTTCAGTTGCTGGCGACACAACGAAAATATGCACTAAAATCACACAAAAATGACTATGAACACAAACTGCGCGACTGTTCACTTCCTTGTTAAAAGCCAGCATAGTCTCAATACCTGCTAGCAAGTGCAGTGCACCGGCCTTCGTGGACGAGGGGAAGTGGAGGGGAGCTGAGAATGCCACTAACGCGCAGGCGCCCACAGCCAGGTAAGGCAAGGGAGGCAGAGACTGAGAGCAGTCGAGTCTCAAGCAGGCAGATACTCAGGGTGTGGCACAGGCTACAAAACTGATGTCTTTGCACATTTAGAGCTCTTATTAGGAAGTTGTATATATTTTTGTTATGAATTACTATTGCATCTTTTTAAGTACGAATACAGGGGAGACTAAGTCTCAAAGTCTCCCCTCTCGCTAAGTCACTAGTGACGCCACTTTCCTTCTCTCACCAGCGATTAGTGTCAGAAGGGACCACAATCTTAGAAACTAACAGGCCATACTTGATATTTTTCATACTTATATGTGAGTATTACGAAAATATGTAGTTTCAGTGATACACTGCACTAATGATCTCTCCAAAACACGTTGTTCAGAGTGTGGTATATTATGCTACCAGTAGCAGGATGTGCAACTTCGGTCTGTAAAGTTTTTGCCAATGAGGTTATGAGCACAATGATTAATTCACGTGGTGAAAGTATGTTTTTCTATTATATGATCCGTGGATTAAATTAGTATGTAAGAAAGCAAATAATATCTAATTAATGATAGACAGATTTGTGGCTTCATAGCCGCTCACTTTATTCTAAAAATGGTGAAAATAAATGCAGTACTGGCTGGGAATTCTGATAATCAGATTCCAGTACACTTCACTAATCTCTAAACACTTACCAGTGGATTTGAGAAAGGAAGTAAGAATATTCCTGATGGCAGTATTAGTTCGGATTGAATTTTCCGTTTAATAATAATAATAATAATAATAATAATAAAATATTACAGTGTCTTTTAGTGCATTTGCACAGCTTGAAAATTCAGTTTAGGAAAAGTTAAAATTTTGTGGGACAGGTATTTGAGATGCAAGAATGAAAATATTAGATTTTAAATTAGTACTGAGAGCACTGTAAATTACATTTAACATATTGCACACAAACTTTGAAACTGTAATTTTCAGAATGTGGTATAGACTTAATTATTAGGAAAATGTAATCGACAGATGTCAAAGAGTCACTTCTGGTTTTACTTGAACCTGAACTGCATCTTTAATGTGAATTGGATTTTTTAACGGATCTTGAATCACACTCTAGAAGTAGGGGTTTATATTTAACGTTGTGCAGGCATATGTCAAGTAACCTTCAAATGATTGTCATTCAGTATACGTGTGAAAGACAACCATAAAGTTTAGTGTAAGATACTGTGAACACCCAAAGCACTGAAAAGTGGAAACACATACCCATTTACCTACTACCATAAAAACGTCAGTAAGCAGTTGTAATAATTTGTAGACAGCTGATGTCCACCTACCACAACCCATAAAGATCCACAATAGTAACTTTTAAGCTAAAGATAAGCCAACTTTGTCACTTGAACAAATTATTTTTCCAGATTATAATCCCACACCTACCTATCGCAATCAAGGAGTAATTGCCAGCTGCTTATTGACGGTTGTGGTGCACTGCTGCTAGTATGACTATTTCATTAGCTTCTCCTGTCAACAGCAGCCTCTAACATTTCTCCTACATTCTCCGAAATCAGGATCATTTCAGGTTTTTCTTTGGTTGCAACATTCATTGTCCACTTGCATGTATGTTCTCCAAATGATAGGTTGGTGTGCAGGCATTAAACACTGCGCAAGTATTGTAACGTTTAGGATTGCTATCTATTCTACGTTGTAGTTCGTTACACGGCCACAGTGGCGCATTGAGTAGTCCCGTGTTCAATATGTCGGAGAAATACAACATTGCGAATGGGGTTTCCTATTAGAAGTTGTGAAATAGTGGCCTGTCCTACCATCGCAGTGTGGAGGTGGGGTCCCCTGTGCTATTGGAAATTTAAGAGCCATTGAGTAGCATGCCATATGTTAAGATTGTGTAC
This sequence comes from Schistocerca cancellata, assembly GCF_023864275.1. Classification (NCBI taxonomy): domain Eukaryota; kingdom Metazoa; phylum Arthropoda; class Insecta; order Orthoptera; family Acrididae; genus Schistocerca; species Schistocerca cancellata. Next base: position 607,524,604 of record NC_064632.1, on the reverse strand, counting down.
CCCTTTATATTCCTCCGATTACAGCTGCATCAGTGGTGAAACAAAGAGAATGCTTCAGACAAAACATATGTAGATTTTGCTGTAGAATCGTAATTTGTAATAAAAAATGGGGGATCCTACTGAAGATTTAAAAGTTGCCCACAACCCACCCACACATGGGGTGGAGTGGGTAGTTGAGTGTGGTATCATTGGATGTCTCCCAATAAGACAAACAAATTGGAATTATACCTTTTTGTGGTCTGATGTATGGTTTTAGATATATTTCAGTGTATAATAAACACACACATGTTAAATGTTATTAAAACCGATGAACTGCAGGGACAGATTCTTGACTGGAAATGGAGGAAGAAAGGTCCTATGAACATCTGTCCTGAAATGGACAGTGTGCATGTAACAACAGGTCTTCTTGGAACACATCACAGAATTGTATTACATCCATATCACAACAGATGCTCATAGTGATCTCCATGGGTTGCAATGTGTGCTTTCACACACCACTTCATGGATTGCCGCACCCTCGCCACATGTGTGGAGCTTCTACTTGTGTTTGTCTTAATATCCTGCAGAACCTGGTCTTCCATATCTAGTGTACGCACAGTCCACCGGCTCCCTGCAGGTTCGTCTGTCTGAAAGGACCCATACTCGCACAAATGCCTAGAAAAAGGGCTTAAAATGTTGTGTGAAGTGGTTCGTGCCGGTGAGGGTACTTATTGTATAGCTGTGCTTCCTCTCGATCATTTCCATCTGCTTGACCGTACACAAATATCATCTTGTCTTGTTCCCAACACAAATACTGGACCATTCTGCTGTTTATACAGCCGTGAACACACAAGGAACAAACAGCATATGGTCAGAGGAGCTGTCATTCTAGTGTGGCAGAGATCATCTCCGTACACATGTTCATAGGAGTGTTTTCCTCAATTTCCATTTTTGAATCTGTCCCTGCAGTTTGTTTTATTAAAGTTCACCATATACACTGAAGAACCAAAGAAACTGGTTTACCTGCCGAATAACATGTAGGGCCCTGCAAGCACACAGAAATGCGCAACATGAAGTGGTGTGGACTCGACTAATGTCTGAAGTAGTTCTGGAGTAAATTGACACCATGAATCCTCCAGGGCTGTCCATAAATGCGCATGTTGCAAGGCATCCTAGATATGCTCAATAATGTTTGCGTTTGGGGTGTTAGGTGGCCAGTGGGAAAGTTTAAAATCAGGAGAGTGTTCTTGGAGTCAGTCTGTAGCAATTCTGGATGTGTGGGGTGTCGCACTGTCCTGGTAGAATTGCCCAAGTCCGTTGGAATGCACAATGGACATGACTGGATGCAGGTGATCAGACAGGATGCTTACGTACATGTCACCTGTCAGTCATATCTAGACATATCGGGGGTCTCATACTACTCCATCTGCACACACCCCACACCATTACAGAGGCCCCACCAGCTTGAACAGTCCCCTGATGACATGCAGGGTCCATGGATTCATGAGGTTGTCTCCATACCTGTACATGTCCATCTGCTAGATACAATTTTAAGAGTCTCATCCGACAATAAAACATGTTTCCAGTGGTCAACAGTCCAATGTGGGTGTTGACGAGCCCAGGCGAGATGTAAATCTTTGTTTGTGTCCTGCAGTCGTCAAGGGGACACTAGAGGCTTTGAGTCCGAAAGCTCATATCGATGATGTTTCGTTGAATGGTTCGCAGGCTGACATATGTAGATGGCCCAGCAATTTGCAGAAGGGTTGTACTGTCACTTTGAACGATTCTCTTCAGTGGTCGTTGGTCCCATTCTTGCAGGATCTTTTTCCGGCCGCAGCGATGTCGGAGATTTTATGTATTACCGGATTCCTGGCATTTACGGTGCACTCGTGCACCAACTGTAACACCATTGTAGCAGCAATAATCGATCTAACAACTGCTCCAGACACTTGTTGTCTGATTTGGCATTGCCAGCCACAACGCCATATTCAGCCTGTTTACATCTCTCTGTATTTGAATACACATGCCCTTACCAGTTTATTTGGCACTTAAGTGTATATATTCTTTCCAAATTATGCTTTGCTAGATCTTGTAATTTTGTATGACACCAGTAACTGAAAACTGATTACTTTGTAAAGCTATTTAAAAGACTCTGCTGGCGGTGGCAGTGGTGGTTTTGACGGCAGCGGCGTCAGTGGTGGTGGTGGTGGTGGTGGTGGTGGTGGTGGTGGTGGTGGTGGTTGGGGGACAGGGATAGATTTCATCTGGATACAGCTTACATTAAAGTAACATTCATTATGTAATTTTGCATTTTGAGGTGAAATTTGCATTTATTGAAAATACGTAATTTTTTATGTCCCTATCTATTGTTAAGATATGACACCTTCGGTGTGAGAGGAAGACCTTTAATGCTGTGCCATTTTTAGCTTTCGTAGCAGAATTTTATGATCTATACTGTCAGAGGCCTTGATAAATGTTGTGCACTACTTCATACACAGCAATACAGAGATGTAGGCTACAGAGCGGTGCGGCAATTGTCGTAGGAAATCTGGACAGGAGCAGAAATGATTATCAAGCAAGTTAACACAACAAACAAAAATTTTCTATTTCTCCAAACTTACGAAAACTCGATACAAGTAATGCAGTGGGACACAAGAGTCCAGCTATCTCAATCTGAATAAGTATGAGTCTCTCTGTAGAAAGTCACAAACTATGGAGTGGAGACGGGCACAACTAGGTGGCATCTGCGCTGCAAGCTGGCTCCAAGTGTGAGTGGGTCAAGTCGATGCGACCGACGATCCTATATTGCAGCAACAGAGTACACTTGTAGTCCAGAGTTGCTGGAGATGTGGCTCAGTTGATGTGCTCCATTGGGACTGCTGGATCTTCCACGACAGCTATCAGTGTTGGACGGAATCTTAAAATTGCTTTGCCATCTGTGATATGCCAGTAGGGATGGTATCGATACATGATACCACAGCAAGAAAACATAAAGTACCATTACAGTATCATTTGTTGTTTAATCCCACTAGGATTGAGATTGTGGAGGATGCAATATCTGTTTTCAGAGTCCACAGGTTTGGCATCTGATATGTAGGCTGAGCCAGGTTAGTACAAAAGCAGTAGATTGTGCCACCCGACTCAATGGGATGGTGAGTTTAATGAGTGGTGGGATGTGCACCACTGTTGCAGCCCTCAGAAGATGTAAGTCAAACTGTCTGAACATAGTCTATTGTAACATTTTTCATGTTAGTATAATCAAACAATGGAAACTCCAGGATGGAATTAACAATATTAGAGAAGGAAAGTTGCTACTCACCATATATCAGAGGTGCTGAGTCGCAGATACGCACAACAAAAAGATTCACACAATTAAAGCTTTCAGCCATTAAGGCCTTTGTCAGCAATAGATGCATACACACATGCACGCACACAATCACACAAACGCAACTCACACACACAGCTGCAGTCTCAGGCAACTGAAACCACACTGCGAGCAGCAGTGATGGGAATGGCGACTGAGTGGGGGTAAGGAGGAGACTGGGGTGGGAAGGGATAGTATGTTGGTGGTGGCAGACAGCGAAGTGTTGCAGTTTAGATAGAGGTCAGGAGACCGGGGGGGGGGGGGGGGGGGGGAAGTAGCCGGAAGGAGAGAAATAAAAAGACTGGGTGTAGCAGTGAAATGACAGCTGTGTAGTGCTGAAATGGAACCAGGGAGATGGCTGGATGGATGAGGATAGAATTTAACAAAGGTTGAGGCCAGGAGGGTTATGAGAACCTAGGATGTATTGCAAGGAAGTTCCCACCTCTGCAGTTCATAAAAGCTGGTGCTGGTGGGAAAGATCCATATGGCACAGGCTGTGAAGCAGTCACTGAAATGAGGGATATCGTGTTTTGCAGCGTGTTCAGCAACAGGGTGGTCCACTTGTTTCTTGGCCACAGTGTGTCGGTGGCCTTCATGTGGACAGGCAGCTTGTTGCCTACATAGAATGCAGCACAGTGGTTGCAGCTTAACTTGTAAATCACATGACTGGTTTCACATGTAGCCCTGCCTTTGATGGGATAGGTGATGTTGGTGACCAAACTGGAGTAGGTGGTGGTAGGAGGAAGTATGGGACAGGTCTTGCATTTAGGTCTATTACAGGGGTATGAGCCATGAGGTAACTGATTGGGAGCAGGGGTTGTGAAAGGCTGGACGAGTATATTTTGTAGGTTCGATGAACGGCGGAATACCACTGTAGGAGGGATGGGAAGGATAGTGGGCAGGACATTTCACATTTCAGAGCATGACAAGAGGTAATTGAAACCCTTGCAGAGAATGTAATTCAGTTGTTCCAGTCCTGGATGGTACCGAGTTACGAGGGGAATTCTCCTCTGTGGCCGGACTTTGGGAGTTGGTGGGAGACTGGAAAGATAAGACACGGAAGATTTGTTTTTGTACAAGGTTGTTAATATAATCATGTAGGCTTCTGCGGCCTGACTCACTCGACATGAAAGTTTTCTGAGTATGGTATCGATTCATATTGTATAAAACTACTGTTGGAGAAAACCAGCATTTCAGCCACGGTTGCAGCGGCATACCCAGTAGACCCATAAGAAAGCCGCTGCATCCGTGGCCAAAACGTTAGTTTTCTCCAGCTGTAGTTTTATACAGTAGGACATGGTATCATACCCAGAAAACTTTTATATTGATTCTTCGTGTTAATAGTGATGTGACAACAAATTAATAAAAATCCAAATTTCTAGGTTATTGATCATTCTCCAAATCCAGTGGGTGTCATTATTGGTCGCTAATTATTCTCCAAATCCAGTCACTGCATTTGCCTGAGTACATGATGTAGGAATTATTCTGGCATCTAGATTTGCTTTTTGAGAATAGTAACTTTTCACACAATAAGTAGTCAAATTTCATTGATAGCTAATTTGTGCAGTTGATTCATAAATCAACTTCTGAACTGCATTTTGGCAAGATATTGCTTTCAAAACTACAACTTCCACTCACTACAGCCACTCCAAAATATCGCTCACTCCAAGTGCTACCATATTGCTACATATGTTACTGTTTGGACACAGCTGTCTTAACTTACACTGCCTGATCAGAAAGAGGGAAGCATTCAAAAGGTGTGGACAGCTGGCAGTGTCACTTTATACATATGCACATCATTGGTGGGTATGTAAATGATTAGAGCTGCAATTCTTTGAGACAGAATGAATGGACACCAGAATGCATTAGCTTTCTTCATTTATAGGATTGTTATCAGACCTGATAAAGAACAGCATCAGATTTCAAGTGATTCCTGTAAAGAGAATGTTGATACCAGTTACTTGTATGACACAACATTATCAACAACGGCCAGGAAATTGGCTGCATTGTTGGTTTCTATTTGGCCAGCAGTTCAAACTGTGCAACACCAAGATTTTTTAGATGTGACAGTGATCCGATGTCAGACCACATGGTGACGAGAGAGCAGCCGTACTCGTAAAGATTCTAGTCATTCATTTCTGACTGTCGATAGGGAAGATTAGCGTGTTGATCAGGAAACAAGCGGGATAGAGAATTATTGTTCCATGCTTAGGCTGTTGTTAACAGCACAACACAGAGTTGTGCTGTAACAGGGAAGAACGGATTGTCTGTAAATGGCAACAAATTTTGTTCAGCAATGAAGTCTGGTTCTGCGTACCCCAGATGACGAGTGTCGGGTAGTGTGCGACGACAGGGAGAAGTTCCATTCTGTCATTGTGCTGGAGAGGCACAGCTACGTTACTCCTGGTGTCACGGCGTGGAGAGCCGTCAGGTATGGCTTCAGATCACAGTTGGTAGTGATTGCAGGAATTCTTAATGGCACAATGGTACAACATAGGCATTTTGCGTCCTCGTATGTTACCTCTTGTGTGACAGTATTGCGCTGCCATTTTTCGACAGGACAGTGCCTGCCCTTTTGTGTTGTGTGTCTCTGTGACATTGAGGGACTCTTGTAATCACCAGATCTGTCCGCGATAGTACACGTGTGGAAAGACATCGGATGTCAGCTCTGTCTCGGGACAAGTATCTGGTATGTCAAGCACCGTTTAAAGCATCCGATAGGAGCCAGCTGGCCTGTGGTGAGGATGCAGCAGTTTCATGACACCCTTCCCAACTTTATTAGTGCACGTATCCAGACCAGGAGGGGTGCAGCATCCTACTGATAAGTGGGCTTATACTGCCAAGTTCTTAGTAAATTTGACTCAATGTTATAATCACTCAAATAATATCACATATTTCCTCAATCCATGAAATTTAATTTCCTTTTCTCCTTTTGGATGCATAACTCTCTCTGTCAGGGGCAGTTTATATATCTTAATAGACTTAGTTACACACAGTTCTTAATTGTTAGTTTTAACAAATTCACATGTGTTCTGCTCCAAAATTGACTTCATAACTATACTTAACAATTACTATTACATTTAATTTTAGACACAGTTAATTTGGGCTTTCACTTGTTTTCAGTTGTGACAGTTTCCTTAGACATTTCATATCACTTTATACGAATTACTTTTTCATTTCTTGCCGATTATTATAAATATGGCCTCTGTTTATGTCACAAACAATTATAGATATCATTTTACATAGACTGAACAAAGATTCTACTAAAGTATTTTCCATGTATTATGTTAAATATCATTAATAGTAATTAACGCAAGTAGGAAACAAAAATTTGATACACTATGGAACTAAAGTGTATTGTGTTGCTTAGCAGTCCAACGTATCCTGTATTGCCATATGCTAGCCTCAGTCTGTTACATTACAGTATGCACTATCACACATTGTAGTGCTCCACTGTGATACAGATGGCTTTAACAGACTGCTGGGTTATGCCACCTCTTTGCCCTCATGCTCAATTCTGTTGTACATACTCATTTGGTCCATTCTTCCTGGGTTGTGCAGTCTTAGCAAATTTGAGTGTGTTTAATTTTTGTGTAGTCCTTTCTTATTTGGATTGAGCTACGGAATAACAAAAAGTTGTGTGTCATGGTGTGAAAAGAGGAGGAAATTGTTCATGCCCCCGCCCTCACATTATTTTTATATTTTTTTCCTTTTTATTTTGGTGCAAAAGTTGAACATCTAAGAAATGTTCAGCGCAACATAGTGTTTGAGATATAAGGAGAAACATCATTACAAAGCTGACTTCATTTCAATTAAAAATTCTTACCAGCTTTTTGCGTTTTGATTTTCCAGGGCTGCCACGTTCCAGCTGCCTCGTTTGAGCTTACATTGGTTGACAGAATTTTCACAAGGATAGGTGCGAGAGATGATGCAATGGCCGGAGAGAGCACATTTTACATTGAACTAAGCGAAACTGCGACTATCTGTGCACATGCTACAGAGCACTCACTGGTACTCGTCGACGAACTGGGTTTGTATGACTTGCAATAAATGTATTGGATAAAATTTTAAACATGAGTCTGCCCAAAGAGCGTCTTATTTACATATGCATTTGTTCCCCACCAGCTGCTTGTGGTAGAGGGGGCATCATCATGTACTGTACTGTGACACACACACACACACACACACACACACACACACACACACAGACACAGACACAGACACACACAGTACTAGGGGGCATCATCATGTACTGTACTGTGACACACACACACACACACACACACACACACACACACACACAGACACAGACACAGACACACACAGTACTAGGGGGCATCATCATGTACTGTACTGTGACACACACACACACACACACACACACACACACACACACACACACACACAGTACTAGGGGGCATCATCATGTACTGTACTGTGACACACACACACACACACACACACACACACACACACACACACAGTACTAATACTGCTACTATTCTCCCCTCCCTTCCTCATCCAGTTCAAAATGATTCACCAAAACTATTACTGTCCGTAGGACTGTACACACTTGATTTTTCTCTGTTTTTAGTAGAGTGGTTATTTGTGAGTATATGTACGGGATGAAGTAAAGTGTTTAACTCTTCTTGGAACATGTACCCTCCAAATTTTAATAGTAAGCTTTTCCAAAATACCCAATTCCTTTGCATTCCTACATACATTCTCTGCAAACCACTGTGAAATGCATGGTGTAGGCTTCGTAGCATTTTCCACGTATTAGAGTTTCTTCTTGTTCCATTTGCATAAGGAAAGCAGGAAGAACACACTGCTCAGTTGCCTCCGTGCATGCCATAATTAGTTTAATCTTGTCTCTATGGTCCCTATGTGGGCCAATACGTAGGGGAACAAAGAAGATTAAATTGTTCAGTCGACACCTGTTCTCGAAACTTTGTAAGGAGACTTTTGTAGGATAACTGGCGTCTGTCACCAAGTGTTAGCCAATTCAGGTTTTTCAACATTTCCTTTTTGTAGTCTAACATAACACATTTCCATTTTTACATAAAATTTGACTTTGAGATAATTTTTATTAACATAACACCACAGAACATGGATGCAATGGATGTTGTTAAAACAATAATAATATGCACTGCTTGACAAAGGAAATCAAATGCCCAGAAGAGGAAACAAAATAAAATAAACTTCTCATGTCGAGTAGGGATGTTATGGTGTTTTAGTGAATAACAGAATCGGGTCAAATTTACGAAGAACTTAGCAGTATGAGCACACCTATCCCTCTGACATTGCGCTTCCCTGGCGCAGGTGCAAGCACTGATTGAATTGGAAAGAGCATTGTAAGGCTGTCGTCATATTTTCTCCCGAGAAAGCTGGCCCACAACTATTGTAACTAGTCCTTGATATTTGGGACTGGCACTGGGACGGAGTTGACACGTGAGGTTTTCCACATGTATTCTACCGGGGATCGATCCGAGGACCTTGCCAGTCATGGGAATATCTCGGCATCACACAGATAGGTCTTAGAGTCACGTGTCACATGTCGTCGATTATTGTCCTGTCGAAAAATAGCAACACGATAGTGTCGCACGAGAGGTAACACGTGAGAACTTGGGTTGTCCATGACATAGTATTGTACCATCATCACTACCAGCTATTATCTGATCTCATACCTCTTGGCTCCAACTATGGTCGTCAGTGGTAATTAGGAACCACAATTCATTGACAGACAAAATACAGTGCTATTCGTCGGCAGTCCATACTTCCCAGTCTGTTCATGTTGTGACGTTAAGGGCAGCCTAACACGTGGGACAATAATTCCCTTGTCTGGCTGTCGCTCGTCCTCAGTCGATTGTGCGGGATGCCACAGAATGTTATGGGGAGTCCATTACTTGTTCTCTGATGGCAGATGCAGATCTGAGGGGATTAAGATGTGCTTTGTGCACAGTATGAAGATCCTCCCTTTGTGACGAAAGGAGATGGTCGAATGGAACCTTGATGGTGAGAATACCTGACCTCACGTTCCCATCACTCTAACCTCTGCGCTCTGTCACATCTGACTGTACCATAAATCTGGTTAGTGCACAATTTGAAGTACTGGCCAAATGGGACTTCATGGTGATGCCCCTTTCAAACTTTGTCAGATTCTGTTAACACTGCCTCACAAGAGTATGCAGTATCTTTTCAAATGTCTGTATACTCTGTCAGGCCTAGTGTCAACACTAAACACGAACCATAATGGTGCACTCTGGTGGGTCTTCTACGTATCCCAGAGAATTACAATTAAAGCTGTTAATTTATGAAGAGTTATCAACTTTCAGTGGTAGTTTTGCATGTTTAAATATTAATCCTAATGTTTGAAACTACAAGTATTTAAAAATTTCTGAATGTAACTAATGAAATACATATTAGTTGATGAATTAAAGCATTGTATTTTAAATTGATAATTTTATATCTGAATTCATTACAAAATCACTATTGATGTTTTCAGAAGGATTTTATGTCATTCTTCACAATTCTGTATAACCAAATCATCAAGTAATTTTTTTTATTGTTCCTGAAAGTTTATAGGAAAGCTGTTGAAACAAACAGCTTGTTTTATCTACAGAAAAGTATTCATGATCATCATTGTCATACATTTTTCGCCATGTTAGCAGCTTCATTGCATCCCTATTTTCTATAATCCTTCTTAATGGTGTTATGTATGTGAGCATTGTCCATCACATCATCCAGGGTCTGAAAGCTCTTCCCTTCCTCATACCCTTCTAAGACTGTTTTATAAGCCTCTCCTTCTTTCTTAGTGTATGACCAATGAAGTTTCAGTTCCTTCTTTTTATTATATTCACTACTGCCTTTGCTTCCCCACTCTTCTCAGTACTTCTTCATTTTTTACACCTTGAAGCCTCCAGCTGTGCTCAATGTTTCTTCGTCATTGTTCACGTTTCTGCACCATACAGAGGGGCACTCCATACTAAACAGTTCATTTGTCTTTTCCTCAAATCTTTACCCATATTTCTGCAAAAAAAATTCGCCTTTTCTTACAAAATGCCTCTTTCACTATTGCTATCCTGTTGTTAATTTTTGTAGTTCCCAGAACGAAACACTCTCGAAATGTGGCATAACACACAGAGAGATTCTGATCATATGTAAAGTACACTAGCGGCAAGACGCAATTAATACCTGTGCTGTGCAATAACAGTGGTGATGTTATCGATGGCAGCGCCACTAAAACAGAGTTACTGTACACGGTATTCTGAAATTCCTCCATGAAAGAAGACAAAAGTAATTATTCTATAATTCAAATAGTAAATGTTCCAGAATTCAAATAATGAACAACTGCTGACTTGAGTAACATGGAAGTAGATAACATCGGCCTAATGTAGCAACTTAAAACACTTAAGATTTCGGAGTATACTGATACAGTAGCTCCATACTTAAGTCATATACAACTGCTCGCTTGTAGAAAGATCCTTACCCAGAGACTGGAAAGTTGCACAAGACACACAAATATTCAAGAAAGGTAGTAGGAATGATCCATTAAATTACAGGTTCATATCATTAATGTCAATATGCTACAGGATTTTGGAACATACATTGTGTTCGAACATTATGAATTACCTCAAAGAAAACAATTTATTGACAAATAGCCAACATGGATTCAGGAAATACTGTTTTTGTGAAACACAACTAGTTCTTCATTAATGTTTCTTAAAATCCGTCTTGATTGCAAAAAATTTTATTATTCATATGACCGGTTTCGGTTCATTCAGAACCATCTTCAGATCTGATGTTTCAGTTACAAGAGTAACCCGTCCAAATCCACGTCACGATGTGACGTAGCATGTGAAAGTTGCTGGATTTGGACGGGTTACTCTTGTAACTGAAACATCAGATCTGAAGATGGTTCTGAATGAACCGAAACCGGTCATATGAATAATAAAATTTTTTGCAATCAAAACGGATTTTAAGAAACATTATAAAATCAGTGATTGCTGGTATCCCACAAGACATTATGTCTGTTTTTGCATAGTTCTTCATTCTCACTAAGTAACATACTGCTATCGACTGCTGTTGATTCCATATTTTTAGATTTATAAAAGGGTTTTGACACCATTCCTCACAAGCAGCTTCTAATTAAATTGCATGCTGGGTGGGTGTTGTTTCAGTCACATGACTGGAGTAATGATTTTCTATCAGGAAGGTGACAGTTCTTAATAACTGGTGAATCAGGGTGTATACGACCCGGGACAACCGGGGGATCCGGGAAAAACCCGGGAATTATTCCTTGTTCTAGTTTTCAGTTAAATTTTTTTACATCCACTGGTAAGAACTAGTACTCTGACAGAGGATATTACTGTATTCCGCTACTGCAGGATAACTCTTCAACAATAAAACATAAATAAGAGAGAAAAAACGAAAATAACTTAAATTGCAAAGGAAAGACAGTGCTCATGCAAGCGTGTGGCAACAACAAGTTGCCTCCGATGAGTGTGAAATCACAACTGTTCACATGAGATTCGTTTTAGCAGTTACGAGCGGACCTAGTGCGCATGCGCAGTTGAGTTGCGTTTGAGCAGTAGATTGTCCCGCTTCTGGCAACAGAAATGTGGTTGTTGGCTGTGCAAGCAGCTAGATGCTACCGGGAAAAGGGGGCGCCAAATTCATATTCGCCTGGGGAAAAAAACTTGTTTCACAAAGCGCTTAATATTCAGCGTATGTTGGTCTATCAATTACTCATATGATTCTGAAACGCATCCCTGTTGGTTTTTGAACATTTTTTAACACATCCTCGTCGCATCTAGAAATAAACTTTCCCCAGACAAAAAGGGATGGGGCTACAGGAGCTGAGCGGAGTAAAGCCAAATGGGTGAATGCCAATTGCCGTTTGATTATGTGGTTGATTGGATTTGCGAATGATCAGCGTTGTTATAATTACTAGCGAAATCCTTAGGTTCAGACTACCAGAATGGAAATAAATGACTAACAGGAATAACAGGTGAGAAAGATTACATATTGTCTTCTCGGTGTATCCAAGAAAATGAAATTTTGACAGAAAATTTTTTGCCAGATTGCTACACTAGTAAGGACCAGTTGTACAGTCCCCAACTAGCAGCCGCGTAAGTTCTATTCTGGAAGTAACGCGGAAAACATGTTGTAAGAGTACGTAACAACGCCTAACCGGAGAATAATCGTGGGATAACGAAACCTGTGATTATAGCAGGGTTAGTGAAGTTAATTGGCGAACAAATTTTGACTGCGACAGGAATAGCTACACAATTGGTGATGACAAGATTGTTTGTTAGAATGGGGAAGGAGAAGAAATGGGGACATTATACAAATTACGGAAGAATAAGATGATTACAAATTTATATAACAATTTCATAATACTACTTTTCGATCTATATGCTTGAAAAACTGGTGCGTGTGAATGAAATGTGAAACTGTTTCCTAACATTAAGCTTTTTGCTTATAGTAGGCCTAATAGACATTTGATATTGGTACTTCGTTAATTATATTTTGTCTTGTTATAAAAATGGCCATTTATGCCAAAACAGTTTCCTTTATTTGGTGTGTGCTACAAAATTGCTGCAATATTAGAAAGGCCTATTTTGTTTTATCTAGCAGACAGTGAGTAAATAGACATAATCAGATCTAGAAACCACACCAGTCTTGGGTAATATTTGTGTTAACAGCTTTTTCAGTATTAGATAACGACATTTCTATTTTTCATGTAGCAAACCGTTTGACGAACTTCGATGAAGGAATAGATTCTTTCGCAGAAAGGAAAACACGCCACGTAATGCTGTAGCAAGATTAGAGAGAAAAAACGGCTAGGAGCTAAGAATTGAAGAAATGTGTACTTTCTTGCTTGTCTCTTGTCTTTATTAGTTTTATGTATCCAATATTTAATTTTTTGTCACACAAAACAGCAAATTATTAACTAATAGGCAATAAAGAGCTATAAAGAGTGCATATTTTCTGAAGAGTTCCTGTTCTCCCGATTACAAATAATCCCATCCGCTATTAATCGCTAGGTGCGTTTTTTTTTTTTTTTTAAATGAAAGAGGGCCAGGCTGTCAAACCGGCGGAATGGTAGCAGGAGAGGCGCCACAGGACATTCCAATTTCCACTGTCCTGAATATAGTTTGATGGCATCCATTACTAAATATACACGTTTAAATTCCATGGAACGAAATACAGTTACTTGCGATAGAAGAATGCTGTCTAAAGAGGCGTGGCACTGCACTTTGGCAACTTAACATGTCTTACATTTCCTCGAACACACGTTTTATGTTTCAGACTTCCCAGGAAGATGTGCGCTACAAGATGAACATATTTTTGGAAATTCGATTTATTTATTTTTTTTTTATAGTATTGACCTGGTTAGCAAATATCATAGATCCGGGGATGTAGCGCAGAGCAGTCAGAGTTTAGTGGGTAGTCTCCACGTGAGCCATGTTTACATTTAGAGATTTTACTGTTTCTTCTTAGTTTACTCTTACGTCAAATGAAAACAAAACGGATATCTGTGGCCAGGCGCTATCAACTGAATGAAAACACATTCACTAATTACGGAAGGCTAAAATATGTTGTTAGTTTCAGATTTTATTTTACTTCCACCTTTCTGACAGTCAAGCATTAATCGCCTTGCGAACAAAGAAGTTATTTTTGCCTGTTTGCTAAAGAACTTTGACTTTTATTAACCTTTTCGGCAGAGACAGTCAATGTATTTCAAACGAAATGTTTAATTCCGCAGTACTGGCTGGTTTCAACTGTTTGCAGCATTTCAAGTGCACGTTTTCATCTTCTAGCACGTATGGCATTATGTCATAATAAATAACCAAACATGATATAATACAGTACTAGTGCTCCAAGAAAATTTACATCCCGAAAACCACACTGAAAAGCTTAATGTAAGGTCGAGGTCTACTTCACTGGCAATCTGGATATACTAATGTGCACTTTAAGTATGCATTTTAAATGTGCACATTTTAGTATGGTTCACATAATTCCGATGCTCTTGGAGTATCCTCTGATGTCTTGTTTCTTTTATGACATAATGTATGACCTTTCAATGTTTTATATGTACGTACATACGGGCTTCCTACGCCATGGTAGCTGCGCAGACGTGGTGTCGCCTGTTATCTGCGCTCTCTGGCAACTGCTTAAATGAACCTATTTCTAACAGGTCGCGCGAAGCATTTGACTCTCATTTAAAAATCAACTATTTGGTGACGAGCCATTTAGAAGAATTTCGAACCCTGAAGATCAGACATTTATGTCATTATTAACAATTTTACTGGCACATTTGTGTGATATAGCTTAAAGTGTAGCACGCGCTAAAAAGATCAACATTATATACGAAAGCTTAGCTTCTGTTGTAGCCTATTAACCTCAGAGACCAATATTGTATGTGAACGCTTTGCTTTTCTTGTAGCAACACTATGTATATTAATTTAAACTATTAACTTTCCCTGTTTGGGTGTTCGTGCTACTTAACAGTGACGTTGCTGTTGGCTGGCTACTGTATTTACTCAAATCTAAGCCACACTCGAATCTAAGCCGCACCTGAAAATTTGAGACTCGAAATTCAAGGGGAGAGGAAAGTTTTACGCCGCACCTCCAAATCGAAACAAAGTTGGTCCATTGCAATATGAGACATAATTTAGGTCGAATGAATGACGATACACCTACAGTAGTTTGGTTCGAGTTGTAAGCTTAGCAGTTAAGCTTTACCAGGTAGCCATTGCTGTGCGTCAGACGCTCCGTCCGTATTTATACGGGTACCCTTTCTTTTTCACGTGCTTTGTCTGGTTTGAATCAATTGCTTATTTTGCTTTGATCTGATAAGTGCCGTTCTCTTTGTTATAGGTGTTTACGTCACTCTCAGCTGAAAATGTGTCATGCATTGTTTGTCGCATTCTGATAGTGCGTGTTTACGGCCTGTCGCGGCTCGCGGCATGGCTTGCTTTTGTGCGCGCTACTGCCGCTTACAATTTAAAAAAAAAAAAAAAAACAAAGAAAGAGAAGAATCATCTCATTAGCGAAACAATGGCAAGTGAATGCTATTTGTTGTTACTTACACTGCTGCTTTCTTTGATAATGATCAACAAGAGCCATATAATAGACTGCGTATGATAGAATATGTTCTGAACGAAAGTTAGGCGAAAATTTTTCTCCGTTTGAAAATCTTTGCGGACGCTTCTTTAGTACATCAAATTCTGCACAGAAATTAGTCATCTTAGATTTAAAAATCTAGTCAGTTGCCGTGCTTCATTTCTGACTGTTATCACTATTAGGTATAAGAATAATACGAATATAAACATGACACGATACGTATAGTCTTCCGCGTTTGCTGTTGTCTCACTCTAGTTTCGTAGTTTATTAGGCAGACAGGATTTAAATGAGATAGCAGCAAACACGAAAGAATACATGGCAAAATGTTTATATTCGTATTATTCTTATGGTGAAGAGAATACTGCATGTGACTCACTTTTCATCAGGTTCTTATTAGCAACCATCACTTCTCACAGGTAGGAAAAAATTGAGAACGTAGAGTTGGCCATATTGACAAACATCCCAAACAGTCTTGCCAGTCGGATTTTCGTAGTACGTTGTAATTCTGGTACATTCGAAGATGAACAATACAGAATTTATATTTACTTCATTGGATAATGTATGAGAATGCAGTGGTCGAAACTTGGGGCGGAGAAAAAAAGCTCGTCTTCCCCCTTTCTTTTTTTAATTTATTTACCGACGCAGAGGTTTTGGCGCCAGTATTTATCTTTGTGCCTACAAAGCATGCCTGTGTAGCGCTACATATATTCGACGGCAGAACTTCCGCTTGCTTTGCACTCGATTCTAAGCCGCAGGTGGTTTTTTGGATTACAAAAACCGGAAAAAAAGTGTGGCTTAGATTCGAGTAAATACGGTACATCACTTGTCCTATGCTCTGAATATCCGCTGTCATCGGCTGGTGAGATCACGTGACTTGAGCAATAACTGGCTTACAAAAGCGCATCACAATCTCAATTTCAATGATTCGGAAAGTAACATGAAGTGTTTGGTGGAATTCCAATGTATACTTTCGTAATACGAAAATACGCAGCGTACATGTTGCTGCACATCAAAGATATTTTCCGGCCGGGAAATTCAACGCCCGTGTATAAACCCATAACCATTCAAAGGATCGATAAGTTTTGCAGGGAAAATATACTGTCACTTAACAACGAAAAAGTGTTTTTCCACCCGGGAGAAAGTGTATTTTTAACCGGGAAATCCGGGAAAAATTCGGGAATTTTTTTTTCCGTGTCCACGTATACACCCTGTGAATGGAAAGTCATTGACTAAAACAGCAGTAATATCTGGAAGTGTTACAGGCCCTCTGTTGCTCCTGATCTACAGAATTGATTTAGGAGATAAACTGAGCAGCCCTCAGATTGTTTGCAGATGATGCAGCCATTTATCATCATGTAATGTCATCATATGATCAAAAGTGGTAACTGACTTAAAATCATGAAAAGTGTGAAGTCATCCACATGAGCACTAAAAAGAATCCGCTAAATTTCTCTTACACAATCAATCACCACAAAATTAAAGGCTGTAAACTCTACTAAATACTTAGGGATTACAATTACGAATAACTTAAATTGAAATGATCACATAGATAATGTTGTGGGGAAAGCAAACGAGAGACTGTGATTTATTGGCAGAACACTTAAAAAATCTAACTGATGTACTAAGGACACAGCTTGCACTATGCTTGTCAATCCTCTTCTGGAGTACTACTGTGTAGTGTGGGATCCACGTCAGATAATATTGATGGAGGACATAAAAAAATTTCAATGAAGGCTAGCCAATTTTGTATTATCACAAAATATGGGAGAGAGTGCCATGGATATGATACACAAATTGGACTGGCAGTCATTAAAACTAAGGCAGTTTTTTTGTGCAGCAAGTACCTTTTCATGAAATTTGTCACCGGCTTTTTCTTCAAGCGTGTGAAAATATTTTGTTGGTGCCCTCCTACATAGGGAGAAATTATCATAATAAAATAGGAGAAATCGGATCTCGCATGGAAAAATTTAAGTGTTTGTTTTTCCAGCGCATACGAGTGGAACGGTAGAGACGTAGCTTAAAGGTGGTTCAATGACTCCACTGCCAGTCACTTACCTGTGAATTTCAGAGAAATCATGTAGATGTGCTGTTCTTCCAGCCCCTGTAGATGTAGCTGTGCTACTCTTGCAGTCTCCTTCTATCATGCTTCCTAGGTATTTAAAGCTTTGCACATGTTTTAATATTTCTCCATTAATCATTATCTTTGCCCTTTCATTTCTTGCTAGTGCCATTACTTTCTTTTTCTTCGTATTGATTTTCATTCCGTGACTCTCCTTTCATTTAGCTTCTATGAAATTCACTCTAAATTTAACTCTCTTGCACATGTTGCTAGAAGGATTAGGTCATCTGCAAACCTCAAACACTATATTCTTCATCTTCCAATATTTACTTCCTTCTCATTTAGTGGACAGTGCTCAATCACATTTTGTAACTACTTACTGAAAAAGGTAGGAGACTTGTCTTACTCCTTTTCCCTTACTCCTTTTCCTAGTTCTGCCCAGTTGGTACTTTTTCTTCTGACTTTCATTGATCCATTTTGATTTAAATACACCCCATCAGCACAATTCTTTTGAGACTGGACTAATAAAGAATAGAGAAACATTAAGAGATGGTTTTAATGCTTCATGTGTTCTACCTTCCTACCCCCCCTCCCCCCCTTTTTTCAACACACACACACACACACACACACACACACACACACACACACACACACAAGTACAATGCACAGAATGTTCATACAACCATGTGAAACTCCCAGAAAAATCTGTCTTTGGGATGTTCTACTTACATGATAAATTGGCTTGAATACCAGTTATGCTGTCAAAACATTGCCCCTTCACATGAATTTCTTCTGAAGTTTGTCATTTTGTGATAGTTTCATATTGATAACACCAAGTCTCATCACCCATGGTGATTTTTTCAGAAAAGTATTGTGTGCATTTTGTATTTCAGTCAAATTGTGGCAGGTCCTCATGCATAGTTTTCATTCAGGAATCAAGGAGTTTGGGACAAACGTTACACAGACTTTTCTCTTCTTCAAAACTTTCTGGAAACTGTCTTGAATATTTGATGTAGATACCTAGTTCCATTGCAGTTAGTGACATAAGAACATTGGACACCATGATTGCACACCAGTAATTAACACTACCTGCTCACAACTGACCAAATGCGCATCACTTGTTTACATCATTAGTTCCAGCTGCCACTGCTGTTACCGCACTGATGTTGCTTGTGCAACAAGAATAAAATCAGTTTCGTAACTTTGGGAAGACAGTGTAATTAGTTCTAGGTCTCCAATCCTCTCTCTTTTTCCCTCATTATAGTTGCAAACTTATCACAACTCACATTATTAAATGCCTTTTCCAGGTCTACAAAAGACATATATAGGCCTCTCCCCTTTTCAATAAATCTCTCCCCCAAAACTGGCAACAGTCATGTTCCTGTCTTGTACCTGTGTTCCATCTGCAACCAGATTGGTCCACATCCAAATTTTCCCCCATTACCTTCTCCAGTCTTTCATAAATGATTCATAATATAACTTTGGCTGCACGTGCAATGAGGCTAATTGTCCTGTACCGACTGCACTTCTTGGTTCACTGTTTCTTTGTTGTTGAAATCATTATTGTTGTCAAAAAGTCCTCCGGCCATTCACCACTGTCGTATATTTTGTTGCATAACGTCAATATTTCTCTTATTCCTTCTTGCTTGACATTTTACTATTTCTCCCAGTTTAGTATCTGTACCTACTGCTTTACGATTTTTTATTGCAACTTTTGCACTTTTACTACTTTTATTGTGATTGGTGTTCCTTTCTCATCATAAACACTGTTCTAGAATTCAAGTTCCAGAGTGTTTTTTAGTCTTTCCCTCTCTCGAGGACACCGTCATGGTCTTTGTATGCTATATTTTTGACTTTACTGAGAATTTCCATACTAGCGCCACATCATTTGCATTGTTGTGTATTGTAAATCATATATTTCCTTCCTCTCCAGTTCTTCAGTTCTGTCACACTCTTCTTTTAGCCATTTCTTCCTGTTGTGCTGTTTCTCTAATACAGCCTATGGTATTTCTTTCTTGCATCTTTACTGTTCTTGATTTTTTAATTTTCTTCTTCCTCCATCTTGGAAATCATTTTCTGTGTAACCCCTGGCTTTTTGCCATTTTCCCTTTTACCTACTTTTTTGATTACGTCTTTCAGATTATATCAATACTCCTTGACATTATCGGTTGGTTCTTTGACCTGAAATGTGGTATCATTTCTGTAATTCTCTCTCCCCCTGATCTTATCTTCTCTAGGTCCCACTTCTTCATCAGAGTGACATTCTTCAGCACCCCCCCCTTTCCTTCATCCCCCCCCCTTGCATGAGTAAATTGTCATTAGTAATGTTTGTATCTGATAATATGTGCACCTTCTTTATACCATCTCTGGATTTCCACCAGTGTAAAATCAGTTTGGATTCAGTATTTATCGTCTGGTGATATCCAGGTGTAGATCTTCCTCCTGTGATTTTTGAACCATATATTTGTCACTATTATAGTTCAATTCTTTTATCTTGGTGGTTCGCGCATTCCCGCGTCTGAGATTGCTGCATTGCCAGTTGTACGCGCCAAGAGAAGCAGCGCCATAGTATAGTTCGCAAACTTACGTTTAGGCGGGAGCGCGCAGTTTATGAAGTAAAGCCACCACGGCCGCATTAACCCTTTCGCTGCTACAGAGACGTGCTCCCCGCACTCCGCGATTTTGTCATCATTGCATTGCTCACCTGTGCAGATACACGGTGTTTTGACTGCTTTGACATACTTTATCATTCGATTTCATAAAACTATTTGGCCCAAAAATTTGATTTTTACACATCTTCTTGACTGGTGCCTTCCCCCCATGAATGACTTAATTTTGTTTCAATGTTCAACGCAGTTATTGTGCAGCATTAGATGTAGTAAACCATTGCACGAAATTTTGAAGAGTTTGCAGAGGTAAAAGTCCATAGCGTATACTTTCCATATGGTTGATTTTAGTTGCCACTAGAAATTTCAAAAAATTACATTCAAACTAATAAAATTCATGAAGTAAGACACTTCGATATTGTTTTTAAATAAAGAAAATATTAAGCACCGAACAAGGTTTGAACTCAGAACATTAGTAGCCATACACTTTAACCATTACACTAACGCGGCTCGTCATTCAATGTTTCTCCCGGAGGGCTTTAAACTATCACGCAAAATACCGACAAACACTGTTGGTATGGCTATGAATTACTCACGTTTCATCAAAGTACAGTAGGAAATAAACAATTACCGCTGTTCTTTATTGCGAAAAAGCGGTTAGTGAGAATGACACAAACACTTTTCCTTGCTATCGCCTGAATTAGGAGGCTTATTGCTTGTTTGGTTTATTTAATTAATAGAATATGAAGCAATTGGTATAAAGAATGCTTTTTCCAAACTTTCTATAAAAGAAAGTCTGCTATCAAGACCTTGCTTTTGTTCAATTACTTTATTTATGACTGAACATTTCTAAAACTGAAGACACTCGTCCGTGCTCTGCACTGTAGTGGAGCTCTGGCAACGTCGTTCTGTGTTCATTGGCTGACTATGTTTTGTGACGTCAGATGCGCAGAACGAACCTAAACTCGGCCGCCGTCATAAATGACGCGCACTTTAGCTGCCTACCACGCAGAAGTTAGTAAACCATTCACCTCTGTCATTCCTTCTCCTAATACTATGACTGCCTACTATGCTTATGTCCTTCCCTTGTCTCACAATGACATTCTAGTTCTCCATTACTATTTTGTAGCACCCTTGATTTTTCTCCACGATTTTCTCTGTTATGTTAAATGTTTCCCCTGTGAAGTGGTCGTCAAAGTTCTGAAGTTGGCATATACCTGGATAATCAAAATTTTCTGTATTCCCTTCAGTCTTACCCTGATAACCCCATCATTTGCATAGTCTACATTTGCCACACAATTAGCCATTTCCTTTGTCATAATCACCTCTGCTCTATTTTGTACTTTTATTTGTCCTGTTGAGTAGTACATTATGTATTCATCTGACTGCAATTCTGTGCCTCCATTCCATCTTACCTCAGCAGCCCCTAACAAGGTCATAGTATTCTTTTCGGTCTTGTTTAAGAATTTCTAGTTTTTCTCCTTTAGCGGTGTTAGACATTCCAAGTACTAATCCTTGTTTTGATTTCCATCTCTAATGTGCTCACCATTGATGGGACGTTAAACTCTATATCGTTCTTCTTCTTAACATACAGTGTCTCCTTTCAAAGTTGCTCCACATCACATCCGATACCCATCTCCCCATAGATCCAAACATGGGACTTGTTCGCATCTGGTTATTGATTAACTTCAGGTGAAACCATATTTTGCATGTAAAATGAAGACTGCATTATGCAGGGAACTTGTTTGCATCTGGTTATTGATTAACTTGAGACGAAGCCACATTTTGCATGTAAAATGAAGACTGCATTATGCAGGGAAAATAATCTGCAGTGCTATTCCATTACTTTCGGCAATTCTGGAAGTCACTCCAAACATGGGATACAGGCGCCATTTGCACCTGCTCTGGACCACAAGCTGCATTGCCTATTAGTCCACAGGAGATATTTCATTTCCCTCATGCCACCCGTATCTGGGAAGCATTCCCCAATAGTTAGTTACTCGTTGCAGAGATCAGTTTCATAAAAAACGTTATGTTGTTGAACATGTCAACAGAAGAGACACAGAAAGTTGTATTTTTTGCTGTACTCAAGAAGTTCTCTATGGTGTAGAAGGAATTGTTGAGAAGAAAGTTCTTTAATCTGGATTAGAAAACACTTTTTCAGGCATTTTATTTTCATGGGTAGAATTTGAAACAGTTTTATAGCTGTGTATTTCACCCCTTTCTGTGCCGAGGCTAGATTCATTAAAGGATATAGCAGATTAATTTTGCTTTTAGTGTTGTACTTGATGAATATCTCTGTTACTTTCAACATTAGATGGATTATTGGTAATAAATTTTATAAGTGAATAAACATACTGTGACGCTGTGGTTAATATTCCTAGATGCTTAAAGAGATACCTGCAAGATGTACATGTGTGGACGACTCACAATTCTAATTACCTTTTGCTTAAGTGAGGAGTTACTCAGAATATTATCCTGTTAGTGAATAAAAATATGCAGAATTTCTCATCTTACTGACTTCTATATCCCCAAAGTTGGCAGTTATTCTTATGACAAAAGTAGTCAAACCTATAAGCGTTTTAGGAGGTCTAATAGATGGTTTTTCCAGTTTGTTTTCAACAATATGGACGCCGAAGAACTTACAATTTTCTACCCTGTTTTTGTTGGTATAGTAGGTTAAAAGGAGGTGAAATATTTTTGACAGCACAAAACTGGGTAAGCTGTGTTTTTTCAAAGTTGAAATCTAGCCAATTTGTGCAAAACCTTTCAGTAACTTTCAGAAAAATAGCATTTACTATTTGATGATTCTGTGTTCAGCTTTATAACAATGCTTGTGTTGTCATCAAACAAGATTTATTCTGCTTCGTGTTTTAAATAAAATGGTAGACCGACAAAAGCGACTGATCGAGGGGCAGAATCGTCAGGCCCACGTCTGGGAGCAAGTGTCGTGGAAGCAGTGAAGCTTTTTCACAGTCCCTTGTGACACTGCTGTGAGCATAGCTGGAAAATTTGTATACGATGGTGATATTACGAGTATACGACAGGATTTTGGACGTCAGAACCTCCTCACAGACCGTAGAGCCTGACACTGCTCTGTAAAGCAGGATAGGCAGTGATGTGTGGTACGTATGACAACAGATTACAGTGCCAGTCCAGGCACAAGTGTCTCAAACCACACCGTACACACACTTTGTCGAATGTCGGTTTCTATAGCCGACGACCTGTGCACGTTTCTGTGCCAATCGAATGATATCGCGGATTAGATTTTCAGCGGGCAAAGGATCGTCGAGATTAGACTGAGAGTCAGTCTGATTAGATGATTCACGTTTCTCGTTAGACCAGGATGATGCACAGATAACCGTTCATCCGTGTGAACGGCTGCTCAAAACGAGCACCGTATGCAGGCCATCAAGTGCAGAATTAAGCTATAACGAACATTTGTGTGGTCTTCTGTAGGACTTGTAGTAGTAATCAAAGGCATCACTACAACTGTCGGCTAAGTGGACAGTATTGTGGAACACGTGCACCCTTCGTGCTCGACATGTTACCTGACAGCAAAGGCATCTTTCAACTTGGTACCTGTCGGAGTTATGAGGCTGAGATTGTGCAACAGTGGTTTGAGGGGCATGATAGTGAATTCACACTGGCACCTGGGGCACCAGATTCGCCTGATCTGGACCCACACGGTACATTATTGGATGCCAGCAGTGCACACGACCCACCTGCCTGTAATTTGAGGTAATTGTAAAGCTGAATCGTACAGGCAGGCCACCGTGTTGTTAAGCAGGCAGTCGTGATGTTTTGGCTCATTAATGTGTCTGAGATTCCACGGACAATGTCCGTTGTGGGTACAGAAGAAGCAGGTCCACAGTGGCTAATATTTGAGTTGTCTGTCCTACAAGTCTACAAGTAATCGGATGTATTTGCCCTCTTGTTTCAGCAGATATTTGAATTTTACTTTTTGCAATGTGTAGCTGCAATCAGCCCAAACAGATACTGCTCACCATGCCTTTCATGCAATGCCCGTGGTTGATGGAAAGCACCATTTGGTTTCTTGTTATGAACAAAATGTTTAAAGTGGAATTTTTCATGCACGTTTGAGTGAGCAGTCTCGGATTAGTCTTCTGTGATATTAGTTTTCTCTGTGTGTATTAACAGTGATAGTAAAGAGTAAAGAGTGACAAGTACTCCAGCAGTAACTAAGCGACACTGCTTTGTGGCAGTAGCAGTTGACGCGGGCCGGGTGGTCCCATCCGTGCTAGAGTACTGGTTATTCTTGGTATTTTACTGTTCCTGTTAATACTTGACAGTAAAACGAGTATCTCACTAGGCTTCTCTAGGCATACAAAATCCCACTTTAAAAATCATTTTGTTTCTAACCAGAAACAAATTGATGCTTTCCGTTGACACAGGGCATCACGTAAAAGATGTGATGGGCAATGTTTGTTTGAGCTGACTCCAGCTACACATTGCTAAAATGAAATTGCAGATATCTTCCGAAGCAATGGAGAAGCCTTATGCCTCTTAGGAGTGACACACTTTACATATCTTACACTTTACATATCTTAAGGATGTTGATAAAAAGAAGTATGAATTCAGTCAAGATTACCGTATACTTTAATAGATTTAAGAATAAAAGAAAACCTTCGCTATTATTAATAGGCAATATTTATAGAAGTGGATGAGACAGTGTTGTTCCTGTAACAAACTGATGAATTTAATAAAATCCTGCGCTTCCTAGCTCAAAATATACAATTGAAGTTGCAAACAAACTCTTGTGAAGATTTTGAGGTCCAACCTATGATTTCACTGCCTCCAATTTTATTTAATATCATAATTAGCAAAGTAACTGAAAAATAAAATTATTACAAAATGGAACACAACTGAAGAACATATTTTGAAAACATTGTTCTATTAGCTAACAATGAAAATTAATTTAAAGCTCTCAGAGAACACAGAAATGTACTACAAACTAATAACACACCTTTCGCAAAGACCAGTGAATTTTTTTATCTTGTCAGCATACTAACCTCTCACAATTCCATTTAAGCCTAACCGAAACCATGCATCCGGAAGGCTAACAGATGTGGTTATTGTCTTACCAGAGTCGTCAAAAGGAAGTTAGTTTCTATGAAATCTAAATAATTGTACATATGTAAATCATTAATTGTACCAGTCTTAATTTAAAGATTTGAGTAGACTTTCACCTCTCACCCCCAGCCAGAAAAGGGAGGGAAGGCAGCAGCAGCAGCAATAGAGGGGGGGGTGGAGAGAGAGAGAGAGAGAGAGAGAGAGAGAGAGAGAGAGAGAGAGAGAGTTGAGTATATCTTAGTGTAAAACACTTGAACATATTAGAGACAGCAGTACTAATGACTGGAAAATACTACTTGATGATGAAATTTACAATGAACAAGATACAGGACACATCATTAGAGCACCGTCAAACAAAGTCAGCAAGACAATATTGAGACCAGAAAATTACTCGCAAGGACAGTGCAAAGTAGCTCCAAATTGTATTTTCTGCACCAGAGGGACTCCATGGCGTGCAAAACTTAATAATAATAATAATAATAATAATAATAATAATAATAATAATAATAATAATAATTGGCCAAGTGCAACTAGGACTCACATTCTCTGAGGGTTACGTTCGAATTTAATTATGTATTAGACAGTTCATCCATCCAAGAACTGGGTGTTTGTGTTGTCCTCATAATTTCATCATCGTTCATGAAAGTGACAAGATTGGACTGAGCAAATGTTGGGAATTTGTACGGGTGCTGATAACCGCGCAGTTGATTGCCCGACAAACCAGGCATCATCATCCATCCCGGCTCTCAAAAATCTCGACAATTTTTCACTGGTACTGACATTTGATACTGGCAAGATATTGGTACCAGAAATTCCAAGACTTTCGAGAATGTTTTAATTTGAAATTTGAAGTTGCTAACAAAGGACAATTTTTTATTTTTTTATGTGGTATAATTATAGATTAACAATTTTTGGGTTTTTAAAATTTCATTCTCCCATGAAATCTTGCTCTAGCCAAAATTCATGATTCTAGATCAATGTGAAGATATTCCGTAGAATTTGATAAGTTTGTATCAAAATATGTCACATAAATGGCCATATCTTTTGATTGCATTGACTTAGAAGCTTTCCCCCCCCCCCCCCCCCCCCCCCCCAGCCAGGGGCCATAGACCTTAGTGTGCGACACAAATTTCATTTTGATACATATATCCTTTGTTGAAGAAAAGGATATTTAATGGACAGACACAGACAGATGGACAGCAAAGTGAACCTATAAGGATTCTGTTAACACTTGACCTTGCCTTAACGGGAGGTCTGGGCAGTTCAGTAGGATGAGGTGTGGAAAGTTACCTAATCATCATCAGAAATCACTGCTTGTTGCCTTTGCCAATGTGCACAGCAAATCTATCTAGTTGTGTAATCATATGAATATAATAGAGGGAAACATTCCACGTGGGAAAAATATATCTAAAAACAAAGATGATGTGACTTACCAAACGAAAGTGCTGGCAGGTCGATAGACACACAAACATACACACAAAATTCAAGCTTTCGCAACAAACGGTTGCTTCATCAGGAAAGAGGGAAGGAGAGCGAAAGACGAAAGGATGTGTGTTTTAAGGGAGAGGGTAAGGAGTCATTCCAGTCCCGGGAGCGGAAAGACTTACCTCAGGGGGGGAAAAGGACAGGTATACACTTGCACTCACGCACACATATCCATCCGCACATACACAGACACAAGCAGACATTTGTAAAGGCAAAGAGTTTGGGCAGAGATGTCAGTCGAGGCGAAAGTACAGAGGCAGAGATGTTGTTGAAAGACAGGTGAGGTATGAGCGGCGGCAAATTGAAATTAGAAATTAGCGGAGATTGAGGCCTGGCGGATAATGAGAAGAGAGGATGTACTGAAGGACAAGTTCCCATCTCCGGAGTTCTGACAGGTTGGTGTTAGTGGGAAGTATCCAGATAACCCGGACGGTGTAACACTGTGCCAAGATGTGCTGGCCGTGCACCAAGGCATGTTTAGCCACAGGGTGATCCTCATTACCAACAAACACTGTCTGCCTGTGTCCATTCATGCGAATGGACAGTTTGTTGCTGGTCATTCCCACATAGAAAGCTTCACAGTGTAGGCAGTCAGTTGGTAAATCACATGGGTGCTTTCACACGTGGCTCTGCCTTTATACCTTTCAGGTTACAGGACTGGAGTAGGTGGTGGTGAGAGGGTGCATGGGACAGGTTTTACACCGGGGGCGGTTACAAGGGTAGAAGACAGAGGGTACGGAAGGTAGTTTGGGGATTTCATAGGGATGAACTAAGAGGTTACGAAGGTTAGGTGGACGGTGGAAAGACACTCTTGGTGGAGTGGGGAGGATTTCATAAAGGATGAATCTCATTTCAGGGCAGGATCCACACATGACCACGTTCTCTGGCTCTAAGACCAGACTGCCTTTGCCTTTGCATTTGTGTGTGTGTGTGTGTGTGTGTGTGTGTGTGTGTGTGTGTGTGTGTGTGTGTGTGTGTGTGTTTTGAAGGCCTGTTTGGCCAAAGCTGTGCTTGACCGTCTTTTTATTGTGCCTATCTGTGACTCAGAATCTCCACAATACACTGACTAGCAACTATCCTTTTCATAATAGGGCATATGTTGTAATATATTCTATGACCCAATGTCATTGACCCAGAGGTCCAATATAAATAAAAATTGTTTCTTTCTTCCTGCATTTATATTTGAACATTTTATTTTCCAGGTCGAGGTACATCTACGTATGATGGGTGTGCAGTGGCATGTGCTGTCATAAATAGACTAAGGAAAATGAAATGCCGAACAATTTTCTCAACACATTATCATCTTTTGGTTGACAGTTTCAAGGATATGTCTGATATTTATTTCGCACACATGGTAAGTGAGCACTACCTTTTTGCAGTCATGTTATTAAATAGTTGCTGAACTTATTGTTTCCCCATCAATGTTTGTTTCACCTTGTATGCAAAGGCAGTATGTACAGTAAAACTTCTTTTATACATTTTTCAATGGACTACAAAAAAAAGTATAAGTGTGAAAAATGTATATATTAAATATAGCACCTTACTATCAAATTAATTGGTAAACAAAAATGAAAAATTCAGTAAATTAAAAAAAATCTACAAAACATTATATAGGCTTACTAGGTACCATACCTAACAGAGATATAAAGAAAAATGTAAACATCTACACAGAAGAAAATGTCATTTCATAAAAGAAGTCCATATTTTTTGCTTGTTTTTTCTTTGGCGCAGCAATAGCATATGCTGTACCCTCAGAACGTGATAACTTTGTCATTATTTCGTCAGAAACATTGTGGCGCATCACAAATTTTTTAAAGTAATTCTAACATGTATACTGCATTGTTAAATTTCACAGCTGAGGCTCTTCTGTATCATCCTCATTGTGAGTTTCTTCATCATCCATGTCCCGCAATGCCCATTGAACTATCTCAGTGATAGCCATAGGTTCTGTACTGATGAGGTTTTCATCAACGTTCACGTAGTTTCATTAGGTGAAATACCGTCAGTATGATCATTTCCACCCTGATCATGGACTACATTTTCAAATCCAGCTTTTTGTAAACAGTTCCGAATGGTATCGTCTGAAATTCTGTGCTATGAAGCTGCAGTGTAGTGCATTGCCTATCGGAAGAAACAAATTCGTTAATGATTTCTCAAAGTGTTCTTTGGGTCCGGTAGCACAACGAAGTGTTCTTTGGATCCAGTAGCACAACATGAAGCAAATGCCAAGTAAAAATCGTACCTGTCAGATGTTTATTTTCATTTCTTCCTTTCTTTCCATGTTTACACACATGATGGCTTGCTGCACAGCATTTTACGGTAATGCAACTTGAAAATATGTGTTACTCGAAGGTCAAGTGGCTGGAGCTCAGTCGTGCAATTTGCTGGAAAGAATTCCACGGTCACATTTCTTATATAGGAAGTAAGTGGAAGATGTGCTACACACCTGTCTACAAACAATAAAATCTTCCAGCCTGCTGCACCCATTTTACCATTGACACTTCGAAGCCAGCTTTTGAAAACTTTTGTCATAATCCACAATTTCTTGTTACTAGTGTATTTTGTGGGAAATCTAACAATGTTCTTAAAACAGTGGGGCTTCACAAATTTCCTGATCGTGAGGGAAGCTTCCCATTCCCATCATGTTATACTGTACTTTCCAGTACTGTACAGTCTCTGAATAACATCTGGTTTTTGTGACGACCCTCTTATTCCAGTTTATACTGTTGTTGTGTATCTGTCAATCTATAAAACCAGTCTCAAGCCTGTCACATTAAAAATTAAATGTTAGTTGGATTCAGATGCTCGCAACAAAGTGATTTTCTGGTCAGCAACTGTGCTGCCGTGTTAATAAATGAAGCTTAGGCCAGTATTATATTATCAAATTTTCTTTGACAATGATCTTAGACGGGGCGCAAAAGGGGGTATTACACTGTCATCAAATATTTCGTCAAAGTTCCTTCATAATGGCCGACGACGAGTTAATACTATTCTCTACAGTTCAATTTTACTTCCGGCATTGGTGGTGTAGTGTGCTGATGTTGGCAACACCATCTTCGTATAATGCAAATGTTTTGTTATGAAATGTTCATTTCACGAGTATAACTAATTTTCTGAGTGGATGAGGGTACATACAAGAATCTATCAACCATAGAGCAAGAACAAATTTAATTATTTACTTCATGGTGATATGAATTTTCAGTAATGAATGGTCGTTGCCAACATCGACACACTAGGCCACCGACGCCATAAATGAAATTATGCTTGGTCCACAATTGCGTGCACTGCAATTGCATTGTCATTGCATTTGCAAGAGAAGCAGAAAAAAAGGAAACTTAACTTGGGTGAAGCCATGGACTTCATGGCAAAATGCAAAAGATATACAACAAAATTGGCAACAGGAGCTACAAGTCAAGGACGTAAAGTCGCATGAAAATCCCTTTGGGAATGGACGAGAGTACATTTCAATATGTGCTCAAGAAATTGGCTCCTCATATTATGAAGCTGAACACACTCCTCAGAAATGCTACATACACAAAAGGCAGATTTACCATAATACTGTGATTTCTAGCTACTCTAGTTTATACAGTACTGGTATATCGCTCTAATGCTGCTGTGCACATTGATGAAAATAATACCAGAAATGAAACTGAATACCAGAAATGTTTGGAACTATTTGTACGCACTGAAGGAGGAATATGTGAAGGCAAATAAATTTAATACTTACTGCAGTCATGAAAAATTTTTATTTCCACAGAAGTTGTAGATTTTTTCCTTTATATTGTTGGGGGTATATCCTGGCCGTACTTCATGGCTAACAGCTTTTTTTTTTCCCCTCTCACTTTCTATTATGTTTTTGTATTCGGGACGTTTCAAGCTACACAGTGCTTCATCTGCCTCGAATATTTCTATCAATTTAGTTATATATGCAACACATCATGTAAGTTTGGGAGTCATATTGATAAACATCGTGTGTCAGACACCTGCAGCGATGCTAGCACCCCATGCAGTTGATTTCTGCAGTAAACATAAAATGAACACTTCCTTTGATCAAATCTAAGGCGAGGCGATAGATTTGATCAAAGAAAATTTGACCAATGCCTAACTTTGACAAAGTTCCTTATTATACTATCAAATTTTATTATAGTCTAATATTGACCTTACCAATCCGCTTCCCAGCAACCCACTCTGAAATACTGCATCATAACTTGTGCACGCTGGATTTTTGCCGGGATATGGGGGAAAAAAAGTGTAAGTGAGAAAAACATATAAATGAAGTTTTACTGTAGTTCTGCTTAGTGTGCTCTGCTGTAGTCATGTTTCTTTCCCTGTTGTTTCACTTGAATTAATACTTGCCTTTCAGTTGTGTATTTAGATTCGTGCATAGTGTTTGCTCATAAGCAGTATTCAGGGATGAAAAATGCTCAGTAAAATAAGTAAAAGTGAGTATTTTTCAGATTGAAACAATTAAAAGGCCAGGTTGGAATATTAAAAATATTATGAAATATAACATTTTACTGATTGGTCAGTTTTAGTCTGTATTTTTCAGTTTTTGTCTATAAAGTCAGTTTTATACCATGGCCTTTTTTTGAAAAAGATTTACATCATATGGAAAAGGGTTTGTATGCAGTAAAGTAA
Source organism: Schistocerca cancellata (assembly GCF_023864275.1). Lineage (NCBI taxonomy): Eukaryota > Metazoa > Arthropoda > Insecta > Orthoptera > Acrididae > Schistocerca > Schistocerca cancellata. The sequence goes on along the minus strand of NC_064632.1, from coordinate 607,493,247 downwards.
CATTTTATGTGGCAGATGGATTTAAAAAAATTAGAAAGTACCATTGAAAAAGCTCTGAGTTGGTTAACAACCCTGTGCACCAAAGAGTGTTTCTTGAGCTCTATATTGGAAATATTATTCAAGTGATCATGAAGATCTTAAACAAATCTCAGTTTAAGGCAGAAATTTTCAGTTTCTTGGAACTTTAGTGCTTGCCTACACTCGGAAGCTCAGAGAACAATGTAAAGTGAAAGTGAGTTCTTCACAGCTATATATTTGTCTTCTGTCCATCCTGAATGTAGGAGTGTTGGTACAATTACACCCCACGGACCTACACCATCGATTCAGCTTTATCCTGTTAAAGCTGCTTTTAGGCCAGAGTTAACCTGGTGTTTGAGAGTGACTGGAGGGAACCTCGCTGTTCAGGCAGCTTGTGAAGATGTGAAGCATACTGTGCAGTGTTTAGCAGAAGAAAGGCAGGATATTTAATATGTGGTGCTTTAGCTCCATATTTTAAAAGTGGATGATATTGGATGAGCACATTTCTCTCTTTGTTTTTATGAAACTGTGAATGCAGCTTCAAAGAAAGAGTTTCATACTGTAATTAAATACTGATCTGATTCCAAACAAATGACTATGACACGATAACTGCAGACTTTCTTTATTGCTAAAGACACCACTAGTGATATTTGCTGAGAGTTAAATTAAGACTTCAATAATGCCCAACGTTTTCGTTCCAAGTTATTGATGATAATCGTTATGAACCAATAGTAACAAAACTGTGAATCATCTTACGAATGATTCTTTGGTCCTGTTAGGAAGAAAACAGTTGATTGATGCTGGCACATGTAGCATAAACATCACCCATAATGCATTCCAGAAATGATTACAAGACTGGTGAAAATGCTTTGTACATAATCTCATTTCTCTATAATTTTTTTGGTGGCCAAACATCTTGTTGGGAAGATTTTGAAAAAATACAATTAGATATAAAACTACTGGGTTATTGATTTATGAAACACTATATCTATAGACGGCTGACAGTAGAACCAGCTGTAGAGAGACTTTTTGGAACAATGGCCAGCTGTTGAAAAATACTTTCTTCAGCTCGTACCCCAGTGCAAAAGCAAGTGTGAGCGTTCTTTGAAATACGAGAACGTTGGTAAGCTTTTAAAATACAAAACTACCAAAGTAGAAATTATACTGCTTGTGCAAGTGCTTATGTGTTAGTGCTGCTCCTTTGAGTCTGAATTTTGTCATAAGTATTACTTGCCATTGAAAAACATAGTTTTGACTCTAGAAAAAGAGAATAACTCAAGAAGCAGAGCACAAAAGACACTGGATGGCCTAAAAGTATTTAACCACGGAATTGAGAAGCTGTTTATGGTGTGCAAGTTGTGGACAAGAACATTGTTATGCCACAGTGTATCTGAATGCCACACCTTAAAGCTAGTTTTTTTGTCTCTCTTTGGCTTATGGTGCATAAAGTAGGCTACTGTGCGCCCTGTTTGTGTAATGCTCTTTGTCTGTTGATGCTAAAAATGACAACTTTGTGTTGCTACCAAAAAAATGTGGACATGGGTGTACCCTTCAGATCTTGGGCATGTAACTTCTCGGAAATGATATTACTTAAAACCTAAAAATGTAGTATCTATTTTTGGCATAAATTATAAAGTGTTGCAATACTCACGAATGTTAGTGTATTTGCTTTCTGTTTTTTTTTTTTTTTTTTTTTTTTTTTTTTTATGTTGATGTAATACTCCTTGCGTCTTTAGTGTATGTTCAGCATTATAATTTGTTGCTTTCTTTTCTTTTCTTTTTCCAAGGCTTGTGCTGTTGAAAATGAAGGTGCAGATGATCCTACAGAGGAGATGGTGACCTTCTTGTACAAGTTTGTGAAAGGTGTGTGTCCAAAGTCATACGGTTTTAATGCAGCAAAATTGGGAGGAATTTCTACTGACATCATTAGAGTTGCTTTCAAAAAGGCAGAGGAATTAGGATGCAGGGCTGAGAAGAGAAAATTATGTAAGAAGATATTTTCAAGTACACTAGATGTGAAAAATTGTATCAGCCTCCTGCAGACTCTTGCTCATTAAAGACAGATGATGTAATGCATAATGAGCATCTTGTATTAGAGTTTATTTGCTCTCTTTGTTTTCTGATTGTGTGACAAGGTAACTGAAGAGTTTGATGTTAATGTCAATGTCAGTGTGGCACACACTGCTGCTTTCATTTGCAGTGTGGATTATAAGGTCACTAAAATATTGCTGTGAGAGGTGTAAGCTCCTGGACTGCCTTTCTCATTTATTTCTTTGTGAACTGGTGTTACTGTGTAGAGTGCCACTGGTAATACTCTTTCCAAAGATTGGAAATTTGTTATCTATCAACATTCCACAAAAAGAAATGAAACACTCTAAAACTTGGAAATTGATAGATTTAACAACAGACATTATTTTCCAAGTTCTGTTTTATAAGACTCCTCAAAATATATACTTGCAGTTTTCACTGTGGCAAAGTTATTTAGAGTCCGGGAACAGCTTGGAAGATGGTATTGGAACCCATAATCGACAAACTGTCACATTGTTTCAAAGTAAAGAACAACCAATTAATCAATTCCACTTTGTTAAATGTTTATTCTCATAGATGCTGTTTCAGTACGAAGTCATGTTTGTTTGTTTGTTTTGCTTTGCTAGAATAGGATGTTTGGGTTCCATAATATTCTGTCATTTTTTTATGACACTTAGATCAGTGTGATTTCATCCTCACTACCAATACAACTGTGACTGATAAAGCACTATACATAACTGACAGTGAGGGAAGCCAAATATAAAGACATTATACATACATTCAGAAAGTCCCATTTTGTAGAAGTACGAGAGGCCTGCAAAAATGATAAATGGGTCCGTGCAGCCTCAGAAAAAATGATTCTGTTGCTTGTTCTGAAATTTTGAAGATTTGTGTTTTGTTTGTAAAGTTGCCTGCACAGAATTTCACTATCTTTTTGAATTATAATAGTACCATTTTCCACATTTATTACAACCAGCAGATTTTTCTTACACAAAATGTTTTTTAGTGAATACTCAATAGTTCCTATTAGATAAAAGTGCCCTTTACAGCCAGTTAAGTCTGAGAATTTCATTAATTAAACAGTTGTGTACTCTTTTATGTAAATTACCCGTAGTTTCATGTCGTGTTAATGTACTGACTTTTGTATCATCACAAGAAAGTATTTTAGTTTATTTTCATTTTTCATAATATTTAAAAATCAAGTACAAATGAAATGTGATTCCTAAATGTTGTTGTTACAAAAATGTTTCTTTTGCTTTTGCATATTCATTTCTGTTAGAACATTGTAGCATTGAGAAGCTAGTTTTGTAAGTTTTCTCTGTTTTATTTCAGTTTCTTTTGTATGTTAAAAATAAAATCATTATGTGTCTCTGCTAGTTTTATTTACATGAAAGTTCTCCTTGAATAGTTGAAAATAATTTAGATATATTCACACAATGACCAAGAAGACTGATGAATGAATTTTGTGGTGTCGTGGGTAGAGGACCAAAAAAACGCAACTCTCTCGAGGACAAGGTTATTTTATGGATAAGTAAGGTAAGAGCACATTATGACAAACTCAGACCAAATAAAATGCACATGACACAATACACAGTGTCCAGGGGCTGGTGCCCCCACAGCTCTTATATATTTGTAAAATGTCACGTTACTGCCTTGAGCTGCTGGTAAAATACTTTGCTTAGGTATGCAATCAATTTCAGTCATCTGTTAGACAGTTTTAACACTAGCGAGTACATCCCCTTGCACAGTTTCCACAGATTGATGATGTAATTTATATTACAATATAATAACAGTGTATTATTTGTGGTTTTATCACCTGGAAATAAAAATTTTATATTTCACATAACGTGATGCTGTGATGAAATTGATGATGGTCAGATGACTGAAATTGATTGCCTACGTAACTATTTTACCGGTGTCAAGACAGTTGCATCAGTACACAGTGTACCCCTCTCAAGCAGCAACAAAGGTACGCTTTCTTGCCTGAAAAGGATTGTAAAGGAGCCAAATGGCATCCTGCGATAGATTGTCCTGAGCCTCTTGCAACTTTTGGTGCAATTCGGCAACTGTTCTTGCAAGTATTGTAAGAATGAGTAAGTTCCTTCATCGCGTCTCTCACGAGTTCGACTGGTGAAAGATTGGGTGATCTTGCTGGCCAGGGCAGGTGTTGCGCATCATGAAGAGCATATTGCATTGAAGCAGCCATATTGGGGTTTCACTGTCCTGTTGAAAAAATGCATCACCTACCCGTAGGAGAAATGGTGATAGCCCAGAAATGACTGTCCCGGCAATATGTCGAGCATTGGTTACTTCACCATGCAGAAATCTGGGGTAGGGCTGTGTGTCGCAGGTGAATGCACTATGGCACAAGCAGCTCACAAGATCTGTGCCAAACTTGTGTATTTCCAGCACTCGAATACAGACGGAACCTACTCTCATCACAGGACAGAACAGCAGCGTTACACTCCCCAGTCACTTTAACAACACCAGGGTAGCCACTTTCGGCTGTGTCGCAGTGTCAGCAGTAACATGGCAGGAGCCACATGTGATGTTAATCCTGACACAGGCAGACTGTTCCCAAGGGTACCTGATGACACAGCAAGTCCAACATATGTCCAGATTTCATCCCTAGATAACGACCAGTCAGCCACCATTGCTCACACAATGTATCGATCTCGGCGTGCATCTGTATTTCACCGACCTCCAGAACCTGGTCAACAGCTGTGGGAATGTTCCACAGACAACTGTTCAAAGCAATGACACACCACCAATATGTAGTGCCCAACGTGTGCAGCAATGCGTCTTATTTCAAACGGCTGAAGCTGCCTGATGTTAGTATATATTTATATTTCATATGGCTAACAGAATACAGCAGTAAGTAAGTAATAACACAAACAACGTATAAAAACAATGAATGGTCAATATGTTACAGGCAACAAACAATTATTAGATCTAAAAAAAGGAAGTAAAACACAAAAATACATAGTAATTATAGTAATAGTGTCTAGTAATAGGTTCTTCAGAAGGAAAAGAGTAGACCAGACTCATGGTTGTATGTCCAAGTCCCTCAGTCAGCAAGAAGCATCTCCCTCCAGGAGGTGCAACTCCTGCATTGTGCCAGGGAATCTTCTCGTAGGGCAGTCCATTGCGATATGATGTAGAGTTTGTGGATTCCCACAGTCGCAGTTGGGTGAGTCAATCTGTCCCCATTTGTGCTTCCAGTTATTACATCCACCATAGCCTGTTCGGATACGATTTAAAGTTGTCCAAGATTTTCTGGAAAGACCGAAGCCCTCAGGGCGTACGGTTGGGTCCGAGACTAAGTTAAAGTGATCAGGGTTAGACATATCCCATTCCCGACGCCAGACTTCGTTGATATCATAATTGTCCTTGATCAGCTGTTGCCCTAATCTCCGTGATGGCTTACGGGACTTGAGCCTGTGGCTGGGATTCTTGCAGCCTTCGTGTAAGGGTAGGTCACGGTTGTTAGCGCACTTTTGCCATTCCCTGTGTCGTTTAGCTGGGTGTCCACCGTTGCTGTATGAGTGCTGTTTAGCCAGACCGGAGCGCAGTATTCAGCCACCGAATATACTAGTGCAAGAGCAGATGTTCTGAGAACTGTGGCGCTTGCTCCCCAGCTACTTCCAGTGAGTTTGTGTAGGACATTATTTCTGGTTTTGATTTTTGCTGTGCATTTGTATAAGTGCTCCTTGTACGTCAGAGATCGGTCCAATGTAATTCCCAGATACTTTGGGAGGGGATTGTAGTTAAGCAGTTGGCCTCTGAACTCCACGTGGGGTGCATAGTTTGCCTGTCTGTTGTTGAGGTGGAAACAGGAGACTTGGGTTTTAGAAGTATTAGGTCTGAGCCTCCATGTTTCAAAATATTCATCCATTTTGATGAGGTCTTCCTCAATGATTCTTTCGGAATTGTGGAAGTCTCGATGTTGATATGTGAGAGCAATATCGTCTGCATAGATAAACTTCTTAGAAGATGTCTCTGGTAGGTCTGATGTATATATATTAAAAAGTAATGGAGCTAGCACGGATCCTTGGGGCAGGCCATCATTTAACCTATATTTCTTGCTTATCTCTCCACCTAGGTGTACTACTCTGCTATTTCCAACATACAGCATCCTACAGTGATAGTGGGCGATTTCAACAGCCACAGTACCCAGTGGGGATATAACGACACCAATGAGGATGGGGAGGGAGTAATGCAATGGGCGGACATAGAAGACGTCTTCTTGATCCATGATCTAAAGGATAAAGGGACTTTCCACTCGGCTAGATGGAAAAGAGACTACAACCCCGATCTGTGCTTTGTTTCCAGAGACGCCAAAAAGCTACCTGATGTTAGTACATACTTCTGAGTGGGACACTGTTTTATGTTAGAATGACTGTTTCAAACACTGTTCGCCTGTAAACTCGCACTGTTGCTGCCTGCAGAATCCAAATATGGGGTGCACAGTCAAGACCCCCTGAGAACCATAATTCACTACAATGTTTACCAGCTCAAAAATAGTAGTTGTGTGTTATCTAACATATCAACAGATGTACTTACAAGTGCCAATAATACATGATTTGTAGCACTAGATTACTTTCACTAAGAACATTACATAACATGCTAACGATTTATTCGGTTTAGATAATGGATTATGTGCAATAATCACTAACAATGAACTTCACCTTATGTAAATACAAGGAATTTGCTGCATTCTATACAATTAATAATACTGCTACACTCTTTCTATCAGCTGACTGACATAGAACTTTATGTATTGAATGCTAAACATGAACTGACATAGTATGTGTATTGTTTGAATGACTCGCCACCAACTGAATGTGGGTTTGTGCAAGACTTCTAATTAATGACTCACTCAGGTCAAATATTATGAAACGTTAAAATATGAAGTTGTTGAGATTTAGATATTAACATATAAGGTGGGAAATATATAGTGTATATATAAAAATTAGACAGAGAAGTTAGCCTGATTGACAGTTAGCACAGTGGCCTGAAATGGACATAAATGATGGTTCTGTTTTGTGGGGCAGATGTTTTAGTGTGTGCTGGTATTTTCAAAGCCTGTCAAGATTTTTAGAAACTTTAATTTTGTAATTGAAGTATTTCATAAACTAATATGTTATTCAAGGAAAACTACACATTTTTTGAACCAGAAAAATTAGAGCTATAGACAGTAACGGATTCAGAGGATGCAAATATATGGATTGCATCATTCCTAATCAATCACGTACAGAATGTCTGTATGACATTCACAAACAAGCTGTTCAATTCAGTAACTAAAATTTAATCTTGAAGTAAAGAAGTCAAGCAAAGGGTCAGTACTTGGATCTCTGCTATTCCTCCTGCACATCAGTGACTTGAGCTTGAATGTAGATGCTCACAGAACCATTTTGCTGTCAGATGACACAACTGTATTTCTTAAAAGGAAGACCGCACCAGCTGCACAGAAAACTATGAACTGTGGCTGCTGAACAACTCGGCGGTTAGACTGAGTGTCGGTGAGTGTGGCAGGGGATATTGAATGTGCTAGAATAATTCTGGATGAGTTACACTTTTAACAGTTCATTAAAATAAAATAAAACTATTTCAAAATTTTACACATGACAAAAACGGCCCTTATGATAATGTTAACAACTACAGAAATGAAGATCGAAAAATGACAACGCAGCTAATTGTAGTCAAACCTCAAGGCATGTGCACCCATACCAAATTGATTCAGTAGATAATTCTGATCACATACTTTTCTGTTACATACTCAATGTTTGTCAGGATATATGTTGGTGGTTGTGGTGGTGGTAGCGGCAGTGGCGATCTTCAGTCCAAACACAGGTTTGATGCAGCTATCCGTGCTACTGTATCCTGTGCGAGCCTATTTGTCTCTGAATGACTACTCCAACCTATATCCCTCTGAATCTGTTTTCTGTATTCATCTCCTGGTCTCCCTGCACAATTTTTATCCACCGCACACCTCCCTCCAATACTAAATTCATCATCCACAGATGTCTCAGAATGTCCTATCGACTGATCCCTTCCTTTAGTCAAGTTGTGCCACAAATTTCTTGTCTGCACATTTCTGTTCATTACCACTTTCAAAAGCTTCTATGCTCTGTTTAAACCATTTATCATACATCCAGAAAAGGCTTCTTAACATTTAAATCCATATTTGATGTTAACAGATTTCTCTTCTTCGGAAACATTTTTCTTGCCATTTGCCAGTCTACATTTTATATAGTCTTTACTTTGGATACCATCAGTTTATCTTCCTAATCTAATTCCCCAGCATCACCGATTTAATTCAACGACTTTCCATTATCCTTGTCTTGCTCTTGTCATTGTTGTTGTTGCCCTTCTTCTTCAGTAGCACTACAGCCTTTGGTGAGCCTTGACTACTTCAACACTTTTCCTTCACATTTCTCGGTTGTTTGCTGCTCTTTTCCATCCCCATACTGCCATACTGGTGAGATCCACTATTACGTCAATCCATCTTCTTCTAGGTCTCTCTTTTTGCATAGCTGAATGGATCACACCCTTCATCATTTTATTTCGAATTCTATACTCTCCCCTTCTCTCCATGTGTCCTACCCATTGTATTCACTGTGATCTCACAGCCTTTTCTGAAGTTACTTGTTTAGAATGTGGCCATGTATGGAAGTGAAACATGGATGATAAATAGTTCAAACAAGAAGAGCATAGAAGCTTTAGAAATGTGGTGCTACAGAAGAACGCTTAAGATTAGATGGGTGGATCACTTAACTAATGAGGTGGTACTGAACAGAATTGGAGAGACAAGAAATTTGTGGCACAACTTGACTAAAAGAAGAAATTATATTCATCTTAACATTCTACTTTAGAAACACTGTTCAACTACTCGTCCAAGTCTTCTGCTGTCTCTGACAGAATTACTACGTCATTGGCAAACCTCAAAGCTTTTGTTTCTTCTCACTGAACATTAACTCATACTTGAAATTTTTCTTTGGTTTCCTTTACTGCTTGTGCAATATAGAGACTGAAGAACATTGGGGATCGGCTTACAACACTACCTCAACACTACCTCAATCACTACTTCCCTTTCATGCCCCTCGACTCTTAACTGCCATCTGGTTTCTATACAATTTGTAAACAGCCTTTTGCCCCCTGTAGTTTACCCCCACTATCTTCAAAATTTCAAGGAGAATACTCCAGTCAAAATTGTCAAAAGCTTTCTCTAACTCTACAAATGCTACGATTGTAAGTTTGGCTTTCTTCTAAGATAAGTCATAGGGCCAGTATTGCCTCACGTGTTCCTACATTTCTCCGGAATCCAAACTGGTTTTCCTTGAGATTGGCTTTTACCAGTTGTCACATTCTGTAAAGAATTTGTGTTAATATTGTACAGCCATAACGTGATGATAAGACGAGGTTTTTTCCCAAAATCGTGATTCTGTAAATATACTCATTTATTTTGGAATTCTGATAAGTGTAAATGTAATTACTGTAAAGTAAATGTTAGGTGGTTGTATGGATTGAGAGCTATTGGCAAAGGAGACACTGCAGCAGAAACAATGTGTACTGTGATGAATATGCCACACCCACCTTGTAAAATCACCAAGTATGAAGGATTTATAGGAGCTGCTGTGCAATCTGTTGCATTTGAGTCAATGAAGGGTGCTGCAAATGAAGCTGTTGGAATAAATGATGGTATGACTGAAATACCAGTAGCTTTTGATGGCACTTGGCAGAAGTGCAGCTACAGTTCTAAGAATTCTGTTGCTGCGGTAACCAGTGTACATACTGGAAAGGTAATAGATTTCCAGATTTTAACCAAACATTGCTATAAGTTTAAATCAGGGAATGATGAAGGGCATACCTGTGACAGAAATTATGAAGGAACAAGTGGTGATATGGAAGCCTCAGCTATTAAAATTTTTAGTCAATCGATGAACGAAAGGGGAGTGTGTTACACTAAGCTCTTAGCTGCTGGAGACTCAAAAAGATGTAACAGTGTAGTAGCTGCTCAGCCTTATGGTGACAAGATTATCACAAAACAAATGTGTTGGTCATGTCCAGAAGAGGATGGGCACCAGGTTGAGGAAGCTGAGACAAAGTTTGAGACACACAAAACTTTCTGATTGTAAAACCATAAGAAGCAGGCTGGCGGACAAAATTATTGATGGACTACAGCAGTATTGTGGGATGACCATTAGAAATAATACTGAGGATTTGTTGAAAATGAAGCAGGCATTATGGGCTACCTTCTTCCACAGACTGTCAGCTGATGAAAGCCAGTACACCACTTTTGCCCTCGTGTACCTGATTCGTGCTGCAATTACTGCAATGCCCAGTACTCATACAGTCATAAACATTCCATCCCAGCAGCAGTTGTGAATATCATAAAACATATTTACAGCGACCTGGTAAATCCTGAATTACTGAAGAAGTGTCTGCGTGGTCACACTCGAAATCCCAATAATCTTATATGGAGTCGCTTACCGAAAAATGTTTTGTTGGAATGAAGACACTAAAGTGGGGGTCAGTAATGCTTTTGTTGATGGCAACATTGGTAGAGTGAAAGTGCTACAACATATAGGAATTAATCCTGGAGCAAACTGCATCAGATAACTTGAACGGATGAACAAGGTTCACATAGTTATGGCAAAGTATGCAGCACAGTTGGCCACTAAGGAGTCTAGAAAGAAGAAAAACCTTGAAAAGAGATCAAAAGGATGATATACATATGGTGAAGGGTGCTTCTGAGTGACTAAAAACAAAAAATTAAGCATATATTGAGTTACAGACTTCTAAAACTTTAGAAGCCATTCCTGAAAATTTTATGTTGCATTTTTCCCTAAATCTTCAAGTAGAGTATTTAAATTTTCAGGGAGTACTAACATACATATCCTGAGTCTACAGAACTAAAAGAACAACATAATGTTATGTATAATTAAAATTATTTATGATAATGTACAAAAAAAGTATGCAAAATCGTAACCGTGTAATTAAAAAAATTGTATTTCCGAAAGCAGTGGCTGAAATGCAATTATTGTAGTTCAGTAGACCCGGAACACAAGTTTTAATGTTCTGTAGAAGTTCCATGCCAATGGCTACAGTGGTTCCAGAAATACAGGGAAGCCAAGTCATTAAATTTAACATTGTTGGCATAGGACGTCCCAACTCCCCTTAACTCTAGATTTACAAGATCGTGCCACAAGCTATTGGCGACATGCAAATAGTCAGTGTCCTTATCTATATACTATGTCCATACAAGCAATGGATATGGATCAACAATAACTGCTATGGTTGTGCTCTCCTAGTGTCTTGTGTTCTGTCGTGGTCTGATAGTGCCGGTGTAGCACTGTGCGGCCCAGGTTGGCAGGAGCGGCCCTTATCTCCCATTTAGGATCAGACAGACGTAACTACACTTCTGAGTTGTTACTACTAGGGATGGGCTATGATCGCGCGACGCGAAGGCAATTTCTCGGGTACGCTCGAGAAGTTGACAGTGCTGCGCTCTCTGAGAAATTGCGCAAACCTTCAGTACACGAAGCACTGAGCCGCAGCGGTCGTACTCGTCGGACGTACGTGCTCGGAAGACACTGAAATTCTATGATTGATATCAACTGCACTACCGTTATTAATGTGTACTGAAGTATTAGTATATGTCTCATAAGACAAAAATCATAGAATTGTTGTTTAAAAGAAAGCATAGAATTCGCATAAAACAGAAGCTTTCTTCTTACAAAATAAATCAACTTGTACATTCTTCATGTATGCATGCATGCTTAAACGCAAAAGAGAAGTGCTATAGCCTTTTATATACAGAAACTGCGTACATGCGTTTACTTACTGAAGTAAGAAAGGAAACAAAAGTTGTTCAGCAGAAGGCATTTTTACGTCCCATTGCTACACTGCCGTCGATTTTTGTTTAGAAATATGATTTTATTAACCAATTGGCCGTTTAGTCTGCTTCTTTGTTTGTTTATAAGTAGTCCTGTTTTCGAAAACATTCTTTCACTGGGGACAGAAGTTGCAGGTATTGCAAGATATTTTTTTGCCACGACAGCTAGACTTTGGTAACTTTTAATTTTTTTCCCAGTAGTGTAAAGGATTATCCGTGCGTTGTAGGTACCGTTCTTCCAAAATCATTGTACCTCCAGGTCTATGCTATCGCAACCGCTTTTCATTAGATTTTTATTGGAAACCTCTTCATTGAAAGATGCCCATAAGGAACTACTGGCGTTTTGACATCTTCAATTTTTGTAGTCCTGTCTTCCTCAGTTACGAGTAATATTACGGTAGATTGATAATTTTTACTTATGGACCGTCTGACAGCAACTGAATAAAACACAATCTTAGTGCCATACGCATTTCGCCTTTATTTTCTGCAAGGCATCATCAGTGGCAGGTTGCGTGGACAATTTCTTACATATTACGCTCCTGTTGCATTTTTGGTGTTGCTCTTCTTCTTATGAATGCCAATTTGCGGTTTTTTCCCGCATTCCACAGCACTATGAACTGAACGCTTGTTTCACTGATGATGCCTTGCAGAAAATAGAGGCGAAACGCGTATGGCACTAAAATTGTGTTTTATTCAGTTGCTGTCACACGGTCCATAGGTAAAAATTATCAATATTTTGTACGAAATGGTATTCGTGGCTAGTGTCGTTAGCAGCCGAATGAGTAGATCGTACGGTCTCTACCACGTTTGTGCACTCTGCAATTAGGCTTGCAACGGCATGTTTTGAATGAATGGGATTCGTAAATGGTAACGTTTTGAATCTTGGGTCGAGAACTGTGGCAACGGCATGTACTTAGTTTCTATTAGTCCTGTTGTTGTTGTTGTGGTCTTCAGTCCTGAGACTGGTTTGATGCAGCTCTCCATGCTACTCTATCCTGTGCAAGCTTCTTCATCTCCCAGTATCTACTGCAACCTACATCCTTCTGAATCTGCTTAGTGTAGTCATCTCTAGCCGGGCTATTAGTGAGTTGTGCAGATGCTGTAGCTCTTGCGCTGTCGTGGTAGCCCACTTCCCATTGCATACGTTTATGATTAGCTGTCTGATTATTGGAATAGCTTTCGAAAGAGAGGTATAGTTTTCAGTTGAGATTTCACTTGTCACCACTTCAAATGGCTCCAGTACACACAAACATTCGCCCAAAATTCGCCACTCGTCAGCTGTGAGGTTCTCTACACCTGAATACAAAGTTGATAAACAGGCTGCAATGCATTCCTTTTGCTCCTCTAGACGTTGTAGCATATAAAACGTACTGTTCCATCGGGTTTCGGTTTCCTGAATCAATTTATGAACAGGTTTTTTCATTATATCCTGGATCTCATGGAGTTTTTACATTAGCATTGCAACTTGTTTTAAAATTGCTAACAATTTTTCTGGCCTTTTCCCGCATTATGCAGGGCTCACTGTTGCTGTTCAAAGGACTTTTCGCAACTAAATTGATGGTGTGTGCTAAACAAGGCACATGTTGCATATCTATGTTGCCACTGTGAATAAGTTGTACGGCTGCCGTCACGTTACTGGCGTTGTCAGTTGTGATGCTTATAACTTTGTTTTCAATGTTCCATTTGAAATCACGTTATCTAACGCCTCACTAATATTTAGCGCTGTATGCTTTTCCGGGAAACGGAATGTCTCGAGAGCTAAAGCTTTCAGGCACCAATTAGTGTTAATGAAATGACCAGTTACAGCAATATATGCCTCACTATTGAGGTCCAAATATCGGCCGTTAAAGAAACACAAGTAGAGTCTTCCACGGCCATGTTTACAGCCTCTTTCTGTTTATAGTAACCGTCCTCAATCATGAGGCGCAACTTTTTTTTGATTTGGTATCGAGTATTGTGGGTCCAACAGTGAAACAAAACATCGAAAACCAGTGTCCTCGACGATTGAAAGCGGTTGAAAATCGTCTGTTATCATGGTCACTAGTGCTTCATCTATCTGTTGTTGCCGTTTACTTCCCTCTATGAAGAGAAACGTAAGATTTAGATCAGTGCCCCTGCGAGGGGATACGTTATGCTCGAAACTAGTCCAATAAAATTACGTATCGTATCTTGCAAAAGCTAGGATAGATAGGTTTTATTTTGGTGTATGTTATCGGAGTACGATTAAAAAATCAATGTTTTTTTTTAAGCGTGGCGGACCGCTTCGGACACTATCCGAACTTTCGCACGGAATTCACCTCTTGTACCATACGTACCTGGATATTTTGTCTGCCTCGCGCTATTGGAAGAATGAGCTTCTGTATCCACGGACGTCGCTGTTTTATTGCTCGATAAATTGTGCAGTTTAAGATGTCTAATGATGTCCGTTGTATTTTTTGACACATTACGGAGATTTTTAGGACAAATGTTGCAAGTAACGTTATCTCCATCCTCCGTACAGTATTGCCATCACCATGACGTTCGTTTTCGAGTGTCCATATTGATTTGAATAACAACTTGCCTCGAATGAAACTTGAGGCATACTAGTTACGAGCACAGCGAGCGTGTTTGCCTGGCGGCGGCATTCAATTCCTAAAACAGCGGCGCGGCGTATGTTGTCGCAGCCAACTGGCGCGCAACGGCACACGCCGCCGAGCCATTTCTCGTGAGCTTCTCGAGAACTGCTCGAGAACTAGAGGCTCGAGAAATTCTCGAGTCGCCGCGCCTCGCCATCCCATCACTGGTTAGTACCGTAAGGTATACGAAATCAAGACCTAAGTTACGATCAAACAAGCGTAACTCTATCTTACGTGGTTACCGTTTTAGTTGTCAACTTATCTACATTTTACGAAAAGTAGTAAGAATCAGACAGACGGAAGAGCTGATCCGTCTTTAGGCCACTGGACGCAGTGTTAATTTGTGAAACTATGAACCGGACAACACTACAGATTCTAGTGAGTAGCCAAACAATTACTAGACACTATAGTAGGTCCAGTTAATTTTCTTTTCCCGTCCTCTGAAAACCTGTGATGTTATTGCTCCAGTACTGAACATGGAACGTCCCTTGTAAAGAATGTCACAAAAACTGCTGAGGATGCAACTAGTGCACAAGTAAATCATCACCATCGGGAAGGGGAAATTGCAGATAACAATGCTGGTACTGAGAATAGTAAAAAAAACAAGAAAATGAAAAAGGGTAGCGGCTAAAGAGGAATGGAAAAGAAATCAAAGAAAAATCAATCGACAGCATGGTAGGGCATACATTTCTACAATCTACATTTCCTGCAAGAAATGTGAAGCCAAAAGATTGTTCTAAATGTCCACGACAGTGCTCCAGTAAGTTTACGGAGCAAGACAGACAAAATATTCATAGTTTCTACTGGGATCTTCGGTCAGTTGAGCTACAAGGGCAGTTCCTAAATAAGTTAGTGGAAGAAGAAGAGAAACGAAGTGTAATGACAGAATCGGATGAATCACTAAGGAAGAGAACCAAGAAATTCTATCTAATAAAGTGATCTGATAAGTGTGTATGCAGTTTTTTCTCAAGACATTTGATATTTCTGAAACCTTTGTAAGAAATACTATTAAAAAACGAAATGAACATCATGTAATTCAGAAAGAGCAAAGAGGATGTCATGAGCCAGGTATAAAGAGATCCGAAGGAAGTAAAGAGGCTATTAGGAAACACATTAAGAGTTTTCCTACCCTTCCTTCTCATTACAAGAGGAAGGAGTGTGCAGCAGATTATTTATCTGCTGATAAACCTTGAGGTTCGCCGATGACATTGTAATTCTGTCAGAGACAGCAAAGGACTTGGAAGAGCAGTTGAACAGAATGGACAAAAGCAAAACGAGGATAATGGAATGTAGTCGAATTAAGTCGGGTGATGCTGAGGGAATTGGATTACGAAATGAGATACTTAAAGTAGTAAAGGAGTTTTGCTATTTGGGGAGCAAAATAACTGATGATGGTCGAAGTAGAGAGGATATAAAATGTAGATTGGCAATGGCAAGGAAAGCGTTTCTGAAGAAGAGAAATTTGTTGACATCGAGTATAGATTTAAATATCAGGAAGTCGTTTCTGAAAGTGTTTGTATGTAGTGTAGCCATGTATGGAAGTGAAACGTGGACGATAAATAGTTTAGACAAGAAGAGAATAGAAGCTTTTGAAATGTGGTGCTACAGAAGAATGCTGAAGATTAGATAGGTAGATCACGTAACTAATGAGGAGATATTGAATAGAATTGGGGAGAAGAGGAGCTTGTGGCGCAACTTGACTAGAAGTAAGGATCGGTTGGTAGGACATGTTCTGAGACATCGAGGGATCATCAATTTAGTATTGGAGGGCAGTGCGGAGGGTAAAAATCGTAGAGGGAGACCATGAGATGAATACACTAAGCAGATTCAGAAGGATGTAGGCTGCAGTAGGTATTGGGAGATGAAGACGCTTGCACAGGATAGAGTAGCATGGAGAGCTGCATCAAACCAGTCTCAGGACTGCAGACCACAACAACAACGAGTATTAAGATAATGTATGAGATATCGGTAACAATTCTATGAGGAAGGAAAGATAGTCGAGAAATTATGGCTGTATACCGAGATATTCACAAAGGAATCTAATCTGAAATTCCACAGGCCACGAAAAGATATGTGTGATAAATGTTTAAAGTTCTCACACCTTTCGACTGAGGAAAAGGAAGAAAAAGATTTTAAAAGGGATCCGGAAGAGCTTTTGAAAGGAAAGTAATGGCACAGGAATTTATGATGATTAAGAAAGAAAGTGCAAGAAAAGGCGAATCTTTGCTGGCTGAATTTGACTTACAAGCTGTGCTTTACTGCCCTAAAGTGAATGCAAAGGCAGTATTCTGTAAAAGAAGGCTCTCAGTGTACAATCACATTTCTCAGTATAGGAGTCAACAAAACCGATTGCTACATGAGGGACAAGCCAACGGCAAAAAGGGGGTCCATAGAGGTAGCTTCATGTTTGTGGGATTTTTTGGAAAATGAAGTACAAGGAAAAGCGATAACCTTGAATTCTGATACATGTGGGGTCCAGAACAGGAATGCCAACATGAGCACTATGTGTTTGCATGCAGTGAATACACTGAACATTCCAACTATCGACAAATGATTTTTTAGCCTGGACTTTCACAAATGAAAATAGACTAAGTGCATGCGAGCATCGAAAGAAAAACTAAACATGTGGATGTTTTCGATCCCATTGGCCGGTATACAATTGTAAGAATGACTTCCAACAAGTACAGAGTGACAGAAATGGATTTCGACCAGCTTCAGAAGAAAGTAATACAGAACAGGAAATCTGCTGAGAATGGAGAAACTGTAAAATGGCTTAAGATTGTTTGGATGCAATGTGGGAAAGATCAGCCTGACATGATGTTTTTCAAGTATTCCTACGATAATCGTGACTTTCAAGTTTTGCACTCCAAGAAAAGACCTGGACTACGAAATTCTTCGAATTCATGACTTAGCATATGAGAGTCCTCTCTGAATAAGTAAAGAAAAGAAAAAAGATCTTATAGATTTATGCAATGATACCTCCTGGGTATCACACATTATATCAAGGACTCAATGCTGCTAACGATTTAGAAAATCAGGAAAACGCGGAAGAATCACAGGAACAGACTTCATGTTTATTTTCTGGTTTTATCTCCTTTATTATTGTTGCAAGTTCATCACCTTAGCTATTTCATGTAAACCACTAATTTTGGCTCGTTTAAATGTCTGTGTTGTATATTCTTTTTTTAATTTAAACAGTAATCCACGAACAGAAAAACAGGTGTGAGGCAGCTCTGTGTTTCAAATGGTTCAAATGGCTCTCAGTACTATGCGACTTAACTTCTGAGGTCATCAGTCGCCTGCAACTTAGAACTAATTAAACCTAACTAACCTAAGGACATCACACACGTCCGTGCCCTAGGCAGGATTCGAACCTGCGACCGTAGCGGTCGCTCGGCTCCAGACTGTAGCGCCTAGAACCGCACGGCCACTCCGCCCGGCAGCTCTGTGTTTCGTTAAAATGATTTTTCTTATGTTTGTCAACAAGAATATTATTCCTGTTACCTGAAAATTTTTCATTGTAATTCAGTGATACCGCAGACAAATAATACAAAGTGAAAATAATAATGGCTTTTATGTATTCTCCGTCATAGACTGATAATAAACGTTCTGGAAAACAGTTCTCTTGCTTTCAGTACTCATTGAAAGCAACGACGTACACTCCCATAGCTTGTGCCGTGTAATCTGTACTTATAAATACATTAATAACACAACTGCAGTAATCTTTAATATGATAATATCGCTTAAAGCTGCATATTATTTGTTTGACGTTCATATGTTATACAGCAGCAGCCATTAAGTTTATGATCGGACAAACGTAACTGCGTGCATAATTTTATTAAATATTTCATTAGTGTCCATCGAGTGGATAAAATACACTCCTGGAAGTGAACACCGTGAATTCATTGTCCCAGGAAGGGGAAACTTTATTGACACATTCCTGGGGTCAGATACATCACATGATCACACTGACAGAACCACAGGCACATAGACACAGGCAACAGAGCATGCACAATGTCGGCACTAATACAGTGTATATCCACCTTTCGCAGCAATGCAGCCTGCTATTCTCCCATGGAGACGATCGTAGAGATGCTGGATGTAGTCCTGTGGAACGGCTTGCCATGCCATTTCCACCTGGCGCCTCAGTTGGACCAGCGTTCGTGCTGGACGTGCAGACCGCGTGAGACGACGCTTCATCCAGTCCCAAACATGCTCAATGGGGGACAGATCCGGAGATCTTGCTGGCCAGGGTAGTTGACTTACACCTTCTAGAGCACGTTGGGTGGCACGGGATACATGCGGACGTGCATTGTCCTGTTGGAACAGCAAGTTCCCTTGCCGGTCTAGGAATGGTAGAACGATGGGTTCGATGACGGTTTGGATGTACCGTGCACTATTCAGTGTCCCCTCGACGATCACCAGTGGTGTACGGCCAGTGTAGGAGATCGCTCCCCACACCATGATGCCGGGTGTTGGCCCTGTGTGCCTCGGTCGTATGCAGTCCTGATTGTGGCGCTCACCTGCACGGCGCCAAACACGCATACGATCATCATTGGCACCAAGGCAGAAGCGACTCTCATCGCTAAAGACGACACGTCTCCATTCGTCCCTCCATTCACGCCTGTCGCGACACCACTGGAGGCGGGCTGCACGATGTTGGGGCGTGAGCGGAAGACGGCCTAACGGTGTACAGGACCGTAGCCCAGCTTCATGGAGACGGTTGCGAATGGTCCTCGCCGATACCCCAGGAGCAACAGTGTCCCTAATTTGCTGGGAAGTGGCGGTGCGGTCCCCTACGGCACTGCGTAGGATCCTACGGTCTTGGCGTGCATCCGTGCGTCGCTGCGGTCCGGTCCCAGGTCGACGGGCACGTGCACCTTCGGCCGACCACTGGCGACAACATCGATGTACTGTGGAGACCTCACGCCCCACGTGTTGAGCAATTCGGCGGTACGTCCACCCGGCCTCCCGCATGCCCACTATACGCCCTCGCTCAAAGTCCGTCAACTGCACATACGGTTCACGTCCACGCTGTCGCGGCATGCTACCAGTGTTAAAGACTGCGATGGAGCTCCGTATGCCACGGCAAACTGGCTGACACTGACGGCGGCGGTGCACAAATGCTGCGCAGCTAGCGCCATTCGACGGCCAACACCGCGGTTCCTGGTGTGTCCGCTGTGCCGTGCGTGTGATCATTGCTTGTACAGCCCTCTCGCAGTGTCCGGAGCAAGTATGGTGGGTCTGACACACCGGTGTCAATGTGTTCTTTTTTCCATTTCCAGGAGTGTATGTAACACCTTGTAGAAAACAACAGTCAATGAAGTATACTGTTTATTTACCTTAGAAAGGTTTGTGGAAAGCTATTAGAAAGAACTCAGTTTTTTTGGATAAAACCTTTAAATCAAATCATCTCATAACACTATTTTGTAGTTACGTTTCTTTGATCCTAAATGGGCGTTATGTTGTCTTCTTGTAGAGGCGGCTCTAGTCGTGGTGACGTCCTAGTCAGCGTGCTATTGGCGGACGTCGCCTCACATCCTAGTCTTGTTCTTGCGTTCTTCATCTTCGTGCCGGCACTTTTCGTGACGCCGGAACATACACAATCTTTTTTCAAGAAAAATGCACGTCCTCTAGTTTCTAATTACATGTCGCACGCAAAATTCTGATTTTCATTGCAAGTATAAATTCGTAAGTATCAATTTTTATAAAAGATTGCTGAAGTTAAGAAAACATCACATAGTCAAATTTTTTCGGAGAAAAAAGAAAAATCTAATACCCTTTTTTGAATATGCACGTAGTTTTGTAGGACAGATGTGGTCTCTCACGAGCCAGAACAGTAATGTTATCGGCGTCGAGCACAGTTGTCACCGTACCGCTGCTATCTGAACCCAGTAGAACTGATCTAGAGTCAAGTTAAGGGATTTGTCGCGAGAAATAACACGACAGTTAAGCTGCCAAACGTACTGGAACTAATGCACGGAATGCAGAACAGTGCGTCATAAAAGAGGAGCAAATGTGGACTTTTTTGTGGCTTGGGATTCTGTTGTTGATCGCCTTGGTATCAGCGTAGCAGTACTGAAATATTTTCTTTGGAGTCCGTTATGAAACGACTTAAGAGGTAAGTCCTTCAGTATTTTCAATATATAACAACATGGGAAACTAGGAGCGCGCCCAAATAGCGCTTACAGAAACTATGTCTGTACACGATTCTTGAAATAAAAATTAAGTTGCTCAAGTATGATAAAGAGAAACTTTGATGGCTGTTAATACATCAAAATGTCAAAGTTTCATTTACAGTGACATAGTAATAAGATATCTAATAAGTAATTGGACCTACGACCGGAACAACACCAGTGTATGAAAGCTGCAGCTGCTGACAAACCTTCACGTTTGTATTTGTTTGCATCAGGTTTAGTCTTATGATGAACAGAGTATACAACAGTCTACTGCTCTGCTTAAAATATGACAATTTAGTGAATCACAGGAGAAAATAGCATTAATTAAATTCTGTTATCTTACAAACTTGTGTTCGAACAGGTTTGCAATATAAGTTCTCATAGATGCATGGATACTACAATTATACAAATATTAATTTTGGTTTTTAAATAAACGTGACTTTCAAACCCGAAAATGTTGACTTCAAAAAACATTACTTGATTTTGAATCGAGATCAATATTTTGATTACGGAAGATTGTAATGATTTAAAAAGTTGGTTGCAATGAAAAATGCGGTTGTTGTTCATGTACTAAAATACCGGGTAAAAACGTTTCCAGATTTTAATAAGCTTTAGGACATGAAGGTGACACTCAGATGAAACAAGAATGAATATTAATCCAGAATTAAATGCTAACAAAAGAAATGATTAATATGTAGTGCTCACATACGTCAGTAGAGGAAGGGACGAGCGAAGTTTGGGTATTGGACATTTTGGCCGTTGCGTAATCGGATGGGCTGTGGGCCTCTATCGTCTCGAGGCCCGCAACCATACAGTCTCTTTCCTTACATCGGATATTTGGGATTTTGGTTGAGGGGACGAGCTCCCTGGAAAGTGGGGAGATGTTAAGTTTGGTGAGTTGTATCGTGAAGTTGCGGTATAGGAGCATACGCCGGAATTTAGATCAGGAGTCAGGAGCGATTGTTCCTAAGGATTGGATGGAATCATATGGGAAGGTTCGCGTGCTTTTATAGAAGGTGTTGGCTTTTTCATGAAGAATTTGTGGGATTTTAGGAATGTCATGGGCATTTTGTTCCAGAATGTTTGGAAGGAATGAGACAGATCCACAGCTGTCCTTAGGAGTCCATTTTGGGTTCTTTGGACTTTCTTCATATGGGTGTGGAGGGCCATCATCCAGATTTCGGAGCCATATGTTATTACCGGAAGTATCTATGTTTTGGGCATCATGAATTTTGTCTTCAATGGTAATCCCTTTCCTTTGATTAGTGGATATAGATGACTCATTGGTTCTTATTACAGATATGCTCTACATGTGTTTGAAAGGTTAGTCTGCAGTCGAGATAGATTCCGAGATGTTTGATGTTGTTCTTCCAGGGTATGTTGTTTCCATCCAGTGATAAGATGACATTTTAGGGTATGCTTATGAAAGCGAAAATGATAGCCTGGGTTTTCTCTGCGTTTACTGTTATTTTCAATAGCCGAAACCAGTGATGAATATCATCTAGGTGTTGCTGGAGCTTCATTGCTGTGTATGGAATGTTACTGCTATTTCTGAATATCGCCGAGTCGTCAGCAAAGAGGACAAGGTGGCCTCCCATCTGCTGGGGGATGTCATTTGTGGCCGGCCGCGGTGGTCTCGCGGTTCTAGGCGCTCAGTCCGGAACCGCGCGACTGCTACGGTCGCAGGTTCGAATCCTGCCTCGGGCATGGATGTGAGTGATGTCCTTAGGTTAGTTAGGTTTAAGTAGTTCTAAGTTCTAGGGGACTGATGACCACAGATGTTAAGTCCCATAGTGCTCAGAGCCATTTTTTGTCATTTGTGTATATTGAATATAAGGTGGGACCCATAATGGAACCTTGAGACACCCCTGTAGCTATTGGATGGGGATGGCTTTCTCAGCATTCGACGGCTATGAAGAACTGATGGTTGTTGAGAAAGGGCCTGAGGATGTGGACTACGTGGAGAGGACAGTTGTAGAAGATGAGTTTCTGGATGAGGTAGGTGTGCCAGACTTTATCAAAGGCCCTTTCGATATCGAGAAAGACGGCCCCTATGCTGTGCCGGATCTGTCTGGTGTTGCATGTGTGTTCCACTAGCCTCAAGGTTTGGTAGACAGGACTGTGTTGTTGACAGAAGCCAAATTATTGAGGAATGATGATAGTTGTTTAGGAAATTTTGGAGGTGGGATAGGATGATTGTTTCGAGTATTTTGCCTAAGCAGCTTAGAAGAGAAATCAATCGATAGTTTTGGGGGAAGAGGTGGTCTTTGCCAGGTTTGGGAAGAGTGAGGACTTTTGCGATTTTCCAGGGTTTTGGGAAATAAAGCAATCAAAGGCAGGCATTGAGGATGTCGGTTAGGATATCGATGGCAATGGGAGGAAGGTGTTTTTGGGGGAGGGGAGATGGAATCAGGGCCAGGAGATATCTTGTTTTGTAGGATTCTTGTGTGGCCAGAAAGAGTATTGGTAGTAATAGTAACAAAGTGAGTAGTCATAAGGGCGCATGCAGGCTACAAGCCACACTTCTCATGATCGTTTGTTTGTGGTCGTCAACGTCCTCATCGTCAATTTCTGGCGTCGTGAATTGCGGTTCCCAGGTATCAACCATTGCCTCTGCCTTGTACTTTGGATCATAAACTACCCCATTTGGGCCGTGCAATGGTTTAATGGAGGTAGAAGGAGTTTTCCTTGCCCTAGTAATCTTAGAACTTCCTGGGATTTTGTTTTGCCTCCTGTAGAGTTTTCTCCCAGCAGTGTTGTTTGTGGTCTTGGAGCTGAGATCTTATTTACCTCCCTAGTTGCTCTGCACGATGGCAGTAGGCTGGATCTTTGCTGATAGTGCTTCTTTTCTGCTAGGAGGTTCTGTATCTGTTGACGGAGTTGGGATTTGGTGTGGTGGGTGATCGTAATTGTGAATTTTTTGCTGCTCTCATTGATGGTGTCTGATATCAACTTGATGGCTTGGTTTATGATTGGTTTGCAAGTTACATTTGGGATGTCAGGAATGTTATTTGATATGGAGATGTTAAAGTGGTCCCAGTTTGTGTGGGATGATTTTATTTTGTGCCATGGTTCAGGATGGTTTACTGCGCCCAAGGTAAGGAGAACGGGTTGTGACCCAAGTTTAGCTCGTTGGTGATGGATATGATGGTGTTCCAGGAGATGTTTTTGAGGAGGAATAGCTGTAGAATGTCTGGGTGTTGGTTGTAGTTTCGTGGGATGTGAGTTGGGGGATCAGGGGCAACAACTGTTACATCACTCCTAGCCTGAAGATAGTTGTAGAGAATCTCTCTGTCCCTGCTTCTGGCTCTGCAATGCCAAGTTTGATGCTTGGAATTATGTCACCTCTTGCAATGACGTTTCTTCCAAGACCTATCAGGGCATCTATGTCAGCTTTATGTTTTGTAGGAACGCCTTGTTGGTTGTAGAACGCTATTAATATTACAGGTTTATTACTAATTTGTATTTCAGTGGCTGTTGCTTCTGCTCTTATGAGGTTTAGTATAACTACTTGGCGATGAGGAATTTTATTTTTTACTAAGACGCCCATTCCGTTGCCTTCTCTATCCAGTCGGTCGTTTTGGTATATTGTACAGTTCCTTACTGTAAATCTGCAGCGTAGATGGAAGTGTGTTTCTGTGAGCAGTGCCATATCTATATTGATCTAAATGTTCCTTAAGGGTAGGACGTCGCTGGATTATGCCATCTGCATTCCATATCATGAGTGTTACTGACCTACTTAGGTTGTTAATATCCATCGAAAAGTTTCATTGCGGTGTTGCAAATGATGCTGAATTTTGAGATGAAATCGGGAGTTTGTCGGAGTTCTTGGACTGTTTCGTTTACCGTGGAGACTACTTGTCGGAGATTTAGTTGGGTGACCATACCAAGGAGATATTTGATGTCATCACCCAGTCCGGAGGTTGGTGCTGAAGGTTGATGGGGATTTTGCGGAACATATTGTGATGGTTTGTGGTTTTGGGGTGGTGCTGGGATGAAATTTGGGATGTTCTTGTTACTCTTAGGAAGTGCAGAAAACTTGGAAGGATCAGCTCAGAATTCTGGTCGTTTTTGTAATCGGCAGTTTGCCCGCCGCCGCAATTCGCACAAGTCGGAGTTATTTTGTACTCCTTTGTACAGTCTGCTGTTTTATGGTCTTGGTAGCATTTCACAGAGCCTGGGGGAGGGCAGCAGCGACGTGATCCGTGAAAGAAGCCCTTGCAACTGTGACATTGTGCAGGCCCTCTCGGTGCTCTGTAGGAATAGACTGTTACCTTCATACGAAGAAGAGATTGTTTTCCCTTCATTGGTGTTTTCAAGTTCGACCATGAACTGGTCTTTGTATCGCTTGCCTGCGCCATTTTCGATGGGCTCTGACATCTGTGCCACCCTTTTGATGGGAAAGTTCAGCCCAACTACACAATCTGTGGCTCATATTGATTAGCAGTCCATAAATGGCTACTTTCAAGGGTCCATTCAGATACAGCTCGTGAGTGTAGTATGGTATCTTCTCCGTGTCCAGGAGTTTGCAGAGTGTTTGGAAAGCTTCTGGTTCTGTATAGTTATATGTGATCTTGTCTTGTGCAGATCTGGTTTTCAACTTACCGTTCAGGTTTGGTTTGATGACACGTGGGATATTTATGTAATCTTTAGTATTGTAGACCACGATTGTTGGTACTGATGGTTTTGCTGGTTTGGGCGGGTGTCTCACTTTATCGTCACCTGTAGTGCCCATCGGGAAGTCGTCGAATTTGTTCGACGTTGCGACATTTGCGAGGGTTTCGGTCTCTATGTCCGTTTCTGAAGGGGGAAGATATGGAGCTTCTGTATCGGAGTTTGGATTCAACGGAACGTCTGCGACTTTCTTCTTTGTAGCTGTTGAGTCGGATGTAGTGACGGTGTTTTCCGCATCTCGCCATAGCGGAAACGACGCGTTCCATTTCGTTTGCGGTTTGGATTTTCCCGTCATCCTTCGGTGTGTGTCGGCGATATGTGGTGTATCTATGTGTTTTGCTCGGAGGAGGGGGGATGGACGGAGGAATGTTGGGGAGCCTTAGCGGCTGCGGAATTCCATAAGGAATCCACAGCGAATCGGGAATTTGTCGGAATTTTCGGAAGTGATGTTGACTGTATAGTCCTGACCCTGTCCTTTGCCCCCGCGTACACGGGCTTGCCCCACGTTATGGGCGCCCCGGCACACAATTTCATTAACACCTACGATCCGGCTTCGCCCGATGCCGCACAAAAGCGGAGCGAAGCACACGAGCATCCACGCAGGATGGCAGCTGGTGCGCGAATGGCGGAGAGCTCCGGTTGATTGCGATCTTTTATTTATGTATTGCAGTACAAGAGAGATTGCACTCCTGCCACCGTTTTTAATGCAGCATTTTCTGCCATTTTATCTGAGCACCACGACTATGTAGCTGTTTTTACGGATGGGTCGAAACAAGGGTTGCTCAGTTGTTTTTCCATATCGTGTCCTCAAGGTCCGACTGCCTCAGACTTTTACTGTCTTTGATGCAGAATTGTCTGCGATCTTGCGGGCACTGGAGCACATGAGACATTCTTCCTCTCCTTAATTTCTTGTCTGTTCCGATTCACTCAGTGCCCTTCACTCATTGCAACGTTCGTATCCGGCAGACAAAATAGTCCAGACCATCCAGGATGCCCTCCTCCGACTACACCACCGAGCGAGGTGGCGCAGTGGTTAGCACATTGGACTCGCATTCGGGAGGACGACGGTTCAATCCCATCTCCGGCCATCCTGATTTAGGTTTTCCGTGATTTTCCTAAATCGCTTCAGGCAAATGCCGGGATGGTTCCTTTGAAAAGGCACGGCCGATTTCCTTCCCCATCCTTCCCTCACCCGAGCTTGCGCTCCGTCTCTAATGACCTCGTCGTCGACGGGACGTTAAACACTAATCTCCTCCTCCTCCTCCTCCGACTACAGCGACTGGGGAAGGTTGTAGCTTTCTGCTGGGTTCCGGGGCATGTCGGCATTGCTGGGAATGAAAGGGCAGATCTCGCAGCCAAGGAGGCGTGTCCCGATCCACAAGTATCTCAGTGCGCTATCCCCTTGCACGCACTCACCTCGCTGTTGAGCTCACGGGTCATGCGTCGGTGGGAGGATGAGTGGCTGGAAGTGACTGACAATAAGCTCCGTATAGTAAAGCCCACAACGCGTGTGTGGTGTACTTCTTTTCAGCCCCATCGACGGGACGAGGTTCTCCTCACTCGGCTTCGAATAGGCCACAGCCCTATGACGCACGGCTTCCTTCTCCGGCGAGAGGACCCTCCAATGTGTGGTGCTTGCGGCGTCCAGGTCACTGTGCGCCACGTTTTATTGGATTGCGTTTTATTTTCTGACCAGCGGGTCGCGGCTGACTTGCCAGCGGACCTGCCATCTCTTTTAGGCAACACTCGGACGAATGTGGTTAAAGTTTTAAAGTTCTGTGCCCTGTCAAATGTTTTTACAAAGATTTTAGGGAGAGGATTTTAATTTGCACACTGTGTGACAAGCTCGCCCATATTTTATGTAAGTGGCCAGCCAATAACAATTTCCTGTGACATTTTTGTTGCTATGTTTCCCCTTTCCTTAGGTTTTACTTTTTTATGTAGCATTTTCCTTCTTTTCCTGCTTTCTTTGAGTGTGTGCTTTAGTTTTCTTAGGTCTGTCCACATTCGTTCCTTTTAATGTGTGTCAGGGCGCTGATGACCTCTATGTTGAGCGCCCATAAGCCCCAATACACCACCACCACCACCATGTATTAGCGGCTGTTGTTTCACATGGCTTGCACACTAGAAGATACTGCAATCCGTGTTTCACAGTTACTCAAGCACAGCACTAAGGAAGGGCTGAAGGGGAAACAGTGATACCAGCTCGGCTGAGAACTAGGCTGAGTTCGAGGAGAGCATATTTCGTTCATCATAAGAATAAACCTGGTGTAAACAAACACAAACGATACGACTGTCCAGCAGCCGTAGCTCTGGTACACTGGTGTGGTTCCGTCCTTGGAAGTAGTTCCAACTTTTGTATTGGATATCTTATCACTGTGTGAATGTAAATGAAACTTTAAGACATTCTCATGTATTAACAGCCATCAACGTCTTTCTTAATCATGTTGATGATGATGGTGGTGGTGGTGGTGGTGGTGGTGGTAAAGTCCCATACTCCTTGTCAGGGCGAAGCTTGTGCTCTGACTTTCTCGTTGTTTATATGTACCGCGAACATGGATGACACTACTTCGTGCTTCGTAGTGAAACACGAGCGCGGAACACCGTTAATAGCGAGAGACAAGCTGTTGTTAATGTTTTTCACAAGGTCGCAGAGAAAAATCAGTATTTCGATAAACAGTAGGTCATAAAAATAGGGAGTAGTATTATATGCGTGGCGTAAATAGTAGCGTCGTCGGCGGGTAATAGGGTATGCTTGTAGGCGACGGTTCGCAGCTGGTTGTGTTTTATATATATATATATATATATATATATATATATATATATATATAGTTCGGTTTGAATGTCTAAATATAAAATTCATCGAATATATGGTAATTAACTAATGCTTAACCATCATTTTTAAAGAAAAATACACGTCTTCTAGTTTCAAATTACATATTGCTCGCGAAATTTTGGTTTTCATTGCAAATACACATTCTTAATTATCGATATTTTATAAAATATTGTTGAAGTTAAGAAAACATTACACAGTTAAATTTTTGGAGAGTAATGAAAAATCAAATACTCTGTTTGAATATGCCCATTGTTTTGAAGGACAGATGTGGTCTCGCCAGAGTCATAGAAACATGGAACACAATTTTCATGGCGTCGAGCACACTATATAAATGCTGCATTTTTACAGTTGTCAGCGTTCCACTACTATCTGAACCCAATGGCATTGATCTGTAGCCAAGTTAAGGAATTTGTCGAGAGAAATAACAAGACATTTAAGTTGCCAAACGTACTGGAACTGATGCACGAAGCTTAGTGAAACGTCACTGCCGAACGATGGCGAAATGCAGAACAGCACCTCATAAAAGAGGAGGAGGAAATGAGAATTCTTTGGTGGCTTGGGATTCTGTTGCTGATCGTCACGTTATCAACCAGCAGTACTGAAATGTTTATCTCGGAGTCCGATATGGGAGGAGTTCAGAGATTACCATCTGACTGACTGTAACACCTTCTGTGGCTTCAGTATTTAACTACATGCTTAAAGTCGGGAATTTTCATCACTCTTACAATACTATGTTAGCTAATATAGAGAGCATGTTATATTTTCTGTCCGGTCACGTAAGATGCGCATCGCCTGAGTTTTTCCATGTGTTATTTTCTTTCTGTTTAAAAATTGAATGACATTGAAAGCTACACCAAGAAGAAATGCAGATGATTAACGGGTATTTATTGGGTAAATATATTATACTAGAACTGACACGTGATTACATTTTCACTCAATTTGGGTGCATAGATCCTGAGAAATCAGTACCCAGAACAACCACCTCTGGCCGTAATAACAGCCTTCATACGCCTGGGCACTGAGTCGAACAGAGCTTGGATGGCGTGTACAGGTAGAGCTGCCGATGCAGCTTCAACACGATACCACAGTTCATCAAGAGTAGTGACTGGCGTATTGTGACGAGCCAGTTGCTCGGCCACCATTGACCAGACGTTTTCAATTGGTGAGAGATCTGGAGAATGTGCTGGCCAGGGCAGCAGTCGAACATTTTCTGTATCCAGATAGGCCCGTACAGGACCTGCAACATGCGGTTGTGCATCATCCTGCTGAAATGTAGGGTTTCGCAGGGATCGAATGAAGGGTAGAGCCACGGGTCTTAACACATCTGAAATGTAACGTCTAGTGTTCAAGGTTCCGTTAATGCGAACAAGAGGCGACCGAGACGTGTAACCAATGGCACCCCATACCATCACGCCGGGCAATACGCCAGGATGGCGATGACGAATATATGCTTACAATGTGCGTTCACCGCGATGACGCCAAACACGGATGCGACCATCATGATGCTGTAAACAGAACCTGCATTCATCCGAAAAAATGACGTTTTGCCTTTCGTGCACCCAGGTTCGTCGTCGAGTACACCATCGCAGGCGCTCCTGTCTGTGATGCAGCGTCAAGGGTAACCGCAGCCACGGTCTCCGAGCTGATAGTCCATGCTGCTGCAAACATCGTCGAACTGTTCGTGCAGATGGTTGTTGTCTTGTAAACATCCCCATCTGTTGACTCAGGGATCGAGACGTGGCTACACGATCCGTTACAGCCATGCGGATATGATGCCTGTCATCCCGACTGCTAGTGATACGAGGCCGTTGAGATCCAGCACGGAGTTCCGTATTACCCTCCTGAACCCACCGTTTCCATATTCTGCTAACAGTCATTCGATCTCGGCCAACGCGAGCAGCTATGTCGCGTTGCGATAAACCGCAATCGCGATAGGCTACAATCCGACCTTTATCAAAGTCGGAAACGTGATGGTACGCAATTCTCCTCCTTACACGAGGCATCACAACAACGTTTCACCAGGCAACGCCGGTCAACTGCTGTTTGCGTATGAGAAATCGGTTGGAAACTTGCCTCATGTCAGCACGTGTGAATGCTCTGGAAAGCTAATCATTTGCATATCACAGCATCTTCTTCCTGTCGGTTAAATTTCACATCTGTAGCACATCATCTTCATGGTGTAGCAATTTTAATGGCCAGTACTGTATATAGTTCTCTGCTCGTTTCTTTTTACGTCTTTACTGCAACTGTTCACGTCACTGCGGGTTAGCTGGATCACTTGCCTGGAAAGTACTGTCCTAGTTACATGCGCCGGTAAAGCTGTTGATCCGTACTCGAGACAGCTTGGCTCCAATGAGGTTTCAGCTAACGCTAAAGATTAGGAAGTGTAGTTTTACATGAGGTTCATTCTTACGATGACGCCAGTCCATGGTAGTGCGTGGGCAGCATATTATGTCATGTTGCCGACCATGGAAATATATACCACGTACTTTGGCCTGCTACACTGCAGTTTGCTAGAACCATCTGCTGTCGGAATTGGATTTACTTTAAAATTCGATAATTACTCCACAACACTATTCATTTCTGCAGGAGACGGTAACAGTCTCGACAAGGGCCAGCGACGTGCTTCGTGGCTCCAGTGTCATCGGCGCTCACCGTGACGCATGACGGGGACGGAATGGGGTGTGTCAGCTGCTGGTTCCACGCAGCCAGTAAGAGAGCGGCGGGTGGAAGCAAGCAGTACTGTAACATTCCCACGTCGGTACAGAAGTGAAATCCGAAATGTAATCGGATACGAACGGCCGTGCTCTCAGGTCCAACAATAACTACAACCTAAGAAACTGCAACATATTCAGAAGAAATTATCAAATATTTGTGACAATGAAGATATAAATTTCACAACTATGCAACTAGGATAATGATGATGACGATGATTAAAATTAGTGATACTACAGGCGACTGGGTTAGTAAGTGAAAAATGTAGAGAAGAAAGCGGTCAGCAAATTAATGTAAACCATTTTTTTTCGTTTATTTTATTTCTCCTTGTAGTACCAGAATGTACACACTCAATAAACGGCATAAATTTACAGTAAGTATAATGTTAACTTTCTAGAAGGATATTTTATGTTGGTAAAACATATTGTGATTTTGATTAGTCAGAATATGTCACAAATAAATTTTTCTCAAGAACTGTCTTGAAAAAATAGAAATTCGCCTTACAATCAGGTCGTCTTATACTCGGGTAAATACGGTTAAGGTAATAATTTGGTAATTTCGCCTGTCTCTTACATCTTGGACCAGGTGGAAGTCATGGCTGCCTCTCCTAAGGCTATCAGTAGTTCTGACAGAATGTCTGCTCCAGAGACCTTGTTACAACTTAGGTCTTTCAGTGCTCTGTCAAATTCTTCTCGCATTCTTATATCTGGCATCTCATCTTCATCTGTGTCCTGCTTCATTTCTGCAAAATTCCCTTTGACTTTGCCTACCTTCTTTGGACCCTTTATATACTCCTTCTACCTTTCACTTTCCCTGATATGCTTGGTACTGGTTTTCCATCTGAGCTCTTGATATGCATACAGCTGCTTCTCTTTTCTCCAAAGTCCTTTTTAATTTTCCTTTAGGCGGTATCTAGTTTTCCCGTAGTGAAATATGCTTCCAAGTCCTTCCATTTGTCCTCTAGCCATTCCTGCTTAGCCTTTTTGCTCTTCCTCTCAGTCCTACTTTTTAGACGTTTATGTTAACTTTCGTCTTCTTCGTTTGCTGGATTTTTATATTTCCTCCTCTCATCAGTTAAATTCAGTACCTCCTGTTTTATCCAAGAATTTCTACTGGTCCTTGTTTTTCTATCGCTTTGATCCTCTGCCTTGACTGTTTCATCCATTAAAGCTACCCATTCATCTTCTACCGCATTCCTTTCGCCTGTTCTAGTCAACTGTTGCTTAATGCTCCTTTTGAAACTCTCAGTAACATCTGGTTCTTTCAACTTTTTCAGGACCCACCTCCTTAATTTCCAAACTTTTTAAAATATATTCAGTTTTAATCTGCAGTTCATAATCAGTAGTGATGATTAAATTATGCTCTGTGCAAAACTCTACCAGATGGCTTCCACTTTGATTCCTTTCCCCTAGTCCGTATTCACCAACTATTTTTCCTTCGCTTCCTTTTCCTTCGCTTCCTTTTCCTACTGCCACATTCCAGTCCCCCGTCATCTCCCTTAACTATCTGAATAATTTCTTTTATCTCATCATACATTTCTTCAGTCTCTTCATCATCCGTGGAGCTAGATGGTATATAAACTTGTACTTTGTAGTAGGTGTGGTCTTAGTATCTATCTTGGCTATGATAATGTGTCCACTAAGCTGTTCATAGCAGCTTACGTGCAGTCTTGCATTACCCTTAAGTGATTTTACCTCTATGTGACTTTGTACACTCCTGGAAATTGAAATAAGAACACCGTGAATTCATTGTCCCAGGAAGGGGAAACTTTAATGACACATTCCTGGGGTCAGATACATCACATGATCACACTGACAGAACCACAGGCACATAGACACAGGCAACAGAGCATGCACAATGTCAGCACTAGTACAGTGTATATCCACCTTTCGCAGCAATGCAGGCTGCTATTCTCCCATGGAGACGATCGTAGAGATGCTGGATGTAGTCCTGTGGAACGGCTTGCCATGCCATTTCCACCTGGCGCCTCAGTTGGACCAGCGTTCGTGCTCGACGTGCAGACCGCGTGAGACGACGCTTCGTCCAGTCCCAAACATGCTCAATGGGGGACAGATCCGGAGATCTTGCTGGCCAGGGTAGTTGACTTACACCTTCTAGAGCACGTTGGGTGGCACGGGATACATGCGGACGTGCATTGTCCTGTTGGAACAGCAAGTTCCCTTGCCGGTCTAGGAATGGTAGAACGATGGGTTCGATGACGGTTTGGATGTACCGTGCACTATTCAGTGTCCCCTCGACGGTCACCAGCGGTGTACGGCCAGTGTAGGAGATCGCTCCCCACACCATGATGCCGGATGTTGGCCCTGTGTGCCTCGGTCGTATGCAGTCCTGATTGTGGCGCTCACCTGCACGGCGCCAAACACGCATACGACCATCATTGGCACCAAGGCAGAAGCGACTCTCATCGCTGAAGACGACACGTCTCCATTCGTCCCTCCATTCACGCCTGTCGCGACACCACTGGAGGCGGGCTGCACGATGTTGGGGCGTGAGCGGAAGACGGCCTAACGGTGTGCGGGACCGTAGCCCAGCTTCATGGAGACGGTTGCGAATGGTCCTCGCCGATACCCCAGGAGCAACAGTGTCCCTAATTTGCTGGGAAGTGGCGGTGCGGTCCCCTACGGCACTGCGTAGGATCCTACGGTCTTGGCGTGCATTCGTGCGTCGCTGCGGTCCGGTCCCAGGTCGACGGGCACATGCACCTTCCGCCGACCATTGGCGACAACATCGATGTACTGTGGAGACCTCACGCCCCACGTGTTGAGCAATTCGGCGGTACGTCCACCCGGCCTCCCGCCTGCCCACTATACGCCCTCGCTCAAAGTCCGTCAACTGCACATACGGTTCACGTCCACACTGTCGCGGCATGCTACCAGTGTTAAAGACTGCGATGGAGCTCCGTATGCCACGGCAAACTGGCTGACACTGACGGCGGCGGTGCACAAATGCTGCGCAGCTAGCGCCATTCGACGGCCAACACCGCGGTTCCCGGTGTGTCCGCTGTGCCGTGCGTGTGATCATTGCTTGTACAGCCCTCTCGCAGTGTCCGGAGCAAGTATGGTGGGTCTGACACACTGGTGTCAATGTGTTCTTTTTTCCATTTCCAGGAGTGTATTTATAACCCTATAGTCACCTAACCAGAAGTCATGTTACTCTTGCCACCAAACTTCACTAATTCCTGCTACATCTGACTTCAACCAATCCATTTCCCTTTATAAATTTTCTAACCTGCCATCCCGATTAACAGATATAACATTTTATGCTCTGATCAGTAGAACACTAGTTTTGTTTCTCCTGATGACGACATCTTCCCGATTAGTTCCCGCCCAGAGATCCAAATGAGGGACTATTGTGCCCAAGAGAATGTCATCATCATTCAACCAATCAGTAGAGCCGCATGCCCTTTGGAAAAATTATGATTCTAATTTGCCCTTGCTTTCAGCCATTTGTAGTACCAGCACAGCAAGGCTGCTTTAGTTGGCGTTACAAGGCCAGATCAGTCAGTCGTCTGGATTGTGGCCCAAACAACTACAGAAAAGGCTGCTGCCCCTCTTCAGGAATCACACGTCTATCTGGTCCCTGTACAGATACCCCTCCATTGTGCAAAATTTGTGGTAAGTTCCTATGGAACCAAACTGCGAGGTAATTGGTCCTTTAGGCTTGCACACTACTTGATCTAATTCAAACTAACTTACGGTAAGGACAACACACTTACCCATGCCCGAGGGAGGACTCGGAACGTCTGACGGGGGGAGCCCGTGGCAAGGCGCCCTAAACCGCGCGGCTGCCCCGCTCGGCCCCCTGCATTGTGGTTTCACCTACAGTACGGCTGTCTGCATCGCCGAGGCACACGAGCCGCCCCACTGACTGCGAGGTCCACATAAATAATTGTTACGTAACATACGCAGACTTGCAAGTAATGTTTTAATGTAACTGAATACAGATAAACGTAACTTTTTAGTTAATCACTTTAATGTCATTAAAAAGGATAAAAACCAAATATTATTCATTAGTCAGATACACAACTATGTACTTCTGCATAAAGAACGAATACATATCATCATCAAGTATTCCACCTGGAAGCTTCTTCAACATAAACCAAAAGTTTTCTATTTTACACAACATGAACTGATCATAAGATTCTTACTTTTTACTTTCAGCCATGCGTATGTTGAGTCTTACCCTGCCTCATTTGCTGCCAAGCTCTGAAACACTCCAGAATCGTATACGCATTTTTAAATTGAAATAATACAGGGTGAGGCAAAAAGCTGTTAACATTAAATGGGTATTTAATCGGGTGAAAATACAAGGCAAGGATCTGGTTAAAGGGTTTCAATTTGGCACCCAACCCACTCAATATGCTTACAGAGTCTGCCCACTGGTGACTGTTAAGCCGTCGGCACACGGACCGTGCTGCCGAGCGTTAACGTTGAGCGTGCCAAGTTCAACGTGCTGCAGAACGCTCAGGAACGATGCCACTTGTGCATACGGTACGTGGGCCCCAACGTGGTATATACGATCGCAACGCACTCCAGCGGCAGTTGAGGGATGTTTCTAGTTCATAAATCACACTGTTTACTCAACAGGCGTGCGTACAATTCCCACGTTACCTCTATTAAAAGGCACATTTCCTCCATCGTCCACGAAAAGGAAAGTACCATGTCCAATCAATAAGGACACAGGCTTATAAAAGTTCCATTACAAACAGTGCGTTACAAATTTGGAATACTTCTCTGCATAAGATAAACATTGTTTCATCATTCCCACATTTTAGTAAAACCCCAAGGTCAGTCTTACTTAATCACTGTTCCTAACCAGTAGCAGAATCTTTGCAACATGTGAATTGCAAAGCAAAATATCTTTTTACAAGTTGCGCAAGCTGTCCTGTAGATTAAGCCAATCGAACAGTCACCCCTCAAAAAAACGTGAACTTATATTTATATAACATCAAATATTATAGCATATAATTATATTAAACTAATAATAAAGTATCAGAACCTAATAAAAAAGCGAATGTTAGGAAAAAAATTTGGAAGTGTAAGGACGCGAACCAACGGCCCAACAAAAACAGATTATGAGACAGAGACTCTACTCATTACGCTATACAAAAGGCACACTCCGACTGCCTAACCACATTATGTTGCCTCGAGCTAAAAACGTTAATCGTAGACAATTATGTTACTAATTGAAATTTAATTATAACTAATTGTACCAAAACAATGCGTTTTGGGTGGATCTTCAATGTGTCGCTGCCTTCAAATACCCTACTCTCAAAATACGCAAGTTACAATAATTCTCTTGACATTCTCATTATTTTATTGAAACGAATCACACGACTAACAACGGGTTTTCCAGTGATTCCCAATTTGATGGTGCTCAGAAACGGCATATATACATATAGGCTTGAAATGAACGCCAATATGGCGCCTCACAACTCTGTACGGAAGGGAGACGGCGTGCGTGTGACGTAGGTGGCGCTGTGCCATCTCATTGGTCAACGCTCAGACGCACGCTGAGAATATCTGACATGCCAGATATTGCTCTGCACGTCCGGAAAGACTCCCGAACGTGCTGTTCCACGGCATGACGTCAGAAACTCGGCGCGCTCAACGCTCAACGTTCGGATGCACGGTCCGTGTGCCGACGGCTTAAGGCCTACTGGGGCATTTGGGCAGGGATGAAAGTGATGGCGTCAGTAGTCTTGAACTTCCAGGAACTGTTGTGTTGTGCTTGTTCACACGACTGCTGATGTGGGATGTTGCTTCGTCAGAAAACAGGAAGTGAACGTCAGGCTGTGTACGCCGCTGTTTCCGAGACAATCTGTGCAGCGCGGCTCACACGTGCTCGCTTGTCTGAAGTGTTTGTGAGCTGCTGCACAGTCTGCAAGGCTTACGGCTTCATTCCCAGATCTTAGTGCAAAATGCTGACCACTGATCTTTGAGAAATGTTGGTCTCTAGAGAAAGTCTGCATGAGGACTCGGTTGGGTTGGCTACCATCACTCTATGTACGAGGATAACATCTGCTTCAGTTCGGACAGCTCTCTTTCTACCTCTGTTTCCCTTGCAATAGTCTTGAAACGGAACCTGTCGTTACAAATTCTCGTAGACCCTACCAACTGTCAGGCACAATGGTGCATCTCGTCCAGCCCAGACCTTGAATTTTTCTTGTATGATGCTTCGGGGTTAGAAATACTTCCATCCAGGAAGCTGTCTTCCTTCGTCCCTCAATGGAATATTGGAATGCCACGGTTTAATCTGGGCAAAAACAAAAAAGAGAAGACATATTTAACTTTAACATCTTTTTGCTTCATCCTATATGCAGTGCCAACAGCGCTTTGACACTATAGTCAAATGTTGACACTTTCAGAAACTATGTATTAGATTAAATATTGCACCGAAATATATACAGGGTGTTACAAAAAGGTACGGCCAAACTTTCAGGAAATATTCCTCACACACGAATAAAGAAAAGATGTTATGTGGACATGTGTCCCGAAACGCTTAATTTCCATGTTAGAGCTCATTTTAATTTCGTCAGTATGTACTGTACTTCCTCGATTCACCGCCAGTTGGCCCAATTGAAGGAAGGTAATGTTGACTTCGGTGCTTGTGTTGACATGCGACTCATTACTCTAAAGTATTAGCATCAAGCATATCAGTACGTAGCATCAACAGGTTAGTCCTCATCACGAACGTGGTTTTGCAGTCAGTGCAATGTTTACAAATGCGGAGTTGGCAGATGCCCATTTGATGTATGGATTAGCACGGGGCAATAGCCGTGGCGCGGTACGTTTGTATCGAGACAGATTTCCAGAACGAAGGTGTCCCGACAGGAAGACGTTCGAAGCAATTGATCGACGTTCGAAGCAATTGATCGGCGTCTTAGGGAGCACGGAACATTCCAGCCTAGAACGACGAGGACACATGCAATGGACGAGGCAATTCTTCGTGCAGTTGACGATAACCCTAATGTCAGCGTCAGAGAAGTTGCTGCTGTACAAGGTAACGTTGACCACGTCACTGTATGGAGAGTGCTACGGGAGAACCAATTGTTTCCGTACCATGTACAGCGTGTGCAGGCACTATCAGCAGCTGATTGGCCTCCACGGGTATACTTCTGCGAATGGTTCATCCAACAATGTGTCAATCCTCATTTCAGTGCAAATGTTCTCTTTACGGATGTGGCTTCATTCCAACATGAACAAATTGTAAATTTTCACAATCAACATTTGTGGGCTGACGAGAATCCGCACGCAATTGTGCAATCACGTCATCAACACAGATTTTCTGCGAACGCTTGGGCAGGCATTGTTGGTGATGTCTTGATTGGCCCCATGTTCTCCCATCTACGCTCAATGGAGCATGTTATCATGATTTCATACGGGATACTCTACCTGTGCTGCTAGAACATGTGCCTTTATAGGTACGACACAACATGTGGTTCATGCACGTTGGACTTCCCGCACATCTCAGTCGAAGTGTTCGTACGCTTCTCAACAACAGATTCGGTGACCATGGATTGGTAGAGGCTGACCAATTCCATGGCCTCCACGCTCTCCTGACCTCAACGCTCTTCCCTTTCATTTATGGGGGCATTTGAAAGCTCTTGTCTACGCAACCCCGGTACCAAATGTAGAGACTCTTCGTGCTCGTATTGTGGACGGCTGTGATACAATACGCCATTCTCCAGGGCTGCATCAGCGCATCAGGGATCCATGTGACGGAGGGTGGATGCACGTATCCTCGCTAACGGAGGACATTTTGAACATTTCCTGTAACAAAGTGTTTGAAGTCACGCTGGTACGTTCTGTTGCTGTGTGTTTCCAAACTATGAGTAATGTGATTTGAAGAGAAGTAAAAAATGAGCTCTAACATGGAAAGTAAGCGTTTCGGGACACATGTCCACATAACATATGTTTTTTCTTTGTGTGTGAGGAATGTTTCCTGAAAGTTTGGCCGTACCATTTTGTAACACCCTGTATAGTAACCAATTAATAAAATCTCGATGTCAGGGCACAGTTTGTTATTCTGAGGCAACTAGAGAATCAACGAAATTGTACTAAACACAAATGCAATTAAAAAAGAGGGGGCAGAAACAACGGACGTTCTATTCTAGAACACAGCCTTCCTCTGCATGCGCTGTCTGACAAGTAATGCGGATCACAACCGCCACTAAAGAGACTGAACGTTATGACCACATCAAAATTTCTGCAGAGCAACACCGTTCAAATACTGCTTCAGACAGCCAAAAGAAACCATCTTGTACGTCATTTAACGAGAATCGGAGTGCAGAGAGCCGCTCACTGGCTCCTGCCAGCAGCTGTGTCATCTTGAGCCAGCTGCCGCTCCAGCTAGCATAGACCGTCACTTCATCACGCAGCCTTAACGGAAATCACCGTCATAGCTCGCAGCGGTGCGCTCTGCCCGGTACGCAGCCCATCAGTATATCTCGATAAAGGCCATTCAAGATGGCTGCCTTTTGGCTGTCGAAGCAGTATTTGAACGGCGTTGTTCTGCAGAAATTTTGGTGTAGTCATAACGTTCAGTCTCTTAGGGGCGGTTCTGATCAGCATTACTTGTCAGTGCATGCAGTGGCATGTTGTGTTTTAGAATAGAATATCACTTTGGTTCTGCCTTTTTTCATTGCGTTTGTGTTTAGCATAAGTTCGTTGGTTCTCTAATAGGCAAAGAGCAACATGTACTCTTCTAAGGTGTGGTGTGATATTTTGGAACAGCCCGGTCGAGGCGCCCCACGGATTTTTAATGGGGCTTAAATCCGGGAATTATGGTGAACAGGGGAGTACGGTAAACTCGTGATGTGCGTAGGGAGGGAACGATTGTACTCGTAGCTCGTAGAAATAAAATACTTTTCTTCCACGAGCTATCCACTTTTATTTGCTAGGCACATGTATAACAAGATACATCCATACACTACGGCTGACGATAACAGAAGAGCTATATTACAGTCATTAAAATAAAAGAGGCGACGTTAAAAAATTTTAAGGTACAGATACAGCGTTTTTAATTTCTCTGCTGTCCTCTCAGATTACAATAATGTGGCGTAATATGGATTAATAAATCTTTGGCGCATTCAAATGGCGCGTCTATGAATTAATAAGTTTCGTTTTCTTCTATACAAGCAAAACCTTACAGGTACCTACGCAACTGCCCCTCCCCCTACTGTATAATGACGTGTTCCACTATCACCAGACGACAGTATACAGTAGTAAGGCAATCGAGCATCTTCAGTTTTCTGGGTGTTTGTGTTGTCCTCATCATTTCGTCATCATCATCTGTGACACTGGCTAGATTGGACTGTGAAAAAATTGGACCATGTAAAAATTGCGACTTTGTATATGTGCTGATGACCTCGCAGTTGAGCGCCCCACAAACCAAACGTCATCTTCGTCATCAATTTTCTATTTTTAAACATTTTAAATTATTATTATTGGCCTATATGGACTCGAAAGACCGTTATTGGTGGCTACATTTTTAATTTGTTGTTTGCCCAGGACGTGTTAGCGTTGTAATACGTACATTTACGTTTACAAATAATTTACAACGAGCACATTTTAAAGTGAAAAATTTTGCTCCCCTTATTGGCGTATAATCGTTACCTGCTACCTGCATGGTTAAGCCACAAGCTGTACTCTGAGAGCGTACTTTGTAAGTTCATTAGTACGGCAGCAACAGACAGGCTATCTGAGTATGTAATGCCATTTCACCTTTTATCACGAAGTCTGTTGGGTAAGTTTTCATCGCGTTGCTTCAAAATGGTGTGCCGTGGCGTGTCATACTTAGGGTATCGAAGCTGCGACGAGTAGGCTATCATTTACACCCCGGGGCAGTGGTTCCCCGTCGTAATTCGCATATTTCAGTGATTGAACCCAACTCGTGCGTTCAGCACCGGTTCGACACTTGATCGAGATCGAGGTATGTTTACAGCGTTTTCCAGTTTATTCTCCACCCTCACTTTTGTAAGATGTCTGCCGTCCCACGACCCTCCCGAGGGTCAAGATGTTTTCCTGTTGGTAAACGCTTGCACTTGTTTTTCGCTTTGACGCACGGGTGCACTAATTTGCTGCATATGTTAAGCAGTCGTATAACTTCACAGTCCTGTTTTGAGATTCGATATTTCAACACAGTCCTGATCTTACAAACGAATACATACAATTGAATTTCAAAATACATCATTATTCTCTTAAACTAGTCATCTAAGTATTTAAATTTATAGAATCTCTGACATGCCGGGTTTACTCGCTACTTATTCAGTATATAAACATATTTATAAGTATTAGTTACATTTCTTGCCATATGAGCACCACTTAAAACTGTAACTACTATATGCAATCTTTTATGTTCTCTTCGTCCCATGGATATTTTCAGTATTACATTATGATTTTATGATATTTTACAAACTTTGCTTTACATAAGACATTAGTCAATCCAATTTAAGTTTCATCTTTAATTATTAAAAGGACAACGTGAGTACAGAAGTTTCACGTGATGTGCATAAACCTCCATCGGTAATCCTATCTGACGGGAACATCTGTCATTCCAGATGCTGAAGAGAAGAAATGTTCATGGCATGCAAGTAGCTATAAGCCAACATAGGTTCACTTAAGCTACACCTATTGCATGTCTACTAGAGTAGTGGCACTAAGTATGTGTGGCCCCACATTCCATTGTTGCCAGATGTATCCAAGATGGCAGCGATGACGTCATCCAAGATGGCGGCCTGTAGACTGGGCAACAGCGCATGATGTTATCCAAGATGGCGGACTTTGGCGGGAAGTTTGAATTTTGGCAGGGAGATAGGTCAATTGGGCTACCTCCACTAACCTAAACTTCCAGAAAAAAATTGGCAGGAAATTCAAATTCCAGCAGGATAATGCGTCACACCACGAAAATGGCGGGAAAATAGACCAATTGGGCTACGTCCACTAACCTAACCCCAACCCCTTAGAAAACGGCGGCAAGTTATAATTCCAACAGAATAATGCACCACACCGCTCTTATCTCTAGTAAGTAAAGAAAATCGCAGGAAAATAGCTCGTTTAGCCTACCTCCACTAACCTAAGTCACCCAACTGCCACCTCTCCCTATGAACTGCCACCAATTTTTTTTTTTTTGTGGTAAACAAAATTCAATTCCCATATGTCTACTAAGCTAACAAAATGGTGTGAAATAAAAGACGCTTTACTAACCTCAGTCGCTAGACTGCCACCTTCTAAGGATTCATGGGAAAAGGACTTGGACATAAGACTTTATTTAAACAATTCCATGCATGTGTGTTCAAAACAAGGTCAGAATTTCAACTGACTTAGCACACATTGCCACCACCAGAGGGCGCTCTCATCTGTGATGTAATCCAAGATGGCGACACCCAGTGTATTCACCATGAGGACTGGACTCCAACTGACTTAGTACACAGTGCCACCGCTAGAGGATGCCATCGTGATATCATCCAAGATGGCGACCATGACGTCAATGAAGATGGCTGCACCCAGTGTATTCACCACGTGGTGTAAGATTGTACACACACCCCACCCCCAAGGAAATGGCGGAAGTTCAAATTCGAATATGATAATGTGGCACACCTATGATAATGGCGGGAAAAACGGACTTCTCTTTATTATTATTTAAACAATATCATGCAGGTGTGTTCGCGATGAGGTCCAGACTGCAACTGGCTTAGTTCATATTCTTGTCAGCAGAGGGTTCCACCCTTACATCAGAACATGACGCATGTACCATTATTCAAGATGGCTGCACCCACTGTGTCCACCACCACGAGGTCCAGAGTGTACTTCATATCGCGTGCACCAGAGGACGCCACCGTGACGTCCGCTTTCTCTCATGCAACCTCACCGTCCCGCGACCGTCCGACCACTCATATCACAGCCTTAGGTCAGTTGGTGCCAAAGTTGTTTGCTGGGCAGTGGAATCTGCCCTGACGTCACACAACCACTGATCCACCACGTGGCTTGCTCAACAAAGAACGCTCTCGCTAAGTTAACTGATGACACAAGTCTCATTATTCAACACACATGGCCCGATTACCTAATCCAAGATCATCACGAAAACACACGCGCATATGCGTGAGCCATCGCGCGCTCCTAGCTAGATAGCCCCCCCCCCCCCAAATGAATCTAGCAAAGCTCTCAACTCACATCCCTATCTACAGAAAATAACAACTCACTCAAATTCTACATTGTTCCACAACTAGTCAACCTTCTCTTTATTCATATACAAATTCGCTCCCTACCATAAACTCTTTACCAAGAAAAATAGCTAACAATATTCATCTCCATACTTCCTAAAAATCATTTCCTTCATCGTTTACTAATGCTATTCTTCATATCATCAACCTCTAATTATATATATATATATATATATATATAT
Source organism: Schistocerca cancellata (assembly GCF_023864275.1). Taxonomy (NCBI): domain Eukaryota; kingdom Metazoa; phylum Arthropoda; class Insecta; order Orthoptera; family Acrididae; genus Schistocerca; species Schistocerca cancellata. The sequence goes on along the minus strand of NC_064632.1, from coordinate 607,449,858 downwards.
ATATATATATATATATATATATATATAAAACATTCCCCGCATATACTTTTAATAAATCCCTCATCAAGCATATATCTAAATCATTCATCCTAACACTATAGCTCTTAATATACACACATAATGCATAATGATCTCAAATCCTGAATTCAATATCATCCGGTCTCTATTCTAAATAGCATCTTCACTCCTAGTATGAATAATTTGTCTATAATTTTATAAATTATAAAACACTTACCTCTCCATCATGTCCTGGAAGCATCTGACTAGTACAGCTTTCAGTCACGAGGGTTGCTAGTGAACTCAACCACCACCCCCACAAAATTTTCAACACCCATTAGTTCATCCTAAGATCATGTGACACTACGTCATCACACTTATATAAGGAGTCACCCCCTGGTCATCTTTCTCATTCATCCATTGTCTGACACATTGTTTGTTTGTGCTTGCTATTTCTTCGTTCACTACGAATATGAAGTGTGTTAACTCTGACAACAACACCGCAGAGTCCAGTGGGAAGTGAACAAGAGTCCAGGGTACGCCATTACCGAGTAAGTAAATAATTTCTATTTTTCATTATCAATTTTCCTCTATATCTTACATATTCTCCTTATTAGTTATATATCTTGTTGTTGTAGTGGGCCTCATGGACTTTATCCTCGAGACTGAGGAACGTACTAGAGCACAACAGGCTCTCCAGCCCCCTGTGCTCCGTGGATAGCCGGAACTGCCTTGTGAGTATAATTTTAATTCTAATCTTTTCCTCATTTTATATTAACTATTTAAAAAAAAATTTTTCTTATTTCGTACTTCTTATTTTTCTCTTTGTTTCTAGATCGCACGTAGCACCCTACATAATTGTGTTCAGCCTCGAGCTCCAAATAGCCCAGAACACCACCACCACTCACTTAAGTATCGAGAAAAATAAATCAGTCTTTATCATCTTTCACTCTAGCTAACCTTTCAAAATAACTAAAATTATGTCTCATTCTGTTACAGAAAACGCTGTTGATGACCTACTATCAAAAGACAGGCAGGTGGAGGCCATTCAACAGCAGATCAGTCAACAGCCTACTTGTAAGTTAAAAAAAACCTCTCTCTAATAATATTAATATAATTATTTCTTTTTCTTTAACTATTCCATTTGTTAATATCTTCCTTGTTCTAGATCATGATAAGTCCTTATTAGATGATGGGCTGGATGATTTTTTTGAGGGCGCGATAGACTGTCCCGATGAATTGTTTATGCCATGGACTCAGAGCCACAAACGTTATTACTCACTCAGTTAGAATTCATTTTCCTTCATCTCGCCAGCATTGGAAGACAATGTACTTATTTACTTTATCTCTTTCTTCTACAGTGGTTGCGCCTCAACAAGGCATCACACGTGTACTGGTGGCGGCTAAACCATCCAACCAGCAGGGTCTGCAGAGACACACGTCTCCAGTGAAGGCACCTCTGGTCACCATGCGGCAAGCTGCCAAGGTCACGGAGCCCGTGCCTGGCTGTACACACTGGGGGGCGCCCCGGCCACCACGTGCGTCTCCTCCACTGGCGCCATCATGCGAAGCACAGCGCGTACCAGCTACTTGCACTGGCTCTAGTCATAGGAGTAGTATTAGTGATGATCCTGTGGCTAGTGGCAGTTCTCTCGCCCGTCCTTTTAGTCAAGTACATCAGGTCGGTGACACCATACCACAGTTGTAGTACTCAGTGATTGCCGACGCCTTTGAGGAGCGAATCTCGTTCACTAGGATCGAAAACCTGGCAGGGGGGTACCGCGATCCTGTAGGATTTCTAAACACGTGCCTTCCTGTCGTGGAAACAGAGCTCCTCAAGGTAGTCAGTGATCCATGGTTTCCCGCCACTAAATGCAGCACACGGAGCACATCAATCGCTGAGTGGTTTTGTAAATCCACCTTTAGTGCTATATTGAGCTAGTTTTCCCAGATGGAAGTCAACGGCTCAGCGAAAGCACTCAGCAGAATTCTACACCTGGACATCCATGTACATGTCTATGATCCGGTAAATGGAGGGTCTAGCTATATCAAGCTCCCTAAAGATATAGCTAATGAGCAGGCATGCATTAATGTCGAAAATAGAAAAGATCAGGCTTGTTTTGCATGGTCAATCCTGGCTTGCGAAAGGAAGTATCATCGAAGGGATCATCCAGAGCGTCCCAGTACGTACCATGTCGGTGATAATATTGATCTGTGTTATACCTTTGATGGTATAGAGTTCCCTGTCAAGATCCAGGACATACCAAAATTTGAGGCACTGAATACCGGCATATCGGTTCATGCTTATGGCCTGGAGAAGAAGAAAAGCAAGTCAGATGACCAAGACACGCATATCGTCGTCGGCCTCCTCCATTTTTCAAAATTTGCAGGTGAGCAGGAGTTGCATGTAAACATGTTCCTCTTCTCTGAAGGTAATAATTATCATTATGTTTGGATCAAAGACATGTCCCAACTCCTTTGCTCCTAACTATCAACTAATTGTCATGTAACACATTTTTAAAATAATAAATGAAAAGCACCAATTTGCTTTTGTTCTACAATGTTACTTTTATTGTAAACCGGTTTTCGGCTTACAAGGCCATCTTCAGACATTTACTGAGTATTATAATACAAAAGCAAACTGGTGCTTTTCATTCATTATAATGTTGTTGTACCAAGAACCGACGGAAGATTCTGTTAATATAAAACATTTTCGTTTAAGGTTGAAAGGGTCCTGTAGCCACCTTTCATTGCCAACTCTCGTAGTGGTCAAGTCGGCAAAGAGGTTTCCGCTACTTGTGAGAAATCCACCTGCGTTAGGTTGGTGGCGGAAATGGCATCCTGGGGTTTTCCGGTCCACGCGGAGCGTGGAAGAGGCTGGAGAAGCGGGAGGCAGTCTGCCGCCGGTACAGGAAGCGTACACAGCTGTGCTCCAGTCGAAGAAGGGTGAGTTGGACTGACCGCGTGGCGCGTTGTCACATAGAGAGGGGAGCTTTTAGCTTTTGGTCTCGAATTTCGTCTTATAAAGATTTACTTGCTGGGTTGCAGCAGGGAATGCAAGGCTTTTGTAGACTTTCAGTTTGATTCCCAATGCAGTCTTGACTTTGATCCGTGAGAGGAACGCGGCACAAAGGAGTTGCATATGTTGAAGTGCCCTCGGTTCAGTGTGAATGTTTATGTGCCTACAACTGTGTGTGTATGCTTCTAATCTTTTCCGGATCTTGGTAATGTTTGTGCATTTGTGAATTTTCTTTGTCTCATGTGATTAAAATTTGGCCACGGTCCATAGAAATTGTCTCCATGGACCGAGTGGGCACGCGAGTCTGTTATGAAGCGTGTAGTATTTCACAAGCAATTGTACATAGTTAGCATGCAACAGCAGTCTATAGATGCACTACATCAATGTTTTAAGGAATAAATAATTTTGCCTTCAATCTTATCTTGTGTACCGATGTTACGTCGCCGTTACCTTCGCCATTTACCTTGTAGTTTTCCTTGTTGGCCCACCTATAGCGTTTCCATGTGCACAGGTGTCCCTTTTTTTATCTGAAACAAATGCTCTGGAATAGATCGTGTTTTCACGAATCTTGCTGCAGGCTGCACTTACGCATGGTGTTCACGACCTCTTTACTTTACTCAATATTTGATTCACGGGAAGAATGCCTGGATCATATTAATAACTACATCCCATTCATTATCAATGACTTTACAATGAATGTTCTTTTGTGAGTTTTTCTTATTAATAAATTAAGTAATTTTCCGACTCAGTGCTCCCTCTTCTTTGTCGTGTGGCTAGAGTTGGTGGCGACCCTATCTTTTATATTGATTTCAGTGTCAAGTAGCATTTTCTTATTCAAAGTGCGCGTGGCTCTTTTAGCTATCAGGATACATTCGAAGGGCGCTTCATGCTTCTTGCACATAGCGTCCTTTTATTCACGCTACTTTTATTCACGCCACTTACACATGGCTTACCCTGCTCACGGATTTCGGTAAACCTGGAATCTTCTGATGCGCAGTGAGGATTAGTTATTTTCGGTTGGATGTGCTAATTGGTATATTGTCTTTCTGTGATACAGAATTTACGTGAATTTATGATATAGGTGTGCATTTTCTTACATGTTTTATCTTGTATATGTATTGCTGTATAGATATTGTGATTTAGTATTCAATTGTGTTACAAGTGTGGGTTGACTCTTGTCCTGTGGCGTGTATCGGTGTCATACAGTAAATCTTGGGTGCTTTGTGGGGACTGTGAGTCCATTAGGAGACTTTGGCATTATTCTTGTTGTATTTTGGAGCACAGATTAACTATCCTTATGATGGAGACGCGTAGCTGTTCAGGGAGCCACGATCGGAAAAACCTGCCAGACAATAACCCTGAACAAGGACGAGGTCAAAACGTCGAGTCCGACCAGGAACGAAACGCGGAAAACGCAAATACAAGTGTTGTCCATCCTGAGCCCGCTGTAGTGATTTCGAATCATTCGATAGATGCAAATTCATTACAGGCTATGCTACGACAATTACTAGACAGTAATAAAAAACAAGCAGAAGAAAATAGGAGGCATATCGAGGAAGCGAATAAAAGATTGACTAGTGAAATAGTACAGGGTGTTGGGGAGAAACTGGCGATCATTGACCAACGCATCTCCGCCTTAGAAGAGGGGCACCAAGTCATTAGCAAGCAGGTGATGGAGCAAGAAGAAAGGTTCGCTGGGAATATACGTATACTAGCAGAACAATGCCAGAGTGAACAAGCGGCTCTTGAGTCCCGAGTAGGACGAAATTCCGCCAGGGATCTCCGCGCGTTAGCAGCACAATGCCAGAGTGACCACGCGGCTCTTGTGTCCCGAATAGAGGACACAGCGGCTAAGTGCCCGGTCCACCTTAGCGCGCAGGTAGAATCCCTCAGCCAGGCGATAATAGCTCTCGAGCGAGAGCAAGGGCTTACGCAAACAAAACAAGACACGGCCCACCGAGAGATGCGAGAAGAAATAGCCAGGATCTCAGACGCAGTGGCGCGTAAGTCTGACAATAATAGGGAAACGATTACCTCGTCATCAGCGGATGCAGACGAAATACGGTCGATAACGAAATGTCGGCGTGGACAGTGTGAAATAAACATACAACAAGGAGGGGTTACCGAGGGAATATGTGAGCGCATTGCCCGTTTAGAACTTCACCTAAAAGGGTTAAAGGCCCATGAAGTTGAAAGAAATGAACGAAAGGGCCATTATTCCGACGATGATTCCGGGAACGATGGCGAATTTGATCAGCGTCATGATCACGGATCTCGTACCAGGTGGGAACGTCGCGGATCCCCTCAGGAACGTTCGCCAAGGGAAACTCACGAATTTGACTTTAAACATTTTCTGACCGTGAGGAAGTTTGAAGTCTTCCGTAACTCGGCTACGGGGATTCACCCGCGGGCCTGGTTACAGCAGTTCGAGTTCTCCCTCCCTCCTACGTGGCCCAGTGCGCACAAAATAGAGTATATGTGCGGCTACCTCGAAGGTGAGCCAGCGGCGCGGATGAGGTCAATTGCACGCAATTGCTACACTGTTGGGGAGTTTCGTCAACACTTCCTGTCGATATATTGGTCAGTGGCAGCGCAAAGTCGTGTAAAACACGGACTCATTATGCTACCAGAGTTAAACAGGCCAAAATTCTCCAGCCCTGTGCAGATGTTCGAGCACATGCTGCAGGCGAATGAACATCTTGACGATCCTTATGGACCTGCAGAAATTATTCGTATTTGCCTGGGAAAGTTTCCAATGCACTTGCGGCACGTTACCTTGCAGGACGATGTAAGGATGACGTAGAGGGGTTTCGCAATTTCCTTTTAGAGCTTGAGTGCGATGCGAATGGCACCACGCAGAATTACGGTCAGAGCGCCTACGAGCAGCGGCCGCGCGAGCGAAGCCGCAGCCGTAGAGACAGGTGGCACTCCAGACGTAACCGGTCGCCTCAGAGTTATACAGGGCGCGCGAGCGTTGGCAGCGTCGCAGAACGAACGATGCCAATCGTCATCATTCGCCGAGAGTAAATCAAAGACACCCCCGGGAGTTTAGAAGATATGGTAATGAGCAGAGATATTGGAGTAATTATAGCGGACCTAGGAACGGTAGTCGTGACCGACCACAGAATAATTATCGAACAAGCAACAACAGGGGTGCTGTAAACAGTACGGGTGGTCCGCCAGTGGGTGTTGAAATTCGTCCCGCAAACCCGCGGCACAATCCGACAAATGCCCCTAATCAAAGGGATCAATGACTAGCGGCTGACTCGGTTGGCGACAACTTAATGAGGACCAGTGATATTGATGTGCATTTGATAGAGGAAGACGATATTAGGGAAGATTTGTTGAGGGAGGACCACAGTATTGGTGTGCCTGCGGTAAACCCAGTCGTGTCTGTTTACATTCGGGGAGTCAGTCTTAGATGTGTACTCGATACAGGCAGCCCCTTTTCGCTGATTAGTGAGGCGGCGTTTCGGAAGTCTGAGGAAACGGGGAGTTGGCCAACTTTCCAGGTGAGAGGAACTACAGTCAGGGGCGCGATATATGGAAAAAGTGTTAAAATTAAAGTTCAGACTCGAGTAAACTTCGTCTGTCAAGGACATGAGTTTGAATTCAATTTTTTTGTGATGCCGCTGATGAGCGTGGCGATGATATTGGGGACTGACTTCATGAATGCCCACCGCGCCGTAATCGACGTGGCTGGCGGTGTTATGACTATCATTGCCGGGAGCAACCCTGTCAGTCTAATTTTCGAGGAATGTGTTTTGCGCAAGGAGTCTGAGGTGAGCTGTCTGAAATTTCACGTTAGGACTGAGTCGCGACCTGGGCAGGAGGTTTTGGTCAATCTGATTAGTGATCTAGATTCACAACCTAATGAGTATGGTAGGAACGATGTTTTCACGAGCGCGGTGAAAAGGTGTATTGCTGGTGCGGGAGCCTCGGAAGCGAATCGTATGGAACTGTGTCGCGTTCTGAGAAGACATTCCCGAGTATTTTCGGATTCACCGGGGGCAATTGATGGATTTCTGTACCGCTTTACGGTGCGCGAGCATCTTCCTTTCTTTGTTAACCCCTACCCCATCCCACTGGTGCACAAGAGCAGTGTGGAAGCCGAAATAAGTAGGATGCTGGAGCAGGGTATAATAGAGCGAGCTAGGAGTTCATACAACTCGCCATTACTCGTTGTGCCAAAGCGGGACAAGTCCGTGCGTTTGGTGTTGGACTCGCGGCAAATAAATACGGTAATCATGTCTGAGACAGATAGGCCAGAAGGATTGGAGGAACTGCTGCAAAGGTTTCATGGCGTGAAAGTTTTGTCATCCGTTGACCTCCGAAACAGCTATTGGCAAATTATGCTCGATTCGTCTTGCAGGCAATACACTGCCTTCCTCTGCTGTGGGAGCTGCTACCAGTTTAAACGTCTCCCTTTCGGGTTGAATGTTTCTTCAGCCGCCTTCATAAGAGGCCTGAATAGCATACTACCTGACGACCTAAGAGCGCTCGTAACTGTGTATGTGGACGACATTCTAATTGCAGAGAAGTCATGGGAGGAACACAACCGGGTTCTAAATCGATTGCTCGAAGTATTCGAGAAAGCTGGGGTGACCGTGAATCTGGACAAATCCCAGTTCGGGCGTGAAAGCATAAAGTTTCTGGGTCATATTGTGTCGGCGGATGGAATTCATCCGGATCCCGAAAAAATTTCAGCAATTGCGGGGTGCGCAACGCCCACGTCAAAGCGTCAGCTCAGGGGTTATATGGGGCTTTGCAATTTCTACAAGAGATTTATAAATCTCAATGTTTTGTCCACCCCTAGTTTATGTGCACTGACGGGTAAGAACACCGTTTGGATGTGGGACGAACAAGCACAGAGCGAATTTGACGAATTAAAGAATGCACTCGTTAACGCTCCATTGCTCGCCCATCCGGATTTGAATCAGGAATTTTGCCTGATGACAGATAGTTCACTGACGGGGCTGGGAGCGGTGTTGTTCCAGACGGATGGTGGAAAGGACCCGTCCACCTGGAAAACTATCTCGTTCGCCAGCCGTGTGCTCTCGCGGAGTGAACGGAACTACTCTGTCACGGAGCTTGAAGCCCTGGCGATTGTCTGGGCATTCAAGAAATTCCTTACTATTTGTTCGGGCGCACGACCAGGGTGTACAGTGACCACTGAGCACTACAGTTCCTAATGAGCGCCAAAATCAATCACGGTAGACTCGGACGGTGGACGGCGTTCCTCCAGGAATACCACTTCACGATAGAGTACATTCCGGGGCACAAGAACATCATTGCTGATGCTCTATCTCGAATGCCTATCGGGCTCACCCATGCTGAGGATAACACTATTGATGAAAACAATTTCAGTGTGTTATACCTTCAAAATGTGGCATTCGAAAATTATGTCACTACGTCACTAGGCAATATCGGGGCGGAAGATGACAAGGACGAAGTCTTGCGTGACATCAAAGAGAAATGGCATGATAAATCCCACGCGGCCATCAGGCAGTATTATATTATCCGGAATGGCATCCTATTTAAGAGGCGAGCTCTGGATGACTCCAGGTGGCTGTTAGCGATTCCGGAGGAACTGGTGAACAAGCTCGTGTGGTACGTGCATTTGACCTACGGTCACTTTGGTGCGAGGAAATGCTTGGAGAAGCTGCGGGAAACCTGTTACTTTGATAATATGCTTCGGCGAATACGTAAAGTAATTAGGGTATGCAAGCCCTGTCAGCAAGCCAAGCCGCCCACTGTGTCGTTTGCCGCACCAATACACCCGATCGTTCCCAATAAACTCAGGGCTCTCGCAGCAGTAGATCTATTCGGTCCGCTAGTGCGTTCTAGGAACGGATTTGCGTACATCTTTGTGGCAGTAGAGCTGACGTCGAAATTCGTCTGCCTCACCCCGCTGCGTAGGGCCACCGGGAAGGCAGTAGCTGCCGCGTTCGCAAATCACTTCTTACGGGAGGTTGGCACTGTGAAGCGTGTGATTTCGGACAACGGGCCACAATTCAGGTCACGTCACTGGGAGTATATGCTTCGGAGAAAGCGAGTGAAACCAATCTTTATCTCCCTTTTCTGCCCTTCAGCAAATCCTTATGAAAGGTGGATGAAGGAGATTGGAAAATTGTGTAGATTATACTGCCACCGTGACCACCGGACGTGGGACACGAAACTAGCCGGTTTCCAGAACATACTAAATGAGTTGCCAAATTCCTCGACGACGTTGCCACCGATTCTGGTCCTGAAAAACAAGGAGCCTCCGAGTAAAATAAAAGAGATGGTTCCCTGGCCAGTAGAACCCAGGTTACGAAGATCTGCAATTGTGGAGCTTGCCCTGAAAAATATAAAGAGTGCCGCCGAGGCTCGGATAAGAACCTACCAAAAGAAGGTGCGGAATATAACTTTTCACGTGGGCCAGAAAGTACTTGTACGCTCGCACAAGCTCTCTAATAAACGGGCTGGGTTGTCAAAGAAGTTCTTCTTCTTATTCAACGGGCCGTACAGAATCAAGCGGATTCCACATCCGAATGCGCTTGAAGTAGAAACACTCCGCTCTCGAAAGTCGAAGGGCCTGCACCACATCTCCAACGTAAAACCTTACATTGAATAAGAGGCAGAAGATCTTGGCCCTCGGAGGTCGGAATGACGTATTGCCCATATGCTTTTTCGCATTCATTCTTTTGTGAGTAAAATTACAGTGCATATTTTCCAATGTTTTGATTCACATTGGTGTGATTAAAATTAAAGTGTATATTTTCTGTGTATTGTAAAGGGTCCCCCAATATGTGTGTAGTTATTTCTTCTTCTCAGCAGAAAGGAGTAGTGTTGTGCAGCTTCAAAACGTCTGAATGTGAATGATCATGAGGCTCATATGAAGTGTTTCCTGTTACAGTAAGATGGCTTTCGTTTTTTGATGACTAAAAAGGTATCGGGTGTGTTGGCGTGGCGAGTCAATGGTCGTAAGGTAATTCTTGATGATAAATTACAGTTTTAGTGTTCTTATTCCCCTTAGGTGAGCATGATTCAGTGAGATTTTTCAAATGTACTGCGATGTTAATGAAGCAACCTGGTGACTTGTAGGTGAAGGACTTGTGTATGAAGGGAGATTAATAGTGTTTGATTTTCAGAGTTGCCATCTTATAAGATATTTGGAAAGTGTAACTTGCCGTCACATACTACTAGGTACGGTTGAGGACACCAGGATGTGAAACCCCAGAAGATGTATATGGAAACAGCTTATAAACTCAAGCAGCTTGATATTTAATAGAGAATCAATGCGACTACCTCCAAGCTAAAATAACATGACGGTAGGTGAAGACCCCTGGGGACATGTGGTGAGTAAGTGTGTAATCATTATGAGTATCTTATGATAGCAGTAAGTTGGGTACTCATGGCCCTGGACAATGCATTTCTTTTGACAGTATTTTTTTTATGTACTTATAGGACGAAGTGTTTATGTGTTTGCTAATAGGATAGGATGATTTTTATTTCCATTTTTATGCCCACTGACCTTTTGCGTTAGTCTGATGAATAGATGTTGAAACATTTACCATTCCAGATGTGACTTGAATGAACCTTCTGTGTCTCATTAATCATAACTTTTATTATGCAATGTCCATAGAAAAGAAGTCTCGGAAATTTTTCACAGATCAGCAAACATGTTCTGCAAACCTTGGAGGAGCAGTCAATGAACAACGATATGGGTATTGGTGTTGAAAGGAATATTTTGTTTATATGTGGGAATTGTAGTCGGGCTATATGGTGATGGTGACTAGTACGAGCTGTGTAGATTGTGTGTGAGAGCGTAGTTAGGAGTAGGTAGAGTTTTGTGTCTGTAGCTAGCAGCGGCGCCAAATCCTATCCAAATCCTGACCAAACCTTGTACAAGATCTACCCTGAATGATTGACAGCAGATGTAATGCTGGAACGATATTTTGTAAAAAGGATTTTTTGTTTGTTTGAATATTGGTTATTTAATTTTCTTCATTGTTTTTTTTTATTAGTAATGTTAAGAAGGCCCTTTTTGTCAAGTTAATTTTGGGCACTATTCCATGTATTGATCAGGAGTGAGAAACTCCGAAGATTTTGTGGTAATCTGTACACATGATATTTTGTAACGATCTCTGTGAGCGCAGTTCTTAAGTGGGTGCAAGGCCGCCTAGGGAGCCTCCGCATCAGAAAGCACAGGGCTTGGTCCACCGGCAGGCGTTGCCGAACCCTGGTATCAACGGCGAAGCAGTGATGCGGCGAGCGGTCACAGCTGTTTCCCCGTCAGAGGGGAGGGGATGCTGGTCTTCCCCCAGGCGCAGGCTCACACCGGAGCCCGCAGGCGTGTCACCACGGCAGCGCCAGCTGATGGCCGGCGTTCCACCCCATGCGCTAGTCATCTGACAAGCGAAAGGGAAAGTATGACGCACACCAGGCGAGGCCGCCGATCCCTGAGCGCCGCTAGTCCAGACGGCTGTTGCGGTGAGGTAACGCCCACTGCCCGGAGGGACGCGGGTCCCACCACTGACGCATCAGCTGAGACGGTGCAAAGAGGTGATAAGCGGGTCTCAAGCCCGACACCCGCACGAGTTTACGTCGACCTCGATGCGACGCAGAAGAGCGCGTGTCTCCCCATTGACACGACAGTAGACGGGGGCGTGTGTCGGTAAAACACATTCCTCCACAACACACGGACGACGACCGCCAAGCCGCCTTCTCGATGATGAGGCAGGGCCCACAAGTGGCGATGTTCTGCAAATCTGCAACGCCGAACCATCCCACAGTATGGACGCAGAGGGTGGAAACGGGCACGAGGCAACGTCGCGGGGTGCTGTCTAGGATGAACAACCTGGGTTACAACGGACGTTACAATCAACGCCGCTGCGAACTCCCCAGTTCAGTGTTGTGGTCCCCTAGTAGCTTATCCTCCAAGTCGCCTTTAGAAGAGACGCCCACCCCAGCACCTAAAGAGAATACCCAGTGAAACAACCATGTGGCGAAACTGAAAAATGACAGCGTGTCAACGAGTTGATTTCTGGATGTGTTTTTGTACTCATGTCTTATTTTCCATAGGTGATTATTTACCAGCTGTCATACCATTGGGTTCATTAATGATTTTGTATCACTGTATTTGTTGTGAATATTGTATTTTGCACTTTCACTTGCATGTTTTTATATATGTCAGCACCAGCTGATACTGCTTTGGTTCGTGATAATGATTGTGCATCATTGTATTTGTTTATATATTTATATATATTATGCACCTGTTCACCTATGTCTCTATGTTAACTTTTGATAGTTGGTTAAAGCAATTTTAAAATAATATCTCATGGTTGTGGTCGTAGTAGGTCAGATGACAGTATATCACGCTTAATTTAATTTGTTCTGTTTGCTTTGCGGACCGCATGAGGTCACAATTATTGACTAAGGTCAGATGAAACTCACTTGGATATAAGAGATTAATCAACTCCTTTGTGCTGCTGTTTACTGTTGCAATTGTTACTCGTTAGGGTATGTTTGTTTCGAAGACTGTTGGCGAATCTCCTAGCATGGCGAGAAAATTCGCGGCACAGTCTTCTCCGGGACGCTTGGGGTGATGAAAGGGTCCTGTAGCCACCTTTCATTGCCAACACTCGTAGTGGTCAAGTCGGCAAAGAGGTTTCCGCTACTTGTGAGAAATCCACCTGCGTTAGGTTGGTGGCGGAAATGGCATCCTGGGGTTTTCCGGTCCACGCGGAGCGTGGAAGAGGCTGGAGAAGCGGGAGGCAGTCTGCCGCCGGTACAGGAAGCGTACACAGCTGTGCTCCAGTCGAAGAAGGGTGAGTTGGACTGACCGCGTGGCGCGTTGTCACATAGAGAGGGGAGCTTTTAGCTTTTGGTCTCGAATTTCGTCTTATAAAGATTTACTTGCTGGGTTGCAGCAGGGAATGCAAGGCTTTTGTTGACTTTCAGTTTGATTCCCAATGCAGTCTTGACTTTGATCCGTGAGAGGAACGCGGCACAAAGGAGTTGCATATGTTGAAGTGCCCTCGGTTCAGTGTGAATGTTTATATGCCTACAACTGTGTGTGTATGCTTCTAATCTTTTCCGGATCTTGGTAATTTTTGTGTATTTGTGAATTTTCTTTGTCTCATGTGATTAAAATTTTTCCACGGTCCATAGAAATTGTCTCCATGGACCGAGTGGGCACGCGAGTCTGTTATGAAGCGTGTAGTATTTCACAATCAATTGTACATAGTTAGCATGCAACAGCAGTCTATAGATGCACTACATCAATGTTTTAAGGAATAAATAATTTTGCCTCCAATCTTATCTTGTGTACCGATGTTACGTCGTCGTTACCTTCGCCATTTACCTTGTAGTTTTCCTTGTTGGCCCACCTATAGCGTTTCCATGTGCACAGGTGTAGTGATTAGTGTCCCTTTTTTTATTTGAAACAAATGCTCTGGAATAGATCGTGTTTTCACGAATCTTGCTGCAGGCTGCACTTACGCATGGTGTTCACGACCTCTTTACTTTACTCAATATTTGATTCACGGGAAGAATGCCTGGATCATATTAATAACTACATCCCAGTCATTATCAATGACTTTACAATGAATGTTCTTTTGTGACTTTTTCTTATTAATAAATTAAGTAATTTTCCGACTCAGTGCTACCTCTTCTTTGTCGTGTGGCTAGAGTTGGTGGCGACCCTATCTTTTATATTAATTTCAGTGTCAAGTAGCATTTTCTTATTCAAAGTGCGCGTGGCTCTTTTAGCTATCAGGATACATTCGAAGGGCGCTTCATGCTTCTTGCACATAGCGTCCTTTTATTCACGCTACTTTTATTCACGCTACTTACAAGGTGCTTCAATTATTTCTCCTCTGAAGAGTTATTAGCTACGCATCTAGTAGACTGTACCTCGAAGGACCCAGTACGTGTTATTATGCCCACCGAGGGAAACAGATTCACAAAGTTTAAGAATGCTCACCATCAGGACCAATGTCCGTTTGTAGTGTACGCCGACTTTGAATGCCTTCTCGCTCCTGTGACCCGCTGTGAAGGCGACCCTAAAACCTCACACACCACCTTTACAGATAAACACATACCACATGCGGCAGCGTACCAAATTGTTTCGTCATATGACTCCAACCTTAACCGATACAAATCTTACGTTGGGAATAATACTGCGGTTTGCTTGCTCTCCGAAATTGAAAAATTTTCACAGGAAGCTGACACGCTTTGCAGCGGCAACGTTCCCATGACCAACTCGAAGGAGAATGAAGATTTGTATAATAACGCCACTGACTGTCATATTTGTGGGTTGCCTTTAGACAGGAAAGCAGAAACTCCTCGTAGGGACCACTGTCATCTTACAGGGAAATTCCGTGGTGCCGCTCACAACGCATACAATTTGAAGTACCCTTTACCTAGACACATACCCGTCTTCTTCCACAGTTTAAGTGGGTATGATGCTCGCTTTCTAGTTCAGCACTTGATTGATTCAGTTTGGAGAAAGATCTGATCAGTGTCCTACCTGAGAGCGCTGAAAAGTATATTTCATTCTCCAAACGACTGATGCCAAGAATTACGCTCCGCTTCCTTGATATGCTACGTTTTATGCAGGCATCACTACAGAAACTTCTTGAGACTCTACCTCTGTACCTCTGGGGGATATGCATATCACTCGAGCCGCATTTCCCGACGAGGAAAAGTTTCAACTTGCGACTAGGAAGGGGATTTTCCCATATGAGTATGTGGATAGTGTGGCCAAAATCAACGAAACCAGGCTACCCGAAATAACTGCATTCTCCAACAACCTCACAGGCGACGCCACAACGAATGCAGAGTATGAGCATGCCGTGAATGTCTGGCAGGATTCAATATTTCCAGTTTAGTAGAGTACGCACTGCTTTACATGGACACAGACATGCGGTTGGTTGCGGACGTTTTCGAGAAGTTCCGGAGTCTACTTATGAAACATATTCTCTGGACCCTGCCTTTTATTACACGGCACCTGGGTTGTCTTGGGATGCAATCCTCAAGAAAACGAAGTGCAGCATCGAATTATTGACTGATCCTGACATGCTTCTTTTCTTTGAGCGAGGGATCTGCGGGTGACTTTGCCAATATGTCCATAGACACGTGAAAGCAAATAACCCACGGATGGGTGATAGGTTCAGCGCGTCCCTTGATTCAAGTTATATAATGTATCTCGACGTAAATAACTTATACGGGCACGCCATGCAGCAATCACTGCCGATTTCCGAGTTTTGGTGGCTGTCCGAAGATGAATGCAAGGGATTAGGTGGAAAAATCATGGGGGGTATGGCAACTGATTCTGATGTAGGGTATGTGGTGGAGGCAGAACTCACATACCCTATTAGTTTGCATGATGCGCATACTGATTTGCTGCTGTGTCCAGAGCAACAAGTTGCGTGAGGAGATTCCACACCGAAACTTATGACAATGCTGGGGGATAAGCAGAGGTATATTATTCATTATTGTAACCTCCAGCAATGCCTCAGCTTGGGTATGGAGCTGGTTAAAATCACCCGGGCCATCTCCTTCAAGCAGTCCCTTGGTTGAAGGAGTATATTGATTTGAATACGAGACAGAGAGCTTCCACGGCGTGTGACTTTGAGAAAGATTTTTTATAAATTAATGAATAATTCAATTTTCAGTAAAACTATGGAGAATTTGAGGAGACGACGTGAAATTTTTATTAGAACCGAATGGGATGGGCGTTGTGGGGAAAGAAAATGCATTGCCAGACCAAATTTTAAATGGGTCACCATATTCAATAAGAACTTTGTTGCTGTGGAGATGTGTATCAGCTAGTGTGCTTCCGTGTATGTCCGAGTGTGCGAATGTGTGCGAGCCTGTGTTAAGTGTGCGTGTATGTAAATATATATTAATTATTCTCTGAAAGAAAATCATAAAAAAATTTTAAAAACTCAAATAAATTATTTAAAAAGTCTTTAGATATGTTGAAATATATTTTTTTACCAATATTACTATTTAATGTATATATATATATATACACATATATATATATTCACTTGGTGATTATAGTGGAAAAAATGTTTATAACAACTTACTTGAGAGAAATATATGTATATGTTCACATGCTTGTTGTAGTGGAAAAAATGTTTAGACCCACTTGCTTGAATGAAATATATTTTCAATAGGTTGTTGTAGTGGAAAATGTTACATATGCCTTTAGTTAAAAGTGTTTCCTGTGGAACTTCACTAGCGATATTATTTACCTTGTAAGATCGTATAATTAGCTTGTAGTATCTCTGCTTTACTTGTAAAATTATATATATATATATATATATATATATATATATATATATATATATATATATATACACTCCTGGAAATGGAAAATAGAACACATTGACACCGGTGTGTCAGACCCACCATACTTGCTCCGGACACTGCGAGAGGGCTGTACAAGCAATGATCACACGCACGGCACAGCGGACACACCAGGAACCGCGGTGTTGGCCGTCGAATGGCGCTAGCTGCGCAGCATTTGTGCACCGCCGCCGTCAGTGTCAGCCAGTTTGCCGTGGCATACGGAGCTCCATCGCAGTCTTTAACACTGGTAGCATGCCGCGACAGCGTGGACGTGAACCGTATGTGCAGTTGATGTTGGGTGTCATAGAAAGAAAGAAAAAGAACAAATTTTATAAATCATTATTTATTTGTAATCCAAGCTAAAAGTAATTTTACATTTTCATATGCAGATACAAAGCACTTTTTTCGTAAATGTTCTTGAGTCGATGGATAGATGGACATCCATACAATTCCAGGTCTTGAATAGAAGCAAATTTAAATATTTCACGCAGCCAGGTAATCTTCGCATCACCTTTAACATAGATGATTGTCTCCTTGTGATCAAATACACGGATCACTCGCACCAAATCTTTATAAGAGATGGCACGGTCATCCCAGTGAATTCCATGATAGAAGTGTGTTAACCACATTGCACTTCACTTCCTTCAGTGGTTTCGGCGATGTAACTCTTGATGCATATGTTCCTATTATTCCATCACTTTGTGTGAATGCTATTAATGCACAGACTTTAATAATGAATCGCCTGCTTTCGTCATAGTAAAATCCTTGTACGTCAGCTACGACCCTCACACTTTGGGGTAACATCGTGATCTGTCTTAGAGCTACCACAGTGTCTATTAATTTATACAACTCGTTGCACTACACCCGTGAGCGGGCAGTAGCGAACAAGACGATCATGCAGAACGATAGCATACGCCGAAGTCTGATCAGGGAAGTTTGCCGAAGATTCAGATTCAATCCGTACATCTACAGGCCCTGATTTAATTATCTCATTCTGTTTTGAACAGTCAATTACGATTATTGGTGCTAGCTTCTTGAAACTCTGTGGACCCAGTAGGCATCGTTCATTTTCAACGCCTCGCATACATGTCAAATGCCAGACTGTGTACATTGCTGTCCGACTGTAGATGTAGATTCTCGTATAGGTAGTATTCGACATTCAGGTAGACCCTGGCGTTAGTTTACTTGCAGTGGTCAAATTTAGTTGAGTCCTTTGACACATTCCCACGGCTTTGAGTTTGAAATGTGATTATGATGAGTTGAGGTGCTTCCAACTGCACTGATGTTTTAATAGCCCAAGTATGTGTTGATGCTGTAGGTAGGACTGGGTATTCAAGAAGCTCCCATGATCGGAAGGTTAGTGGTAGGTAGGTGCCGGCATTCAGAACTTTTAAGAGTATCACGCGTTCTTCGTCAGCAACAGTGATGTGAGGCATTTTCCATACTATGTTATTAATCTTGATTCTAACATTCTCTGCAGCTGTTTGAAAGAATGAATTCACATCACTTGCACTCCGTACCAAAATAATTTCCTGTTTAACGTTCATAATAATTCGCTGCATGTCCTCAAAATAACCCATGAGCATTTTTGGTGGCACACATGCGGTAAATCCTCACCATCCAGCACATCTATGAACCGTCCCGCACTTTCCAAGCTGTTTGAATCAGAGGCTGAGGCTGAAACGTGCGTCTTAAGGGTTGACGTTAACCTGAAAGTGCCTGTGCGATCTATTTCAGTACTTTTAAGTTCATAATGTATCTCTTGAAACAAGAATGCTAGAGCATTTCGCCTGAGCGTCGATAGCGTTACCACTGTACCATCCTTTCTTAAACGTACAGTCCAGATGCAGGAAGCTCTTGCAAGGCAATGTTACGGCGTCCTGATCCCGGATAACAATCCTAATTTCATCATTTTTGTTACATGCGCTTGAAGCGTAGCGTTTGTGCGAGTGGTGTTCATGACGTATAATTCGGTCATAATACTCTACTGACTGAGTTACGTTGAGCGACTTCATTTTGAGGTTTTAAACTTGCTGAAATAAGGAATTTGTAATTAAGGCGAGTTAGCGCCTTGCCCTGCCGCGATACACTGACGGGTTGTGAGCTCGGTGTGCTAGCTTTATACCTTACTCCCATCTCGCCTTAGACGCAAGCGTACAATGATCTCTTCTACTCGAAAGTTAACAAGCTGATTATTTTGGTCAACGATACACAGTTCTAGGTAATACAATGTCTGAACTGTCACCGGGAGATATATAGCGTTTGTGAGGGCTTGAACTATTTTATACCCTGTACCGACTGTAGGGAAGAATCCGTAAATTGAGTGAATCAACTTATCGTTGAGGTATGAGTTTGTGGCAATATTTCACTCAACATGGATTGTGCTGACTGGTAGTATATCTACAGCTTCATCAGATGCGTAAAATTTACTAGCGTCCTTCACCAAAACACGATTCTTTGCAAAACCTAGCAGTGGACCTATTGAATCTTTCTGTCTAAAGTCGATCTAGCATTCTATGTCCGTATTTCAGATTTAAGGGTATTAATGTTTGCCTGTAGTTCAATACCTTTTCCTGACTGTTTTAAGACTTCGTTTAAATCATCAAAATCATAGGCACCAAGTTATATTTGTAGAAACGACCGTCAATTTCCAGATGCAGTTTATTGTTGCTCTTTGTGATATTTAGAATGTTGTTATATGTCTCCAGACCAATCAGCGCAAGACTCCAATCCCCTGCACTTAAATCAATAGGCGGAAAGTAATTTGCACGTAATACTGATCCTAGCTCTTTTAAAGTCAGAGTGTACGACATTGCATCTAAACCTCAAATGTTGGGCGTGCGTTGAATGATGGCTCTTTTATATGTGTGGATGTTCGCACACCGGTTCTGACGAGGCGAGGAGAAAGTGCGCATTCCAGACTTCTCACCGCTCGGTCTAAATTTAGCGCGCATTCCAGAGGTTCGCTGATGCAGGCGAAGGCTAATTTGCCATGGCTGTGATGAGGAACATAGCGCAGAGATGCCCGCACAGGTATGTGTTAAGGTCCTGATATCGCCGGAAATTGTAGAAAACACGTCTGTTGCCGGTGAAGTAGCGTTGTAATTCTTCAGGCGGCTGTAAATCCCCAAATGAATCGAAATAGTATTGTACTGTATTTGCACTTTACTTAACATACGCCACCCAATGGGTCCCTGGACCCCCAGCAACATCTAAATTTACAATTCCGCACTCATTAGTCCGCGACATGGTTTTCGGTAATGTATCACGCATAAAGACGCCGCAGAATCCAGAATATTAACGAGATCTTTATTCGTGAGCGCTCGATCAGGTAGGATAAGTAACGGACTTTTTTTTATTTATGAAGAGACCTAGTCCTTTCCTGTATGATTTCAAGTAGAGACCTTTTCCGATAGCTGCTGCTTCCACGGCCCGATTATGTCTTCTGGCTTCCTCTAGTTGCGCCTGTGCATTCTGTGCGGTTTTGATCGCTTTGATCGTTTTGGCCCCACCTGTAAGTGACCCTACCGCCGACAGAGCTGCAAGGGCCGGAACGGGGAACAGAATAATTCCACCTGATGTGTTTGGTAGTGGTAGGACCCTAGGTGGTTTAATTGCAGCCTTCTTCTTCTTCTTGTTCTTCTCCCCCCCCCCCTTTCAACACACGTTTAGCTGCACACATCGAAGTGAGAATACAGTTTTTCAAACAACCGGGTTTCTTCTTCTTCGCCCCCAAAGCTGTTCGCGCTGCATTCATAATTCGTTTGAAATTCATCACCCCCAAGGCCAACTTAGTTTTTCCACGCATGGTTTTATCAACTACGAATGCAGCTAAGCGCTGACCTATTCTTAGATCTTTTCTTCGCCTTGTTTGCTTGGCTTTATCTGCTAATATTCGGTCAGCGACGTGGCGTGCTGGGAGATCTGTATTTGCAGCGTATGCGAGGCCGTGCTCGAGGCAGGCTTCGCCTGGTAGCTTAATACCTCTACCACCGCGTGCCAGGCGCTTCTGAAGCTTTGTCCCAGGCCCACAGAAGTTACACCCTGGAGTGTGCAATTCAACAGGCAACTTGTCGAGAACACCACCTCCACCTCTTATTATGGTGTGCCTCCTATCGTGCATGGTACGCTACTGATGAGATAGAGGTCTACGCTCCCTGTTATATACTAACTCGTCAGCGTCAATCCAACTGTTTTCTGATGATGGAAATTCTAACCATTGAACTAGCGCTCTATTCCCGCGACGTCTTATCACGCGTTCGATGAGAAATACATCCAGCTCGGAATTCTTCTGCAATTCCTCCGTGTAAAAGCATCCTGCAATTTCTTCACTCTTGCCATCCTTCAAGATATATGTCCTAGGGTTCGTTCTCTGCACTTTGGATACTGTGAATATCTCCGCCGACCAGTTTGGTAAGTACGATTTCTCGAACACTCTCTCGTGTTTTGAAATACGTACTAAGTCACCTACATTGAGCCTCTGTTCCAGCATTTTAATGCGGAAGTATACTATGTCCATGAGTGAATTATCGCGAACATCGATCGGTCTCATTTTTATTGTACTATGTTTGGTTCGATTATACCGCGCAATTATCTGTAGGAGGATATCTAGCCACTTGTACGAACTGCGAAGATTAAAACGCATCCACATTTGAGCTTTGACCGTTCTGTTCAAACGCTCCACGATGCTAGCTTTCAGGTGGGTAAACGTGGAGTAGTGGTGTATCCCGCACCGCTCCACCACAGTCTTGAATTGTCCATTGTAAAACTCACCACCATCATCGGTTTGAAGATTGTCCGGACATCGATTCGTTCCTGTCTGCAGCGAAAGCTCAAACACTACAGCAACATCTCTACCGGTTTTAGTTTTGACAGGTAATGCCCATGCAAATTTAGAGTATGTGTCAATAACCATTAAAATGTATTTGAATCCATTATTCTCATGTGAACATTGACTCATATCTACAAGATCGGCCTGCCACAAGTCATCCAGCCCATTAATCATGACATGCCTGCGAGGGTATGTTTTGCGTGCTGGCTTGTGCAATTCTCGAACTACCGTCTCCATACTTATTCGATGATACCTCTCTCTCGAAGCTCAGAGATTACCGAAACAACCTCATTCGAATGAGCTGTATTGCCCGCAGCAGCCGAAGCCATCAACAGTCCAAGTCTGTCTATTAGTTCATCCGGCTCAACTGAGGGAGTTGACTGCCCACGCCTTTATGCTGAAGTCGACACCCTCACCAATGCTTTTAGGTTGCTCATTCAGTAAAGGTTGTATAATGGTTGTGTATTTAGAGTTTTGCAGGTTTCTCACTGTTCCATCAGGATTTTTATACAGCTCAGTCAGTTGTAGTATTTCACCATACACTTTGCGATCATTGGTAGAGTATTATAAGTTTTTTGGGGGCCTTAGGAAGATTAGATTCATTAAGGCAGGTGTTCTTTTAGCCTGCTGTTCTTGCACTGATGGTTGTACATCTCTTGTGTGAGGATCAATGGATGGCGCGTGTGAAGGAGTCCAGTACTGTGAAGCGGTCTCTGGCACTGACATTAGGACCTCGCTCTCCTGCTCCAGCATGCTGAGAAGCTGTACTGCAGGATCCTGCATGGAAGAGTCCGAGGTCACCACGTGTGCGGGCACAGACAAGTTGGAACCTGCCGATGCTGACGTCACGGGTGAAGCTAGCGGACAAAGAAGAATATTCGTAAGCATAATATGCTGCTGTTACAGAAATAATAATAATAATAGTAATTTTGCGAAATAGATACTTACTTTTCTGGTGCTTCCTCCTCCTATTCTGCTGCTGCTGCGGTGACTGACGCTTCATCTTGACTGACTGACTGACCTGAACAGAGATCGAGCAGCTGCTGAGCCCTCCTTATATACCATCCACCTACGTCATCATGATGCCGTGTTCATATTGGCTGAATCGTGTGATCACATGACCTATCGAAGCACCCTCTAGCTATGAGCTCGTGAACTAGATCAGTTCTTCGGTCTGCTGGATCGGAGGCAGTCGTCTCTTGTGGGCTGGGAGCTTATATGGTGCTTTTAGAAAAGGCAGACTGTTCCAACAATAGCAGATGTTTCCATGAGATGGGTAATGCATCTTTAAAGCATCTCCCTGAAACGCATTTATTTGCAGGACTGTATTCTTCATCTTCATGTGTTCGAGCATTAATACATGCTTCCATTCCACATGTAGGAGGCTATGGGGGCAGTCCTCGACTGTATGCTTACAAACAACATAGCTGTTAAACTCAACCCACTCAAACACCAATAACTCATCTATAGAAAACACTTGGCACGGCCATGACAATGATGGGGGGGGGGGGGGGGTGAGCAGCTGATATTCAGTGGTATATACAGAGTATACGAATATGCTTAGACTGAAGCGAATTGACATCAACTGGTCGTCTCTTCCGTTTTGGGAGAGTGAATGCTTCATGGTGAATATCTCGGACGTTTGCGCGTGTGCATGAGCATGAGCTGGTTACGATACGCATCCTGGCTCCATCCCTCTGCATTGCCGAAATCTGCTGAACAGAATTCTTGTACTTATTCCTCCTCAGCAAAGGCTGAATGTGCACCGCCAATTCAGGTCATCTGAGTAGTGAAAAGAAAGTCGCCATCTTGGATAACGGTAGTTGAGCGGATGTGGCCCAGTTGGCCTCCTTCCCGCCAAAACTCAAACTTCCCACCAAAATTCGACAACTTGAATGATGTCCTCTGCTGGTGGCTATGTGGCCAGTTGGACTCCGGACCTCGTGGCGAACACACTTGCATGATATTGTATAAATAACAACAAAGACAGGTCCGGTTTTCTCGCCATTATCGTGCTGGAATTTGAACTTCCCGCCATTTCTCTTGGGGAAGGGGTCAGGTTAGTGGAGGTAGCCCAATTGGTCTATTTTCCCGCCGTTTTCGTGGTGTGATGCATTATCCTGCTGGAATTTGAATTTCCCACCAATTTTTTTCTGGAGGGTTAGGTTAGTGGAGGTAGCCCAACCGACCTATCTTCCCGCCAAAATGAAAACTTCCCGCCAAAATCCTCCATCTTGGATGACGTCATGTGCTGTTGCCAAGTCTACAGGCCGCCATCTTGGATGACGTCATCGCCGCCAACTTGTACAAATTTTGCAACAATGGAATGTGGGGCCGCACATACTTTGTCCCACTATTTACTAGGTGTCTACTAGTCTACAGGAATGGCTATATGGAAAGGAAGAAGCATTTATTTTACTCTGTTACTACAGTCCTTCGTTCATCTATGAGAGAACTATCGAGTACACCCTTTGTGAACATTTATTTACTCGTTTTTGCGTAACTCACTTATTTTGGTGTTTCCTACGTACTGGTAAATTCTGACAGTACACCACTGTGTTATACAAAACATCAACGTCAACTGTTTGAAAATACCTGCAATGATTGTCCTTCAGTGTTTGTGACTTATACATTTCTCATTAGAGGATATCACTCTTTGTGTATTATGATGTGTTTAAATATGTCACTAACAAGATTGTGTCAGTGAATAGCGGTAAGACAATGTTTCGCTAGCCTGTGATCATGTGCAAATGCACCACGCAAACACATATCTGGCGCTCGCATCAGCAACTGGTCTGTCCCCTTGTGGTTTGGTAGTACGAGACCTCAGTTTTATCTTTCGTAACTTATTCAAAACTTTACATCTGTTCCTTGCTTCATTGTACTTAGATGTCCTCCTATAGTGTTTAGTGTAGCTTGTGTATAGTCACTTGTAAGTGTATATATACTGTAGATAGTAATATAATGTGTAGATATTTTTTCGTAGAAAGTTTTTTTTTATTTTGTCCACTGTAATTATTCCTTAGATTAATTCTTCTCTCCCTTTAGTTTCAGCTTTGTAGTGTACTCTGTTCATTTCTACAATAGTTAACTTATATCGTAAGGTTACTAAAATACAGTTTGGTTGACGTTCACTTGCTAAGCTGCTTCAGTCTGCCGGCTATGCAGTGTCGGACTAAGCTGTGCAGTGCGCATGTGCAAAGGCTGTTGACATGTAAATATAGCTCCATTGGACAAGCTTAGTAACATTTCTGGCTTTCTACCATCGAGAAACAGTCGTCTGTGATTCTCCTAATAATGTTGTTGGCATTCAGCAACTGCACAGCATACAGTTTGATATTTTTTGGAGGAACATCGTACAAAGCAACAATATATTTTACGCGTCCTTTCCCTTGTGGATAGGGCCAAGCCATATTCAAAGATACTATTTCCAAAGCTCTTTTTGGTAATATTGAGAGCAACTCAATGAATTTGGCCATGTTTGAATACTTGACTTTTGGCATTTAATACACTTTTGTATCACCTGAAGGACCTTCCATCGCAAATTAGTATAGTAATTATTCTCATTCTAGTATAGTAACAGTAGATATTTATTTTGCTAGTGCACTTGGAAATCCTATAGTGGCCCCAGCCACTGTGAGTATGCAGTATAAAATCGTCTACATAGTCTTCTGGCAAACCAACACACCACTGGCTTTGATCTGGGTGTTGTCGGTGGAAAAAGACCCCTTTGTAAATTGTAGAAAATTTCTTTTAATTATCATCGCCGTTTTGTAATTGTTTTAATCTTACCTTTCACCACGTCGGATCTGCTTGTCGCAGCTGTTCCATACTCTTTCTTACACACCTTAATGTAATATGGCTGTTGTGTCTCATCTTGCATTAACAGAACCCTGATGTCTGAATTATGTTCCATAAATTCTAGGATTTCGTCATGTCCCGTCCGTGAGGTAGCCTTGACAAGGCATCTGTAATTACATTTTGGTTGTCCTTAATAGACGCGATCTGAAAATCGAACTCTTGCAAATACGAGCAGCACCACAGTTTGCAAGTTAAAAGAAACGACAAGGACTGCCTGCCGCAATAAGCTTTAGTGTATCTGCCCCACAGGCAGCATTCGAACTTTTTAAATGCCCATAGGACCGCGAGAACTTTGAGTTCTGTTACGGAATATGACCGTTCAGTCTCTGACAATATTCGACTAACGAAACCAATCAGCTGTGGGGCTAAGCTCCCCAGCCTAGTCAGTGACGTGGAACAAACAAGCGCCCAGTCTTGTGAGGACGCAGCGGTGCACAAACAGAAACCTTGAGCCACAGCAGGGTGGCGAAAATATTGGCATTCAATAGCGCTTCCTTCACACTGTCGAAATCAGCCTGACGCTGGTCGGTCCGTATCCGTGGGTGGTACTTTCCCAGAAGATCTAACAAGGGATCAGTATTCAAAAGTTGTCTCGGTACAAATTTCCTAAAAAATGATATTAGGCCCAGATAGGCCATAAACTGCTCCTTATTTCGAGGTGCAAGACAGTGTTTGACTGCGTCCAGTTTCTGTGGGTCTGGGAGTGTACCTGGTGGAGATATTACGAGGCCAAGGAATTTAACCTTTTCTTCACCAAAATGCGGTTTCACTAGATTGGCTGTGACTTCAAATTCTGAAAATCTGTCTAGGACTTGCGCTAACAGTCTTAGATATTCTGCCCCGATAGGGGTGGCTATTAGTAGTATAGCATAGGGGTATAATATAAACAGTGACTGTGTTAAGTAATTCGGGCCCCAGGACTTGATCCAAGGCAGAAAGTAATATGCCCGCACTTACGTTCTGACCAAAAGCCAAGATGCAGGAGGATAATTCAGCAGAACTTTTAAAGGTGTGTTGGTACAGATGATAGCTACGAGAACTGGACAGGACGATAAACAGAGCTAAGAGAAGAGACGAATTTGCGCTACGATAACACCTCTCCTTTTGGTGAAGAAGAACTACGACTACTCCAACGATGAAGAAGAATAAGACACCGGAACCTGACAGAACAAAAGCTGAGGTTGTGCAGGCATTGAAAGTAGTGCCGTGCCATGCCTTAACAATTACATAACGAGTGCCTCATCACGGAAAAATACCAAACGTTTGTAAGGCAGCAAAGGGGAGAGGATAAGAATCCGACAAAAGTGAAGTCATACCAACCAATATGCCTGTTGAACACAATGAGGAAAATGTAGAAAAAAGCTTTTGTGGAAACAATTAGAAACTCGCACGATTCTTTGAAGTATAAATACTTACGAGTAAGGATTTAGGAAGTCCACCCGGCTAGCTGAGTGTGTGAAAGTGCCGCTTACGGGATAGAGGGCGTGTGCCGGGCCCGGACTCAATCTGCCCATCAGTGTGCCAGCCGGCCTAGCTGCCTGCCTGGATGTGGGTTTTAGGCGGTTTCCGACATCCCACCAGGTGAATACTGGTCCGGTACCCAAGTTCCGCCTCAGTTACACGATTTGCAGAAATTTAGAAAACTTTCGCTCACATACAGTTGGGCTACCCTTTAATTTAACAGTGCCAAATTTGTAAATAACCCTGCTGACCCTGCATGGACGTGGAACAGAGGCACAAGAGAAAGAATATGTAGTAGAGGTTTAGAAAGGGAAAAATCGACAGACAATGCAATAATACTGCTTCACATACTGCAATTATCTTCACAACGACAGATCCAAGTCGCAAACTAGAAGACAACTCTAAACAAGTACCACAACACTGCAAGAATGACGGACATAAAATAAAATCCGCATGTCTCCACGCAAGACAGTTATTCTAGTACTTAAAGCAAAGTTCTTAAGAAGTAAAACTCCTACAGCAAAAATAAATGAGGAACGTTCACAAAGAGAAGAGGCCATCAAATATCTGGGTTATTGTTCGACGAGAAAAAAAATTTCTCCGCCCACATCCAACATATCGTCAAGAAATGACTTTACCTAATAAACAAACCAGCGAATACAGGATAGAATAAGTCTGAACTTCCATACCAAAGTATGAGAATGTATCACAAAGCCATTCTGGTTGTTAGCTATTGCATAGCTCCATAGCTAGCGTCAGGGCTCATTGGTTGCAACTGGCGAAACCAGCAGTTAAACAGGAGCATATAGGACTGCACCAGCTAGTCATTCAGGTGAGCCTCTCTGGCCAGCAGACCTGGAAGTTCGTAAGAAAGGCACTGAGTCTTGTCTTGGCTGAAGAAGAGTGCGTCGCAAGCAATGAAAAAAAAAAATCATAGGACAACCCGTGAGAACTAAACAAGAAACTACAGCACAGCTTCTGCAGAAGTGGCAGTGTTGCTGCGATGCACCAGCAACAGAAAGCTGTGTTTACAGTTGCCGCCAAGTCGTGAGAGAGTGGCTTAGTTTAACATATACGGATCTCTCTCGTCAACAGTATGATGCACAACTTGACTGGACACGGACTAAAACAAAGCTACCTAAAACGAATGAACGAACAGCCTAGCAGCTCGCGAGAGTGTGCTTGCGACTGCGTCACCGGTTAGCAGTGACAGATGTTATAAGAATTTCTTCTAGCAAGGGCAGTCAGCAATGGCAGATGATGATAAGAATTTCTTCTAGTTTGAAACAGTCTCTGTAATGTTGAGACAAGAAAGGACGTGCAACAAACTTAACAAAATAACAAAAAAAGATAAATCTACCAGGAGGAAACATGAGGTGGAGCAGCCACAGCAGAAATCCGAGCAGCTGCCTCGTAGGAGTTTGTCAAAGAAATACGATCAAGTGCGTAGGAAGCTAAAGCAGCAACAGAGGTGATGTAATGATACAGGAACACAGAAGCTGCGTGAGGAGCTACGGAGACACGATGCTTCTAATTGGCTGCAGTGGGGGTCTGTCATCGAGTGTCACAGTGCTGCCGCTTTGGAGATTTCGAGTGAGCTCGCTAGTTACGGTGTTGGAACATCTCCTCGAGTGCTGTGTACAGAGCCTGAGCAAAGAGAAGGCCGCACATGACTGGTACGTGGTAAAGGAGAACAGAAGCCCCTCTACCCACGGCTGGCCCTCTCCTGGATTCGGCTTAACGTGTACTGAAGGCGGACACTCCTGTACGGGAGAGGTCAATAGTGGCGTCTGCAACAGGGTTCTAAGGTATACGCCACATTAGTATGCTTTGTAAAACGTGCTATCTTAATAGCGACGTACATTCAACTGAATTCTTGCTGACTTTCGGTGTGGTTTAAGGTGCTCAGAAGCTCACGCCAAAATTTCTTGTAGCTGTCTGTATATTTAGGTGTCATTTGGCGCTTGCCGTCCTAAAGGTTCCTCTGTGTTCTCATCATTCGGTCAACACTAGGACGTGCTCAAACCTGGAATACTGCAGAGCTGCAACCCTCAGGCCACCAGGGAATGAGTAATCTCTTCAGGGAGTCTCTTCAATTCACAACAGACGTATCATGAGCTCGGTGTATCACGTATAGGCTATTCCCCTTAAAACTTTCAGTCTGCCTTGATGAAAATCCTTTTCATTAGCTTTCTTTTGCGCAATGTTGTATCTACGTTTCACATCGTAATCGAGATGTGGTGACTAGAATGCAAATCAGCGACCTCATTCCCACTGAATTGTGTTTCTGAGGGTGAGAATGAATATCAAGAGATCACTGGCAGACAACAATCGTGAAGCAGAAATATCATCTACGTGTGACGCCCCCGAGAGCTCGATTCACTGGGCATGCAGTGCCGCCGCCGGTAGCACGTTGTGTCCTCTGAAGTCATCATAAGAGAGGAAAGAACAGAGGATCCCTTATACAGCTATCTCACTACACAATACACCACAAATTCGCTCCAATAGAAACATTTTGCTCAATGCTTTTCAGGAAAGACATGGAATGAAATGTTCATCCTCAACAAATATTGCCACTTTTCTTTTACGTCACTGAAATTGTCCTTACTGTTGAGACTGCAGTTCATTTTCAGATGCATCAGTATCTATGAAATCTGTCAAACATAGCAGACACGAGATACTTTCCTGCGTTCATAGTTTCAGTTCCCTTACAAGAATCTTCATCTCAGAAACAATTCAGTACAGTGTGAGGGCGAGTTCATTGATGACTTTTTCTCCAATTTTTCTGGATGGTGGGCTATCTGGATCGTTGAGGCAGACATTAAACACCATATTATCTTACTTTATGGCATGGATTACAAGGGGAAGTAGTGCGTCAAGTTTGGTGCTGTTCTTATTTGTCTTCTCTACAAAAGGAGAAACTCTCGTAATGACAAATGTATATAAAAAAGAGGCACATCAAAATGAAAAATGACAGTCTCAATGCGATCTGTTCAGACTCACTTTCAAAGACGTTGTCAAATACGTTTTCTCAATCGGAACATTTTACAGGTAACTGTAAGCTGTCTAATACGACACAAAACTCTCGCCAGTTCATAACGTAAGGTCGGTAAAAATCACTGTATTTGAAAATCAAAACTGCCGATCATATTACTACAGCTGACCCAACAGCTGATTTGAAAACAAGCGCACCTCTACTGAAATGTTGACGTCTGTCTAAGATTCCGACTTGCCTGTGACACTCTGCACCCAGGTCCTTTAGAAGCTGCCTCCAGTCTTCGTGTCACCAGCGCTCATGACTAACCTTTCGATTGCGAGAGGCCAGAGCTACTCTTGCACTTTGTTAAATCTTGTGCATGCACTCATTCGTTGGAGTGTCGGTACAATTTAAAGGGTCTAGAATTCTCTTGTGTTTCTTTGTTCTGAACATATTATTTTTCTTACCTCTGGATACTTACTAATAACGTGATTCAGAATAGGACGACCACCATGTGTCGAGGGTATCTTTCGACTGACCACTAAATAGAGTCATCCAACTAATGTGGCACTGTCTTTCCGCACATAGGCTCTAAGAAACGACTGGAACACAGAGTCGAAAGAATAGTGTTACGGCGTAAAGTCAAGTGCCGGAACGCCAGTCGGAAACGATAGAGGAGAGATGGCTGTGAGAAGACAGCCAATCGCACGCTGACCGACCCGTGTCCGGGACGACAACTCGACAGCTGTGGCCCCTATGTGAAGAAGACTGGTCGCGGCCCAGCTGAAGAGTACTTTTAGGACCGGCGACTTGTGCAGCAGGGTCCACGCTCGTTACGTCGCTTGTACACTCTGCGAAGCTCAGGCTTGGAATTGTTTATACTGAAGAAGATCTCATATTTCGTATGTCGCCCTTTGCTTGCGACACATCTCTGTAATTGCAAAGTTAAGTGCTGTCTCATTTCTTTTTGTAATAACACTCCTTAATACGATTTGTTTGAATTGTTTGTCTAGCGAACCGAGTAAGAAGGATTCCTAGACGACCCATATTTGACGACAAGGCTGGACTTAATAGATAGTAGCAGAAACTCACTGTCTGATACATCTGAAACTAGCATTTTGAACCCCTATTGATGGGCGTATTCCTTTTTAGTTCGGCGTAAAGAAACTTGTTTGTAATAAACTCTGCATTGGCACCGTCGTGTTCGAAAGTATTCCCCAGATGCAAGCGAACTAACAATGAGTTATTGTCGTTCGTCAGCAACCTAGCAACAGTTCTGGCGTGATATATGCAGCAACAAATTAGAAAGAAGAATGGATAGCGATAAAAGGTGAGTGCTGCTGCAGTCGAAACTGTGTGACGAGTTGAGCCGCGCAACCACGCTCGTGGCTCTGCGTTTGCACCCGGGTCGCGCTAGTTACACGGAGTCTCGTGCGTGCGGGCGACGCAACCACTCAGCTCTGGCCGCGTAAACCGCAGCCACGGCGGGTCGCGTGCGGCGCAGGCGAGTGGTTCGTCGCGGTAGCCGGTGCTACTCTCACCTCCCTCCACCATCCCACTGTCACGTGATTCCACGTCGGGCCACGACAACTTTTAAACTGTGTTAACTGCACGAATGAACTGTACGGCTCAAGTAGAGAATACATTACATCTCTGTCTGGCTTGTATTATCGACCGAGTATGAGTCCTATCTCTCTGTCAGCTCTGAATTTCTATGACTGACGCAAGCACAGCGGGTATTTAGGTTGGGAAACGTTGTGAGATGGTTGGTTGGTTTGGGGAAGGAGACCAGACAGCGTGGTCATCGGTCTCATCGGATTAGGGAAGGATTGGGAAGGAAGTCGGCCGTGCCCTTTCAGAGGAACCATCCCGGCATTTGCCTGGAGTGATTTAGGGAAATCACGGAAAACCTAAATCAGGATGGTCGGACGCGGGATTGAACCGTCGTCCTCCCGAATGCGAGTCCAGTGTCTAACCACTGCGCCACCCCGCTCGGTGAAACGTTGAGAGAACTCGACTTTTGCTGTAACGCAGTCAGAGTAGAACTGATGTCAGAAGTTTCCCGGAAAACCTATGATGATTTGCGTAACGCTGTGTTAACAGAGCAGACTCAACAACCTGATACATTACTAGTTCATTATGGCAATTTGTAAATGAATTTGCCCGCATCTCGTGGTCGTGCGGTAGCGTTCTCGCTTCCCACGCCCGGGTTCCCGGGTTCGAATCCGACGGGGTCAGGGATTTTCTCTACCTCGTGATGGCTGGGTGTTGTGTGCTGTCCTTAGGTTAGTTAGGTTTAAGTAGTTCTAAGTTCTACGGGACTTATGACCACAGCAGTTGAGTCCCATAGTGCTCAGAGCCATTTGAACCATTTGTAAATGAATTTGGGTGCAATTTGTTTTTAGATGCCAGTTGCTAATTTGTGACTATAAGTTCTTTGCGCTAATGTTCTCTGTGTATCTGTCGTTCATTTACGATACTCGTGTTTATTTTCTTGTCTCTTCTTCGTCATGTTGTATTGTAGACTAGAGCTACCTTCCAGTGATTTTTTTGATATAGACTAATTTAAAAGGTTTCTTTTTCCGGATGTATCGATTGTTTAATGAAGCTACGATGACTAAAATTTGGAAGTGTATCTGGTATTCGTCTGAAATCGGAATACCAACAGAAGTTTGCAACGATTCCTTAACCCTTGCAGCATTCCTCTCATCTGGATAGAGCCGTGAGTCTATAGAAAAGCATGAAAAGTGAAAACCGAAGCTTGTGAGCTGCAAAGTCGTACCAGTTAAAACTACACAGATTTTACTCGGCCAAAGAACAGATTAAACCATCAGACATTCTGTCTAGGATCTACAGGGCGATGTTTCCAGTATTCGAAATTTTTATAGAACTATGTAACTTGGTATACTGAAGTATGTACATCTACATCTACGTTTATACTCCGCAAGCCACTCAACGGTGTGTGGCGGAGGGCACTTTACGTGCCACTGTCATTACCTCCCTTTCCTGTTCCAGTCGCGTATGGTTCGCGGGAAGAACGACTGTGGGAAAGCCTCCGTGCGCGCTCGAATCTCTCTAATTTTACATTCGTGATCTCCTCGGGAGGTAGAAGTAGGGGGAAGCAACATATTCGATACCTCATCCAGAAACGCACCGTCTCGAAACCTGGACAGTAAGTTGCACCGCTATGCAGAGCACCTCTCTTGCAGAGTCTGCCACGCTATCACGCTTACCAAATAACCCTGTGACGAAACGCGCCGCTCTTCTTTGGATCTTCTCTATCTACTCTGTCAACCCGATCTGGCACGGATCCCACACTGATGAGCTATACTCAAGTACAGGTCGAGCGAGTGCTTTGTAAGCCACCTCCTTTGTCGATGGACTACATTTTCTAAGGACTCTCCCAATGAATCTCAACCTGGCACCCGCCTTACCAACAATTAATTTTATATGATCATTCCACTTCAAATCGTTCCGCACGCATACTCCCAGATATTTTACAGAAGTAACTGCTACCAGTGTTTGTTCCGCTATCATATAATCATACAATAAAGGATCCTTCTTTCTATGTATTCGCAATACATTACGTTTGTCTATGTTAAGGGTCAGTTGTCACTCCCTGCACCAAGTGCCTATCCGCTGCAGATCTTCCCGCATTTCGCTGCAATTTTCTAATGCTGCAACTTCTCTGTATACTACAGCATCATCCGCGAAAAGCCGCATGGAACTTCCGACACAATCTACTAGGTCATTTATATATATTGTGAAAATCAATGGTCCCATAACACTCCCCTGTGGCACGCCAGAGGTTACTTTAACGTCTGTAGACGTCTCTCCATTGCGAACAACATGCTGTGTTCTGCTTGCTAAAAACTCTTCAATCCAGCCACATAGCTGGTCTGATATTCCGTAGGCTCTTACTTTGTTTATCAGGCGACATTGCGAAACTGTATCGAACGCCTTCCGGAAGTCAAGGAAAATTGCATCTACCTGGGAGCCTGCATCTAATATTTTCTGGGTCTCATGAGCAAATAAAGCGAGTTGGGTCTCACTCGATCGCTGTTTCCGGAATCCATGTTGATTCCTACAGAGTAGATTCTGGGTTTCCAGAAATGACATGATACACGAGCAAAAACCATGCTCTAAAATTCTACAACAGATCGACGTCAGAGATATAGGTCTATAGTTTTGCACATCTGCTCGACGACCCTTCTTGAAGACTGGGACTACCTGTGATCTTTTCGAAGCATTTGGAGTAATGGGAGTTGTGAAAACTCCAGAACAATAAACAACACCTCTTTAAGTCGACCGCCAAGGGGAGGCCAAGGCGTTGGGATCGCAGGTTGACTTCAAACTGTGCACACCTGTAGTAGGCCATTAAAGCAACATAACGTGCGGGGAGTAAGGTAACGTGCAGGGAGTAAGGTACACTAGTCTGGCAATTCCGAGAAAATCGCAACAGAAGTTTTACACGTCTATTATGTAACTGACGTATAGGCGCGAAGGGAGTGGTCGTTCGAAGTCCTGGCAGTCGAGCGGCCAGTCGGCCTGCGGCTGCGGTGCAGCGCGCGCGCCTTTGCTGGGGCTCGCCCATTGTGCTGCCTGCGAGCGACTGCGTACGCTTCTGTTTACTTCCGCGTAGTGGCTTGTCTCAGAGTCCAGCTTCATTGACCATCATGGCGTTTTCTTACCGCCACGCCACAATTAAATTAACTTTTCCATTATTTCACGAAGGCGTACGAAGTTGAACGCTTTATGAGATTAAATGCGTCTCCCGGCACAACATGTTCTCGGAATACACTTTTCAATCCTTAGTACTGCTGTGTATAGAGAAACCTGGCGAATGACGAGCTGTGCGCCGACGTTGGGCAGGGCCACGCTGGCTGCCTCAAGCTGCGATACTCTGACGGACGTACGGGGACTGTAGTGGTCGATCAGGTTCGTTTTTGGCCTCCAAACGTTGCGAGTTTTCGAAATCCCGTTTGAAGTACCGTCGGACGCTGTGGTAGCCGCTTCTGAATCTTACGGCAACTGCGTCATTCACGTGGCTGAAACGTGGAACACGTTTGCAACGTACTGTATCCTCAATGGTGTCCGTCAGATAAAAATTGAACTACGGAAACACGTGCCTACCTACTCGGATATTGCCGGCTGCAAGGCTGTCGTCACGTAAGACGGCCAGCCGCGCACCTGTACAGGTTGTGGCCAGGAAGGCCGCGTCCGTTCCGAATGCTTCCGACGCAGGCTGGTTCAGACGAGGCTCCCCCTGCGGCGCCCTGTGCTACGTCTGCGGCGGTGATGCCTGCTGTGCTGAATCAGTCGGTACCCGCGTCGGCTCCTCCAGGCGATACCAAGTAAGTTTCTCCTACATCCCTGCCGGAGGCAGTACAAATGAACGACCATCGTCTGCAGGCACAAGCTGTCTGTCCCGACCCCACGGTTGTTGTTCGTGGAGCTATATATACCTCTGCCTTTCTGCCATCTCGCCACATGTCGGACGATAGCCGCCCACCATCAGACACAGAACAGCATGTTAGGAAGCAACGGCCGCCGAGGAAACGGAAGAGATAATGCTGTACCCCTTCTGACGACTGCGTCCATTGGATGTGTGCACAGGATAACGATCCTGCAAATGGTGGTGCACTGTCCTCTGACGCCCTGCCACCTGATGATGTGACGTCCTTCCCTGCCTCCGTATCGAGTCAGTGTCCACCTTCAAATGGTTCAAATGACTCCGAGCACTATGGGACTTATCTTCTGACGTCATCAGTCCCCTAGAACTACTTAAACCTAACTAACCTAAGGACATCACACACATCCATGCCCGAGACAGGATTCGAACCTGCGACCGTAGCGGTAGACTGTAGCGCCTAGAACCGCTCGGCCACTCCTGCCGGCCCAACCTCGGACAACGACCTTACCCTGCCTGCGTCTGATGCGGTTGCCCCCCTTTTTCTGTCTGACGCTACCTGTGGGCGCACCTCTGATAATGTTCCACTGAACCAGCCTAGCGCCACACGTCTGTGTCCGGGGCTGACGACGTCGATGCTGAGGATGGACATTCTGAAGGCGTACAGAACGATGGACTCACCTCGGTGGTGTCGTTTCCCTCCTCGCCACAGTGACGTGCCCTTCAGTGGGGGCCTAACAGGGAGTTTCTTGTGCTCCTCCCCCCCCCCCCCCTCCCTTTGAATCGCCTGTCCTAGCGATGGCAGCTTTCCGGACTTATTGCATAGCCACAGTCAATGTCAACACTATTCACGTATGCCACAAACTGGCTTTACTCGATGATATGCTGTATGCCGTATACAGTGATGTAGCTCTCCTCCAGGAGGTGCACGTTGCAACTTTCTGTGCTCGCTGCGCGGGCTAGCCGTGCAGTCTGAGGTGTCTTGTCACGATCCTAGCAGCTCCTCCTGTTGGAGGTTTGAGTCCTCCCTCGAGCATGGGTGTGTGTGTGTTGTCCTAAGCGTAAGTTAGTTTAAGTTAGATCAAATAGTGTGTAAGCTTACGAACCGATGACCTCAGCAGTTTGGTCCCATAAGACCTTACCACAAATTTCCAAATTTTCTTTCTGTGCTCCCCATGGTTTTACAGCAAATGTCTCTCATGCTTCACCTACTGGTAGTGGGATGGAACCCTCTTACGTGATGGTATCCTCGCTGATGCAGCTGCCTATCTCCCTGACGCCAGAGGTATGGCTCTCACATTTTATGCCATCAGGATGGTCAATGTCTGTGCACTATCTGCTTTGGGTTGCCACAGTGAACGTTCCACCTTCTCAGAGACAGTCACGCCTCTCTATCTGGGATAGCAGGATGTATTGATCACGGGAGGCGATTTCAACTGCGCGTAGGCACCCAAAGACCACTTCACTCACCATGCACGGCACTAGCGACAATTCTCCAGCACCTCAGCTCAGTGGATTCTTGGGAGTGTCCAGCCGACTTGACCACGTTTACATCTCCCGCGATATTGTGAGTGGCATACAGGGTGCTGAAGTCTGGCCTGCTGCGTTCTCTGACGATGGAAGGGAGGTTGCAGCGTGGCGTCGACGGACTCGGGAATTCTATTTCCCCATTCTCTGAGAATGTACTATGAAGCAGTATTCGCCACAGCGCCAGGCGATGGCGAATCGTGCCAAGGCGCAGCTCACGTCCCTTTCTCTCGGCCACCTTGAAGGACCTATGGTCAGGGCGCGCACAAACGATGGGTTACTGTAAGAGCGTCCATTATGCATCATGTCATAGCAGGACGACGCCACCGTCGGAGGAATTTGATTGATGTTCTTACGATTGATGATGGCCAGAGTTTTGATACCCAACAGGATATTGGGTCCACCCTCCGTGAACATTATGTTACGCTGTACTGTGAACAACGTCACCGCCCTGCCAACATTACAGCGGTCTCCAGGCTCACCTTTGCCTCGGTTCCTATGGATGCGATGATGGATCTGATTGCTAACGTCACGAAGGACAAAGTCCACGACGCTATCCAGGTGGGTTCCACAAACAGGTCGCCTGGGCCTGATGGCCTCCCACTGGAGTTTCATCGGACATCTGCGCCAGTGTGGATGGAAATTTGCCAGGACAGTTACCTCGATGGTTTCCTCATTCCCATCCACAAGCGTTGGAGTATCTCACAGATATGTGATTACCGTCTGTTGACGCTACTCAACAGTGATACAGAGGTCTTTGCCCAGCTGTTGTCTGTGTGGCTTAAACGGACAGCTCGGTATATGGTTTCCCCCAATCAAACTGCTTTGGGGGGTACCAGTAACATCCGCACTGGTCTCTGCCGCTATCGGGACATAATCGCTCTTGCTCACGCTTGTTGTATGCCAGGACATTCGGCAGCTCTTGACTTCAGCCAGGCATTCGATAGAGTCGATCGTGACTTCCTGGAAAGGGTGCTCCGCAATATGGGCTACCCTGATACTACTGTCGACTTCGTAATGCGTCTCCTTCGTGAAGCTACGTCTCGTGTGCTCTACAATGGCCATTTTACTCCTCCCATCTTGATCCGTCGATCAATGCATCAAGGCTGCCCACTCTCTGCACTGTTGTATGCGTTTGCCACGGAACTGTTGCTATGTGCCCTACATGTCTCTCGGTGACTATGTATTCAGCTGCACTGCATATGCAGACGATCTCGTCCCCATTCTTCATAGCGTTGCTGAGGTCAGGGAGTCACTGGCGTGGGTTGCCATCTACGGCGAAGCTGAGAGGTGGCATGAGCCCCCTCTCATATTTCTATCTTACGATTCTCCTCTCTAATTGCATGCGGTGGAAAGTTGCTATTCCTTCACACGCGGACTTCCCACGCAGCGTCTCTCGTCACCCGGGTGGTCCAGTGACAGGCGGGCTCTGACTTTGAAAGGGTAAGCCAACAGGTGTGAGGGAGTCGAGTGAATGCTTTCCAGACGCCGACATTGTCAAGAGGCACGCCCGCAGGGCCTGAAGTAGCGGCTGGTCTAGAGGTTCCGTTACTTCGCAGAAACTTAGCGAAAACACTTTCTGGCGGGCTACCAGCGAGGCGTGGGAATGACTTGTGCACCTAGGCAGCTGTGGCGGGAAAATTCCCGCGCTTTCTGCAAAATAGTAACTGTGATTGGCTTGCTCAGGGCATAGCTCCGTGACGTAGCAAAATCAGCGCAGAAATTGGCGCCAAGAATCTCCATTGGTGGAATGGTAGTGCTCCAGCAATAGAGGGGAATTTTCCGCCGGTTTTCGAGTTGCTGATTGGAACGTTTTAACCACGGCCACTGTCGTGGGGGCGGGAATGTTGTGCGTTCGGCCTGTACGGGTGCTCTAAGTAGTCGGCTCTCGCCTTTCGGTCGAGGAAGTCGAAGCAACCAGCCAACGGCTCCGGTACGCCAGATCGTGTCCTGGCAGTCAAGAAGACAGTTTGGTAATGTATGTCCGCAGCACCGGCAGATAGGGATTTTCCTAGGTGATAATCAGAGCTCAGCAGAGCGCGCCTGTTCGTCTTTTTTCTAACTTTGTTCTGTCTTGGGTAGCAGCAATTAATGTTGGGTTGACTATGTGTTTTCTCTAAGATTTGAGTTGCAAGGAATTGGCTGCACATACCACTTCGTCATAATCCTCACAATCTAGTTTAGGAACAACTTCACATTCACAGCGTTTGTTTGAGTATCCAATTTGAGCCAATTTGATGTATTGTAAAAGAATTCATGTGTTTTGTTTATTATTTTGTGTTTAGTCTTAATAAATCATATTGTTATTTTGGACAGAACTTTCATTCTGTTAATCGGTAGAGCAACCCTATCATTCCCCACTATGTTAATGAAACCTTCGTTTATTTAACTTAACTATCAAATTAAATTATTGCAGGTGCCAAACTCTCTTCTACTCCACTGGCAGGGTTGATTAGAGTCGGTTCGCGTATTTTTTTTTTTATCGTTGTGCAACAGCAAAAGTCGGAGTTAGAATAGGGGGGCTTAGAGCATCATTTACATATGTAGATTCTAGAAGAATTTAATGTTAAATACACTGCTAGCCCCGGCACCTCGCAAAGCTTCTGGTAGCTGCCTTAATGTGGGCAAATCGAGTGCCATAGCTATAGGTGCGGAACTTTCCTTGGACAGTGCTGCTACTTTGTGTGTAGCTGATACTCTCCGATGCTTAGGAGTCGATTTCACAAGTGTTCTGTTGTGGACAGTTGCCCTCCCCTACCGAAATCTACTTTCCCAACTATGAGCCGGGCTCTTGGATCACCAGTTACAGGCACTCGATCTTCGGTAATGCACACAATACTTAAATGTATACTTGGCGTCACGTATCGTACATGTGGCACAGACACTTCCTGTTCCGCCATCCACGGCCGGCCGCATGCTAGCAGCATTTGGTTCATTTGTTTGCCACGGCTTGCTATTCAAGATTAGGTACGAAACCCTCACCCACCTGCGGTGCACAGGTGGTTTAGCTTTGTGTCACGTGTCTGACAGGGCAATAGACCTTTTCATTGGCTCTCACATGACACTGTGGCGCCATAGTCCTGCGTGCCTTACCTGCCTACTGCTGGAGGCCCTTGCACCACACACTCTCTCTCACCACCTACCCAACTTTCGCAAGCCCCGCCGCCCTTCTTTCATTTCCGCCACTTTTTCCTTGAACTGAGCTACGCCCGTCCTGTGATACTGCCAGCGTAATTGACATCCACGAAGGTGATCTACGGTTTCCTTCAGCAGCACAGGTCACAGAATATGGTTGAGGGCAAGCTTCCCCACATCGACTGGAGCGCCACTTGGCGACCGGTGTGCGTTCCTTATCTTGATACAGACGCCCCGTCTGCACGGTACCTTACCGTCAACGGGAAGCAAGTATGCCCGTCACGCCTTCGCAGGATTGACCTCACAGACATTCCATTGGTGTCGACTGCGACGTTACGAACACAGACGAGCACTGCCCGGTGTGCAGATCGGCGAGAGGTGTCTGGCTGTTGGCGCGACACATGTTGTCCCCAATTACCCATACGACTCTTCATCAGATACCTTGTCAAGTGCTCGTCTTTCCCGGCGCGGGATACAAGGCCAGCGAAGACGAACTCTGTGAGGTGGATTTGTGGACACACAGCACACTGCTTTTTTGATGATGGCGAGAAAAGTATCCTTGACTTTTGGCAGTTCCTTAATGAACGCCACTGTGCAGTTGTCCGCAATCCAAAATACAGACAATTTTTCTCCAATTTCCTCTGCAGTGTCTTCCTTACCCCACCACAGAGCTGGTGTGTTCTTGTCATGAAGAGTTGATCCCCCCTCCTCCTCACTTAGCCCGCATATCGTGGTCGTGCGTTAGCGTTCTCGCTTCCCACGCCCGGGTTCCCGGGTTCGATTCCCGGCGGGGTCAGGGATTTTCTCTGCCTCGTGATGGCTGGGTGATGTGTGCTGTCCTTAGGTTAGTTAGGTTTAAGTAGTTCTAAGTTCTAGGGGACTTATGACCACAGCAGTTGAGTCCCATAGTGCTCAGAGCCATTTGAACCTCCACACTTAGAACCGATATATTCACTGATAATTGGAATGTTCTTCTTAGTCTGAGGTCTTGCTGCGCCCTCTTTCTTGCGTGGCGCCAGTTTGCTGATACTCTCGGTGGTATTACTGACAAAAATAAATAAATAAAAATAATAGGACATGGTGGCCAGGCCTCGGGTTGTGACACCCCTGCCCACTTTGTCCCCACACCTCTCTTGAGCACCGGGAAGGTTCCTTTGAAAATAAAAAAAATAAATAAAATGAAGCGATTAGCGTTCACGCTACAAATGAGTCAAGGCCGACGCGATGGTTCGAACCCATCTCTCACTCATTTTTTTAAATCTATATTTCATTCATCACTGGTCACATTATTTACTTTTTATGACATTTCAGAGATAAGTTAATATAACGAAAAAAAAACCACGTGTATTTGCATGAAGTTTCCATTTTTGTTTCCCCTGTATGTATGACAAATACCATCCTGCAACGTGTGATTTCGAGAACATGTCCAACGAGTAATTTTACATTACTCTTGTGGTCTGGCACACCGTGACTTACCATATTACTGATTGTGAATAATGTCATTCGCATCATTATTTATCGAGGTTTGACTCGGGCTTTCCAAGCCCATCCATCGTCCTTGAAAATTGAATTACAAATAGTAAATATTCAAATAACATGAAATTTTCTACAAGTTCATGAAATTGCTAATGGTTTTTTCATTATATTACCTATCAAATGTCATATAAATTAAATAATGTGACCAGTGTTGAAAAAAAATATAGATTAAAAACTAATTGGTAGGTGGTATTCGAGCCGTCGTGTCGGCCACAACCCGTTTGCAAACCATGAACGCTAACCGCTTTTTTTTTAATGTCATTTTGTTCGTTATGGCTCATTGCACTGAGCTACCGAGCTGGCGTCGTTTGACCACCATGACTTGAAACGACTGACCCCTCGCCACGGACACATCAGTTACGTAACAGACGTGTAACACGACTCTTGCGATTTTCTCGGACTTGCCAGAGTAGTGCGCGCCACTACTTGCACACTGTGTTGTTTTAAAGGTGTGCACAGTCTGGAGTAAACCTGTGATGCCAAAGTCATCGCCTCCCCTTCTGAGGCCACGTGCAAGCTTCTCAGACGATGGTTTTAGCCGGTGCACAACGTACCTGTGTTGCACTGACTTTCTTTTAATAAAGCGTGAGTGTTTTCGGATACGATTTGCGTTGTTGTAAATTCCACATCCCGTCTGTAATGGAGCACTATATTATTCGTATGGCCTAATGTGAAGGATCATAAGGTCTGGACCCGCATGTGCATTCTGTGTCAGAGAAGCCAGGTATCACGCCACGCTCAACTGCCCCTAGGTCGCTTTGACGTCCCAAAAGGACGTTTTCAGCATATGCACACCGACCTCGTGGGCCCACTAACCATCTCCGAAGTCTGTCGGTACAACCTGTTGGTGATCGAGTGTGTCACTCGATGGTTAGAAGCTGTGCCACTTAAGGACATTGTAGTCATATCCACTGTCAAAATCTATACGTGGATCTCAATAACGACTGCCAAATGTCAGCAGTAAGGATCGGTCCTTTTTCTCAAGTTGCACAACATAGGCAGCAACCGTCGATCATCCACGGAGAGACGCGCCCGTCGAGCGCTAAAGTTGGCTCTTATGTTCCACAGTGGACGGAGCCACTTCTGCTGGTATACCTAGGAGTGCATATGGCCCACAAACGCGATGTTCGAGCTTCACTCACTGAACTTTTGTATGGCAAAGTCCTCTGCTTGTCCAGTGACTCTGTGTTTCAATAACTGTCGACTCCATCTCCTGACCAACCCAATCCCATTTCTTGTGTAAAACGCCGTGTCGCCGATCACCATGTACTGCCCTTTCTTCATCACTCTGCATGTAGGGTTTCCTCCATACGGCTGTAGAAGATTGTGAGTCTATGATGTTATGCGATAAGATAATTGAGAACCCTTGCAACCACATAACTCGAATCTCCACAAGGCACTTCGATGGGATGACCGTGTTGTTGTCGTTGTTGTTGTGGTCTTCAGTCCTGAGACTGGTTTGATGCAGCTCGCCATGCTACTATATCCTGTGCAAGCTTCTTCATCTCCCAGTACCTACTGCAACCTACATCCTTCTGAATCTGCTTAGTGTATTCATCTCTTGGTCTCCCCCTACGATTTTTACCCTCCACGCTGCCCTACAATACTAAATTGGTGATCCCTTGATGCCTCAGAACATGTCCTACCAAC
This sequence comes from Schistocerca cancellata, assembly GCF_023864275.1. NCBI lineage: Eukaryota > Metazoa > Arthropoda > Insecta > Orthoptera > Acrididae > Schistocerca > Schistocerca cancellata. Next base: position 607,407,110 of record NC_064632.1, on the reverse strand, counting down.
CGATCCCTTCTTCTGGTCACGTTGTGCCACAAACTTCTCTTCTCCCCAATCCTATTCAATACTTCCTCATTAGTTATGTGGTCTACCCATCTAATCTTCAGCATTCTTCTGTAGCACCACATTTCGAAAGCTTCTATTCTCTTCTTGTCCAAACCATTTACCGTCCATGTTTCACTTCCATACATGGCTACACTCCATACAAATACTTTCAGAAATGACTTCCTGACACTTAAATCTATACTCGATGTTAACAAATTTCTCTTCTTCAGAAACGCTTTCCTTGCCATTGCCAGTCTACATTTTATATCCTCTACTTCGACCATGATCAGTTATTTTGCTCCCCAAATAACAAAACTCCTTTACTACTTTAAGTGTCTCATTTCCTAATCTAATACCCTCAGCATCACCCGACTTAATTCGACTACATTCCATTATCCTCGTTTTGCTTTTGTTGATGTTCATCTTATATCCTCCCTTCAAGACACTATCCATTCCGTTCAACTGCTCTTCCAAGTCCTTTGCTGTCTCTGACAGAATTACAATGTCATCGGCGAACCTCAAAGTTTGTATTTCTTCTCCATGGATTTTAATACCTACTTCGAATTTTTCTTTTGTTTCCTTTACTGCTTGCTCAATATACAGATTGAATAACATCGGGGAGAGGCTACAACCCTGTCTTACTCCCTTCCCAACCACTGCTTCCCTTTCATGTCCCTCGACTCTTATAACTGCCATCTGGTTTCTGTACAAATTGTAAATAGCCTTTCGCTCCCTGTATTTTACCCCTGCCACCTTCAGAATTTGAAAGAGAGTATTCCAGTCAACATTGTCAAAAGCTTTCTCTAAGTCTACAAATGCTAGAAACGTAGGTTTGCCTTTCGTTAATCTTTCGTCTAAGATAAGTCGTAAGGTCAGTATTGCCTCACGTGTTCCAGTATTTCTACGGAATCCAAACTGATCTTCCCCGAGGTCGGCTTCTACTAGTTTTTCCATTCGTCTGTAAGGAATTCGTGTTAGTATTTTGCAGCTGTGGCTTATTAAACTGATTGTTCGGTAATTTTCACATCTGTCAACACCTGCTTTCTTTGGGATTGGAATTATTATATTCTTCTTGAAGTCTGAGGGTATTTCGCCTGTTTCATACATCTTGCTCACCAGATGGTAGAGTTTTGTCAGGACTGGCTCTCCCAAGGCCGTCAGTAGTTCCAATGGAATGTTTTCTACTCCAGGGGCCTTGTTTCGACTCAGGTCTTTCAGTGCTCTGTCAAACTCATCACGCAGTATCGTATCTCCCATTTCATCTTCATCTACATCCTCTTCCATTTCCATAAAATTGTCCTCAAGTACATCGCCCTTGTATAGACCCTCTATATACTCCTTCTACCTTTCTGCTTTCCCGTCTTTGCTTAGAACTGGGTTTCCATCTGAGCTCTTGATGTTCATACAAGTGGTTCTCTTATCTCCAAAGGTCTCCTGTAGGCAGTATCTATCTTACCCCTAGTGAGATAAGCCTCTACATCCTTACATTTGTCCTCTAGCCATCCCTGCTTAGCCATTTTGCACTTCCTGTCGATCTCACTTTTGAGACGTTTGTATTCCTTTTTGCCTGCTTCATTTACTGCATTTTTATATTTTCTCCTTTCATCAATTAAATTCAATATTTCTTCTGTCACCCAAGGATTTCTACTAGCCCTCGGCTTTTTACCTACTTGATCCTCTGCTGCCTTCACTACTTCATCCCTCAAAGCTACCCATTCTTCTTCTACTGTATTTCTTTCCCCCATTCCTGTCAATTGTTCCCTTATGCTCTCCCTGAAACTCTGTACAACCTCTGGTTCTTTCAGTTTATCCAGGTCCCATCTCCTTAAATTCCCACCTTTTTGCAGTTTCTTCAGTTTTAATCTACAGTTCATAACCAATAGATTGTGGTCAGTGTCCACATCTGCCCCTGGAAATGTCTTACAATTTAAAACCTGGTTCCTAAATCTCTGTCTTACCATTATATAATCTATCTGATACCTTTTAGTATCTCCAGGGTTCTTCCATGTATACAACCTTCTATCATGATTCTTAAACCAAGTGTTAGCTATGATTAAGTTGTGCTCTGTGCAAAATTCTACCAGGCGGCTTCCTCTTTCATTTCTTAGCCCCAATCCATATTCACCTACTAAGTTTCCTTCACTCCCTTTTCCTACCCTCGAATTCCAGTCACCCATGACTATTAAATTTTCGTCTCCCTTCACTATCTGAATAATTTCTTTTATTTCATCATACATTTCTTCAATTTCTTCGTCATCTGCAGAGCTAGTTGGCATATAAACTTGTACTACTGTAGTAGGTGTGGGCTTCGTATCTATCTTGGCCACAATAATGCGTTCACTATGCTGTTTGTAGTAGCTTACCCGCATTCCTATTTTCCTATTCATTATTAAACCTACTCCTACATTACCCCTATTTGACTTTGTGTTTATAACCCTGTAGTCACCTGACCAGAAGTCTTGTTCCTCCTGCCACCAAACTTCACTAATTCCCACTATATCTAACTTTAACCTATCCATTTCCCTTTTTTAAATTTTCTAACCTACCTGCCCCGCTGATAACCGCGCAGTTGAGCGCCCCACAAACCAAAAAAAAAAAACCTACCTGCCCGATTAAGGGATCTGACATTCCACGCTCCGATCCGTAGAATGCCAGTTTTCTTTCTCCTGATAACGACATCCTCTTGAGTAGTCCCCGCCCGGAGATCCGAATGGGAGACTATTTTACCTCCGGAGGGATGACCGTCCCTTTGACATACTGTTACAAAGAAAACCTATGACAGTATCTGTCAGTCGTCTTAGGCCAGTGTGGATTCTGCAAGAAGGTTTAATGATGACCCCTCCCAACTGCCCTCCACTACTCCGTCGAATGACGCATCCCACCCTCAGGGTCTCAGCATTCATTTGCTGGGTATAGGCTAGGCGACCTCGGAGTTCCTTAGCTGGGGACTGGTTAGTGCCACAAGTCTCCTGTCATTGTAAGGTACAGTCATGCTTCAGTGACCACTGTACGGCATGGCGCACGGCGATGGTACATTGTGTATCACAGGAACAGGGATCTCGGTTTGACCACCTGGATCGCGAGGATGGTGAAAACCTCTATAAAAAACCTCTCTGTCTCAACGTATGCTGCATGCTGATAAGATGCACGACTGTTGAAGTGGAACAGTCATCAGTGGGCAACCTCTCGGGAGTGTGCCGCACTTCAGTTATACAAGGCTTACGTAGGCACCTGGGGCTCTGTTGAGGTGGACTTTGATTTCCCTGGTTGCTCGTGGGGACCAAAACGGAACCCTCGAATTGTTCTCTTCCTCCTCACATCGGAACGAGTGGGCCGCTGGTAGGTACGAACATCCAGTCTAACAAGAGGGCTCAGAGAACCAGTTCCCCAGACCCACGTAATACTAACAGAATGCATGCTGCTTTTCAGAATGTGTTCATAATAGTTAAATGAAAGGAGGGCAGCTTCGATAAAGTTTCACCGTTCTATATCGAGAAATATCTGCAGCGCATTGCAGGAACCTTAAAATCTGCCAATCATTTTCGAAATGGGAGCCTGTTAGTCGAAACGTCTAGTTTCCAACAAGTGAAGAACCTCCAGAAAGCTTGATGACTCGAGGAGTACACAGTAGAAAACTGAACTGCATAACACCTTGAACTACAACAATGGTGTTGTGACTTTCAGGAACCTGATTGACATTCCCCAAAAAGAACTGAAAGCTGAGTAATCTCGGGAATTCATTCTTGACGTGAAACATATCATGAAAAAGGTAGGTGGTGATCTTGTCAAATCATACTCTTTTATACTTACATTTAACAGCACCAAACTTCCAACACATGTCAAGGCAGGTTTCCTTTGCCTAAGCATGCAGCTTTATTTTACCAGCCCAATGCACTATTCTAAATATCAGCACTTTGGGCACACTACTCTTTGTGGAAAGAGAGAAGCCACTTGTGATAAATGCGGTAAAGCTGCCCACAACACACGTAGTTGTTCATCTCCTCCAAAGTGCATCAGCTGCTCTGGGGATCACCCCATCTAAAGTAGGGACTGCAGTGTCTGCCTTGAAGCACGGAAGAGCCAAGAGATAAAAACGACAAAGTGTATCCTGTATCAGGAAGCCAGAAAGGTATACAAGGCCATGCAGTCACCTATGTTCGCTGCCTCCTTTGCTTCCTTTCTCAAACAGCCAGTCCAGGAAACTGATGCTGCTACACAAACGGAGGTTGCTAGTGGTAGCACTGGTAGGTGCGTTTGTCAATACACTTGTGCTGCTGCAGTTACTTCGAAGCCTACCCCTCCCCCCATAAATTCAGAAAAGGCCATGTTTGCTGATGTTGCGGAACTCCTTGTCCCTACAAATATCCAGTCTGGTCCACCGCCCAATGCTGCAACTGTCACTTCTGCAGTCGTGGCTCTGAAGCCCCCTGGGCAAAAAATTGAAGCCAAAAGCAAAGGATCGCCCACTGACGGAGACAGGAGGTACACAGTCAGACGATGTCGACATCATCCTCTCTGACGCCTCTCTCGTATCTTCTTCAGAGGCGACGGGTCTCGGCGATCACCTCGCCCCAAGACCGAGCCTCTACCCATTGCAGGTTCCCCTCATCGTCAGAATGAAAGTGCTACCCCATGATAGATGACTCCCATCCTATGGTGGAACCTTAACGGGTTCAGGATACATGTGAGGAACTGAAATGGCTGGCACAGGAATGTACTTTGCGCTTGTGTTAGCAGGAAACGCATTTTAAAGCGTCTTGCGCCCTCGTGCTATGGGGCTGCACGCTCTATCATAAGCATGACGTGACTGAGGAAAGGGGCAACGAAGGAATCACTTTGTCAATAACTTGGACCACTTCTCTGCTCTGCCCCTAGCCACTGATCTGCAAGTGGTTGCAGCTGAAGTTCATGTGTGTCAGAGGATCACCTGCTTGCTGTATCTACCTCCACACGAAGTGGTTGTCTCTGATACTCCAACAGATCTTATAGAACAACTGCCCTGACCATTTATCCTACTGGGAGACTTTAATACCCGTCATGTATTGTGGGGCTCGGCCTCTACTTGCCTTCAGGGTCAGGTTCTGGAAAACCTCATGATGTTTCAAGATCTGTGCTGCTACTGGGTTAATCTCAGCCATTGACCTCTGTTTCTACTCTGCAGCCCTTACTGACTCTGTTCAGTGGGAAGTCAATGATGACCATCATTCCAGTGACCACTTCCCACTCCACATTCACCTACTTGATGGAGCTCTCCCTGAAAGGATGTGGTCATGATGGGTGCTCAGCAGAGCCAAATGGACGCTTTTTAGCTAGATGGCTGTGTCTGAATGCTGCAGCTGCATACAGAGTGGGTGGACCACACCACACGGGTAATCCACATGCTGCTATCTTCTCCATCACTGTAGGAGGCCACATCTAATTTGGTCGAATGATGAGTGCATTTCAGTAATCCGTGTCAGGCATGAAGTTCTGGGACGGTTCAAGTGCCGCTCAACAGCAGAAAACTTCGCAGCTTTTCGATTAGCGAGGGCAAAGGCTTGACACAAGATCAAGGAGAGCAAGAAAACGTCATGACAACTATTGCTGGACTCTATCAATTATTCCACTTATTCTACTACTGTGTGGGAAGTCATCAGGAGGATTTCTGGTAAAGGCATTCGGTTACCCATGATAGTGTTATTGCATCAGATGTGTCTCCAAACAACACCAGAAGACATTGCACGTACAGCGACAGAGCAGTTTGCACGGACTACTGCCATTGAGAGCCAGTCAGTACCATGCCACCATGGTGTGAGTTGGACCTCAGGCCTATCAATTCAGTGTCCTCCAACTGCCAATTCTCCATGTTTGAGTTGGATTTGGCCATGTCTGTGGCTCATGATACTGCACCCGCTCACGACCAAATCCAATACAGCATTCTGCGGAAATTGAAACCAGTGTCAAAGGAAGTCCTGTTACAATATTTTAATTAGATATGGAAGACGGGAAAATTTCCCAAATCGTGGAGGGAGGCAATTTTTTTACCTCTTCTAAAGTCTGGATAGGACAGAATGTGCCCCAGCAGTTACTGGGGCATTGCTTTAGAAAGCTGTATAGGAAAGACTTTGGAGCGAATGGTTAACCATTTTCTGGTCTGGATGTTGGAGACCAGGCAGCTAGTAAGTCGCTTTCGTGTGGATTCAGGAGATTTCGATCCACTACGGAAAACCTGACATTGCTAGAGGCAGCTATTCAGCAGGCTCTCCTACGTAAACAGCATTGTATAGGTATATTTTTTTATATCAGCAAGGCGTTTGACACTACTTGGAGCCACAGTGTTCTATAACAGCTCGACCAATGGGGCTTCCTTGGCCATCTCCCCATCTTTATTCGATCCTTCATATCAAAGAATTTTTTTCCGTACTGAGTTCGTGAGGTGCTGTCGAATAGTTTCGAGTAGGAGAATGGTGTTCCTCAGGCGGTGTTTTAAGCGTTACCCTCTTTGCCATAGCCACAAACAGTATAACATCTACAGTAAAGAGTCCCATACAGTGCTCCTTATTTGTGGACGATTTGGCCGTGTTCTGTTCCTCCTCCAGTAGAGCGACAGCAACTTGTCAGTTGCTACTTACAGTGAAATGGCTGGAGGAGTGGGCTGCACAGATTGGTTTTGCGTTTTCAGCAGACGAGTGTGTGTATGTTCATTTTAGTCGTTCACATTGTATTTTTAATTTACCTGAATTGCTTAAGTGGAACTCCATTCTGTGCGGTTTTCAGGCCTCATTTTTTACTCCTAATGTCGTGCTTACCACACCTGAGGAACCTGAAGGCAAGGGCCGAGAAGACACTGAACATTTTGAAGTGTCATAGCCAGAGATCTTGGGGAGCAGACTGGCATTTGTAGGAAAGACATTGGAGCGAATGGTTCACCATCGTCTGGTCTGCATGCTGGAGACCATGCAGCTCCTAAGTCACTCTCAGTGTGGATTCAGGGGATTTCGGTCCATGTGCAAAATCTGAAGATCATTGGCGCTGTACAGCATGAGGGGATCAGGCCAGCCTCAGGTACTTACAAGATGAGCTCCATACCTAGTCCCTGTGCTGACGCTGGTGAACTGCCATGTACTATCTGGTGGCGGCTTCTCATGGCGCATCAGGCATGTCAGCTCCTTGCTGCTCGCACTTCCTCAGCATACCATACCATTGCTCGTCGTGTTATAAACGCCCCTTTACGAATCTTCCATGGGCAATGAGGCCATTTGGAATCAGTGTAACGGGTGTGCTGGAGTCCATTGGTGTGGAGCACATCCAGGCTCAAATAGGGGATTTTAACCAACTACCTGGCTGGTTATTGCAGAGGCCCAGAGAAATTTTAGATTTAGTGCAGTACAGGAGAGATTGCACTTCTGCTTTTGTTTTTAATGCGATATACTCTGACATTTTATATGAGCAGCACAACTATGTATCTCTCTTTACAGATGGGTTAAAACAGGGGAACTAAGTTGGCTGCTTTGTTGTTTTCCTGGATTGTGTCCTGAAGATTCAGTTGCCTCCAAAGTTCACTGTATTCAATGCCGAAATATCCACGATTTTGAGGGTACTGGAGCAGATGATACGTGCCATGCCTGCTAAATTCCTCGTTTGTTCAGACTCCCTGAGTGTCCTTCAGTCTCTGCAAAGCTTGTGTCCAGCTGATAAAGTAGTTAGGATATCCAGGATGCTCTCCCGCAGCTGAAAAGGATGGAGAAGGAGATGTCCTTCTGCTGGGTGTCAGGGCACGTGGGTACTGCTGAGAACGAAAGAGCAGACATAGTAGCCAAAGAGGCACGTCATGTTCCTCAGTTAGTGCAGTGTGCCGTTCCCCTGCATGCTGTCGTCTCGCTGTTGATGTACGGAGTCATGCATCAATAGGAAGATGAGTGGCTGGAAGTGACAGACAACAACCACTGTCTCGTAAATCCCACAACACGGCCATGGTGTACCTCCTTCCAGTCACACAGATGGGACGAGGTTATCCTTATTCGCCTTCACGTAGGCCACAACGGCTTCTTGCTTTGGCGAGGGGACCCTCCAATGTGTAGTACTTGTGGAGTACAGATTACTGTGTGCCATATTTTATAACACTGTGATTTATTTTCCAACCAGAGGACAATGGCAGATATTCTGACAGATCTGTCCTCTATTTTAAGTAATGTTCAAATGAATGTGGGAAGAGTTTTATGGTTTTGTGATTTGTCCCACTTACTTCCTCGAATTTTAGGGAGATGTTCTTAAAGTGTTAACAAGGTGACCAGCTTGCCTACGTTTTTTTGTAAGTGGTCAGCCAGTCATATTTCCTTCTGTCTTTCTTTCAGTTCCTATGTTGTTTAAATTCTAGTTTAATCCCAGGTACAGCACCTTTCACACTTTCTCCTTCGACTTGGAGCGTGTGTGATAGAGTGTTCGTGTGGGTTAACGTGAGTGAGATGGATGTGATAGTATGAGTGTCATTTTATACGTTTCCTCCCGGCAGTGTGCCAGCAATTTTATCCACATTCGTTTCTTCTGACCCAGGTTTCGAGTAGCACCATGATGTTCACTATTTTCTTCCTGAATACCTTCACATCAAGTCGATCAACAACAACCTCCTTGTCGAGGGGCAGCATTCAGACTGCTAGAGCGCGGACAGATGTATCGCCTCTCTCTTTAAGAGAACCTTTAAGATACTGCACGATGTCGATACAGCTGCTCTCGCCTACCACTTCTCCACCAACGGTCTCCTCACCATCATGGCTCCCCACTTGCCCTCTATGGATCACACACCCTCACCAGCCCAGCCAGCATTGGTGTCCTCTCCACCACATTCCCGACCTCTGATGCCAGCACACAATCACACTTCAGCTCCCCCATGTACTCATACATGCCCCATGTACTCATACATACCCCATGTACTCATAGACAGTTTGTGTCAGAATTGTCCCAAAGACCTCCCTTCACAGCAAATGTGTTCTCATATCATGAAGTTGGAGACTACAGAGATAAGCCACTCTTTAAGTGTGTTTCATACAATTAGCACACGTCACCTAGATTAGGCCTAAAATACAGAAACAGATTTCCAAATGACTAGGCTTTTGTACTACCCTACAAGCCAACATACAGTATATGACATTCATGTACATGTCACCTACATACAAAGCTCTTTTCAGTCGATCTACAGGGAACAATATCTATTATGACCGAAGCAACTGTATGTAATAGGCTTAAATTATGATATGGTTATGAGATTTCCAAGATAATAAGAACGTTATATGGTTCTTTGGGTAATATGATAATTTACTGTTTTTGTAGAATTGCTGATGATCTGGATAAAAGTCTGCATGATTTACAATTTACAGATATTGATTCTGTAGACATTACACCAATATGATGTAACAAAAGTCGTGAGGAAATGAATTAGACCTTAAGCTTTCCTGTAAATATGTTTTGCATCAAACCAATCATTGTGTGATGTTATGTTCTGTCACAATACGATGACATGTTCTTCTTAATTCTCAAAATGTTGTTATTTTCACTCTTGAGTACCGACTTAGGAAGTCCGCATTCATAAAGCTCCAGGCGGCGTTCTTTCAACATAACATCACCCATTTTTGTTTCAGAAATGGCATTTGATGGGTTTTTTTACGTTCATAGTGACATTGTACTTATTACAGCTGTTGCAGGTTTATACAGAGCACCATAAACATCTCAAAGGAATTCTAAATCCTCTTTCTTTGTATATTTTAACCACATTTTATTTCTTTCTTTATTTTGTTTTACTCTGTTTAATGGTAATCCAGTACCATGTTTCCATCAATCGAGTGAGACAATGTTGCAGATGAAAGTGTTTTATTCTGAAGATCAGTTTAGTCGCTCATCCTGCTTACTCACTGCACCTTTATTCTCTCTTTTTCGAGTTACTGTGTAATGAATGTCACGGTATTTTTCTCTGCACTTCGTGGTTGCTACTGTGTATGATCGCTCACTTCAGTTTCACAAGGTATGCAGCATCTTAAACAACGATGCTGTTATTCACACAGATAGTCATCAGAGTTTTGCCGTTTGCAGGTTGATCCTGTAACATGTGATATGGCAGTACTGTTCAGTTATTCGTGTAATTATACTCTGATCGTCGCAGAGTTTTCCAAGTGTCCATCACTTATCGATGCCTCCTCACAGGCGTTAGAGTTGGCAATGGGAGTGCAAGTTTTCGTCACATGGCGATAGCAGTCGCGCGGGAGATGGCGGACCCAATGGTGTGCATCTGCTGAGCCACGCCTACAGCGGCCCCACCCTCTGCTGCTGCAGTATAGGACGGTCGGCGGCAGCCACACAGCCTGCTCCCACCTGGAGCCTCTTCACTGCCTAACATCACACAGACCTCACCTAGCTACGGCTCCAACACATTCGTTTGTGCTTTAGTCCAGAGAGTCTCATCCTTGTTGCTATTGTATCATATCGTTCTGTTTCTTGCTTCATTATTTATAACGAGTCTTCATACACTTGGCGAAATTTAAGTCAAGTATATCTTCTGTCTGTTGTGTTAACTTGTTCGCTAATCATTTCTGCTCCAGCTTTCCTACGATGGCAGTTGCACATCACTCTGTAACGCGCATCTCCTCACCATTGTGAATGAAGTCGGGCACAACACTTCACAGATGCCACGACGCGAGCCACACGCAGTGACAGCTCATTAGTTCTGTAAGGTCTCAACTGTCTGCGACTTTCGGAATGTGGGACTATAGTTCAATTCTTTTATCTTGGCGGCTCGCGCATGCCCGCCCAGACGCGGGAGATTGCTGCGTTGCCAGTTGCACACGACGCACGCGCCAATAGAAGCAGCGCCAGAGTACAGCGTAGTTCGCAAGCTTACGTTTAGGAGGGGAGCGCGCAGTTCATGAAGTAAAGCCACTACGGCCGCATTAACCCTTTCGCTGCTACAAAGACGTGCTCCCTGCATTCCGCGCTGTGCGCGATTTTGTCACTGCACTGCTCGCCTGTTCCGACTGCTTTGACACTCTTATCAATCGATTCCACAAAAACTATTTGGCCCAAAAATGAGATTTTTACACATCTTCTTGACTGATACCTTCCCCCCATAAATGACTTAATTTTGTTTCGATGTTCAACGCAGTTATTATGCAGCATTAAATATAGTAAACCATTGCACGAAATTTTGAAGAGTTTGCAGAGGTAAAAGTCAATAGAGTATACTTTCCGTATGGTCGATTTTAGTTGCCACAATGTTGAGAATGAAATGTGGACAAGATACCTAAATTTCATATAAAATTTACTGTATAACAATAGCTCATTTAAGTACCACATAGGTGTCGTATGTAATATTGAGAAATATTCCGTCTTTTGCGACTGTAACAAAAGTTTTATTTACACTGAGCACGTTTGGCTTTATTTTAAAGCACTTCAATCAATCAAAAGGAAGTAGACAAAATACATTAACCAAAACTGTGGACTTACAAAAACATTAGGACTTGAATGTACCGTCTATCAGTAAAGTGCTCTGAGCTATGTCAAATATAATTTTTGTGTGTGGCACACACAAACATCATTTATTTGCTAAAACACTGATCAGCCAACATAGACGTTGAATATTGTGTTACCGCAGCACAAAACTACGAATGATTACTTGGTACTGGAGGAGACAAAATACTGTCCACTGAAGATGCTTCAAAAGAGAGAAACGCGTCTGGTCTAAATAAGCCCCTTATTACAGTTGCAGAAGAGAAATATATTTCAGTACCATTGGTAAAACTGCGACTGTGGAACAAAAACAAGAAAGAGAACATGAGTACCATTGTGTATGTGCCATACCTTTCCTTGATTGAAGTGCTTTAAAATAAAGCCAGACGCGTCCGGTGTAAATAATACTTGTATTACAGTCGGGAAAGACGGAATATTTCTCAATATTACATACGACACCTATGTCGTACTTAAATTAAATGAGATATTGTTATACAGTAAATTTTATATGAAATTTAGGTATCTTGTCCACATTTCATTCACAACATTGTGGCAACTAAAATCGACCATACGGAAAGTATACGCTATGGACTTCTACCTCTGCAAACTCTTCAAAATTTCGTGCAATGGTTTACTACATTTAATGCTGCATAATAACTGCGTTGAACATCGAAACAAAACTAAGTCATTTATGGGGGGAAGGTATCAGTCAAGAAGACGTGTAAAAATCAAATTTTTGGGCCAAATAGTTTTTGTGAAATCGAATGATAAGTGTGTCAAAGCAGTAGGAACACCATGTGTCTGCACAGGCGAGCAGTGCAGTGATAACAAAATCGCGCACAGCGCGGAATGCGGCGAGCACGTGTCTGCAGCAGCGAAAGGGCTAATGAAGAGACAAAGCACTAGAAATTTCAAAGAATTGCATTCAAACGAATATAATTCGTGAAGTAAGGCACTTCGATATTGTTTTTAAATAATGAAAATATTAAACACCGCACAAGGTTTGAACTCATAACCTTAACCGTTACCCTAACGCACCTCGTCTGTCTATCTAATGTCATGAGGACTATAACACGCAACGCAAAATACTGACAAACACTGTTGGTATGACTATGAATTACTCACGCTTCGTCGAAGTACAAAAGGAAATAAACAATTACCGCTGTTCTTTATTGCGAAAAATCGGTTCGTGAGAGTGATACAAATACCTTTCCTTGCTATCGCCTGAATTAGGAGTCTTATTGCTTGTTTGGTTTAATTAATTAATAGAATATGAAGCAATTGGTATAAAGAATGCTTTTTCCAAACTTTCTATAAAAGAATGTCTGCTATCAAGACATTGCTTTTGTTCTATTACTTTATTTATGACTGAACGTTTCTAAAACTGAAGACAATCGTCCATGCTCTGCACTGCAGTCGAGATGTGGCAACGTCGTTCTCTGTTCATTGGCTGACTGTGTTTTGTGACGTCAGATGCGCAGAACGAACCTAAACTCGGCTGCCAACATAAATGACGCGCACTTTAGTTTCACCACATTATTTACCATAAGGATAGTTAATAATATTTTAGACAATGACTAACTTTGAGTTGACCAACTAAGTCGAGAGTTAGAAATATTAATGAGATTCAATAGATAAACGAAAGAATATATCAAATTTTAAAAAAATGTGTCAAGTTATTTTATATATCGATGTTCTCTGCCCAGGAGTTTTTACGTTAGAAATATTAATGAGATTCAATAGATAAAGGAAAGAATATATCAAATTTTAAAAATGTGTGAAGTTATTTTATATATCGATGTTCTCTGCCCAGGAGTTTTTACTTTTTATTCTTTACATTACTGCTGAACCACGGGGTGTTCAAAAAGTCTCTCCGCAGTGCCGTATCATTTGTAGCTGTGCGTGCTGTATGATTATTCACCTTTCGTTTATCTCAGCCAGCGTGGGAACGGCCCACACAGCTGTAAGGAAAAAATTAGAACTTTTCCCATACAAAGTGACAGTCGTGCAAGAACTGAAAAATACCGATCGTGGCAAGAGACTGCATTATTGTCAATGGTTCAAAAATTTCATTCAACAAAATGGAAGGGATATTCTTAATGAAACGTTTTTCACTGATGAGGTGTGGTTTCATTTGCCCGGGTACACGAACTCGTAAAATTCTCGTATGCGGAGTACTGCAAATCCATTGCGTATTCGTGAGGAACCACTTCATTCTGTGAAAATAGGAGTTCGGATTGACATTTCTAGACATCGGGTTGTCGGTTCCATATTTTTCAACGAAACAATAAATGCATAACGATACTGCAGTGATATTCTGTACCCATTAATAGGAGACCTTGTGATAAGTAAAATACTGAACGGTTATTTTCAACAAGATGGTGCAACCACGCATACAGCTCGCGTTTCAGTGCCACTGCTTGCTGATGTTTTTGGTGATCACGTAATTTCACAGGGACTATGGCCTCTACGATCTCCTAACCTAACATCACCTGACTTTTTCTTCTGGCATGCAGCGAAAGCAACTGTCTACAAAAACCGTCCAAAATCCATCGATGAACTGAAAACTGCAATATCCACTTTCACTGCCTCTGTTACAGAAGAAATGTTACAGCTTGTGTTTGGAAACATGATTAGACGAATTGAATTGTGTATTCAACAACAGGGGGGACACTTTCAACATTTGATGTGAAAATTTGTAAGTAAAAATGAATGAACCAGCATATCAATTTCGATGTTGTGTAGACAGGAACGATGTGCTTTGCCTCTGCGAATTATGAAGAAGATACTATATATCATCAGACTATCTAAAATAAAGAATTTGCTTAATGACTAAAAGTTTGCTAAAATATTGGTTAATTTTCGATGATTTTTGTTTCTTTTTTAGAACGATTTCATACACACGTGAAAATTCCATTTCTTGTAAAATTTTTAGCAAGCTGCCATTTTAAGCAATGTGTTATGTCACTGGTTGTGTGATTTTGTTTTTTAGATGTGAACTAAGAGAAAACAGGTTTGCACCAGTCACATACAATCTCTTTTTGGAATTTCTGTCATGGACATATTTCCTCACAGCTACCAGAATTTAACTTACAAATCCTGAATGGCTAACTTTGCTGGGCGTTGTAGGGAATCACAAATTTATGATCGTATTTTGTTGTGTGTTCAGAAGCGTAATATCAGTTTGGTTTTTTCAACTGTAGGTGTGACTTACTGAACTTTTTTGCCTATATGGCTTGACAATGAACTGAGCTTGATTGTTGTCGTGTGTCTTTGCTAGACTAATGCTGTCTAATATTTTCTTTTCATTTGTGTGTAACAAGAATGGTCATATGACATTATTGTCTGGGATAGCCTGTCTGGGGTTATACGGCACCCTGGAGCACATCATTGTATTTGACATCATTTAAGCGACTTCCATATTGATGAACATGAGATGAAATGATAAGTGCAATGTAGACACTCAGCTGGGAATTGAACATTGTACACTACGATCTAGAGACAGTGACACTAACCTCTAGAACGATAGCTGTAGACTGTTGACATGTAGCTTTTTAGTACAAGTTTTGTTGACTAAGATGAGGATGGTAATCCGCATTTTTTATTATTTTTCTCGGGTTTTTAGTTCGGAAGTTATTTTTTCTATATAGTTTGCGGATATTTTATTGGTCTCTCTCTGCAGAACCGCAAATATGCTCCTTTGCATCGAAGAGCTATGGTGAATGACACAGTTTGAGACGCCTTTTTCCAGAATGCATGAATTGGTCCATTTTCGTGATTTCAAGATCTAGGAACTTTATTTTGTTATTTGCACCCGAGTTGATAATGTGCTTTATTGGCTCATTCAGGTTGAGTTTTAAAAATGTTTTCAGTATCGTGTACAAAAATATTAGCTATTGAACCAATTAGGGAATTCTCATTACTAAACTGTGTTCTATCGCATGCACAGTGCTAATTTTACTAAAGTAGCAAACTCTTCTATTTTTACTGCACTCATTTACCATATGCAACTCAATTGTTTTCATTGCTTTCAGTAGTTCCTTTAACCAGAAAATTAGCATAAATGTAGGTTACATCTAAGGAATTAAGTTTTTGGTTGTCTGCAATGTGCTTATCTTCAATTTGTTGTGGCAGGACGCTCAAGCTCTTAAATGTATGTTTGGTATTATATATGTAGTTTTGTCTAAGAATATAAATCAATTTTTTGCTTAGTTGATGTGTAGAGATATTTACACTGCAATGTAGGTGCAAGTTCATCATGGTGTAAAACATATTTTTTTTTCTTTTTTCAAGTAAAAATTAAGTTATATGTAGAGCTTTATTAATAAAGGCTTGGAGTCAAATGTTTGCTTTTATTCTATGTGAATGATGATCTTTTTGTTGAAAAGTTTCAAGATTTTATCAGCATAGTCTGACTTAGACATTATTACTACTGTATTCCCTTTGTCAGCTTTGAGAACTATTGAGTGTTTTTCCGGTTTTTTAAAACAATGTGGACTTTTTGTATTTTCTTATACAATTTAGTATTTCTGCTGCCATAACAGTGTTTGGTAATCATCTGGGAGCTTTTTTCCCAGTAATATAGTTTTGTTCTGCAAAGGCAGCATAGGTCTATCAATGGTTATTTTTACAAGTCCAGTGATGTTTGCCATGCTAGTAAAAGTTGGGTTATTTGTAAATTACTTATACATGCTATACCTTTCTTTAATAAGTCTGTTTCTGAATGTTGTTACTGACTTCTATTTGTGTAAGATTTTTAACTCTATCAAAGAATTTAAAGTCTAATTTTATGAGTTCACATTTGCCACATTCATTGATCGATTTCATAATTATGTCAAATACGCTAATTTGTGGTGATTTGGATATTTCTAAATGTTCTGAGTACAGTTTTGTATTAAATAATTTTTTTGAGTCTTTTCATACTTTTCTTGGATTTCTTCTTTTATCCAGATCACTGTACTATCTCATTTTAAATGCCTGGTTACTTTGTTGCTGCTTTTATATTCACACATGCATTTTTTGGTGTAACTTGAGCAATGAGAATTTTTTGTTAAATATATTCCCTTCAAGTGTTTTTCTTGTTGGTTTAAGCTTTTATGCAGGTACTGGCTCACTCCCTGTAGTTGAAGTTGAGTCAGAACACTTCATGAGATCTGTCACCCGACATAAGGTCTGATGGATGAGTATTTACCTTTTTCTTTTAATTCAGTTTCCATAATTGATTCTCTCGATGTGGAGTTCCTGCTGATCAGTGCCTCTGAAATCCAATCTATAGCCGTGGAAAGGCTTGAATTCTTCACGTTCTGTAGCTGTTATTGGAGCAAAAGACGATAACGTCTACTTATATCATGAAAAAGCATGTCCATTACTTCCGTTTTACAAACATAGATTTCCTTGAATGCGTGTGCTGATTATTAGTGTTACTTGTAAATTAGAGGAGAACACAGCTTTTTATACCACATGCGCCTTGAAGGTTCAACATGACATTCCAGATTACAATATACTGTATTTAATTTCTCACAAAACCATCTTGTCTATTGTTTTCTTTCTTACAGAGTGTGGTTGCTCTTTGGCAGTCAAGCCATCGCCAAACCGCGATGCCAAAGTGCGACTGGCCCCGTCCACAGCAGGCGAAGCCGTTTATTTATCGTCACACCTTGACTTTTCTCGTATTCCACACCTCCCATTTAGTTTCTGCACATACAAAAACAAAAACCAGCGCACAGTATACATTCCACGATTTACTCCCTACTTAATATTATTCTGTCACGATCATCTATCCCTGTACTACACAATCCCTCCCACATTGGTTTTAGTGCATGTGAGAGTGCATGGGGGCCTCTGTGGTCATTT
Organism: Schistocerca cancellata; assembly: GCF_023864275.1. Classification (NCBI taxonomy): domain Eukaryota; kingdom Metazoa; phylum Arthropoda; class Insecta; order Orthoptera; family Acrididae; genus Schistocerca; species Schistocerca cancellata. Next base: position 607,389,746 of record NC_064632.1, on the reverse strand, counting down.
AGAGTGCACGCAACCACAACAGGTTTAGTTAATTTCCACATTCGTGTGTTTTAATACGTGTAGAGGCACTGATGACCTCGCCGTTTGGCGCCCATACGGTCCAAACACAGGCACACACTTGTACTACACAAGAAATGTGAAATGTTTTGCTGAAACGGCGTATAACACTTCATATTCTCCAAATTAAAGGAAAGATGTCGGGACCCCTCACATTGTAAAAGAAATTGATTTCTCATTAACATACAACTATAAACAAAGTAAAGAACAATGGATATGATTTCCTTCTCTAAAAAGGAATAAAAACTTCATTTTTAATAAAAATTCTTCTCAATTTTGTAGTTTCATTTCACGTAAATTGTGCTAAACAGCGTTAGTCTACTTTGTGTATGTCCACCTTTTTTTTTTTTTTAGTTCACATGCTGAGTGATGCAAGAAATTGTCCTGCAATGACCAATCTTTCTATATAGCAAGATATCACTTTAATATTACATATGTGTATTGTGTCAACTTACTTATAGTTTTTATTCTTATTTATTTAATAAGCCATTATACTCAGGAGTTTCGTGTTTACTTCTCGTGTATTACATAGTTATCTTTTACTCTTTCACACATTATTATTACCTGAATAGCTGCTTGTTGGGTATATGCCTACTATTCAGTCTCTAGAGTCAAATCTCAGTACTGCTTCTAGTCAACAACCCTGGAACATCCCTGCTTTAACCATTTTCGTCTCTACTATCAGGCAATTTTATTCGATTACTGAGCTAGTTTGGTGAAAACTTTCATATCGTGATCACCAGTTCTTATAAAGCGTTATACTTCTATATTCAGTGCACTTACACTCCTAAGGGCACTCGCTGTGTCAAATCTCTATTACATTATAGATTTCGGTTTATCCCTTCTATGGGTCTGTCTAACCTTACTTCTCTCCTACCTACATTAAATAGTACAGGTCATTCCTTCCACAGATTCAAATCTCTATGACATTATAGATTTCGGTGTATCCCTTCTATGGGTCTGTCTAACCTTACTTCTCTCCTACCTACATTAAACGGTACAGGTCATTCCTTCCACAGATTCAAATCTCTATTACATTATAGATTTCGGTTTATCCCTTCTATGGGTCTGTCTAACCTTACTTCTCTGCTGCCTACATTAAATGGTACAGGTCATTCCTTCCACAGATTCACCTGACCAAGGTATAGACCATTCCTCCTATGGACCCACCTACCCATTTTCTCTCCTACACATCATCCAATATTTGAATATGTCCCACCTTAACTTTATCAGTAAACACAGTTACTAGGCCCCTTTTGCTATCTTTTCTCACTCTAAACGAGAATATTGCTTTCTGCTGGCAATACCTGATTGCTCTTCATCTAAATATCTTAACTCCTCTCTTCTAACTTTTTTCAATTGTTTATAACACATACAACATCACTATGTACACATTTCTCACGTTTATGCATCTTACTTCTTCTTAGTGATACATGTAGCTCATCCTCTACTTTCTTATAATTACTAGATTTAGACAATACAAAAGATAGCTAGTAATCAAATCTTCTCATTTTCTTGTTAACCCTTAAGATCTTGCTTTTTATTCAGCTAGACATGTTATCACGCCATCAGTTTGTCTTGCCTTCCATCTCCTACCTAGACTCTTCTCCCCTACAACGTGTGGTGTGACTAACATATGTCACTTACTTAACCCAAAAAATTGGTAATCCATTGTCATAGTCATACGCAGAATACCAGCCAATGCAAACCTACTGTTGTAGGTTGTAGCTTCTATCATATACACTGTAACAAAAGAGACACTATGATAGGAATTTTGCATATGGACATAGGGAACGCAGATTTTGTACTTCTAATCAAAAGTAAGAGAAGGAAATTGAGAGACTGGAATGTAAGGATCGAAGAAGAAAAGAAGACAGTACCCCATAGATGTATTCATTTACCACCCACCTCCCCAGGGACCCCATCTGTGGCGCTGGAGGGAAAAGTTGTTTGGCATTCCCTACAGAACAGACTTGCCACAGCTTCACCATCACAGACATCCTGAAAACTGACCCTAAGAAACACCTATGAAATGCAATGAAACAGGCAAGTATTTTTACGTAAGTTGTCGTCAACAATCAGCATAATTTCTGTGGTCAGTCTGCTCGTTAGTCAATACTCAATATTGGTGATATCACTACCCATGATTAACCTCCCCCAAAAAATTGAAATACAAACCCAACCATCCTGTTCTTCTTTCTTTACGTTTAAAAAATGTACAAAACCAATAACTTCTTATTCTAAATTCCAGAAGATTTAGCCTACTGCTTACTATATTCATAGTTTATGCAAAGACCTTTTGAGTTAAAGTATTTCTCTGCAAGTTCCGTAGTGCTAAAACTCCCTCCACTTCTATTACTAACATATTATAATAAAGATAATATCGTTCTTCTTCTTGGCTTTTCATGTACTACAAGTGCATCGCACATCTTCAAAATCTTCTTTGAAATATTAACTTATAATTAAGTCTATTAACTAAGCTCATGGCTATCTTTGTAAACACACCAATGCAATTATTATTGAATAAACAATATATATATATATATATATATATATATATATATATAGTTTCTGGAGAGAGTAGTAGTAGAATGTATAACATTAATAAAAGATATTAGAACTGTCAAAGAAAATAGAAATTTTCCCTGAGAAAACTAAGATAGAAATACAGAAACATGATCATCAATTTCCCAAATTGGAAAAGGACACAAACTCTCTTGGAGTGTTAAATCTTTTAATCATATCTATATTGTATAATCCTTTATCTTTCCCAGTATCAGGGTCTATTAGATATACTGCTTTTGTATGTGGTATATTCCGAGTTTTAAAAGGTCCACTGTAATGATGAAAAAAAAATTCTTGTTTCCTTCTTTAAATTCGAGCTATGATGAAATACTTGTACTAATATCGAATCATTTATTTGAAATTTTGGTAGAATAGTCTTATCGTTAAAAGTTCTGACTCTTTTTTGCGCCTGTGTAATCAAATTCTCTTGTTCCTTCTCTTGCAATTTTTCCAAGTAAATCACTGCTGAATTCAGCCATGTGAACAATTTTAACAAGGGCGCTCCTATAAAAGTTTTTTTCATAATTTCTACAGGAGCTAATCCTGTTGACATATGTGGTAATTTTTTAAGGATTATTTGAAATTCCAGCTCTAGTTGTGCCCAGGTAGTATGCCTTGTAGAACAGAATGTTTTACACAATCGTCCTAATTCCTTCATAACACGTTCACAAGGATCTTTTTTTGGACGATATTCATATATAGTTACGTATCTTATCCCTTCCCAACTCAATAATTTCTTAAAATTATCATTAATAAATTGTGGGCCATTATCAGTTAATAGATGTTGTGGTATACCTACATCTTGAAAATACTCTTGAAAACAATGCATTATTATATTAGTATTGTTGTTGTTGTGGTCTTCAGTCCTGAGACTGGTTTGATGCAGCTCTCCATGCTACTCTATCCTGTGCAAGCTTCTTCATCTCCCAGTACCTACTGCAACCTACATCCTTCTGAATCTGCTTAGTGTATTGATCTCTTGGTCTCCCTCTACGATTTTTACCCTCCACGCTGCCCTCCAATGCTAAATTTGTGATCCCTCGATGCCTCAGAACAATGCCTACCAACCAATCCCTTCTTCTAGTCAAGTTGTGCCATAAACTTCTCTTCTCCCCAATCCTATTCAATACCTCCTCATTAGTTACGTGATCTACCCACCTTATCTTCAGCATTCTTCCGTAGCACCACATTTCGAAAGCTACTATTCTCTTCTTGTCCAAACTAGTTATCGTCCATGTCTCACTTCCATACATGGCTACACTCCATACAAATACTTTCAGAAACGACTTCCTGACACCTAAATCTATATTCGATGTTAACAAATTTCTCTTCTTCAGAAACGCTTTCCTTGCCATTGCCAGTCTACATTTTATATCCTCTCTACTTCGACCATCATCGGTTATTTTACTCCCTAAATAGCAAAACTCCTTTACTACTTTAAGTGTCTCATTTCCTAATCTAATTCCCTCAGCATCACCCGACTTAATTTGACTACATTCCATTATCCTCGTTTTGCTTTTGTTGATGTTCGTCTTATATCCTCCTTTCAAGACACTGTCCATTCCGTTCAACTGCTCTTCCAAGTCCTTTGCTGTCTCTGGCAGAATTACAATGTCATCGGCGAACCTCAAATTTTTTCTTCTTCTCCATGAATTTTAATACCTACTCCGAATTTTTCTTTTGTTTCCTTTACTGCTTGCTCAATATACAGATTGAATAACATCGGGGAGAGGCTACAACCCTGTCTCACTCCTTTCCCAATCACTGCTTCCCTTTCATGCCCCTCGACTCTTATATCTGCCATCTGGTTTCTGTACAAATTGTAAATAGCCTTTCGCTCCCTGTATTTTCCCCCTGCCACCTTCAGAATTTGAAAGAGAGTATTCCAGTCAACATTGTCAAAAGCTTTCTCTAAGTCTACAAATGCTAGAAACGTAGGTTTGCCTTTTCTTAATCTTTCTTCCAAGATAAGTCGTAAGGTCAGTATTGCCTCACGTGTTCCAACATTTCTACGGAATCCAAACTGATCTTCCCCGAGGTCGGCTTCTACCAGTTTTTCCATTCGTCTGTAAAGAATTCGCGTTAGTATTTTGCAGCTGTGACTTATTAAACTGATAGTTCGGTAACTTTCACATCTGTCAACACCTGCTTTCTTTGGGATTGGAATTATTATATTCTTCTTAAAGTCTGAGGGTATTTCGCCTGTCTCATACATCGTGCTCACCAGATGGTAGAGTTTTGTCATGACTGGCTCTCCTGAGGCCATCAGTAGTTCTAATGGAATGTTGTCTACTCCCGGGGCCTTGTTTTGACTCAGGTCTTTCAGTGCTCTGTCAAACTCTTCACGCAGTATCTTATCTCCCATTTCATCTTCATCTACATCCTCTTCCATTTCCATAATATTGTCCTCAAGTACATCGCCCTTGTATAAACCCTCTATATACTCCTTCCACCTTTCTGCTTTCCCTTCTTTGCTTAGAACTGGGTTGCCATCTGAGCTCTTGATGTTCATACAAGTGGTTCTCTTCTCTCCAAAGGTCTCTTTAATTTTCCTGTAGGCAGTATCTATCTTACCCCTAGTGAGACAAGCCTCTACATCCTTACATTTGTCCTCTAGCCATCCCTGCTTAGCCATTTTGCACTTCCTGTCGATTTCATTTTTGAGACGTTTGTATTCCTTTTTGCCTGCTTCATTTACTGCATTTTTATATTTTCTCCTTTCATCAATTAAATTCAATATTTCTTCTGTTACCCAAGGATTTCTATTAGCCCGCGTCTTTTTACCTACTTGATCGTCTGCTGCCTTCACCACTTCATCCCTCAGAGCTACCCATTCTTCTTCTGCTGTATTTCTTTCCCCCATTCCTGTCAATTGTTCCCTAATGCTCTCCCTGAAACTCTCTACAACCTCTGGTTCTTTCAGTTTATCCAGGTCCCATCTCCTTAAATTCTCACCTTTTTGCAGTTTCTTCAGTTTCAATCTGCAGTTCATAACCAATAGATTGTGGTCAGAATCTACATCTGCCCCAGGAAATGTCTTACAATTTAAAACCTGGTTCCTAAATCTCTGTCTTACCATTATATAATCTATCTGAAACCTGTCAGTATCTCCAGGCTTCTTCCATGTATACAGCCTCCTTTCATGATTCTTGAACCAAGTGTTAGCTATGATTAAGTTATGCTCTGTGCAAAATTCTACAAGGCGGCTTCCTCTTTCATTCCTTCCCCCCAATCCATATTCACCTACTATGTTTCCTTCTCTCCCTTTTCCTACTGACGAATTCCAGTCACCCCTCAATATTAAATTTTCGTCTCCCTTCACTACCTGAATAATTTCTTTTATCTCGTCATACATTTCATCTATTTCTTCATCATCCGCAGAGCTAGTTGGCATATAAACTTGTACTACTGTAGTAGGCATGGGCTTTGTGTCTATCTTGGCCACAATAATGCGTTCACTATGCTGTTTGTAGTAGCTAACCCGCACTCCTATTTTTTTATTCATTATTAAACCTACTCCTGCATTACCCCTATTTGATTTTGTATTTATAACCCTGTAATCACCTGACCAAAAGTCTTGTTCCTCCTGCCACCGAACTTCACTAATTCCCACTATATCTAACTTTAACCTATCCATCTCCCTTTTTAAATTTTCTAACCTACCTGCCCGATTAAGTGATCTGACATTCCACGCTCCGATCCGTAGAACGCCAGTTTTCTTTCTCCTGATAACGACGTCCTCTTGAGTAGTCCCCGCCCGGAGATCCGAATGGGGGACTATTTTACCTCCGGAATATTTTACCCAAGAGGACGCCATCATCATTTAATCGTACAGTAGAGCTGCATGTCCTCGGGAAAAATTACAGCTGTAGTTTCCCCTTGCTTTCAGCCGTTCGCAGTACCAGCACAGCAAGGCCGTTTTGGTTAATGTTACAAGGCCAGATCAGTCAATCATCCAGACTGTTGCCCCTGCAACTACTGAAAAGGCTGCTGCCCCTCTTCAGGAACCACATGTTTGTCTGGCCTCTCAACAGATACCCCTCCGTTGTGGTTGCACCTACGGTACAGCCATCTGTATCGCTGAGGCACGCAAGCCTCCCCACCAACGGCAAGGTCCATGGTTCATGGAGGGTATATTAGTATATACTTGTTTAATGGGATAAAGTATAATATACTTTGACCAACATTCTAACAACACCAATACATAATTTACTCCTCCCCTACCTGTGGGTTATTGCTCAAAGGAGTCCACTGCCTTTAAAACATGCAAAACTTTTAGAATGATTGGACATAGTTTATAGTGCTTATTACTATTATCCTCTTTGATGAGTCGGCAAGTTGTACATGATCTCAACACAGTGACTATCTTCTGAATCATATTTTTGAAATAATAAAATTTACACATGTGTTTAATATTTAATACACTTCCTTATTCCAAAATGACCATATCATTTATGTATGAACCATATCATTTGCGTATGAACCATATCAGATGCGTTTCTGCACTACATGGAATATGTAGTCTCCATCTTGACTGATCTGATGGTGCTTTCCTAAACAACAATCTTTCATTATCACCAATTCAGAATTTCCTGACTGGGGTAATGATAGTTCTTTACCACTTTTATATATGTCACAAAAGTGGAGGTCCTCTTTCATGCCTTGTTTTATCCTTAAGACTAGAGTCCTTGTGTAATTTTTTGTGTAGCTCAGTCCCAAAAAAAAACTGATGGCAAAAATCACTCCCAGTCCCTCAATTCGTTTAACATTACTCATACCTAATTCTAATTGTGATTATGTATTGAAGGTTAGGTATCTGATGTTCTTGTAAAAACACAGCCCAAAACATTACCAAAAATGACAATGCCTGATGGCCCATATAGATAATCTTTGATGCCCATACTAGTGTCTGCAATTTTTTAATACTTCACACTAGTGCTAACAGTTCTTTTTCTGTGATTGTGTATTCATTTCATGCTTTGTTAAACTTTTGCTAGCAGAGGCTATCATTCTATGTTCCCCCACTTTGGGATTCCACTCTCCTTCGAATAATTCCGCCGCATTACCGCACTCCAATCTATTTGTGGCCATCCTAAATGGCCCATTCGTTATAGGAGTAGGGGTGCCTACTAGTGCCTGTTTAATATTTCTAAATGCTTCTGCTGCACCCTCACCCTATGACCACACAGACTGTTGCTTTACAAGTGGCTCATTCAGTACTTGTCCCTGAACATATCGATGGTAGAATCCTGCTGATCCTAAAAAAAGAATGCAATTGTTGTAGATTTTGAGGATCCTGACACTCCCATATATCTCTTGTTCTCTGTGGGTCTGGTTTTATGCTCTTAACCACAACTAAATATCCTAAAAATTTAATTGTCCCCTTGAAAAATGTGATTTTGACAATTTTACATTTTATACCCTTTTCATTCAGCCTTTGCAGAGTTTTCATGATTAAATGACACTGGTTTCGATACTAACAAAATGTCATCTACATAATTAATTAGTTCTCACAACAGTTCTTTACCCAATGCTTCATCAAGTGCCCATAACAAAACAGACACTGAAATATTTAACTTAAATGGCAATACTCTAAATTGGTAAGATTTTCCATCAAATAAAAATGCAGTATATTTTTTTGAGTCATCATGTACTTTGATATGCGAATAACCACTTGTGAGATCCATACAGGTAAAATATTTGGCCTGTTTGAATTTGGTTAATATTTCTCCATACTAATGGGTGTGACCCTTTTGGTTTCTATATATTTATTTAATATATGAGCATCCAGCACCTAATGAAACACTCTTGTACCTTTTTCACTACAATTAATGGGTTGTTATATCACTCAAACTTTGTTCGATGACTTGGTTATCTACCATTTTGTTGATTTCTTCTTGAAATGCTGCTCTCAAGTTTATATTTACTGGGAATGGTTTACAAAACAAAAGATTTGAATTTTTAATCTTAAATTTATGTATATGATTTTCTATGGTGCATGATTTGACAGAAAATACATCACTCTGTTTAGTCAGAATTTTATATAACTCTTGCTTCTGCTCTGGAGTTAACAATAGTGATTTATAAGCTTTGTTAAATAGTAGCCTTTCAGTAGTTAGTATGTCATTTGCCATTTCACCTTGAAAAGCTAACTAAGCAGTTGCAATCAAACATATTTTTATGTTTAATATAAGGATTGGATTTATCTCAGCTTCTGACTTAAGTGGTATGTCTACTGCTTCCATTGAAATTATGAAATAAGGGCTTTGTATCAAAATTTGTAACTACTTTATACTTTAACAAATAAACCATACAAAGTAAAATAGGTAAATTTATATTTTGCACTAAAATAAACTTTGTCGAAATTCATGTTCTCCTATGGTGATAGGTATCTTCATTTCATGCTTGCAGACTTACCTTTGGTTCCAGTAATACCTACTAAATGTACTCCTGTGACCAGTAACATTGGAAATACAAATTTGGTTTTCATACTAGATACTAGTTCTTGTGAAGTTAAAGATACTTTACTACGTGAAGCTGTGTCTCTGGGTTTTCCATAAATTGTCCTGGTTACTATGAGTTTCAACTGAATATCTGCTTTTACTCTTTTTTCCTCTTCCTCTAACCACTCTCTTGTTGGCTTCTATTGGATAAAGGGAAACTACCTTCCCTTTCATTACATCCTGGATCATGGCCAGTGCTCCAGGATTTTCTTCGTTTTCCATAACTATTATAGGATAGTGCATTGCAATCACTGTATTCTCTGTTCCTCTTTGATTTCCCTGTGTTCTGATGTTCTCACTATTAGCTAATACTTTAGGCACAAATACTTGTGAAGGTATATTGCTGTTTTGACACTCTTTATTGTTTTAGGGGTAGGACATGTTTTGCACACTTGTAGGTGTATTCCTGCTCTTATTTTCTCTTCATACTTGGCAAAGATTAGTATTTTGTATCTTAATAAACTTGTTTGGGCATCGTTTATTACCCTTATTACTACTTCCCCTGTTACCCTGTGGCACATGTTCATCCCTTTCTTTGTTTAGTGTATCTAATTCCTCAACAAAAGTTAATAAATCATTAACTGTTGTCCAGCCCCTATACCACAGTTTCTTTTGTACATAATATGGTAGCCTTCGTACCAGTGTTTGACTAAATGGGACTCCTGCATTGGCTTATCTAAATATTTAGAATGAGTCAGGTGTCATTCTATATACCTCCGCAAGAGTTATTATAGTATTTCGAGCCTAATAACTCTAGTGTGAATTTCTCTTGTGTGCTAGTATAAATATCTCCTGAAATCTAACCAAGACGAAAAATCCTCAGTGCCCCATTCTGCTGCATCACCTATCAAATAACTCAAGGTAAAATCCATCTTTTCGTTATCCTCCCAGGGTTTAGGTAAAGATCTAGGAAATACTCTAAAAATAGGTGGGATGAAATTCTCCATCAGGTTTGAATTTCGGAAATTGCTATGATGAATTCATATTACTTCCTAATTGTGACTCCTCTAATAAACTACTCGATAACCTAGTGTTATTTTAGTCTCATTAATTCTTTTTGTGTTCCTCAGCAACTCCCTTAGAAAGTGTATTAGCATCAAGGAAATCTGTCTTCTCTTGCATGGTAGAATTTACAAATTCGTTTAATCGTTCCTACAAATTAGTTGTTGTTTCAGGTGTGTTAACCATTTGTCTAAAGTCTTTGCATTATTCTAAAGTAGTTACACTCTCATTCACCTCTGAGATTTGCTCTTTAATCTGGTTGAACTCTCTAACGGCAAATAGACCTACTTTGTTATTTTGCCATCTAATTCTTTGCACTGCTCTTTCACTTCCTCATGAACTGAATTGCATTGGTTATTGATCTCATCCTTCAAGTCCTGAGGCATCTAGGTCAAAGTACTTCCAATGTTAGTTAATTTAGCTTTTATTTCTTGTTTGAAATATTCTTTTGCCTCTAATTTTAGTTCTTCTTTCGTATTTTCTATGCTGACAGTCAGCTGATTACTTTTAGTCTCTATGTTGTCAAATAATTCCTTAATATTAGTATCTACTTTGTCATATATTTCCTTAACATTAGAAACTACTTTGTCAGATAATTCCTTCCTAGTGTGAGATAACTTATTTCTAATGTCAGTCAGCATCTTATTTGTTGAATCTACTGTGGCTGATAATTTCTCAGAATTAGAATTCATTTTGTCAGACATTTGATGCAAACAATCTTTAATCTATTAACCCATTCTGGAGCCACTGCGGCCATTCTTCTAGTAATGACCAGCATACAACACAAATATTCTGTATTATGGTCCCTCTGTTACTGCACAGTTTTCTTAAACGTAATAACACAGAAACACAGTGTCACTGACCAGACAAAAAAAAGTTTTCAAAGTAGATTTCTGTATTTTCGGAACAGCTCACCCATTCCAATGAACTGCACTCTTTCCTCGTGTTTCCAGTACTTTTATTTATGTGTCGACGTTGTTTACTCGACCCATAAATGTAACTGGCATTGCTGTGATACTTGTACCACAATTGTATAAGCGTGGTTTGTCTTTAGATTTCATGAACTGTAGGGATATTTCTTTTTGCTTTCTTCTTAACAAACGTTACTGAGTTTAGACAATAAGGTTACGTCTGTTTACTTCTGGTTTCTCCTTTTGTTTAATCCTTTTTTCTCTTAACAACTCTGTAATTTATCACTCATTGAATTTCAAGATTTTGAAAATTTGCAGGCCTTTTTTTTCTCCTTTTTACTCCAATGCTCCTGTACACTGGGAGTAAAATGAAGTGTTTTTCTTGTTGTTTTAAGGTTTTATGTAGCTGCTGACTCGCTCCTTGCAGTTGAAGCTGAGTCAGAACATTTCATGAGCGTCTGCCATCCGAAATAATATCTGACGTAGACTATTTACATTTTGCTTTCACCTCGGTGGCCATAATTGAATCTCTTGAATCAGTCAGTGCTAATCAGAACCTCTGAAATGCTGTGTGTAGTCCCTTGACTTCACGTTCTTCAGCTGTTTTTGGAGCAAAAGATGATAACCTACTCTTATCATGAGAAAGCTCATCAGTAGTAGGGCACAGTTCGTTTTATCCCACATTTTGGATTGCATACATTCAGTGGCAAGCATACAGATGTTCATTCCACCCCACACTACGGGTTGCATAAATTCAGGGGCAATTATGCAGATGTTTGCTCTACCTCACACTGCAGTTTGCATACATTCAGGGGCAAACATACATTCAAGGGAAACTTATCATTATGCTAACTGTTGTATGACCCCCTGGGGGCTGACTTATGAACCCTTGAGATAATCTGTCTCTTAGAGAAAACCCCCCACCCTTCCCCCTCCCTTATCCCTCTGGTAAGGCTCCAACACTTCCCCCTCCCCTTCGCCGATACAAGCACACTTTCAGGCCTGAGTTGTTCCAATAGTCCCCTCCCACTCTATCAATTTGATTGACTAATTAATTAAATCTATAACATTTTGTATAGGACTTTTTCCTTGGTGGATACTGCACCTTCTGGAAATTTTGATTGATTAACTATTTGGCAGGAAATCGATTGCAGTGTATACACTTTTCTGGTAGACAAAGTAATGTATTTATTTAAACAATTTATAGGATACATGGTGGTGTGTGGAATATAATCTATTTATTTATTTAAGGAATTTGCTGGGAAATTGACTACAGTGTATGGAATACTGTTTATTTAAACAATTTGTGGGTGGCTAGGCAGTATGGATTACGTAAACACTTTTGACGCTTTCTATTATGATTGTGCAAGGAATACCCTCATGAAATCCTCACCACACATAATTACACTGTCACAGATCGCGTTAAACAGATCTGGCGACAAAAACTTCCACTCACATCACTGACTGCTCAGCCAATCACACCACACCGTGTGTCACTGGTTCAGAGACCATCACAGCTACCGGACTGCGCTAATCCTGTACAAACAAAGAATTAGTAACAGCATTCCTTTGAAATTTTACACCAGGCTCACCTGCCCCCCCCCCCCTCTCTCTCTCTCTCCCTCTCCCACTCATCCTCTCTGTCTCAAGTGATTACTTTCTGTTTGTGTGAACCAATTTATTCAAACACACACAGACCATCTTCCCCACCCCTTCCATCCCCTTCCCCCACCCCTCATGCAGCCCAGGTGCTGATAGTTGGTGTTTGCCTTTGTTCACACACAATCGAGAAGAAGTAGATACTGTCTGTTGCGTGCCACACTAACCACTCATTTGGCCTGAAGAAAGCAGCAGATACCTTGTAAATCCAGAGCCCCTCTGACTAATTAATTAAATCAGTACCCTTGTGTTCAAACAGTTTTCCCTTGCATCCTATTGGTGGATACTAGGACTGGTATAAGTGGAGGGAAATTTCAGGATTCCATCCCACAACCGTCGGTTTCCAAACCCTGCCTTCCCCCTTCCAGATGCTTTTCCTACCTCTTATTGGTGGATACTGATGCAGTTAAGTCATTTGGGGGAAGTCCATTACATTAGAGGTAGCTGAGAATTTTAAATTTCAGCACATTTGCACTATGTCCTTAAACTCTCTGTAGAGGGGTTGGTCAGATGTAAGCTTGCAATACCACTATCAGTAACAAGAAATGATCAGTGGGGAATCAGATGTTGCACTCGGTTTTTTAAAGCACTATGGCGTTACTGAGTTGGTTCTCTCTGCTACATTTGGAAGGAAGAGGAAGTGCCTACAGCATGACAGGACAGAGACAACAAGAAATACTGCTGCACGACAGAGTCCACTGCAGTGTACCAAGAAGCACTAAACATGACACATTTAAATCAGAATCCATACCATAGTAGTAGTTGCCATGGCTCGATGCCAGAGATAGTGGAAACTTCCATAGGCCACTACAGTGCATTGGTCACGCTGGCAGCTGCACAGTTATCTCCTGTTATTCACACACCTGCTATACCAGACCCTCAGGGGCCAGAGAGAGCATCACCATGGCTGTTAGTTTCAACGAAGGGGTAGAGTGTTTCGTACTCTCTCAGGCCACTGAGGGTCTGGTACAGCAGGTGTGTAAATACCAAGAGATGAGCATGCAGCTGCAGGTATGACTAACTCACTGAGGTGGCCTATTGAAGTCTCCACAATCTCCGACATCTAGTAATGGTAACTACTACTAGAGAATGGATTGTGGTTTATGTGTGTCATATTTAGTGCTTCTCAATACATTGCTGTGGACTCTGTCTTGCAGTGGTATTTGTTTTTGTCTCTATCCTGTCACGCAGTAGCCCTTCCTCCTCTTCCTTCTGAATGAACCTGTTGGCTAAGGACCCTGAGCAAAACTCTACACGATCCGTCTCTTTGATTATCATAACTCTTCCTCTGTCTTTAACCGACCCTTCCAGCAACATTGTCTCTGATATAGTTTGTAACTGACCAGAAGTAAGAGCGAATTATAGTCACTGCATTCGATGTCTCATGAAGGAACAGAACGAAATGATTTCCACATAATCAATACACTTCGATATTACGGTTTTGCAAAGAGTATAACATATGTTCCAAACCTGTACTGACCGACGCTAGTTATATAGCCCGGCATTCTGCTGTATCGGTTTCATGTAAGGGACTCCCAGATCATAAGCTGAACGTGCTGCCAGCGAATCCAGGAGGACAGATTATCTCCAGAGGGTCATAAATCAACCATCAGGAGGTCATAAATCAATTAGCATAACAATAAGTTTGCCCTGAATGTATGCCTGGCCCTGAATGTATGCAACCTGCAGTGCGCGGTAGAACAAACTTTTGTATGCTGGCTCTGAATGCATGCAGCCCACAATGTGAGGTAGAATGAACATCCATATGCTTGCTCCTGAATGTATGCAACCCGAAATGTGATGTAGAAAGGACATCTGTATGCTTGCTCCTGAATGTATGAAACCAGAATGTCGGTTAGAGCAAACTTTGCCTTACTACTACACTCAAACAAGAAAAGTTAGTTGTTTCGTCCTATGTTAGACTATCGTTTGTGAGCGTATTTTATGTTCAGGACATTGCTGCCATGGTAAATATGCGAAGAAAAAGTCATTTCATTTCATGTAATACGACTATAGTTGACCTTGTCACGATTCACGGACAAGTCCTAAAGTCAACGGCTGTATTCAGACGTGCAGCTATGGCAGTTTTAGGTGCACTCGAGGCTATTTATGCACGAAAAACATCACTTACAGTCTCATTGGCTAAATATACATTTTATCGATAAAAAATATTTAATGCATATAAATGAACATCATCACTTGTGTTAACGTATTGATCCTCCATGTGTTGCACCACACCACACATATCTGTCCTTATAATACAGAAGTCTGGCGTCTACTAACTGCACTGCAGCCTCAAGTTAATTTTAGTGTTGCTTCTTAAACGTTTATCACTTATCCTTGTGGTCCATGGGTTTAATTAATGATTACATCAATAGGTTTTGCAGCCTTTCTATGGTAAAGAGAAGAAGAATGTGATGAATATCATTTCCAAGTTGTTAACATAAACAGTTCCAGACCGGTACAACTGTGAGTCCATTCGGGACCAGACTTGGATTCGTGGCTATGGGGACAGTGCAGTACCACACAATCTGTCTGACATGCATCACAGACGCTCTCAAAGCTTAAAATCTCCGCCAGGTCCAATCTGGGTTTGAATCCCACCTACACACCACTATTAACTACTACAGCCACAAATGTCCAGTGCCTCAGTTAGCTTCCAATGTAGAATGGTCGACCTCATTTGGACTTAATTTTTTTCGTTTGGGAACT
Source organism: Schistocerca cancellata (assembly GCF_023864275.1). Taxonomy (NCBI): domain Eukaryota; kingdom Metazoa; phylum Arthropoda; class Insecta; order Orthoptera; family Acrididae; genus Schistocerca; species Schistocerca cancellata. Next base: position 607,374,337 of record NC_064632.1, on the reverse strand, counting down.
TGCCCTCCCATCAAGAACCTTGAATTTCACTTCATTATCTTACCTATTACCATTTTATAGATGCTTCTTTTAGATTGTTTCTCTGTGGCTAATATCACAATCACTCTGTGGCAGGAAACTTGAGACACCAGAGACTGGTCCAGCAATGGGTCACTCAGTTGGCTTCCTAGAGTTCAAGAAGATGGCACAGGAGTTTCATGAGGCAAGTGATCCACAACAGTTTTAATCGTACAATGTGGCAAATGGCCCAAGTTGTATTCGATAGTAGCTACAGTATTGGTTCTTACCAGAAGTTAGAAGATGAGTCTCCTGATTATACATGCATTTATTTAATTGAAAATATGATAAATGGCCTCTTTGTGACTCATCTGCAACTCTTGTTCATTTCTTTTGATGAAATATTTCATGTATTTTTTAAATCGTGTAAGATCATGTTACTGTAGTTGTTTCCCCTATCAGCTGATTACACTGAGTGTCTAACTTAGAAATGTACTTCTAAGTTATGCTGTAACGACTTATGTTAGTAATAGACAGTGCTGCAGATTAATAATGATGCACTGGAGACAAGACTCAGTTACATCAAAGTACCTGTCAAACATGCTAGAATAACTTAAGAAAGTCTGCCAACAGGGGTTGGACTCATCTTTTTTTACGAAACCAAGGTACACAAATAATGTAGTACTTGTCACTGAAAAGTCGATCAACTTGTGCATTGTACTGCTGATATATCGGTTAAGATCTCAACACAAGGAATGCTTTCTGTTGAAAATTACATAGAAGGCAGTATGGAATGCAGAACGTTAGAGAAATGATGTGCATAGGCCAAATATAGATTTACTAGATGTCAGTAAACTCATCAGCAGCGTCACAAAATTGTATAATGAGACTAGGATTTTTTATGAATGGAAAGGAAGGGCTAAGATTGGGGTACCATGAATAGTTCAACAATAAATTTTATCTCATCAGATTCGAAACCAAACCAAAGCCAACAACTATAGTTCAAGCGTACACGACGATTTCAAAAGGCCATAAAAATTAATAAACGCGGTGGGAAAACGGGGGGGTATTGGAATGTTATTGTAGGGAAGTAGTAGAGGATGGAGTTAAGTGAGAAAGTAGCTTCGACAACATGGAAGAGAAAGGAAAAGGCCACCCTTGAGCTCTGTAGTGTATTTAAGCCAGTAACGTCAAGTACAGCATTTAGAAATTGAAGTAGGAGGAGGTAAGCCTACAAAATGCCAGGAACATAGGAAAATGCCAGTGGGATTTCATAATAATGACTTTATTTACAAGTCAATGTGCATTCATAGGATTTTCGATCTAGAAAAGAATGTTCGCCCCCCACTTACAGAACTGTGATTTTTCCAGTTGATTACTGGAGGAATGAAGCCTCCTCTGGTGATGGTAGTATGATTAAAGAACTTACGTACAAATGAACTTAGGTTTCCTCTAAAAGTTTTTGGTGACATCTGGAGGTGAGTTCAGTGGTCAATAGTATGATAAGATTGCAAGTTTATGCCCGCTTTTGATGCTAAGTATTGCACAAACAGTCTAGCAACCAGCTTCAATTTCTATCCTGATGGATCTGAGTTTCTAATCTACTGCAACAAATACACCATCTCTGTTTCCCAATATTTTATCCTTTTAATATACACTTCAATTTTCCTCCAAAATTCTCTTGTGCTACTTGCAAGACACCGTCGTGTGAACAACATAAAAGTCCTGATAACACACAGGCTGCTGTGGTGTGGTCCCATAGGCAAAGCGATTACCATGAAGTGCAGTGGACACTGTGTTCTCCATCTTTAACTGCAATACTTCACTTGGGGCTTGGCCACTGACATTGGCAAAGACAAATGCCAGAGTGCAAAGTGTTCCTGAAAAGCAGTGAAGCTCACGTAATATTAGTACAGAAAACTGGTTAGAACCTGAAGTTGATAGCAGTGAGATTTCTGGGGAAATTTAAGTGTAAATCGAAAGGATAGGCTAAAGGTACTTGGAGGTCGTGTATCTGTCACAGTAGAGGAGAAACTCAATTCCCCCAAGATGGAAATTGAAGCTGCATGTGAGATTGTTTGGATAAGACTCAGTATTGGGGGTTGGCATAAAATGGTAATTGTGTCCTTCTGTCGCCCACCAGACTCACAACCTGATGTAACGGAAAGCTTGAGAGAAAGCCTCAGTTCACTTATATGTAAGGTCCCCAATCATACTGCAATCATCAGTGGAGAATTTAATCATCCAGCAATCAACTGGAAAAATTACAGTTTTGTTAGTTATGAGAGTGATAAGACATCCTGTGAAGCATTACTAAATGCCTTCTCTGATAACTACCTGGAACAGATAGTTTGGAACCCCACCAAAGAGGGAAATATATTGGATGTAATGGCAACAAATAGACCTGACCTGTTTGAGGGTGTCCACATCAAAAATGGTATCAGTGATTATGATGTGGTTGTGGCAACAATGATTGCTGATGTAGAGAGTGCAACTAACAATGATAGACATGTTCAGTAAAGTAGATAAAAACCAGTAGTGCCATATCTCCACAATGGACTTGAGACTTCCAGCACAGGGCAGGAGCATGCATAGGAACTAAAAGAAAGTTTAAAAGAGTAGTTGACCATGCACTGGAAAGATATGTACCCAGTGGTACAGTTCATAATGGAGGGTTCCTCTATGGTATAAAGTCATTGTAAACTAGCTTCTAAAGAAACAGACTACTGCATAAAAGGTGTAAAACAGTGACACCAAAGTTAGTATCCATTCCCTAGCAAATGCAACAGGAACTCAAATTTAGTGTAGTGAAGCAAAAACCGAACTGCTTAACTCTGTTTTCAAATGTTCCTCTACATCCGCTCATAAATCAGTATTAGTGTCAGTGAGTAGTGGGACACTGCTCATCCAAGGATATTTTTAAATCAAATTGATATGCTAATTAATTAAATTGATGATGCAGTCCCTTAACCTATCGTTATACTAATTGATTTATGACACCTGGGGACAATCCATCTTTCTGAGAACCCCCCCCCCCCCACCCCTCCGTCTCACTCCCTTCCCCCACCCCTCTGGGAAAAGGGATGCCGACCCTGGGGCACTTTTTCATCATCCCTCCCCCCATCAGTTCTGAACTACTACTCCCCCTCTGGGAAATCCTCTACTCAGCATCCCTCCTCATCCTTCCTCCCTTCCCCCACCCTATCTGTAAATTGGTGGGAAATGCACAGTCTGTGCTGAATTGTTGATGTGGAAGTATCTCATGACACAAAATTCAATTGCATTGCAGAAGATATATTGTTTATTTATAAAATTCAATTTGCGTATTCTTCATTTAATCACTTGTGACTTGGTGGGAAAAAAGACTTAGCCTGTGCTGGGTTGCCAGAGAGGAAGGATGTGTTGGATTGTCTTAGGACTGTCTCCCCTCATCCATATGCGAATTGACAGGAAAAGGGCTGGAGAGGGAAATGGCTTAAATTAAAGAGCATACTGAATCAAATTAGCGAGAAAGGAAATTTAGTTACAACTTGACTAAAGGAAGGGATCTGTTGATTGAACACATTGTGAGACCCCAGAGGATAGTCAGTTTGGCAATGGTGGGGAGAGTGGGACGTAAAAATTATAGAGGGAGCCATAGACATGAATTAACTGAAAATGGTCAGATGGTGGTAGCTTGCAGTAATTATTCAGAAATAACGAGGCCTACACAGGATAGACTAGCCAGAAGAGATGTATGAGACCAGTCCTCAGACTGAAGACAGCAACAACAACATTATTAGTGCCTTGCTGTAACTGCTACAGGAAATAGTACCAAAGTAAAAAAATGGAATATAGAACAACTGAAAGATAGGTCTACTGTTCAATAGCATCAGAGCAGATAGAAACAGAACTTACAACAATAAATGGTGAAGACCCTATATGTGAAGAATGGAACTCTATTAAAATGCCATTTTGACAATTGTGGGGGGGAGGAGGAAATAAGGAGATTTAGATATGAAGACTAGTATAATGAGGAACGCCGACAAGCAGTGGAACAGAAAAAGAAAGTAAGGCCCAAGTGCTACAAGAGCACATCTGGCATTATATAATCAAAAGAGAACAGAAGCAGCAAAGACATGCAGGAGGAAAACAAGAGAAGCCATAAAGAGAAAGAGAGAGGAAGGAGAAGAGCACTATCAAAGGAATGAGAGCAGAACATTTTACAAGAAAATTGAAGAAGGAACTCAAGATTATAGACCGAAAATAACAGGTTGTAAGCAGAAATATGTAAATTTGCTGACAGATAACTTGTTTTGGATAAATGGAGAGAATACGTCAAGGATATTCTGGAGGGCAGTCATACCTGGAGTGAGCGCCACTCTACTGCACTGCAGAATCACAGATAATAGAACCCACACCAGACAAATTACAGAAGATAGGGCACAGTCTAAAGATCTTAAAAGAATCAGAAATTGATGATATAACTGCAGAAGTATTAATAAATGGGGAAACTGGTCTCCATAAGTGACTCCACAAACTTACTAAGTTGACATGGAATCAGGAATGAATTTCAGGAGAGCGGACCTTAAGGGTTAATCTTACCAAACGATAAGAAAGCAGGTAACACTTGTTGCTCGAATTACTGAGGACTTACCCCGCTGAATATAACCTATGAGATTCTCTCTATTATTGTCTACAATAGGCTAGTTCCATATGCAGAAGAAATTGTGGGAGAATATCAGTGTGAATTCCGCCCTAATAGGTCAACAACAGATCAGATACAGTATTTGTGCTGAGGCAAACACATGAAAAGGCATACGAGTATAATATTCAGCTTCATAACCTGTATGTAGACCTCAAGCAGGTGTTCGATGGTCTCGATATGGCAGAAATGCTAAATGATTTGCTACCGCTTGGTATACCATGTATGTTTCACATGTCCAAGCAACATTAGTAGTTTCAAAGGCTGCGGTGTGAGTGGATGAAGAAACCAGTAAATGTTTTAGCATTAGTAAAGGAGTCAGAAAAGTGCTTTTCAATCTGGCTCTTGAAGCAGCCATTCAGAAGCTTCAAATATCTGGTTACATTGGCACAAACTCAACCCAGATATGTGCATATGCTGTTCACTAGAGAGAACAAAACGTGAGCTGAAAGAAGCCACACTGCCTAGAGGTCTTAGTACTAGTGAAATGAATACGTACATGGATTTACCAGGAGGGAAAATAATAACTTGGATAAACTATTAGCAGCTGCTTTCAATTTTGCAACTTGCAGAACTTTGACCATCAGGGGCCTAATACAAAAAGGACAAATTCCATGTGAACTGCAATAAAACAGTGCATCCTTAGTAGTAATAGATGGTTCCACACATTTAAGAAATTATTGGCCTCTAGATTATTAAATAGACTGAAACTTCAAATTTAAAAGGTGATGATCAAGTCAGTTGTAATGTACAAATGTGAAAGATGGACACAAGTGAGCGCATATAAGCAGCAGCTCAGGATATTTGTAGGCGGCATTCTGTGCAAGATCTGTGGAGCAATTGAGGATAACAATTGTTTCTGGAGATCTAGAGCGAACACTAAGCTGTTATAAGCAACACTTGTAAAGCGCATGCTGGATGCTGGTAAAGTGTCACTGTTAAAGTGTGAACTAATATAGTTCGTGTGAAAGTGTTCAGGACACCAAAATGGAGGCAAACAGATACGAAAAAAGCCGCCTATACTGTCACAGTAAGTAAAAACTAAATTTACATCCATATCGACAGATAAGGTATAGTCATGACGATACATTAAAGTGTGACCCATCTTTCTGCCATAGAACCAGCACCCAGCATTATGCTACTACCAGTGATGATGTAACTTCCCGGATCCTCCCGAAATCATCTGAAGATGAACCTGAAAGGGTTCGAAAACCGGTTAATGTAATAAAGCATTATTATTGAAAAAGTGACTGGTTGCAGTTGTGTATAACTTATTTACACTAAGCTGAATCGCTTCATACAAGGAGCTGACATTGTAAGAGCATTAAAAAGGAAGAGAACAGTCTGGCCTGGGCATGTCCTTAGAATGAATATTGGACGAACAACTAAAAGGGTTTTTGAATGGAGGCCAACTGGAAGAAGACAGGGAGGAAGGCCACGAAATTGGTGGGCAGACGATGTGGAAGAAGCTGTAAAATCTGTCAGAGGACGACGGAGAACTGCACTGCAGAGGGCAGAATGGATGAAACTTTTTGAAGAGGCGAATAAGACCCAAGCAGGTTTGTAACACCACGAGAAGAAGAATAACTTCATATAAAGCACATGTTATCATCGTGCAAAATTACATTAAGGTACCTACAACTAAATGTGCAGTCTGGTATAATAACATTTAAAAGCACTATTACACCATGACATGAACATGCATAGGATCCAAATATATTACTAACTAAACGGAATAAAATGAGATATGAAGAAAATAAAACTGTTGACCTAAGATCTGGACCAATAAAAGCAGCAAATCACAAAAAGTAAACCTGCATGATTAACCATTAGGAGCCCATGGTTCCATAATTAATTGTAAGTTGTGGCTAAATTAAAATAGACAGAAACATGCAGTATGGAGTACTATATCATGAACTATAAAATCATTAGGCGTTCTTGGTTAAACACCGTGAACACATGGACATCACAATGCTAAATAACTAATCAAAACGTGAAACAGAGGTGAAACACACGGGGTGATCAATAACATGCGTACGTTTCAAATATATTACTTACTACAAGAAATAAAATAAGATATGAAGAAAAGTAAAAACAAAACTATCACTCTAAAAACTGGATCAATGGAACCAATAAACCACAAAAGGTAAACCTGCGTGAGTAGCCATTAGGGGACCATAGTCACATAAGTCCATGTAAGTCGTGACTAAATATAGACAGAAATCTTCAGTGTGTAGTAGGCAAAGCTCCATATCAGATCTAATGTGTGGTGTCAGACCAATGATCATCCTTATTATATTCAAAAGCAAAAGAAAATGCTAGTGTGTTAACGCCCAGTTAAGGAAACCAAAGACACAAAGCAAATAATGTACATAGCTTCTCAGTTCCGTCAACAATTGCTTACGTATGCGACGCATCATCGAAATCGAACAGTCGGTAACATTGCTAAGTATCACAGACGCGCTACAAGGGTCAAAATCCCCCTATCAATAACCCAAAAAAATAGTCGAAATGCAAACAACATCTTCTAAAATAACGAAACCAATGACCAACCTCTAGATGACACCCGTATGTAACCGCAAAACCACGACTGTCCTTAAATTGGCAGACAACTAGAATACTTACATGACGCCTGTCCTTCATCTTTTGGAGTACTGCTGCACAGTATGGGATCCTTACCAGATGGGATTGACGAAGGTCACCGAAAAAGTGCCAAGAGGCTATTATTGTGGACAGGAGAGACGGGGCCTGCCCTGCATATAGTGATACGTCTATGGATTGCAGGTAGTATGGACGGACTACTTCGTGAAGCATTTTTGAGCACATTTTCGGAAAACGATCTTGAACAGCTAGTTAGAAAATCCACCCACAATGGAAATATTCTAGGTCTTGTAGCTACAAACAGGCCTGACCTTATTTACAGTGTCAGTATAGAGATAGAGATTAGTGATCACGATGTCATCATAGCCAAGATGTTTGCTAAAGTTAATAAATCCATCAAGACGGCTAGGAGAGTATTTATGTTAGAACGAGCAGACAGACAACTGTTAGCATCTCACTTAGAGAATGACTGGACTCCATTTAGCTCCAATAGTACGGACGTAGAGGAATTATGGGCAAAGTTGAAACGGATTCTAAATCGCGCCATGGATAAGTGTGTGCTGAGTAAATGGATTAAGGACGGAGAAGAACCACCGTGATTCAGTAATAAAACTCGGAAAATGCTGAGGAAACAGAGGTTTTTGCTCTGCGTCTTTAAGAGGATCGACAAGCGAAGCATTCAACTTCCACCATCATACTTTAGTGAAAACCCGGGAAATTTCTGGTTCTACGTAAAATCGCTAAGCAGGTTGAAGGCGTGAATTCAGACACTCGTTTGCCATTCTGGCAACAGAAGACAGCAAAAGGCAAGCTGAAGTTTTAAATTTCCCGTTCAAGAAACCATTCGTGCAAGAGAATCGTGCAAAAATAGCGTTGTTTGACCGTCGCTCAATCTCCAATTGGAAGACATAGTAATAGGCGTCCCTGGTGTGCAGAAGCAACTGAAAGAATTAAGAACAAGTAAGTCGCCAGATCCGTATAGAGTACCAGTTGGGCTTTACAGAGAGTACGCTTCGCCACTGGCCCCTTTCTTAGCTTGCATTTATAGCTTATCTCACGCCCATTGCAAAGTTCCAATGGATTGGGAAAAAAGCAGAAGTTTGAAACACTCACTAATGAAACCTACCTTATTGGCTAGTGGATTATAGCCTAACAGTTTAAAATAGTTTCACCGTCTGCAACTGATAAAAGCTGATCGGTTAATATTTGCACGAGAGTTGCTTCATACCAAATCCAACAAAGCCAATTAGAATGTCAGGTAGCAATAATCGGTACATACTTTGCTGTTAATGTTCTATAGCTTTTGTCTAAACAGCACGAATGATGCAGTTACTCCCTACGTCTGACAAAGTAATAACGGTTAACTCATCACAGGTCGCCTATTAATGTCGTCACGCGCCAATATTGTCCGCCCCGATAGCTGAGTGGTTAGCATGACGGATTGCAGTCCTACGGGCCCGGGTTCGACTCCCGGCTGGGTCGGAGGTTTTCTCTGCTCAGGGGCTGGGTGTTGTACTGTCTCCATCATCATTTCATCCTCATCCGGCTCTCAGGGTCACCCAGTGTGGCGTAGAATGTACACTCATGCTCATAAATTAAGGATAATAGCAGAATGTGGTGCCACACAACGTGGCACTACACAAAACTGGCGCTAATAGCATAGGTACATAGGGAACACACACGACACAGATCTGTAAGTCCACGCTATTGGTGATAAGTTGAAAAAACCGTCCCGAAACACATGTGCTACAAAACGCCACTGTTTCCTGCGCATGTGCCCTGACATCAATATGAGGTATGATCACCATTCACAAGTACACAGGCCGCACAACGGGTTGGCATACTCTGGATCAGGTGGTCGAGCTGCTGCTGGAGTATAGCCTCCCATTCTTGCACCAGTGCCTGTCGGAACTCCTGAAGTGTCCTAGGTGTTTGAAGACATGCAACGATACGTCGACCAAAAGCATCCCAGAGTGATCGATGGGGTTTAGGTCTGGAGAACAGGCAGACCACTCCATTCCCCTGATATCTTCTGTTTCAAGGTACTCCTCCACGATGGCAGCTCGGTGGGGCCGTGCATTATCATCCATCAGGAGGAAGGTGGGACCCACTGCACCCCTGAAAGGGCGTACATACTGGTGCAAAATGATGTCCCGATACACCTGACCTGTTATAGTTCCTCTGTCAAAGACATGCAGGGGTGTACGTGCACCAATCATAATCCCACATCACGCCATCAATCCACGACCTCTATACACGTCCCTTTCAAGGACATTAAGGGGTTGGTATCTGATTTCTGGTTCACGCCAGATGAAAACACGGCGAGAATCACTGTTCAGACTATACCTGGACTCATCCGTGAACATAATCTGGGACCACTGTTCCAATGACCATGTACTGTGTTCTTGACACCAGGCTTTACGGGCTCTCCTGTGACCAGGGGTCAGTAGAATGCACCTTGCAGGTCTCCAGGCGAATAAACCACGTCTGTTCAGTCGTCTGTAGACTGTGTGTCTGGAGACAACTGTTCCAGTGGCTGCAGTAAAGTCCCGAGGAGCCGGCCGAGGTGGCCGAGCGGTTCTAGGCGCTACAGTCTGGAACCGCGCGACCGCTGCGGTCGCAGATTCGAATCCTGCCTCGGGCATGGATGTGTGTGATATCCTTAGGTTAGTTAGGTTTAAGTAGTTCTCAGTTCTATGGGACTGATGACCTTAGAAGTTAAATTCTATAGTGCTCAGAGCCATTTGAAACAAAGTCCCGAGCAAGGCTACGTGCAGTATTCCGTGGCCGTCTGCGGGCACTGATATCGGTCTTCTTGTAGTGTTGTACACTGTGGACGTCCCGTACTGTGGCGCCTGGACACGTTTCCTGTCTGCTGTAATCGTTGCCATAATCTTGAGATCACACTTTGTGGCACACGGAGGGCTCGTGCTACGACCTGCTGTGTTTGACCAGCCTCCAGTCGCCCTAGTATCTACCCCTCATAACGTCATCAATATGTGTTCTTTGAGTCATTTTCAACACACAGTCACCATTAGCACGCCTTTCGCCTGCACACTTACTCGCTGAACTGTACTGTGACAAGCACCAACACACCTCTGCGTCTGTGGACTGCTGTCAGCGCCACCGTGCGACGACCGCAGGTCAAACGCACCGCACGGTCATATCCTGAGGTGATTGAAACCCGCAAACCTCCCACCAGAGCTTTGTTTCACGACGTATCAGCATTATCCTTAATCTATGAGGACGAGTGTAGTAAGAGCTGCACCAAGGCGGCCGGACCTGCCCCACAAGGGGCCTGCTGGCCAATGAAGCCAAACGCTCACTTCCATTTGCACGCCAATATTCTTCACGTGGCACTGAATACACGATCCTTGCTGCTATCCACATTGTGGATGTCCGGCGCGGTTATCGCGTAATCGCGGTGCGCAAATGAACACTTAAACACATCAAACAAATCACTCAGTTAATGTCGTTTATGTATTTGCTGGAGGTGAGGCCCAGAGCTTTGGGTGACACACACAGCCGTTAAACAGTTGTAATCGCCCTGTTTTCTTAACAGCCAACAACTTAACTTGCTCGGACTGTCAACACTGACTACTCTCTGCCGCACTGGCCGCTCGATTGTTGATAGTATCTCCTGAGACCTGCGTGAGGCAATGATTTATTGTTCTCAGTACGTAAGGGGAGATTGACTCCTTACAAGTGACTGCAAGGTAAAAGAACGGAGCTGCACAATTACAAACCAGCATCCATAACACCGACTTGCTGCAGCATTCTTGAGCATCTTTTGAGCTTCTTGTGACAGAAAAGCTTCTGCCCACAAATCAGCAAAGGTTTGGAAAGTATTGCTCGTGCAAAATTCAGCTTGCCATTTCTCGCATAGCATCCTCCAAATTATGGACGAAGGACAACAGGCAGATTCCCTATTCCTGGATGTCCAGAAAGCTGCTAACGACAGTACAAGCATATGGAATAGGTTTCAAGGATTGATACATTCATAATTAATGAAAACCAGTATGTTGTCCTTGATGGCCAGTATTCCTCAGAGACAAGGGTATCGTCAGCAGTGGCCCAGCAAGTGTTATAGGATGCTCTTACTATGTGCATACGCGATCTGATGGGACAGGGTGAGTGGCTGTTTGCCGCTGGTGCTGTGGAGTACGGGAAGGTATCATCGTCGAGTGACTGTAGGAGGATACAAGATGACTTAGACAAAATTTCTAGCTGGTGTGATGCGTGGCAGCTTGCTCTAGATGTAAAAAAAAATGTAAGATGTAAGTTGATGCTGATGAGTGGGAAAAACAACCCCGTAATGCTCGAATACAGCATCAGTAGTGTACTGCTTGAGCCAGTCGCGTCGATTAAATATCTGGGCGACAGGAAGTGGAGCGATCACGCGAAGACGATAGTATGGCAGGTGAATGGTTGACTTTGGTCTTTTGGGAGAGTTTCAGGAAAGGAACTGGAGGGAAGACACCTACTTTGCGAAACATTATTGAGAAAATTTAGAGAACCGTCATTTGAGGCAAACTGCAGAATCATTCTACTGCTGTCAATGCGTAAGGACCACGAAGATAAGAGAAATTAGGGCCCCTCAGCTGTGCACAGGCGGTCGTTCTTCCCTCGCTCCATTTGCGAGTGGAATAGAAAAGGAAATGCCCAGTAGAGGTGCAAGATCCCCTCCGCGATGTGCCGTACGGTGGCTTGCGGAATGTGTGTGTATATGAGTTCGTAGATGCAGAATGTCGCAGCTATGATGAGCGATTTTTGATGGCTAATATAAAAACAAGGGCGTTGGCGAGATCCTTTCACGAAATGATACTCATCAATTTTTCCTACGAATGCCGAAATATTTTGTTGAATCGCCCCTACATTGGATGAAATGGCCATAATCATAATACATGCTCATTTTCCCCACATTTTATTCGAGAGTGGAACGGTCGAAAAATACTCTGCGAGCAGTGCTGTTGCTGTAAACTGTGAGGCCGTCGCTTCGGAAAAAATGGTTCAAATGGCTCTGAGCACTATGGGACTGAACATCTGAGGTCATCAGTCCTCTAGAAGTTAGAACTACTTAAACCTAACTAACCTAATGACATCACACACATCCATGCCAGAGGCAGGATTCGAACAGCGACCGTAGCGGTCGCGCGGTTCCAGACTGAAGCGCCTAGAACCGCTCGCGTTGCTTCAGAATAAGAGCGAACTGGTTAACTGCGTCGCTTGACAGCGGAACTAGTTCATGGAACGGAAATTCTTCAAAGAATGGTAAAAGTGTAGGAAGAGCTCTGTGTGTCCGTTGCAGGGTTCGAGGCGAGCCACGACCATTTCAAGGAGGCACGATCTGGAACGCCACATCTCCAGTCAGACCGGAATGAGCGTCGGAATTGCAACGGACCTGCGGTGCTCTCCGTACACTTGTGCCATTCTTCAGCGAAAATCCGTTCCCTGCACTCCTTCTGCGATACACACTGCAACACTTTGCTCCTCTTTTGAGGCCTTCATTTCTTTGTATTCAGCACTACAAGTGCAATGAACCGTTAACGTATGCTTGCACTCACATTGTCATAACACGACGCGTACGCCCGTGTCCCTGTAGCGCCTCAGCACTTGTGTAGGGACGTCACCTTCTCCTGAACGCAATGGCATTATGATTCCATAGCAGTTTTCATTTTACAGCAGAAGCTCATTTTTTTAATGCACCTTATACTTCTGTTGTATACTCGGCGACTCCACATCCTATGCTGGTTACTTGGACAAAAACGTTTGCTGCGTTATGAGTTCCACTTTTGTCGAGTCAGTGTTCTCAACTGACACTCTAATCAGATTCACTGCCACGGAACGACTTTACAGACTGAATACTGGGAAAGTGAAGTTCTGAGGAAGCCAGTAAGACTTGCTGGTTTATATAAACTGAGAAATTAATTGGCCGTGAAAGGCATTAGTCCGAGTCCCAGACTAAAAAGCAGGTACAAGTAACCGGGAAGTTTATTTGTAGCTTACACTCTTCCGCAGAGTGAGTGTTTCAAGCTAGTTAGTTCTAAGTTGTCCAGCTGGCACTCGCGAATGTTTATAATTAGCCTTATATGAACTGTGACATGGTCCTGTTGTCTGGATAGGTGACGAAACAGATATACATGATCGGGAGCAACATTGAAGAGCAACATAAACGTATCCGAGAACAGCTGCTACATATCCGCCGAAATGACGTTGACAAACTGCTGGCAGGCACAGACCCGCACCCTCTTAAGGACAACAAGTGGAAGGCCCACATGTATGAAATACACGCATTAGGCGACGAGTGGAGGTAAGATTCTAGCAGCAAACAGAAAGTAAGTAGAAAATTTATGCACACATTCTGCTTGACAAGTGGTAAAAACTGATGTAACTGTGATACAGAAAGTGTAACCAATTTAAGAAATTATCCTAAGGACGCAATCAAATTATACACTCCTGGAAATGGAAAAAAGAACACATTGACACCGGTGTGTCAGACCCACCATACTTGCACCGGACACTGCGAGAGGGCTGTACAAGCAATGATCACACGCACGGCACAGCGGACACACCAGGAACCGCGGTGTTGGCCGTCGAATGGCGCTAGCTGCACAGCATTTGTGCACCGCCGCCGTCAGTGTCAGCCAGTTTGCCGTGGCATACGGAGCTCCATCGCAGTCTTTAACACTGGTAGCATGCCGCGACAGCGTGGACGTGAACCGTATGTGCAGTTGACGGACTTTGAGCGAGGGCGTATAGTGGGCATGCGGGAGGCCGGGTGGACATACCGCCGAATTGCTCAACACGTGGGGCGTGAGGTCTCCACAGTACATCGATGTTGTCGCCAGTGGTCGGCGGAAGGTGCACGTGCCCGTCGACCTGGGACCGGACCGCAGCGACGCACGGATGCACGCCAAGACCGTAGGATCCTACGCAGTGCCGTAGGGGACCGCACCGCCACTTCCCAGCAAATTAGGGACACTGTTGCTCCTGGGGTATCGGCGAGGACCATTCGCAACCGTCTCCATGAAGCTGGGCTACGGTCCCGCACACCGTTAGGCCGTCTTCCGCTCACGCCCCAACATCGTGCAGCCCGCCTCCAGTGGTGTCGCGACAGGCGTGAATGGAGGGACGAATGGAGACGTGTCGTCTTCAGCGATGAGAGTCGCTTCTGCCTTGGTGCCAATGATGGTCGTATGCGTGTTTGGCGCCGTGCAGGTGAGCGCCACAATCAGGACTGCATACGACCGAGGCACACAGGGCCAACACCCGGCATCATGGTGTGGGGAGCGATCTCCTACACTGGCCGTACACCACTGGTGATCGTCGAGGGGACACTGAATAGTGCACGGTACATCCAAACCGTCATCGAACCCATCGTTCTACCATTCCTAGACCGGCAAGCGAACTTGCTGTTCCAACAGGACAATGCACGTCCGCATGTATCCCGTGCCACCCAACGTGCTCTAGAAGGTGTAAGTCAACTACCCTGGCCAGCAAGATCTCCGGATCTGTCCCCCATTGAGCATGTTTGGGATTGGATGAAGCGTCGTCTCACGCGGTCTGCACGTCCAGCACGAACGCTGGTCCAACTGAGGCGCCAGGTGGAAATGGCATGGCAAGCCGTTCCACAGGACTACATCCAGCATCTCTACGATCGTCTCCATGGGAGAATAGCAGCCTGCATTGCTGCGAAAGGTGGATATACACTGTACTAGTGCCGACATTGTGCATGCTCTGTTGCCTGTGTCTATGTGCCTGTGGTTCTGTCAGTGTGATAATGTGATGTATCTGACCCCAGGAATGTGTCAATAAAGTTTCCCCTTCCTGGGACAATGAATTCACGGTGTTCTTATTTCAATTTCCAGGAGTGTATATAAAAATTGTTGTGTCAAATCGAAAGGAAAAGACTAGATGCAATTCCAAAGCTTTCCCATTCAATCAGTGACAGTGGTGGACCACCATTACGTCTATCCGTTCCTATCTTCCTTTTATTCTTTTTCAAATTACTAACATTTATAGTTTACATAACTATAAAGTTATAATAATAATTTGCAGAAGCGTTTTTGTTTACTTTTATTGAGACCTCATTATTATTACTTTGATTTTTCTTTGCTAAAAGGAAAATTGCTTGTAATACGAAAAAAAACTATCTTATAATATGTTGAAAACTGCAAAATACACGACATACCTTAAAACACATGGTAACAGGTCATTAAATGTGCAATAAATGAGACTAAGTGCACTTTTAGTTCTGAGGTTATTCAGTGTGTGTGTGTGTGTGTGTGTGTGTGTGTGTGGTTCACGATTAATGGAGAGAGAGAATGACTTTGATATCAAGGTAGAAGAAGAGAGAGTAGTTCTAATGCGAGTATTTAACGGTTTAGAACTTTTAACACTAGACTCACAAGATTTAAAAAAAGGCCACTGAATTTGCAGCTGCATTACAAAAAATAATATCACCTTAGACCTCAGTAACAATACACACTACTCAAAAGACTGGTAAAATGTTGTTACTGTATGTGTCGAAGTCTGTCTTTTTCTTTTGTTTATATTCTCAGCACAATGACTGCATATCAGTTTGAGTTCTGAATGCTATTTTCAAAGAGTACGAAAGTTTTCAAACCTCTTTTCCTCTGCGACATCACCGGTTTCCTGTGTTCGCAGCCTTGATCAGGAGCAGCCTCCGTGGGAGGACCGGTCGCCGCCTTCCAGAATACCTCTACGGCTGTCGTCAAATTTGATCAAGCCACCTGCTCGGAAAAGACCAGAGTGTCCGAATGGCTTGAGACCTAAGATGTGCTTGTGTCAGAAACCCAAATGACGCTGAATGGTATAATTCGAATCAAAGATATGTTTTCCAATTTTATGACTCACTCCATAGCGTGGGGGATTGTGGGTTTCAGTTCATTGCATGAATTGAAGAAGTGATAGACTCTGTTTCCATAGAACAGTTGGATATCATTCGAGTAGCAGAAATATATTTTATTGGAGTATACTTTAGGAAAAGAGAACATTTTTCATATTAAGAACAGTAACAGTTTCTTGAAATTTTTACAACATTTGTAGAGACGACCTTACCAACACGGGCCGCCAGCTAACGTGTCCTCTGCGAGGAAGTTTGTGGTTTAGAGTGGAGAAGTATCTGCTTGCCTGATGTCATTTGGCTTAATTGTGTGTGTAATTGAAGCATACTTTGTGTCAATAAGCAAACTAAAAATGTTACTTTCGATCTGTGGCCACATGAACACAAGAAACGAAAACCAGTAGGGAAGCTTAAATTTGGAAGTTCATTTACATAAACTGAGGACATGACTTGTTCTGAATCTGTACAAAACATATGTATAACCAAAGCTCTATGATATTTTGGAAGACTCACCCAAGATGACTTTTATGTGAAAGATAAATTCTAATGGATTATGATTTATCAACAGTGCAGCACACAGAAGGTATTTATTTCATAAACGAATATTTACAATGCACCAATGGAAAATAATCACCGCTATCTACTTACAAGTCGATTATAAAATTTCGAATATAATTCGCCTACCTCAACAATCCGAATGTACATCTAACGCTTACAATCATTAACACAAAGTACAAAAATACACAGAATGATTAATTTCGACTTTGATAGGTACAACAGTAGAGCTGTCAATCTATGGTTTGCTAGATTCTTTAGAACACGAGCAAATGGGCAAATGTTACTTTTTTAAAAAAATATTGCATTGCAGTTAAATTATGGGCTGCCACGTTTGAAAAAGGCACTTAAAAAACCTAAAACATGTGACAATATATATGATCATCACCTTCTCATAGTCGGTACAGTCAAAGTAACAACTGGCAGAACAAGACGTCTCTAGTAATTTCGATACATTAAGCATAACAGAGTTTATCCTGTAAGGCTGTAAATGATTGTGAAGAACAGGACACTGCGATGAAATGGCATATTCACTCTCCCTCAATTGTGTCACTACAGATGTTCATTCACTTATATGATACATATTTGCAATATAAGTTTCTTAGTCACTCTTTTTATTCATCTGCTAACAGTGTACCATATACTGGATGGATGTAGTCAATTCACAGTGAGGATTAGTTACAAAAGAACTCCTTATATTTAAGTTCTTTACAGATGTACATACATACAGTCATCTTAGTTCAACAAATGCAAATAGATCGACTTTTTCATATTCAAATATTCCTCTATGATGTGAAAGTTATGTGTTATTAAAATTATTTTAGTTCCACTTTGAACTTTTGAAATTCTTTGATTTTCTTTATTGAAGCAGGCACTGTACAAAAAAGTATTTTTCATTGATAATATATATTTTTGAAAGCAGTAAGTCATGACTGATTGGATCAAATGTAGGACCATTTTCATGAAATGAAAGACCTTGCTCCTGTTGATCTGTTATGAGCTTTAGTCACTATTTTATTTTTATTCTGGAAATCAAATATCCTTACTCTTTTGATCACTTTAGAAAAACGTGTTAATAGTGACAATGGTATATAACAATTTGTGTCAGCAGTGCTATCCTTTTTGTAGAGTGCCTTTAGAATGGGTAGCTTTAGTTTTGTTGGAAACACTCCTGTCCTGAAGGAAGTATTATGCAGCAAGTCAAGGATCTATACTTTCCTGTAGACCCTTTTGTATTTCCTAAACTACGCTATTATTGTTGTATTCATTTCAGCATGTCTGCTTGGGTTTCAATGGGTTACTGCTGACTTTTAACCTACATCTACGTCCACACAGATACCCCCCCCCCCCCCCCCCACAAGCAACTGTACGGCCCGTGGCGCAGGCCAACCTCTACCACTGCCAATCATTTCCTTTCCTCTTCCACTAGCAAATAGAGCTGTGGAAGAACGACTGCTTATATGCCTCCATATGATCCCCAAGTTCTCGTATCTTATCTTTGTGGTACTTATGCACAATGTGGCAGAATCGTTGGGCATTCAGCTTCAAATTCCGGTTCTCTAAATTTTCTCAACATTGATCCTCGGAAAGAACGTCGCCTTCCCCCAGGGATTCCCATTTGAGTTCCCAAAGCACCTCTGTAACACTGACAGCCCACTTCTGGATCGCTTTGATGTCTTCATTCAATCCGACTTGGTACGGTTTCCAAACACTGGAGCAGTACTCCAGTATAGGTCGCACAAGTGTCCAGTGTGAGTGTTCTTTACAGGTGAACCACACTTTCCTAAAATTCTCCCAATAAAGTGAAGTCTCGACCATTCGCCTTCCCTCGCATGCTCGTTCCATTTCATGTCGCTTTGCGACGCTACACTCAGGGACTTAAGTGACGCGGCTGTGTCAGGCAGGACAATATTAATGCTGCATCCGAACATTATGGGTTTGTTTTTCCTACCCATCGGCATTAAGTTGCATTTTTCTACATTTAGAGCTAGCTGCCATCCATCACACCACCTAGAAACTTATTCTGAGCCACCTCGTATCCTCCTACAGCCATCCAACGCCGACACCATACCACACACCACAGCATCACCAGCAAACAATCACAGGTTGCTGCTCACCCTTTCAGCCAAATCATTTCTGTATATAGAGAACAACTGCGGTCCTATCACACTTCCCTGGGACACTCCTGATGACACCCTCGTCTCTGGCGAATACTCACCTTCGAGGACAATGCGCTGGGTTCTATTACTTAAAAAGTCTTCGAGCCCCTGACATATATGTGAACCTATTTCATATGCTCGTACCTTCGTTAACAGCCTGCAACTGGCACTGCGTAAAATTCTTTCTGGAAATCTATAAATATGGAATCTGCCTGTTGTCCTTCATCCATCGTTCACAGCATATCGTGTGAAAAAAGGGCAAGCTGAGTTTCGCACGAGCGATGCTTTCTAAAACCGTGCTCATTCTTGGACATTAGCTTCTCGGTCTCAAGAAAATTTACTATATTCGAACCTAGAATATGTCCAAGGATTCTGCAGAAAACCGAAGTTAAGGATATTGATCTGTAAATTTGCGAATCCGGTCTTTTATCCTTCTTATATACAAGAGTCAGCTGCGCCTTTTTCAGTCGCTTGGGAATTTGCGCTTGGCGAGTGGTTCGCAATAAACGCAAGCCAGGTAAAGGGCCAAGACGGTAGAGTACTCTTTGTCAAACCGAACTGGGATTCCGCCCGATCCTGGTGACTTATTTCCTTTCACATCTTTCAGTTGTTTCTCTACGCCAGACATGCTTACTACTATGTCGTCCATACGATAGTCTGACCGATGGTCAAACGACGGTATGTTTGTACGGTTCTCCTGCGTGAACGATTTCTTGAACGCGAAGCTTAAAACCTCGGCTTTCGTTTTGCTATCTTCAACTGCCACATCACACTGGTCAACAAGGGACGGGATGGAAGCCTTAGACACATGTATCGATTTTACACAGGACCAGAATTTTCTTTGCCAGATCTTTTGCTAAGGTATGGCGGTGGTAGTTGTACCTGTATGCTTCGCGCATAGGTCTTTTCACAGACGCACGAATCTGCACTAACCTTCCCTCGTCGTCTTTTGCGCCTTTTCTTTTGAACCGAGAGTGCAACGGCCCCTGCATCCTCAGCATTTTCCTAATTTCGTTATTTAACCGTCGTGAGTCTTTTCCATCGTTAATCCACTTAATGGGTACATAGCCCTCCAGACCGCGATTTTTAGTCTGCTTAAACTTCGCCTATAATTCCTTTACGTCCATCTTACTGGAAATAAGTGATATCAGTCCACTGTCTAAGTGCTAATCTGTTCTTTCTACCAGAAACACTCTCCTAGCCTTCTCGACTGATTTATTAACTTTCGAAATCACAGTTCCTATAATGACATCAGTACCACTAATCCATGTTTCTATAATGACATTGTCGATGATAAGGCCTAGCCAATTTGTAGCTACAGAGTGTAAGATATCTCAGTTACGAGTAGGTTGCTGAACTCGCTGGTCAAAATAGTTTTCGGTAAATGATTTCAAAATTACTTTGCACAGTGGGGATACAGACAGCTGTATCCCCACCTCCCAAAATGAATCCATGGGCGTCCCATTCTATACTTGGTGGGTTAAAGCCTCCTCCAACTAGTACCGCATGATCCGGGTATTTATGCACTACTGACCGTAGACTTTCTTTGAATAACTCTAGAATTGTCACATCCAACAACTAACTTGGTTTCACCTATACCTGTTACGTGCGATCAGACAACTTCAATGTTACACTCGACTTCAGCTTCAGTAGAGACAATATTTGTGTTATCCATGTGTGTGACTTCTTACTGACTTTAACTATTTTTAATGAGAACGCAATACCATAGCATTATTTATAATCAGCAGTAAACATTTCATGTTCCTTGATTACATAATCAGTTTGCTCTCTGTCCCAGCGCATCCTTTAGAGTGTACTATTAAAAATCCTCACGTTTTTATCATTAAAAAACCGTATCTGATACATGGATATTATAGTTACAGCCTTGTTTGTAAGTAAATATCTGATCAACGGTTGTTTTGGACCAATCCCACATCTGGTAATTTCCTGCACAGTTACTTGAATGGGCTAACCAAATTTAAGGGTACAGGGTACTTTTCTAGCTCAACATTATGTAAAAATCAACACCTATTTCTTTCAGGCACTGTTTACAGTGTATATGTTTCACAGATTTTTGTTGATATCAGATAATGCAGCACACTTTCTAAACAAATTAGAAGTATTTTGAATATTTTTGAATCTGCTTAGAGTTATTAAAAAAATACAAAGTAATTGATGCAATTTTTTTCCAAAATGCTTCCTCAAATTCAGGTACCATTTAATCCGTTATACATTTGAAGGAGACCAAATTTTTACCAGATATGCATGACATGATGGCTGAGATACTAGACCTGTTTAATTGCACCTATTATGTATATTACAAGGATAAAAAATATCACATCTTACATCTTAATTTTTATAATTTTTTCCTTGTAAAAATGTTATTTTTTCTATAATTTAGTTGATTCTGCAATAAAGCTTAGGTCTACTAAATAAGTATGGACTATTCAAAGTTACAGAAATAAATTAGAGCAATGCTTTATAAACTTTAGGAAATATTTGTGCTTGTTGGAAATTGCGAATTAAGATATGAGTCCAATTACACTGTGCCTCAGAGCATTCCTGAAGCATAGTCTTCATCCAGCAACATTTCTTCATCTTCGAGTTTCTTCTTGGCATTCATATTAGTACTTCTTGCTTCTTTGGTAACTTGAAGAGCGAATCTTTCAGCTTCATGCACCGGTTGTCTGTCACATGCAAGCAATTGATCTTCCATATTAGAGCCACATTTTATGCTTAAATTTCTCAGAACTTCCAACCTTCCTGTCACTCCATCACTGACACATATCACTACATCTAGTGCACCAACGTTTAATGTGTTTAATTTTACATAAACATTCTTGGGTAATCTTTCTCATATGTATGGTTGAAACTTTCATTTGTAATCTGAGTGCCCCCATGAAGACATTTTCTATGCAAAACAGGGTCACTCAGGTCTCTAAAGATTGGTTTTATTTCATTCACAACAGGCTCAGGAAGACAATGCTTATGATGGTGTATCTGAACACTTTCTTTTGCTTTTTGGTAACCACACCAAGAATCTGCTCCTTTAGGGCAAAGTCCGTGAACAGTGTGGTCATCTGTTGACAACTTATGAAAATAGGTGGCCCATACAGCTTTTCTCATTGCTGTAACATCATTCTGAGGTGCAGTTCGTCTAATGGCCAGTCCATAATAACTCTGAAGAAGGTCTATTTCAGTTTCTGTCAATCTGCCTCGGCCAGACAGAGATTTTCCACCAGATAAGAACTTTCCTTTTATTTCTCTGAGTAGCTTCCTCAATCTAGCACCCATCCTCTTTTGCACAAGTCCACAACACTCCAATTTTGTTACCAAGGTATCACCATAAACATTGAACTCGTTAACTTTACTGAAAGCTTTAGAGTCCCCATCATCTAGGTACTTTGTATATCTGACGTTATAAATGTTCACCGACCTCTGGAATATTTTTAGAGCTCCACCACACTCCACACTTCCACTGTAACCATCATAATTCTTAGAACATTGATGTTCAATATGTCCTTCAGTGTTACCACGGTAGATGTGGCAGTACTTAGGTAAGCACTCAACATCAACAACTTTTCCATTCTCCAGAGAAGTAGCACTTAAAATACCATTTAAGGAACGATGTCAAAGACGTTGCCATGTCCCATCATGTTCAACAGCAATGTCCCTGGTTCCACTAATGTTTACGTTTTCTTCTACTGCACGTTTCATAGATGCTTTAGACACAACCGTCAAGGCACCTACAAGTATTTTTATGTACTTTTCATCAAACCACAAAACTTTTGAGCAGCCTTTTTTCCTTTTCCTATTGCACACATTGCATACACGAACTTCAAATTCACATCGTATGAATTATGCACAATTTTCGAAGTCATTTTCGAGGTAGATTTATTGCAGGATCTACACAGAACAACTACTTTGCCTCTAAACCCTTCATGCTACTTTGCCATGTCGGAGTTTCTTCCCTGAAGAACTGATACACAGGCTACTTTCAACAGTGTGGCTTGCTTTCTATGTGAACTGGTTACCACAGAACTTCCTTTTATTGAATTTCTTGTTACGTGGCATAGTTTGTACTTATTGCACACTAAAGGATATGTACTTCCACAAATATATGTAGCACTTGGACAACAAACATTCAGTAACATGTGAACAAAGTGCTTGAGCGAAACAAAAGTAAATACTAGCAAAGGTAATCATTTATAGGCACTAGAAACCTGCACTGTAACCAACAAGTACAATGTATCATACGTATAATCGCTGGAAGCAAAAAGTTCACAGTTCTTTTCGAAATAATACTGGTTTCTGTAACAGAAATAAAAGGGTCGTGGTGGCATACATGACAGTAACTTTAAAATTTGGTATATATATAGGTCATTTTTCATTTGAAACCCTACAAAGTATATATACCATTGTAATCATGAAAGATTATAGAATTCAATAAAGTGACAAAAAATTCGATTTTTCCACCATTTATAAGTACCCTGTATCCTTAACAATTGCACCTTTTTCTATTATTTTTATTAAAACTGGTGTTAATGACATCAAGCACTACTATGCTTTTTGATATACTTCATAATTCATTTAGATGATCGTCTATGTAATGAAAGAATAAAGTAAAATCATCTGATGGGGACCTGTAGATGCAATCTGTCAGTTCACATGCACAATGTTCAAAATCTGTTTCTACACATTTTATCTTGTTAAATTTTATCTCTCTAGATTTAATGCTATTCCTAATATGGATGTGTACCCCTCCACATTTATAAGTTTCCTGCAAAAGCTATTTATCAGATCAAAGTCTAGTATTTCTGCTACACAGATCTGTGTGACTCATAATTAGTGCTCATTAAACACAATGCAGAAATCTTCTTAATGTTACAATTTAAAATATTTCCAGCTCGCACAGTTTGTTACCCAGTCCTTGCTCGTTTTGATGTAGTATTGTTTAAGGGATTGACACCTAGACTTGGTGAGCTGTGTAATGAAACCCATGTACTGGCGAGTAATCAGTTAGATTAAGGCTTTGTGATATGGACTGTAAGTGTTGGTCTGGCTGAGGTAGGCCAAGGCAAGACATGACGGTTGGAGTTTTGGTAGTGGGTTGAGTGCACCAACAAGGTAGCAGTCGGTGGTAGATAATATGCAGGTTTTTCCTAAGAAACAGGACCAGCCAGTATGGTAAGAGGTGTATGTCTGACAAAATGGCGGCTTTTCAACGCAAAGGAAGAATTTGGTGTTTCATCATAGTGCAAATCCAGTCATATCAGCATACTCAGGGCTCTGAGGTGCATCTAATGGGACACTAATACTATAAATATCACAAAACCTACAGAAGTTAGGTGATCACAGTAAATCAACATACAATAATTAAAAATGCTGTCTTAATAAACAAAATATTGTATCTTAGAATAGGACTTAGGAGTCTAACTATCATCCTAGCAAACCACATATTTGTACACAATTTATTTATTGAGTTATTACGTTTTCATATCTTTTTGTTATGTAAGTGTGTTAGATCACCATATACTCCACAATTACACTGTAAATGAAAGCAGCATGGCAGCTCTCAGGTCTCACCAGATGCTACTATATTAAATTTATCTAAATTGTTAACTGTTTCTGATTTAATTAACTAAACATTAAGTTGGCCTGTATAGAAAAATTTGTAGCTTGAAAATGGCTAATTATTCATAAGATTTAACCCTTTATTTCCTAATGTTGGTCTCAGGCAACATGTCAGAGAGGCATACAAATGCTAGCCTGAATGTGATAAGATGCACGAGTTGAGCAGTCTAAGCTTATATTTTCACATGTTTTAGTGTGTACTCGTTATTATTTGCTACAAACACGCATATGCTAGATCTGTGTTTCATCATGTCCAAACTTTTATATGTGGAATATTGTGTTTGGTCTCTATAGAACAAGGAGACACCGATCTTTCATTAAGCCAGATGTCTAATGTATGACAGTACCAACATGCAAATGACGATCCATTCTCTATATTTTAAGTAAACTGTGCATGTATGGTGGAGAAACATAACTTTTCATTGACACAAACGGATAGATGTTCGATCATTCTGAGTGGCTTCTGAGAGCAAGGAGGATTTCAGACATTTTGTGTTCAGCTAGCAGAGGATTCAGAAGTTAAGTTTGGTTCAGAGAGTCTTCAGTGACATATTGTGGACGTGACAGTACAGTAAAGTGTTGGTTTCTGAGTAGCTAGTGGCCACATGAATACTTTAACATATTTTCACACTTGTAATATTTCACAGTCATGTGGTCTTTAGGTTCTGAGAACTGGTTGGAATTTTAACATTTTGAGTGCTGTGCAAGATTCAACTTTAACTTACTTCAGTTGGACTTTTGGAATTCTTACTGAATAGAGTACAAGAAACTGCTAATTAATTTGCATGTGTTAATATGTTGATTGCTATAACTGGACTTTAAGTATCTGTGAGTTGGCACACAAGCTGTGTTCAGTTGCTGGAATGGAACTCTGTTTTTTGTGTACTGGTGATAGCATTTGTGGATCCTACACTCATTCTAACTACACATATATGCAAGTTGAACTCTTATTATTGGTTTCTCCTGTTTAAGCTTATTGCAATTAATTAACGATAATTGTACAAACGTGCATTTCGCTTTTATTTATAAAGTGTCTTCTGTGTCTCTTGTTTACTTAGTCTCCAAATCACCATTTCTATCTTCCTTGCTAACAGAGGCTGATGTAAAAAGAAATTTCATTCCACATATACATTTGGCAGTTTTTGCCTTTTTCTACTTTTTATTTCACCGCATTTGCTTTATTTACGTTTCATCTTACTTTTGAAAATCGAAAACAAACGAACAAACATGAACACTGAGAGTGAGAATACACATAAGTTCAGTTCGACTTCCAAACATGAGATGGGGTGTAAATAACGCAAATGCATTGTAAGAAAAAGTACGAAAAGACAAAAAACTGCCCAGTCTATATGTGTAATGAAGTTTCTTTCGATATCAAACTCTGCTAACAAGGAGGAAAGAAGGTTTGGGTTTGAGAATTGTAAACAAGAGGCAGACACACCAATCACCACAGGAGATTCTTCATAAACAGAAGTGAATCGTGTCTGGTGTTAAATTCTCTGTAATTAACTGCAGTAAGCTTAAGATGGAGAAACAAATAATATTTGATTTTAACGGCTACTGTCGAAGATGTCCAAGTAAACAAATTTATTAAGCTTAACTCTATTTGAAAACTATTATTATTAACTTTTTCATATTTTAATAACTTATTTTAGAATCACCATTCTTAACAATTTGTTTGGCTGAATGAGCAGATCAGTTCATTCAGTTTAAACCTTTTGGTGTCATCTTCATCAACTATTTATTAGTAGAGACAAGATTATATGCATCATAAAAACCTTAAAATATGCATGCAAATATGCATGAAATATGCTTAAAAACGCATGAAAAGTGTCGAAATATGCAAGATCAAATAATAAAAAACATGGTAGTTAATGTGTGCATCATATCTCAAAGTCGAACCTGTGCAAATCACAAAATTTTGTACATGGCTGCACATTCAGAGACCATGAATAGTTACAATTGAAAGAAAAACAGCCCTTGGTCACTATTTTTAACAAATTAACCTGGTTTCAACACTGCTAGGAGTGTCTTCCTCAGAATTTAAATCAAAGAATGGTCTATATTCTATAAGATAGTCACAGAATTGTGACTAAAACATATGATAGGGTATAAGTACGTAATCATTGTAAAAGACTGGCAGTACTTATATGTCATTTATAAAATAATAAATATGCCAAAAGGGCATTAGTCACAAAGATATTAAGATAAAGAAAACTGTGATGGTGAGCCACTAAGAGCTGCTCATTACTTGGGTTACCATGCAAGTTATCTTAGATATCTTAAATATCATACGTTTTAGTCATAATTCTGTGAGCATGTTATAGAATATAGACCATTCTTTGATTAAATTCTGAGGAAGACACTCCTAGCAGTGTTGAAACCAGGTTAATTTGTTAAAAATAGTGACCAAGGGCTGTTTTTCTTTCAATTGTAACTATGCAAATCAGTTACGAGGGAGAGTGCCAGCCATGTGAAAATTCGGCACATATAGAACGCTGATATCATTCTGATTATTTTCTGGTAGGTGTTAGGAAGGGGACCTTTCTGGGACTAGTTTCTAAAAATTTGCATAATGGAGACGCATACTATGTTTCAAGAATTGTTCCTTCTTTGCTATTGTTGTCAGTAACAAGCAGATACGATGTGAGTGAGTCGCAGCAAACCAATAAATATGTACAAGATCAACTTGAAGATATATTGCACACAGAGGGGCACGCTCAAAAACTCCATAATATTGTATGTTGTTTTTTGAGCATGAATTTTTGAACATCATTAAATTTTAATTATTACTATTGGACCTAAGCATCATTTACAATTTATTTTACATTATTCTACTATTGTAAACATATACACCCAACTACTGTTCCAAATGTTTGGTAGTAAGATAGCGTCTTCGATGACTCAAAACATTGTTATAAGCAGGGAAGGACTGTTCTACATCAACTGAGGTAATTGGACAGTACTTGAATTTGGGTGCTATGTTGGCACTTATTGTTTCTGATAAAAGTTCACCTGTTCCATTAATAAAACTATCAATTTGGCAGAAGAATTCAAAACTTGGGTTATTGTTTAAAATGTTTTCAAACTTTTCTTTTAGGTTTTCTTGGGATACCTCCGGCAATTAGGAGTTCACTAGAACAATTTTATTCATTAACTGAATAGATTCATTCAAAGCCAAACCTTGAGTTTCAAGCTTTTTAATACTTGCATGTATATGGGTAAAAAGAGTGCTAATCACAGAAATGTCTTTTTTAATACCGGAATCATTAAAAGCTTTCTTGCACTGGCAAACTGCCAAAGTCTTTGCACTATCGAAGTTGTTTACTACTTCTCTAATGGCCTCGAAATGTTCATTGTAGCCCGCATCTCGTGGTCGTGCGGTAGCGTTCTCGCTTCCCACGCCCGGGTTCCCGGGTTCGATTCCCGGCGGGGTCAGGGATTTTCTCTGCCTCGTGATGGCTGGGTGTTGTGTGCTGTCCTTAGGTTAGTTAGGTTTAAGTAGTTCTAAGTTCTAGGGGACTGATGACCATAGATGTTAAGTCCCATAGTGCTCAGAGCCATTTGAACCAATTTGTTCATTGTAAAACAACACAGCGTCGACCAATGTCCCTCAACAAGTTATCACTGGTTTGGCAGGTAAAGGCACTTCCGGTAGTTTTTCTTGTTAGATCTTGATGTGAGCAGGAGCCTTTAGAAAGGCATTCTTTATGGATGTAATCAGTTATTTATATTCACAAATGTGGAACGTACTTCTTCAGCAAAGCGATGTACTCCATGAGCATAAAATACTAGGAGGGCTTTTCCTGCTTTGATCATATAGGAAGCTGCATCTGAAATAAACACAAACGCCTTTTCATCTGCAGAAGATTCTGGAAATATTTTTCTAATACCCTCATTCACAAGTCTGGCGATCGTAGAATGATTTACTTTTATTTAATAAAATTGCAGCCAAATAGCCATATACAGTTACTTTGCTTAACATTTAACATTTACATTTTACATTTTTGCATATTCATTTATCGATTTCACTCTTTTACTGCACAGTTCTATGTGATATCGTTCACAGGCTTCGTTACACAGTTCACATACACATGTTGCGATTGGGTCGTGATAAGTTTTGTTCTTGCAGATTAGATTATGAAAGCCGTGAATAGAAAGTCTAGTTACGACATGTCGCTGTTCGAAGTTTGGTGCTGTCCATGAGCGGTTCGTCATTGCTTCGGTGCCATAAAACTCCGGCCATATTTTTTCTCGTTTGTCCTCCATGATCTTCAGTTGCTTTCTGGAAGCCCTGGTGTGTGGCATCATACACTCCTGGAAATGGAAAAAAGAACACATTGACACCGGTGTGTCAGACCCACCATACTTGCTCCGGACACTGCGAGAGGGCTGTACAAGCAATGATCACACGCACGGCACAGCGGACACACCAGGAACCGCGGTGTTGGCCGTCGAATGGTGCTAGCTGCGCAGCATTTGTGCACCGCCGCCGTCAGTGTCAGCCAGTTTGCCGTGGCATACAGAGCTCCATCGCAGTCTTTAACACTGGTAGCATGCCGCGACAGCGTGGACGTGAACCGTATGTGCAGTTGACGGACTTTGAGCGAGGGCATATAGTGGGCATGCAGGAGGCCGGGTGGACGTACCGCCGAATTGCTCAACACGTGGGGCGTGAGGTCTCCACAGTACATCGATGTTGTCGCCAGTGGTCGGCGGAAGGTGCACGTGCCCGTCGACCTGGGACCGGACCGCAGCGACGCACGGATGCACGCCAAGACCGTAGGATCCTACGCAGTGCCGTAGGGGACCGCACCGCCACTTCCCAGCAAATTAGGGACACTGTTGCTCCTGGGGTATCGGCGAGGACCATTCGCAACCGTCTCCATGAAGCTGGGCTACGGTCCCGCACACCGTTAGGCCGTCTTCCGCTCACGCCCCAACATCGTGCAGCCCGCCTCCAGTGGTGTCGCGACAGGCGTGAATGGAGGGACGAATGGAGACGTGTCGTCTTCAGCGATGAGAGTCGCTTCTGCCTTGGTGCCAATGATGGTCGTATGCGTGTTTGGCGCCGTGCAGGTGAGCGCCACAATCAGGACTGCATACGACCGAGGCACACAGGGCCAACACCCGGCATCATGGTGTGGGGAGCGATCTCCTACACTGGCCGTACACCACTGGTGATCGTCGAGGGGACACTGAATAGTGCACGGTACATCCAAACTGTCATCGAAACCATCGTTCTACCATTCCTAGACCGGCAAGCGAACTTGCTGTTCCAACAGGACAATGCACGTCCGCATGTATCCCGTGCCACCCAACGTGCTCTAGAAGGTGTAAGTCAACTACCCTGGCCAGCAAGATCTCCGGATCTGTCCCCCATTGAGCATGTTTGGGACTGGATGAAGCGTCGTCTCACGTGGTCTGCACGTCCAGCACGAACGTTGGTCCAACTGAGGCGCCAGGTGGAAATGGCATGGCAAGCCGTTCCACAGGACTACATCCAGCATCTCTACGATCGTCTCCATGGGAGAATAGCAGCCTGCATTGCTGCGAAAGGTGGATATACACTGTATTAGTGCCGACATTGTGCATGCTCTGTTGCCTGTGTCTATGTGCCTGTGGTTCTGTCAGTGTGATCATGTGATGTATCTGACCCCAGGAATGTGTCAATAAAGTTTCCCCTTCCTGGGACAATGAATTCACGGTGTTCTTATTTCAATTTCCAGGAGTGTATATCGAAGTCTGATGTCTTCAATTAGGAATGTCTCTCTCGCTAGCAGGTACACTAGTCTAGTTCTTGTTGTCTTTGAGAGACCTAGTGCTCTTTTTAGATAGGTCGATTTTACCTTTTCTAGTGTTTCTAGATTTTTTTCTGTCAGGTGGTCCCATATAACCTCCATCCCATAGGCCAGGATTGGCAAGATTTTTGTGTTGAATAATTTCATGGCTGTTTCTAGACTGAGTAGGCGGATGTTTTTGATGTCCTGTATTGCTATTATTGCTTGGGCTGCACGTTCTGTTGTATGTTTTGTGAAGCATTTGGCTGTTGGTTGCAATGTCACTCCTAGGTATTTAAAGTCTGATGAGATTTTTATTTTTTGTCCTCTGATACTGATTTCCGCATTCTTGGGTGTTTTGCCTCCTTTTCTGAAAATTACCATTTCTGTCTTTGTTATGTTTATGTGTAGTTTGTGTTCACTGCACCATCTATCTATTTTCGCAATGATTCTCTGCAGCTTCTGTATATCTGTCGAACCTACGGCTATGTCGTCAGCGTATGCATCTTCTTCATTTTCTCCAATTCGGAGTACTTCTTCAGTGGCAAGAATGTACAACAACAGGCTCATTGGGTCACCCTGTAAGACTCCGTTCGATTGCAGAATGGGGTTCGAAAAAGACAGGTTGTCTGATATTGTAATTAAGTTGTATTCGAGGATTGATTTGATTATTCTTGCCCATACGCTATCTTCTCCCATTGTGTTTTCCAGTTTTCGGACTATGAGCTCTCTTTCCAATAGGTCAAAGGCTGTGGTAAAGTCTATGAACACTGTGTAGAACATTTGTTTCTTTTGTAGCGCATCATCGATGTTGTTTAGAAGAAGCCTGACTGCCGTAAGTGTTGATCTTCCAGATCTGAAACCTATTTGTCGTTCTGGGAGATGACTGTCCACAGAGGCTTGGATTTTTTGTGTTATTGTCTTTGAAAACATCTTGAATTGAGTATTTTTCAGGGCTATGCCTCTGTACTTGTTTGGGTCTATTGGGTCTCCTCTACCTTTGTAGAGAACTTTTATTGTCGAGTGTCTCCATTGTGTCGGAATTCTTCAAAGTTCCAGGCATTTGTTAAACAGTTTGGTCCATATGTGTTGGAGGGCCTCTTTCGCATCTTTTATATGTTCATTATATATATTATCAGGTCCTGCTGCTTTCTTGTTCTTCAGTGCTTTTATTACTTCTTTCACATCATCTTCATTTAGGGGTTCCCATGTACTGTCTTTTTCCTTAGTTTGATGTTGTTTCTCTTTCTTTGAGGGTGTTTTGAGTCCTCGTTTGTTCAGTATCTTACTGAAGTGGTCTTCCCATTCCTTCAGGTCTATATTTGGTGTATGAGCCATTTTTCTTGGTCTTGCCGCTATGTATGGGTCTTTCTCTGCTTCATCCGCTTCTCTTTTTGCCTCACATTCTATGTATTCTTTTTTCTTCTCTTCTATTAGTTTTTTGTAGATTCTCCTCTCTTCTGCGTACAGTTTGTATGTTTCCTCGTCATGCTGGTTTCTTAGTCTGTGGAGGATTCTTAGAACAGTGTTCCTTTTGCTGTAGCATTCAGCATCGAACCATCTTTTGGCCGTCCTTGTTTTGGGGATTGTTTGTGTCACTGAATTTTTTAGGACGTCTTCTATTTGGTCTGTTGCTTTTTCAAGGTCTCCTTCCTCTATGAAAGTTTCTATTTCTGTTAATTGTTCTTGCTCGTTTGTTAATTTTTCTATATCAATTTTTCTTTGTGTGATTTGGTGGGTCTTTCTTGCTGGCGGTGACGTGACCATATTTATTTTTATCTTCATTGGAATGTGCTTTCGTATAGGAGTAATGGAGTCATGCCATATTGGTTGAATACTTCCTTCTATGTCTCCTCTTGTTAATGCGAATCAATGGTGCTCTTCCCATTGTGGCATATGTATGTAGGTATCAGTCTATCGTTAAGTAGGGTGAAACCACCTTCTTCTATGGTTTCAACTACTAGTTTTGTTTTATAGTTTTCTGTGTCTATTCTGCGGTTGAGATCGCCTGCAAT
Organism: Schistocerca cancellata; assembly: GCF_023864275.1. NCBI lineage: Eukaryota > Metazoa > Arthropoda > Insecta > Orthoptera > Acrididae > Schistocerca > Schistocerca cancellata. Next base: position 607,342,046 of record NC_064632.1, on the reverse strand, counting down.
AATGGTGGGTTTGCTGTCGCATTGTTTGATGAGTGTGACTATTTCGTCAATTATTTCTACAGCATTTGTGTGCGGTTTAAAATAGGCTGCAATTATATTTATATTTGCCGCTTCTATTAGCATACTATTTTCTTGTTTTATGATTTTTTTGGTGGGCGTCATCCAGGGTTTTAGTAGGATAGATATTCCTCCCATGGGTCGTCCTCTTTCTCCCTTCTTTGCCATTAGGTGATAATTACAGAAATCTTTATGTTGCCAGCTGTCTATCAGGAAGGTTTCTGTTAGAATTGCAAGGTCGGAGTTTTGCAGAATGTCTGTTGGTGTTAGGTTAAGAGCACTTTTTACTCCCTCTGTATTCCACAAGACTGCTTTTATTTCTTGCTCTTCTGGTTTTCTTCTTAGTTTAGTTGAGCTCTGCTCCCTTTTCCATTGATTGTCTTGGGAAACGAAATCGACGTACTTTTATGTTTTCTGGCCAGAATTCTGGTTCTTGTGTGATTTGTAGCTTTTCAAACGGAACGCCTACTTTGAAAGCTTTTTTGTCGCCCAGTGTGCGCAGTTCTTCACATTCTAGTTGTCCCAGTATTCCGTTCTTGTTAAGGTATTTCACCACTGTAGGAGTTGTGATGGTTCTCTTTAAGTTACCGATGTATGGCCACGCTGTTGTTTCTGCTGCTTGCAAAGTACTTTTCCAAGTACTTTGCAGGCCGCTAAATAAGAGGAAGAAGGCTCTTCTTTTAAAGCACCAACAATTAATTTTGCAATGTAACGGCCAGAAGCGTCTATAGTTTCGTCAACTGAAATCCAGATAATGCTGTACTTGAGTTCATAGCGTATTTCTTCCAGAACATTTACGTAAATTGTCGGTATGAAAGTTTTACGCAATGTTGCTTCATCTAGCCCTTAACTCACGAGGCCTCTCAGACCGCGCGAAAACTTTCGAACTCGCTCTCCAAGACTAGTTGTGGTGGAATGATTCTATACTCCCCCCTGCCCTCATTAAACTGCCAACCCTACGATGTTCTGCTGTCGATTGCGTTATCGCCTACTGTGTTTGTTGTTGATAGGTAGGTGTCTGAGTCCCCTAAACCGAGCCTCGTGGACTCCGTGCCTGTTGTTTTCAGTGTGGTACCGTAAAGCTCAAAACTTCTTGGCACGAATGTGTCATTTTTAACTTTCCCGAATTTGATGAAATTGTTAGTCGGTCTATGGAGGAAGGATCAAGAAATAAACGAAAGAGACGACAATTTTACATTAGCCAGTGATCACAGTTCTGCTATCGAACAAGAGTGTCATTCAGAGGAAGAACTTCAGGCAAGTTGTGATGGGGATCTGTCTGTCTGTTAAAATCGAATGTGTGCCGAGTGGTGATAAGAAAAATGTAGCCCACAGCAATGGATGTCAATTTGTCAGACTTTCTTGTTGTACCTATCGGGTGGAATTTTTATACGCAAATTTAAGCCCTGTAATTTAGTTTTATTTGGAAATTTATTTGCTACAGAGATTGTATAATTGTTCTGAATTCAGTAGTCTGTCTATTTATGTACACTATTTAAAAGAACCACACAACATCATGTGTTCTTATGTGATAAATAGTAAAATGCTGCAGGCTTTGTTTAGTGCAATAAAATAAACTATAAGCATTTAAACAACACTTAAATAATTGTAAAAGTAAATTTTATATAGCATAAATTAAAAATTTCAAATGATTTTTGCCGTAAATCTCGGTTTAAACATAGGGGTCCTAGAGACCCCACCTCTTGGTATACGTTACAGAAAAGTCACCTCACCGGCTAAGGGCTAGTATATTTCGATTTAAGCAAAATTTGCGCAGGAAGCCTTTGAGGATAGGGTTCGTGACTCTATGAAGATGAATACTGCTTGCAATGAATGCTTAACATAGATCCGTGTTAAACCGACTTTTCTGGTTACCTTTGGACAAATCCCTGCTACTGCAACTTGCTGTTGTCAGAAGTTGTGGTAGTGGTCCTTTCTTCGGCATTCCTGCGATATGAAGACTTGTCTTGACACGCTGGTCTATTTGCAACTTTTTTTTGCACGAAACGTTTTTCTCCCAAACACGATATTATAAAACAATTTCGTCATATGTAAATGTGGCAGGACGGTCGGCTATCCACGAAACGACGTTTCTATTTCCGGGCGGAATGGCGCACAACACGTTACCCACTACACGTCGTAAACACATTCAACTGTGTACAAGTAAATAGAAAGCTAAACTGAAACAGTGGACGTGCGACTGATAGCTTGCGTAGTTTAACTGTTGCCGACGCGTACGGTATGACAGCGGAGGGGAGTAACCGGACGTGCGGGCGCAGCAGCACTCACTCTGTTTGGCTGTTCGTATTCCTCTTCTGTAACGGTTTCGCTAGGCAGTGGCCCCTTGCGATAGCACGCAGTTCCAGGTCGCGGTCAATCTGTGAGGCATCAAAACTAGATCGAGCTAGAGACCGCCCATCTATTTTTTTTTAATATTGTAAAAATAGAGCGAAAATTGTATCGTCACTGGTTTTTAGTTAAAATATGCAAAACCGGTGAAAAAGAACCAAATATGCAAAGGCATATGCAACATGCAAATGCGTATAATCCGGTGTCTATTTATTAGAATGAAACCCCTTTTTATTGTCTCTTTGTAACACCGAAAATGCAGATAAAATACTTTCTACGCCATCCAAAATTTTTTTGCCGTTTAATATCCGTCAATAACTTGTACTGTAGTTCTGAATCTGAATATGTAAGCTTTATTACAGAAACGTCTGTGGTGTCGGCACGGTAGCTCAGCATGTTTGGTCAGAGGGTTAGCTACCCTCTGTAACAAAAACTTCGTGAACGGATCAACGAAGAACCTAAATGAGTGTCATCGGACGTCCGCCCAGAGCAAGTTCAACGAACAATAGAGAACAATATTAGACTTTTAAAAAAAAGTGGTCAGTGCGACAGAATGTCAACCCTAAGGGCCCGGGTTCGATTCCCGGCTGGGTTGGAGATTTTTCTCCGCTCAGGGACTGGGTGTCGTGTTGTCCTCATCATCATCATTTCATCCCCATCGACGCGCAGGTCGCCGAAGTGCGTCAAATCGAAATACTTGCACCGGGCGAACAGTCTACCCGACGGGAAGCCCTAGTCACACGACATTTTATTTATTCCAGAAACTATTACTGACCACATGCCCCTCCACATCCGCATCCAGTGACGCCTAGGGGCTGAGGTCGACATAGCGGTCGGTCAGCACCGTTGGGCCTCCGTGGCCTGTTCGGGAGGAGTTTAGTTTACTTTTATATTTAATACGGCTCACAAGGCTCTGAGCACTATGGGACTCAACTGCTGAGGTCATTAGTCCCCTAGAACTTAGAACTAGTTAAACCTAACTAACCTAAGGACATCACAAACATCCATGCCCGAGGCAGGATTCGAACCTGCGACCGTAGCGGCCTTGCGGTTCCAGACTGCAGCGCCTTTAACCGCACGGCCACTACGGCCGGCTATATTTAATACGTAATGGATGTAATAGTGTATTTCTGAACGTATATAACTGGTTGTAATTATTATGTAAATTGCTGGATAATAACCGAGGGAACTTTATTTTAATGTACCGATAGCAACGACGAAATGGCAGTAGCTGAGCCTTTGCGACCTATGGAGAGTCTGTCGAACTCCGTGCAGAGAGGGAGCAGAGCAGCTCGAGTGGCGAGAATGCGGAAGTGTCCGTCGGGCGCCCCCGCAGTCAGGATCGCGCCAGTGTAGGCGCACCTATAGTGCTAAAGTTAGTTGCGACTTCGGACCGCCAAGTACGGAGCGGACGCATGGAAGCATAGTTGCCAGTGCGTGCTGAATGCCTCAGCGGGCGACGGTAACACCGACGCTTCTCGACGCTTACCCTCTCGGCCGCGCACGTTGGCCGATCTGCAATCTTTCTCAAACGATTATAAAGAAAGTGTACGGCCAGAATGTAATATTCGTCAATTCCTCGTACCTCACGCAAAGTGAATACTGTTTTGCCATATGATTAATATGCGAAACTTCCATATCTACCCCGACATTCCAACAACTACACATTTTTTAAACTAAAATAACGCATTTTTTAAGGACCGTCAGTAGCGTGTGGAGCGAGGATTCCTACGGGGTTTGCAGCAATACAAGTGAGAGCTGCGCATTTACTTTTATACTGTGAATGGGCCTTCTCATAACTATTGATATGTCTCGCCCTCAGTTGCTAGTTTAATAATAAGCTGGTTTAGTATTCTGCCACAATTTCAACTGCATTAGAACATAAGTTCTGCTGTGTTCAGGCAAAAGAAGCAGATGTTAACACAGCAACAAGGGACGTAAGTTTTACTCGAAGCCCAAAACACTCCTTCATGAGTCCGTGTCTCTTCATCTACATTCTTGGTATGGCTGACAACCTGAGATCAGTCCTGTGATGTAACATTTGCGATGACTTCTTTTGTCAGCATTTCAACCGCACTCCGAGTAAATTTCTCGTTGCATTGTTGGAGCTTTGTGCATCACAACCGAGTGGTCCATTACTGTTCTCGAATTCGGAGGAATATTTTACATCGAAACGTTGTCTTCAAACCGGTGAACGTGTTCTTGGACGACTATTTTTATTGCGAATCTCGTGTTCAGACGTGCTCCACTGTTATTATTAATGCAGCAGCAACACGAAACACTCGTTCACAGTACCCAAAAAATATCACTTTATAACGTGCGACACTATGTGGTACTGTTTATCCACGGCGTTGCAACAGCGGCGCTTTACCAACCGAACTGCTGGCGGCGTGGTAGGGAAAACCGGCTCGCCATTGGTGTTGCCTGGGCAACGGCGTCAAGTCTCCTCCGGTGAGCCAAAACTGATAAATCGCAACTAACTTTAAACGCACTATAATTCATTAACCGATGAGTATTGAGAACACGGTAGGAATGCAGAGGGGGAGGAAGCAGCAACTCTTTCCTGCCCCATAATTATCCGTGGTGCTGGAGACAACTCGACGTTCCCAACCAGCAGCAGCAGCAACAGCGGCGGCTCAGCATTGTCGCAGGCTACATTCTTCGTCCTCCGCACAGCTACAACATCGCAACACCGTAAAGTGACTAAGTATTAGTGGTCTTGTAGAGAGGCATTACCCAGTACTATTTCTTTCACAAAGAACGGCTAACCTGAATAATATCCTGCAATAGTTAGAACTTGTAGGGTATGTGTGTTGTCATTGCTCACAGACGTTATTACCAAGCAGAGTCCCTTCCCTTTCCGTGCAAACAATACGAAAATTGATTTATTTAATTACTTACTGCCGGTTTTATTTGTTTGCTAATGACCAGTTTCTATTTAAATTTTATGCATCACTAAATACTCGTTCTTGTATTGCATAACAGAGGCTTAACTAATTTGCCGTTTTGAGTATTAACTTCATTCACTTAAATTAACGTAAAATTTCACTAGCAAAACTAATAACTAAAGATACAGCACAGATTAAGAACGCGCATCTTCATTTATTCTGTGTTTAGCTTAGCGAGTGATTTCTGCTGGCTTGGTATATGTTTTATTGTTGTTATATTAAAAGTAAAATCAGTTGCTCATTTGCTTAAAGAGGATTCAATATTTCAATGATCAAATTAAATTGCTTGTCTTTTTCTAAATTTTGTACTATGTTACATTGAGGTTTCTGAAAGTCATTTTTCACATAACGAAGTTTTAGTTTCCTCCGGTTATTTATTTCACCAGTAACTTCTTTTAACTTTACTTCAAACTTTACTATCTCGGAATGTTGTTGATGTGGTCTTCAGTCCTGAGACTGGTTTGATGCAGCTCTCCATGCTACTCTATCCTGTGCTAGCTTCTTCATCTCCCAGTACCTACTGCAACCTACATCCTTCTGAATCTGCTTAGTGTATTCATCTCTTGGTCTCCCTCTACGATTTTTACCCTCCACGCTGCCCTCCAATACTAAACTGGTGATCCCTTGATGCCTCAGAATATGTCCTACCAACCGATCCCTTCTTCTAGTCAAGTTGTGCCACTAACTTCTCTTCTCCCCAATCCTATTCAATACTTCCTCATTAGTTATGTGATCTACCCATCTAACCTTCAGCATTCTTCTGTAGTATCACATTTCTAAAGTTTCTACTCTCTTCTTGTCCAAACTATTTATCGTCCATGTTTCACTTCCATACATGGCTACACTCCGTACAAATACTTTCAGTAACGACTTCCTGACACTTAAATCTATACTCGATGTTAACAAATTTCTCTTCTTCAGAAACGCTTTCCATGCCATTGCCAATCTACATTTTATATCCTCTCTACTTCGACCATCATCAGTTATTTTGCTCCCCAAATAGCAAAACTCCTTTACTACTTTAAGTGTCTCATTTCCTAATCTAATTCCCTCAGCATCACCCAACTTAATTCGACTACATTCCATTATCCTCGTTTTGCTTTTGTTGATGTTCATCTTATACCCTCCTTTCAAGACACTTTCCATTCCGTTCAACTGCTCTTCCAACGCCTTTGCTGTCTCTGACAGAATTACAATGTCATCGGTGAACCTTAAAGTTTTTATTTCTTCTCCATGGATTTTAATACCTACTCCAAATTTTTCTTTTGTTTCCTTTACTGCTTGCTCAATATACAGGTTGAATAGCATCGGGGAGAGGCTACAACCCTGTCTCACTCCCTTCCCGACCACTGCTTCCCTTTCATGCCCCTCGACTCTTATAACTGCCATCTGGTTTCTGTACAAATTGTAAATAGCTTTTCGCCCCCTGTATTTTACCCCTGCCACCTTCAGAATTTGAAAGAGAGTATTCCAGTCAACATTGTCAAAAGCTTTCTCTAAGTCTACAAATGCTAGGAACGTAGGTTTGCCTTTCCTTAATCTAGCTTCTAAGATAAGTCGTGGGGTCAGTATTGCCTCACGTGTTCCGATATTTCTACGGAATCCAAACTGATCTTCCCCGAGGTCGGCTTCTACTAGTTTTTCCATTCGTCTGTAAAGAATTCGCGTTAGTATTTTGCAGCTGTGACTTATTAAACTCATAGTTCGGTAATTTTCACATCTGTGGACACCTGTTTTCTTTGGGATTGGAATTATTATATTCTTCTTGAAGTCTGAGGGTATTTCGCCTGTCTCATACATCTTGCTCACCAGATGGTAGAGTTTTGTCAGGACTGGCTGTCCCAAGGCTGTCATTGGTTCTAATGGAATGTTTGTCTACTCCTGGAGCTTTGTTTCGACTCAGGTCTTTCAGTGTTCTCTCAAACTCTTCACGCAGTATCGTATCTCCCATTTCATCTTCATCTACATCCTCTTCCATTTCCATAATATTGTCCTCAAGTACATCGCCCTTGTATAGACCCTCTATATACTCCTTCCACCTTTCTGCTTTCCCTTCTTTGCTTAGAACTGGGTTTCCATCTGAGCTCTTGATATTCATGCAAGTGGTTCTCTTTTCTCCAAAGGTCTCTTTAATTTTCCTGTTGGCAGTATCTATCTTACCACTAGTGAGATAAGCCTCTACATCCTTACATTTGTCCTCTAGCCATCCCTGCTTAGCCATTTTGTACTTCCTGTCGATCTCATTTTTGAGACGTGTGTATTCCTTTTTGCCTGCTTCATTTACTGCATTTTTATATTTTCTCCTTTCATCAATTACATTCAATTTTTCTTCTGTTACCCAAGAATTTCTACTAGCACTCGTCTTTTTACCTACTTGATCCTTTGCTGCCTTCACCACTTCATTCCTCAAAGCTACCTATTCTTCTTCAACTGTATTTCTTTCCCCCATTCCTGTCAATTGTTCCCTTATGCTCTCCCTGAAACTCTGTACAACCTCTGGTTCTTTCAGTTTATCCAGGTCCCATCTCCTTAAATTCCCACCTTTTTGCAGTTTCTTCAGTTTTAATGTACAGTTCATAACCAATAGATTGTGGTCAGAGTCCACATCTGCCCCTGGAAATGTCTTACAATTTAAAACCTGGTTCCTAAATCTCTGTCTTACCATTATATAATGTATCTGAAACCTGTCAGTATCTCCAGGCTTCTTCCATGTATACAACCTTCTTTTATGATTCTTGAACCAAGTGTTAGCTATGATTAGGTTGTGCTCCGTGCAAAATTCTACCAGGCGGATTCCTCTTTCATTTCTTACCCCCAATCCATATTCACCTACTACGCTTCCTTCTCTCCCTTTTCCTACTGACTAATTCCAGTCGCCCATGAATATTAAATTTTCGTCTCCTTTCACTATCTGAATAATTTCTTTTATTTCATCATACATTTCTTCAATTTCTTCGTCATCTACAGAGCTAGTTGGCATATAAACTTGTACTACTGTGGTAGGCGCGGGCTTCGTTTCTATCTTGGCCACAATAATGCGTTCACTATGCTGTTTGTAGTAGCTTACCAGCATTCCTATTTTCCTATTCGTAATTAAACATACTCCTGCATTACCCCTATTTGATTTTGTGTTTATAACCCTGTAGTCACCTGACCAGAAGTCTTGTTCCTCCTGTCACCGAACTTCACTAATTCCCACTATGTCTATCTTTAACCTATCCATTTCCCTTTTCAAATTTTCTAACCTACCTGCCCGATTAAGGGATCTGACATTCCACGCTCCGATCCCTAGAACGCCAGTTTTCTTTCTCCTGATAACGACATCCTCTTGAGTAGTCCCCGCCCGGAGATCCGAATGGGGGACTATTTTACCTCCGGATGTTTTACCCAAGAGGACGCCATCATCATTTAACCATACAGTAAAGCTGCATGCCCTCGGGAAAAATTACGGCCGTAGTTTCCCCTTGCTTTCAGCCGTTCGCAGTACCAGCACAGCAAGGCCGTTTTGGTTATTGTTACAAGGCCAGATCAGTCAGTCATCCAGACTGTTGCCCCTGCAGCTACTGAAAAGGCTGCTGCCCCTCTTCAGGAACCACACGTTTGTCTGGCCTCTCAACAGATACCCCTCCGTTGTGGTTGGACCTACGGTATGGCTATCTGTATCGCTGAGGCACGCAAGCCTCCCACCAACGGCAAGGGCTATGGTTCATGGGGGGGTATCTCAGAATAAATCACTGCAAACTTAGTGGTTTCTGATTCATTTATTTTCGCGTGAACTATTGTGATGTGGAACAGTGTGACAACCTTCTGCTGCCATGCCAGTGATTATTTGCTTAAATTTCTTTGCCGTTGCCTTCCTTAGGATTCTGGATTCACAGCTGGATTCTGGATTCTGGATTGCCCTAGCGGACTGGCGACCATTTAATTATCCCTTTTTTAGCTAATCAGTTTTTTCTTTGTGTTATCATTATTTTTTGTACTAAATATTGCGTGGTACCCTTTTTCCCTCCATGTGTGGTTCGTTAGCGATTGCACTGTTTTCCACCAATTTCAAAATTATCATCAGTGTTTAGATTAGGTGTAGAATAGATTCTTCCTTCAGAAGGGTCTGTTGTGCACTTTCCTCCTACTAACCGATGTTATTTTCCTTCAGTAGCGATATCCTTACTCACTAAAATTTCATTAGGTATACGCGATCACAGTCAATTATATCGCAGTTCTGTAGGTCGATTAGGAAGGGAAAGGTTACATATTATTATTATTCAATTTTATTGCAACTTGTTTGACTTAATTATTCGCATTACACACAAATGCTTAGACAATTAGACTACAGGATCACTAATTTTGCAGTGAGTTTTGCTACTAGGCATGAAAATAGGTATGTATGGCTCGACCCTATGGCTATATTGAGCCACAATAATTCTCAATAGAGCTTTTCGTTGCCCAAGTACCACACATGAAGGGACGTCGTAAATACTTTTCTCCTCCAGGATTTGGAATGGACTGCAATCCCTATCGACGTTGCAATGGCTCTCCTTGGTATCCCCTTCAGGCTGCTTGACAGAAAAAATAATTTTGAAGTGGGATGGCCATGTCACTGTTCTTCTGACTGACAATCAATTAACTGCTTGTGATGGATGCCTATTAACGCTGGACTGGATGCTGTTTCTGCATCTGACGATGAAAGCTCTGCTGATGACGGTGATTCTGGTGCTGCTCGTTCTCTGTTTTCATGCCTAGTAGCTAAACTCACTACAAAATTAGTGATCCTGTACTCTAATTATCTAAGCATTTGTGTGTAATGCGAATTATTAAGTCAGACAAGTTGCAATAAAATTGAATAATAATAACAATACGTAACCTCCCCCTTCCTGCCGACGACAGAGTCTCTGCTGCTGCTACTGGCAGGTTTTGTTGCTAATGACAAAGCCTCCATTGCTATAAGTGTTTGTTGTTCTGCTGCCAATTACGACGGTGGCTCTGCTGTTGGTGGTTATGGTTGCTCTGCTGCGTTTGCTATTAATAACGATGACTCCGATGCTGCCACTAACAATGATTCTGCTGTCGCAGACGACTCTTGTTTAGGTGTAATGGTGAATGGAGTTTCTTGCACTATAAAGGACTCATTCATGAATTTAAATATTTCGGCACTCATTGTCCTTTTTCCTTTTGCGTTCGTGTGGAGACCACATCTTGTAATGTGTTCCCTGTTCCCACTGTTCGTTTCTGTAAATTGTTTTCTGGCAACCTCTACAGATTTTCGCGAAGATTCTGTTTGCTGTAAAAATCTCAACACTTAGCAGTGGCAGTTCACACTAAGGTGCGACAATAAGCCATAAGTTAACGACAGAATTCCATTTAGGACTACAGACTATTTCACACTTCCGGTGTTATTTTGTAACACTCACTCAGAATCACATGGAAGTGATAAGAAAATGACGTATCATCCGATGCAACAGATGCTGTATTTATTTTGGCATATTTTGCTGTTTTGTATTCTAGCTTGCAGCATGCTGTTCCCAGACAAGGAAGCACTGAAGATTTATCACTAATACATCACCCTTGTAATTAAATGTCAGTTAATGGTGCATCATGGTGGTTAATGGTGCATACAAGCCTTCAAGGCATGCTACAGATAACCAACATAAAATACGAAAGTCTATTGGTTTAGGAACAGCGTAGTGGATAATGATGTGGGTTACAGAGTCAAAGGAAGTAAGTTCACATCCTGCTACAACCTAATTTTTGACGTCTTAGCGTTTTTCACATTCAGGGACTCATGAATGTAATACAAGTATGTTCCCCAATATTCGATGTTATTTACACATTGATAACACATTGATAAGCGTCCTCTAAAGAAAATAGTTTCTTCAATTTTACGATTTCCGCCTGATTACAAAACGAATGATGAAATAAATATTTTGCAGTTTATTTCCGAATATGTGGCGTTAGTCTTGGACATAAGTGGACAGCTTCAGTTGTTGCGAGTGAAAATTCGCATTCTTCCTTGTTACGAATATTTGGCTGTTTATTTCCAAATATGTGGCGATTTCCGAGTGTGTGTTTAGGCTGGAACCTAAGAGGACAACTTAAATTTCTGCAAGTGGATAGAGCAGCAATACAATTCACATTCTTCCTTCTCACAAATATTTGTACGAGAAACAAAAAAAAAAAAAAAGGAAGAAAGAAAGAAATTATAGTTACACTGTCTTTGTAATGTCCTTAATATCATAGATTTTCCGCATGCAGTAGGTATATCTCTGGAGTGAGCATTGCATTTGGTGCATGTTTTCAGCAATAAGCTGGAGTGATCTCTGGACAATGATGTTTATTTAAGTGCAGTTCACATTGGCCGTCACGTCTTGTCGCGTCACATCTATACTTGTCATGTCAAAATTTTTCACAATTCGTTTCAGATAGGAGTAGAGGGACAAGGTTCGTGCCAGCACACGTTGCATTGTTGCCAAATTTAATCAAGATGGCGGCGATGACATCATCCAAGATGGCGGCATGTATACTTGGCCACATCACATGACGTCACCCAAGAGGCGGATTTTGGCGAGAGAATAGTTCAATTGTGCTACGTCCACTAACCTAACCTCAAGAAAAAATGGCGCAAATTTTGAGTTTCGGCGGGAAAATAGTCCAATTGTGCTACGTCCACTAACTTAAACCTCCAGAAGAAAAAATGGCGGGAAGTTTGCATTCCAACAGGATAAAGCATGCGAAGACCGTACTTGTCTTATTATTATTATTGATTATCATTTATTAACATTCATTATCATTTATAATTATTTATTATTATTATTTATTATCATTTATTATTAATTATTATTATTGACCTGCCTCCACTAGAAAATTCCCCCCAAAATCAAATTCCAACACGATAACAGCTGCAAAACCTTACTTTTGATTATTATTATTCATTATTATTCATTATCATTTACTAACATTCATTATCATTTATTATCATTCATTATCATTTATTGTCATTCATTATCATTTATTATTATAGGCCTACCTCCACTAGAAAATTGCGCCAAATTCAAATTCCAACACGATATTCTCTCGAAAACTGTACTTCTATGTATTATTATCAGTTATTATTTATTCAAGATGTCCGATTTTCTCGGTGAGAAAGCCATTCTCCTTACATCCATAACAAAAATCTATCACAAGTTCAAATCCCCAACACCATAATTGATCACATGTACAACCTTTCTCTGTCACTTAACTTTTTTTTTCACTACTAGCCTCTCATACTCGCGTCAAATAATAAACTGCACTAATAGTAATGTAATTCACGTGCTTTGATTTTGCAGTCAGTACACACATCTTTGATATCACAGTGCAGTCACCACGACGCCCGCGCTCCAACTCAATTAGTTCAAATTCTCGCCACCCCCTGGCCAGCACGCGGAAACACTGCCTACGCCTGTCACGTGAGGCGGCCGGAACTAGCGCAGGGGGCGAGCCCAGCGATCGCTCCCACGTCGGAAATATGTTTTTGCTGGACACGCTGGAACTTGTCGAGTTTGACGTCACAGCGGCCCCTTGTCCACTCATCACGTGTATTCGTCGCCTCCACACGTTTCCCGCCAAAATTGTCTGCCTCGGAGCTGATTCGCACAACGGTCGGCCGTTTCCCTGCAACACTTTCGGCGCCACGTTCAAACCTGTCGAAGCCGACCGCTCACCGTGCACCACGTGTCCCTGTGCGAGCGAGAACGCAGTGCTACACTTTTGGCGGCAAATTTTACTCGACAGTGGAATCCGCCATGACTATATAACAGCACGTTTGGACCACACTAGAACGCCCGCTAATTGACTCGCTCTCACGCGCGCGTAATAGCTGTACAATCAATGCGCTGCCACCCCGCTTACGTCACACACCCTCCATACGTGCGACGGACATAGCCTTCTGTAAATACCTGGAAAATGACAGACATTACGGTCATGCAGGTGTGTTCCAACTGACTTCTCCACGCTCACACAGCGAAAGCCCAGAGCGCAGCTGACGTACGCGCCCGCTCCATCGACAGCTCCCTGGCCGGCTGACGTCCAGCACACCCCCGCGGCCAGCGGCGCCTCAGGGCCCCGCCACAAACGGTCAGCCGCGGCCGCGAGCACTTATCGCTGGACACGATGGAACCTGTCGACCGCGTGCCCGACAAAGGATATACGTTTGGCGCCAGAGTTTCACCAACAGTGGAATCCACCATGACCGTACAACAGCGCGTTTGCTCGTCGCGAGAACTCTCACCACCCCTATCATATTTATCCTCTACCATCAACAGTGAAAAAGTGACGAAGGCACCAATGCGATCCACCTCCAGCGCAGACAAACGGAATTCACAATACTCCCCCCGAATAACTCAGAGTGCAGCCATCCAAGAATTCCTGACAGCTCGCCAAAACTACAAATGCCTATATGAACAAGATCATATTAAATATACACACACACTGCAGAGACCCCTTTAATGTTTGATCACCCACACTCTAAGTGAATGAGAAGCTGCCTCTGGCCCTTGTTCAAACAGTGTTTTCTAACACGCTTTTGCACACTGCCGAGCATTTCGTCTTTCTGCCGCGACTTCGAAGCCATTGTCCGATTCTAAACAGACATTAACACGGACTGATGCGTGGTCTCTCACAGGAAACTATACCTTGCACCTTATAAATCATATTCTTACAGTCGATAGCATAACATTGAATAATTTTAAATAAAGGACACCCACAACACAAGGAAAATAGAAGAGCCTGCTGGCGTTGTAGCCACTTCCCTCGAAAGTGATTGACCACCACTACATTTAAACTCATATGTCGCAGTGACCGAATAGTTTATAACTCTGAATTCAACTTCTAGTGATTGGTCATTTTTGCACACAAGTGCAGGATCACCGTTTTCGGTGCTTGAAACCCTGGAAGTTGCGGTCCATCAACCAAAATTTCTCCCCCAACTCAAGTAAGCATTGTCAGTCAATCATTATGTCGTACCCAATGCACAGATGCGATGGATAAGACACCACCGATCTACTGTAATATTATCCATCACAGCTGATACGGCAAAAAATTTTACAGTAAGTCCAACACTGGCCAATCATGTGACAGCTTGTTTTCTTAATTTCAGTATCATAGCTAAACCATACATCCTCTACTTTGCAAGTATCATTGCAACCATTCATAGATGACTGCTCAGCACATCCATTCACACTTAATTCTCGAACACATAAAGATGATCAAATTATACCAGACAACGCTATCCATATTTCTAAGACCTCGTGCATAGTACTCGATCAATCTCTCTGCGTATGCCAGTCAGAGAGCTATCTAGTCCTCTTATGTTAAAAGACCATCCTCACCCCCGCATTGACCTACCTACCCCACAACATCGCTACCTGATTATTCCTCAACTGAGCAGACGAATACAGCTGCCTTATATACCTCTCTTGACGGAATAGAGCTTTCCTAGTCCTAGTCCTAGTTATGTAGGTCTGTATGATGTGGGACATGTCGGTTTGATAGATATACTCCATTCCCAAATAAAGTAAATTCGTTCCTCCATCCATGGACTTACTGCAGGGTGAGTCCGTTTAGCAGAAACGTGTAGCAAGAGGTTGAGTGCTGGTGGCTTAGTTTGAAACAATTTTCTTAGGTTGGTGGCGGAAGCGCAAGTGAGCTTTGTTTACTGGCAGATGTCAAACTTGGCGCTGGTTCCTAGGAGGAGGAGGAGGTGGCGGTCTGGTCCAAGGAAAGCAGTTGAAATTAGGGAGTTGAACACGTTTGCATACGTGTATGAAAGTGTAAATTGAATTATTTATTATAGCGGGGTGGTGAGAGTGAATTAGCGAGCGTTCTCGCGACGAGCAAACGCGCTGTTATACGGTCATGGTGGATTCCACTGTTGGTGAAATTCTGGCGCCAAACATATCCTTTGTCCAGCACGCGGTCGACAGGTTCCATCATGTCCAGCGTTAGGTGCTCGCAGGCGGGTGAGGATGTTTACGTAGCCGGACCGTTTGTGGCGCCGCTCGCCACTGCCTACCTGGCGCGCTGGCCGTGGGGGCTGCGCGGGCACCGTAAACCGCTTGACGTCAGCCGGCCAGGGAGCGGGCTCAGCCGGCCGCGTGTACGTCAGCTGCGCCCTGGAGTTTCGCTGTGTGAGCACGGAGAAGTCAGTTGGAACACATCTGCATGACCGTAATGTCTGAAATAAAGAGTCATTTTCCAGGTATTTACAGAAGGCTATGTCCGTCGCGTGTATGGAGGGTGTGTGACGTAAGCGGGGCGGCGGCGCAGCGTTTGTACAGTTATTACACGCGCGCGAGAGCGAGTGAATTACCGGGCGTGCTAGTGCTGTCCAAACGTGCTGTTATATAGTCATGGCGGATTCCACTGTCGAGTAAAATTTGCCGCCAAAACTGTAGCACTGCGTTCTCGCTCGCACAGGGACACGTGGCGCACGGTGAGCGGTCGGCATCGACAAGTTTGAACGTGGCGTCGAAAGTCTTGCAGGGAAACGGCCTACCGTTGTGCGAATCAGCTCCGAGGCAGACAATTTTGGCGGAATATGTGCGGAGGCGACGAATACATGTGGTGAGTGGACAAGGGGCCGCTGCGACGTCAAACTCGACAAGTTCCAGCGTGACCAGCAAAAACATATTTCCGACGTGGGAGCGATCGCTGGGCTCGCCCCCTGCGCTAGTGGCCGGCCGCCTCACGTTACAGGCGTAGGCAGTGTCTCCGCGTGCTGGCCAGGGGGTGGCGAGGATTTGAACTAATTGAGTTGGAGCGCAGACGCCGTGGTGACTGCACTGTGATATCAAAGATGTGTGTACTGACTGTGTTGGAGAACGAGTGATGACCGTACTGCTTGAAATAAAGTCTTCAGTCCATTCCCCCTGCAAAATCAAAGGACGTGAATTATGTTGCTATATGTGCAGTTTATTATTTGACGCCATTATGATAGGCTACCAGTGAAAAAAAGATACGTGATGGAGAACGCTCGTACATGTGATCAATTATAGTGTTGGGGATTTGAACTTGTGATAGATTTTTTTTTTGCTGGCCGCGGTGGTCTAGCGGTTCTGGCGCTGCAGTCCAGAACCGCGGGACTGCTACGGTCGCAGGTTCGAATCCTGCCTCGGGCATGGGTGTGTGTGATGTCCTTAGGTTAGTTCGGTTTAAGTAGTTCTAAGTTCTAGGGGACTTATGACCTAAGATGTTGAGTCCCATAGTGCTCAGAGCCATTTAAACCATTTGATAGATTTTTGTTGTGGATGTAAGGAGTATGGCTTTCTCACCGAGAAAATCGGACATCTTGAATAAATAATAACTGATAATAATACATAGAAGTACAGTTTTCGAGAGAATATCGTGTTGGAATTTGAATTTGGCGCAATTTTCTAGTGGAGGTAGGCCTATAATAATAAAAAAAATGGTTCAAATGGCTCTGAGCACTATCGGACATAACATCTATGGTCATCAGTCCCCTAGAACTTAGAATTACTTAAACCTAACGAACCTAAGGACAGCACACAACACCCAGCCATCACGAGGCAGAGAAAATCCCTGACCCCGCCGGGAATCGAACCCGGGAACCCGGGCGTGGGAAGCGAGAACGCTACCGCACGACCACGAGATGCGGGCCCTATAATAATAATTGACAATGAATGACAATGAATGTTAATAGATGATAATGAATAATAACAAACAAAAATAAGGTTTTGCAGCCATTATTGTGTAGAAATTTGAATTTGGAGGGAATTTTCTAGTGGACGCAGGTCAATAATAATAAATAATAATAAATGATAATAAATGATAATGAATCATAATAAATGACAATGAATGATAATGAATGTTAATAAATGATAATAAATAATAATGAATAATAATAAACAAAAGTAAGGTTTTGCAGCCATTATCGTGTTGGAATTTGATTTTGGGGGGAATTTTCTAGTGGAGGAAGGTCAATAATAATAAATTATAATAAATGATAATAAATAATAATAAATGATAATGAATGTCAATAAATGATAATCAATAATAATAATAAGACAAGTACGGTCTTTGCATGCATTATCCTGTTGGAATTCAAACTTCCTGCCATTTTTCCTTCTGGAGGTTTAGGTTAGTGGACGTAGCACAATTGGACTATTTTCTCGCCAAAATTCAAAATTTGCGCCATTTTTTCTTGAGGTTAGTTAGTGGACGTAGCACAATTGGACTATTCTCCCGCCAAAATCCGCCATCTTGGATGACGTCATGCGATGTTGCCAAGTCTACATGCCACCATCTTGGATGACGTCATCGACACTATCTTGAATAAATTTGGCAACGTGCTCTGGCACAACCTTGTCCCTCTACTGATAGGCCGTCATTGTTGTTGTGGTCTTCAGTCCTGAGACTGGTTTGATGCAGCTCTCCATGCTACTCTATCCTGTGCAAGCTTCTTCATCTCCCAGTACCTACTGCAACCTACATCCTTCTGAATCTGCTCAGTGTATTCATCTCTTGGTCTCCCCCTACGATTTTTACCCTCCACGCTGCACTCCAGTACGAAATTGCCTCAGAACTCCTCTTCTCCCCAATTCTGTTCAATACCTTCTCATTAGTTATGTGATCTACCCATGTAATCTTCAGCATTCTTCTGTAGCATCACATTACGAAAGCTTCTATTCTCTTCTTGTCAAAACTATTTATCGCCCATGTTTCAGTTACATACATGGCTACACTCCGTACAAATACTTTCAGTAACGACTTCCTGACACTTAAATCTATACTCGATGTTAACAAATTTCTCTTCTTCAGAAACGCTTTCCTTGCCATTGCCAGTCTGCATTTTATATCCTCTGTACTTCGACCATCATCAGTTATTTTGCTCCCCAAATAGCAAAATTCCTTTACTACTTTAAGTGTCTCATTTCCTAATCTAATTCCCTCAGTATCACCCAACTTAATTCGACTACATTCCATTATCCTCGTTTTGCTTTTGTTGATGTTCATCTTATACCCTCCTTTCAAGACACTGTCAATTCCGTGCAACTGCTCATCCAAGTCCTTTGCTGTATCTGACAGAATTACAATGTCATCGGCGAAACTCAGAGTTTTTATTTCTTCTCCATGGATTTTAATACCTACTCCGAATTTTTCTTCTGTTTCCTTCACTGCTTGCTCAATATACAGATTGAATAACATCGGGGAGAGACTACAACCCTGTCTCACTCCCTTCCCAACCACTGCTTCCCTTTCATGTCCCTCGACTCTTATAACTGCCATCTGGTTTCTATACAAATTGTAAATAGCATTTCGCTCCCTGTATTTTACCCCTGCCACCTTCAGAATTTGAAAGAGATTATTCCAGTCAACATTGTCATAAGCCTTCTCTAAGTCTACAAATGCCAGAAACGTAGGTTTGCCTTTCCTTAATCTTTCTTCTAAGGTAAGTCGTAGGGTCAGTATTGCCTCACGTGTTCCAACATTTCTACGGAATCCAAACTGATCTTCCCCGAGGTCGGCTTCTACTAGTTTTTCCATTCGTCTGTAAAGAATTTGCGTTAGTATTTTGCAGCTGTGACTTATTAAACTCATAGTTCGGTAATTATCATATCTGTCAACACCTGCTTTCTTTGGGATAGGAATTATTATATTCTTCTTGAAGTCTGAGGGAATTTCGACTGTCTCATACATCTTCCTCACCAGATGGTAGAGTTTTGTCAGGACTGGTTCTCCCAAGGCCGTCAGTAGTTGTAACGGAAAGTTGTCTGCTCCCGGGGCCTTATTTCGACTCAGGTCCTTCAGTGCTCTGTCAAACTCTTCACGCAGTATCATATCTCCCATTTCATCTTCATCTACATCCTCTTCCATTTCCATAATATTGTCCTCAAGAACATCGCCCCTGTATAGACCCTCTATATACTCCTTCCACCTTTCTGCTTTCCCTTCTTTGCTTAGAACTGGGTGTCCATCTGAGCTCTTGGTATTCATGCAAGTGGTTCTCTTTTCTCCAAAGGTCTCTTTAATTTTCCTGTTGGCAGTATCTATCTTACCCCTAGTGAGATAAGCCTCTACATCCTTACATTTGTCCTCTAGCCATCCCTGCTTAGCCATTTTGCACTTCCTGTCGATCTCATTTTTGAGACGTTTGTATTCCTTTTTGCCTGCTTCACTTACTGCATTTTTGTATTTTCTCCTTTCATCAATTAAATTCAATATCTCTTCTGTTACCCAAGGATTTCTACTAGCCCTCGTCTGTTTACCTACTTGATCCTCTGCTGCCTTCACTATTTCATTCCTCAAAGCTACCCATTCTTCTTCAACTTTATTTATTTCCCCCATTCCTGTCAATTGTTCCGTTATGCTCTCCCTGAAACTCTGTACAACCTCTGGTTTAGTCAGTTTATCCAGGTCCCATCTTCTTAAATTTCCACCTTTTTGCAGTTTCTTCAGTTTTAATCTACAGTTCATAACCAATAGATTGTGGTCAGAGTTCACATCTGCCCCTGGAAATGTCATATCACACCAGAAAGGCCACAATGTATGTGAATAAGAACGTAAGTTAACGAGCACATTCTATTAAATGGCGTTTTAAGTGAAAATATCGTCTTTGATGAAGGAGAAAAATGCAATTGTTTATGATGTTATTTGTTATGTAAGAAAGAAAACATAATGGACAAGGTATAAAGGCTCCATTTATTCCTTTGTAGCTGTTGTCTGAGATGTTCGCATGTATGTAGTTTCCCTAGCAAATAAATGTCGACGTTTTGAAACGTTTTTACACTTCTCTGCGTATTCACAAACAAAATTGGTAGAAAACATACGTTATGAAGTTTGGTTTGGACATAAATGAACTTTCTCGTTGTTAGTTTCTCAGTTCCGATACGTAACCCCACTGTGACCGTTTGGTACTCGGCTAAGTGTATTGACATGACGTGATTTGATGGACAGTGTAGACGCATGCTGTCTTGATGGTGCCGTGATGTGATTCCTATTCACATTGGTCTTCGAAGCAAAGAGCTCACTTTATTCGATATATCAAATACAAATTTTTTCGGTGTCTACACGACCTTTATACTAAATCCACAGCACCTACGAAGGGAATCTGTCTATACTAGCGATGTAATGACATTCAGAATTTATAAGAAGCCTTACAGACAAACCTGAGCTGTCCTGAGAACACACGATCACGGTGACGAGACATGTTGACAAAACAAAACCAATTCTGTGGATCTGAACGCTCATTACAGAGGCATTTCTACTTAATGATTTTCCGTGGAAAAAATTGACTGTAAACATATAAGAATGAGAGGAGAATCCCGTCAAACATACAAGGTGATTATAATTAAAGTTTAACTTTCAAAACGCTGTAGGAATATAACCCTGGTTAGAATGACGTCAAATTGCAACGGAATGGCTCAAATGTCTCTGAGTACTATGGGACTTAACATCTGGGGTCACCAGTCCCCTAAAGTGCAGTGGAATGTTATCGGAGAAGGGGAAAACGTATTTACTTTACTTTACTTTACACGTGGCTAAGGCCTTATCGACCATACACCTGCTCTACGAGCCTCTTCCAATTATTTCTATCCAGGGAAATTGTTGTCCAATCAGAGTTGATGCCCATCCTAGCTGCATCTTCCCGGATATTCTCCATCCACCTAATTCGAGGTCTTCCTCTTCTTCTCTTTCCTTCTAATTTCTTAGTGGATGCTATTTTGGGTAGTCTGTTCTCCGGCATCCTTGCTACATGACCAGCCCAGTTCAGTCTTCTCTTCTTTAACATTTCCACAATGGTACTATGTTTGTACAGCTCCCGTAGTTCTTCATTTTTCCTTACCCTCCACTCCATGACATTTTCATCGAAGATTGGTCCAAATATTTTTCTTAGTATTTTTCTTTCAAATATCAACAGTTTTTCTTCATCTTTTTTCCTGAATGTAATAGCTTCACATCCATATAATGCTACTGGTACAATAGTTGACTGATAAAAACGGATTTTGAATTCAGTACTAAGTGATCTCATCCTTAAAATTTTGATACAGCTGTAAAAAGTTCTATTACCTGCTGCTAGACGGGCGTCTATTTCTATTTCTGCTCTATTGTCTCTGCTAAAAAGACTCCCTAAGTACTTGAAGTGGTCAACTGCCTTGAAAGTGAGACCATTTACGGTCAGTGGTGTATTCTTTTGGAGTTTTTTACTTATGACTAGATATTCTGTCTTTTCTTCATTCACATGAAGTCCAGCTTTCTCAGCTATTTTGTAATAATTTTGCATCATCCTGATTAATTCAGCTTTTGAAGTGCTTATTAAGGCTACATCATCTGCATAAGCAAGTCTAGTAATGTTCTGTCCCTGCAGTTGGATCCCTTGTGGATTAGTTTTGGTGAATTCTCTATCAATCTTCTCTAAGATAATATTAAATAGAATAGGTGAGATGGCATCCCCTTGTCTCAGTCCAGTGTACACCTTAAAATTTTCAGTCTCTCCTGCAGGTGTCTTAACTTTGCATATGGTTTCTTCCAAACACATTTTAACTAATTTGATTAATTTTAATGGTATTTCAAATTCTTTCATGGTGTTTAAGAGTGTCTGTTGGTGTATGCTATCATAGGCCTTCTTGAAGTCTATAAATAGAATATGGATATCTACATTAAATTCCCATGCCTTCTCAGTTATTTGTCTCAATGTGAATAAGTGATCCAAAGTGGATCTGTTAGTGTGGAAACCACATTGGTAGTCCCCAATCAGTTCTTCGGTTATGGGAATCAGTCTGTGTAGTATACACATCGACAAAATTTTATACATGACATCGAGTAGGGCAATTCCTTTGTAGTTATCACAGACAAAGGGATCATTCTTCTTAAAGATGGGGCATATAATTGCAGTTTTCCAATCGGCCGGTATGTTTTCTGTCTCCCAAATTGTTTCAATTAAGGAATGTAGTTCTATTTCCAATTGTGGTCCTCCATTTTTTAAAAGCTCAGCATATACCTGGTCTTCCCCACAGGCCTTGTTGTTCTTTAATTTCTTTATTGTTTGTCTTATTTCATTTACTGGTGGTGTGGTGACTTGTATATCAACTGTATCTGGGTCTTCAAATGTAAAGTAATATTGTGGATCATTGCAGTTGAGCAGCTGTGTAAAGTATGTCTTCCATGTTTCTTGTATGTCATTCTTGTTTGTAAGTATTTTCCCATTATGGTCCTTTATAAACTGTTCCCTTTTAGTGAATTTTCCCAAGGACTTTTTTATATTCTGGTACATCTGCCTTGCTCTGTGATGCTTGAAATCATCCTCCGCTTCTCTTACCATGTTGTTGTAGTGTTTTCTCTTCTCTTGTCTTAGAGTTCGTTGTGTTTCCTTGCGGATTTTATAGTATCTCTCCTTTAGTGTAATATTGTCCATGTCTTGTAACCATGCCTTCCTCGCATTTTGCCTCTCCAGTACTCTTTCTTGGCATTTTATATTAAACCAGATTTTGTTAGTTCGTTTTCTTTTACCTGTAGTTTTGGAAGCTACATCTTGAATACTGTTTCTGAGGTGTCTCCATCTACTTTCCACGTCTTGCTGGTCACTATGTGTCAGTCTAGATTCCGATAGGTTAATTTCCATTTCTTTCCTAAAGTTTTCTTTTATTTTTTTCTTCTGCCAGATTTTCTACATCGTACCTTTTAATTTCAACCCTATTTGTACTTTGTTTCTTTTTTAGATTTATTTTCATTTGAGCTATGATTAACATATGATCTGTCTCACAATCTGCTCCCCTAAAAGTTCTAACGTCTTTAATACTGTTTTGAAATCGTCTTTGGATGGCGACATGGTCAATCTGGTTCACTACTTTTCCATCTGGTGATATCCATGTCCCTAAATGAATGCGTTTGTGTTGGAATTTTGTACTGCTTAATGTGAGACCATTTGCCATTGCAAAGTTTATGAGTCGCACACCATTCTCTGAACTTTCATCATGTAAGCTGTAATTCCCAATGGTTGGTTTGTAGATTTCTTCTTTTCCTACTTTGGCATTAAAGTCTCCTACCACTATTGTTACATTGACTGTCTCAATGCAGGATCGCCTCTGCGTGTAAAGCAGTACCACATGAATGATGGCTGTGCACACGTCGCTCTGCACGAGTTCCGGACACTGAAGGGTTTGAAAAAAGAGGTTGGTCCGATGACTGCAGTGGGTCTGGAGGAAATGATTCGGAAATTCGGAAAGACGGGTACTTTTGGTGTGCAACCTGATAGAGGGAGGAAACGAATTGATTCGACGTGAGTGGAAGCAGCGGCCACAGCAGCGCAGGAGGAGACGAGTGGTGGTGTGCAGACGTGTAGTGCACGGAGAATTGCCCGAACACTGGAGATACCCGTAAACACGGTGCATAAAATCCTACGAAACATCCTTCTTTGCTATCCATTCAAAATTACCCATGTGCACGAGTTGCTTCCTGTTGACCTGCCAGCAAGAGAGACCTTTGCTTTAGAATTGCTTGCACGCATGGAAGTGGACAATGACTGGCCGTGGAAGATTTTGTGGACAGACGAAGCCGACTTAAATCTGACAGTATATGTCAATATAAAGAATTGTCGAATATGGACAATGGAAAATCCACACACAAATCAACCGGTACTACTTCATCCTGAAAAGGTCACTTTGTGGTGTGGGTTTACGACATCATTTATCATAGGGCGATATTTTTTCGAAGAGATAGGTGCTTGCGGTCCTGCTACCTGAACTGTCACTGGTAAGCGCTACGAGTGTCTTTTTGGCAACAACGTCACCCCACCTATCCAACAGCGTGGATGTGTGGATGGGATCATTTTCATGCAAGATGGCGCACCTCCGCAGATTGCACATCCACTTAAGCAGCTGCTGAGGCGCCATTTCGGAAATGCTAGAAATATCAGCCGCCATTTCCCTACAGTCTGGTCGTGCCGATAGCCTGATCTTAATCCGTTTGACATCTGGCTGTGGGGCTATCTGAAAGATGTTGTGTTCGGTGTTCCAAATACAAACTTAGCTGTGTGCAAGGTACGCATTACACATCATATTCTAAACGTGACTCTGGAAACACTTCGATCACTTGTGTAACATACCGTTTCCCGATTTCAGTTTGTTGCAGAAAACGGTGAACAGCACATTGAACATGTTTGGCGACAGTTACACGGAAATTAATAATCCGATTTGATTTTTAATGATGCTTTTTATGCGGTTTTTGGCCTCGGTACAGTTAAAAACAGATGTGATTTGTGCTTTTTATACGTTTTTTGGCATCAGGACAATTAAAAAGCGATTTTCCAAATCCAATGTGACATGACCTGGCCGTGTTGACTGGACTGATGTAACTAACAGTAGTACAGTTTGTTTAAAATCAAATGTACACCTTAGGCATTGTTGTATGACTCATTTCTCGTTTGTAGTTGACCACTATTAAATTATGATGCTTACAGCGCCATCTATTGCTACTTTTGTAACTGTTTATTTTTCTTCTGCCATACGTTTTCCCCCTTCTCCGATAATATTCCGTTGCAATATGACGTCATTCTGATCTGTGGCGTTGTTTCTACAGTGGTTTGGAAGTTTAATTATAACCATCCTGTACATAAGAGCTACATAAATGCTATATAAAAGCTATTATAGACGTTACCAGTGATAGATGATTAAAGAGAAGCTTCAGGACGCAGTATGTAACATCTGTCATAACGTGTGAGACATAAAACAAGTAATTACTGACATATATGTGGGGCATAAAATTCTATATTATACTACAGATATAAGCAACATTCTTCTATCGTACATTTTTACAAAAAATTGTACCATCACTGGAGTCTGAACTGACAATGATAAAAACTCCGAAATGAACTCATTGTGACTGAACATAACAAATTAATAAAGTGTCAATTATGGTACATTTTTACGAAAAATTGTACCACCATTGCGGGCTAAACTGACAATGGCAAAAATGCCAAAATGAGCTCCTCGTGAATGATCTATCACGAATTAATAAAGTGTCAATAAAAAAAGGGGCCACAAACGTGGCACAATTTTATACTTAAAACTATCCATTCTCTTGCCTCTGTGACAAATTATTGTTTACTAAGCTGTACGAACCTCCCCGCTGATGTCTGCAGTCTGTTTGAAACTGGCGGTCAGCTTTTATGTTCTCAGCTCTGCCTGTGCCCAAGACCCGTGCTGCACCCTCCAAAGACAGCATTCCAGCGCTGACGGGAGCAGGATGTTTTTCCCATTCTGAGCATTGGAGCAGCGCCCGCCAGAGTCTCCACGTACCTTCCTGCTGTTGAACCTCGCCAAAGTATGCTTTCTTTACCTCCCCAGTCATTTCGCCAGTATGAAAAATAATCACCATGCTCTGAATCTAATTCATCTCTATGCTATTCTGTAACATTTTATTGTCTGCTTTGTCATTGATCCATGCGAGCAGTTACATTTCTGAACCTGCAATAACAACAAGAGTCTAAGAAACAATGACAGGCAGGAGTAATCTCTTGTTTGTTGCAGTCAAGTTACCAATACTGTGACCATCTTTTTCAGTTGGTCATGAGTGAGGATGCGATATGCAGTCGCGAGTTTGAAGAAGTGAGTTCCCAAGTATGCTGTGTCTAAAGTGTGAAGTTAGTATGTGCAATAGTTCAGTGCTGTGGCTTAGGGAAAGTACTTTCTCTTCCGTGTCACTTGAAGATAAGCTCTGTAACAACAACCTAGCAAGACTGAAGCCAGATATCAGGTTTGTCGAGAAAACTAATACACTACTGGCCGTGAAAATTGCTACACCAAGAAGAAATGCAGATGATAAACGGGTATTCATTGCACAATATATTATACTAGAACTGACATGTGATTACATTTTCACGCAATTTGGGTGCACAGATCCTGAGAAATCAGTACCCAGAACAACCACCTCTGGCCGTAATAACGGCCTTGATACGCCTGGGAACTGAGTCAAACAATGCTTGGATGGCGTGTACAGGTACAACTGCCCATGCAGCTTCAACACAATACCACAGTTAATCAAGAATAGTGACTGGCGTATTGTGATGAGCCAGTTGCTCGGCCACCATTGACCAGACGTTTTCAGTTGGTGAGAGATCTGGAGAATGTGCTGGCCAGGGTCGCAGTCGAGCGTTTTCTGTATACAGAAAGGCCTGTACAGGACCTGCAACATGCGGTCGTGCATTATCCTGCTGAAATGTAAGTTTTCGCAGGGATCGAAAGGAGGGTAGAGCCACGGGTCGTAACACATCTGAAACGTAACGTCCACTGTTCAAAGTGCCGTCAGTGCAAACAAGAGATGACCAAGACGTGTAACCAATGGCACCCCATACCATCACTCTGGGTGATACGCCAGTATATGGATGACGAATACACGCTTCCAATGTGCGTTCACCGCGATGTCGCCAAACACGTATGCAACCATCATGATACTATAAACAGAACCTGGATTCATCCGAAAAAATTACGCTTTGCCATTCGTGCACCCAGGTAAGTCGTTGAGCACACCATCGCAGGCGCTCCTGTCTGTGATGCAGCACCAAGGGTAACCGCAGCCACGGTCTCCGAGCTGATAGTCCATGCTGCTGCAACCGTCGTCGAACTGTTCGTGCAGATGGTTGTTGTCTTGCAAACGTCACCATCTGTTGACTCAGCGATCGAGACGTGGCTGCACGATCTGTTACAGCCATGCGGATAAGATGCCTGTCATCTCGACTGCTAGTGCTACGAGGCCGTTGGGATCCAGCACGGCGTTCCGTATCACCCTCCTGAACCTACCGATTCCATATTCTGCTAACAGGCATTGGATCTCGACCAACGCGAGCAGCAATGTCGCGATACGATAAACCGCAATCGCGATAGGCTACAATCCGACCTTTATCAAAGTCGGAAACGTGATGGTACGCATTTCTCCTCGTTACACGAGGCATCACAACAACGTTTCACCAGGCAACGCCGGTCAACTGCTGTTTGTGTATGAGAAATCGGTTGGAAACTTTCCTCATGTCAGCACGTTGTAGGTGTCGCCACCGGCGCCAACCTTGTGTGAATGCTCTGAAAAGCTAATCATTTACATATCACAGCATCTTCTTCCTGTCGGTTAAATTTCGCGTCTGTAGCACGTCATCTTCGTGGCGTAGCAATTTTAATGGCCAGTACTGTAATAAAAGTTAAAAACTTGTAAGAATTTTCAGACCAGACATTTACAGGAAAGTAGATTGGATATGTTGTGACATTACAAACAAGTTTTGCTGTTTTCCGTGTTTGTTGTTTGCAGGAGAAAATACTGGATATGAAGTGATTTGGACGCGAGAGGTGTTACAGGTTTTGGACATTTTGCATGGGGGCCTATTTATATATTTTGATTATGCAAATACACTCCTGGAAATGGAAAAAAGAACACATTGACACCGGTGTGTCAGACCCACCATACTTGCTCCGGACACTGCGAGAGGGCTGTACAAGCAATGATCACACGCACGGCACAGCGGACACACCAGGAACCGCGGTGTTGGCCGTCGAATGGCGCTAGCTGCGCAGCATTTGTGCACCGCCGCCGTCAGTGTCAGCCAGTTTGCCGTGGCATACGGAGCTCCATCGCAGTCTTTAACACTGGTAGCATGCCGCGACAGCGTGGACGTGAACTGTATGTGCAGTTGACGGATTTTGAGCGAGGGCGTATAGTGGGCATGCGGGAGGCCGGGTGGACGTACCGCCGAATTGCTCAACACGTGGGGCGTGAGGTCTCCACAGTACATCGATGTTGTCGCCAGTGGTCGGCGGAAGGTGCACGTGCCCGTCGACCTGGGACCGGACCGCAGCGACGCACGGATGCACGCCAAGACCGTAGGATCCTACGCAGTGCCGTAGGGGACCGCACCGCCACTTCCCAGCAAATTAGGGACACTGTTGCTCCTGGGGTATCGGCGAGGACCATTCGCAACCGTCTCCATGAAGCTGGGCTACGGTCCCGCACACCGTTAGGCCGTCTTCCGCTCACGCCCCAACATCGTGCAGCCCGCCTCCAGTGGTGTCGCGACAGGCGTGAATGGAGGGACGAATGGAGACGTGTCGTCTTCAGCGATGAGAGTCGCTTCTGCCTTGGTGCCAATGATGGTCGTATGCGTGTTTGGCGCCGTGCAGGTGAGCGCCACAATCAGGACTGCATACGACCGAGGCACACAGGGCCAACACCCGGCACCATGGTGTGTGGAGCAATCTCCTACACTGGCCGTACACCACTGGTGATCGTCGAGGGGACACTGAATAGTGCACGGTACATCCAAACCGTCATCGAACCCATCGTTCTACCATTCCTAGACCGGCAAGGGAACTTGCTGTTCCAACAGGACAATGCACGTCCGCATGTATCCCGTGCCACCCAACGTGCTCTAGAAGGTGTAAGTCAACTACCCTGGCCAGCAAGATCTCCGGATCTGTCCCCCATTGAGCATGTTCGGGACTGGATGAAGCGTCGTCTCACGCGGTCTGCACGTCCAGCACGAACGCTGGTCCAACTGAGGCGCCAGGTGGAAATGGCATGGCAAGCCGTTCCACAGGACTACATCCAGCATCTCTACGATCATCTCTATGGGAGAATAGCAGCCTGCATTGCTGCGAAAGGTGGATATACACTGTACTAGGGCCGACATTGTGCATGCTCTGTTGCCTGTGTCTATGGGCCTGTGGTTCCGTCAGTGTGATCATGTGATGTATCTGACCCCAGGAATGTGTCAATAAAGTTTCCCCTTCCTGGGACAATGAATTCACGGTGTTCTTATTTCAATTTCCAGGAGTGTAATTTTTTTATTGTCTGTCCAGTTACGCAGCCTCGTAACTGGTTGGCCCTGACTAGTATTTGTACGCAATCTGACTGCATAGAATAACAACAAAGAATGAAACAAAACTTCCGTTAACACAATTAATTAATTAAGTCCCCAGCAACTATAACACCTACAAACCAACAAAACACAACTGTAACTGTTCTGTGTGTGGAAGTGTGATTCAACGTACGCATCTGGCACGGTACTTCCTCAATAAGATAAGATATTTTAGATACCATTTAGACTGAATTAATTAAATAAAACTGAAATACTATAATTGCACATAGAAACCCGAATTACAGTCTAATACATGAACGTGAGCCAGATGCTTTGTTGACTGAACCTGTGACCAAGAGGCATTACTGTTTAAGACATTGAAATAATAAAAAAAGGAATTTTTTTACCTTCATATATATTGACGGAAAGTACATTCTAGTCCATCAAAGCAATATGACAACATCTGAACAAGCACTCTCCATGGGATATTCTCAACAACGACACGCTACTGCAACATCTCCACAAGCACTCTCTACCACTGCTTCTCGACAAGAACTCTCCACGACGACTTCACGACAAGCACAACCTACCACCGCTTCTGAACAACTACTGCCAGTGGAGGCGGGTGAATAATACTCTTTGGCGCAATCTCTGGCGCTGTGACTCAGTGTAGCCACCTTTCATATGCCCCTCCTCAACGAGCTAGAATTTGATGGTATTTTTGCCAGCATTGGTGGTGAAAATACCACCAAGTTCGTCCAAAAAATACAGACAAAAATTAAAAAGTAATATTAATAAATAAATATCACATAACTAAATAAATTTTGGCTTTGAACTGACCTTTCAGTAACCTAATATATAAAATACAGTAAGGAATACAAATGCTTGCATACATGTGATTTTACATAATAGTTTACATAAGTATTATTCAATCAATGGCACCAAAAATGACGAACAGGTGCAGATAAGAATCTCATGACATTTCATAAACAATAAACACACAAAAAATCAGTTTTTACAAATATTCACATAAAACCCTTTCAATAGTTCAATAAACAAGTAGGACTCCTCAGAGTAGTTGACAGTTCCAACAGTAGCACCCAGCAATGATCAACAGGTGCAAATAGCAGTCTCATAACATTTCATCAGCAGTATTTAAACAGCTCCAACAGTGGCACCCAAGAATGTTGAACAGATGCAGACACCAACAAGTGATATCATTTCAGTAGAAGCAGTCCATTAGTGGCACCCAGTAATGTTGAACAGGTGCAGACACAAACAAGTGACATTATTTCAGTAGAAGCAGTTCCAGTAGTGGCACCCAGTAATGTTGAACTGGTGCAGACACCAACAAGTGACATCGTTTCAGTAGAAGCAGTTCCATCAGTGGCACCCAGCAATGTTGAGCAGGTGCAGACAGCAACAAGTGACATCATCAGTAGTAGCCGTTCCATCAGTGGCACCCAGTAATGTTGAGCAGATGCAAACACCAACAAGTGACATCATTTCATTAGAAGCAGTTCCATCAGTGGCACCCAGCAATGTTGAGCAAGTGCAGACACCAACAAGTGACATCATTTCAGTAGAAGCAGTTCCATCAGTGGCACCCAGCAATGTTGAGCAGGTGCAGACACCAACAAGTGACATCATTTCAGTAAAAGCAGTCCATCAGTGGCACCCAGTAATGTTGAACAGGTGCAGACAGCAACAAGTGGCATTATTTCAGTAGTAGCAGTCCATCGTTGCACCCAGTAATGTTAAACAGGTGCAGACACCAACAAGTGGCATTATTTCAGTAGAAGCAGTCCATCAGTGGCACCCAGTAATGTTGAGCAGGTGCAGGTAACAGTCCATAATATTCACTATCACTAATTAGACAGTTCATCAGAGCTCATCAGCAGAAATTAAACATTTCCAAGTGGCACCCAGCAATGTTGAGCAGGTGCAGACACCAACAAGTGACATTATGTCAGTAGAAGCAATTCCAGTAGTGGCACCCAGCAATGTTAAGCAGGTGCAAGCACGAACAACAGTTTGAATGCACACACAATTGCTTTTACAAAATCATTATCAATGCTCTTACACTAAACATACAAATTATAACAAACACACAATTGATATCAGATGATTGTCATATTAACTATTGCAAAGACACAAATATCAGTAAACCTATAATATTTATGGGTGTCAGTACAGGCCACAACAAACAAGTAAAATAATATTCAGGAAATAGGTCGGTACCAATTATTTGGGATTAGGAAAGGAAAACACACAAAACACACTCACTCATCTTTCATCCACATTAAGTACTACTGTGTAATTGAATAGTGTTAACTGTGTAAATGCAATTCTGTCCTAAATTTTATGTTCAACTTGTGTATCAAGTAGTAGTGGCAGCAATGTATAACAGTCAATAATAGTTAGTCAACGTTGTAGTCATCATGTCAAGACCAATGTTTGCCAAGCCAAATCAAAATGTATGGTTGCTGAACAACTGCCAGTGTGCCAAGATATGCAATTACTTCCTCTCTCCAAAAAAAGTATATACTGCTTATTGATTTAACAAAGTGTGTGTGTAGACAATCTTCTTTCCACTTAAGTGTTCTAGTCTGCCAACTTCATCCTCCTTGTTCCATATAAACCAACAAAAAAAAAAAAATGCTCCTCACTTACTTCACCTCTTATCCACCAAAACTCCAATAATCATCATCATCACATAATCTTAATACTTCAATAAAACCTCTTACGTCGATACATATAAACTTTATCATCAGTATCATTTACCTTACCTCTTGTCCACCAAAACTCCAATAATCATCAACTTCACACAATCTCAATACCTCAATAATACCTCTTCAATACGTCGATACATATAAACCTTATCGCCAATATCATTTACCTTACCTCTTGTCAACCAAAACTCCAAGAATCATCAACTTCACACAATCTCAATACTTCAATAATACCTCTTCAATACGTCGATACATATAAACCTTATCACCAATATCATTTTACTTCCATAACGACTCTTTCCTCTAGTCAGTCTCCTCGAACAAGTACAGACAAAATCCTAGTGCAAACTTCAATTCATCATCCCATACAATCCGAAGACACAATGTCCACACACAACCTCTGTGTAGTCCACCTGAGCCAAATCTTCTACTCATTATGAATTATAAAATACATTTTGGTTACCTTGTCCATCATAAAATAAAAGAAATGCATACATGACCTCTAACAGCCTTTAGTTCGAATAACTTTCAGTAAGTAGGTGCGAGTACATAGTATGAAAGATCACATAAGACTTTGAATGAATAAATCGTAATATTTCACAGTGTGTACACCACTTCAAGAATCATGGCAAAACAGAAGCAAACATGTGGAGTGTTTCTTGTGTCAAGTGTCACTTACTATTTCAATTGATCACGAAGAATGCAGTGTAATAACTGTCAATGGTCTAAACCTAGTGTTGGTATTTCATGTCGTTAGCTTCCTTTCTATTAGCATAAATTTATACAGCTTCCATAAAAACCTCCAGCTCATGTGACTTCAATGAAGTTTCTTGTATCAATGTCGTTCGTAGAATTATAGCAGGTCATTTTCTTATCTTAAAATATAAGGCACTGAGCGTAAGCAAAACATGCAATAGCGAGTAAATATACCAGTAGTGAACAGAATGTTAACAAGTGGATGTAGCACAATCCCTATAACGAGGCTCTGCCAAGCGAACAATCTATAATTAATACCATAGTTTGACCTAAACTCAATGTTCGTACACTGTACACCAGCATTGCTATATACCAAATTAAAGAATAGTTATGACAACAAGCAGAAATGTGCAAATGTGCAATCCATACATAAAGCAGCAAATATGTTATCTTACATAATAAACAGGCCATTAGCATCATATCAGCATAAGCAAATAAATGTTCATATGTAATCTTAATAAGTAAACATGAAGGCGCAAGCAGATAAATCACAAAGTATAACTTACATAAATAACCATATCAGTACAACTAATCAGGTGACAATTATACTTTAAATAAATAAGCACAGCAGACACATAATAAAAAAAAATGTGACATCAGTGAAAAAGCAGTGCAGCCAAGCGATACATGATATACATAATTAACAACCCTGTTCATTAACCAATCATTGTCAAAATCAGTTAACACAAAGTACAAATCACGTTATCGCGAGCAGCAAATTACGTCTAAAGTACGTACCTAAGGGGAAATATGTTACCTGGAAAATAAACTCAATTAATAGTTACCTTTTTAGTTTATTAGTTTCTTCTTCGAAATTACATTCTTCCTGAAAATTTCTCGATAGCAAGTCCTCTTAACGTCGGACGCACACAGAATTTACCTGAAGTTCTTAAATATTTTATACAACTGTATCCCGAAAAATACTAAACGTTAATAACATAATTTATCAAGTCACTATAGTTTTATATTAAATTTATTCGGAGAAATTACACTGTGTATTTGTTTACGGCTGTCAGTGCATTCGCACTGAGCGCTCGATCAGCTGTAGGCACGTGACATAGAAAGTGATTGTTTGCGGTCAACGACTGCCTTGTGCGGCGCGCAGACTTGACTGTTGCTTTGAGTATGTGCCGCTGCCAAAACACAGCACGGTATCCTTGTATTTTCTGCATGTTTACGTATAACTGTTGGTTTCTCGGAAGTATGTCATTCCACAAAAATTTTAACGTTCGATATGTGATGTATTCCCTTAGAGAGCCGAGATTTAAGAGTTTCTACTTCGACAGTGTTATCATGAATGATTTTGCGAACCCTATATGGACCGTTATAAAGCAGAAAAAATTTGCGACACAAGCGTTTTCCTTTGTGAGACAAACGGTGAGACTTAATTAACACCTTTTGACCAACTGACAAGGTTTTTAAACGACCAGGACGTTTAGCTGATTTCTCTCTTCTAGAAGCCGCAGATGCAATATTTTGTAGAGCCAGATTCACAACTTCAGAATGCCGCAGTTTCCGTGTAGGCGGAAAAGGAACGATTTCAGAAATGCGATTTGTCAGTGCTTTATTTTTTAATATCAATATAGGCGGTAAAGAAGTTGAATCATTAGGGAGCTCATTCAGAATGTTTTGAAAAATATGAAGATACTGATCCCATGTTCTGTGATTCTGATGACAATAAAGTCGACACAATTTATTGATTTCCTTCATCCATCTCTCTGAAGCGTTAGATTGAGGGTGAAAAAGTGAAATGAAAATTGGTTTAAACTTACGACGCCGTAGAGTACGAAGCCAAATTTTAGAACGAAACTGTGATCCATTATCTGATATAACTTTATCAATATGACCCACTTCTTTAAGAAAATGTTTGATGAAAGCATTAGATACTGAACGAGCTGTTGCTTTGCGTAAAGGTGTAAAACACACATATTTTGATGTCAATTCCACTGCTACCAAAATGTACGCAAAACCATTAGTAGAACGAACCACTGGACCGAACAAATCGACTGCAGCCATGTCCTTTAATTTCGCTGGAATGATAGGAAACAACGGTGCTGTGAGAAACAGTTGGCGGCTTAGCCTTTTGACATAATTTACATTTGGCAAGAACAGATCGAATACGTTGTTCCATATTACTGAAGTAGCAATTTTCTCGTAATTTATGAAAGCATGTTCTGGGACCAAAGTGTGCATACCTGAAATGTGTGTACCAAATCAATTTATTGACCCACTCATCAGGAATGCAAACTAACCAAACAGAATTGTCAACCGACTTTCGTTTAAAAAGAATATCATTGCGAACTAAATAATACTGTCTGATTGCTACACTTTCCTTTCTCCTCCACTTCTCCTTAATGTCCTTCCAGATTGGATCCTTGTTTTGCTCCTTAGCGATGTCCTGGAGCGAAGACGAAATAAAATTCTCAAACGCAACACCTTGAATATACATTAAACAATAATTGTTTTCTTTGCAGTCCTCCTCAGCACTTTGTTTCACACCCATCGGTGCACGTGATAAAGCATCAGCAATAATATTTGAAGAACCCTGTATGTAAACACTACTAAAGTCAAATTCCTGTAGATACAGCGCCCATCGTGACAATCTTCCATGTGTTAATTTTGTTGACATAAGAAATTCCAGAGCTCGATGATCGGTGTAAACCTTAGTATGTCTGCCATACAAAAATATGCGAAATTTTGTGAAAGCCCATACAACAGCCAAGGCCTCAAGTTCCGTAATCGAATAATTCTTTTCTGATTTAGAGAGAACACGACTTCCAAATGCAATAGTTTTCTGTACTACAACGCCGTTTTCTTCTATCTCTTGAAATAAGTGTGCGCCAAGGCCTTTGTATGATGAGTCCGTCGCCAAACAAAAATCTTTAGATAAAGCCGGGTGTGAAAGAAGTGGTGCAGCAACTAAAGCATCACGAAGTTGTTCAAATTCTGATTGACCTTCCTCATCCCAACACCAATTAGAATTCTTACCAGACAGTTCACATAAATGAGGTGTGGCCAAATCGTCCAATCTAACAAAGCGTCTAAGAAAATTACAGACACGAAGGAAACTACGAACATCACGTTTTGTAGTAGGAACAGCATAATTACGAATAACGTCTAGTTTTTCTGGATCAGGAAGAATACCTTCTGTAGAAATAATATGACCAAGAAATTTCACCTGAGAACGACCAAATTCAGATTTTTTCAAGTTCACTGTAATGCCAACTCTTACAAAAATACGTAATAATGAATCCAAAATTTTGTTGTGCTCACTCCAAGAACGTTTAGCAATAAGAATATCGTCAACATATGAAGTAATATTGTCACGAAGATAAACAGGTAAAATTTCGTTTAAGCTACGAATGAATGCTGCAGAAGATACGGTAAGTCCAAACGGTAATTTCCGAAACTGATAACAGTTACCAAAGGCTAAAAAGGCAGTGTATTTTCTACAATCAGGGTGGAGTTCTATCTGCCAAAAACTTGCGCGCATATCAATCGTGGATAAAACTTTAATTCCATGGAAATGTTGAAGTAGTTCATCTAAATTTTGTGGACGGTCAGTTTCAGGAATGATGATATTATTTATCTGCCTGGAATCCAGAACCAAACGAATTGACCCATCCTTTTTAAGAACGACGTGTAAAGGGCTGGTATAAGGACTGACTTCTGGCTCAATAATGCCTTGATCTAACATGTATTGAAGTTCACTCTTAACCTTGTCTCTGTAAGCCAAAGGAATAGCGTACGTTTTCCCCCGAAATGGTGTGTGTTCTTTTACTTTAAATAAATATTGTAAGCCTTGTATAGTTCCTGTGTGATGACTAAATACGGTAGCATGTGAAGTCAAAATTTGGTGCAGTTCTTCTCTTGCAACGTCATCTGGCACTTCAGCTTTCTTAACCTTTTCATTAATTAATTCTTCGCTATTAATTACATCATCCATCACGTCTCTGTATCTATTGTCATTGTCATGAATGAACACATTGTCGTCATAATGCTCAGCGAAAACATCAGAAGTAAGAAACCTTAAATATTTTGTGTCTGATACAGATTTTGTTAAACACTCGAAAAATTTCAAACTTTTCCGCATTCCGGCAACAGTCAAATTCACACTTCCTTCTTTAAAGTTCAGAATTGCTTTATGTGCGTTAAGAAACTCCATACCTAATATAATTTGTGTGTTGAGTAATGGAACAATAATAAAATTAGCAGAAAATTCGTATCCTTGACAAATGAAATTTAAGTTGGTCTGTTGTTTGACTTCCACACTTTTTCCAGAAATAGCGCCTCGAATTGTAGTTTTAGAAACAGGTAACACAGGACAAGCAATAGTTCTTACACATATACGAAAAACTGATTCACTAATGACATTCAGTGGGCTCCCAGAATCTAAAACTGCAGTGAACTTATTCTTACCCACACATACTTCAATAACAGGATGTAAAAATGCGTCTACATTATTTTCCTTTTCGTCTAGCAAAATGTCTCTCATGTCTTCCAGGCGTACGTAGTGTAAAGTCGTAGTGTCATTACTTTCTGAACCGTCTATATTGCTGCCAGAAGCCGAAGCTACAAGTCATTGTCGATAGTTTGCGTCACGTCTTTGATTATTCCCGTCATTTCGCGGATCAATTTCTACTATTTGCACTTGTCTCTCTGAATTTCTGTCACGCGGAGGATGCCAATTAGGTCCCTCCTGTCTGTTACATGTAAATTCTTGGTTGTGTCTGTTATTAAAATTTCGATTTTGCTGTATGTCTGCATAACTACTTCTTGTGTAATTTCGACTGTCACTTCTGAAATTACTGTTAGATCTACTACCCTGGTTATTTCTGTAGTAAGAATTTCTATTATTGTATGAATAATTTCTGTCTTGATGATACCGATTACTGTTTCCGTATGATTGATCATTCCGGTAGAAATTACCGTTATTATAATTGTCTGTGTAATTTCTGTTAGAACGTCTGTTATTGTCATAAGGCTGGTATCTACTGTCCTGTCTGTTTCGTCTGTCATTCTCAAAGTTACCCATATAACGTCCGTTCCGATCACTATCCCTTTTCTCTGAAAATCTATTGTAATTACTGTTACTGAAAAAATTGCAATAAGTCTCGTCGTCGTTGTCATACTCAAGTTTTTGTAGCAACGTCTTATAAGTCTCACTGTCGTCTTTACATCTTCCGGCTAAAGCAATTTGTCTTATGGATTGTGGCAGCTTAGTTAAACAAATGCGAATTAATTCAGTCGGGGTATAAGGGTTGGAAAGGAACTGATTCTTTCGAATCATGTCTTCAAAGTATTCTGCTGGCGTGCGGAACTCAGACTGTTTAAAATTACGCTGCATAATAAGACTATGTTTGACTCTGTCTTGCGTGTTTTCGGACCAATATACCGATAGAAATGTATGATAAAAGTCATTTAGATTATTACAATCTCTAATAAGTGCGCGCATCCGCGTCGCCGGTTCGTTTTCTAAATATCCACACATAAATTCCAGTTTGTGACTTAGTGGCCAATTTGGTGGAAGTGCGTACATAAATTGATCTAACCATGAACATGGATGTATGTCGTTCTTAGAATTACGAAAGATCTTAAATTTCCGAACAGTTAAGAAGTGTTTATAGTCAAAGTTTTCTCCTCGTGGTGACAAAGACCTACCGCGTCTGTCCCAGTCCGAATGTCGATTATTGTCAAGTTCGCGCGCCTGGCACTCTCTTGTTGCATCTCGTAAATGAAACAAATTATTTTCTTCAAACCCTTCTGCTATCTGTGATTCTAAATTTCTTCTACTGTCTTTTCCTAAGATTTCACCTTCAATTTGTTTGACTTGCTTACGTAATGCCTCAAATTCCCTTTTAACGCGTTCATCAAATTTTCCCTGATTTTCAACATGCTTATTTATGTTCTGGTACTCTTCGGTTTCTGAAAATGGCAATGGAGCTGTATCATCTGAATCTCTGTCCCCATTTAAACTAAGACTTGTCAATTTATTTGAAATTTCCTCAACTCTTTCCGATAAGTTACCTATTTGTTCTTTCTGTTTATTTACGTCTTCCGTAAGTGTCGCGACTTGAGTTTCAGTATTAACACATTTAGTAGTTAACTGTTCATACTGTTGTGTTAGGTTATTTAATCTGTCATTTGGTACTGATTCCTCGATTCTCTCAAATATTTCTTCCTTATCGTGTGCACGTTGTAAATTTAACTCTGAAAATTTTTGTACTATCATGCGATCTCTTTCTTCCTGTTCTCTATCCTGTTCCTTTTGTCTAATCTCTACTGCAATTAATCTATTATTGTGAGAATTCAAAATCGGTTGTACTTCTTCTCTAATTTCTTTCTTTAATTCATCTTTCATGTTTTTGAGACATGTCCCTATTCGTGAATCTAACCGTGTTTCCATTGTTTTTAATTCAGATCCTAACTGTGATCCCAGTGAGTCTAACCGTGTTTCCATTGTTCCCATATCAGTTTCTAATCGTGTTGCCAAAGTTCCCATCTGTGATCCCAGTGAGTCTAACCGTGTTTCCATTGTTCCCCTTTGTGAGTCTAACCGTGTTGCCATTGTTCCGACATCAGTTTTAATTGTTCCTATCTCTGTTTTAATTGTTCCTATTTCTGTTTTTAATTGAGATCTGAACTGTGTTCCCAAATTGAATATTGCATCATTAACTGCTCCATATCTTCTGTCGTTAATCTCGTATACTGAAAATTTTTTGATTGTGAAAAATTTTGAACTGTTTCCGGACTATTTTCCCGACTTATTAAATTGTTTTCCGCTTCATTATTCATCATACTATTCTCCTGTGTTGGCGAGTTCGCCATGTTAACAATTTCGTCATTCTCACTATCCATCATTTTTGCCTTTTTCATCGATCGCGTAATCATTTACAAAACATACAAAACTCGTCACTATACGAAAATTACACAGAATGACACTTTATCTCCAACAATACCATTCACACGAAATACTTCCCGACAAACACGCCTAACGAACAATTAATCCTCACAATTGCACAAAATTGTCAAACCCGTACACAAGACAACAAAAAATTAAATTCTACAAAAATACCATTAGAAGAAAGACAAGACAACTACAAATGTTCATTACCAAATCTACACATGCAATATAGACTACAATTACTAAACTACAAATTACTTCAACAATACTACTGTCTGCTATTTTTACAATCAGAATAATTCCAAGGGACGATCCGAAGCAGCGGTCGCCACGTGCATGGGGGCCTATTTATATATTTTGATTATGCAAATATTTTTTTACTGTCTGTCCGGTTACGGAGCCTCGTAACCGGTTGGCCCTGACTAGTATTTGTACGCAATCTGACTGCATAGAATAACAACAAAGAATGAAACAAAACTTCCGTTAACACAATTAATTAATTAAGTCCCCAGCAACTATAAAACCTACAAACCAACAAAACACAAATGTAACTGTTCTGTGTGTGGAAGTGTGAGTCAACGTACGCATCTGGCACGGTACTTCCTCAATAAGACAAGATATTTTAGATACCATTTAGACTGAATTAATTAAATAAAACTGAAACACTATAATTGCACATAGAAACCCGAATTACAGTCTAATACATGAACACGAACCAGATGCTTTGTTGACTGAACCTGTGACCAAGAGGCATTATTGTTCAAGACATTGAAATAATAAACAAAGGAATTTTTTTACCTTCATATATATTGACGAAAAATACACTCTAGTCCATCAAAGCAATATGACAACATCTGAACAAGCACTCTCCATGGGATATTCTCAACAACGACACGCTACTGCAACATCTCCACAAGTACTCTCTACCACCGCTTCTCGACAAGAACTCTCCACGACGACTTCACGACAAGCACAACCTACCACCACTTCTGAACAACTACTGCCAGTGGAGGCGGGTGAATAATACTCTTTGGCGCAATCTCTGGCGCTGTGACTCAGTGTAGCCACCTTTCAATTTATCACAGAAGGTAAAGAAATATGATCAGCCTAAATCACGTATGATGATTGCCTGACATTGGCCACTGCATTGGAGGCGATCTCAGAACCTGAACATGGTTTTTCTTCTTTAAAATTTTTTTTCTATGCAAATGATCTGAGAATTTAAGTAGAATCCGTGTGAGACTCGCCACATCACATCAGGCATGGCCCAGAGGAATGCAAAGTAGCACAGAACTGGGCAGAATGGAGCAGAGTGTTGATAGGTGTGGAGTGTGATCTCACTATGTGCACGTACCTGTCTGTAAAAATGGAAGGTGAAACACTGAAAATTGCAAGTGTTGCTTTCACAGTTGTGTACCATCATGAGATATGGCAGTGGTATGTCTATCCATTCTGCACACTCATTCCACTCTTCGTCAATAAATTAAAATTAACGAAGGAGAGAAGTAATCAGGTTTAATCGTAGCTAGATGTATAGATAATTTTATTAGAATAAGTTAGGTGAAAACAGCATTGTGATCCAAGTAAAGAGTCACGAAATATTTGGATTTTAATTCGACTTATTAACCTAAATTGACGAGCGCCAGATGTGACCAGGTTCCGCCATTGTCGAGTAACAAGGCGGTGTTGGCCACAAACACGTTAAGTCGCCAGTGACGTAAACAGCCACGCCGACGAGAAACTTGGAATGTTGGTGGCGTTACACTACCTGCGTTCTAAACAAAGACTTAAGATGAAGTTAGGCAACACTTATGCACGGCACGAGACCCTCCCTACAATCCGTGTCGGTAAGTTTGATGTTTTGATTATTCCATGGTTAACTGCCTCAGTACTGCGAATTTATCGGAGCTGATGACCTCGTTTCCTACAGGGAAATTAGTTGTAATTTTGGTTTTAGGAGAATATCAGATTATTCAGTGCCAGCAATTCCTAAACTGTCCTGACAGTGTGTCAGAAAGCCGCACATGGCAGGCAGTAACAGGTGTGGCAGCAAACTCTAAAAGAGCTGAGGCAGCATGACAGTGTAAATTCGAGCGTGAGTAACTTTTCCTTCAGAAGTAGTATCGCTGGGCTGACAGTAAGAAGTTATGATCGTGTGAGCTGCACTGATTCTGATCAAAGCATACGGCAGAGAATTAATAAGCAATTAGGTAATTTGTAGAAGATTCTTCAGAACTAAGAGTTGAGTAGGGAAACACAACGAGTGGTCCCGGGCAGCCGAAGCAAGGCAGGGCGGCAGCACAGGAGGCGCAGCGCCGAGCGCGTCCGAAGCCGAGCTGCCGTCGTCTTCGTGAGCCCTCGGACGCGCTAGCAGCCTTGCAGAACGGAAAAGCCGATAATAATAGAAGGGTGAAATTGAAGGAATTATTCGTATGGATAGAATTAGGAGATAGTGAAACACTCCAGAGTGTTTCAGTCCTAATGTGTACTCACAAGAGTTTTGTATGAGGAGGAAACGGGCTTAGAATCTACAATCAGACACACTGGAAAGTAATCTGAGCGATTCGGTGCCTGTAGGCGCTGATGACACTCGAGAAATGGCGGATGAAGGAGAGGAGCGGCTGGCTCCAGAGGCAAAGTCGGATGGGTAAAATGTTTTACTATTGTCACTAATTGAAACGTTCTCAAGACGGGATAAACAACAGAAATGGGTAAAATAAATTCTAGCCTGCACGCTGCAATAAATAAAGGGAATTCCAATGTGCAAGATGTCAGTTCTCATGTGTCCATGGAAATGACTAAGTTAAAATCGAAAGTAAAGCGTGACAGGAAAAACAGTTGGCACAATACTGAGCAAAATTAGAGCAGTAGATGTAATGCTACCTACCTATTGCATTACGTTGCCAAGAAGAAAGGGACAAAACATTTAATCAAAGATTAAAAAGAAAGTGTGAATAGCTTTTCTCTCTTTTTGTTACATAAGAAGCTCTGTAAAATATCTTTTCTTTTATCGAGTTAAATGGTAAACACAGATGCAGATGTCGTCGTTCATAAGCGACAAGACTGGTGTAGCAAAACCGTGTTACTGTTAACTTCCAGTTCTAAGAAATGATATGCATAATAATAATAATAAGGAACATAGATTGCAGGCTCGACTTACAGATGGTAAAATACGAAAACGATAACCCACATATGATACACTATGTGATAAAAAGTTTCCAGACACCACCAAAAACATAATTGTTTCATATTAGGTGCATTGTGGTGCCACCTACTGCCAGGTACTCCATATCAGCGACCTCGGTAGTCATTAGACATCGTGAGAGAGCAGAATGGGCCGCTCCGCGGAACTCACCAACTTCGAACGTTGTCAGGTGACTGGGTGTCACTTGTCTCATACGTCTGTACGCAAGATTTCCACACTCCTAAACATCCCTAGGTCCATTGTTTCCGATGTGATAGTGAAGTGGAAACGTGAAGGGATGCGTACAGCACGAAAGCATATAGGTCGATCTCGTCTGTTGACTGACAGAGACCGCCGACAGTTGAAGAGGGTCGTAATGTGTAACAGAGAGACATCTATCCAGACCATCACACAGGAATTCCAAACTGAATCGGGATCCACTGCAAGTAGTATGACAGTTGGGCGGGAGGTGAAAAACTTAGATTTCATAGTCGAGCAGCTGTTCACAAGCCACACATCATGCCGGTAAATGCCAAACGACGGCTCGCTTGGTGTAAGGAGCGTAAACATTGGACGATGGAACAGTGGAAAAACGTTGTGGGGTGTGACGAATCACGGTACACCATGTGGCGATCCGATGGCAGGGTGTGGGTATGGCGAATGCTGGGTGAACGTCATCTGCCAGCGTGTGTAGTGCGAACACTAAAATTCGGAGGCAGTGGTGTTATGGTGTGGTCGTGTTTTTCATGGAGGGTACTTGCACCCCTTGTTGTTTTGTGTGGCACTATCACAGCACAGGCCTACATTGATGCTTTAAGCACTTTCTTGCTTCCCATTGTTGAAAAGCAATGCGGGGATGGCCTTTGTATCTTTCAACACGATCGAGCACCTGTTCATGATGCACGGCCTGTGGCGGAGTGGTTACACGACAATAACATCCCTGTAATGGACTGGCCTGCACAGAGTCCTCAACTGAACGCTTTTGGGACGCCGACTTTGTGCCAGGCCTCACCAGCTGACATCGACACGTCTCCTCAGTGCGGCACTTCCTGAAGGATGGGCTGCCATTCACCAAGAAACCTTCCGGCACCTGGCTGAACATACTCCTGCGAGGGTGGAAGCTGTTATCAAGGTTAATGGCGGGCCAACACCACAATGAATTCCAGCATTACCGCTGGAGGGCGCCACGAACTTGTAAGTTATTTTCAGCCAGGTGTCCATATACTTTTGATCACATATTGTACGTGATTGTTGCTTCACTAAACCATCCACTTCCAAACATTTTTAAAACGCTGAAAAATATACGAAAATCTTCATTGTTAGTGGAGAAAATATATGAACTCAGTAGTACTCTATAAACATATAAATCAACGCTACTCAAGAAAGACGTAAATAAATTAAATAAAAGTTATTATATTACAACATCATTTGCAGGCTAGAAAATTTACTACCTTTTGTAGCAAGGCTCGAGGAAGAAGAAGGAAAAAAGGACAGCTATACACTTTTCGTATTTTAATAGCACAATATCGGCGACAATGACAGAGATAATTAATGTATTAATAATATTTTAGCATTCTACGACGTACAACTTTATTAACATAGCTGAACGTAAAGATTTGGTTTAAAGGATGAAGCAAATCTGAAAAAGGTGGTTTCAAAAGTAAACTGAGATCTTAGGAAGATGGGCAAAAAAAGGAATGCACGAGGTAGGGAATCTGTAGGGAAGATAATGAAAAGATCTAAAGTTAACGAAACTCTCTAGGGCACTTTCACTAAGGAAATCGAGCAAAAGTTTAGAACACGAGCATTTGGTAGTCCAAGAATTAAGTAATATCCGTGATAAGATGTTGCTTGATCTCAAGGATCATGTAGCACAGATGGAGACACCCAGTGAACATCACGCGTTTCATTTCAGAGAAGCTATCGCGTAATAAGACTATTATCAAAAAACTGATTTAAACTGAGAATGGAGTTTCAAAGTTGTCACGAACTGTGTTACAGCATTCGCCTGTTACTTCAATGGAAGCTGCCTTTAATCCTTGTCGAACATTTACTTATATCGATCCGCAAAGAAATGTGCATTCGAAACTATACATACAGGAATTTGTGGACATATTAGAACTTCAATGGAAGCTGCCTTTAGTGCTATCCAAAATTTAATTATTTCGATCCGCACAAGCATTCGAAATGATTGATGCAGGAATT
Source organism: Schistocerca cancellata (assembly GCF_023864275.1). Taxonomy (NCBI): domain Eukaryota; kingdom Metazoa; phylum Arthropoda; class Insecta; order Orthoptera; family Acrididae; genus Schistocerca; species Schistocerca cancellata. Next base: position 607,297,084 of record NC_064632.1, on the reverse strand, counting down.
TATGGATGGATTACCGTTCTCCTGGTCTGCTCAAGAATAGGTTTCTTTCTTGCAGGATGTTTCAGGGATGACGCCGTTAGATGAGCGAATTTTTAAAAGAGTACTGGTCTGCAGCAATTCAACGAGAACTTCTCACAAGTTTCTTGAATGGTAATAAGTATGAAGCAGATCATGGTACAATGAAAGGATTCTGCGAATACTGGCGGAAATGAATTAAGCATCCTTACATGGGCATGGGTATAGAATTGTTTTGTGGGGATATAGAACGGAGATTAGCATTTTGTATTCAGCGAGAACTGCTTGCAGCACCATGTGATAATCATGAGAATTACGTTCGTTTCATCGAAAGAGTTGTACGGATACATAGTATTATGGCAAACCACATAATGTACAGCTGAGGCCACAGAAAGGTGTAAGGCAAGTGCCTCTTATGCACTGATGGCAGCGCACGCTGAATGTGCGTAACAGTTGACGCGGTAGCAGTTTTGATGTGCGATCAGCCAGAGATAGAGAGGTCCGTGGACGCAGTTTTAATTAGAAAACTGGCAGAAAAGGTTCAAGTAAGGAATACCAGAGAAGTGTGGACAGCAGTCGCCACAGGTGACCTTGGTGGTGTGAAGAAGCATTTAGTGGGTGAAGTTACTTCGCCGACTAGCTTGACAGTGTGGCGGTTGGGGTGTTGTACTAGCTTTCGTAGTAGGGTTGGTTATTTTAAGGGGGGACGGAGGGGGGGAGGGGGGACCAAACAGCTTGGTCATCGGTCGTTTGTTCCTATTAAACAAGTTCACGAGGGAAACAATAAAACAACGAGATTTACTGCACAAAACTGGGAGAAAACAAAAAGCGCAAGAATGACAGAAGGGCAATAAACACGACCAAAAAACCACAGAGAGACGCAAGAATCAGGAAGAGATTAAAACAAGAGAGCAGATGAGCGTGGATGGCTGATCACTAGAATTAAAAAGGATAAAACAGCCAATCTACAACACAGTAAAACCTACAGCCTAAAAGCACTAGGTAGAGAACATACAGTGACAAAGGGCATGGGCTAAAACTTAGAACGATAACCCCCTCCCATCGCGTATAAAACGTAAAACTAAATCAGCTGATGAGGTGCTGTCAGCTAAAATTAACGTTAAAAGACCGGTAACTGAAGATTATGTCGCAGGGCAGCCAAAGTAGGACAGCGCAACAAAATGTGGTCCACCATCAACCGACCGCGCCACCAATACCGAGGTGGGTCTTCACAGCGCTGGAGATATCCGTGGGCCACCCAGGCGTGGCCGGCAGAGAACCACAGAGTGCCTGCACGGAGGACTGCCACACAATCGTATGAGGCTGGTTTGAAAAGTTCTCGGAACGGAATAGGAAAAAAGTACTTACATCTCTGAAACTTTTTTTATCTTTCAATGTAAATTAATACACTTGGTCCAACGATGTTCCAGTGCCTCGATCCCATCTCGAAAATGAATTTCCTTCAGGCCTGCAAAATAATTATCAATGCCAGTTTCAATTCTTCGTTTGAAGTGAATCTTCGTTCACCAAGAAAAATTTTCAGTTTTGGGAAGAGATGGAAGTCTGACAGAGCCACGTCAAATGAATAAGGCGGGAGTGGCAACAGTTCATACCTTAGTTTGTGTAATTTTGCCATGGCGATGGCACGTATTTGTGGGCGCACAATGTCTTGATGGAAGATGACTTTCTTCCTTGCTAAACCTGGCCTTTATAGCGCATCTTTTGTTGCAATTTGTCCAGGAGGTTGGCATAGTATTCACCAGTAATTTTTTGCCCAGTGGGGAGATGATCTACAAACAGAATCACCTTCGCATTCCAGAATACTGACGTCATGACGTTTCCCGCTGAAGGAATTGTCTTTGCTTCCTTTGGTGGCGGAGAATCAGCATATTTCCACTGCTCTGACTGTTGTTTTGTCCGTGGGGTACAGCAGTGCACCCAAGTTTCATCTGTGGTCACAACCCGGCGAAATAAGTCTCGTTCGATTCTCCTAAAACGGGCCAAACTTTGTTTCGATATGTCCATTCTCACACATTTTTGATCCAGCATCAAGAGTCATGGCACACATCTTGCAGATAATTTTTTTCATTTCGAATTCTTCACTTAAAATGTGATATACCTTTTCAGATGACATCTGGCAAGTGTGAGAAATTTCACGCACTTTCAACCGACAGTCCCCCATGATCATTTTGTGCAATTTTGCAGTGATTTCTAGTGACACGTCTTGGCCGACCACTCCACGGATCATCATCTAAGCTCTCCCGACCAAATTTAAATGCATTTGTCCACTTCGCAACAGTTGGATATGAAGGAGCTAAGTCGCCCAGTGTATGCTGGAAATCGGCATATGTCGTTTGCTTTGATACCCTTCTTTATGAAGTACTTAATCACTTTTCGAATCTCGATTTTTTTCCATCTTCGCAAATCACAATGTGGGAACAACAACGGACCCACGTCACCGCCACAGCTCTCTTCCAAGAGCACTGACGTGGCACCTGTTTACAGGCGACAGTCCAATGAATACCACGTGAACAACGCGTTGCACTAGTGCTGACCTCTCGTGGTGATTCCGAGAACTTTTCAAATCACCCTCGTAGTTTCAGAACTGGACGATACTGCAATGTAACACACTTTCGAGACTGGTGTGTTGCGGAGGGACTTTGTATATCGGTCTGTCTGCCTGTCTGTTCGCTACAAATTTTGCAACTAGTTTTAAATTAAGTTCCCGATAAGATAGAGACTTGAAACTTTCAACTTAACTCAGAACTGGACGACAATGTAATATTAACTAGCTTTCTTTTCTGGTATGTAGCGGAAGATAGGTAATTGGTGTAGTAGTACTTGGTGTAGCACTGCTGTTTCCCTGTTTTCTTGTTCCAGTCGCGAATGTTCGTAGTTAGGACGATTGCTGCTAAGCTTGCCTATGAGCTCGACTCTCTCTCTCAGTTTTACATTCGGCCATTTCTCGAGATATGCTTAGGAGGAAGCAGTATATTGGTCGAGTCAGAAGCTGAAATAAACCTGAAGTTTGCCACATGTCTCTGTTGTAATCTCGTCGAAATGTTTGAAATCAACTGAAAAATTTCACACACACAAAAGACTAAAAAGTAGAAAATAACTATTTAAAAAGATAACTTTTTAATATAACACGGTTTTAAAACAGACTAATACTCGTAAATATTAAATAATCTCTCCTAGTCCATACGAATCCTGATGTCGTACAGACACTCCTGAACATTTGTGCCTGCGAATTTTTAATAGCTGTCACATTACATGCAAAACTCAGAAGTTGGGCCGTGCATATGTAGTTGGTGACGCAATTTTCTGTACAAAATATGTACCTTCCATACAAACAAATGGCTGAATATTCATATGATTTTGATGTGTGGACATCATCAAATATTGCTTGTAAAACAGAATGGAAACTGTCATTAAAACGAGGCAAGGTTCCTTTCATCTTCATATATCCTTAAAAGAACTATTACGCTTACCTTTGCCGCCGCGACTAGGGTTGCAATACTACCAGATTTCCCGAGTTTGGTCCTAGTTGTGAGGGCGTCCAGAGCGTACGGCAGGTATTTTTATGCAACTGTCCGAAGTAAACACGGACCTTTTTCCGTACCTGTGGAAATTCGATGGAAATAAATAGATTGTAACGAACCTTAGCTAAAATTTATTAGATAAGACCTATGAAAACAATGTTAGTGACTAGAGTGAATTATGATGAAACTTGAGCTGAATGTTTTCATATACTGTTGAAGAATGTAGCATGCTGAAGAAAATTTACAGCACTGATAAATACTGTATGTCTGCACGCACTCCCTCATCTTAGAAGGTGCTAATAAAATATACATTAATATACTTTTTGCAACAAATTAAAATGATAGTTTGCATTGGTTACATTCAGTTAAGACTTTTTTTGGAATATCAATTTTTTTTTAATGCGTCCAGAGTTCAGGTGTAGAAAATGTGGTCACCTTAACACGCTGAACTCCGTTCAGAGTGTACTAGAACCTTAGGTGTGTACAAACATTATGCTGCACTTTTCTACCTTTCTCCATTTCTGACAAATATGTGATCAAAGTTGTAAAGACAATTTTGGAACATCCTTTATTTCCATACCACTTATTGAGACAATGAGAAGCTGACGAGAATGGGCGATCGCATACATCACGAGACAACTGACTATTTTAAATGATATTTGTCTTCTACTCAGAGAGCCGTATAAAATTGACTTCATTTACATCGGTACTGCAAATTAGTACTATGTCCGAACATGAACCTCTCTATAACGCTGTTTCACAAGTCCTTGTTAGTGTTGTAACCTCCCCCTCACTTATCGACCTTAATGACAGTGAAAAATTAAACCGCGTGTACCTAATGGAAATTTGGGAAAAGCAATCGTCACCGAGGTTAATTTGTCGGTAAAGAGGGAGGAAAGGGTTACATCTAAATGAAAGAAAAAGTGCTAATGAAACTGGTGGAAATTAATTTTGAAATAGGGGTAAAGTTAATAAAGAAAGTAAATGTGCGGCCGTTACGTTAACAATCAACTAGCGGTAATTAGATATTTGAGATTTGGGGGAAATTACGGTCGCCAGTCCTAAGGACAATTACTATAGTAACTGAAAAAGAAAGATTATTACACATATAATCAGCACTAGAAGCGTGGCAACTGAAGGGTGACAAGTGTAGTGTGAAAACTGAAAGTTTGTCAGAAGTAATAAATTTCGCTACACTCTGACTTAATTTAGCAAAAGAATTAATAAAACTGGAAAATCGAGAGTTAATTTAGTGACTGAAGTTAATAGTGAAATTCAGTAAAATACAGTTAGTCTTGGACTACCTCAACAATCATTTCAAAAGCTACTTGAATCTACGCAATTTAGAAATAAGAGATTTAACTTTGAACTTGAATTAAATGATTCTGAACAATTAACAATAGTAAAATTTAGTACGTACCAAGCTGAGCTGCAGTCACAGGTAAGCTAAAATACGGTAACAAAACTCGCACTCTTAATTTGTGCTTCTGTAATCTAAATATTGTAGCCAGCTATGAATACTTTAACTGAACTTTGAAATTAAAGCAGCGAAATTGAATTATATTGTACTTTAATGCTGGCGTCTGAATTTCAACGACACTCGGGTTCATTTCGGAAAAGGAAGGGACCCTGCTTGGTAATGCGATTGGGACAATGAGCAACAAAGGTTCATGCTAAGTTGCTGTAATTTTGTGATGCAACAATTTTAAAAGTTTGAAAAGCTGAGGTCTGCCATACAGTTCTAAAACTTTACGTGCTTCCAGTCTTCCTTGTTGGTTGATTGAAGGTTTGAAGCCGTCGATCGAGGAGGTGGCGACAGTCACTCATTGTCGGCTGTCGCTGTTGCAGAAGCTGGATGTTGGCGCGCCTTCTTCTCGACACGGTCACCAGATGAAACGGGCTCTTGATGTGCGCCAGCTAATGCTTCCCGTCCGCGACACCATGTCAGAAACTATCATCGCAAGTCGAGCGCAATTACATGCTGCCAAACCCCGAAAGCGCGGCAACTCGCGGGAGCTTCACACAACACACCTGCTCCACTCGCTACTACAGCCAGGCTCCCCTGCTCAGCCCGCTCTCCACGCGACAGAGTTAACACTACCAAAGATCCTACACACTCTGGTTCTCCACACGACCTATCGATGTATCCGTTCGATAGCATAGTTTTCCCTAGGCCAGACCCAGCGTATAAATACAAATAATATTCACAAAACAAACAAACATAAATGCATATATATATATATATATATATATATATATATATATATATATATATATATATATATATATACAAACAGTAAAACAATTACAATATATAAAGAAACAGAAATGTCATATCTTGAGGTAACAAAGCAAGGAGAAAAAATTATAGTACAATGGATGGAAATAGGAGGATATACATTTCCGGCGTTACAGTGTCATGTGCAGTTTATATCTGCCAGACGGATGGAGGCGTGCCCCCACTAACGCTGTTAGCACTGAAACACAAGCGAGAAAACGTTCGCCCTCTCATGTCCCCGCTCTCCGCGGAACATCGTGGCCATTGGCCATCTCGTACAAGCTGTTTGTGTCTGGGAAAATATTTCGATTTGTCCCAGATGTGCGGAGTTTTCGAAGTTTTTGGCTGGGGTCGGCAATTTAAGTGATGGCAAACCTACACCAGCGATACGTCAGCTTAATTAGTTACGCAGTAATGGCACCTGGAACAATTTAATCCACAAAACTATATGAACCAGTTTGAAATAAGGATAGAAAAATTACTCCTTTCAGTACATAATTAATCAACATTTACACTGTCTGTTTTAACTGTGGCATACCCCTGAGACAAGTCTTCAATTACCCCTGTGGTATAACGTAGCACTGTTTTCATTCAACTAAATAAAGGATTGCGGGCTGAATTCACTCAGGAGAATGAATGGATAATTCAGTCAGCTAAAACACTGAAGAATGGTTCAACTGACAAAAAAACTACTGATTGTTTTCATTTGAAAAGAAAGAAAGGATAATTCAGTCGATATGCAAAATTAGAACGGTGTTGAATATTTCCATTCGATTGCTCCCACCGACTTCGTTCACTCGAAGAAAATCAATGAATAATATTCCAACCGACAGGTAAAACCACAACCGACTGACACAACTGATTTCGTTCAGTTGCTCCCACATACTGTTTTCATTCAAAAGAATGAATGAGTAGTCCGACCAACTGAACGACTGGTTTCAATCGATTGCTCCTACAAACTGGTTTCACTCAAAACTATGAAGCGATTCTTTTCATTCGGTTGTTCGCCTCACTAGGGAAGTCACGTCTGCAGCGACGTATGTACTTGTAGGGCTGTTCGACCTTCACGCTACTAGTAGGAGGGCAACCTGTGTTTCATCCCAAGTACCGTTATCCAAGATGGTGGCCGTGACGCAAGTACGTGACGTCACGTGACGTCACCTGATGACGCGATTGACGTCATTCAAGATGGCGGGAAGTTTGAATTTTTGGAGGGAAGATAGCTCCATTGGGCTACCTCTACTAACCTAAGAAAATGGTGGGAAAGAAAGGGCACTTGGGCTACCTCCACTAATCTAAGTCACCCGACCGCCACCTCTTCCCAAGAACTGGCAGGAAGTTGAATTTTGGTGGGGAAAGAAATGGCACTTGGGCTGCCGCCACTAACCTAAGAAAATTGCAGGAAAGAAAGGTCAGTTGGGCTCTCTCCACTAACCTAAGTCACCCCACCCCCACCTCTTCCTAGGATCTGGTGGAAGTTTGAATTTTAGCAGGAAGATAGGTCAATTGGGCTACCTCTACTAACCTAAGAAAATGGCAGGAAAGAAAGGGCACTTGGGCTATCTCCACTAACCTAAGTCATCTCTTCCTAGGAACTGGACATAAATCTTTCTTTAAACAATTAGAACCAGCACCACCGTCAAATGAGTTCGCCATCCTCTTGGAAAGTGGGAGTGAATTTTGCTGTAAGAGCTTACTCATGCAGCTGAGGCGAGTTATGGTGTCACCCCCACTGGAGGCTGCTCATTCAGTTCGAACATAATTTTTATAGATTTGTTTAAAATTGCTTAAATTTCAATAAAATTGTTTAAATTTGATTAAATTCGTTTAAATTTATTATCTACCAACAGCAATAGCGACTTCGTCCGGTCTTACTACAAGAGGCTGAGATATCAGTGCTTATTGAGCTGTTGATGTTCATATAGGTAAGAGAAGGGGTTCGCTACACTTACAAATACTTAGTTTCAACTACTTTTCAAGGTCATCCAACCACATTTCCTACATAAGTCGAGGGACAGATGTCATCCAGTTTATTTATTACGCTGATACAAAACACTCACACTGCCACCGGTCTGGAGGGGGGAAAATTGGGGTGAAAAAGGAATCAACCTGTTCTGGGCTGCTGGAGAGAGGAAGGAGTGTACTTTATTTATTTTTTGAACAATTTATTTAGCCACAGATTTCATCCAATTTATTTATTTGTTATGCTGATGCAAAACATACACCCTGATGTGCCTGGAGTCACAATATACAATTTACAGACCTGGAAACCACTCGTAAATAGCGCATTACGCTGATGTGCAGAGACGCAAACAACTCGTAAATTACTCAAATAATCCAGTACACACCATGCAGACGTGCAAACTGCCTGTATATCACCGAAATAATGCATTCAAACACGCTCACAACGCTTAAACACCCGAAAATAATTCAATCCACAAACATTCAGTGCAGGTAAAAGAACGCAACTTATCAGCCGCTCGAACCCTGATTCTACTGGATGGAAAGCCGAAGTCCACCCCCTGACACATGGAAACTGTGCACATGCGGTCGAGGAAGGTTAAGTTAGTGTACTTTATTTATTTTGCTTGGGAAACTGACTCAATTATACACCCTAATTACTTAATTAATCACAAAGATCGGTCCTAATTTCACAACTATATACATAGCACTGCACAAGAATGGCTTAAAATCGCAAAAACTAACTATACCATACAACAACTAGTCTTATCCTGCTGGGAAAAAAATTATACCACTCGAAACCAGCGACAGAAACGCTCAAACTCTACCCTACATCTACAAGCGAGGAGGAAAAACGTTCAACCGACTAAATCCTGGTGTTGGACAGAGAAAGAAAGTGTATTACCTGCCAGCATATAGCAACTATCCCTTTTTGACGTAAGAATTCACTATACACGCCTACTAAAATAATCGCCCTAACTGAAGGCAAAACACGCCATCACAGCTGATGGAAAAAAAGGCGAAAGTCCCACTTCCCCCCCAAATGCATCCTTTTCATCCAACAGTAACTGACGCAGCCGTCCCTAATGGGTACGTAGCACTGCTGTCACGGGCCCCCAACGCCTGCTCCGACCATAATAAATGTCCTCTTTCCCAAAAAATAGACAAAGTCCAGTTTGATTTAGTTTTATGAGCAAAATCGGTATAATTTTTTCACGTTAGACTGAGAAACTTGTCATGCCTGCGAAGACATTTACGTGGAAATCGATATTTCCACTCGTGAATACAGATGTCGGTGATTTAGCAGATTCCAAATTACCCTGTATAATTTACTAAGTCAAATAAGGTCTTTCTCATATCTAGAGAACCGGCAAACGTGTCTTCCACATGCTAGATGCACACACCATAATCGATCCCTCTGAACTAAATAAAGAAGTCAAATGCGAAGGCCGGCCGAAGTGGCCGTGCTGTTAAAGGCGCTGCAGTCTGGAACCGCAAGACCGCTACGGTCGCAGGTTCGAATCCTGCCTCGGGCATGGATGTTTGTGATGTCCTTAGGTTAGTTAGGTTTAACTAGTTCTAAGTTCTAGGGGACTAATGACCTCAGAAGTTGAGTCCCATAGTGCTCAGAGCCAAATGCGAAGAAGCAGTCAACTGAACAATTTACATGATAGGGTAATAATTGCCCAGCACAAACACATGTCCATATTCCAGTTGTGTACATGATCACTGTTCTAGTGTTCAGTATTGTCAGAAGGTGCTGTTCGCAGCATGCCCATGGCAACAGAAAAAAAGAGGCATCGCAGCACATGGAAACAGGAAGAGTCTGCAGCATTGAGGAATGTTTCCAAACAACTGTCTGAGGGTGATGACCACTACGTTTCATCCCATGCTTCTCAGTGACAAGTAACAGACGTCCAGCGTTCCACCAAGGCTCTCTCTATCTCAAACACGTGGTGTCAGTCAATCATTATGTGGTAATCGACAGCATACCAGTGGATGGATGGGAGGGAAAAGGCACCGTTGATATGGGACGATTTACTGTAATAAGCACAGCAATTGATAGTGCGATCAATTTCAGCAATTTCAGCACTTGTTCCGTAACTTCAGTGCCAGCCAATGACACAGCAGAACGCTTCCCAGTTTGTGTACCATCGCTAAACCACCCCTGCACAACTTTGCAAGTAGCATATACTAAATTGCGAATGCAGACAGATGGCTATGCAGTAGTCCATTTGGTCATATACACTAGACAGCGTCCTATACAGATACAGTTGTCTACATATTTCCAGCATATCGATCATACTGCAGAATTTACGATTACGACTGGCCATCTTTCCCTGTGTGGATGGGAGTCACAGAGTATGCTCACATTCATAGGAAAAAGTCAGAGATTGGCAGATCCCCGTGCACTGTCCTTGACCAAACCTCCCTGCAACGTGGTCGCCAATTTAATCTGCAACTGGCCAGAAGTGGTTGAGCAGTGTACCCACTGCGTCGCACGTCTTGTGAAGGAACAGAGTGAGCTGCGCCTGCAACTGCTGCTCAGCGAATACTCTCCCACACCAATCTTTCCCATGGCACCCATCCGAGAGCACCAGATCTCTGCAGATGGGTGCATGTCGAAGAGGTTGGCACCTCTTATTTTTGTATAGTAGACATGGGAGTATTTGGGGTGATATAACAAAATGGTTCAAATCGCTATGAGCACTATGGGGCTTAACTTCTGAGGTCATTAGTCCGCTGGAACGTAGAACTACTTAAACCTAACTAACCTAAGGACGTCTCACACATCCATGCCCGAGGCAGGATTCGAACCTGCGAAGTTAGCGGTAGCGCGGTTGCAGACTGTAGCGCCTAGAACCGCTCGGCCACCTCGGCCGGCCGTGATATAACATACGGTTAAGAAGAAATGAGTGGTTTATACACGATGGAGCTCCAGATGGATGGAGTTCGGAACATATTACGTAAATCAACTGTGCTAACAATTCCGGAGTATTATTTCAGTGTCTGGAGTCAGTACCAAGAAGGTACCAGCATGAGAGAAATGGATCATAGAACACACACACACCTATGGCTATACAGCTCTATACCTAAAAAGGCCGTAAAGCCATATGGTTTCCAAAGTATTCGTTGTACAGAATACAACACTCTTTAATACTCTAATACAGGCATCAGTCATACAACCCCCAACTACGATGACAAACTTTAAGATCACAAGACTACATCCTTCTACACTACTCAGGTGTCCTAGAAAGTGATCGAGTTCTTGCTCACCACGAAGGGACTGTCAGTGTACATCCTCTGTCGACCTGCTTATATACAAAATAGAATGAAGTTGGGAATGCAACGCTCTTAATACTCTGATGCAGGACATATAGGTCCAACATCAGACATACAACCACTCTGCAAGTTTTCCACCCCAATCACTGTGGTGACAAACTTTAAAATGAGAAAACTACATCCTTCTACACTATTCAGGTGTCCTAAGAAGTGACCAAACTGTTCCTCACTATGAAGGCGTACACCTGCAGCTTGAGCTGCTTTTAAACCAATCAGAACGAAATCAGGAGGCTGCTGTTCTATCCCTTACCAAACTGATGGAATTTATACATCTTTTTAGGTCAGAAACATACGTACCCTCAATCACACTTCCTGTGTCAGTCATGCTTATTATTAGTAGTAGCAGCTTTGACGGATGCGGCTATGCCTCACTAGGATACAGAGCGAGGAAAAAACGACGTGAATATTTTGAATATTTTCGATAGTTGATACATTGCGCTACCACTGACCTCCCGCTGCACGAAAATGCACACGAAGACACAGCACCTTCTAACAAGGGACTAAGCACCATGAGTATTAGCCAAAGGAGATGTAACAGTCTTATTGCTGTTAACAGTAGCATCACCACGAAGCTAGTTGCATTCCACTTACACACAGATATTGATTCTTCTACTTAATACTTAATAAATAGCATTGCTTGTGAGAACTATCCATAATTCGGTAATATCTATTTTCGATTTGCATGAGTGAGAACACAGTTCTGGATTGGGATACATCCGTTTCACCTGCTTTAGTATAGCATCTCTGGTAATACTTACATCGCCTTTGTTGAAGTATGTGTTAGGAAAACACACGTAGTTTACAGGCGAAAGGGAAGGTTAAAAAACTGAATGCAGACAGAGCATAATTTTTAAGTTTTCCTCGGTCTTGAGTCTCCGGGTCTCATCCCACCTCAATTCCCTGCATTTCATGGTGCTTTTTCTCTAATTTGATGTATTCCATTCAATTCATGTAATTTTTCGATTTTACATATTTCGTCATATTTCCCTCAATTTTACGTATTTCCTTTCAATTTGTCGTAATTATGCCAGTTTTTCTCGATTTTTACCGATTTTATGTCATTTTTCATATTTTTGTATGTAGTTTTCCGTATCTATATGGTTATGTTGCTGGTATACTCATGTGTTGTTTGATTTTATATGAGGATATTTGCGTGTCCTATACACCAGCCTACCAAAAATCTTCAGAATTCCCCTCTTCTCAATGATCTACATGCATGCATTTTAGATAAGAAGATCATGAAAAGCATGGTAACACTCACCTTATACCTAGATAAGGCGGATTGGAAACTCAAAGTCTGGAAACAATTATGTGTACTGTTATGACACATCAGAGAGCTAGCATGCAGACTCTTGTAGTGACGCAGTTGATGGAAACTCAAACTCTGGCGCAATCCTACATGTTCATTTGACTTCCACTTTACCATGTACAGATCTGCAGTAGAGAGTTTACATATGTACAGAGTTGATTTCTGCTGCTGCTCTGACATTTTTTCCATAAGTATATGCTAAGACTGCCTACCAGATGAGATTCCCTTCTTTTTTTTTGTAACTTCCAAGCTTGATACGTTCCCACAACTCAGTCAGAACATTGTGGATCGCTTCAATAAACCTGACCCAGTCCTCTCGTTGGTGTATCCACCTTTGAAACCTATCCCAGATGTAGTGCACTGCGGATCATCCTCTAGACACCGTTCGAGATATAATGCACAGTGCATCCATCTTCAAACGCTGTTCCAGATGTAGTGCATTGTGGGTCCAAATCTAGCCACTGTTCCAAATACAATGCGGAGTGGATCCACATTCGAACTCAGGCCTAGTCTCCGTCATGGTTATTGTGAATTTTTTTTTCCAGGAGGATATCACCAACTGGTTGTCATCATCAATTTTTGAGCTGTATTGCGATTTTAGGCGCTTCTTGTATAGCACTATGCATATAGTTGTGTAATTAGGATGGATATTTATGATTAATTATGTAATTAGTACCTATCATTACTTCAGTTGACCAATCAAAATAAATATAATACACTAACCTAACCGTCCTCTCCTGCATCTGAACAGTTTCCCTGTGTTTGGGGGTGAGGGGGGTGCACTTGGTCTTTGTGTCCAGAACGGCGGGGGTTTGAGTCCCAGAAAGGGCATCCACCATCAAAATTCGAAATTCCAGCCAATAGGGTAGCTTAATTAATTTGCATTTCAATTTGATATGAAAAGTGTTCTCGTACTGCTCTTATTCCACTATTGACTGTTTTATAGTATGCATGAACAAGATTTTACCCTTCTCCATCCAGCAGACTACACAGCTAAAAAAGTTCGTAGAAAGAAATAAATCTATCGCCATTTCCGATTTAGCCAAAGATATAACGCGCAATAATTCAATACTGTATTCTCGTGGGTTGGTAGTTTCTTAAGCCGATGCCTTTAATACATCGCACAGAAATCAATGATATGCAGCACCATTCAATCTGTTTCGTAAAGTGTCTGCCCATACATTGACACTGAAGTGATCCTCATGCCTACCCCATGACTGCTCGAGGGTTAGCATCTACCCATACGTGCGTGTTGTGGTGATTTACTACGCCATCTCTTGTGAATTTTGCCTCATCTGTAAACAAAATACTGACTGGTACAGAATTCACTGGCAAAACTGTAAATGGGTGTTGTGGTCTGTTGCTCGAAGAGCTTGCACGTGTCACAACCCGACGTGGTTCGCAATGTACTCGGTTAGAAGCTCACGCTGAGATCGGAGGCGACTCAGGATTTGAAATCGTCAGTGTCTCGGCACACGAACGGCTGCGTACGGGAGGGAGGCGACTATTGGGTCAAGTTGAGATATTTCAGGCCTCTACGGTTGGAGGCAGTAAAGAATGACTTGGATGTTACGCCAAGGAGGTAGATATGGTGACGATAAGAAAGTGAGACTCTAGGTTGGCTTACTGGTTTAGTTTTTATTGCTTCTTCAAGTGTTTGCATTCAACATGCAGAAGAACAAAAATACAATGAAGGCTTTCACGACCGGATGGTACTGTTGTTGATAATTCTTCCGGGTTATATGGCCGTGGTCCATGGAATTCTTCTATTCCTAACGTTTCGTCCAATACTACGTTGGACATCTTCAGAGGTATGGCTGGTCCTGCAGTCGGCAGGACTCACCAGAACCAGCCATACCTCTGAAGATGTCCAACGTAGTATTGGACGAAACGTTAGAAATAGAAGAATTCCATGGACCACGGCCATATAACCCGGGCGAATTATCAACAACAGAACAAAAATAACCGCAGAAATCAATGTGGAACGACAACGAATGAATCCGTTAGAACAGTACAGGCGAAATTTGTCGTTACTAGGTAGCAGCAGCAGACGGCCGCCGAGCGCGCCCCTGCTAACAGCACACCGCCCCGGGTTCGTGACCATATCGGTTGGACCCTAAGCTATTGGAAAATCGTGGCCTCATCAGATGAGTTTCGATTTCAGTTGGTAAAAGCTGACGGTAAAGTTCGAGTGTGGCATACCCCACGAAGTCGTGGACGCAAGTTGTCAACAAGGCGCTGTGCAAAGCTGGTGGTGGCCCTGCAACGGTGTGAGCTGTGTTCACATGGAATTGGCTGGGTTCTCTGGTCAGACTGAATCGATCATTGACTGGAAATGGTGGTGTTTGGCCATTTGGTGACCACTTGCAGCCATTCGTGGACGTCATATTCCTAAACAACGATGGAATTTTTATTGGTGACAATGTGCTATACCAGAACATTCTACACAATTCGAGCAAATAATTTGACCACCGAGATCGCCCATGATGAATCTCATCGAACATTAATGGGATATAACCGAGAGGTGAGTTTGTAGACAAAATCCTACACTGGCAACACTTTTGTAATTGTGGACGGCTGGAGAGGCAGCGTAGCTCCGTATTTCTGCAGGGGGCTCGCAGCGACTTGTTGAGTCTATGCAACGTCGGGTTACTGCACTATGGCGAGCAAAAGGAGGCCTGAAGCCATATTAGGAGGTATCTCGTGGCGTTTGTCGTCTCAGTTGACAACTTCGGTCAGTGTAAAACATAGATGAGGCTTATTAGATTCTCCAGTGAATTACCAAAACAAACAGCCACCCCAGCCTGTAGCTTTATTAGCATTCGGGTATACAGAGTAACGTACGAACCACGGAATGCCAGATTCTGTTGCTCTAATCGAACCTTTGGCTCAAATACTCGTGACAATGGAAGTGACTTACAGACATAGATATATGTAGTCAAATGTACGATGGAAGTCAATAACCCTAGCCAGAGGTACATAGGCTAACAGACAAGCTTTTGCTAGTCCTTCCTAGTGCATAAGCTTAATTGAGTATAATGCTCACTCACATAGCATCCGATGTAGGACGGTAGTCACCCAAGGCTTCTGGCTGTAACTCTCCTCGATATGGAAGTCCGCCTTCCTCAGGACCTCTGCATACAGCATTTAGGGCTGTTTGCTTACAAATGTACGTGGCTGCGTCACTTTTGGCCTGTAATTCGCAATCAGTGACCGAGAAATCAGCGTTTTGTCAGTGCATATGAGCGATTACTGGTATGATGGTAGGAGCTTGCAGTACACGTCCCTACCTAAGTTACAAGCCTTACTGTTAATAATCGTAACTAGATGATTTTCCTTTTTTTTTTTTAGCAAGTCTTCATGAATCGGTCAGCACACATATGACAATGATAAAGCAACTGTTTGTGCAGAACTGAAGTCAGCAGCTAAACTTGCTCTATCCATATCTCAACAGGTGTTGATTCTTGGACATATAAATACAGAAACTATTCTCCTAGTTTTGATCAATACTACACGGACTGAAGAAGTCGCAACACCGAGAAGGAGGTGTGCAACAAGTTGGTAAGTGTGTTTTCATGTCTGGAAGATGGCTTCCACTCAGACCTCACGCCAGTCACCTGAGAGTGGCGCCACGATGAGGATGTAAATCAGATTTGTTTTAAGCACACGCTGTAACGCTCGTGGGAGTTGGTTACCTTTGAGTCGGACGTGGGGAGCTGATGTTACTCAGCAACGCCTTTAAGGCGACAAAGCCGCCGTTATCGACAGCTCAGTGAGTTTGAACGAGGCCGTGTAACAGGGCTGCGACAAACTGGATGTTCCTTCTGCGTTATTGTGGAAAGACTCGGCACAAATGTAGCCACTGCACGTGACTGCTGGCAGCGCTGGTCACCGCAGTGTAAGGTCGCGAGGAGACCGGACGGCCACGTGGGAAGACCGTCGTGTTGAGCACGCACTGCACTGCATCTGCAGCCTACTATTGTAGGCGCCACAGTCACACGACAGACTGTCACAAATCGTGTACTTCGAGGACAGCTACGAGCCAAGCGCCCTATAGCGTGCATTCCACTGACCCCAAACCGACACCATTTGCGGCTTCATTGATGTCAAGCGAGTGTTCGTTGGACGTCAGAGTGGAGGTCAGTTGTATTTTCTGATGCAAGCTGGTTCTGCCTCGGCGCCAGTGATAGCCAGTTGAGGGCCTATAACTAACCTGTCTGCATGCTAGACACGCTGGAACTATCCCTGGAGCTACGGTCTGGGGTACGATTTCTTATAACACCAACAGCTCTCTCGTGGTTATACCACGCACCCTGACTGCAAATTTGTACGCCAGTCTTCTGATTTGACCTGTTATTAGCACATCGTGAACAGCCTTCCAGGGGCTGTTTTACAACAGAATAACAATCGCCCACGTACTGACGTTGCAACACAACGTGTTCTACGGAGTGCTAACATGTTCTCTTGGCTACAACCAGCATTACCGCCCCTGTATTTAGCGACAGCCACGGAACTACATCCCACAAACTGATATCCGGCATTTGTACAACACAATGTATGCACTTTCCATGCTTGCGTTGAACATCCTGGCGGTTACACCAGTTATAAATTTACCAACATTTCGCATTTGCAGTGGCTTAGTTCGCGCTTGCACTAATCAGTGATCTTCCAATGTTAATCACTTAAATACTCTGAAGAGCCAAAGAAACTGATACATCTCCTTAATATCGTGTAGGGCTCCCGCGAGACTGTAGGCGTGCCGCAACACGACACGAATGGACTGAAGTAGTGCTGGAGGGAATTGACACCGTGAATCCTGCAGCGCTATCCATAAATCTATATCAGTGCGAGGGGTTGGAGATCTGTTCTGAACAGCACGCTGCAAGGCAACCCAGAAATGCTCAATAATGTTCATGTCTGCGGAGTGTTAAAAACAGAAGAGTCTTCCTGGACACTTCTGTAGCAATTCTGGACGTGAGGTGTCGGATTGTCCTGCAGGAATTGCCCAACTTCGTCCGATTGGACAACGAATATGAGTGGATGCAGATGATCAGACAGGATGCTTACGTGCGTTTCACCTGTCAGAGTCGTATCTAGACGCCCACACTATTACAGAGCCTCCGCCAGCTTCAGCAGTCCTCTGCTAACATGCAGGGACCACAGATTCTTGACGTTGTTCCATAACCATACACGTCCATCTACTTGATACAATTTGAAACGAGAATCGTTTGACCTGGCAACATGTTTTCAGTCATCAACAGTCCAATGTCGGTGTTGACGGACCCAGGTGAGGCGTGAAGCTTTGTGTCGTGCAGTCATCAAGGGTACACGAGTGTGCCTTCGACTCCGACAGCCCATATCGATAATGTTTCGTTGAATGGTTCGCATGCTGACACTTGTTGATGGCCCAGCATTGAAATCTGCAGCAATTTGTGGGAGGGTTTCACTTCTGTCACGTCGAACGATTCTCTTCAGTCGCCGTTGGTCCCGTTCTTGCAGGATCTTTTTCCAGCCGCAGCCTAGACTTACAACTACTTAAACCTAACTAACCTAAGGATATCCACACGCCCGAGGCAGGATTCGAAACTGCTACCGTAGGAGTCACGCGGTTCGAGACTGAAGCGCCCAGAACCGGTCGACCACAGCGGCCGGCTTGTCGTTTTGAACACGAGTGGTGAAGTTCTACTGAAAGTGCAATCGTGATGCGTGACGGCGTTCCCTTCACAAATGACCAGCGCCTTCTGAACAGTCGAGGCTTCTCGTGTAACGCTAACGCAACACAGATAATAAATCTCTATGCTCCATCAGTCTCACCTACAGGACACGAGCGCCCCCTTTTCAAAGAAGAGCTACCAAGTCTTATCGACACCAGCGGTGGTCCGCTATTCATTGCTAGAGACTACAACTGCGTCCTCCACGCTAAGGATCAGTCGCCCACCTGCAGACAACGTGTACCACACGGCCCAAGTGCATCTGCTCCCTGCAGGTTTGGCGGCTAATATTCAGTGGGCATTCAGCTGGTTTCTTCTGCTCGGCAACATTTTTAAAACACAGTTCGCGGCAATCACCCTGACTCTCGGGACAATCAGCGGCCGACACAAATGTGCAGCACTCCTCACCAGCTGAACAGGAAGAGAAAGGCAGCGCCAGGGCGCGTGGCTCCCCCAGTCTCCTCACCAGCACGAGACCCACGAGCCTCGCGCCACCGACACATCTAGCGACGATCCCTCCGGAATACCGCCGTATCCAGGAATACGTGTGTCCCAGCGTCCCGAGCACCTCACAGCTCCGCAACAAGACAATATTCACAGCCACAACACAAAGACCGTACAACCGCGCGAGAAAGTCCCATTGAAGGAAAGGAACCACAAGTGAATTGGATAGTTCTGTGACGAAACATTTACCACTCGTTCCTGCCTTCGCGGATTTTCTCATGGTGGTATCTGGCTGTCAATGAGAAAATCCCTACGACCGACAAACTGCACCAAATACACACTGGAGCGCCAAAGAAACTGGTATAGGCGTGCGTATTCTAATACAGAGATATGTACAGAGGCAGAATACAGCGCTACCGTTGGCAACGCATATACACTCCTGGAAATTGAAATAAGAACACCGTGAATTCATTGTCCCAGGAAGGGGAAATTTTATTGACACATTCCTGGGGTCAGATACATCACATGATCACACTGACAGAACCACAGGCACATAGACACAGGCAACAGAGCATGCACAATGTCGGCACTAGTACAGTGTATATCCACCTTTCGCAGCAATGCAGGCTGCTATTCTCCCATGGAGACGATCGTAGAGATGCTGGATGTAGTCCTGTTGAACGGCTTGCCATGCCATTTCCACCTGGCGCCTCAGTTGGACCAGCGTTCGTGCTGGACGTGCAGACCGCGTGAGACGACGCTCCATCCAGTCCCAAACATGCTCAATGGGGGACAGATCCGGAGATCTTGCTGGCCAGGGTAGTTGACTTACACCTTCTAGAGCACGTTGGGTGGCACGGGATACATGCGGACGTGCATTGTCCTGTTGGAACAGCAAGTTCCCTTGCCGGTCTAGGAATGGTAGAACGATGGGTTCGATGACGGTTTGGATGTACCGTGCACTATTCAGTGTCCCCTCGACGATCACCAGTGGTGTACGGCCAGTGTAGTAGATCGCTCCCCACACCATGATGCCGGGTGTTGGCCCTGTGTGCCTCGGTCGTATGCAGTCCTGATTGTGGCGCTCACCTGCACGGCGCCAAACATGCATACGACCATCATTGGCACCAAGGCAGAAGCGACTCTCATCGCTGAAGACGACACGTCTCCATTCGTCCCTCCATTCACGCCTGTCGCGACACCACTGGAGGCGGGCTGCACGATGTTGGGGCGTGAGCGGAAGACGGCCTAACGGTGTGCGGGACCGTCGCCCAGCTTCATGGAGACGGTTGCGAATGGTCCTCGCCGATACCCCAGGAGCAACAGTGTCCCTAATTTGCTGGGAAGTGGCGGTGCGGTCCCCTACGGCACTGCGTAGGATCCTACGGCCTTGGCGTGCATCCGTGCGTCGCTGCGGTCCGGTCCCAGGTCGACGGGCACGTGCACCTTCCGCCGACCACTGGCGACAACATCGATGTACTGTGGAGACCTCACGCCCCACGTGTTGAGCAATTCGGCGGTACGTCCACCCGGCCTCCCGCATGCCCACTATACGCCCTCGCTCAAAGTCCGTCAACTGCGCATACGGTTCACGTCCACGCTGTCGCGGCATGCTACCAGTGTTAAAGACTGCGATGGAGCTCCGTATGCCACGGCAAACTGGCTGACACTGACGGCGGCGGTGCACAAATGCTGCGCAGCTAGCGCCATTCGACGGCCAACACCGCGGTTCCTGGTGTGTCCGCTGTGCCGTGCGTGTGATCATTGCTTGTACAGCCCTCTCGCAGTGTCCGGAGCAAGTATGGTGGGTCTGACACACCAGTGTCAATGTGTTCTTTTTTCCATTTCCAAGAGTGTATAAGACAACAAGTGTCTGGCGCAGTTGCTAAAGCGGTTACTACTGCTACGATGGCATGTTATCAAGATTTACGTGATTTTGAACGTGGTGTTATAGTCGGCGCACGAGCCGTGGGACACAGCATCCCAGAGGTAGCGATGAAGTGAGGATTTTCCCGTACGACCATTTCACGAGTGTACCGTAAATATCAGGACTCCGGAAAACATTAATTCTCCGACATCGCTGCGGCCGGAAAAAGATCCTGCAAGAACGGGATCAACGACGACTGAAGAGAATCGTTCTATGTGGCACAAATGCAACCGTTCCGCAAATTGCTGCAGATTTCAATGCTGGGCCATCAACAAGTGTCAGCATGCGTACCATTCAACGAAAAACCATCGATATGGGCTTTCGGAGCCGAAGGCCCACTCGTGTACCCTTGATGACTGCACGGCACAAAGCTTTACGCCTCGCCACGATCCGTCAACAACGTCATTGGACTGTTGACGACTGGAAACACGTTGTCTGCTCGGACGAGTCTCGTTTCAAATTGTATCGAGCGGATGGACTTGTATGGAGACAACGTCATGTATCCATGTACCCTGCATGTCAGCAGGGGACTGTTCAAGCTGATGGAGGCTCTGTAATGGTGTGGGGCGTGTGCATTTGGAGTGATATGGTACCCCTGATATGTCTAGATACAACTCAGACGGGTGGCACATATGTGAGCATCCTGTCTGATCACCTCCATCTACTCATGTCCATTGTGCGTTCAGATGGGCTTGGGAAATTCCAGCAGGAGAGCGTGACACCTCACACGTCCACAATTGCCACAGGGTGGCTCCAGGAACACCCTTCTGAGTTTAAACACTTCCGCTGGCCACCAAACTCCCCAGATATGAACATTTTTGAGCATATCTGGAATGTCTTGCAACGTGCTGTTCAGAAGAGATCTCCACTCCCTCGTACTCTTACGGATTTATGGACAGCCCTGCACGATTCATGGTGTAAATTCCCTTCAGCACTATTTCGAACATTAGTCGAATCCATGCCACGTCATGTTGCAGCACTTCTGCGTGATCGCTGGTGCCCTACGTTACATTAGGCAGGTGTACCAGTTTCTGCGGCTCTTCAATGTAGGGTGCCGCAAATACAAATGCTCCAGTAGGAATCCGCCGCGGTCAGAATCTGAAACAAACATTGTGCGTTGTCTGATGCAAGAGTTGTCAATTAAACACACGGGAAACCACGTCTAAGACACACAAAACCCCCAGCGGGCTGTTGCCCTTGACGGATTTTGTGCTTAACACCATATGCTGCCAGCCAGTCTGAATATGCCTCCAATAAAGCGAAACACGTCAGTGGAGGATAAATGAAATAAAAATGCAGTCTTGCAATCAAGACTGTTTGTTCCCTCATATTGTTACGACTGGTTGCTATACCAAACCGCTTAGAAAAAGTTCTACAATTCAGTGGGTACGCCAAAGTTAAAATGAGTAATATACATATCCATTTATTATTGTTACTATTCACGTATGGACCCAGTGGCACCATGCGGGGTACACTCAATCGATGTCGCTTTTGATGGTTAGCCTTCCTTTGTGTCCAAATTTTTTCATCCTTTCAAAATGAAATCTCTTTTTTTCATAAGACGACGGTGTTCCAGTCTGTTTTCTAATTTCCCTCTGGCCAACTTTCCAATCAGATATCTTTGGTCTGAAAGCTTTTCTATCTGTAAAGTCTACCTGTGTTATACCGGTTACATTAAGATCCTTCTTAATCACAGCGATCCATTTAAATGGCTCAGTTTTGGCCTTACTTTTGTTTTCTCAGAATTCTGCTATTTGTTGTGTCAAGCTAGTGGGTGCCAGTCTTTTGATGTGCGTGTCCGTAAAATTTAAGTCTTTGTTTGCTCATGTCACCATGTATGTCTGCGTATTCTTCTATTTCCTTACTGCTTCTCAGTCTATAAGTTCTCCATCAGTAATTTTAGGTTCTAACATTTTCCTAATAATCTTTCTTTCTTTATTTTGATTTTCTTCAATAACCCTCTTTCTATTTAAAATTAAAGTTTCTGCTCCATAAGATGTTCAGGTTTGATTGCAGTACTGTAATGCCTAAGTTTACTGAATTTAGAAAGTGATTTTTTATTATAAATATTTTGTGTTAACCTGAATGCAGTTGCCATTTTTACAACGAACTTCGTCTGCAGCTTTTTCCAGACTGTTTTCTTGTATGATTTCCCCCAAGTATTTAAACTGAGAAACCTTTTATTTTTCCATATTTCGTGTTCAGAGACTTTGGTACTTGTTTGTTGCATGTCATATATTCCATTTTATCGAATATTTCTAGTCCTACTTTTTCCGCAACTTCTTTACGAATTTAAATTTTTTTTGAGCTGTGTTAATATCCATAGTTAAAACTGCCAGATCATCTTCAATCTACTCTAATATTACCTCTACCTAACTTGTTTGACTGTCTCGATTTTTGCTCTAGCCGTTCTACAATTACCTTTTCCAAAACACATTTAAACAGTAATGGGAGAAAACTTCGTGGCAGGTTAAAATTGTGTGCCGGACCGAGACTCGAACTCGGGACCTGGCAGAGGTTCCGAGTTCGAGTCTCAGTCCGGCACACAGTTTTAATCTGCCAGGAAGTTTGATATCAGCGCACACTCCGCTGCAGAGTGAACATCTCATTCAGTAATGAGAGAGCCAGTGACGGTTAACATTTTCTTAATCAGTTTTAGAGTTTTATTATGTAGCCCTCATTCCTTTAAAATGTGGAAAAGAGATTCACGATCAACTGAGTCGTAGGCCTGTTTAAAATCCACAAATGTACAAACAATAGTCTTACAAGAAATCCTTTGGTACCTAAGGATTAGTTTTAAATCAATACTTTGTTCCTGACAGGATCTGTTTTGTCTGAAGCCTGCTTCGTATTCATCAATTTTAAGTTCTAACTCTTCTCAGTCTCGATGAAGTAAAAATTGTAAGAGAATTTTGTATGTGACCGGAAGAAGAGAGATTCCTCGGTAATTATTAACATCGGTTCTATCCCCTTTTTTATGCAATGGATGGATTTGGGCAGTTTTACAGTCCTCAGCTATTTTCTCAGTTTGCCAGATATGTCCTAATAGTTGAGTGATCTCTTTTATAGTGTTAGGGTCAGCCGATTTTTGTAGTTCTGCAATTATACCATCTTCTTCAGATGCTTTATTGTTTTTCAGGCTCTTAATTTATTCGGTTATTTCGAGTTGGTTAGATTTTTTAGAGTTAGTTTTGGTGCTATTAGCATGCTGTGGTTGGGATTTATTAACTGGTTCTGGACAGTTTAACAGTTTTTCAAAATAATTAGCAAGTACTTTAGAATTTTCCTGGTTGTTAAGAGCCAAACTGCCATTTTGATTTTTGTAGCGAAGACTTTGAGGTTGGTAAGCGGTTAGTTTTGTTTTGACTGTGTTATGAAAGTGTCTTGTAGTGTTCATTTGGAAGTCTTTTCCGGGTTCTAAAAGGTTGGCTTTTTCTTTTTTTTCTTCTAGTCTGTCGGATTGATTTCACTGTTTCTTTTCTTACAGTTAAAAAGGTGTTGTTCGTATTTTCAGATTTGGTAGTATTCCTATTTTTGAATGCCTCATGCCTAGACTTGACTGCTATTTCACAATCCGCATCCCCCCGAGGGTGTTTTTGTTTCTTTCGAAGCGGAATTAAATCTTGTGCTGTTTCGATGTACTTTTCTTTTAGGCTTTGCCAGTTGTTGGATTGTTTTTGTCAAGTTCGCTTCTTAACAGTGTCAAATTTTGGGATAACATTTTTTGTTTTGAAGAATGTTTGAGGATGCCGTGCTGCGCCTGCCTCGGCCACCGCGCCACCTCCTCGCGACGGATGCCACCCTGCCCCGGCAGCAGGCGAAATCACTGACGTAAACGACAGATACTATCTCATCTCACACTACATGAAATCGGTCGTTCGGCTGTTCGTTCCATCACTACAACGAATATGAAACGCAAATTGAGGCAGAATCTTCTCGTGGAATTTCTCCTCAAAATGTGGGGAATATTTTGTTGGCGCCTACCTAAGCACCTACAGGTGACAATTGTTGAACATGGAAAAAAAAACGTAAATTAGTTACAAACAACGGCACGCGCAGCACGAAAACGTCACTACAGATATTCGTATTTTGGTTATGACACTTTTGATATGTCTGCCATCATCGACGATCTTATGGCGCAGACGAATTGCGAAATTCTACACGATCCGCTAAAGTGTCGGGTCATCGATGCTGTCGATGACCTCCTGAATGACTGTTTTCAGCTCAGCAATTGTTTTGCGGTTATTGCTGTACACCTTGCCTTTAGTATAGCACCTCAAAAAGGAGTCGGATGTGTTCAGATCCACAGAAAATGGCGGCCAGTCGAGGCTTATGTCAGTGGCCTCTGGGTGCTAGAGACGGGCAAACTCGTTCACCCTCGGGAACTAGTTCACTGGAGATCGCTACTTTCCGGGAACCGTTCATTTTTACTGGTTCACCGTTCATTTGTGCTCGGTATACGGTTCTTATGAAAAATTGAAAATTAGTAGCATAGGTGACTGAAGATGGAAGGCGGCAAGAGGGAGCACTTGCCTCCCCCCTGGAGTACAGTGCTTTTATTCATAACAAAATTCTCACACACTTGTAATTTTCCTGATTCTGCAAAATCTCTTGTTTAGCCAACTGTAGCGTTATGTGGCTGATCGCAGTGAAATAATAATATAAGGCGGCGCACGGAAAACCGACCCCGAGTAGAGCTGCTAGCCAGCCAGTTACGCACGATTTTGTTGACCGCTACGAGCAGAACAGATAGACATGTAATAATTAGGCAGTGGAGAAGTAACAAAGAAGCTAATGCAAACAACAACTTCGAGACAACAGATGACTGGTGGGCGACAATGAGCAGTCTAGTACCACTGAAATGATGTTGCAGAAGTTATCATATTCTCTTTACAAAATGTGACACCAGACAGTCGATTATGGAGCGCGGGCTTCATTCGACTGTAAGTCGGTCTGCCTTCCATAACAATGATCATGTTCTTTTCAAATGGCTACTTCTGAGATCATCATTCCCCTAGAACTTAGGGCTACTTAAACCTAACTAACCTAAGGACATCACACACATCCATGCCCGAGGCAGGATTCGAACCTGCGTCCGTAGCGGCAGCGCGGTTCCAGACTGTAGCGCCTAGAACCGCTCGGCCACACTGGCCGGCCATGCTCTTTTACCTTGGATAAAAAAAGGACAGGAAATGGCGACTCGTGTGTACCGTGCCTACTTCTTCTCCATGTGTAATAACAAAGAAATCTTGCCTTTTTACCAGTATTTCTTCTGCTATTTATCGAAATAGTGAAGTAATATGATGTGCCTTTTTTTACCTGAAAAGATGTTTGTATTAGATACCACGTAACTTTTATGTAATTTACGTAATAATAAAATAAATTTTAATTACTGGTCATAAGTTCAGAGTTCAAAAAAGGTTTGAAACAGATCTAGAATGGGCGTGCGCAGTGAACGAAATGAATAACAATTCGATACTAAGCTATGAGCAGTCGGCAGTGGCCACGCGAAGAAGGAGGAGTCCGGCCGAGCGAGACCGAGACAGACTGGAACGGGACCGAGGCTGGAACGAGACCGACCGTTCCCGGGAACTATACGTAGAAAGCCGCGACCGAAGTGAACTATGAAAGACTGTTCCTTAGAATTCGTTCCTCGCTCGTACCGTTTATCTTGACGAACCGCTCCTTTGGGCCCGTTAGTTCGCGAACGACCCATCTCTATTGGGTACCACGGAGCCAGAATGCTATCCCTAAAGTACTTCTCCAGGATATCGAACACTCTTACTTCGATGGGGTCGAGCTCCATCTTGCATGAACCACATCTTGTCGAAATCCAGGTCACTTTGGATAATGGGGATGAAATCATCTTCCGAAACCTTCACGTACCGTTCGGTAGTCACCGTGCCGCCGAGGAAATCACACCAATCGTTCCGTGACTGGATGTTGCACACCACACAGTCACCCGTCGAGGGTGAATCGACTTCTCGATCGCGAAATGCGGGTCCTCAGTCCCCCAAAGGCGCCATTTTTTCTTACTAACGAACCCATCCAAATGACAGTGAGATTTGTCGCTAAACCAAACCGTATTGAAATCATACTAATTCCCACCATGCCCCGCGGCCAACAGTACAGAACGTCGTAACGCAAACCGTTCAGAAGTTATGATGTTTTTATTTCGTATAGTTCAATACTTGTCACCCCGTACATCGTCACAATAAAATAACAGAAATCAGAGCTTGCACGGAAAGATTTAGTGTTCGTTTTTCCTGCGCGCTGTAAGAGAGTGGAACAGTAGAGAAATAGCTTGAAGGTGGTTCGATGAATCGTGTGCCGGGCACTTAACTGTGAATGGCAGAGAAATCGTGTAGACATAGATATAAAAAGAATGTAGTATAAGCGGAGGAAGATCATCTTTTCCGACAGGAAGCGACATGCAACGAACGCAACAATTCGTTTCATTTTGGATGTGCAAAAATTGAGCCATCAGTGAAAGAAAACAACGAATTTACGACAAGCTGGAACTGTATTCAGTGCTGCCTTAAAAACTCAGGCAAAATTACAAACGCAAAAAGATGTGACTGGTAAGTGCCAATTCTCAGCATTAGTGGAAGATTTAATAAGTGAAATTCAGTATTTAAAAGCTGATATTACATTACTACATAAAAAGGTGAACGAAATTGATCGGCAGCGCCTGTTGAACGATAGTAGGCCTAAATCAAAAACCAAGGAGTGCTTTCCTACTATCATAACTCAAAACAGGTATCAGATTCTTGACGAAATACCGATAGGGGAAGTTGCAGCATTGAAACCCATGCAAATTAAAAACAACCGTTCAAACTGTAAAAAAATTGCCAGTGATAATTTCAAAAAACGCTAAGCCCCAAACTCATGTATTAATGCTAACCTAGTGAGTTAACATAAACAAAATGTTCAATGTAACGACAGTGAAATCCGTGAAAGAAATGACAGTGTAAGCCACGAAAGTGTATGCAAGAAACTGTTCCAAACCGGCAGTAGAAGATGCCAGAAGTACAAGAAGGGCCGAATTCTTATATATGGAGACAGTCGTGGTCGCGAAATGGCTCAAAACATCGCAAACATCCAAGACGACTTCACAGCTGTGGCTCGCATTCAACCTGGTGCACCTCTCTCTGCTGTACTGAAGCCGTCTGTGCAAGATACTGAACCGTTCTTAGTAAATGATTACGTCGTTATCATTGGTGGTACAAATGATGTGACTAAAAAATGAAGCAAATGAAGCTGTCAGGCACATAAAAGCAACACTCGGTAAGTTGACTGGCACTAAAGTAATTGTCGCTAACATTCCACAGAGACATGATCTAATGGACCAATCTATTGTGAACTTGGAAGTGCGTAAAACAAATGTTAGGCTTAAAACAATATGTAACAAATTTCGCAATGTGTCTTTGGTAAACGTCAGTAACCTAGATAGAAACCTGCACACAGCTCATGGTATGCACACGAACAAGAGAGGTAAAAAGATTGTGAGTAAATTAATTATTGATGAAATCAGACGAAACATACACAAAGCAGTGTAAATAAGTGCATTGCTATGGAACGACACAACCCACCCAAACGGGAAAGAGCTACAGCTGACAAACCAGGGAAACTTGTAAACCCTGCTGGACAGCCTGGTAGCTCTAAATCTCCCTGTATGGTCCAGCAGGAGAAACGTAGCCCTAATATCATACAGCGGAACCCTTGTACTCTTAAAAACAACTAATCTGGTAGGGTGACATGTCCATCTTGCCCTTTGAGTGTGCACTCAATTTAAGAATCGGAAACACATAGGACAATGTACACGTAATTGAATAAACAAATACAGAAATGCATATTTACAAGAATAAAAAGCATAACTGTTACAGGTTTGTACATAATGTTTTAAAAATTGAATTGAATTGGAAAATAATTAAAAGTGCCTTGGCTTACAATTCACACCAATTCTGAAATCTCTTCATCAGCAAGACATATTTATAATTTACGTACACCATTAAAACCTACAGATTGTGACCAGTACTCTTGATGAAGTTAACTATCACTTTATATAGACGAACATCTTTAGCACACAAAAGAGAAGAAGCTGATTGAGGAACATGGTAGCCCTTACTCAGCAATGTATTCAGAAAGATCAACCGTTCACGGTCAAATTTGGGGCACATAAATAAGATGTGGTTGACATCAGCTTCCGACTCAGGATCACACTCACATACTGGTGAACTGTAAACGTTGATCCGATGTAGATGTCGTGGGAAAGAGGCATGATTGAAGTGGAGTCTTATGATAGTAGAAATCGTGGATCGGTCCAGATGTGTCCTCATGAACCACGGCTGTGAAGGAATCCGAGGTTGTAGCACTGCGTAATAACCGCCTTTTGTCTGTTGAGAAACGTTCAACATTTCCTGCCATTGTTGTCTTGCGTGATCCTTGACTTCACATAAGTAGTCTGTATAAGGAAGGTGCAGATCCAGGACGGTGCCTAAGGTAGCCACTTGTTTGGCTAATGCATCAACTTCATCATTCTAGAGGATACCGGAGTGGGAGGGTAACCACAACAAATGGATCGTCTGGCCCGTGCGTGTTCAACAATCCAAACTCACTTTCAAATTAATTCAGCAGAACTTTCAAAGTCTTGGCAATAAGCACAACGAGTTGGATACCATTGCAGCAATTGATAACCCTGATGTTTTAGTTATAAGTGAACACTGGTACACAGATGAGCTAATTAGTGTATGTAAGCCTCTCTCCATGATCTTCCTTCTTCTCTGCCTTCAGTAGAAAAGAGAAACGTGGTGGTGGGGCAGCTATCTTTGCAGCCAGTGGTAGTAATTATAGTGTAATAGATGTAAGTGCTTTCAGCATTGAGGTTGTAACAGAACTAGCAGCAATTAATTATAAGTGGGGGAAAGAGAACTCAATTATTGTAGGCCTATACAAACCTCCATCTGGTAGCCTAGATAGTTTCTTTGATGTTCTTAATGACCTGCTTGTTGACATTGACAGTAAACACTGCAATAAAAATGGCTGGGTTAACATAAGACTAACTGGATATATAAACATTGACTTGCTGTTCAATGACTCTGTATCTAAAAAAACTGATGCTAATACTAGCTCAATTTACCTTAATATTTCAGATAAACGTGCCCACTAGAGAGGTCAATAGTGTAAAATCATGCATTGACAACATTATAACTAACATGTCCCACTGTACATTCAGTGGCCGGCCGTGGTGGTCTAGCGGTTCTAGGCGCGCAGTCCGGTACCGCGCGACTGCTACGGTCGCAGGTTCGAATCCTGCCTCGGGCATGGATGTGTGTGATGTTCTTAGGTTAGTTAGGTTTAAGTAGTTCTACGTTCTAGGGGACTGATGACCACAGATGTTAAGTCCCATAGCGCTCAGAGCCATTTGAATTTTTTTTTTTTGTACATTCAGTGCATCAGTTCTGAAGCTTGCCATTTCTGACCACCACGCAATACAGTTATTGATAGAAGCTGAAAATCTTCATGTCAATAGAAAAGAGAAACAATATGTAACAAAAAGAATCACCAATGACGACAACGTTAAAGATTTAAACAGTTTACTAAAAAGCTTACAATGGGGTGAAAAAAAACAACATTACTTTCAGTGATTTTTCATCAGAATTTTATTATTGCTTCAATGTCTCATGCCCAGAAATGACCTTTACAGTAAATGACTGCAAAAAGATACAAAAAATAACTGGATAAATCATGAAGTAAAAACAGCAAGAGAGAAACTTAGACTTTTCCAATATGCAATGATAAATAATAACAATAATAATAGACTAAAGGTAGAATTTAAGAACTATCAGGATTACTATAAAGATCTTCTGCTAGAAACTAAAAGTAAATATGTTAAGAAACTCTACTAACACTGGTTTAGCTGTTTGAAAAGTAATAAATAGCTTTACGGATTGTAAGGACAGATCAACAAGTGATTTTACTATAAACTATAAAGGGCATATCATGAAATGTCAATGTCAGATTGCAAATGTTTTTAATGAGTACTTTTCTTCTGTTGGAAAATCTGTCAATGACCATTTTAAGGATCTTCAGCATAGATATAAGGGCATTCCAATCAAACAAAGCATATACTTGGCCCCAACCAATAGCAAGTAAGTCAAAAACATAGCAATATTATTAAAAAATGCAAAATCAGTAGGCTAAGATGGATTGTCTATCAGTACACTGAAAAGATGCATAGACAACATATCTGATGCCATGGCCACAGCAGTAAATGATATAATTGCATCAGGTTGTTTCCCAGATAGTCTAAAAATAACACAAGTAACCCCGATTAACAAGAAAGGTAATAAATCTAAAATTGAAAACTACCGCCCCATCTCAATCTTACCTGCTTTTTCTAAGGTAGTTGAGAAAGTTATTTATACTAGACTAATGACATTCCTGAGTCAACACAATTTAATATTTGAAAATCAGAATCGCTTTATGAAAAACAAGTCAATTTCAGTAGCAGTAGCACAATTAATAGACAAAATAATAATGGCCATAGAGAACAAGGAGTATGTAACTGGAGTGTTCCTTAATCTAGAAAAAGCTTTTGATTGTGTCAACTTCACCATATTACTTGACAAGCTGTAGAACCTGGGTATCAGAGGAGCTGGCTATGAGCTAATAAAATCGTATATGAGCAATAGAAAACAATTTGTCTTGCTTAAAACAAACAGTGGGTCTTACAAATCTAAAATTACTGATATCAAATATGGAGTGCCTCAAGGTTCTGTCTTGGGACTCCTCCTTTTCTTGATTTATGTTAATGATATACAGTATTGTCCTCCTAACTGTACAAAAATATTGTCTGCAGATGACACATCAATAATGTGTAAACACAAAGACTATGAGAGTCTGGAGGTGCTGTGCAACAGTGTAACTAATGAAATAGTCAAGTATTTTAATGAAAGCCATCTAAATGTAAGTGCTTCAAAGACTGCAATGATGGAATTTCACACAAGGAAAGAAATAGAATTTGACATGAAATTATTCATAGGAAATGATATTGTAAATAAGGAAAAATTGACAAAGTTCTTGGGAATTACAATACAGGACAGCCTCAAATGGGACATGCATATCAATTCCTCAGCACGTAAGCTGTCGAAGAATGTGTTTGCTATAAATATGATTAGTAAATATTGTAAGGTCATGTGTGTAGTAAAAACTGCTTATCGTGTCCTAATCTCATCAAATTTAAACTATGCTGTAGAAATATGGGGTGGTGCAACAACTGAAGCCAACCTAAGCACATTATTAATACTACAGAAAAAAGTTATCAGAATTATTTGTGGTGCCAAACCTCGAGAATCATGTCGGAATCTGTTCCCAAAATTAGGTGTGCTTACCATTATAGGTGTATACATATTGAAAGTTATATTACTTGTGAAAACAATAAATCCAAATTTCAACTGTGACCTGCACCAGTACGATACAAGGCAAAAGTTCAGATACCATGTAAATAGCCACAGAACAGCTTTATATGAAAAAAATGCACTTGATGCTGGGCTGAAGCTAACCAATGCCCAACCAAAAAGTCTTACAACCCTTCCTACTAACAAATTAAAAGATCAGCTAAACAGAATTGTAATTGAAAACCCTTTTTATTCCCTAGACGAGTATTATATCTGTATGAAAAGTGCTTCATAAGTATGTCAAGCTCACAGTTTTAAGTAACCGACAACTAATATAATGCTGATAACAACAGTATTTGTAATATTTTGATTGTGTACTACCAAATGTAAAACGCATCAAAATGTAAAATTTATTAATACAAACAAATCTTTAGTTTATAATTTATAAACTGACGTATTCAGAAGAATAATCTGTATGATTTCCTGAAACTGTATTATTTCTAGGGATTGTATTTGATTATTCGATGTTGAATAAATATTATTATTATTATTGTTATTAGGTTATTGAACCAGCCCCGCGGGATATGACTGCAAACAACGCCACACCACATTTACAGTTACTGTTAACAAAGTGTTCGGGAAATTTCTGGGCTGCCGTTACTTTAACAATGACGAATGATTAATTTTAACACAAATTTCACATCTAAATTACTTACAGTCGGAACCCGCCATAGATAACACACTCTCTGCTGCAGTAAAAAATTAGTATGGTGTAAAAAGGGTGAAAATAGTCATCTAGCTTGGCTTAAGTTCCAACACTCAGTAGTTTTCCAGAAAGTGATGTCAGCCTTTCGACGCGACTTTATCAGTGCTCGCCAGCAACATAAAACCAGTTGAGAAAGAGAGAGGTTAGCTTTTAGCGTCCCATCGACAACGAGGTCATTGGAGACGGAGCACAAGCTCCGATTACGGCAGGATGAGGAAGGAAGTCGACCGTGCCCATTCAAAGGAACCATAGCGGCATTTGCCTGAAGCCATTCAGAGAAATCACAGAAGACGTATGTGAGACTGGCCGGACACGGGTCTGAACCGTGGTGCTCCCGGTTGCGAGCCCAGCGCGGTACCCACTGCGCCACCTCCCTCGGTGTAAAACCAGTCAAGTTGGTAGCGCAGTGGCTAGGATTTTTTCCGATTTCGCGTCCCAGTGTCATGTTTCGTCTTATTTTGTTGCAGCGGAAGTACGTCTAATCAATAATTTTTGCGACTCCCAAAATAAAATGTAATTATTAACAAAAGAAATAAACATTTCAAATCTTCTTAAAAATAGTTTGTATCATCAGAAATGTTATATAGCCTTATATAATTAACAGTGACTGAAAATTCTAGTATTTCAATTTCTGCTGTGCATTTATCTTTTACTTTTCTGCTTCATGTGTTCGTACAAACTTCCAAAGTATAAAAATGCGTAGCACCAAGGGCAACATGCAGAGGCATATGTACCAGAATCGCATTTTTGTGCGTGAATATCAGGAGGAAAAAGACCCGACGATCTGGGGATAATTCTGCAGTACCGGGCTTCTCTCGAAAGCTGGAGCTTGCAAGTGGGATGAAACGTGCTTGTGGTTAGGGCCCCTCGTCAGGCAGACCGGCCGCCTTGGGAAAGCTGTTCAGTTGACGCTACTTGGATGACTTACGTGTCGATGAGGATGAAACGATGATGAGGACTACACGGCAGCCGGTCCCCGTGTGGAGGAAGTATATCCAACCCCGCCGGGAAGCGAACCCGGGTCCATCGCATGGCATTCGGCTGCGCTGACCTGTGGTTGCGGGCAGGAGGCAGTTGACAATGGATAGAGGTCTGTACCTCTCCTACTTGTGATTTCCCTTAGCTGTGCGAATGGATTTTTCAAAAAATGGTTCAAATGGCTCTGAGCACTATGAGACTTAACATCTGAGGTCATCAGTCCCCCAGAACTTAAAACTACTTAAACCTAACTAACCTAAGGATATCACATACATCCATGCCCGAGGAAGGATTCGAACCCGCGACCGTAGTAGTCGCGCGGTTCCGGACTGAAGCGCCTAGAACCGCTCGGCCACAGGGGTCGGCAATGGATTTTTTACCCTTCAGTAAAGGCACACGAATGAATAAAGAATTTTTTTAAAAAAAGGCACACGTCGCAGTGTTTACGCAATGGCGTACACTTTGGCGGTATTACTTTTAATGAACATGTCGGTGTTCCAATTTCATCGCCAAACATCCGACTGTATAGAGAGGGCTCGTTTTCCCGCCCCACGAGTCAATAATGACGAGAAACAGCTCCATTTTTGCGTAATTCTGCAAAACTTTGCCCAGAAACTGATGATAGGTCCTTTTGTGAGTTTTCCGGATTTTGTGGCTATTGCGTACGCAATCTTGTGTCGTTCCATTAATGGACTCGAGAACCAAAGTTGCCACTAACTTGTTGGAGACAAACGAAAAGGCCGGGCGTTGTGGCCGAGCGGTTCTAGGCGCTTCAGTCTGGAACCGCGCGACCGCTGGTTCGAATCCTGCCTCGGGCATGGGTGTATGTGATGTCCTTAGGTTAGTTAGGTTTAAGTAGTTCTAAGTTCTAGGGGACTGATGACCTCAGATGTTAAGTCCCATAGTGCTCAGAGGCATTTTGAACAAACGAAAACTGTTGGTAGCAGTTCTCCGTGTCAACTGCGATGATAAAATCGATTTTTAATAAAATCTGAAATCTTTATTTCTTCTGCATTTAATTACAGTGTATTTCACGATCTCGTACAAAATAGTTCCGTGATAACAAAAGAAAAAACATAAGATTGGATATGAATACGAGGGGCAAAATTTTCGAACTTTGCTCTTAGCCACTGTGCTACCGTCTGCATCTAAATGATTATTCTCCAATTCACAATTAAGTGCGTTGAAGAAGGTTCATTGAACCACCTTAAACTATAAGCTACTTCTTTACCGTTTCGCTCTCGAACACCGCGTGAGAGAAACCAACACTTAAATTTTTCCGTGCGAATTCTGATTTCACTTATTTTATTATAATGATCATTTCTTCCTATGTAGGTGAGCGCAAACAAAATATTTTCGCACTCCGAGGAGGAAGCTGATGACTGAAATTTCGTGAGATGATCCCACCGCAACGAGAAACGCGTCGTCTGTTTTGATGATTTCCACCCCAAATCCTGTATCACGTCTGTGTCGCTCTCTCCCATATTTCTCGATAATGCAAAACGTGCTGCCCTTCTTTGAACTTTCTCGACGTACTCCGTCGTCCAATCTGGTAGGGATCCCACGACGTGCAGCAGCACTGGAAAGACGACGTACAAGCGTAGTGTTGGCAGTCTCTTTAGTAGATCTGTTACATCTTATAGGTGTTCTGCCAATAAAACGCCGTCTTTGGTTCACCTTCCCCACAACATTTTCTAAGTGTTCTTTCCAATTTAAGTTGCTCGCAGCCGTAATTCTTAGGTATTTAGTTGAATTTACAGCCTATAGATTAAGGTGATTTGTCATGTAGCTGAAATTTAGCCGATTCTTTTCAGTGCTCATGAGGATGACGTCACACTTTTCATGATTTTAGAGTCAACTGCCACTTCTTGCATCATACAGGTATCTTCTCTAAATCATTTTGTAATTGGTTTTGACCATCTGGTGACTTACATAACGGTAAATGAGAGCATCATCTCCAAACAATCTAAGAGGACTCTGAGATTGTCTCCTAAATAGCTTCTATACGTCAGGGACAACAGAGGGCCAATAAAACGTCCTTGGGGAATGCCAGATATTACTTGTTTTTTACTCGATTGCTCGATTTACTCAGTTGCTGCGAGCTGTGACCTTTCTAACGGGATATCACGAATCCCATCACAGAACTGTGATGATACTGCATAGGCAGTAAATTTGATTAGAAGACGCTTGTGAGAAACGTATTCGAAAGCCGTGGGTAAATCTAAAAATGTGGAATCAATTTGACATCCCCTGTCGATAGCACTCACTACTTCGTGAGAATAAAGAGCTATTTGTGTTTCAGAAGAACGATATATTCTGAATGGGTATTGGCTGTGTCTCAATAAATCATTTTGTTCGATACGATTCATAGTATAGAAGGAACTGTCAGCCTCGATTGCGGTAATGAAAGCAGCCTTTACCTAGGTTTCAGCGCAAGTAATTGAGCCTTGTTCGGAAGATAAACCTGATTCTATAATATGTCTAGGAGGGGACGGTCTAGAAATAAAACCAAAACAGCCTGAATAGGGTAGTCACATTTTATTTCTAGACCGTGCCCCCGAAGACATGTTATAGAATCAGGTTTATCTTCCGAACAAGGCTCAATTACTTGCGCTGAAACCTAGGTAAAGGTCGGTTTCATTACCGCAATTGAGGCTGATAGTTTCTTATATATTAGATTATCACGATTGCTGACTGGACTGCGATGTTGAAAGTACTAAAATAATTCATAATGTTGGAGCTCAGTATACGTTCCAAAATCCTACTGCAAATCGACGTTAGTGATGCGAGTCTTTAATTCATCGGATTACTCCTATTTACTTTTTTGGGTACTGGTGTGACTTGTGCAACGTTCCAGCCTCTGGGTACAGATCTTTGTACGAGCGAGAAGTTGTATACGAGTGCTATGTACGGAGCTATTGTATGAGCATACTCTGAAAGGAACCTGACCGGTACGCAATCTGCGATGGAAGTATTGTCTTTGGTAAGTGTTTGAAGCTGTTTCACTACACCGAGGGTATCTACTTCTAAATTACTCGTGTCGGTAGTTGCTCTCGATTCGAGTTCTGGAGTATTTGCTTCGTCTTCTATTGTGAAGGAATTTCGGAAAACAGTGTTTAGTAATTCTGCTTTAGTGGTGCTGTCGTCGACACCACCACCGTCGTTGTCGCGCAGTGAAGGTTCAACGCTGCGCGAGTACCCCGGCGAAGTCGCATAGAAATGTCGACCGTCATCTTCTCGAAAGCTGTCCGTGTCGACACCTAAGCCGACTCTTTGTTTTCACCCTTTTATCATCCTGAAAGTCTCTTCGGGTTTGATTTTAGGATCCGGCAGGAAACCCGAAGAGACTTTCGAGACTTATTACGCCGGGAAAGCCTACTTTTATCGTCCTGCCCAGTTTGGACTGTGTCAGAGGGCGACCTCAAACGGGTTTCCCTCTGTCAGACTTGGCGCCGGCTTGGCGGCGCCGAGACACACTCACAGGGGACGGTGACTGAGCTGCCTGTGTGTGTGTGTGTGTGTGTGTGTCGGGTGAGCAGCTGGCGGCCGCGCTGCCAGAATTAGCCCCTGGAGAGGCGCGCCGCGCCGCGCCGCGCTGCCGGAAGTGGGGTGCGTTTATTTGGGGCCCGGCGTGGCTGGAGCAGAGCAGAGCAGAGCAGGGCCGGTAGTCGGCGATGGCCGCGAGGCGGCTGCTGGTGGTGGCGAGCGCGCTGGCCGCGGCGGCGGTGGGCCGCGGCGCGCCAGCCCCCGGCACGGAGACGCAGCACGCCCTCTGCGTGGTGACCAGCGAGGGCGCCGTGGCCACGGCCAGCGCCACCGTCACGCGCGCCCTCAACGCCTCCTGCGGCGCCGGTGAGTGCTGCGCGGCGCGGCGTACACACAGACAGAGCACTTCCGAGAGTTTCGATTCGCGAGACAATTTCTCCGAGCCCTTTACGAACGATTACTACGCGTGCTCCACCTTCTCTAGTGACTGTTCGAGCCGCCCCGTTTCTTTGCGCCGGTCTCTCGGAATGTGTCGTAGCACTCGCGGCTTCTTTTCTCCATTGCAGCTTTTACCCGGTACTCGGTAGAAAATCGCCGAACTGGCTCAGTGGATTCACATTTAGTAAATTCGAAGACGCGCATACTGTTCCACTGTACGCTACGTCCCGGTACACCTGCTACGTAGTGCTCCGCACGTGTGCCGCGGTGCGATTACGAATCGAAACTTGCCGACAATCTGCTGACCTGTGTCATTTCTCTTTATGTCTCGTAGTTTTCGTGCAGCGGTCTTCTGAAACCCTGTAGGTGCTGCACGTAACCCTGCACGTCGGGAATAAAAAAGAGGTGACGCGTGTAATCTTGGAAGAGTTTGCGGCTGGAGATACCGTGGACTCGTGACGGTATTTTCTAGGAGAGGCATTTCGATGCTGACGAGAATGTGACGAGAGAAACGACGAGTGACACGTACTGGAAATGGTCGAGAGGTGGGATGTAGGTGCTAGGGCCGCAGTTATAGAGGAAAAGGGTAGGCTGCAGCCTTTATTTGGAACAGAAAAAGTAGGGTAGGCCACAGTTGGGAGGACAGCCGGATATCACACAGTCTGCGACAGGAAAGTGGTGAGAATTACTCCAGGAAGGACACGGGGTGTACGGAGACATAAAAGAGGGCAGGACACGGTGACAGAGGCTCGGCGCCAGTTCCCGAGTGTAGCGGACACGGTGGAGCGTTGCGAGTCTGCTTCGCGCGATACGCCAGGTAGGGACAGGTATACTGGGTGTTTCGGAACGTCTGCGAACTTTTATCGGCTGGCACAGGAGTGGGGAGGGGAAGGGCACACTGACGCAGAAAGTGTGATGGAGTTCGTGGTATTCCAGTATTAGTGGGGACTGTTTAACTCGAGAGGGGTGGAGGTCTGTGCAACATCTGCGTATGGGCGGGCAGTGCAGGTCACGGTCTCACAGCTGTGGATGATTGTTGAGCGAGAAACCACTCTATATTACATCGTTTCTAATTTTACAGTGGAATTGCTCTGCACGTCGTATCGTATTTGGAGCGATATGAAGTGAGAAAATCGTGTAAAATTAACATTAAGACTTCAGATTTGTTGCAAGGGCTGTGAATAAATTCAAAAGATCTTTAAAGGAATCCTGAGAAGAAAGACTGAGTAGTTATCTCAAAATCCTGTTTGAATAAATTCAGGGAATCTGTGTTCAGGAAAGACCGTGGGACCAAAATGCTACCTCCGATGTTTGAGGGGGTGCTGAAGGAAAGACCGTGGGACCAAAATGCTACCTTCGATGTTTGAGGGGGTGCTGAAAAGTAATGCCTACGAATTTTTTATTCTGTTCTCAATATCAGTGGAAGTATTATATGTCATGCATATCTCTTGACCAACTTTGCCGTTTCGCTGACCCAGGTTGTGCAACCTTCTGCTGCTGGGGTCTCCGAACTGTGGTGCATAACATGGCAGTGTGTAACGTAACTGTGATGGTGCGTGAGAAAGAGCGTGCTGTGTTCGAGTTTCGAACCACAGAAACTGTGCCTCCAATTGAAAGCCACAGAAGAGCAAAAGCTGTGTACGGTGATGGGTGCATCGACATCAGCAACGTGCGAAACTGGGCTGTTCGTGTTCGTAATGAAGGTAAAGCTGGTGCTGACCTCAAAGCATTTAACAGAGCTCGGAGTGGACGACCACATACACTATGTGACCAAAAGTATCCGGACACCAACAAAAACACACGTTTTTTATATTACGTGCATTGTGCTGCCACCTACTGCCAGATACTCCATATCAGCAACCTCAGCAGTCATTATACATCGTGACAGAGCAGAATGGAGTGTTCCGCGGAACTCATAGACTTCGAATGTGGTCAGGTGATTGGGTGTCACTTGTGTCATACGTCTGTACAAGTGATTTCCACACTCCTAAACATCCCTAGGTCCACTGTTTCCGATGTGATAGTGAAGTGGAAACCTGAAGGGACACGTACAGCACAAAAGCATACAGGCCGAACTCGTCTGTTGACTGACAGAGAGACCACCGACAATTGAAAAGGGTCGTAATGTGTAATAGGGAGACATCTATCCAGACCATCACACAGGAATTCCAAACTGCATCAGGATCCACTGCAAGTACTAGGACAGTTAGGCGGGAGGTGAGAAAACTTTCATTTCATGGTCATGCGGCTGCTCATAAGCCACACATCACACTAGTAAATACCATACAACGGCTCATTTGGTGTAAGGAGCGTAAACATTGGACGATAGAACAGTAGAAAAACGTTGTGTGGAGTGACGAATCACGGTACACAATCTGGTTACACGGTGGCAGGGTGTGGGAATGACGAATGACCGGTTAATGTCATCTGCCAGCGTGTGTAGTGCCAACAGTAAAATTCTGAGGCGGCAGTGTTATGGTGTGGTCGTGCTTTTCATGGAGGGAGCGTGCACCCCTTGTTGTTTTGCGCGGCACTATCACAGCACAGGCCTACATTGGTTTTTTAAGCACTTTCTTGCTTCCCACTGTTGAAAAGCAATTTGGGGATGGCGATTTCATCTTTCAACGCGATCGAACACCTGTTCATAGTGCACGGCCTGTGGCGGAGTGGTTACACGACAATAACATACCTGTAACGGACTGTCCTGCACAGAGTCCTCACCTGAACACCTTTGGGACTTTTTGGAACGCCGACTTCGTGCCAGGCCTCACAGACTGCCATCGATACCTCTCCTCAGTGCAGCACTCCGTGAAGAATGGGCTGCCATTACCCAAGAAACCTTCCAGCGCCTGACTGAACGTATGCCTGCGAGAGTGGAAGCTGTCATCAAGGCTAAGGGTGAGCCAACACCATGTTGAATTCCAGCATTACTGATGGAGGGCACCACGAACTTGTAAGTCATTTTCATCCAGGTGTCCCGATACTTTTGATCACATAGTGTATGTCAACCAACGAGGCTCATTGGAACAGAGAAAAACGTTTGATAACACGGACCCAGCTCTCAGTTAAGTGTTTCATTTCATGAGAGCAGGTACAGGCCACCATTTCAGAAATCTGGCACAGAAAACTGGGTGCAATGTGAGTGCCTCAAAGCTCACTCCTGACGTGGAACAGAGGAGGCTGGACATCTGTCAGCAATTTCTTTTGCATTTTGAACATGATGGTGATGGATCCACAAACAATATTGTGAAAGGATCACCGATGCCAAAAAAGTTCAATACCATGCCATCAGCAGACAAACCCATGCTCACAGTGTTATGTCATGTTCAAGATGTGGCACATTTGGAATTATTGCCTAAAGGCACAAGGCTCAACCATAAACTCTGCAACGTACTGCGAGACCTTCAGAAAACTGAAAGCATGAACTGTAAGAGTTCATCCACTCATGGGGCACCTTCTCCTTCAGAATAACAATGCCAGACCACACACAAGCACAGTGTCATCTGTAACTATTTGACGTCTCGGGTTCACTATCATCGATCATCTTCCACACAGTCCTGACCTGGCCCCATCTGATTTTTATCTGTTTCCGAAACTTAAAAGAACACTGCCGAGCACTTCACGTAGATAGATAGCGATGAAGCTGTGAAAGAGGAGATGAGGTTGTGGCTCTTTCAACAAATTCAGACGTTCTACAGTGACAATATCAACACACTGGTCCCTCGTTGGGAGAAATGTGTTGGTCCTCAGGTTGGGTCCACTGAGAAATGGTGTGAAGAATAATGATGCAGGTTGTTAATAAAGTTTGTTTTATTTAAAAAAGCTTTAAGAGTTTTCTCATTAAAAATATGGAGATATTACTTTTCAGCATGTCTTCATATATCTCGCATGGGGAACATGAGAATAAGGTAAAAGAGATTATTGTGCTTACAGAGGCACGTAGCCAGTAGTTATTTTTCCCTCGTTGGATATGCGTGTAGAATAGAAAAGGAAATCGATAGTACACTCCTGGAAATTGAAATAAGAACACCGTGAATTCATTGTCCCAGGAAGGGGAAACTTTATTGACACATTCCTGGGGTCACATACATCACATGATCACACTGACAGAGCCACAGGCACATAGACACAGGCAACAGAGCATGAACAATGTCGGCACTAGTACAGTGTATATCCACCTTTCGCAGCAATGCAGGCTGCTATTCTCCCATGGAGACGATCGTAGAGATGCTGGATGTAGTCCTGTGGAACGGCTTGCCATGCCATTTCCACCTGGCGCTTCAGTTGGACCAGCGTTCGTGCTGGACGTGCAGACCGCGTGAGACGACGCTTCATCCAGTCCCAAACATGCTCAATGGGGGACAGATCCGGAGATCTTGCTGGCCAGGGTAGTTGACTTACACCTTCTAGAGCACGTTGGGTGGCACGGGATACATGCGGACGTGCATTGTCCTGTTGGAACAGCAAGTTCCCTTGCCGGTCTAGGAATGGTAGAACGATGGGTTCGATGACGGTTTGGATGTACCGTGCACTATTCAGTGTCCCCTCGACGATCACCAGTGGTGTACGGCCAGTGTAGGAGATCGCTCCCCACACCATGATGCCGGGTGTTGGCTCTGTGTGCCTCAGTCGTATGCAGTCCTGATTGTGGCGCTCACCTGCACGGCGCCAAACACGCATACGACCATCATTGGCACCA
The DNA here is from genome assembly GCF_023864275.1 of Schistocerca cancellata. Lineage (NCBI taxonomy): Eukaryota > Metazoa > Arthropoda > Insecta > Orthoptera > Acrididae > Schistocerca > Schistocerca cancellata. The sequence continues at coordinate 607,254,788 of NC_064632.1, read as the reverse complement.
AGGCAGAAGCGACTCTCATCGCTGAAGATGACACGTCTCCATTTGTCCCTCCATTCACGCCTGTCGCAACACCACTGGAGGCGGGCTGCACGATGTTGGGGCGTGAGCGGAAGACGGCCTAACGGTGTGCGGGACCGTAGCCCAGCTTCATGGAGACGGTTGCGAATGGTCCTCGCCGATACCCCAGGAGCAACAGTGTCCCTAATTTGCTGGGAAGTGGCGGTGCGGTCCCCTACGGCACTGCGTAGGATCCTACGGTCTTGGCGTGCATCCGTGCGTCGCTGCGGTCCGGTCCCAGGTCGACGGGCACGTGCACCTTCCGCCGACCACTGGCGACAACATTGATGTACTGTGGAGACCTCACGCCCCACGTGTTGAGCAATTCGGCGGTACGTCCACCCGGCCTCCCGCATGCCCACTATACGCCCTCGCTCAAAGTCCGTCAACTGCACATACGGTTCACGTCCACGCTGTCGCGGCATGCTACCAGTGTTAAAGACTGCGATGGAGCTCCGTATGCCACGGCAAACTGGCTGACACTGACGGCGGCGGTGCACAAATGCTGCGCAGCTAGCGCCATTCGACGGCCAACACCGCGGTTCCTGGTGTGTCCGCTGTGCCGTGCGTGTGATCATTGCTTGTACAGCCCTCTCGCAGTGTCCGGAGCAAGTATGGTGGGTCTGACACACCGGTGTCAATGTGTTCTTTTTTCCATTTCCAGGAGTGTATTTGTACAAAGTACCCTCTGACACGTACTCGTGCCTTGTGGAGTATGTATGTAGATGTAATCCCCATACTTGTCTAGTTTATAGTTTTAGCTGTTTCTCTCTATTACAGTTTCTCTTTTGCATAGTTAGTACCAGTAAAGCACAACCAATCCTGAATCTGTAAGGAATTGAACTCCTATGTATAAAACAACATCGAACGTTTGAGTACTTTATAAAAGAATTGATTTGTCAAACATTTGGCGTTGAAATGCACAACTTCTATGGTTAAAGATGAAAGACCCTAATTAAGTGTGAAAGACCAAGAAAAAGTGGGTGTATGTCAGTGTCACTTTGTACACATACATACATACCGTCAGTGGTTATGTAAATGATTAGAGCTGCAATTCTCTGTAACATGTAGAACGGCGCCACAATGCATTAGTTGTGTTACAGAGCCTGGTAGGGTGTGTCATGGCCGTCGATAGTGTCAGATGTTGAGTGATCAGTGTCAAGATCGCAGGGGTCAATTAAGGCTCTTTCAGACTCTCTAAGGAACTGATAATGCCATCCGACACTATTACGCAGCATCTGTGTGTTCGGGATTACGGGAGCGTCCGATTCCACCCGTCTGCTTTGACCCATTCCGTCACCAATATGGCGGAAACGACCATTCTCAACGTCTCCAATATGGCGCCTATGACGTCATTACATAAACATGACAACAAAAACGAAAATACATATAAAACCAACAAACACATCTCCCTCCAAAAATATAATCAAACTAACAGGACCAGCGCGGGAAATTAGGGTTTTTTGGGTAGACACAAACTAAATATAAACACATATAGACTCACACCACGATCCCAAACCACACAAAATGACGACATAAAAACACCACAATCTCCCCAAATTCCGCTACACTTAGAATATCGACAGGAGTCGGTCACTTCCCTTCACCTGTGTAGCTCAACCGAAATTATCGGTACCACAAAGTAAAAACCAACTCACCAAAAATTATAATCACACCGCAACTATCGATACCATAAAACCAACACCTAAAACAACAAAAATTGGAATCGGGCACTTCCCTTGACCTATATGGGTCAACAGCAACTCACGATACCAAAACACATAGCGACGACGACAAATTGGAATAGCTCACTTCCCATGACCTATATAGCACAAATTGGAATAGCTCACTTCCCATGACCTATATAGCACAACAATTGACAGCAGTGGGGGAAAGGAGTACAGTAGAAGAAGAATGGGTAGCTCTGAGGGATGAAGTAGTGAAGGCAGCAGAGGATGAAGTGGGTAAAAAGACGAGGGCTAGTAGAAATCCTTGGGTAACAGAAGAAATATTGAATTTAATTGATGAAAGGAGAAAATATAAAAATGCAGTAAATGAAGCAGGCAAAAAGGAGTACAAACGTCTCAAAAATGAGATCGACAGGAAGTGCAAAATGGCTAAGCAGGGATGGCTAGAGCACAAATGTAAGGATGTAGAGGCTTATCTCACTAGGCGTAAGATAGATACTGCCTACAGGAAAATTAAAGAGACCTTTGGAGAAAAGAGAACCACTTGTATGAATATCAAGAGCTCAGATGGCAACCCAGTTCTAACCAAAGAAGGGAAAGCAGAAAGATGGAAGGAGTATATAGAGGGTCTATACAAGGGCGATGTACTTTAGGACAATATTATGGAAATGGAAGAGAATGTAGATGAAGAGGAAATGGGAGATACGATACTGCGTGAAGAGTTTGACAGTGCTCTGAAAGACCTGAGCCAAAACAAGGCCCCGGGAGTAGATAACATTACATTTGAACTACTGACGTCCTTGGGAGAGCCAGTCCTGACAAAACTCTACCATCTGGTGAGCAAGATGTATGAGACAGGCAAAGTACCCTCAGACTTCAAGAAGAGTATACTAATTCCAATCCCAAAGAAAGCAAGTGTTCACAGATGTGAAAATTACCGAACTATCATTTTAATAAGTCACAGCTGCAAAATACTAACACGAATTCTTTACAGACGAATGGAAAAACTGATAGAAGCCGACATCGGGGAAGATCAGTTTGGATTCCATAGAAATAATGGTACATGTGAGGCAATACTGACTTTATGACATATCTTAGAAGAAAGATTAAGGAAAGGCAAACCTACGTTTCTAGCATTTGTAGACTTAGAGAAAGCTTTTTGACAATGTTGACTGGAACACTCTCTTTCAAATTCTAAAGGTGGCAGGGGTAAAATACAGGGAGCGAAAAGCTATTTACAATTTGTACAGAAACCAGATGGCAATTATGAGTCGAGGGGCATGAAAGAGAAGCAGTGGTTGGGAAGGGAGTGAGACGGGGTTGTAGCCTCTCCCCGATGTTATTCAATCTTTATATTGAGCAAACAGTGAAGGAAACAAAAGAAAAATTCGAAGTAGGTATTAAAATCCATGGAGAAGTAATAAAAACTTTGAGGTTTGCTGATGACATTGTAATTCTGTCAGAGACAGCAAAGGACTTGGAAGAGCAGTTGAACGGAATGGATAGTGTCTTGAAAGGAGGATATAAGATGAACATCAACAGAAGCAAAACGAGGATAATGGAATGTAGTCGAATTAAGTCGGGTGATGCTGAGGGAATTAGATTAGGAAATGAGACACTTAAAATAGTAAAGGAGTTTTGCTATTTGGGGAGCAAAATAACTTATGATGGTCGAAGTAGAGAAGATACAAAATGTAGACTGGCAATAGCAAGGAAAGCGTTCCTGAAGAAGAGAAATTTGTTAACATCAAATATAGATTTAAGTATCAGGAAGTCATTTCTGAAAGTATTTGTATGGAGTACGGCCATGTATGAAAGTGAAACATGGATGATAAATAGTTTAGACAAAAAGAGAATAGAAGCTTTTGAAATGTGGTGCTACAGAAGAATGCTGAAGATTAGATGGGTAGATCACATAACTAATGAGGAGATACTGAATAGGATTGTGGAGAAGAGAAGTTTGTGGCACAACTTGACTAGAAGAAGGGATCGGTTGGTAGGACATGTTCTGAGGCATCAAGGGATCACCAATTTAGTATTGGAGGGCAGCGTGGAGGGTAAAAATCGTAGAGGGAGACCAAGAGATGAATACACTAAGCAGATTCAGAAGGATGTAGGTTGCAGTAGGTACTGGGAGGTGAAGAAGCTTGCACAGGATAGGGTAGCATGGAGAGCTGCATCAAACCAGTCTCAGGACTGAAGACCAGAACAACAACATATAGCACAAATACAACTGATGAAACAAAAAACAAAAAAACACAACTAAAACAAACCCGCAACTCACATGTTCTGCTTGCATACGCCGCATTTCACTGTCTCCACCACAAGCCCAAAAAGTTGCAGAAACTGCCCTATTAAACTTAGAAGTCATATCCGTACCTAACAAAAGAAGCCACGAATTGAATTAAATGACTTTCCCTGCGACAAACAGCAAACCAATAACATCAAACGACACCACAGTAACATAAACAAAGTTGAAACTTAATTCTTAACTCACTGAAACTAATTTCCGTACTTCTATAACAGTCACAACTGAAAAATGCACACTGCAAGCACCGACATCCAAATGAATCCAATGCACTGCATAACACGTGGACCATTCACACACCACCAGAGGACACCACCAACCGCAACAAGATGACATCTAGAAACACAACACACTCACAAACTAAGCTCCGCACTGTCACGACGTCGTACACCACAACACCCTTACGTCACGGGTCAAAGCTGACAGGTGGGATTGGACACCTCCGTTGACGCCTTCATTGTGGGCCTCCATTTGGACGGCTGCTCTAATTTCTGTGTGACATTCAACTGTGACAGTGGCTCAGTGTCGTAGCACACGGGAGCGTGAGGGCACGCCTACTTGCCATCAAGTTCCAGTCGACCACACCCGAACACCACAAGAGGGATCACCATATCGTGCACCGAGCACATTGTAACCCCTTCACGTCTGCACTCGCTTTCCGAGGACAAATAATGGGCTCTCTGCAGCACTCTGTGACATCCCTCACAGCATTTGCTGATGCTTTGAGACTCTGTGCAGACCACTACCAACACATTGGACACTATAGTAGAAGAAAAACAGACACATTTTAGTTGTGCCCCTTTTTCAGGCATATGCCAGTATGGATGCCATCGCTCAGAATCTGCCATGCACCTCTTCCACAATAATACAGCATTAATAGCAGTAATGGAAAGTAGTGAAAATAATATTTTACTCTGCCATTGATGGTTCATGAGAGTCTTGCAGACCATCCAGTAACAAAGGGGGGAGGGGGAGGGGGGAAGGGGGGGGTATCACACACAGCCCACCTACAGCCTGGCACACATTATCTTAAAATAGAGGAGCTGAGATGTTACTAGTCTCTGACACGTATTTTTAAAAATTATGATAAAAATGTGAATGTTTTTTGTAAATAGTGTGGTGTGAGAAGAGTTTATAAATCGTTCTGTGCTATTTTATATAAGCATGACATTACACAATCAATTTCTACATTTAATACTTAAAATTATAGAATGATGGGTAATATTGTGCATTAGAGCCTCGCACATCATACCCCGTTTTCCTGATTTCCCATAATGGTAGTAACAATATAAGAGTGAGGACTCCAGATGACAGTATTTTTGGTCATAACCTATAACTGTGGGTGTAATTACACTATTTGTGTGTGTGAATGTGTATGTGTGTGTTTCTTTGTGTTTGTGTTTGTGTGTGTCACTGTCTTTTCCACATTTTCTTCCGTTTTTTGACATCTTTTTCATATTTACCATATTTTTTCCATATCTCATATGGAAATGTACAAATGTATATATGCTCTTATTACTTATATACATGGGTTGTTGTAGCGTGTAAATGTGTTGATGTTACTCTGCTGTAAACACACACATATAACTCAGTTACACTATTTCATGTGCCAGCTTCCCATACGGCTTCCTCAGTACCTCCCCCATCCGAGCTGGATGCAATAGTGGGGCAGGAGGTGGGCAGCAACAGCAGTGCCAGACCTACTGTAGGAGGATCCATTTCTGCACACTAACCCAGATCATATATGAGTAGATCAATACCAAACATTGTTCAGGAATTACTGCTCAAATGGATCTACACCAACTGTTACCCTTGACTCTGCGCAGGTGGATCCACCCTGGGCAATAGTCCTGGACTTTGACCAGATGGATCCACTTTTTGGACACTGCTCCAAATCATTGTTGGGTGGATCCACACCGAACAATATCCAACAATTATTTACATAGATGGGTCAACTCGTACCATTGGCCCTGAGTTTGCGCAGGTGGATCCACCTCAAACAGTATCCCAGGATGTTGTGCATGATGGATCCACACCTCATAATATTCCTGGATATAGTGCATTGTGGATCCACCATTAGCAATGTCTCATACCTAATGCATTTGTGTCCACCTTTCGGATGTAATTCTGGACCCACTGCAGGATGTAGCTGCCACTGAAGACCTCCCACCACCATTGCTCCTTGTTTATAACCCACATTCTCATATTGCAAATGTTGTAAAGCAAAAGTTATGCAAAATCAAGTTGGAGACACTTGAGCTCCCACCTTACAGTCCTGATCTATCGTCATGTAATTATTATGCCCTCAGTCCCTTAACAAAGGTCTTGAAAGGTCTACAATTCCTGTCAGACAAGGATGTGCAAGAGGCAGTTGCCGACTTCTGCATGCAGCAGGACATGGAGTTCTACCAAACAGGCATCGTCAACCTGGTGTGTCAGTGGATTAATTGACTCAATGCTCATGGTGATTTTGACTGACTGGCAAGTGTTTCTGGACTGTACAGCCTTCAAACAGAAACTTCTTGATCACCCCTTATATTATTGTGAAAGCTGAGAAGACAGACACTGATTGATGCCTGATGCTTACATTGATAACTTCCACACAGCTGCAAGAGGTCTGTTACTAAAATATGTCAGAGTCTGTTCAGTGCGTCCATCAGTGAATTCTTCTTAGTCTTTAAACAGTGGAAGTGAGGCCCATGTGGCAGGCCAGTGCATGCACATTTAATAACACTGGAGAAGCAATGTGAGATATCGCTGCCTACGCAAAGACTCAAGCAGGCACTATTGTGCCTAAAACCATGTGATGAGAGATATGAATACTAGTTTCCCACTGGTTAAAATAAGCAAGGGAATGTGGTTTTCAGCTACTTCCAGTCTGAGGGTTGCTAGCAGAAACATCAATAGTGCTGACAGAATTAGCAGAGTTGAAACACAATAATGGAAATGATGGTTCACCAGGGCCCAATAAGCTACCTCGATTTTACTCCAGTAATCCTATGGGTACGTATTTAAAATGATTTTTTTCCGTGTTTGAATGGGCTTGTTATGGCTGCATCCTCCTGATTAATTTATTTTTCTTCTTCTTCATTTGCAGTTGTGATGGATGTGTGTGCACTTGGAGATGTACCTACAACAATAGGTACTCTACAATCTGTCAAGATGGTGAGGTATTCATCACCTTAGGCTGGCTCACCTATGAGGTATTTGCCACACCTACAAAAACCACTGCAGTCCGGTTCACCATCATCATCTGATGACATCACCTCATTTCCAGTGCAACTGTACTGTTGAGAGCATCTCACAGTCGACAAGGACCTTTGTTTCTAGACTCACTCGGTGATCAAATTGTGATTGATCAGCAGGATATGATATTACAATACATTTCTGCAAATAGTGATGTGATGAGAGGCTCATGGACTTATTCAAATGCCACTAATTTAGGAGCTGAGCAAACTACTATACATGCTTGGATATGTCTTTTTTGTTTCAATTATGCATGATACTTATATTTTTTTCTTTCATTGCAGATGAGATGGAGGCCATAAGCAGGCATGGGTTTGCGGCTGTATCTACTGCTTGACAACCTGACCCAACTATGATGCACTCATGGCCTCACCCGGTTCACTGACAATGTATTTGCTGCCCCCACAGATGCCATCACCATCTGGTCAAAAAAAAAAGTCATAATCAACATGGTGTGTGCTGTCGACATCAGCTCATTTCCGGACTTAGCCATGCCCTGGATTGTCTCACTATCTTCGTGGTATCAGACATTGCTTCAGCACTGCTCTGACCTGGCAGCAGCAGCAGTACCCACCCCTGCCTACTCTGTTAAAGATCACCAAGTAAGTCCCAGAACCACATTGGACTATGCTGTGGTTGCTGCCTGTTTTGGGGACGGGATATCAAAAGCTTGCACGGATAACTTGAATGCGGACTAGCGACATCCTGCAAGTCTGCTCGTTTCCTGCCAAGGCAATTTGGAAAGTATGCTATCTGAAATTGTCAGTGACCCATGGTATCCCACTATTCAGTGTAACACAGCTCTATACTGTGAGCTCATTCTCTCTGAAAAAGAACAGTTGTGCTGACTATGAGGAGAGCATCATCCAAATTTGGGGGAGAACTGGCAGAGTGGTTCAGAGCTTTTGTCAAGAGTGTCATACTCAGTCATTTCTCCAGCATTCAGGAAAGAGGATCAGGTAAGGCACTCAATCATGTACTCCACCTTGATATACACTCACATGACTATGATCCACTTAATGGGGCCTAATTTCATCCTTCTTCCATAAGATATTGCCACTAAACAATCATACATTAATGTCCAGAATCTTGATGTATATTGCTTCGCATGGTTGCTTCTGCCTAGTGATAGAAATTACCCAAAAGATGCCCAGTGCAGAAGTAAATATGAAACATCTGATGCCCATGAGCATTATAATTTATGAAACATCTGATGACCACAAGCATTATAATTTCAAAGGCATCTCATTCACCCTAAAACTCCAGGACCTACCACTACTGAAGAGCCAAAACCCTGATTATTCAGTTTGTGTATACACACTGGATGTTCATAAGCCAAAATATGAAGACCATAAGTATACTATAGAACCAAAGAAGTTGAACATAAAGTAGTTGGGCCCCTCTACTTTTCAAAATTAACCAGTCAGTGCTCCAAACATGTAGACTTGTTCCTATTCTCTGAGAGCGAGATGCAACACCGTTTGTGTATCAAATGCGTGTCCTCATACTTTTTGCCCAATGAGTAAGTAAAAATGTGCAAGGTATTTTTGTTATAGATGTCTCAACTCATTTACCAAGAGTGAGTGGCTAGGAAGGCACCTCATTGATTACTTGAGCCAGGATCGGTACATTTGGAAATGCCTACCGAGGATAACATCTTAAAATTTATGAATGCTCACCACCAGGAGTGATGTCCCTTCATTGTGTATGCAGACATCGAGTGCTTCCTAGTGAAGGTGACCCCTCTGACTCCCATACTACCTTCACACACCTACATCTACATCTACATCTACATTTATACTCCGCAAGCCACCCAACGGTGTGTGGCGGAGGGCACTTTACGTGCCACTGTCATTACCTCCCTTTCCTGTTCCAGTCGCGTATGGTTCGCGGGAAGAACGACTGTCTGAAAGCCTCTGTGCGCGCTCTAATCTCTCTAATTTTACATTCGTGATCTCCTCGGGAGGTATAAGTAGGGGGAAGCAATATATTCGATACCTCATCCAGAAACGCACCCTCTCGAAACCTGGCGAGCAAGCTACACCGCGAAGCAGAGCGCCTCTCTTGCAGAGTCCGCCACTTGAGTTTGTTAAACATCTGCGTAACGCTATCACGGTTACCAAATAACCCTGTGACGAAACGCGCCGCTCTTCTTTGAATCTTCTCTATCTCCTCCGTCAACCCGATCTGGTACGGATCCCACACTGATGAGCAATACTCAAGTATAGGTCGAACGAGTGTTTTGTAAGCCACCTCCTTTGTTGATGGACTACATTTTCTAAGGACTCTCCCAATGAATCTCAACCTGGTACCCGCCTTACCAACAATTAATTTTATATGATCATTCCACTTCAAATCGTTCCGCACGCATACTCCCAGATATTTTACAGAAGTAACTGCTACCAGTGTTTGTTCCGCTATCATATAATCATACAATAAAGGATCCTTCTTTCTATGTATTCGCAATACATTACATTTGTCTATGTTAAGGGTCAGTTGCCACTCCCTGCACCAAGTGCCTATCCGCTGCAGATCTTCCTGCATTTCGCTACAATTTTCTAATGCTGTAACTTCTCTGTATACTACAGCATCATCCGCGAAAAGCCGCATGGAACTTCCGACACTATCTACTAGGTCATTTATATATATTGTGAAAAGCAATGGTCCCATAACACTCCCCTGTGGCACACCAGAGGTTACTTTAACGTCTGTAGACGTCTCTCCGTTGATAACAACATGCTGCGTTCTGTTTGCTAAAAACTCTTCAATCCAGCCACACAGCTGGTCTGATATTCCGTAGGCTCTTACTTTGTTTATCAGGCGACAGTGCGGAACTGTATCGAACGCCTTCCGGAAGTCAAGAAAAATAGCATCTACCTGGGAGCCTGTATCTAATATTTTCTGGGTCTCATGAACAAATAAAGCGAGTTGGGTCTCACACGATCGCTGTTTCCGGAATCCATGTTGATTCCTACATAGTAGATTCTGAGTTTCCAAAAACGACATGATATTCGAGCAAAAAACATGTTCTAAAATTCTACAACAGATCGACGTCAGAGATATAGGTCTATAGTTTTGCGCATCTGCTCGACGACCCTTCTTGAAGACTGGGACTACCTGTGCTCTTTTCCAATCATTTGGAACCTTCCGTTCCTCTAGAGACTTGCGGTACACGGCTGTTAGAAGGGGGGCAAGTTCTTTCGCGTACTCTGTGTAGAATCGAATTGGTATCCCGTCAGTGGCACGTACCGTATGCACGTACCGTATGCATCACTGTCTCAAAATCGACATGGACTACACGGACCGACACAGCATCGGATACCACTTCGACATCACTCTGGACCTGTCACCAGCAGCAGTAACTTTGTCCACTTTGTCATAGATCACTGAGTAAGTCCCACGGCCACACTGGAATAATCTGTTGTTACTGGCTCCTTGGGGGAAAGTTTGGGGCAACTGAGTATAAAATAATGTCTGAGATATTTTTGCCATAATGTCTCATCTCATTTACCAAATGAAACTTTGTATTGAAACATGGCAAAAAATCCAAAGATATTCTGGTCATATGTAAAGTATGCTAGCAGAAAGACACAATCAATGCCTTCTCTGTGCGATAACGATGGAAAGATTATCGATGACAGTGCTGACAAAGCAAAGTTACTAAACACACCCTTCTGAAATTACTTTAGCAAAGAAGACAAAGTAAATGTTCCAGAATTCGAATCAAGAACAATTGCCAATATGAGTAACTTAGAAGTAGATACCCTTGGAGCAGTGAAGCAACTTAACAAAAGCAAGTCTTCCGGTCCAGACTGTATACCAATTACATTCCTTTCAGAGTATGCTGATGCAATAGCTCCATACTTAACAGTCATGTACAACTGCTTGCTCTAGAAAGATCTGTACCAAAAGACTGAAAAGATGCACAGTTCACACCAATATTCAAAAAAGGTAGTAGGAGTAACCCACTAAATTACAGGCCCATATCATTAACATCAATATGTGGCAGGATTTTAGGACATATATTGTGCTCAATCATTATAAATTACCTAGAAGAGGACAGTCAATTGACACACAGTCAACATGGATTTAGGCAACATCATTCTTGTGAAACACAGTTAGCTCTTTACTCACATAAAATGTTGAATGCTATCGACAAGGGATTTCAAATTGATTCCGCATTTCTGGATTTCTAGAAGACTTTTGACACTGTACATCACTAGTGGCTTGTAATCAAATTACACGCATGTGGAATATAGTCTGTTATATGACTGGATTCATGATTTCCTGTCAGAAGGTCACAGTTCTTAGTAATTTATGGAAAGTCAGCGAGGTAAACAGGAGTGAGTTCCGGTGTTCCCCAAGGTAGTGTTACAGGCCCTCTGGTGTTCCTTACGACACAATCTGAACAGTCATCTTAGGTTGTTGCAGATGATGCTGTAATTTATCATCTAGTAAAGTAATCCAAAGATCAAAACCAATTACAGAATGATTTAGATAGGAAATCTATATGGTGCAAAAATTGTTAATTGACCCTAAAAAATGACAAGTGTAAGGCCATCCACGTGAGTGTTTAAGGGAATCCATTAAACTTCAGTTACATGATAAATCAATCAAAACTAAAGTTCATAAAATCAACTAGATATCTGGGAATTGCAACTACAAAGAACTAAAATTAGAAAAATCAAACAGAAAATATTTTGGGGAAGCGCACCAAAGACTGCGATTTGTTGGCAGAACACTTAGAAGGTGCAACAGATCTACTAAAGAGACTGCCTATGCTTGTTTGCTGCCTATTGGAGTACCACTGCACGATGTGGGAGCCTTTCCAGATAGAATTAGCGGAGTACATTGAGAAAGTTTGAAGAACAGCAGCACATTTTGTATTATTGAGGAGTAGGAGAGAGAATTTCATGGACATGATACAGGATTTGGGGTGGACGTCACTAAAACAAAGCTGTTTCTTGTTGTGACACGATCTTCTCACAAAATTTCAATCAGCAATCTTTTCCTTCGAATGTGAAATTATTTTGTTTCTGCTGACATACATAGGAAGAAATGATCATTGTAATAAAATAAGTAAAGTTAGGGCTTGCATGGGAAGATATGTGTCTTCGTTTTTCCGTGCACTGTTGGATGTGGAATAATTGGAAATTATTGTCAAGGTCTTTGCTGAACCCTCTGCCAGGTAGTTAAGTTTTTTTTGCAGAGTATCTATGTAGATGTATATGTAGATGTAGAAGAATGCTTATCACCAGGATCGATGTCACTTCAATATACACGCAGACTTAGAGTGCTTCCTAACTTATGTGGCGCACGGTGAAGGTGACCCCTCTGCCTCCCACACAACCCCCACAGAGTGGCACGTACCACATGCACCATTGTATCAAGTTGTATGCTCATACACACTCACATCACAAGAAATTCGAGTCATATGTCGGGATATTTCCGTGAGATAGTTGCTCGCTGAGCTTCAAAAAATTGCATTTGAAATTAATGAGATATATTGCAACAATGTCCCCAGGATCGAGTCACAGGAGACTGATGTCTTGTACGAGCAAGCAATTTAGTACTACATTTGTGGGCTGCCATTGGATAGAGAAGTGGAAACTCTATGTAGAGACCACTGTCATCTAATGGAGAAGTTCAACAGCACAGGTCTCACCACGTGCAGCTTAAAGTAGCAACTGTCACGGCACACACCCATTTTCTTTTACAATTTGAGTGAGTACAATGCCCACTTCCTAATTCAATACTTGGGTGTATTTGATTTGAAGGATGATAAATTAGTATCATTCCTCATACTGTTGAAAAGTACATTTCATTTTTTCAGAGACTCACACTAAAAATAACACTCTGCATCCTGGATTCACTTCAATTCACACATGTTTCTCTTCAGAAAATTGCTGAGATGATACACCAAGAGGACACGCACATCACCAGAGCCGCATATCTAAACTGTGCAAAGTTTCAGCTTGTGATGAACATTTCCAGACAAATATCTGAATCGACGGAGAGGCTCCACGAAATCACACTGCCCAACAGAACCGCATTCTCCAATACACTAGCAGATGCTGCCATTACAGATGTGGTGTATAGGCTCACGGTGAATGTCAGGTGGGTGTTCGGCATCCCCGGTTTACGACAATATGCGAGATCATATGTGAACACAGAAGTACATCTCGCACACATTTTCGAGAGCTTCTGGAGTGTATTCGTGAGCAAATACTATGTGGATCTGCCTTCTATTACACCGTGCCAGGGCTTTTGTGGGACACAATGTTAAGAAAAGCAGATGTCACAAGCGAACTGATGAACAGTGTCAATATTCTGCTCTTCTTCAAATGTGGTATTCGCACTGCACTTTGTCAGTGCCGACACAAGTACACTGGTGTGCATAATGTGCAGACGAGTGAGGATGAGTACAGGCCATCTGGGGATTTAAGTTAAATCCTTTAATTGCATGTAAACAACATCTACTGGTAAGCCATGCAACAAAGTCTACCTTTTGGAAGGTTCTGATGGACGTGCAAAGACGAAATCGTCAAACTGAAGGAAAATATCCTCAGTGTGGCTGCATAGGCTGATGAGGAGTACATCCTGGAGGTAGAATTGTTATGTCCCATCCACAGACAGTGATTTGCCACTGTGTCTGGTGCACTTAGCCCCACAAAATGGCTCTGTCCTAAAGTTGATGACAATGCTGTGGCACAAACTGCATTGTATTTCCACTACAGAAACCAGCATCAGTATCTCAGGTTGGGGATGGAACTTCTTAGTATCATCTGTGGCATCTTCTTCATGTAGTATTGCTGGTTGAAGGGATGCATTGATTTAAACACTGAAGCAAAGGCTCTTGTAATGTGTGGTTCAGAAAAAGATTTGTGCAAGTTAATGAACAATTAAGATTTCACTGATCCCAAGTTACTTTATATGGATTCAGACAGTTTCATCTGCTGGGTGAAAGGCTGTTATCCACATCTGACACATTTGGACATGCAACTGATAATCCTTTTGGAATAACTCGAGCAAGAAGGCTATCAGCCTGATGAAAGATGAGGTCAATGTTCCGCAGATTGTGGAGTTTGTGCAGCTCACATCAAAGATATACACAAACTATATAGGTGCAGGTATCACCCATTTTCAGCCAAAGGGTGTGTATCCTGTGGCCCCACAGATTCTCACAATTGGAGACTGCAAGAAGTGCCTCCTCAAGGGCTTTGGCACACCTCCACAAATGGCGCACAAGGTAATCGTTCGATCGAGAGGCCTTGAAGTACATAGTTCAATACAGCTGGAAGTAGGACTGTCCCATCATGTTGACAAATGGTTCATCTGTGGGGATGGGATTGGCACTCTCCTGTATTCATTGGAGTGATGAAGTGTGTGCCTGCTTATTTATTTGTAAATACTCAACATATACAGTATGTGTGGAATAGGTGGATGAACTGTATCTCATAGTAGTGTGTGTGTGTGTGTGTGTGTGTGTGTGTGTGTGTGTGTGTGTGTGTGTGTGTGTGTGTGTGTGTGTGTGTGTATGTGAGTGTGTGTGTGTGGTTTGTGTGGTGTGTGGTATGTGTGAGTGTGTGTGGCTTTTTCTTCACCTGATGCTGCTAGTCCCATGTATATAGAAAAAGAAACAATCCAAAATGACTGATTAAATGTAAATACTCTATATACTGAAACAATATGTAGATGCTGTTTGTATTTAAATGATGAAAGCAATCAGAAAGAAAAATGTAAATAGACAGATAATGGGAAACATAATATTTAAGTTTTTCTAGCTCTTAGCATGTCTTCAGAAAAAATTTCTTTGTAAACAAAACCAATGTATATGTATTTAAGAACAAATGGCTGTGTAAACACAGGATGTGTGAGAAAAGTAACAAAAGTGATTTTTTAACTACCAAAGTTTTTATTTTTTCAAACAACAATACTATTTCCTTCATAGTAGTTCACTTCAGCTGCTATACACCAGCAGAGTCATTGTTCCCTGTCCTGGTAGCAGTGATGAAAAGCCTCAACTGATAAGGCATTTTTTGACTTGTCCACCACATTATTTTTAATGTTCTCTTGAGTCCCAAAATGACTCCGTTTAAAACATTTTTCAATTTTCGGGAAACAAACAAGACACAAGGACTCACATCAGGTGAACAGGGGGATGTGGAAAAACAATAATGCCTTTTGAGATCAAATATTCTGTGAGGGAAGTGGTCATGTGACATGGGGCATTGTCATAATGCAGCATCCACTTGTCTGCAATATCCGGTCTCACTCAATTCCTGAGTCTTTTAAGGATCTCTTTGCAAAACACTTGGTTGACAGTTTGCCCTGAAGAATCAAATTCTTCTATCAAAAAAGCAAATCAGCTGGAGAGATGTCTCAGTATGTCCATCCTCACTTTACCACTTCATCTGAGGATCGTACTCAAAAATCCAGGATTCATAAAGCATACTCATGTGACTGAACCATCTGTGGTCATTGGCAATCCTATCAAGATCAATGCACACATTTCTTTGATTGTCATCCTGCTCAGTTGTGAGGTTCTTTTTTTTACCATTTTGGTATAAGCCTTTCGGAAGGCAAAACTTTGGCCAAAATTTGATCTACAGCAAAAGTGTTTAAGTTTAACAGGTCAACCATCATCCTCATTGTTAAACGTAAGTCTGATCTCACAAGAGCATGTGCACATTTGATGTTTTCACCGATTTTTGAAGTCGGAGGTCTTCCTGAGAGAGGTTCATCTTCAACGTGTTCTCTGCCTTCCGAAAATGGTTTGTGCCACCGAAAAACTTGTACTCTTGGTAAGGAATATTTCCTATAGGCTTGTTTCAACTTTTCAAAGGTCTCACTCGAGGATTCCCCAAATTTAATTTCGTTGATGGCGCTCCCAAAAATCATGTGATGGCTCTTCAGAGATGAAATTTGGGCTGAGCATATGGAAGGGATGACCACAATGGTCTACCCAAGAGGAAAAACACAACCCTGCAGATGACTCGCTGTGTTGCCAGTCTCGTTACTTTTCACACACACCTTGTACATCTGCATAAAAATTATAAATTATTGTACATAAGAAAAAAGCTTTTTACAGAAACCACTATGTTAATAACAAATAGCACTGTCAATAAAAAATTGTTAATAAACAACGATTGATTGTAAAAAAAATTACTGAAAAAGAAATTATTCATAATAAGCTACTAGTTAATTTGTTATATTGCTGTTATTGTTTCCAAACCCTGCCACTATAAAGAATTATTGTTTATTACAAACACGAGTCTCTTCCCACGGTGCTCAGATCTTGTATGAAGAGGCCTACACACAGCTGAGTTGGGTGGGGGGGGGGGGGGGGGGGGGGAGAGGGAGGGTATCTCGAATCTTATTGGTCCCTTGGGTTTCCTGCAATGTTATTGCACTCACATTTTCTGAGAGAGAAAGGGAGGTGGGAGGGGTTTCCCACCAATTTTATATCAAGTGACCAGTATCAAGTTGCATCATGACCTAGTCCACTTGCCTAAGATGTTTGAAGGGGGGAGAGGGGTTCCTTGGGTGATCTTGATCAAATTTTAGTGGTTCCCTGGGGGACGGGAGTGGGAGGTGGCCTCGAATGTAAGTCGTCCAAGTGGGTAACCTGGCACCAGATGTGTAACCTGACTCCAGAAGTGATGAGATCGTTATCTGAGCTCAAATATCCATAGCTATCCGTTCAAAAATGATCTTTTCATCTTTGCTCGCATACATTTCAGAAATGAGAATGGGTAGAAAGGTGAAGTTTGTGGCATAAGGTTCACACACACCTAAAGTTTTAATAGTGATTCAACAGAGGTCAGTGAATGTGCCACCTGTATCGCAAAGTATATCTATGCGATAGGCAAGCTCCTTGCATGTTGGGGCTGACATGTGGAATTGCGCTTTGATGTGGACTCACATTTCCTGCAGGATCCACATCAGTGGTAGACAGCATCCTTCACAAAACTCCAAAGAAAAAAATCTTACGGGCTATGTCTGGAGACGTAGGGGGCCAGGAAATAGGTCCTCCTGCACAAATCCAGTGACCTGGCCATGGTGTCATCCAAAGCAACTCTAATGACCGAGGTCCAGTGAGGAGGGACATCATCCTGTCACAGCAGGTGGTCGGTCCACTGTTCTTTGACTGGTGGAAATGCAAACTGTTGCGAAGCGCCCAGGTAAACAGTCGAGGTTATTGACACTGCTGCAAAGAAAAATGGTACCAAAACACAGTTGTTAAGCAGACCACAACACACATTTACCTATTGACTGTTGTGTGCAATTTCCATGCTAAAAGTTTGGTTCTCAGAGTCTCAGATCCTGGCATTGTATCAGTTTACCTTTCTGGATACATGTACACATGAGAGCAAGCTTCAATAGTGAACACCACTTTTTCCAGAGAGTCTGGGTTATCGACAATGTGACTCAGAATCTCAACTGCAAATGCTTTGCACTTTTGCCTATCATCAGATTGGAGCATATGCAGAACTACACCTTGTAGACAGGAAGCTTCAATCCTTGTGGTTCATAGTAACTGCAACTTTCAAGACGTTTGAGGGATTGATTTGACTGAGCCCACCTGGCACCTGTTCCACATCTGCATCACTTGCACTTGGACGCCCATAACTCAACCTATTAATCACACTTTCGGATTCCTTGAACCTTATGTATCACTGTCTGATGGTCAAATGTAATGGTGATCTGCTTCTGTAACATGCCCAAAAGTTCTGCTGGACCCGAGTGTCATCTACTTTCTCTCAACCATTCCACACACTGCACCACCAGCTTTTTTTAAAGAAAAATGCGTGTGAATATTACACTGGAAACCATATCTTTCTACCTATCCCCATTCCTGCAATATACATGATCACAGATGTAAAAATCATTTTGGAACACAATGTATAGTCACTGTTCTGTTGCATTATGTTATCAGTTAGTTCATTTATTGTTGCAAAGTGAATAATGAAGCACCTTTCTGCTCTGTCATGAGAGCTACTAAAAATCTGGAGGAGGCATTTTCATGAGATATTAAGCATACATGGTTATATGACATCTCAGTTTTACTGTCATAGGTTAACAGTACAAATTGTATGTGTAATGAGTGGATTATGTGAGGAAGATGATGTTCATACATTCATTTCAGAAGCTGTATTCTCCACCACACTGAATCACGTGTTAATGCTAATATTTGAAACAATATACTTGTGTAACTATGTGTTCAGAATCACCGTCTTAGGAAACAGTGATAATAGTAGGCTAATGATATTTTAAAAATAATTTTGTTTCATAACTGAAACATAATTGAATTCTTTTGTTCTTACCCTTAGAAAATTACATTTTACTCCTTAGGTTATCCCCCAAGATTAGGAACTACTATATTAATTGAATAGCTAAGAGTAGAAAACTATTTGGAGGTATTTGAGACTTGTTTTTGCATGTGAAGTGATACAGGTTGACATCGCATGTCTCCAAAATGAGACAGTGACTGCAGTATTACCACGAGTTCCAGTGCCTACACGGCACTGCGGTTGGTCAGCTCCATCGAAATATCAATGTCAAAGATCAGTTACAACAGCTCAACAGCTGAAGACCAACTTGTCACAAGGGAGAATACAACGTCTTCATGGCGCCCTTCCCAACAAAATTAGTGCTTATATCTAGTCCAGAGGGGATGCAACGTCATGTTGATAAATGGCCTCATACTGCCAAGTACTTAATAACTTTGACATGATTTAGTAATCATTGGAATAAGATCACATACCCTCTCAACCTGTGGAGTTTCATTCTGTGTCCTCCTCCCCTTCTGGGTGCCTCACACTCTTTGTCAGGCAGTGTAGTCTGGGATTATTCACCCTAGACTAATGAAAAACGTAAAACCAAAACAGGCAATAAATTAAAACTTCATACTTAATAGTGCACAGTGTGCTAACTTTTAATTGTCAGACCGCTCCTTAGACCTGAATTGGTGCAAGTGATAAACATCAGAGGATCTTGTTTCTTGGCTGCAGCCAACATTAGGAGCTGATCGTATTGTTTGAAATAGACCTTGTCGCCTGATTTGTTATTGTTTCACACTTCACTGATCTGAGGGTTTTTATCGCACGATACATCATCGAAATGAGTGATGAGGCAGTTCCTGGTCCATCCTGGGAGCCACCTACAACTCCTTCTTATAGAAGGAGAGCAGTGCTATGTAGTGATACTTGCAAAATTATATTGCATGTGGTTGCATACTGTGAAAAAGACAAAGAGTGATAGGAGTTGCTCAATCCAATACGCAAATCTTCAGTGACAGCTGCTACGTGCACAGGACAAAGCATGTGTAGCATTGGGAGGTTCAAACAGTTTTGCTAGAATCAGCCTGGCGGATCCTCCTGGTGAGGAACAGGAAGTTTCCAATCCAGACATTTTGTTTGAGATCACACTGAAGGAGCCCTCTTTTCATTTGAATTACTTTATATTGTACATTTCATTACTGCCATATTGCTTAGTACGAAAACACAGCCAGTGATTCTATTGTTTTGAAACACAATTATATTACAGTGCAGTCTGAGATTCTAACAAATATATGCAATGAAGAATGCATTTTCTTATATATCCTTATCTCTTTTAACATAGGGAAAGAAGAGGAGACAGATATCAAAGTAATGCTTGACGATTTCAACCAATATGTAATGTGGGACGCTGTGCATGGCGATCTCATTTTTTTGTGCAGATAAAGAATATTAGGGAAGCTGTTAGAGACATATTTTATCTTTGTGAGTCACAGATAGATGACAGTGTAATGTGCTAGCAGAGCATGGTGTAGGGGAGTACATCGAGAACATTGTGAATGTCGGGTTCATCACGGAAGTGCAGCTTATGTTCTGGGCAAAGCTGACAAAGGGCGATTATGACAGACAGATGAATTCGGTGAACTTTGAAAAGTGGTTCAAAGAGAAACTACTGCAAAATTTTCCACCTAATTCAAATATTGCTATGGATAAAGCACCTTACCATAACAGGCAGACTGGAAGAATGCTTTTGATGTTTGATACCAAAGTGCATATGCTTGAATGGCTGCAACACAAAAATATCCCCTGTGATGAGAGAATGAGAAAAGATGACCGATACGCAAAAGTATGTGCAAATAAACCAGCCATGAAGTTGTATGCTGTGGACTTGTTGGCTGTAGCAAAGGCCACATGGCTGTCCGCTCGCCACCTTTTAATTACGATTTGAATGCAATAGAGATAGCATGGGCAAAGATAAAAAGGCATGTTATGGAGTGCAACATATTCGGGAACTAGTCTGCAACAAATATACTGAATCTTGTGGACACTTCCTACCAGTCAGTTTTGGCTGAGGATTAGGAAGGACATTGTAGGAAAGTTAAAGAGATACAAGATGATTACTAGACCTGTAACGGTATTATCGAAATCAGCCCACGGCCAAAGCTATAATATAATGGCGCTCCCAGCAATCCCCTCCAGAGAGTTTGAGTTATTTTTAAAAAAAAGTTGATATTTCAAAAATATGTTCATTTTGCAGCACATTAATTTTGAGGAGTTTGATACATAAAAACATATATGGTTGAGATAATGTAAGACATGTTATTTGACCTTAAGTGTGCCAAAGTGCAGTGCCACACCTGTTCACACAGCATTATTCTATCACAAGTCACTGTACTTCACGCTGTAGAATTCAATTATGTATATTTTTAATGGAAGCCATCAAACCTATATTCAGGACAGTGGAAATTAAAATGTCCTGTGATGCCTCTCCTGCTCCCAGTTGGCCTGTTTGACATCCTACCCCCTTAAAAAAAACTCACAGTTAATACTGGATAGGATTATTTGTAATTGGGAGAATAAGAACTCTTCAGAAAATTTGCACTCTTTATTGCCTATTAGCTAATAATTTTCTCTTTTGTGTGAAATAAAGTTAAATACAGGAAACATAAAACCAGTAAAGACAAAAGGTAAGCAAGACAGTACATATTTCTTCTATCCTTAGGTCCCAGCATTTTTTTTCTCTCTAATCTTGCTACAGCTTTACACAGCATGCTTTCTTTTCTGAGAGAAAATCTATTACCTCATCAAAGTTAGTCAATGATTTTGATACTGAAAAATCACAATGTTGCTGTCTAATGCTGAAAAATCTGTTAACACAAATAGTACCCAAGATTGGAGTAGGTTCTCAATTTGATTAAGTCTATTTTGTCACTGTCTGCTAAATAAAACGAAATAGGCTTTCTAATATTGCAGCAATTGTGACACACACCCAATAATCAAGACTGTTTTGGCACAAATTGTCATATTTCTCTACCTCATTTACTTAAATAACACAAAAGAATATAGTTCGCCAAGTACTAATGTCAAATGTCTATTAGGCCTGTTACAAGCAAAAAGTTTTATGCCGGGAAATAATTTCACATTTGACTCGTATGCTCCAGTTTCTCAAGCATGAGATCAAATATTAGCAGTAGTACGAAACTTTTATATACAATTTGAAATCATATATAATTTCTGTGATTCCCCATTTCTTCTCCTTCCTCATTCTAACAAACAATCTTGTCATTACTAATTCTATAACTATTCCTGCCATTGTCAAAACTTATTCTTCAGTTTCCTTCACTAATCCTGCCAGAATCACCAGTTTAGTTATCCTGCCATAATTCTCCAGTTAAGTGTTATTACGTGTTCGTACAACGTGTTTTCCACGCTATTTCAAGAACAGAAGTAAGCGGTTCCTAACCAGGGACTGTACCACTGGCCCTTAGCAGTGTAGCAATCTGGCAAAAGTTTTCTATCGAAATTTCATTTTCTTGGATACACCGAAGATTAATATGTAATCTTTCTTACCTGTTAGTCATTTATTTCCACTCTAGTAGTCTGAATCTATGGAGTTCACTTACAGTTATAACAATGCTTATCACTCACACACCCAATCAACCACGTAAACAAATAGTGACTGTGGCATTCACCTGTTCGTGTTTATTCAGCTCAGCCCACATAGCCCCATTCCCTTTTGTTTGTGGGAATGTATTTTATTTCTAGATGCGACGGGGATTCCCCTGGGAGAGACATCACGTGCATGTATTCAAAAATCATTTTATGGTTCATTCAGGAACCAACTTAGAATGTGTTCAAAAATGCTGAAAACCAACAAGGGATGCATTTCAAAATCATATGGATAATTGATAGACCAACGTGCATTCAATATTAGGCGCATTGTGAAGTAATTCCCCCCCCCCCCCCCCCCCCCAAAAAAAAAAAAAAAAAAACATGAATTTGGCACCCTGTGAAATTACCGCGAGGGGCAGATACCCCAGTTTGCCCCTCCCCCCCTCCCTCCCCTCCCCTCTAAATCCGGGTCTGGTCGAAATTGCTATCGATGAAATTATCATTAATACAGTAACATCAGATGGAAGTGAGGAAGAATGGGACACACAAAGGGACAATAATGACATTGAAAGAGAATGAACACTTGGTTTGAAATGGTTTTATAAAAGTAAAACAGCTTTAATAAATGCCAAAATCAGTCTGCCGTTCACTGTGTCATTAAGTCTGTTTCTGTTTCATAGTGTTACCTTTCCTTGTGATAAGTGTACTTAATTACTGTAGTTGGGATTAATTAACCATGTTAATGCATAAGACGATTTCAGGTTTGTATACAAATAACATTTAAAGTGAATTTTACTTCTGTGCATGACTTCTGCTTTTGACAAAGCATGACACAGTTTATGGTGGCAGCACTGCAGGAAGCTGGCACGCTCTCCTCTCCTGTCCCCGCAGCATCCATTGGTGTTGCCAGGCTTGCTTCTGTCACCCCCCACCCGCTCTGAATTCCACTCTGTCATCTTTTACAGTTAATACACAGTACTTTTACGAGCAATAAACTGTTTTCTGTTCATTGTTTTGATGGGCTGTAAGCAAGAACAAGTTTAGAAAAAGGTTTGAAATTGTGTTTAAAGTTTATTGGAAGTCGCTAAGCACTTTCATTCTTAAATACTGGACGAATATAGTGTGGGTAATTTATGTGCTGCCTAAATAGATAGGCACAGTCTAATGTTGTGTTACACCTTTAAGGACTCTATATGAATTCAAATGGCAGCAAGTACAAATGGTATTGAAATACTGTTACCATGAATTATACACTTTATTAAATTTGTACATGTAATGTAATCAGAATACATTTTACAGCATAACGTGAGACACTAAAAAAATTGCGGACAGGGCAGCAAAGACAATCAGTTCCAAAGAGGTACAGTTGCTCATTGTTTCTTGTGTCGATACTGGCAGTCACTGTCAATGTCAGCATTTCGGAAATCTGGAAATCAAACCGATCAATTCGTCTGTGGCCAGAACACCCAGGTGCACTAATGATCGACAACTAGGTGGCCGCACCTGCAGATTGAGTAGTGACACCATGCACCGGCAGCACGAGATGTGAAGACAACATGTGACAAAGAGATGCAGAACGAGAAGAGAGTTTACATCAACGAACCCGAGGAAGAATTAGCCACAGCTGTGAAAGTGCTTAACCTACAAAACAACAAACTTAGGGAGCCTTGCAAAGTCATGGAAGAGAGGTGTCAGCATTCAAGGCCACCTCCAGTGTGGGGCATCACAAAGTGAGTGGGAGATAGGTCCTGTTCTGGTATGTCGTCTTGTAGAAATGGTGGTGGGTTAAGAGATCTACCAAAGCAGGAGCAGAGGTGGTCAGCAATGGCTGTACCTGGGGCTGGTTTCCAGACACTGAATCCGCTGGTGAAGCAGCAGAATCAGCATGACACTGCTCGGTGGTAGTGTTGGACTCAGATACATGTTCTGTGGAGTGGAAAGACTGATAAGCACCGTCATTGTCCACTAGCACCCAAATGGGCTTGACACATTGGACCTATGCTGTCGACAGTTTACCTCTCACTAGGATTCGAAGTGTCTGCTCCCCACGTTGGAGGACTTTGTAGGGTCCAAAATACAAATGCTGCATGGACTGTGCCATCACATAGCATGACACGAGTGCAGTCAGGTAATGCTCTCTGCACAAAAACTGGCCTTACACTGTGTGCACGGGGGTATGACGTGCGTATAGTAGCAATGAGCCGTTTAACTTTGTGCACTAAGGATGTTAAGTCTTATGACGGCACTGGGGTTAAAGGTAAGAAAAAGTCTACTGGCAGTGTGAGGCATTCTCCATATAAAACCTCTGTGAGGGAGGACTTAAAGTGAGGACACCCAGCAGTACTCATGGCAACATGTCAGTCAGCTGTGCACTGTAGCACACCAAAGTGGCCTTGAGGATGTGGTGCCATATTTCCATTAACCCTTTGCTTTGTGGGTGGTAAGCAGCTATGTGAAATTTTTGCACACCACAGAATTTTCTTAGCTCTTCAAAAAGTAGCAACTTGAATTGTCATTCGTAGTCAGTGGTAATGCACAATGGTCATCCAAAGTGAGTCATCCACATGTCTATGAACGCCTGTGCCAGAGATCCTGGCATTATAACCCATAATGCAGCAGCCTTTACCCAAGTTGTACAGTTGATAGCCGATAGGATGTATTTATAGCTGTTGGATTCTGGCAAAAGTCCAACCAAATCCAAGTGAGCATGATGGAAACATCCTTTTGGTACTTTCAAGATGTCTTGCAGTGGGAATACATGGTGTCTTATTGTATTGTGCTGATATGGGATGCAGGTGCATGACCATTTCCTGTAGTCTACTGTAATTTCTAACCAGGCAAAGTGTTCTGTAATCTGGTTCACAATAGGCTTCATAACTGTTCATATTGTTCTTGTGCCCCAGCCAAATCACCCGAAAGCAGTGTGTGCTGTGGGCATTAATTCAAGACATATAGTTTTCCCTACCATTTATGTTTGATATCGGTTGAAAATTGAGCAATAAAATTGAGATATTGGAAGCAGTGGGGGAAAATGTTCCTGTTAGGGTTGCACATGGCACAGACCAAAAGACAGCAATCCGTGAAAATTGTGAGAGGCTGGCTCTAGATGCCTTCCCTGATGCATTTTACCACACTGTAAAGAGTTATAAACATGTTGTCATAGACCAGTCACAACTGTTGGGATCCTTTTAACTTGCAGGGGAAAGAACAGAGTGGTTGCTGGATACCATTCACTGTTTGTTGTAAAACTGCACCGACAGTGGGTTCCCTATAGTCGGCAGTGATTGACAAGTGGGCCATGGGAGAGGGATGAGCCACCATTACTCTTTGCAGTAATGACCATTTAATTCAAAAGCTCATAACAAGTTAGCTGAATTAATTCAGTCCTTTCCTCCACTGGCCTGATCACCTATGACGAAATAGAATGACCTAGAAACTTTATTTCCTGTTGTCATAGGTGGCATTTTTTGGTGTCAACTGTTAGGCCCAACTGTTTTGTGATGTTTGAAACCTGTTCACGGTGATCTTCATGCTCATGTGG
The DNA here is from genome assembly GCF_023864275.1 of Schistocerca cancellata. Lineage (NCBI taxonomy): Eukaryota > Metazoa > Arthropoda > Insecta > Orthoptera > Acrididae > Schistocerca > Schistocerca cancellata. Next base: position 607,229,057 of record NC_064632.1, on the reverse strand, counting down.
AAGAAGAAGAAATAAGTCCACTGCCATGTCTGGAAAGCAAAGTTTGTACAGTGTGGAATCGATAAATCTCTGCCACATTTTTCAGTCGGAACATCGTGTACTAAAATTCAAGTAACCCAAAGGGGGATAATAATAGTAGTTTTAGGAATGTTCTCTGTTGCCATTGATATTTGCAAGTATGACTTCTTGCCACCCACGACAATGAAAACAGAGGCAACCAAATGGGAAATGTGTCGGATGTTTGCTACCGGATGTCAGTCAGGAATGGTTCTGGCATTGAGGGCCCTATAGTTCCTGGACATAAGAACGTGCCATCCCTTTTGTCGGCCAACTGAATCGGTGAAGCCCGAGAGCTATTCGAGCAACAGATTTCGTAGCAATTCATCTACAACTGCTTTAGCGATCAGTAACTTGTCTGGGAGAAGGCACAGTGCCTTATATAAGACAGGAGGTCCCTCTGTGGTTTCAATTCAGTGGACCGTGCTACCTCTAATACCATGGTGGATTAAGAGTTGAGACACATTAAATGCATATGTGGAGGTGTCACAGTCATCAGTTGGTCTGTCAGAAATTGCACAGTCATGAATCTGTATATGTGATTTGTAGGTGCAGAAAGGAGGTTTTTGCAGTGGGTCAGCAGAGTACACTGCAAGGATTCTAACAGCTTTATGCATTGCTGAATGATGTTCACAGGATCATTCAGGAAGCAGTACATCTTCACATTATTAGAAGCGTCTGTCAAATCCAAATTCAATATAGCCTGGGTTAGTAATTCATCGAGGCGAGCATACTCGTTGTCATCCCCAGGGACGTGATAAAGTTCTGTACTCTGATCTGCAGGTCCTCTACGTTACGTTGAACGTCAGTGATATTTTAGTCCTCTGTCCGTGTCCTCCATGTTCATGGCAGGTGGAGATAACAATTATAGGAGCTGACATTTGGTGTCTGCTAGATGAGTTCATCACTCACAGAGTGATGCTTATAATGATGAATTTGCTTTTTTTAATGCAAGAACCTTCTTCTCTGGTGGGACAGTGGAATTTGTTTTTTATCTCTAGTTGCTCTTTGAGTGACGAGTGTAACTGCTGAAGCGTCAGAACTAACAGCTGTGTGCAGTCTGTACTCTGAGAGTTGGGTAGTGACCAGCAGCTCGTAGTCAGACGGGCGCGGTGTACCTCAACCACCAGAGAGCGATGACTCGTATCGGTAATGTCAGGCATTCCCGATACTTCTCGGGAAGCACCTGGTGTAGGGAAGGACGAGATGGCTGCTGCTGCTCCGTGTGTCGCCTGTCAGCATGCATCTTAAGTGAATGTGTGTTCTCTGTAGCTGTTAGCCACATCAGTGCTCAAGATGGCTGCCACGAGTAAGTACTGTTGGTGGACACTAGGTACTGAGTGCAACCATTTTGTCACATGAAAACACAGTCTGCTAATCATAGCTTAATTTCCTGTAAGAGTCCTTCATTGCATATAAAAAATGTATTAGTTTCGCGTGACAATTTACTTGTTGTTGTTGCCCACAGTGTAAGGTCAGGCATTAAAACAGGGACCGACAATGTTCGTAAGTGGTGCCAAAGCTGTTAGGGTGTCCTACTGTTCAGTTGTTCAGAGTAGATGGGTTGTTGGATTTGCTGTTTAGGTAATTTACCAAGTCTTTGAAGCAATGCAGCTTCAGCTGCTTCAAACTTGTTGCAAGGCGATGGTGAGAGGGTGACATCACTGATGGCAGCTGCATGCTCACCTACATGGCACAATAATGGGATGAGAAGTTCCGCCTTATGCAAGACACCTTTTTTCTTTTGTTTCACCCATATATGTTTCAGCACTTTTGTGCTATCATCAGTGGGTTCTATTTTTATTTTTAACTTACATTATGTTATTGACCTCTTGTTTTGGTAGCTGTTATGCTACACAATATACAACATGTCATAGTTTTGAAGTCGTGGTACGTTTTCCTGTTTTGTTGGCGAAGTAAATAGGCTTACTTCTTTGCCTGTGTTCGTGTGGCAATGCAGTTTTTCGATTACTCAAAACATAGGCGGAGTTTTTGCTGCCATTACGTGTTGTTGTGTCACAATACTGTTTTGTTGGCGAAGTAAATAGGCTTACTTCTTTGCCTGTGTTCATGTGGCAATGCAGTTTTTCGATTACTCAAAACATAGGCGGAGTTTTCGCTGCCATTACATGTCGTTGTGTCACAATACGTAATGGCAGCGAAAACTCCGCCTATGTTTTGAGTAATCGAAAAACTGCATTGCCACGCGAACACAGGCAAAGAAGTAAGCCTATTTACTTCGCCAACAAAACAGGAAAATGTACCACAACTCCGAAACTATAACATGTTGTATATTGTGTAGCATAACAGCTACCAAAACAAGAGGACAATAACATAATGTAAGTTAAAAATAAAAATAGAACCCACTGATGATAGCACAAAAGTGCTGAAACATGTATGGGTGAAACAAAAAAAAGGTGTCTTGCATAAGGCGAAACTTCTCATCCCATTTTCTTAGCAAGCATGGAGACAACAAGAAGAACTGCACCACAAGATGATTGTGGCACAATAAAATGGTGCAGGTGTAGTATGAAACATCATTCAAAACGTTGTTTGTAGCGAGCCCTGATTTGACAATTAAAAATTGAATACACGGCCTATGGAAGCTTCGGAGGAGTGTGCTGTACAGAGCAACGGTTGGAAAGTGTCTGTAAGGCACAAACATTGTTGATACCGGGGTATCAGTGAACAGAACCCCACCAATCAGCTGTAATGTGATAGCAACCCTAGAAATCATCTGGCACAACTCTGACAGCTCGCCTCCATCGACGGTTCAAAACTAATTCATCAGCTGAGTGTCCGACACAGGAGCACATGTCACAATCGGATAAGTAAGGCGTTGCTGTCACGATTGTGTACTGGTATTGAGCTCAGGTTCTGAAACACCTTAGCTGTAGTTCCATCAAAGAAAATTTAATCAAGTCTGTGAAAGGTTTCACTGAATGTTGCCACATGTCATCAGCCTGTGCAAGAATAGACATGAGAAGCAGTTGATAGTCAATTACACTCGCATTTTCAGGCTTAAGTGATTCCATAGGGTTTGATGCACTATGCAGAGCTTGGGACACACCATTCAAAGGCCCCAGTAGATTCAGATGCACTTCGATATTCATTGTCTCAGCAATAAGCCATGTGTTCACTGAGTTTCCACAAAAGAAACTGTTGTTGCGGATCACCAATGTAGGAATTGGTTGACGATGACTATGAATGATATTCAAGTGCTGAAGCCAAGAAATGTTCACTTTAACATTTTATTACACTCAGTTCCACAGGAAAGTGTATGCCATTATCTGTATGAGATATAAGAGACTATTACAAATATATTTTTACGTGAAAATACATGTTATTACTAATTGCAAAATTAGCTAATAGTCAATCCAATTGCTGCCATTATCAATTATAGCTTGGCACCTTTTTGCACGCTTTTCGTGAGATTTTCTCCATATTCTCTTGTTATCGTTTTCCATATCATCCTGACTTTATATGACAGCTGCTTCAAAGTATGTGCTGGCTTTCCTTTAAGCTTCATCTTAACCAACACCCAAACATTTTTGAGCAGATTTGTATCTGGAGACACTGAAGGCCAGTCCATCATGGACACGCCATTGTCTTTATTCCACACTGTACAGAGACGGCTGCAGTGTTTCCAGTCATTATCATCTTGAAGCATCCAGTTTGCCTCGTTTCAACCAAATAGCTTCTTAACAGACCTCAGAAGATATTTTGATAAATAGTGCACGTTTTTCAGCATTTAAATTGGCTGTAAAGAAGTGCAAATACCCAGAACTGCTACTAACAAACTGAAACATTCAACTCTCACACTGTTTATGTATACACTATGCAGAAGTGCATTGAGTACAGATTCAAGACCACTACGGGTGGTGCAGTTGCTACATTTAACATTATGGCATACACTTTCTTGTAGAACTGACTATAACTCTTGTACACATAATATAATCAGAGTACATTTTACACCGTAGCTCGAGACACAAGAACAATAATGCACAGGGCAACAATGACAATCACTTCCAAAAAGGTACACATGTTCATTGTTTTTTGTGTTGATACTGGCAGTTGCTGCCAATGTCAGATAGGAGATTGTGACAGCATTTTAAATCTTTAAATTTTGTGAACAATTATATGCAGAGCTGAAAATCAAATTTCTGCAGTAAAATTCCAGATGCAAAATCTGAAAAATGAAAACAGAATTGGCAGCATGAATTTGACTCTGTATTTTCCTCTTCCACTTGCTCTTCAAAAAGGACTTTGTTATTCTTTCCTCCAAACACCACAAGTTCAAAATCATTTATCTGTACTCTTTTAATCATCATTAGTTTCAAGCCCACCTTCTCGCCATCTGACTACCAAAAACTTGAACCAATATAACTTTTCTTGCAACCTTGCATGTATGTTGTTTCATAATTTTTTTTTTTTTTTTTTTTTTTTCCACGTTAAATTTTCCTCTTCAATTTTCCCTCTCTTTTAAATGTTTCCAGTTCAGTTCAGTTTTTTAGTTAATATTGATGATTTTTCCCTTTTTCTTTTCCCATCCTTACTTCTGGTGCTGCCTTTGGGAATAGTCAGACATTTATATCTTCAGGTTCTTAAAATCCCTCCCCCTAACCAAAAGTTCAGTGTGCTGTCTTCCACTGAAGCTGAGACTGAGGCCCTGAGACTCACTTCACCTGTCTCTGTGCCAAGGAGAGGCAAAGCAATAGGGTAGAGGTCTATTAATCATCAGCAGTTCAGACATACAGCAAATAATGGTAACTCTTAGGAAAATGCCAGCAAGAGATGGGAAGGAACACCATATGAATTCAGTGTGTATGCCTGAGATACTCATTCAACATGCTGAACAGACTGTTCCAGCAGCCATTGAGGGAACAGGACGGTACCAACTACAGACGGCAGTGCACATTGGGACAAATGATGCCTGTTATCTGGGCTCTGAGGTCACACTCGGACCACCGCAACAATTGGCGGAGAAGGTTGAGAATATTGGCCTTGTTCACAGAGTTTCAACAAAACTCAAAGCCCACAGCATTTTCCCCAGAACAGATCGTGGTACCCTGGTTCTGAGTTGAACGGAAGGTTTCAACCAGAGGCTGTGATGGATTCTGTGATAACTTTTGCTGTGTCTACCTAGACTCGTGCCAATGAGTTGAGAACTGTAGGATCCCCAAAATGGCCAGATGTGCATTACACATCAGAGGCTACTAACCAGGAGGCTAACTGTGTGTGAGGTACACACAAGGGGAATTTGGATTAGGTAACTCTCCATCCAGTCCAAACAATGATACCTGTTGGAGACCTGTAAGTATCAGACTGACATCCAAAGAAATGTCATCCACAGGCATGAGCTTTAAAATCCTAGTTGTTAACTGCCGAAGTCCCAGGTTTTGAAGTACTCCTAAAATGCGGTGCAGCTCACATAGTGCTAGGTATGGAATGCAGATTAAAACCTGAAGTTGACAGCAGTGAGAGTTTTGGGCAAAATTGAAACATATATTCAAAGGACAGGCTAATGGGAAATGGAGGTGGTGTATTTGTCACAATTGATAAGAAATGCAAATCTGCTTCGATAGAAATTGAAGTTTCGTGCGAGATTATTAGAGTAAGACTCGTTATCAGAGATGACCATAAAACCGTAACTGGCTCCTTCTATCAACCACAAAACTGACTTCCTATTGTAACTGAAAAATTTGGGGAAAACTCAGTTCACTTGTACATAAGTTCCATAATCACATTGAAATCATCAGAGGCTAGTTTAATCATGGGATAATTGCAGTTTTCTGAATAGTGGGCTTGACAAGACATCCTGCGAAACATTAATACTTGGCTTCTCTGAAAACTACCACGAGCAGATAGTTTGGAACCCCCTGATTATGAAAATATCATCAGTTCTAATGACAAACAGATGTGACCTTTATGAGACTGTCCACAAAAAAAAACTATCTGTGACTGAAATAATTATAGCAACAATGGTTACCAATGTACAAAGGGTTTCTAATAGGTTTAGTAAACTAGATAAAAAAGCAGTCTCAGTGAAGAACATGGACTTTAGGCACAGTACAAGAGCAAGCAGAGGAACTATGGTTCAAGGTTAAAAAAATTGACCTTGCATTGGACAGATATGTAGGCAGTACAACAGTTCATGATGGGAGGCACTCTCCATGATATATAGGCACTGTATGAAATCTTCTAAAGAAGCAGAGACAACTGCTTGAGAGGTGCAAAACAAAGCACAGACCTTTATATAGACAGATGCTGAGTGAAATGTATTTGACTGTCAAGAGAGCAATGTGTGACATCTTCAGTGACAACTGTAACAGAATATTGTTGAATGACCTTTCACAAAACCCAAAGAAATTCTTGTCATATGTAAAGGCAGTTAGTGACACCAAAGTTAATGTCTAGTCACTAACGGATGAGGCAGGAACTGAAATCTATGGCAACAAATCAAAATGAATTGCTTAACTTGATTTTTAAATATTCCTTTGCAAACGAAACCCAAGGATAATTTCACTAATTTAATCCTTGAACCACAGAGAAGATAAGTGCAAGAAGTACTACTTTCAGTGGCATTGAGAAGCAGCTGAAATAATTAATAAAACTGACCAAAGCTCCAGGGCATGATTCTATGCTTTCTGATTCTACACTAATCTCATGGCTCGGTTAGGTCCTGTTTCAACTATAATCTGTCATAGGACCCACAAACAAAAAAGTGCATCCAGTAGTCGGAAGAAAGAACAGGTCACACCCATCTACAAAAAGAATAATAGAAGAGAGAAACAAAACTACTGTCCAGTATCACTGATATAAATTCATTATAGACTCTTAGAATATATTCTGAGCGCACACATAATGAGGTATCTCAAACAGAATGACTCCCTCCTTGCCAACCAAAATTGATTTTGAAAACATTGATCATGTTAATTCCAACTCGCATTTTTCTCACATGACACACTGAAAGGTTTGGAACAAAGCAGCCAGGTAGATGCAGTATTTTTTTTATTTCCAAAAAACATTTGACACAGTACCACATCTACGCTTATTATCAGAAGTATGATTTGATGGGGTATCAAATGAAATTTGTGACTGGATTGAGGATTTTTGGTAGGGGTGCTGCAACAAGTTGACTTGGATGGAGAGTCACTAACAGATGAAGAAGTAACTTTGGGTATGCTCCAAGGAAGTATGTTGGGACCCTTTCTGTTTATGTTGTATATTCATGACACTGTGGATGATATTAGTAGTAACCTCAGACTTCTTGGTATTGCTGCAGTTATCTAAATGAAGTATTATCCAAAAAATCTGCACAGATACTCAATCAGATCTTGACAAGATTTCAAAGTGGTGCAAAGTTTAGCAACTTGATTTAACTGTCCAAAATATAAAATTGCTCATTTCACAAAACCGAACAAGTAGTATCCTATCACAATAATATCAATGTCACTGCTGGAATCAATCAACTCATTCAAGTATGTTGATGTAACACTTTGTAGGGATATAATACAGAATGGTCACATAGGCTCAGTTATGAGTAAAGCAGGTGGCAGACTTCAGTTTATTCCTAGAACACAACAAAATTAATTAATCTACACAGAAGATTGCTTGCAAGTGGCAGGCTTCAGTGTATTCCTAGAACACAAGGGAAATGCAATCAGTCCAGATAGGAGATAGCTTACAAATAGCTCATGCAACTCATCCTAGAATATTGCTCAAGTGTGTGGGACCTGTACTAAATAGGTCTAACAGTGGTATTGAATTGCAAGTTTGTTTGAGCTATGGGAGAGTGTCACAGAGCTGCTGGAGAAACTGACCTGGTAGTCTCTTGAAGATAGTTGTAAACTACCCTGGGAAAGACTATGTACAAAGGTTCAAGAAGTGTCTATAAAAGAGCACTCTTGCAATATGCTACAACCCCCAATGTATCACTCCCTTAGGGACTGTGAGACCCAGATTAGATTAATTACAGTGCTTATGGGAGCATTTGAACTATCGTTCTTTTCACACTCCATATGCGAATGGAAGAGGAAAAACTGGTATAATGAGACATACCCTCCACCATGCCTTTCAGAGTGGTTTGCAAAGTATAAATGAAAATTTAGATGCAGGTGTCCTTTACTTGTGCTTGCTTACCGTTCTTTGATTTTCCTGCAGTAGGCTTAGGCCTACACCTCAAAACAGGAGGATTTGATTTGATTTTTCTAGGCTCATATTCAACTGTAGAATTCACCTTACCATGCAAAGAACCAATCTTCAGTACAATTTTCATGTTTACGTAGGGCGAGCTGTTGATATCATTTGATGAAATCCTTGATCCGACAAATTACAGCTACTTTGTTTACTTCCTAATTACTATGTATGCTTCAGCCCAGCTATTTTGCATATTCATAAGTAAGAAGTCATGTTTGTTTGCAATTCAGTCCACAGTTCACTTTAAATAATGTAATCATAAAGTTTGCATTCTTCATCTCATTTCACTTGTACACTTTGAGTGTTAACAGTTTGGTGATGTTGGTGTCAGAGTAAAATCACTTAACTTAATATGCACAGCATTACTGTCTCTTAGTTTGTCAAATAAAGTAAAATAGTATATCTCATATAGAATTGCAGTGGTTCTAAGAGACATGCTGTCTGTTATTGCTTTTATGGCTATATACTAATAATACGTTATTGTAGTAGTAATATATTATTGCTAAAATAAATTATGTAGGATGGGCTAGAGGCACATGTGAACAGTGTGGTAATCAACCACAAAAAAATTGTGGAAATATGTCCCATGTGCAGCCAATAAGGTTAAAGAACTGTTAATTATAGAAAATATGTTTCAAGTGGTTTATAGTATATTTGAGTACATTGGACGAATAAATTTCATTTGGCTCAATTCATATTCAGTAACTAAAATGATGTTCTACTAGGAACAAAACTGAAGCTGTATAGTACATACCATAGAACATTATTATTGAATAGCAATCTTTTTACAGATAGTAATGGAGAGGAATCCATTGCCAGCTACTGTCCTGTTGTAAAACTTTATTTATTTATTTATTTATTTTTTTACCTGTTGACCAATTAAAAAAGACATTCCGATGGTGAGAAATGAAATTGTTGAGTGGTGGCCTTGGTTGATATGTGCCCCCTCTCCCCTAGTCACTGAAATTTGTGGCCAACTATTCCAGTATGTTATCATTTCTGTCATAACTATTATCTGCAAACTAAATTCATTCACCTCACAGTTATCCAACTGTGTCTTGTTAAACAATGCTCCAAACTCTTTTTTCCCTTTGTTTTTGTATAGCTGAATGTAAAAAGTATTACTATCTTTCCTTACAGGGAACATAGAACGCTTCAGTAAATTGGAAAAGGATATTGCAGACCAAAATCACATGATTAGATATTTGATTCATTTAATGGAGATGCATTACAATCAAAACCATGATAATATGTTCTTAAGGTAAGTCACAGATAAATTTATTAAATATACTACCTCTTTTTTTGTCTGCATTTCTTCAACATGTTCCAAAAGTATTAAACAGCTTCACGTGAAGATATATACTATCTGACTGCATAATGATTATTCTAACAAACCCCAACACCTAGTCAGTGAGTGCATTTTTTTATTGATACAACATATAGTTAGTTTTGTGGTAATGAATATTATTTCATCTTTTATCTACAGTACTGTTGTATTTACTATGCTTTGGCCTTCTAAAGTCTCCATTGCCATATTTTCTGTGGCTGCACTGCTTTGACAGAAAAATTTCATACTGCATAATAACATTCATAGGGAACTGGTAAACAAATTGTAAAAGATACTTAGTATGGAAGTGAACAAGTAATAAAGGAGTGAGAAACTTCTTCTGAGAAACTTTCTTCTGAGCACTAACATAACACTAGGAAAGGAAAACTTAACTCACTTGACAGACTGATGTATAACAAGAATGACACCGTATCAACACTGGTACTTCATTTGCTTGATGATATGTTAATCATTTTTTTCTCTGAATAGCTAGAAATTGAAATTTTTCATTCTATACAAGTTATGAAATCTATAAACTATATTTTATATTTACATGACTCTTTTTTATTTTTAGAATAAGGAATTTCCACTCAGGAAGGTAAGTACTGGTCAGTGTGGTGCACAGATCACACCATAACAGAGACAACACATTAATATGACAGTATTGCTTTATCGCTCATAACCAAACATACAAAACACTCACATGGTACAAGGTTCTAAAGTGAACTGACTTACTTGGAGTCCACCCAACCCTGCACTCAGATGCACGAGTTCACTGCTGAGAAGCATTGTTCATGCTAGTGTCTTCACAATATTATATATTGATGGAGAAGGGGAAATGAGAAATATGTACAGCAAATAATTATTTTACACTAGTTGGCTAGGGGTGGGGTGGGAGGAAGCAGTTGTCAGCGTGCATTGTTGAACAGGTGGGCTGAGTCCAAATGTACTCGACCAGCTGTATCTTGGTCAGCTGAGAAGCAGGACATGGCTGGACCATTTTTCAGTGTCGGTCCAACTTGATGAAAGTTTCCAACCATGCTGTGGCCAGATATAAAGAAAGAGACAAGATTCACTCAAAGCAGGTAGCAACGGAGGCTGGGACAGCTAGGATAGTGCGTTGGTAAGAAGGATATGAAGCTGCTGTGACGTGGAGCATGGTAGCTGTTGTGATTCCCTCAGGAATGCAATAATGAGTATGCCATCTGCTGATAAATGTGAAGATATAGCGATATAATTGATGTTCATAGGTAACTGATATGTATGTATGTGTGTGAGTTGTTCAGCTCATATGACTGTCATCCACTATCAAATCACTGCCTAAAAGTTTTGCCCAGATATTCTCTGGATTAAAGTATCTCATGTTAAGTTCAATGACAAATGTTTCCTCAGAGTATGAATTAGCCATCTCCATTGTACCAGGTGTGTGTGTGTGGAGTAAGGGTTATGTAGATGAGGTGCAGAGTAACACTTTGATATGTTTATTAAAACCAAGATATTTGAAATGTACATTCCATTACCAATCTCAGCTAACATTACATACTCTCTTTCTTGATCAAAGGTTGTTAATTAACCAAAACAACTTTTGAAAAATGATTAAACCTTTTACCATTATATCTAACTCAATTTCTCCACAAAAGAACTCATTTAAATATGTATCCACAATAAACATGGATGCATATGATTGAAACACAGTGGGTGAATAACAGCTGGTGCAGTTTAACACCCTCAGTTCTTTAGCACTAAAGAATGTACCGTAAAACTCAGTTGTAGATTCAGATGTAATACCACTCCTGTTCTCGGAATTTCAGCTGAAGAATTCAGCTAGTAGCTGTTTCCCATTTTGTCCATATTGCCATATTAACAGGGACAAGCCAATGCCCATCCAACAAAGTTCTGCCCCCAAACACCAATACTGCAGTCTGCACCAAACGTACTGCCTTCCATTACCCAGTCAGTGCCACACACGTCTTGTGGCAAGCAAACCTTGCAGTCTATGCTTCCTGCTCAATTAAATACTTCTGGGTTGCAACCATGTTTAAAATGAACTCTGCATGTTGGTCCATTGATAGTAACTGGGCCAAATATCTCAAAAATAAGCATCAAACGAAAAAACTACAAAGTACGAAACTCGTCTAGCTTGAAAGGGGAAACCAGATGGCACTATGGTTGGCCCGCTAGATGGCGCTGCCATAGGTCAAACGGATATCAACTGCATTTTTTAAAATAAGAACCCCCATTTTTTATTACGTATTCATGTAGTACATAAAGAAATATGAATGTTTTAGTTTATATAGCATATTTCATGACAGGTGGATTGGTCATCAAAGCCAGCACATTCACCGGATCTGACATCCCCAGATTTCTTTCTGTGAGGAAAGTTGAAGGATACTTGCTATCGTGATCCACTGACAACGCCTGACAACATGTGTCAGCTCATTGTCAATGCATGTGCGAACATTATGGAAGGCGAACTACTCGCTGTTGAGAGGAATGTCGTTACACGTATTGCCGAATGCATTGAAGCTGACGGATGTCATTTTGAGCATTTATTGCATTAATGTGGTATTTACAGGTAATCATGCTGTAACAGCATGCATTCTCAGAAATGATAAGTTCACAAAAGTACATGTATCACATATGAACAACCAAAATAAAATGTTCAAACGTACCTACATTCTGTATTTTAATTTAAAAAACCTACCTGTTACCAACTGTTCGTCTAAAATTGTGAGCCATATGTTTGTGACTATTACAACGCCATCTATCACAAAGCAAAAAATGTGGTCCAACTAAAACATTCATATTTCTTTACATACTACACAAATATGTAATAAAAAATGGGGGTTCCTATTTTTAAAAAATGCAGTTTATATCCGTTTGACCTATGGCAGCAACATCTAGTAGGCCAACCATAGCACCATCTGGTTTCCCCCTTCAAACTAGAAAAGTTTTGTTCTTTGTAGTTTTTTTGTTTGACGCTTATTTCGTGAGATATTTGGCCCGGTCGCGATCAATGGACCACCCTATATAACAGAGCTGTGAACACAGTTTGAAACGATGAGATGTCCATCCATCACTTCCAGAAGTTCATCCATGCAACATTACAGGCACCACTGCTTATGCCCACCGAACCACAAATGTGGTTCATGGTAATGAAGAATATATTTCACCAGCAACAAGTCATCAACAATCATGAACAACTCACCTTGGTGATAAGCAATTTGGACCAACAAATCAAAACATTGCTCTGCACACACTGCCAGACAGAGCTTACAACAAACTGAAAAACGAGCTAATGTCCTGCCATACAAACCATCAATCTCAGTGACAAGCAAGAACTATACAAGGCAAAATGTGATGACAAAATCTCATCATAGTTCTGGTACACCTATGTAATTTAATGAACAGTTTCTCAGTGTCCAGTGATTTGTTACTACACATTTGACATCAACAGCTACTGACACAAGTATGTACGGCACTGTATGACAATAAGTCACTCAAAAAATTACTGCAGATCACTGATAGAGTTTACAAATTGTTTGAGCGACCCACAACAATTGCCATGACATTGGTGGACTACTTCTGACTGAGCTCACCAGAGACGACGACTCTGGACTGTGCAACCATCACATTATGATACCCATTGACCATTCCAATTACATTTTAAGCTCAAGAACCACAGTCAGAGCACTGGCAACACAGATGCACACACATTAGCAATGGTAAGGTGCTAATAGTCGAACTCAGGAGCAGTGGAAGAGCTCCCATGGGGTATGATGGTGCGACAAACATTTTCGCTAACACGCTGTGAAATGTACCTCACTGTGCACACTTACTCTGATAGCAAGACAGTCCACAGTAGCAGTGCAGTGTCCACACACTGTCAGCAGCAGCCACATCCTTACATACACTCAACTGCATCAAAGAGACTGTCTGTGTCAGACAGTCTTGTAGACTCTGGTTCCAACATCACCACGCTGCCTATCAGCCACACACCGAACAACAAAAAGGATGTTCTAGTGTCGTTGATGGCAATCATCAACTCTATGATCCATACTTACAGAGATAAAGTTCGATGATGGTTTCTCCAGACATTTCACAGGGTCATTTGTAGTCACTGATGTCTCTGAATCTGTTGACAATGTATGCGCCTCTAATAAACACAGCATAACTACAACACAGAAACCTTTGGAGGACCATGGAATTCAACCATCAAGCAAACTGCACATCACAACAGCATCAAACACAATACAGCTCACCACATCCAAACTACTTGTCCCACTACGTGCATGCAGAATTGCACCCAACCGTTGAACAAAGACGAACACAATTTTTGACAAAATGTTGTAGACTGGAATTGTTAGCCAATCTGACAGCCCACAGTCTTTGCCCCTACATCTTGTCCACAAGAAAGACAGCTCATACAGGATGTGTGGCGATTACTGGGCCTTAAATGTACGGTTGATACCAGAGGGGTAACTGGTCCCCAATGTACAGGACTTCATGTGCACACTAGCTGGTGTAGAGGTTTTTAGCATCCTCAGCTGTAAAAAAGTGTATAACCAAACACCCGTATGGACTAGCGACATTCTGAAGACTGAAGCGATCATGCCATTCGGTTTATTCGAATTTTTATTCATACCTTTTGGACTGAAAAAGACTGCTCAGTCACAGCAACATTTTGCAGATGAGGTACTCAAAGTACTTTTATTTTGTTTCACTTACTTAGGTAACATCTCGGTGTTCTCCCTCGAGCTAAGGGTCATGAACAATATTTTTACAAAGTACATCAACAGCTGTTTAACTATGGAACAGTAGTAAACGCAAACAAATGCATCATTGGGAAGACTCGATCCAGATTCCTGGGCCACACAGTTTTGGCTAAAAGCAATTGCCCATTGGCAGAGAAGATTACAGTGCTACAATCTCTACCATAAATTTTTATTGTCGTCACCTCCCAGCAACAGCAGCTATACTGACAACACTCGCAGATGCATTCGTGGGCTGTGACACCACTGGATGCACATATCTGTTGAGTGGATACTCAAAATTGAAGAAGCATTTCACAACTTCCAGCTTAAGTTGAGCAGTGTTACTTACTCATCCAGTATCTCACACATACACCAGGCTGCAGGAGTCAAGGCAAGTCTGTCAGCAATTAGAATTGCATTCCATCAATGAGCAGATCCACACTGGCAGCCACTCAAGTTTTTCTCTAAAAAGTTGCAGCCAGTCCAGCAGAAGTGGAGTGCGTATGACAGAGAACTGTTAAGAAACTATGAGGCAGTCAGATACATCTGGCCTCAAATAGAAGTTCAAGCACTGACTATTTTTACAGATCAAAAATCCATTACTTCTGTGTTCGAGAACTTCAGTAGAGACACTTGCTCATTTACGCAGTTTTGACATCTTGAGTTCATAAACCAGTTTACGACAGACATTTGACAATTAAGAGGTGCTGAAAATTTAGCAGTTGGCTACTTTTCTGGTGGAAATTTCAGACAAGAGAACTCCCTGTAGAGCAGGCCAAGGGATCCACAGTCACTACCACTGTCAAGTGACTGGTCTGCAGGACGACATTTTTATCAGATTCTGGCATTCAACTCTTATGTTGAAACTGTGGAATGAAATCTCGTGGAACAAATTATGCCCATGCATTTTGCAGAAGTTCCACAAGATAACCTTCGGCAGCGTCCAAGGCTTACCTCATCTTGGGACCAACGCTACGGTCAGACTACTTACAGGCCACTTCGTGTGACCTTTCTCAAAGAAAGACGTACACACGTCAGCATGTTCTTGCATCCTGTGCTGACAGAGTAAAGTGGGTCATCACACGTGTGCAATTTTGGTAACTTCCGAGGCACACCCGACAGATAGGCCCACATTCACATCGACCTCGTCGACCCCTTCTCACCACTCTATAGCAACACGCTCACAGCTGTAGATAGATGTACACAGTGGGTGGAGACTATCCCAATCGCTGCCATCTGAGCCGAAACTATGGGAAAAACATTTATGTGGATTGCACAGTTTGGGTGCCTTCTCTACATTATGACCAATCGAGGCCACCAGTTTCAATCCGTGCTGTTCGAGGAACTAGCCAAACTGTGCAGCTTTCAGCAATGCCACACAACCAGCTACCACCCGACTAATAATGGTGTGACAGAACGGTAGCACAGAATCTTAAATCCATCACTTATGTGACACTGAGAGAAAAGGACAAAGGCAAACCTGATAACAGTGCATCTGTGGCCGAAATGATTTATAGTGAGCCTCTACTCATTCCAGTGCCAGCACCTCTACCTGACACAGCAGAACTTCCATGGTTAGTGCACTGCACTGCACCAATATCTGCCACCTGCCTGCACCTCACCATCTGGTGTTTGTGCACAGACACTTACGCAGCTGTTTGCGTGTGATACTTTGCACAGACTTATTCAGATTGCCATTACAGCCATTATACACTGGTCCTTTCCCACTGTCGAGCAGAGGGGATCACACCGTGGACATTCTATACAACACCACAACCTTGGAAGTATCCCTTGAATGTGTCAAACTGGTGTGGATTTTATCTCCAACGGTTGTGGATACCTCACCAACATGTCACACCACGACCACTTGAGGGACATCAGGTAACCTGCACTCCCACTGCAGCTGACAGCATTGCTGCCACAGCTACAACCGAACTACGTGAGAGCCAGTCTGTGAGTCGAGTTTAAGTACCAGGACATTCTGGGTGCTTCGCATTACAGGGCTCTGTGGCAATGATACATTTTTGTACACATGTATCATGAGAATATCAAGACCTAACGGTGAACACTCTGACATGCTTAGTTTTGAGAGCTTTTCTATTGTAATTTAATGGTCAGTGAGTTAAATTTCAGTTTCTTTTATCAAATGTTCTTGTGTGCATCCCTGAGAACAAAAATAAAGCTATGTGAAATTATTTATATGGGTAACCTAAGAGGCCACAGCTCTTCAATTTTTCACCTTTTTCATATTTATGAAAATGCTTTCGTTGGTTGATATGTTCAACATAATACAAATAAACGTAATTGACACAATGTGTTAAATGCATACTAATACTATTAAATAGGAAAGAAACACTATCTGTTATTTTTTTCACGACTAAACCGGTTAACTGATTTCGATGAAATTCGGTATGGGGATAGTTTGAACCCTGAGGAAGAACTTAGCCTACTTTAGAAAGTATTATTATTATTATTATTTCTCTTTCCTGTCTCAGATGTTATGTCTGGTTAAAAATGGAAAGTGACACGTGACTTCCTTTTAACTGTACAGTATATGTTACATTGCATTTAGGAACTTTCGGGTAATTGAACATGTATCAATAATTACAGATTTCTGTAGTTGTATATATACGTTTGGATGTAGCTGTATTGCGTTGATGTACTGGTGGATATTGTGTGGTATGACACCTGTAGTTGATAGTATAATTGGTATAATGTCAACTTTATCCTGATGCCCCATGTCCTTGACTTCCTCAGCCAGTTGGATGTATTTTTCAATTTTTTCTCCTGTTTTCTTCTGTATATTTGTTGTATTGGGTGTGGATATTTCGATCAGTTGTGTTAATTTCTTCTTTTTATTGGTGAGTATGATGTCAGGTTTGATATGTGGTGGTGTTTTATCTGTTACAATGGTTCTGTTCCAGTATAATTTGTATTCATCATTCTCCAGTACATTTTGTGGTGCATACTTGTATGTGGAAACATGCTGTTTTATTAGTTTATGTTGTATGGCAAGTTGTTGATGTATTATTTTTGTTGCACTGTCATGTCTTCTGGTGTATTCTGTATTTGCTAGTATTGTACACCCGCTTGTGATGTGAGCTACTGTTTCTATTTGTTGTTTGCAAAGTCTGCATTTATCTGTTGTGGTATTGGGACCTCTAATAATATGCTTGCTGTAATATCTGGTGTTTATTGTTTGATCCTGTATTGAAATCATGAATCCTTCCGTTTCGCTGTATATATTGCCTTTTCTTAGCCATTGTTGGATGCGTCTTGATCGATGTGTGGTTGTGTTAGATGATTCGGGTGCTTTCCATGTAGTGTTTTCTTTTTCCAATTTACTTTCTTCGTATCTGTTGATGTTATGTGATCTAAAGGGTTGTAGAAGTGGTTATGAAATTGCAGTGGTGTAGCTGATGTATTTATATGAGTGACTGCTTTGTGTATTTTGCTAGTTTCTGCTCGTTCTATAAAGAATTTTCTTAAACTGTCTACCTGTTCATAATGTAGGTTTTTTATGTCGATAAATCCCCTTCCTCCTTCCTTTCTGCTTAATGTGAATCTTTATTATTATTATTATTATTATTATTATTATTAGTAGTAGTAGTAGTAGTATAAGTAATAATAATAATAAGAAGAAGAAGAATAAGAATAACAGACCCACAGGAAGTGAAGTAGGAAATTGAACATTTTTGTGTCAGTGAACATAAACCCATTAAAAAATTGTTAACTTTGTTGCGTAATGTATAGCTACTTCAACAGCACAAAGCAAAGATGAGCACTCCAGCCCACGCCCCTTCACATACTAAGTGATGCTTGGCGTCATTGCGCCTTGCATTGGAGCAGTTGGGAGGGGCAGGGAAGGGTTAGACCAGGGAGGGGGGCTTGCATGTTTTCAGCTACGCTTACCCAAGCAGGAAGAAACATGAGGGCAGCTGACATTATTGCACATACATTTGCTTACTTGCCATTGCTCATCAGTAACAAAACTACTGATACACAAGCACAGCCATGGGTAACAGGTAGTAATAAGAATATAACAAATCTTTGTCTTTGTGGTGTTTGCAGCACCCCACACTTCCACACCAGAAAAGTTGTGACATTGGCGCAGTGACTTACCAGGTACTGGGACTGATCACTAGCAATACAAACACTAGGTTACATTAAGCAGATGACCTGGCTGGACGGAAATTGGAGTGCTACCCTGCACAGTGTGTTAACTGTAAGATGGCAGAGTTGTGAGGGGAATGCGGTGAGAGGAGGAAGCAAGCATCAGCTGGCGAGGGGAGAGGAGCCATTGGGGGCGGGGACAAGGCACGCCTACCAGTTGCAGTGCTGGCACTACAAATTGCGCGTCATGCTTACACGAAAGCAGACGAAAGGCTTGGAAGTAAAACTCGCTTTAAATGTTGTTCGTAAACGAAACTGAAATCATCATGTACATTAAAATCTATATATATAATAGAGGGAAACCTTCCACGTGGGAAAAATATATCTTACCAAACAAAAGCGCTGGCAGGTCGATAGACACACAAACAAACACAAACATACACACAAAATTCAAGCTTTCACAACCAAAGGTTGCCTCATCAGGAAAAAGGGAAGGAGAGGGAAAGACGAAAGGATTTGGGTTTTAAGGGAGAGGGTAAGGAGTCATTCCAATCCCGGGAGCGGAAAGACTCACCTTAGGGGGAAAAAAGGACAGGTATACACTCGCAGACACACACATATCCATCCGCATATACACAGACACAAGCAGACATGTCATAAGTTATTTTGCTCCCAAATAGCAAAACTTCTTTACTACTTTAAGTGTCTCATTTCCTAATCTAATTCCCTCAGCATCACCCGACTTAATTCGACTACATCCCATTATCCTCGTTTTGCTTTTGTTGATGTTCATCTTATATCCTCCCTTCAAGACACCATCCATTCCGTTCAACTGCTCTTCCAAGTCCTTTGTTGTCTCTGACAGAATTACAATGTCATCGGCGAACCTCAAAGTTTTTATTTCTTCTCCATGGATTTTAATACCTACTCCAAATTTATCTTTTGTTTCCTTTACTGCTTGCTCAATATACAGATTGAATAACATCGGGGAGAGGCTACAACCCTGTCTTACTCCCTTCCCAACCACTGCTTCCCTTTCATGCCCCTCGACTCTTATAACTGCCATCTGGTTTCTGTACAAATTGTAAATAGCCTTTCGCTCCCTGTATTTTACCCCTGCCACCTTTAGAATTTGCAAGAGAGTATTCCAGTCAACATTGTAAAATGCTAGAAAGGTACGTTTGCCTTTCTGTAATCTTTCTTCCAAGGTAAGTCGTAAGGTCAGTATTGCCTCACGTGTTCCATTATTTCTATGGAATCTAAACTGATCTTCCCCGAGGTCGGCTTCTACTAGTTTTTCCATTCGTCTGTAAAGAATTCGTGTTAGTGTTTTGCAGCCGTGGCTTATTAAACTGATAGTTCGGTAATTTTAACATCTGTCAACACCTGCTTTCTTTGGGATTGGAATTATTATATTCTTCTTGAAGTCTGAGGGTATTTCGCCTGTTTCATACATCTTGCTCACCAGATGGTAGAGTTTTGTCAGGACTGGCTCTCCCAAGGCCGTCAGTAGTTCCAATGGAATGTTGTCTACTCCGGGGGCCTTGTTTCGACTCAGGTCTTTCAGTGCTCTGTCAAACTCTTCACGCAGTATCGTATCTCCCATTTCATCTTCATCTACATTCTCTTCCATTTCCATAATATTGTCCTCCAGTACATCACACTTGTATAGACCCTCTATATACTCCTTCCACCTTTCTGCTTTCCCTTCTTTGCTTAGATCTGGGTTTCCATCTGAGCTCTTGATGTTCATACAAGTGGTTCTCTTATCTCCAAAGGTCTCTTTAATTTTCCTGTAGGCAGTATCTATCTTACCCCTAGTGAGATAAGCCTCTACATCCTTACATTTGTGCTCTAGCCATCCCTGCTTAGCCATTTTGCACTTCCTGTCGATCTCATTTTTCAGACGTTTGTATTCCTTTTTGCCTGCTTCATTTACTGCATTTTTATATTTTCTCCTTTCATCAATTAAATTCAATATTTCTTCTCTTACCCAAGGATTTCTACTAGCCCTCGTCTTTTTACCTAATAGATCCTCTGCTGCCTTCACTCCTTCATCCTTCAAAGCTACCCATTCTTCTTCTACTGTAATTCTTTCCACCATTCCTGTCAATTGTTCCCTTATGCTCTCCCTGAAACTCTGTACAACCTCTGGTTCTTTCAGCTTATCCAGGTCCCATCTCCTCAAATTCCCACCTTTTTGCAGTTTCTTCAGTTTTAATCTACAGGTCATAACCAATAGATTGTGGTCAGAGGCCACATCTGCCCCTGGAAATGTCTTACAATTTAAAACCTGGTTCCTAAATCTCTGTCTTGCCATTATATAATCTATCTGATACCTTCTAGTATCTCCAGGGTTCTTCCATGTATACAACCTTCTTTCATGATTCTTAAACCAAGTGTTAGCTATGATTAAGTTGTGCTCTGTGCAAAATTCTACGAGGCGGCTTCCTCTTTCATTTCTTAGCCTCAATCCATATTCACCTACTACGTTTCCTTCTCTCCCTTTTCCTACACTCGAATTCCAGTCACCCGTGACTATTAAATTTTCGTCTCCCTTCACTATCTGAATAATTTCTTCAATTTCTTCGTCATCTGCAGAGCTAGTTGGCAGATAAACTTGTACTACTGTAGTAGGTGTGGGCTTTGTATCTATCTTGGCCACAATAATGCGTTCACTATGCTGTTTGTAGTAGCTTACCCGCATTCCTATTTTCCTATTCATTATTAAACCTACTCCTGCATTACCCCTATTTGATTTTGTGTTTATAACCCTGTAGTCACCTGACCAGAAGTCTTGTTCCTCCTGCCACCGAACTTCACTAATTCCCACTATATCTAACTTTAACCTATCCATTTCCCTTTTTAAATTTTCTAACCTACCTGCCCAATTAAGTGATCTGACATTCCACGCTCCGATCTGTAGAACGCCAGTTTTCTTTCTCCTGATAACGACATCCTCTTGAGTAGTCCCCCACCAGAAGATCCGAATGGGGGACTATTTTACCTCCGGAATATTTTACCCAAGAGGACGCCATCATCATTTAATCATACAGTAAAGCTTTTTTTTTTTTTTTTTTTTTTTTTTTTTTTTTTTTTTTTTTTTTTTTTTTTTTTTTGGCGTACAACTTCAATGGTCATTAGCGCCCTGACTACTCTAAAAATGCACCGCGAGCCACAAGTTGACAACAACAACTAAAAGGAAAAACACAATAAAAGACAGACTGACAGGCATAGGATTAAAAAACTTCATCAAATGTCCTTAGCAAGGTGTGTCAAATTGATAAAACAAAGAACACGAGCAGCTGCTCGTGGGTCATCCGCTAAAATGTCATCGAAAGTATTAGGCAGGTTAAGATCGAGGCGCAGTTGGTTAAGATCGGGACAGGACATTAAAATGTGTCTAACCGTCAGCAAGTGCCCACATGGGCAGAACGGCGCCGGCGCAGCCGTCAGCAGATGGCGATGGCTGAACCGACAGTAAAGCTGCATGCCCTCGGGAAAAATTACGGCCGTAGTTTCCCCTTGCTTTCAGCCATTCGCAGTATCAGCACAGCAAGGCCGTTTTGGTTATTGTTACAAGGCCAGATCAGTCAATCATCCAGACTGTTGCCCTTGCAACTACTGAAAAGGCTGCTGCCCCTCTTCAGGAACCACACATTTGTCTGGCCTCTCAACAGATACCCCTCCATTGTGGTTGTACCTACGGTATGGCTATCTGTATCGCTGAGGCACGCAAGGCTCCCCACCAACGGCAAGGTCCATGGTTCATGGGGGGCTTGAGGAGATATGAAGTCATAAACAATGAGATGCCACTGCGGGAAAATATCTGAAATGAAAACTCACCTTTTCTTGCCATGCGTTTGTGGTGATACGCCAGGATGATTCTTGGAAAACTGTTGGAATCTTCCAATGCTACGCATGCTTTGTCCTGTGTATGTAGCAGCTCTCACTGAAGATTTGTACATGGGGTGAAGCAATTTTTTCTGCTCCCTTTCCCTTTCACAGCATTCAATCACATGCAATTAATTTTGTGAGCATCGCTACGTAATACTGGTTTCCTTCTAACCGTAGGCCTACCGGTAGGGGTTGTTGGCGACTCCCGAGATGGGCCAGCAACTGCCTCTTCACTCAATTTGATAATGTTTAGCACAATTGCACAATAAAAACACGCAGAACAGTACAGCACAAAACAATAACAAAGCAGACAACAATGGCTACCTAGTACAACACAGTCAGCTACATAATGTTGGCAGCAGTCGAAACTGTGTGCCTACTGAAGCCTCCCGACGTTTACCGACTTCAGGACTAGGGAGAGGTCTGCCATCTAAAAGTTTACACACTGTACATGTTGTTGTGGTCATTAGTCTGAAGATTGGTCTGATGCAGTTCCCCTGTAGTCTATCTCGAGTAAGCCTCTTTATCTGTGAATCTTCTTGCATTATTCATGCCTTGGTCTAGCTTAACAATATTTTTATGCTGCTTCCTTGATGCCTCATGATCTATCCTATCCACCTATCACTTCTTTTAGTCAAATGGTGTCAAATTTCTTTTTTCCCCAATTACCTTTGGTACAGTGTCAATAGCCATTTGATCTGCACATCCACCTACAGCATTCATCTACAGCAGCATATTTCAAAAGCCTCTATTCTCTCATTGTCTGAACTGCTTATTGTCCACGTTTCATTTCCATTGAAGATTACAAACCAGAAAAATACACTCCTGATGAATATGTTCACAAAAGAATTCCTAACATTTAAATTAATATTAGAGGTTAACAAATTCGTCTTTTTGAAAATGATTTCTTTGCTATTGGGTCTGCATATTATGTCCTCACTACTTTGGCCATTATCAGTTATTTTGCTTCGCAAAAAGCAAAACAAATCTATTACTTTCATTTTCTCATTTTCTAATCTAATTCCTTCAACATCACCTGATTTGATCTGACTACATTCTATTACCCTGGTTTCACTTTTGATATCCATCTAATCATCTCTTTTTGAGATGCTATTGATTCCCTTAAACTGCACTTCCAAGTCCTTTGTTGTCGCTGACAGAACTACAGTGTCGCTGATAAACCTCAAAATTTTTATTGCTTTTCCCTGAATTTTAATTCACTTTGGTTTCATTTACTGCTTGCTCAGTGTATAGGCTCAGTCATGCTGGTAACAGTGTGCAATCCTGTCTCACAGCCTTCCCTTTCGTGTCCTGTTTTTACCTGCGGGCTAGTTTCCGTACAAGCTGTAAGTAACCTTCATTCCATGTATTTTATCCCTGCTACCTTCAGAACTTCAAAGATTGTAGTCCTGTCAACAATGTCAAATACTTTCTCCAAATCTACAACTGCTATAAACGTAGGTTTCCTTTCATTCAATCTACCTTTCAAGACAAGATGAAGGCTCAATATAGCCTTGCATGTTCCTAAATTTCTCCGGAACCCAAACTTATCTTTCTTGAGGTTTCGCATTCTTCTGCAATTTGTGTCAGTATTTTGCAACTAGGATTTATTCAACTGATTCAGTAGTATTCATACTTGTCAACATTTGCATCCTTTGAAATTGGAATTATTATATTCTTTTATTTATTTATTTACATGTCAAGTTCTGTGGGACCAAATTGAGGAGCAAAACTTCACGGTCATGGAATGTGTCACTACATGAAATTACAACATAAAAGTAATTACAACATAAAAGTAATAACAGATAAAAATAAACGTTTATGAACCCAAAAAAAGTCAGTCCATAAGTTTAAGTAAACACAATGTACACTGCAACTAGAATCAGCTTAATTTTTCAAGGAACTCCTCGACAGAATAGAAGGAGTGATCCATGAGGAAACTCATCAGTTTAGATTTAAAAGCACATGGATTACTGCTAAGATTTTTACATATTGAGTGGCCAATGTCAAAATACCCAGACTCGTGAACAGGGGTTCACAAGAGGTTCGTGAACTTACACGACTTATTGCCCGAACCGCCCATTTCTGAGCCAAAAATATCCTTTTAGAATGGGAAGAGTTACCCCAAAATATAATACCATATGACATAAGTGAATGAAAATAAGCAAAGTAGACTAATTTTCATGTTGAATGATCACTCACTTCAGATACTGTTTGAATGGTGAAAATGGCATTATTAAGTCTTTGAACAAGATCCTGAATGCGGGCTTTCCACGACAGCTTACTATCTATCTGTAGACCTAGAAATTTGAACTATGCCCATTCAGTGAAATTAAAACATCAAGTTTTGTTGAATTGTGTGTTAGAAACTGTAAAAACTTAGTCTTACTGTGATTTAGCGTTAGTTTATTTTCTACAAGCCACCAACTGCACTATTTGAAACTGAGCCAATGTTGCACACAACATCCTTTACTACCAAGCTAGTGTCATCAGCAAACAGAAATATTTTAGACTTACCCATAATACTAGAGGGCATATCATTTATATAAAAAGGAACAGGGGTGGCCCCAACACTGATCCCTGGGGTACCACCACTTGACCATACTCCACTCAGACCCCACATCACAGCCATTCTCAACGTTGTGAATAATGACCTTTTGCTGTCTGTTGCTAAAGTAAGAGGTCAACCAATTGTGAGCGACTTCCCATATTCCGTAATGGTCCAACTTCTGGCGAAATATTCGGTGATCAACAAAATCAAATGCCTTAGTTAAATCAAAAAATACGCCACGCGTTTGAAACCTTTTGTTTAACCCATCCAATACCTCACAGAGAAAAGAGAATATAGCACTTTCAGTTGTTAAAAGACTTCTAAAGCCGAACTGTACATTTCATAGCAAATCGTGTGATGTAAAATGATCAATTATCCCTACATACATAAGCTTGCAGTTGAGTGTACTTTACCTCACTCATACATCTTGCACAGCAGGCTCAATTCATGGAAAGTAGCCCAATGATCTCAGTAATTCTGAGGGACTCTGTCTCCTCCAGGGACATTGTTTTGACTTGGGTCTTTCAGTGATCTGCTAAATTATTGTTGCACTGTCAAATCTCTCATCTCACGTCCTCCTTTCCTTTCTTTTAAAGATGTTATTTTCTTCTGTATAGCTATGAAAATAAAACTGAGTGCCACAAAATTGTCTAATAATAACTATAATTGCATCCCACAAGCAGTGACTCTGACATGAGTATACAGCGCAAGTACCAAAAATCCACAAGGTGCAAGTGGTGGCAAGCAACCACAAGGCATGAACGTTGACAGCCAACGTGACACACACACACGATCTCCTCTTCTGAGAAAACCTTAGATATTGCTTTATTACTCGGAGGCACAGTGTTCTTGGACACCTGTATGAATGGCTTCTGAGGTTCTCTTCATATTTGTGTAAGGTCCTTTCCCTCCCAACTCATCTTTATTTCAAATACTCAGTTGGCAACATTCTCTTTCTGGTTTGAACATGAAAATGGTGTCTCTCAGAATAGAGCAACATTCTTTTCCTTCACAGCTATTAATACCACAACACTGATAATGAGAAATCGTGTCCAGTGTCAATTGTTTGTGGAAGATTTTTCTGTCTTTTGTTCCTTTTCCACCTTTGCAACAGCAATCCTCCTGTTGCTGTTGGCAACTGGATGACGGAGGAGTGGCATAGAAGAAAAACTTTAGTTTTCCATTGTCATGTCTGTGTGTGTCCTTTTTAACTGTGATCACATATTTTTTAATTTTTGTGGGCTGAATCTGAAGGATAGTGTTGTTAATTTTTGAAAAAAAGTCATATTTCTGGGCTGCACATGTGATATTGAGTTTACTTTAGGTGCTTTGCCTTAGAGACCTGCAAGTGGGGATTCTGAAAGAACACTACGGTATGTAGAATTCGTGGAAAGCAAACCAAACCCAGTTTTACAGAGTTTCATATTTAAAAATGGTGGCTGTGGTTGACATTGATGAATATTGCCAGAACTGATAAGTGACAGATCAAAAACCTAGGACTTAACTATGATCGAACCTCTGACCTTCAGATTTGTAATCCGGCATTTAGACTACAGAGCCACTGAAAGCTATCATTCCTTAAAGATATAAAAAGCACTCAGTTAAAAGTAGCATATGTTTGCACAAAATGACTGAACAGCCAAATGAGTCACCTCGCTTCTTACCAGCAGTGTATACTAAATTAAAATAATGATTTGTATGCTATAAGTGTCACTGATTGTAAGTGTACTCGTGGAACACTTTCGGTTCATTCTTGGTATATTTTCATCTCTCAACACAAAGCAACATTTACTCTTTTTCACATAAGTATGTAAACTCTGGCAAGCCAACTGGTATCTTTAAATGTCAGACTCAATAAAACACAAGTACAATATCATAGTAACAATCCAATAATTTATGGACATCACATGCGTCCTGCCTCATGCAGAGCTAAGACATGAAGTAAGATAAAAGTCTCTCGTCTCGAGCGAGTCCAATACATGAATATGCATAGAAATCTATATTCAGTTGTTCATTAGTCTTTTTTACAATCACCAGGGACACTAACACATCAAAGAATACTACATAATTATTTCCTGAGTTTTCATCATGTCTTCTGTGGCGCTGGTGGCTAACACCTGTTGTCGTCAGTGACTTGCCCTTCTTACAGTCTTCGAATAACAAACTTCTGACCTGCACAAAGAAACAGGTGGATCGGTAGAAATGTTTTCACTCTCCCGCAATCGTACCTAACATGTCGGGTGTTCGAGACGGTGGAAGGCCGAATGTTTCTAGAATTTACACCAAAATTCTTGAGGCACTACAGCTCTGCTTAAAATGTATTGAATCTACAATAATTCTTGGTCTCTTCAGGAGCCACTGTGGAGATCTGTTTCAATCTTGAAATAAAACATTAAAATCAGTTATACCTATCTATAAAATGCAATCCTTCACACAGTTCTCAAAATGATTCATCGTCATAGTTGGTGGCTGAAAAGTTGTTCTGTTGGTGGACAGGTGTCTGGTGTGTGCAAGGATTCCTGCACTGTGAAGCACTGCTGGCAGATGTTAGGTGATGATTCAGCACAGAGTTTTGAAATAGGAGTAAACATCTCGCCGTGGTTCAGACACCACGTTAGTTGCCCTGCAATGGCTGGTTGAATCAGGTCAAAGACAAGCAATGGCTTACAACCTCCTATCTGACTATGCCTAGTAAAGCAATGTAGTACTAAATGTGATCTTACAGTTGATGACATCCTTACTCATCAGAGGGTAAAAATAAATTTACTCTATTTTAGCTGACAACTAG
The DNA here is from genome assembly GCF_023864275.1 of Schistocerca cancellata. Taxonomy (NCBI): domain Eukaryota; kingdom Metazoa; phylum Arthropoda; class Insecta; order Orthoptera; family Acrididae; genus Schistocerca; species Schistocerca cancellata. Next base: position 607,201,371 of record NC_064632.1, on the reverse strand, counting down.
ATGGTGTGCCAACACTTAAAATTTGGTGTAGTGTCTGGACTGAGGTTTAGCTTGTAGGGTGGAGGTCAGTTCTTATTGAATTTATGCTGGCCTTTTATCTTCAATATCACTTGTGTTATCAGTCTCGGAAACTGACATACGGCTGAGAGAGCGGTGTGCTGACCACATGCCCCTCCATATCCCCATCCAGTGATGCCTGTGAGCTGAGGATGACACGGCGGCCGGTCAGTACCATTGGGCCTTCATGGCCTGTTTGGGAGCAGTTTAGTTTTATCACTTGTGGTAACATCAATAAATTGAGAGACAGGAGTGATGGGCATTATGTGTAGTACTGCCGATGCACACCTATAAAAGTAAGTGTGAAACACTATCTAGTTTCTTCCTTAGGGAGGAAAGAGGGAATTTGGGGGAAGTTAAAAAGAAAGGGCAGGTCTTTTACACTGACCTGTAATAAAAACGAGGGTAGACACGAGGGTCTGTGTGTTCCAGTAACAATGAAACACCAAACAAGAGGGAAAATTTGTCATTTCATTTTAGCTGTCACTTGTCTGCTGTGAGTAGGAAAGAGCTGTATGAAATGCTATACTTTTAGTGTGCACTGATGACAATACAGAGGAAATCCTGGATAATAATGGATGTTCCAGAAAATAAAGTGCAATGTCAAATGTGTATTAATTTTGAAAGCTGAAATACAATGGTCATGATTTGTCATTTGAAGAACCATACATATTTCAAGGTAATCGGGCATGTAGTAGCCCTTCATTATACATTCCTAGCACAGGCACGATTAATAATGACAGTATCATAGACGCCTGCAAGGTAAAAATTTTTGCAGATGCTCATGGACACTACGTTAGTCATTTTGTGAGGCAAATGTTTTTTTACATCCATTACAGGTACATCTGTTTGTACCCACGGTCTAGCGGTAGCGCCTTTGATTCATAATCCCGCATTCGAATCCCGCCGCTGCTTAAATTTTGATTAATAATCAGCACTGGTGGATGGAGACTTCTGGCATAAGAAGTCACCCTTATTCTGCCAACGGCCTTGTCAAAGAGGGCAGAGGAGCAGACAGAGGTTCAGGGCAATCTCTTGTCCTAGAGGTGGGAAACTGCCCCTAAAGACAGAAGAATCAGCAATGATCTATCACGTGAGGATGCAGAAGGCAATGGAAACCACTGCATTAAAGACACGGAACAGGTGTCCACAGGACATGTGGCCTGTAATTGAAGAAACGTCATGATGATCTCTCCATTGGCAAAAGATTTCAGAACAGTCCCCAATTCGGATCTCCGGGAGGGGACTGCCAAGGGGGAGGTTACCCTGAGAAAAAGATTAAATAATCAACGAAAGGAAACCGTTCTACGAGTCGGGGGCGTGGAATGTCAGAAGCCTGAATGTGGTAGTGAAACAAGAAAATCTGAAAAGGGAAATTCAAAGGCTCAATCAAGATATAGTAGGGGTCAGTGAAGTGAAGTGGAAAGAAGACAAGGATTTCTGGTCAGATGAGTATAGGGTAATAACAACACCAGCAGAAAATGGTATAACGGGAGTAGGATTCGTTATGAATAGGAAGGTAGGGCAGAGTGTGTGTTACTGTGAACAATTCAGTGACAGGGTTGTTCTTATCAGAATCAACAGCAAACCAACACAGACAACGATAGTTCAGGTATACATGTCGACGTTGCAAGCCAAAGATGAAGAGATAGAGCAAGCATACGAGGGTATTGAAAGGGTAATACAGTATGTAAAGGGAAATGAAAATCTAATAGTCATGGGCGACTGGAATGCAGTTGTAGTGGAAGAAGTAGAAGAAAAGGTTACAGGAGAAAATGGGCTTGGCACAAGGAATGAGAGAGGAGAAAGACTATTTGAGTTCTGTAACAAGTTTCAGCTAGTAATAGCATACTCTGTTCAATAATCACAAGAGGAGGAGGAATAATTGGAAAAGGCCAGGTGATACGGGAAGATTTAAAGATTACATCATGGTCAGAGAGAGATTCCAAAATCAGATATTGGATTGTAAGGTGTACCCAGGAGCAGATATAGACTCAGATCACAATATAGTAGTGATGAAGAGTAAGCTGAAGTTTAAGACATTAGCCAGAAAAAATCAATACGCAAAGAAGTGGGATACAGAAGTACTAATGAATGACGAGATACGCTTGAAATTCTCTAAGGCTACAGATACAGTAATAAGCAATAGCTCAATGGGCAGTACAGTTGAAAAGGAATGGACATCTCTAAAAAGGGTCATCACAGAAGTTGAGAAGGAAAACATAGGTACAAAGAAGGTAACTGCGAAGAAACCATGGGTAACAGAAGAATTACTTCAATTGATCGATGAAAGGAGGAAGTAGAAAAATGTTCCGGGAAACTCAGGAATAGGGAAATACACGTCGCTGAAGAATGAAATAAATAGGAAGTACAGGGAAGCTAAGATGAAATGTCTGCAGGAAAAATGTGAAGGCATCAAAAAAGAATTGATTGTCGGAAGGCCAGACTCAGCATACAGAAAAGTCAAAACAACCTTCGGTGATATTAAAACCGAGGATGATAACATTAAGAGTGCAATGGAAATTCCAGTGTTAAATGGAAAGGGAAGAGTGGATAGGTGGATAGAGTGGATAGGTGGCTGGTCTGCAGAGACAGGTCAAGGATATAGAATCAGTGCTTAGTGGAAATGTCCGTGTTACTGATAAGTTGCATATATGTACAGTATTTAATAATCACTTTCTGAATATAGCAGGTGAGCTAAATAGAAACCTAGTCCCAACAGGGAATCATATAGCACTCGTAGAAAAAAGTGTTCCGAGACTGTTACCTGAAATGCTCCTCCACGATACTGGCAAGAGGGAGATTGAGTTAATAATTAAGTCACTAAAGACCAAGAACTCTCATGGATATGACGGGGTATCTAGCAGAATACTGAAGTATTGTTCTATGTATGTTAGCCCAGTACTTAGCCATATCTGTAACTTTTCCTTTAGGAGTGGTCGGTTTCCTGACCAAGTAAAGCACTCGGTAGTGAAGCCACTTTATAAAAAGGGAGACAGGGACAATGTTGACAATTATAGACCTATTTCTATGCCATCGGTGTTTGCTAAAGTTATCGAGAAGGTTGTATATACATGGTTACTGGAGCATTTAAATTCACATAATTTGCTGTCAAATGTACAGTTTGGTTTTAGAACAACTGAAAATGCTATATTCTCTTTTCTCTGTGAGATTTTGGATGGATTAAATAAAAGGTTGCGAACACTAGGTGTTTTCTTTGATTTAACGAAGGCTTTTGACTGTGTTGACCACAAAATATTACTGCAGAAGTTGGACCATTATGGAATAAGGGGAATAGCTTACAATTGGTTCGCCTCTTACTTTAAGAACAGAAAGCAGAAGGTAATTCTCCCCAATATTGAGAGTGGTATTGATGTTCAGTCCCAATGGGGCACTGTTAAGTGGGGCGTTCCCCAAGGGTCGGTGCTGGGGCCGCTGCTGTTTCTTATTTATATAAATGGTATGCCTTCTATTATTACAGGTGATTCAAAAATATTTCTGTTTGCTGATGACACCAGCTTGGTAGTGAAGGATCTTGTGTGTAATATTGAAACATTATTTGTTAATGTGGTTCATGAAATAAGTTTGTGGCTTGTGGAAAATAATTTGATGCAAAATCACAGTAAGACTCAATTTTTACAGTTTCTAACTCACAATTCAACAAGAACTGATATCTGGATCAGACAGAATGGTCATATTATAAGTGAGATGGAACAGTTCAAGTTCCTAGGTGTTCAGATAGATAGTAAGCTGTTGCGGAAAGCCCATGTTCAGGATCTTGTTCAGAAACTAAATGCTGCTTTATTTACCATTAGAACAGTATCTGAAATAAGTGACAGTTCAACACGAAAAGTAGTCTACTTTGCATATTTTCATACGCTTATGTCATATGGTATTATTTTTTGGGGTAATTCTTCTGATTCAAAAAGGGTATTTTTGGCTCAAAAACGGGCTTTCACTCAGTTAATACTAGGCAGAAATCAAATCTGCATGTGGAGTGCACTTTCTTGACTCTTGTGCAGAAAGGAGTGCAGTATTCTGCTGCATCTATTTTCAATAAGCTACCACAAGAACTCGAAAATCTCAGCAGTAGCCCAAATGCTTTTAAGTCTAAATTGAAGAGTTTCCTCATTGTTCACTCTTTCTATTCTGCCAAGGAGCTCCTGGAAGAGCTGAAAAATTAAGCAAATTCCAGTGTTACATTGTTGATTTTCTTTATTTAAACTTACGAATTGTCGCTTGAATACGTTTCTTGTATTTCATTTTATCTGTTTCTACTATTGTGTTATAATTTCATGTATTGACTCGTTCCATGACCATGGAGACTTCTCCTTAATTTGGTCCCACGGAACAATAAATAAATACATTGAAAGCCTGTATGAGGGAGAGGATTTGTCTTATATGATAGAAGAAGAAACAGGGGTCAATTTAGAAGAGATAGGGATCCAGTATTAGAATCAGAATTTAAAAGAGCTTTGGAAGACTTCAAATAAGACTGAAGGGATAGATAACATTCCATTAGAAATTCTAAAATCATTGGGGGAATTGGCAACTGAATGACTATTCACGTTGGTGTGTAGAATGTATGAGTCTGGCGACATACCATCTGACGTTCGGAAAAGCATCATCCACACAATTCCCAAGATGGCAAGAGCTGACAAGTGTGAGAATTATTGCAGAATCCGCTGAACAGCTCATGCATCGAATTTGCTTACAAGAATAATATACAGAAGAATGGAAAAGAAAGTTGAGGATGCACTAGATGACGATCAATTTGGTTTTAGGAAAGGTAAAGGCACGAGAGAGGCAATTCTGACATTGCGGTTAATAATTGAAGCAAGACTAAAGAAAAATCATGACACGTTCATAGGATTTGTCGACCTGGAAAAAGCGTTCAACAATGTAAAAAGGTGCAAGATGTTCGAAATTCTGAAAAAAAGTAGGGGTAAGCTATAAGGAGAGTCGGATCATATACAATATGTACAACAGCTAAGAGGGAATAATAAGGATGGTCGACCAAGAACGAAGTTCTAGTATTAAAAAGGGGGTAAGACAAGGATGTATCCTTTCACCCCTAGTGTTCAATCTGTACATCGAGGAAGCAATGGAAGCAATGATGGAAATAAAAGAAAGGTTCAGCAGTGGAATTAAAATTCAAGGTGTAAGGATATCAACGATACGAATCGCTGATGACATTGCTATCTTGAATTAGAAGAATTACATGATTTGCTGAATGGAATGAACAGTCTAATTAATACAGAGTATGAACTGAGAGTAAATCGAAGAAAGACGAAGGTAATGAGAAGCAGTAGAAATGAGAACAGCAAGAAGCTTGACATCAGGATTGATGGTCACAAAGTAGATGAAGTTAAGGAATTCTGCCACCTGGGCAGTAAAATAACCAATGACGGACGGAGCAAGGACGACATCAAAAAAAGACTAGCAATGACAAATAGGGCATTCCTAGCCAAGAGAAGTCTACTAATATCAGATATCGGCCTTAATTTGAGGAAGAAATTTCTGACAATGTAAGTCTGGAGTACAGCATTATATGGTAGTGAAACATGGACTGTGGGAAAACCAGAACAGAAGAGAATCGACACATTTGAGATGTAGTGCTACAGGCGAATGTTGAAAATTAGGTGGACTGATAAGGTAAGGAATGAAGAGGTTCTGCGCAGAATCAGAAGAAAGGAATATGAGGAAAACACTGATAAGGAGAAGGGACAGCGTGATAGGACATCTGCTAAGACATGAGGGAATGACTTCCATGGTACTAGAAGGAGCGGTAGAGTGCAAAAACTATAGAGGAAGACAGAGATTGGAATACATCCAGCAAATAATTGAGGATGTAGGTTGCAAGTGCTACTCTGAGATGGAGAGGTGATCACAGGAGAGGAATTCGTGGCAGATGCATTAAACCAGACAGAAGACTGACGAGAGAAAAAAAAAAGCATGATTATGTATCAGTTTTCAATTGCCGGTTAACAACAATATGCCCTACAGATTGTAGATGCTATAGTAATTATTTTACAAATGAAAATGTAACATTACATCAAATAAAATAAAACTTTTAGCAGCCATCTATTTCAGAGATGCTACAAGTACTTGAATTTTTGTGCCTGTTACCCATTTCATAATGACTGACTCCTGACTGAGCTCATATTCTGGTCACATTGCATTACAAACATTGATATGTTATACCTTGTTGGAATCATTGAAATGTCTACTTTTAATTAATGTATGAATATTACATCTTTGCTGAAATGGGGGCGAAATACATGGTAATATTCGACAGAAACCGTCCTTTTCTAGCTTTTTTCAGCAACTGTCAACTTTAAGGAAGCATAAAAATCAGATCCTAATTAGAAGAAAAATTTCCTTTTCACAGTTTAAAGATACAATATTATTCTATATACAAGTGAATTTTTGTTATTTTCTGATAACTTGTTTTATAGTTATACTGTCAAATGTAAGACGCTACGATCAAGCTTACCATTGTAGCCATTGTGATGGAGAGATAATTGGTGTTAAGCTTGAACTTTGGTTGGCTACATCATGTGTCTTTACTAGAACTCCTCTTGGATGTTAGTTAAGAGCCTGTAAAGCAATAGTGTTAGTAGTTGCAATATATGCAAGGGTGTGGTGGAGCATAGTTGTTACACCAGTTCGCCACCACTGTTGTAATGTGCCATAAGCATCTGTTCATCAGCGAACTATGGCAACTTTGTAGATGCATTCCAGTACACCATTGCTGTGTTGAGTTTTTGTTGCAAGTAGTGGGAAATAATATGGGAAATTGCAAATAAATGCTTGATATGCAAGCAGCTCACAATAAATGAGCATTTGTATAGCACACTTCAACAGTAAATGGAAAAGTCAATCACCTAGAATAAATTTTTGCAATAAAGGATGATTACTGGAATAAAACCTACCTTAATCGCTTTCACTGCTAGCTGAAGTCTCGCTGTTACTACTGCAGTCATCTACTTGGATCAGCAACAGTTCTATTGCTATGTCAAGACAGTAGCCTCTTTGTTCATAACTGTATTTAAGTTTGTGTAAATGACTCGCTGAATTCCTCCATAAACTTCGGGCAACACTTTCCAGAGCAAAGCGACACAACTGTAACGTATCATTTGTTTTGAAATTCATGTTCACCTTTGCTACCTTCTTCTTGACAAATGGCCAAACAAGTTCAATGGCGTACAGTTCACTATATGCAACCTGAGAAGTTTAATTTCATTGTCCACTGATTGCAATATACTTTCCAAAAGGTATTCCTGCACCATGACATGCAGTTGTGTGCATTCCAGCAGGCCAGCTTTAGTAAATTCCTCATATGATATGGCAATAGATGGAAGCTCTTCTCTATTGCTTTCCATCGATTCAATAATAGAATTCTTTCTCCATTTCATAGATGGCTTTTGTGACACTGGATTTGTCATAATGTGGCATGGGGCCTGACCTAAAACAATCACAGATCTGTTAGGTAATTTTTCGAGAACACTCCTAAATCACTCTTCGTAGTGTCTGCCATTCACTATAAAATGATAATCTGCACCTCCTTTTTGCCCAATAAAACTTAAAACAGCATTTTGCATGAAGCCATCTTCGTTACCAATATGGCACATTATACAGTAGAATCTCACATAGCGAGCATAATTTGTTCCAGAATCTTACTCGCAGTGCAAAACACTCCTTAAGAGAAATAATTTATCCCAGACAAATTAACGTAAAATATGATAATGCGTTACATCATAAAAAGTACTAAAAGTTTTATCTTATTCATGCCATTTAGTCAATTAAATTATCCATACAGTATAATGAACTCACAATACAAAACTAATTCTTTTTTACTAAGGACTATTTACAGTCATTTCATTCTGCCGATGCTCAACACTTGGCAAAAATGCGACACAGTTTTATTGTCAAATAAATTTTTAGCGTGCATTGCCACTGGTTTACTGGGGCAATGATTTTTAGTGTACGATGCAACCGATTCCCATGCTTTCAGCATTTCTCTTATAGTGCCAGAAGATTGCTGCTTTAATCTTACTGTCTCCTCCTCCTCCTCTTAACTCCTCTCCACAACCTCCGGCTGTGAAACACTGCAACTCCATAAGCTTTTCAGTGGTTATTTTTTGGCTGTGGTCTTCCACAAACTCAATGACATCATTGTTATCCACTTCTAGTCCCATGCTCTTGGCCACAGACACAATGTTGTTGACTACAGGCTCCACAGGTACTGACTCAAATGCCCAAGAGTTACACTCGACAACACACTCCGGCCAAAGCTTCTTCCCAACAGAACTGAGAGTTCTCTTGGTAACCCCTTCCCACACCTTTTTGATCATCTTGGCACAGGCAATGATACTGAAGTGATGTTTCCAAAACTCTCTGAGAATGAAATTGGCAGCTTCAGTCAACTCAAAGCAATGTCTGAGGAGTGTTTCAGTGTAGAGCTTCTTAAAATTAGAAATGGTCTGCTGGTCCATAGGCTGAAGCAAGGGAGTGGTGACGGGAGGCAGCAGTCGGATCTTGATGAACTGAAATTCTTCAAGGAGTTGGTCTCGTAGGCCGGGAGGATGGGCAGGAGAATTGACAATAACTAGCAAGACTTGGAGTGGCAGATTCATCTCAAGCAAATGTTTTTTCACCGAAGAACAAAACACCTACACACCACATTTAACCTGCTCTCCTAGGCTTTACATTTCTTTAAGGCTTGTGTAGTTTCCGAATGATAAACATGCAGCAGTTTAATTTTCAAATTGCCACTTGCATAGCAGTGTGAGATGGTCTTCTGTTGGCTTGTGACTGGGCAAATCATTCTCCTATGCTGCTGTTATAAAGGTATGCTTCAGCATCTTTTTCCAGAATAGACCCATCCTGACACAACTGAAAACCTGTTGCGACAGATAACCCTCAGAATTTACGAGTATCTCGAGTTGCTGATGAAGTTCTCTGCTGTCTTTGTATCGGAGCTGGCTGCTTCGCTGTGCCTCACAACACTGTGGACGCCAGTTCTGCTCTTAAAGTTTTCGAAGCATCCACAGCTTCCCTCAAACACTTCTTCAGCTGCTGATGATCAAAAGAGGTCAATGAAAATTGTTCTCATCTTCTCACAAATGAAGTTTTCGTTAATAGGGTCACATTGCAATTGCTTTTCATTTCTCCATATAAGGAGCAGTCTTTCGACATCGCCCAGGATACGAAACCGTAATTTAGATACTCTTTTCACTCCATTTGAAGCATCTATTAAACTTGTCCTTGTTCTGGAGGATAGCACAAATAGTTGTAGACCAACTGTATATGTGTGCTAAATCAGCAATACTCACACTGCATTCACGTTTTTTAATGATTGTAAGTTTCATTTCTAAGGTTATTTTCTTTCTTTTATGGTCATCATCTTGCGGCTTTATCTTCAGGGGCATTTCTATGAAGGTTTGAAAATATGTGATCACTAGCTGGGCTAAGATGGCAGCAGAAAAGAGTGCTAACCCCAGACGGCAATACATACAAAAGTCATTGTTTGTATGCTGTTGCCAACAATGAAACGTGTTCATATTGTTCAACATTTCCGCTGCCGTGTATGAGCAACTGGCGATGTCCAACTAAATTTTCTACACTCATTATGCAAAACATCACTCGTTAAATGAGTCATTTTTTAACCATTTCTTTTGCCTGTTATGCGAACTACATATTATGGGAGGTCATCGTTCAGCGAGGTTCCTCTGTAATCCTTTTTCCAGGACCGGATGGTATTTGAGTTACTCCTTTCCAGCCAATCCACTCTTGAACCCTTCCTCTATGATAACTGTATCCATTTTTTGATCCATACGGCTTTTTTTGTTCCTGCCAGTCAATCTTTTTGGAATGATTTGCACCAAACCAACTCTCATCAGTGTATCAAACAGCCCACCCAGTATTGCACAAGTATCTTATTTTCCGCAAGAACTCATCTCTTTTTCCTGTTACTTCACAATTTCCCATCAGAAAAGGTTTTTTGTTGAACTTTTTGTATCTGCAGCCCAATTTTCAAAAAGCACATCAAAGGGTTGTTTCACTCACATCAGGAAAATCGTCCACTTCCATCTTCAACTTTTTGAACACAGCTGCCACTGTTGGAAACTGCTTTTCCACATAAGAGCCATAGACTTTTATTCTTATGACTCCCTTTGCAACCTCATCCAATACAAACTTCTGTCACCTGCCAGAACTCTTTTTTTGGTGATCCAAGACATGAAGTTGTTCTATATTCTCTCGAATTTCACTTCACTGTGCTTTCACTAATACTGAAACACTCAGAATTTCTCTTAACTGGCAGTGATACGGAATGCCGCACCCTGCTCTTTTTCAGCCCCAAAGTAAGCACACACAATGATCACCATCGACTTTTCACAACTCTGTAAATGAAGCACGGTTTCACTCAAGTACGAGGTAACTAATTATGTTATGAGCACTATCTCACACAACTACATAACAATGAATGAGAGCACGAATGTTTCCTATCTGACGGGAAGCCGCAATGTAAACACTGCAACAATTAATAATGAAGTCGAAATACTGTTCACAGGTCCAGCAACGTAGCACCACGCGAGCATGCGGTGCATAGAAACGCAAAATCAAATAAATTAATATGATATTAGAGCTTTATGTGAATAAAATATAACAGCTGTGAAAGACAACAACAGAGCTTGCATTAACACATTAGGTGAATTCAGGAATCTTCTTCTTCTTCTTCTTCTTCTTCTTCAGTAGCGCTACAGCCCTTGGTGAGACTTGGCTTCTTCAACAGTCTACTCTCACCAATATTGGGATAAAACAACTAATTGGCAAGCAACGACAATTCATCTGGAAGTTAAGTATGGTTGTATCTTAAACTGTGCAAAGGAAATTTTTCTCATAATTGTGGTCTCACTTCTATTACTCCACAAATTTGATACTTGCCAAAAATGATCAAACAAATACACTTTCTATTAAATATCACCCCCGTGCCACCCTCTTATCAACTAGAAGGTAATATTCATAAACCAAATAAAAGTACATATTCCCATGATTCCAGCAAGGTACAACATATTGATGTTCATCATGCAATTTGACCAGAATATGACCTCTAAGTCGAGGGTCAATCATTATAAGATGGACATGTTGAGTGAATGTTTCCAGAAACTTTCTACTAAAAAAATAAATAGCAATTTTGTGTCGAGGGTTCTATGGGGACAAATTACTGTGACAATATCGACATACAGAGAAGGCTAAAAAACCATAAATGTGACCTATATACACAAAATAGGTCGAGAAAACCTGAAAAATGGCGCTTGTATCATACTAAGAGCCATCTTTCCTGTGTGCAATTGCTCTTTGGAAGCTTGTATTGATCGAGTCGGCCAGTTTCCATTGCCAATACTTTGCCCGAGTCATCTACGTGGCTTATCATATAATTTTTATTCGTAATATGATTGCTTTTAGTACTGGATTCTAAGGTGTTCATAAATTTTCAGCAAATGTAAATCACGTCTGTGCCTTCAGCTGTTTTTAGATGTTACACAGGAACCATATTATAGAATCTACGGCAGTATTCTTACTAGGAAGACAAAATTCTTTCTATCTACATCTATACTTAGCAACCATAAGGTGGCATACAGTACTTCATTGTCTGAATTATTGTGTATTCTTGAGTTGCAGCTCAGACGTGATGTTAAAAAATATAATAAGGGAAATCAGTGAACTAAATAACATCTTTCCAATAGAAAAAGTATATATTGCCTGCATCAAGAACTGAATAAACTTTTAATGTATTATTTATTACCAAACTTGTAACAAAAACTGTTCTGCTCTATCTCACAATTTTTAAACTCAACATTTACAATTTTGAAAACAAAGTTTAGGAAAATGAGTAAATCTTCGGTTAATTCAATGCAGGAGCACATACAAATTTATCCAATGGAAAACAACATTTGTTTGTTTCTGAATAATATCAAAATTTTTTAGTTCTGACTTTTTTCTTGTACATAAATTTCTTTTCAGATTATCTGAGAACAGATGCTCTGGCAGATCAACTTGAAATGAAGTCACTTAACATGTTGAATGCCACACGGCTGCTGCCGGCCACAGAAGTGTGCACCTAATGCTGTGTGCCTGGCCTGATAGTGAAACATACATCACCGAGCATATGACTGTCAACGTGTTCAGGCCTCACATTGATACATCTACATCTACATCTACATGTATAATCTGCAAACGACTATGATGGGCATGGCAGAGGGTGTATCCCATTGGACCAGTTAGTAGGGTTTCTTCCCATTCCATTCACGTACAGAATGTGGGAAGAATGATTGATTGAACGCGTCTGTGCATGTGATAATTATTCTGATCTTTTCCTAATGGTTCCTGTGTGAGCAATACATAGGAGGTTGTAGCACATCCCTAGAGTGATCATTTAAAGCTGGTTCTTGAAACTTTATTAGACTTTCTCGGGATAGTTCACATCTGTCTTCAAAGAGTCTGCCATTTCATTTCCTTCGGTATCTCTGTGACACTCTCCCACAGATTGCACAAACCTGTGACCATTTGTGTTGCCCTTCTCTTTATATGTTCAATGTCCCATGTTAGTCCTATCTGTTGTGGGTCCTACACACTTGAGCAATGTTCTAGGATGTGTTGTATGAGTGATTTGTAAGCAATCTCTTTTGTAGACTGATTGCACTTCCCCAGTATTCTACCAATAAACCGAAGTCTACCACCTACTTTACCAACAACTGAAGGTATGTGATCATTCCATTTCATATCCCTACATAGTGTTAAGCCCAGGTACTTGTATGAGTTGGCCAATTCCAGAAGTGACTCATTGATATTATAGCCATAGGACATTATGCTTTTTTCCATCTTGTGAAGTGCAATTGACCCTGTGACTGTTCATTTTGCACTTGTAATGAGTGCTTTCGAGATCATTACAGCAGGAGCTAGTTAACATGTTACTTAGCCTGATAGCCAGTTCTTACACTTTTAGTACTCTGATTTGCTCATCCAGTCAATATAGGGCAGCATTTCAACACCTTTAGAGGCTTTACAAGATTTGAGAATTTTCTTGAGACTCTCGGATGAGAAGTTTCCATCCCTAGATACAGATAAACCATTCCGTACTGCTTTGACTTTATGCCAGGGCTCGCCTCTAGTATGTGGCAGACGGTAAAGTGACAGGCCGTCAGCAACCTATAACCAGACATTTACAACGAGATATCTGGAAAATATGCTGCCCAGGGCAACAAACGCCCTCTACATCGAGCTCAGTCAGGGCAACATGCTGTCTAAATTGCCAGCTACGCAAACCAGAGATAATCCACATTATATACCCAACTGTACACCATACTGTTGTGCCAAATGATGGGACTGTATGATGCAGAATGCAAGTTAGTAACATCTGCTCTACTCTGAGCCTCCAAACACAGACGCACTGTGATGCTGTAAGCAGAAATGGAACTCACAAAAATCAACATCCTGACACTCCCACCCAATGTTGTGGAGCATCTCACGGAAGGCACACCTCTCTCTTATGTAGTCTAAATGGAAGCTGCGACAACAGTCGCTGTGCCAGCAGTCCACGGTCTTCCAGCTGTTGTCACACTGACCACGTGGATATTTGACTTATTACAAATGAGCCCATTTTTTGACTGAAGGTACACAAGCCTGTGCAGCCAAGCAAACAATACACTCTTTCTCTTAGGCACAGGATCCTGCACGGTATTGAGCACAGCACATCGACTCGATATCTGCACAACTGATGTGGGATCCTGAGCAGTACAAGCAGCAACAGTCCAAACTGATTTGACTTATTTCATGCCTTCATGTTGCTCTCATTTTAATGGCCAGCAGCATAATTTCTACTTGTTTTTGTTGCCCTTTATATTTTGGTAATCATCACTGCTACCACTGTCTAGTCATCGATGGATATCCTCAAAGAGAATATGTCAAGTTGTTGCTGTCCGATCCAATATATCTCCATCACAAGTGTTGTTCTGAACTACCTGTTTAGTGCTGCTTTCTGAGAGGCATTTAATATTGTTCTGCACAATGTCTTGGGACACCGTTTGTTTATCCCCTCCTTAGATATCTAATCTTATTCAAACAATCTCACATGTAGCATAAGTTTCTATTTTGGTGGATTTGAGTACCTGTTGCAATAAATCACCTCCATTTCCAGTCACAGGCACTTAAGATTTAACCCAAAAATCTCACTACTATTAATTGTGGGTCAAAAATCTCACTACTATTAATTTTGCGTCAAAAATCTCACTACTATTAATTTTGGGTCTTTGCCAGCTTTCTGTAACTGGTATGCGACCACTACCTTTTAGGAGTGCTTCAAACTCAGACTGTTCATTGTTGAAGCCAAGTCCTATTAAGGTGCGTCCACTAACAAGTAACTTCTTCCATCACTGAGGTGTTTACATTAGAACAAAAACTTGCACAAGTTCACTTCTGCAAGTTAATTTCAGAAACTTGCTGGAAGTACTTGCAGAATGTTTAGTGTTATTGAAAACAGAGCAGCCACCAGTGTTGTTGCTTCATTTTTATCGAAGAAAAATGAAACTTTTAGATAAAAACCAAACTTTTAGGTTTTTAAAAAAAAAAAAGACCTTGTTCAGATTAAAAACTTTCTGAGAAGACTGTATGCTAATTTTAAACATATCTTTTTCTATAAGCTATCAAATACTCAAAAACAGAATACAACAATGCAGCAATCTGTATCATAAAGAGATAATCTTTCAATTACTTTTCGATTTTTGCAAACAGTATTCATTACTTTTATTACAATAACATTACAAATTCAGTTAAAACACAAGGACATCTACTGCCATTCTACTTCTCTCCTGATGAAATAAAGTAATCGGTAAATTCATTTCGCAATTCCTTGGATGGAATGGTCAATAGTGTGTGTTTAGGGGTTCAAATAGCACATTTGTTTCAGTCCATCTGTCTTTGTGCCGATCTCCTTTACAATATTGACATTTTCAAACCATTGTTGAACACACAAAACTTCTGCTAGTTTGGGAAAAACATCCATCAACCAGGAAGTAAAGTACTTGCTGCAAGGTACAAGCAATTCTTCCCATTACCTTGTTAAGGGTGTTTCCACATCGAAGAATTTGCAGAAGTACCTTCTGCAAACGACTTGCTTGAGTTTACTTGCTATTGGATACATACCTTCATGCTGTGGAGACCACTAAACGAGCATTTACTACATAATGCTGTACTGGGTGAGTTATTCTATCAATTAGTCACTAACTCTCACAAAACTGAATCTTTGTGTAGATGTGGCACCTTCAAATGTACCTGTATGTACTCACAATTTAATAACTTGATGGCTCCTGAAGCTCCAATACGAAAGAAAAGCCCCAGTCATCCTTCAAGGAGCGTAAGCCTACTGCCTATAACAATTTAACCCTCAAGCAGGCGTGCCATTACGCATAATGTGAGCAAGCATGAGGCGTACTTTGTTCACATGTAAAGAATAGCTCTCTTTATGTTACCGGTGTAATCGTATGAGCAAAATCACAGTTCAATCTTGGTTTAAACAAAGAACAATAAAATAAACTTAAATTATATGAGCTAAATCACTGTTTTAACTAAACAATAATAAACTAAACTTTCATTAGATCATTTTGTTACCGCTTGTGTTATCCCACGCTAAGTACTAGGGTTCAGATAAATAAAAATAACAAAATGTGTACATATTATATGACCTTAAAAAATAAAATATAGAGACAAAGAAGTACTATTTTCAAATAAATCACACTTTACTTTACAAAAAACACAAACAAAACAAAAAATATGCTTCTTTAGTCTCATTGGCATTATTTGTATTGTTACAATACATAATCACTTTTACTTTAACTTTAAAAATAAAAACTATTTCTGTTTGAATGGACAATTCTTTGTGCTGACAAAGATCTGTCAATGTCACAGGATGTGATTGGATAAAACTTAAACTTGTACAATTCTGGAAGTGAGTATAGGACGTCATCTATTCTTCCACACAGAATACTGTTAATTTTTTTTTTCATATTAAAACATTTATTTTTTCTTAAGTACGTATTTCCGTTTTTGCTTTAACAACTCTGCTACAGATTCTTCTGTTTCACTGCTTTTAATTTTTATGTCTCTGATAATGTTTATATTGCCTTTCAATGATGTTGAAGGATTTTACAATGCCTTTATATGACAATAAAAAAAACAATAATTGCTTTTGATGTACACTAAATCACTCTGGAGAGTATCATTTTCAAAAAGTTCTTTTGCATTCAAAACACACGCAGACTCACCTTTAAACTGAAAAATAATTGTTTAAATCTCACTGATAAGCTCAATGTAGTATTCAACTGCTTCTAGCCATATACTCCAACGTGTCAGTACTGGTTCTGGTGGCAAAATAACATCAGGATACATCTCTTTAAATATTGAGATCCTACACGGAGCTTTCAATTTTTTCTTTTTTTTTTTCTTCTTCCCCCCATGTTTGATATTAAACCATCAACCTTTTTCATAATTTATCCTTATGCATTCAGCTAATCCATTTACTCCATGTGCCAAGCACATTACATGAATCATTTTAGGTGTGTGTGTGTGTGGGGGGGGGGGGGGGGGTGCCTTTTATTGATGAAGGCAGTGGCTGGAAGCTTTATGTAAGTGTCTTAATTGTGCCTTTCTGTAACCTGACATGTCTTTTTTACGGTATGTAGCACTCTGTCTTTTCCTACATTGTTGATATTCTACCTGGAGTTTCCATTGTTTGATGAAAACTTGTTAGTGTTTCATATTAGGCCATAAAACACTCATAGCATCACTAAAGAGCTTTGCTGATGTTTGGTAGTTACATTTAGGAAGTTCTTACACGCCAACAAAGGATTTTCTCGATTATGTAATTTACTGTATTTGGGTTTAGGAATTGGACCAATGTTTGAGTCTCATTATTCAATATTTTTCCAAATAAAAACCACTTTTTCATAATTATCATGCCTATTTGGATGTGACATTCCGGCAGAGATCAGACGTGTGCTACGAGTGACGCACAGGACAGGCAGTGTCAGATTGCTCGAGTGTACGTGATTTTGATGCGACCTGGTAGAGATCACTAGCTGACACACACTGAGCTGCAGTCAAAATACTGTGAATTTTATTTACAGCTCTGTGTGTTTAATTTTCTAACTGTTTATAATTGCGCTTAGTTATGAAAGTGACTGGCTGTGTAATGTGAAATACAGTTTCAACTATAGTTTCTATACTATACACTGAAGTAATTGGTCACGTGAGGAGTGTTCGAGAATGATGTGCACGATAGTCATTCATTCTGCGGAATATAATATGAACTATTTTGTCAGTTTGTGGTACTGGGGAAATGAGATTATGATTTCAGTAAAGTAATTTTGTTATGAGGGAATTAATTTTATATTTGTGGGTTTTCAAAATTTATTTATGTTAATTTACTGTTCTGATTCAGTGACAAATTTTGATTCGTTCTGTATATACGCACAGGATTGAGCAGATTTCTTGCTGCTTTCTGATTGGCTGCAATGTTTCTGTGCCAATTAGGAATTAGCACATTCGTGCATATTTTGGGAACTAGAAACATCTTCTGTGCAGAGAAAAGAGTAGAGTTGAGGCTCCGATCTCATCGTGATCAGACCTATT
Organism: Schistocerca cancellata; assembly: GCF_023864275.1. Classification (NCBI taxonomy): domain Eukaryota; kingdom Metazoa; phylum Arthropoda; class Insecta; order Orthoptera; family Acrididae; genus Schistocerca; species Schistocerca cancellata. The sequence continues at coordinate 607,183,623 of NC_064632.1, read as the reverse complement.
ATATTTGCTCTGTTCAGAATTGTTAATGTTGTGATATTTCAGTGCCAAAATGTTTGAGAAGTCCCATAAAGTGTGGAAGGGAGTTCAATTTAAAGCACAGCATGAAATTCAGAACTTTTTGTGATGTTTAAAATAACTAAATTCCTTGTGGGGTGTTGCTTACTCATGAATATGAACAATATTTTGTGCAAGACTGATCATAGCAACATTTGAGCAAGCTATTCTAAAAGAAACAATCTGTTTGTAAACTTGTGTGTGTGTGTGTGTGTGTGTGTGTGTGTGTGTACTTTTCAGACTATGTACAGTTTACAGCAAGGCTTGGTAGTGATCGGTGTATGCAAGCTTAACATAACGGAGTGGAATATTATGACATAAATACTTTCATTGAACTGTTCCTTCCACTCGCAAAACAATTTTAGCGTGACTTGTCGTTATGAAATGTACAGCTGATTTTCTATAGCTTTCTCCAGCTGAGAACTGCATTTCAGTAACTTCAAGGATGCATGTGTGTAAGAAGAAATTCACCACCAGGTGAGTGCATTTTTACCATTGTGCCACCACAAATGGTGCATCAAGGATCGGGAAATATAAAAAGTTGCATAGAAGAGAACCACGGTCTAGCATAAATGTGAAAATGAATCTCAAGTGATCAAAGGACAGGACAGGACAGGACAGGACATTGTGTGACAAAGTGGAATAGCATGACACTGCAACAAGAACTGTAATCCTACAGTGGGAAGCAGGAGGACACTGTAGATATGACAGAAGAAGTAGCATGGAGGTAGCAGACAGAACGACAGATTCAGTGGCAGCCACTATTTCAACAACTGGGATGACAATGTTGGCAGCCCACAAACTGATATAACTGGAGGCAGAGGACTGACACGCAATTTCAAAGCACTGAGACTACAGTCGACAAATGGAGATAGTTTAATTCCTCTGTTGTTTGATTGTATCAAAAGACTTTTTAAAATTGAAAGGAATGGTAATTCTGTAGTTGTGACGGAAAAGGATGTGATTCAGTTTGATGGAAGTGCCAATCAGACATGCACTGCAGGTTAGAGAAATGTGGGTGGATTAGAAATTAATTGTGTTTCAGTTTCTAACATAATACAGTTATCTACAATTATGGGAGAGAAACAGATACAAGTTGTTTTAACAGATGTAACGAGGGGAGAGGGTACCAGGTCTTTTAATAATGAATTGAGTGATTTTAGCGATGCTGATTTATTTGACATGAGCCATGGTGACCTAAATGAACAGGAGACAAGAGGGGTAGATGCCACACTTGATATGCTGCAAGTAAAGCAAACTGAACAGGAAAGTGTAGAGCAGATGTTAGTAGTATTAATGCTTAAGATCAATGAAGCAAATAAAAATATTAACAGGAAAACAGATTATTATTAATAGATAAACAGTGATATTATTAATGATTTAGCTGGTGATCTAGTTCTAAGTTGAAATTGATACCGAGTTAAAAAACCAGGCTTCTGATCTACAGGAAATGTGGCAAAAGAAATTGAAAGCTTTTGATGAAAAGGTCGAAGTTAAAGTTTCTCAATTTAAGCAAATTTGTAAGAAATCCTCAGATGGCGTAAGAAAGGAATTCACAGAGACTGTACAAAGGGTATCGAATGAAAGCAAGCAAAGGGTGGGTCAGATCCAAGGAAATGTTCAGAAAGTAGAGCATACAATAGCTACTACAGAGCTAGGTGCACGTGAAAGTGAGCATACAGTTTTGAATAGTAAAATAAATGAAAAAATTGAGAATTGTTTAAAAGCTCTAAAGGCTGTGTCTGACCATGTGGAAGAAGTAGATACTGACATGGATCATTTGCCTAGTCAGTTGAGGGTGGTAACAAATGAACAACAACAGACTAACTATGTTGTTGTGGTCTTCAGTCCAGAGACTGGTTTGATGCAGCTCTCCATGCTACTCTATCCTGTGCAAGGTTCATCTCCCAGTATCTACTGCAACCTACATCCTTCTGAACATGTTTAGTGTGTTCATCTCTTAGTCTCCCTCTATCATTTTTACCCTCAAATACTCAATTGGTGATCCCTTGATGCCTCAGAATATGCCCTACCAACCGATCCCTTCTTCTAGTCAAGTTGTGCCAAAAATTTCTCTTCTCTCCAATTCTGTTCAACACCACCTCATTAGTTACGTGATCTACCCACCTAATCTTCAGCATTCTTCTGTAGCACCACATTTCGAAAGTTGCTATCCTCTTCTTGTCTAAACTATTTATCGTCAATGTTTCACTTCCATACATGGCTACCCTTCATACAAATACTTTCAGAAACGACTTCCTGACACTTAAATCTAAAACTAACTAAAGTAGAACATAGTACACAAGTTGGTACTAACACTGTGGGTGGTAGTCTGATAATCGAGTTGGCTGAAGCAGCTTACATTACTAACAGACGGTTCTTAGGTTTTGATCTGGCTGGACATGTACATCCAAAGGAATTTTCGAATGATTTTGAAAACGTGTTGCCAAGACTGTCGACCGATAGGCGAAAGATCAGTTTTATTTTGTCAAAATTTATGAGGGGAGCTAGGACATGGAGTGTGAATGCTACTGAACGATACTTTGGAAAAGTTTGAGATGCAGTTTCACGCGATATTGGGGTAAGCAACAGTAGATGGAATTGCAAAACAATTTCTGGGCTCAGGAAATGTTTAATTCCACAAATGAGAGTGTGAAAAGGTATGCTTTAAAGTGGATTGCTAATTTATTGTATATCACTAACAAATTAGAGCCAGAACAGATTATAATGGATTCAGATGGAAGCACTTATGAACTGGTGCAACAAAGTAATAGCTGCTCCCAGGGCCAATGTTAATAAATTTATTAATTATCTGAAACGAGTAGAGAAACTAAGGTAGGAGGAGAATTTGGTTTCGTTTTGCTTTAGGGCACTAAAGAAACTGGGGTCATAGACACCCAAGTCAAAACTATAGAACACAAAGAAAGAGAGGAGTTAAAAAACTACTATACATAAGTCCGAATTGACATAACAGAAGACAGCTAAAAACAGGCAGGTGGAAAAAAGGCTAAAAAATACACCATACAGAACAGAGGTCAGAAACTAAAAATTAAATGGCCTTCACCATTTTGCTTTGGCGAATAAAAAGTAAGACACAGTCGACAGCCCACGCTTCATTTGCTAAAATGGCTGAAAACTCAGACGGCAAACTCAAATGGGAATCTATAAGGTTAAAAAATGGACATTCCATCAGGAATGTGACAGACAGTTAAAACTTGAATGCAATGTGTACAAAGTTGTGGGGTAGTGACACTTAGCAAATGGCGATGGCTAAAAAGACAGCCGAGTTAAAATAACCTCCTCCCAGCGGGAGGGCCGAGAGGAGGTCATCCAAGCCGCTGGGAGAGACTTAATAAGCCAGAGCTTATTCCCGTGAAGGAAGGACCATTGGTGATGCCAAAGGAACACCATCTCCTGACAGACGGCAAAACAGAGATCATCGGATGGAATATAGGTACTCGCAGGCTGAGATACGAGAACTGCAGCTTTCGTAGCACCGTTGGCAGCCTCATTTTCTGGCAGACCGACATGACCAGGAACCCACAGAAACATCACACTGGCTCCACCAAAAGTGAGCAGTTGCCAGTTTTCCTGGACCCGCTGCACTGAGGGATGGGCGGTGTACAGTGCACATACACTTTGAAGGGCACCGAGTGAGTCTGAGCAGAGGACACAATTGAAAAGTCTGTGTTGCCAGATGTACTTTGTGGCCTGATACAAGGCAAAAAGCTTGGCTGTAAATACTGAGGAGTGAACCAGAAGCAGATAATGAAAGACACGAGTGCCAATGACGAAGGCACACTCGACCCTACGGTCAGTGCAAAAGCCATCACAGTGTATACAAAGGAACTATCACCAAGTTCCATGCGAAGGTCGTGAAACTGAAGGTGATAGACTGAGGTTGGAGTAGTGTCCACAGGAAGCAAATGATGGCCAAGGTTAACATGGCCCACTTCACGAAGCCAAGGTCATGAAGGGTTCACATCCACCAGGAAAGGTGCAGGTGGTGTGAAGTTAAGCCACTATAGCAAGTGCCAAAAGCGGACTCCAGAATGTAACAGAAAAGAAGGACAAGCCCCATACTGACAGTCAGAGGAATCATCAAAGAAGAAGGCATAGGGTGGGTGGCCACACATGGCAGACAAACGGCATGCATACCTGCTGAGAATAAAGTCACAGAAGTAGGACAGGGGTAGTTCAGCAGCTTCAGCATACAGTCTCTCAACCGGGCTGGTGTAAACAGCACCTGTGGCCAAACGGATGCCACAGTGGTGGTTAGTGTTGAGACAGCAATAGAGGGATGGGTGTGCAGCCACATCAACAAAGCACCCATAGTCGAGTTTTGAACAGACAAGGGACCAGTAGAAACAGAGGCGGGTGGTTTGTTCGGCACCCCACGAAGTACCACTGAGAACACAGAAGTCATTGAGGAACCGTGTACAGCAGGCTGCCAGGTAAGACACATGGCAGGACCAAGAAAGTTTCCTGTGAAGCACGAGCCCCAGGAATTTTGTAGTTTCAATGAACTGAAGGGCAACAGGCCTAATATGTAAAAATGGTGGACGAAACCAATTGTGTCACCAGAAATTCATACAGACGGTTTTGTCAGTGGAAAACCGAAAGCCATTGTCGATGCTCCAGGAGTAAAGATGATCAAGATGTCGCTGAACATGCTGCTCAGTGAGACAGGTCCATGGAGAACTGCAACAGATGACAAAATTGTCAACAAAAAGGGAGACAGAGATGCCCAGTGGGAGAGAGGCCATTATAGGTTTAATGGCATTAGCAAAGAGTACAACGCTCAGGACAGAACCCTGATGCAAGCTGTTTTCCTGAATGAAGGTATCTGACAAGGCAGAACCCACACGCACCTTGAAAATTATGTCTTTTAAAAATGCCTGAAGGAAACACGGCAGGCAGCCACAGAAGCTCCATGTGTAAAGGGGACAGAGGATACCAGTTCTCGAGCAGGTGTCATAGGCCTTCCCCAAATCGAAAAACGTGGCCACAGTCTGGGATTACCGCAGAAAACCATTCATGACATGTGTGGACAAAGTAATGAGATGGTCAACAGAACACCGCACTTGAAATCCACACTGAGCATTTGTCAGTAAAATGTTTCATCATCTTGTAAATGCAGCTGGTAAGAAAGATGGGGCGGTAGCTAGAAGGAAGGTTTTTGTCCTTACCAGGCTTAGGTATGGGTATGATGGCGACTTCACACCAGCGTCCGGAAACTGTGCCCTCTGCCCAGATGCGATTGTACATGTTAAGCAGAAAGTGCTTACCACAAGAGAAAGGTGCTGCAACATCTGAATGTGGATGGCATCCACACCCAGCCCTGGAGCAGAGGATCGGGATGAACTGAGAGTATGATCGAGCTCCCACATAGTAAAGGCGGCACTGCAGCACTCACGATTCGGAGAAGAGAAGCGTATCGCCCAAGCCTCCTCCACTCGTTTCCGTCGGAAGAAGGCAGGGTGATAGCGGGAAGAACTCTTAAACTTCCCAAGGTGTTGGAGATAGCACTAGAGTCCACGATAACATCATCTGCTACTGTGAGGCCAGAAATGGGGAATGGATCTTGGTCTTAAGAGAGCCGTCAGAGGTTGCCCCACATGACAGAGAAGGGATGGAACTGTTAATAAAAGAACTAACGAATGAAATCCAGCTAGCTTTTTTGCTAGATGACACTTTGGACACTTCTGTTTATAATTAATGCAGTTTGTCATTGTAGGATGACTTAAAAACATGGAGAGCACGTCTCCATGCGTGAGTTGCATCAAGGCATAACTCAGTCCACCAAGAGACTGGGACACGACGTGGTAAACACGAAGTGTGAGGAATGTAAAGTTCTGCAGCAGTAACGATAACGTTGGTGAGACAGTTCACCTGGTCGCTGCAACTGGGGAAATCTTGTTCTTCGAATGTCACCAGCGAGGAGTAAAGCTGACAGTCAGCCTTAATAAGCTGTCATTTGGGTGTGTACGGGGATGGGATAGGAGTCAGCAAACTGAGAGCACACGGGAAATGATTGCTTGAGTAGGTGTCAAAAAGAACGGACCACTCAAGACGATGGGCAAGCTGGGCAGTGCAAAAGGATAGGTGCAAATGGGAATAGATGTGGGAGGAGTCAGAAAGGAAAGTTGGTGCTCCAGGGTTAAGGCAGAACAGGTTAAGTTGGTCAGCCAAGATGGCATCTCTCTGACAGGTCCTGGGAGAACCCCAAAGGAAATGATATGCATTAAAGTCATCTAGTAGCAAAAATGATGGAGGTAGCTGCCCAACAAGCTGAAGGAAGTGTGCTCTGGTGACACTGAATGACAGAGGTAAATAAAAGGTACATAGGGAAAGTCAGGCGTGGAAGGGAAAGGTGAACTTCAACATCTTGAACATGGGTAGTCAGGGAATGAGTTGACTACGAATGTCATCCTGCATGAGCAGCACGGCGCCCACATGAGATGGAATGCCGACATCAGGGGGAAGGTCAAAACGAATCATTAAGTAATGCGAAAGCTCGAAGCGGCCATGACGGTGCAATTTCGTTTCTTGAAGGCAGAGTACAAGGGGATGCTGCAATGCTAAAAACAGCTGTAAATCCTCTTTGTGGGACTGAAGGCCACGAACGTTCCTTTGGAGTATAGTCACGAGGAGGAAGAGTCGTAGGGGTGTCAACTCGGCGGCCACTGAGTGAGAGCCGGTGTAGAGTCGCTACTACAGAGCAGCAGGATCCTGCTCCATGGGGTCCACAGAAGCATTGGCTTGCTCCTGCAGTCGGTCCGTGGAGTCCAACGCTGAAAAACCATTGGTAGTGCGCACTGGCGAGACAGAGGCCGGTCGGGCTGAGGTAACACCATTGAACAGGAACTTCGAGTTGGCGAAGGAGAAGACCGTCAGCCTTTGGTGGACTTTTTCGAGCCTTTACGGTTAGAACACGACTCAGATGTTGTCTGGCTGGAGGGATGGAGGAAGTCTTCACAGGAGTACTCCTCCTATCCTTTCCTGCCTACTGGTCGTGTAGCTGGTGGCTTCGCCCCTTAAGGCGAGAGTTTAGAGTTTGACAGTTTGTTGCACAGCTGGATGATGAGGAGGGGGAGGGGCACGGGGGGGGGGGGGGGGGGGGCTATTTTGACAATGGGCAATTTCACAACCTGAGAGCTGAATTTGATGTCACACGTCTGCGTGACCATATCCTTCATGGTGCGAGGGGTAACAAGTACAGGACTATAGGTGCCAGATGGGAACACAGGGTTTGCGACTAGCCAGTAACTTGCGAGCTACTGGGTAAGGCACTTTTTCCTTTATCCGAATCGCTTGGACAGCCCACTCATGACGATACACGGGACAATCCTGAGAGGAGGCCATTACAGTTGATACAGCGGGGAGGTTACACATTTAGCTGGGTGTCGACAAGACATTCTAGTGTGGTTGAAATGACGACACTGGTAGCAGTGAATCTGGCTCAAAATGTACGGCCGGAGTGTGATAATTTCATAGAATGCTTTGATCTTGGACGGCAGCACCACTCTATCAAAAGTGAGGAAAAGAGTGCGAGTGGGCACTAAGGAGGAATCTACCTTTTTCATTACACAATGGATGGCACTGACACCCTGATCAAAGAAGTAAGATTGGATTCCAGTCCCAGTTTTACCATCGAGCAGGACGGTGTAAATTACACCAAGGGAGGAATTGAAAGTTCTACGGGCCTCGACACAAATGGGGTAGCCGTGGAGAAGCGAGGCAGTAACAGATTTTGTGCTCGAGAATCAGAATCAGTCTCCAAAAGCAAAGTGCCACGCCGTGAACGAGAGCAGGATTTCCCAGGGCCAGCAAGTGCAGCAACATCTTTCTGAATAATAAATGGATTTACCGTGGCGAAGGACTGACAGTCTTCAGTACGTGAGACCACGAGGAACCGTGGTGCAGCCGGAAGGGTCTTCGAATCATTAGCCTCATTACATTTACATTTCGTATATGTCGATTGGGAACACAATTGACTCGTAGCGAGAAAATCCCCCACGATTGCCAGTGTCTCTGGTGGCCCCCTCTTTCCAACTGGGGGGCTGCCTTCACAAGGGGGTGCACCCGCCTTCAGTGATTGTTCACGGCTCAGGTCACACCTCCGTAACATGTGACAGAGGGACCAATCGGCAGTTGCGGAAGGTTGCAGCTCAGGCAATGACCCCTCCCCGGGTTTGGCCCGTACCGAGGGGTAAGTGCGAACCCTACCTGTCAACCCGGGGCTGGGAATTACACGTTACCCAGTCACCTGTTACGTGTCAGATGTGTGGGCCAGCCTTTAGGAGCACACACGGAGGAAGAAGAAAATGAGGAACCTCAAATGCCGAAACGAAGGAACGAGAGGAGACGGGAAACAAAGAAAGGAAAAGGGAGGGAAAAATAAGGGTAAGACTGTTCTTACATTAGCGATGGACAATGCAGAACATTCCCAATAACAACCTAGACATGTTCCCCAAGGGAGGGGAAAAAGAATAGCAACAGGATAGACATGCAGCACGGAAGGGAAAAAAACGCTGCGGGGGCTGGAGCCCCACGGGAGCTGAGCACGGACCCACCATAGAGTGGCAAGCACCCTCGGAGGGAGGAGAGGGCGGCAGAGGAGGAATGAGCTAAAACGAACTTTCAGTGTCTGAATAATGCAGAACCTAGACAGAACGTAAATGTAACTGAGTGCATACGTCTAGAGGTAATGGTAAAGAGTCACAAGAGGCTGGCGCCATGCTATGATAGATAGACGAACTAACTTCGATCGAGGACGTGCTGAGAGCTCGCTATCTCTGGTATATGACGACAGTGATGTCCGAAACGGACAACGGAGGGGAGTACGAGCACGTAATCACAGATCCCGTCCGTTTAGATGCTAGCATTTGCACGATAAGGAATGGTAGTTTAAAACTGCTACCAATTCCTTTTGTGATGTGTAATGAAAAAGTGATTGAATTAGGAGTTAATGATGTGAGCAGTAAAAATGAGGCAAATAACATCAAAATATGTGTACTTAATGGTGGCTTAGGTGACTTTGAATTGGAACAGGCGAAATAAACACTGCAGTAATGAGGATTTGATGTGTGTGTGTGTACAGATGACACAGATTCAAATCGACGGAGAAATGTGTGTAATGTAACAGATGAGGAATCTTTTCACAAAGAAGGCCTGAGCAGAGATAGTAAAGAATTGCAGGATTTAGAAGAGAGAAATATTGTGGAGATGATCAACGAAAATTTGTTAGTAGTAACAGCAGGAGGTGCATACTGATGATGACCATAGTGAAAGTCAGTCAAGTAATGGATTGGAGGAGGTTCGGGAAGAAAAATGTGACGTGTAAAGGCGTTTTGATTTGTCGTTAGTGGACAGATTGAGTGCTACTGAGAGGATAAATAGTGAAAATAATCGTACAAATATCTGTGTAACCTCTAGGTATGAGGAAGGTTTTGAGAGAAGGGAAGTTGTGCAAGATTTGCTAGATGTATCTGAAGTCAGTAATAGTGGGGAGAAGACAGGACAACCTGTAGTTAAGTTAGTGGTACACAGGTAAGTACAGTATTAGCTGACAGTGGCAGTGATCTTTGTGCTGTTAGTCACAAGTGGTTAGATGCTTTGTGATACAAGGAGGAATTAATAATAATGCCCATTATGGGTATTCAAATAACTGTAGGCACAGGAAAGGTTACAAAAACCTGTTAAACACAAAGTATTGCTGCCTCTTAAAATAAATGATATACAGGTGTATCACAGCTTCCTGATAATGCACAGATTAAGTGTGGACAAGGGAAACTAGATTTCAACGAGCATTCTATGATGTCGGAAATACAGGTAAGAGATATAATTATGACATTTTCTGGGGGGGGGGAAGAGTCTAACTACTGAAGAGAGAGAGAGAGAGAGAGAGAGAGAGAGAGAGAATGTTTTCCCATTAGGTGTTGCAGATAAAAGGACTAAATGGAAGAGTATAATGAATATGGTACTGAGGAAATGGGTTGATCCAGGAAACTTGCTGGTTGTAAGAGACACTTGCAGTAACAGTAGTAGTAACGTGAGATAGAGGGTCTTCCGACTTTGGTAGGCTCACCACTTGGCGAGTGGTGCTTTCCCTAGCTGGGTGTGTCCTCTCTTATTTTCTGGTGCACTCTATCCTAACTCTTTCCTGTCCAGGTTCTATTCCCACTGTGCTGTTCAGTTTGTGTTTTACTGTTTTTTATTTGGGGTCTGTCCTATTTGATGTGGCAACAACTTCGGTGGATTAGGGGATTTGAAAAAGAAATATATGGTACAGTTGTACATTTGAAGCATCTGCCATTTTGTGCATTAAAAATTCTTGGATACTAGAGCAAGAAATAGTTTTTGTTGTGGCATAATTTTATATTCTGAGGGTTTAATGTTCTGTATGGAACAATGGGTAACAGTATTGAAAGAAGTAAAGCTGAGAATGTTTAAGGGAAAGTCAGCGGTTACTGAGTACAGGCAGTAGTGCCTGAAGCTGATGTTTTCGTAGGTAGTAATGCACAAAAAAGGGGTGCTTACTTCAATGAAGAGGTGGAAGTTTAGACTGAAGAGGCAGTGGTTCCTGTGTAATAAGTTATGGTTGAAATGTTAATGCACAAAAGGAGAAATTGGCCCTTGAATGTTGCGAGTTTAGTAATGTTGAAGGTATCAGGCACATAAAAGGAGTTGGGGTAAATACCTTAGAGGACATTGCATTATTTGCTTCGCTTGGTAATTGACGACTGCCAGGTACTCGAGTTACTGACAATACTACTTCAATGTTGTCAATCTCCCTCTTCTATCATTCTAAACTTAGGTCTATTGCAGTGGTTCTTGTCTGCTTTGTTTCTTCTTCTGTTGTCCTCAGTGCCGACGTACTGTGTTGCTACACTGGCTGAAAAAGGGGGGTTTGTAATTCCAACATTGACTACTGTAAATAATGTAGCCAACAGGTGCACAGTTGCATATCACAGTACTTTAATTTCACTGTTCACAACCCCCAATTTTATATATATATATATATATATATATATATATATATATATATATATATATATATATATATATATATATATATATATATATAGGCAAACCTCCACATACTGCTACAATAGTTTACTATTTAACATATACGAGCAGTAAAAACCTAACCACAAAGTTCATAATTCTTGAAGAATAGAAAGGTGCATATGGAGCAGACACTGTCATTGTTTTTACATACAGCCTAATTGTTTAACACTTATTCCAAAGTGGAGTGGAAGCATTGTCGTTGATCTAACCAACACAGGTTTCTTGTCTGAAACTCAGCCGTTGACTGACTGTCTCGTAACCAAAAGTTGGGCACTTATATATCCTCACAATAATAGGTGCCATAACTACACATTGTTCAAAGTTAAATTTACAGAAATTACAATTCAAACTTAACTTATTAAATTAACTGAATACATTGGAAAATTCAGTCTTTTTAACAGTTTCTTCTACTGCAAGGATCAAGCCGAATTATTTGTTTAAATCATGAAAGTAACAAATATAATTAAGCAAACAATACTTTTGACAAAACTGTTAATTACTCTGGAATTAATGAAGGGCTGGCTTTGCTAACATGTTTCGATATAGTGCCAAACAGATACTTTAAGATTACTAGTATTTCGTTTTTCAAATGTTTATAATTTATATTTGTTTATACATCAACAATAGAATTTAAGTTAAAAACAATTATTGATTTCACCCTATAAGAAAAGATACTAACTAGGAATAGTCAAACTAAATTAGAAAATCAATTACATACATAAAACAAAGCACAAAATTAGATCTGATGTTATATTCTTTGAAAATGAGGGCCAACCTGTCTCTTTTATGAAAATGTAGATTATATTCACGTACGTTAATGGTATATAGTTAAAAGTAACAAAATTAATTTAAGGAGGCAGATGGCAAAACAAGAGGGGAATTAAAATTATCCCACCTTGCTTCGTCACACCATCATCTTTAATTTTTTCATTTCTGTAGTTAATGAAAAGTAGCAGACAGTATTATCTTGTTGGAGGTTATAAACAGAGAAATGTTTAACTGAGGAAGGAAGAATTAATGTAATTTGAAATTATTACAGGACATGGTTAACGAGAAAAGATAATTTTACTTTATGTACAGAAGACGTGTTATTGTGTTTAAAAATAGACAATGGAAATTGACCGAGAGGTGTAAAGACTGATAAAAGTAAATGATACCTGATGTGGTTTATCAGGGAACTAACTAGTATGTAAACTAAGAAGTTATGGAATGAAGTGCTCACTGTAGAAGAGCTTATTATTATGATGAAAGGCAATTAATAGGATTTGGAATATTGACGAAAATCTTTCCAGATATAGCTAACTGAAATTAACTGAGTAGTATAAAGTAGGTTTTCCCTGGGAATAGTGAGTAGTTATCCTAATATGACTAAAGCTGAGAGAGAGAGAGAGAGAGAGAGAGAGAGAGAGAGAGAGAGAGAGAGAGAGAGAGACTGAAGGTAAGTAATATGAACTATTTTATAAATAATATCATGATTTCTGACTGATTGAGGGGGATTATGGGACTAAACAGCAAGGTCATCAGTCCCTATGATTCTGGATGTAACTTCTTTCTGTATTAGGTCAAATAATTTTTTGTGAGGATTTTGAGAGGTATTCTGGCCTACCTAAAATACGGGTAACTATATATAAACTGCAGCCAGGAATTGGTATAAGCAGTGGTAACTTATTTTATATTGTAAATATTGTCAAAGAATAATTTGTAGTAGATGCAAGACAATTTTGAAAGATCTGGAATCTACTTAACGTAATTATTTCATGTAGCTACGTAAATAAAGAAAGCACTTGCATTATCTACAGTAGTTTGCTGAAGTTTTGAAATTATTTAGATTTACTTACTTATGGTTTCAAGTAAATTTAATTGAGTGCCACTTCAATGCACTAGATAATTACAGCCTCTTTTAATTTAGTTAATTGGAAAATGGAATTTAAGCTACATATATAATAATGATACATTTCAGGGAGATGTAACTTATTAGTTGACGTAGACAAAACTCTCTTTTCAGAAACTGTAGCCTGGACTGTAGTTGAAGTTAGGATGTTATGGACAGCACATACATGTGTGCCCTACAAATGTGAGAAACGAGTGTAAAAAAATGGTGATGATATCGAAGTGCCAAGATTAAGGTAGGAGAGAATTAATTGATTTAAGGTACAGAAACGCCATCCATAGTGAGAAAGGAAAATTTTATAAAAAGTGTAAAATTCGCAAGGAATAAAAGTTTCATTGTTGGGTGAAAAAACTATTTTATATGAAAAACTAACTTTAAGTATTTGAAAGCAATAAAATTTTCTCAAATCGGAGACTAAATTAAGTTTAGAACTACCACATCTGAAGTAGGAGAAATCTAATTTACTGTATTTGGGTTTAGGAACTGGACCAATGCTTCAGTCTTTTTTTTTCCTCAAATAAAACACACTTTTTCATAGTTACACATATTTGGATGCGACATTACATCAATGATCAGATGTGCAGTATGAGTCACACACAGGACAGGTGGTGTCAGATTGCTCAAGCACGTGTAGGTTCTATGTGACCTGGTAGAGGCCACTAACTGGCAGACACTGGGCTGCAGTCAAAATACTGTAAATCTTATTTACAGTTCTGCTTGTTTAATTTTCTAATTGTTTATTAATTACTAGTATAAGTGTGCTTAGTTGTCAGACTGACTGAAGGTGTGAATGTGAAATACAGCTTTACGTAAAGTTTTTATGCTATATATTGAAGTAATTGATCACGTAAGGAGTGTTCGAGAATGATGTGTACGATGTCATTCGTACCAGATTATTTATTACAAACTATTTCATCAATTTATGGTATTGGGGAAATGAGATTATGATTTCAGTAAGGTAGTTTTGTTAAGAGGGAATTAATTTTATCTTTGTGGGTCTTCAAAAAATTATGTGTGTTAAATTACTTTCTGATTCACTGACAAATTTTGATTGGTTCTTTATACATGCATAGGACTGAGCAGATTTGATGATGCTTTCTGATTGGCTGTGATGTTTCTCTTCCAATCAGAGATTAGCACGTTCACGTATACTGCAGAAACTAGAAACTACTACCGTGTAGAGAGTAGAGTAGAGTTGGGGCTCTGATCACATTGGCATCAGACTTACTATACATGTTCTGTTGAAAATTATTAATATTGTGATATTTCGGAACCACAATGTTTTAGAAGTGCCATAAAGTGTAGAAGGGAGTTCGATTTAAGTACAATGTGAAATTCAGAACTTTTCGTGACATTTAAAATAACTAAATTCCGAATGGTGTGTCGCTTACTCACGAACGTGAACAGTGTTATGCGAGACTGATTATAGAAACATTTAAGCGACCTGTTCTAAAAGAAACAATCCATTTGTAAACTTTCGGTGACAGAAAATTTATAATTACCGTAGCTTACCGTAATAGAGTGAAATTTTATTGACAAACACTTTCTTTTAACTATTCTTTCCACTGACAAAACAATTTTAGTGCAACTTGTGGTTAGGAAGTTTACAGCTGTCTTTCTATAGCATTTCCAGCTGAGAATTGAATTTTGTTAACTTAAGGAGGTGCGCGTGTAAGAAGAAATTCACCACCAGGTGAATGGATCTTTGTAACACACTGTGCTGTTGCACCCTAGCTGTTACATCAGAAGAAATTGCTGTCTGAATTTATTCTTCCTTGTAATATTTACCTTGTTTTTTGTGATAGATATGCGCTCTGATATTAGAAACCGTTTCTCAGTCGACACAGACTTTTCACAAGCATTACAAAACAGAAACAATTGTTGCTTATCCTTCAGCATTTTTATGTATATATAAAAAACTACATGCACACAGACTGCATATGTGACTCTTATACTTGAAAGAACAAACATGCATAATTAAAACAACGCATAGCAGCAAACCTCATCGTTATTGACAGACATGGACGTGAAATAATACATACAGCTAGCGTGCTACTTGTGGAGGTTGTGATGACGTTCCCTGCTTTACTTCTTTATTGATCATACTCGGTGTCAACATACTGCGTTGCTATATTGGCTGAAAAATGGGTTGTGGAAGTAACACTCACTCTCTCTCTCTCTCTCTCTCTCTCTCTCTCTCTCTCTCTCTCTCTCTCTCTCTCTCTCATATATAATGGCCAGTGCACTATTGTTTTAACTTTTGATAAGCCTCATTAATAGTTGTCTGGTGAATATTCACATGTTGCTACAATAGTTCATTACTGAACATCTATGAGCAGTAAAAACCTAACCATAAAGTTCACAGTTCTTGAAGAATAGAAAGGTATGTATGGATCAAACACAGCCCAATTGTGTAACACTTATTTCACAGTTAAGTTGAAGCATTATTGTTGTTCTAACCAGCACAGGTTTCTCATCTGAAACTCAGCCGTGGACTGATTATCTCAGGACCAAAAATCAGGCCCTTATATATCTTCACAATAATAGGGGCCGAAACTACACATTGTTCAATGTTTAATTTACAGAAATTACAGTTAAAACTTGACTCGTTAAATTAACTGACTACATCGGAAAATTGGTTCTTCTGAACAGTTTCTTCTACTGCAATGGTTAAGCCAAATTATTTGTTTAAATCATGAAATTAACATATACAGTAAGGCACCCAATTCTTTTGATGAAACTGTTAATTACTTTGAAATTAATTAAGGGCTGGCTTTGTTAACATGTTTTCGAATAGAGCCAAATAAATCCTTTACAAGACGAGAAGTGAAATTATCCCAGCTTGCTTGGTCACAAGGCGTGCGTCAGACATTGCGCATTGACAAAAACACTTGAGTATAACAATGAGGAAATGTTTAATGCTGCAGCGTTATTGTTCACATCATTGGGATGAACTAGCTTGCTCAATTGTAAGGCCCAGTTTTTTTACATTACATGCAAATGACAATCAAATGACGAAATAGACAACAGAGTAATAGAAATCGTGTAACATTTGTTTTTTGGGGCTGCAACTCTTGTATTTTTTCCATGTCTGCAGTTACAATTATTGAGTGCTCATTACATTTTGCGAAGTGGAAAGACATTTGTAAAACCAAAATAACACAAAGAATGTGTGTGTGTGTGTGTGTGTGTGTGTGTGTGTGTGTGTGTGTGTGTGTGTGGGCGCGCGCGCGCGCGCGCTCGCGCGCAGTGCCCTCAGAATGCAGAAGAAAAAAGGTCACAACAAAACATGACAAGCTATTAGTGCTGGACATCACAAGGATGGTGCTGCAAAAACCGTATAATGTAAAAACATGTTTTCAATAAACAAAATCCACTGATGATGGCAATGAGGTACCAAAGCATGTTTGGGAAACAAGAAAAAAACTGTTTTAGCATAAAAGGCAGAATAATCATGTAACATATCTACGACAATGACGGTATACAAAGTATTGTCTCTAAACTTCTTAGTGAGCCTTTGCACACTAGTTTCCACTGGTAGATTTCATGGACGTCTAGGTTGACCTTTGCCATCGAAAGAAATTGCGTTTCCCCAGCCTCAATTTAATACCGTGTTCATTACTACAAACAAGTGCCACATCTGATAATAGCGTGTTTATAAATGTGCTTTCCCGAAAGCGTGTAACTTTGGTGAGACATTCTCACTACAGAATGTAACTAGTATGGAAGAGTATGTTAACAGTAGTGTGCAACATTTCAAAAACTGCTCCCCCTCCCAACAACTCCGAAAACATCGTTTCGATGCTTCAACCCCTGGAAGAGATTTTGCTTCCTTCCCTCTCCCCATAATCCCTGGGAAGCAACACTCGAAGACTTGCACACTATCTGAAAGACTACGCTGCTTCAGATGGTGCAATCTATGTTTTCTGCTCATCCATTCTGAGGCTTTCAAATTTTTTAATGCTGTTACACTTTAAAAAGATCAGTTTTACATAACGTAGCATTCAAAATATGGATTCATGCAGTTTTTATATAAAAATATGGATTAAACTTTGAAATACAGAGAAATAAAAATATATTTTCAGACTCCAAATGTCATGATTTATGTAGAAAACTACAAAAAGAATGAAAATTACTCAAAATGAAAATATGTATTTACATATTAATCCGGGCCCTACTAAATGACTCACTGGAAGCATTAAACAGTGTAGCTGCATCAGATTCCTGTTAAAAGACTTTTTCATTCCTAGATAACTGTCTCTGTATGTTATTGTGTTGCTACCTAGGAATCTGCATTTTTTTTTCACAGATTGTAAATTTTTTTTTCTCACTTAGCTCACTTTTTATTCTATGTTAATGCTACTCAGTTGGACGTATGACAATGCAACTTATCACTCTGTTAAATGAAGTGACGATGAAGGAATAGGTGTCGGCTCGAAATTGTGGTACAAAGCATACTGTGCACTTTATACAAAGGCATGCTTGATCGGGGGTTAAGCACCATAACTCTGTGCAGTCCCAGAGTTCCTGCTCAGAATATTTTTACAATATACTGGCTGATCCCCATATTAATTTGTTACACTGTTACAGGGATATCTTTCAGTTTCATGATTTTTTGTCCTCCAATTCTTCCATTTTTAACATTTGAAATTTGTAGTACAGGGTGTATACACGGACAAGAAAAAAAAAATCCCAGATTTCCCAGTTAAAAACACAATTTCTCTCGGATGAAATTACGTATAATGCAGGTGAAAATACATCCGTGTTAAGCAACAGTGTACTTTCCCTCGGAGCTGTAAAACCTATCAGTCCTTTGAATCTTAAAGGTCTTATACCGGCGGATATTATCAGGAGAAAGAAAACTGGCGTTCTACGGATCGGAGCGTGGAATGTCAGATCCCTTAATCGGGCAGGTAGGGTAGAAAATTTAAAAAGGGAAATGGATAGGTTGAAGTTAGATATAGTGGGAATTAGTGAAGTTCGGTGGCAGGAGGAACAAGACTTTTGGTCAGGTGATTACAGGGTTATAAATACAAAATCAAATAGGGGTAATGCAGGAGTAGGTTTAATAATGAATAAAAAAATAGGAGTGCGGGTTAGCTACTACAAACAGCATAGCGAACGCATTATTGTGGCCAAGATAGACACAAAGCCCATGCCTACTACAGTAGTACAAGTTTATCTGCCAACTAGCTCTGCAGATGACGAAGAAATTGAAGAAATTATTCAGATAGTGAAGGGAGACGAAAATTTAATAGTCACGGGTGACTGGAATTCGTCAGTAGGAAAAGGGAGAGAAGGAAACATAGTAGGTGAATATGGATTGGGGGGAAGGAATGAAAGAGGAAGCCGCCTTGTAGAATTTTGCGCAGAGCATAACTTAATCATAGCCAACACTTGGTTCAAGAATCATAAAAGAAGGTTGTATACCTGGAAGAATCCTGGAGATACTAAAAGGTATCAGATAGATTATATAATGGTAAGACAGAGATTTAGGAACCAGGTTTTAAATTGTAAGACATTTCCTGGGGCAGATGTGGATTCTGACCACAATCTATTGGTTATGAACTGCAGATTGAAACTGAAGAAACTGCAAAAAGGTGGGAATTTAAGGAGATGGGACCTGGATAAACTGAAAGAACCAGAGGTTGTAGAGAGTTTCAGGGAGAGCATAAGGGAACAATTGACAGGAATGGGGGAAAGAATTACAGTAGAAGAAGAATAGGTAGCTCTGAGGGATGAAATAGTGAAGGCAGCAGAGGATCAAGTAGGTAAAAAGACAAGAGCTAATAGAAATCCTTGGGTAACAGAAGAAATATTGAATTTAATTGATGAAAGGAGAAAATATAAAAATGCAGGCAAAAAGGGATACAAACGCCTCAAAAATGAGATCGACAGGAAGTGCAAAATGGCTAAGCAGGGATGGCTAGAGGACAAATGTAAGGATGTAGAGGCTTGTCTCGCTAGGGGTAAGATAGATACTGCCTACAGGAAAATTAAAGAGACCTTTGGAGAGAAGAGAACCACATGTATGAATATCAAGAGCTCAGATGGCAACCCAGTTCTAAGCAAAGAAGGGAAGGCAGAAAGGTGGAAGGAGTATATAGAGGGTTTATACAAGGGCGATGTACTTGAGGACAATATTATGGAAATGGAAGAGGATGTAGATGAAGACGAAATGGGAGATAAGATACTGCGTGAAGAGTTTGACAGAGCACTGAAAGACCTGAGTCGAAACAAGGCCCCGGGAGTAGACAACATTCCATTTGAACTACTGATGGCCTCGGGAGAGCCAGTCATGACAAAACTCTACCATCTGGTGAGCACGATGTATGAGACAGGCGAAATACCCTCAGACTTCAAGAAGAATATAATAATTACAATCCCAAAGAAAGCAGGTGTTGACAGATGTGAAAATTACCGAACTATCAGTTTAATAAGTCACAGCTGCAAAATACTAACGCGAATCCTTTACAGACGAATGGAAAAACTGGTAGATGCCGACCTCGGGGAAGATCAGTTTGGATTCCGTAGAAATGTTGGAACACGTGAGGCAATACTGACCTTACGACTTATCTTAGAAGAAAGATTAAGAAAAGGCAAACCTACATTTCTAGCATTTGTAGACTTAGAGAAAGCTTTTGACAGTGTTAACTGGAATACTCTCTTTCAAATTCTGAAGGTGGCAGGGGTAAAATACAGGGAGCGAAAGGCTATTTACAGTTTGTACAGAAACCAGATGGCAGTTATAAGAGTCGATGGGCATGAAAGGGAAGCAGTGGTTGGGAAAGGAGTAAGACAGGGTTGTAGCCTCTCCTCGACGTTATTCAATCTGTATATTGAGCAAGCAGTAAAGGAAACAAAAGAAAAATTCGGAGTAGGTATTAAAATTCATGGAGAAGAAGTAAAAACTTTGAGGTTCGCCGGTGACATTGTAATTCTGTCAGAGACAGCAAAGGATTTGGAAGAGCAGCTGAACGGAATGGACAGTGTCTTGAAAGGAGGATATAAGATGAACATCAACAAAAGCAAAACGAGGATAATGGAATGTAGTCGAATTAAGTCGGGTGATGCTGAGGGAATTAGATTAGGAAATGAGACACTTAAAGTAGTAAAGGAGTTTTGCTATTTAGGGAGTAAAATAACCGATGATGGTCGAAGTAGAGAGGATATAAAATGTAGACTGGCAATGGCAAGGAAAGCGTTTCTCAAGAAGAGGACTTTGTTAACATCGAGTATAGATTTAAGTGTCAGGAAGTCGTTTCTGAAAGTATTTGTATGGAGTGTAGCCATGTATGGAAGTGAAACATGGACGATAACTAGTTTGGACAAGAAGAGAATAGAAGCTTTCGAAATGTGGTGCTACAGAAGAATGCTGAAGATAAGGTGGGTAGATCACGTAACTAATGAGGAGGTATTGAATAGGATTGGGGAGAAGAGAAGTTTGTGGCACAACTTGACTAGAAGAAGGGATCGGTTCGTAGGACATGTTTTGAGGCATCAAGGGATTCAAATTTAGCTTTGGAGGGCAGTGTGGAAGGTAAAAATCGTAGAGGGAGACCAAGAGATGAATACACTAAGCAGATTCAGAAGTATGTAGGTTGCAGTAGATACTGGGAGATGAAGAAGCTTGCACAGGATAGAGTAGCATGGAGAGCTGCATCAAACCAGTCTCAGGACTGAAGACCACAACAACAACAACAACCGGCGGAGGACGTCCCAGCACTTTAGGAAATGAAACCCAAGAAAAACAATGCGTTGGGAAAGATGTTTGGAAGTATAAAACCCCTAATCTTTCCATCAGATCACGCAAAACTTCAAGGGCAACCGTTCTGATTCTGTGGTCCAAATATACAGAGCTACTCTGGCATGGAAATCCTTAAATACGTTTTGCAAGGCATGTACAAACTGAATTATCATCCAGATTGTTTCCTTTACTGTGGACTTTATTAGCAGAAAAATATGGAGAGGGGGTTTGCAAGTATGTCAAAGAACAGCAAGAAAACATAACGTGAAGACAATAACAGCTGAAGAGCGTTTATTACATTTCTAGGTACGGAGGGATACATAAAAAGCAACATCATCAATATACTGGATGTCAAGTAAAACCATATTTTAAAATTAAGTGGGTAAATCATTACTCTACAAGTAAATCAACATGTATGCTGGTACAGAATCTAGGCTTTAAATTAAAATCGGTATATGTACAACAGGAGGTCTACCAACTCCTAAAGCACTTCGGAAATTTTATATACAGTAGAGCGCCTCAGCTGTAAAGTAACTGGGAGGCCAAGTCGTGTGTAACCGGCAGACTTCATTACTTAGAAACCGTGGATGGCAGATGAGAGCAAGTAACCAATAGCAGCCGATACAGAGAGAGAGAGAGAGAGAGAGAGAGAGAGAGAGAGAGAGAGAGAGAGAGAGAGAGGGGTAGCCTCATGGTAAGGAATAAGCTAGAACGAAAAAATGGCGAAGCCTTCAGAACTTTGGTCGATGAGCGCGGTGGCCTTAGTATCTGTCGTCTTTATAATTGAGGTGCTGTACTGTACATGTAAAATTAGCTAGAAACTTGCAACAGATTACTGGAGTAAGACTGGCTGATAAGTCTTGTCATTCATAGTTTCTTAAAGGCTCAACAAATGCAGCGCTACAATAATATCATAATTAACGGTGATTGTTGCTTGGCAGAGACAGTGTTTTCAAACGTGCCTCACTAGCTTCTCAAATCACAGTCTGACAATTGTCAGTGTGCTCGGCTCACCTGTTGAATGCAATTCTGTGCACGTGCGGGGCAAAGTTTTATAAACTGACAAGGTATGTACCACTCATTGTATCATATTTCATTATGCATAATAACGAGGTGCAGCCGTATTTACATCCATTGTTTCTCTTTCTCTAATAAATGTTGCTCACTAACAATCACTACAACTATGCCATGTCGATTGGTTTTCAAGATAGCTGGCTTTCAGATCCAGCATTCGAGGACTGGTTGGTGAAAGTACCCACAGACCTTTATACTGCTAAATGTGGATTATGTCCAGGGACCCTCATTAACATCCGTACTACGGGAAGATCGACTCTTACAAGTCGGATGACGAAATTCAAGAAGCACGACGCGAAAGCAGCTGCCACGAGAAGCACAACAAGTTTGTACGTCTACACCCGACCGGCGGCGACCACTTCAACCCAGCAGACCACTACCACATCTGCGGATTCAGCTGGGTCAACAACAGTGGCGTTGGCCGCTGGAATTGTTGCGCCTCCGCAGAAGGATGTCACTGCAGTGTCAAACCCGGGGATAAACTGAGAGGAATTGATCGGATGACAATAAAGGACAAAGTAACAAAGGCAGAAATATTGTGGTGTTTGGAGTGCATTGTTTCGCACAAGTCACTGCGTAGTTCTGCGGACGACGTGTTACTTTTCCCCGCAATGTTCCCCGGCAATGAAGTGGCCAAGAGCATGCATTTGCAAAAGAACAAAATCGGTTATATCGTGCAATATGGACTAGCTCCCTTCTTTGAGTCCGAAATTAAAGCTGACCTCATAAATGCATAACGGATTCTTGTTTGTTTTGACGAAACCTTGAACAAGGTGTGCAAAAGAATCCAGATGGACATTTTGGTGCGTTATTGCGACATTAAAAGATCTAGTGTGCACGCATCGGCTTTTCTAGGAAGTTCAACGGCAGCTAAGCTACTTGAGTACTTCAAGAAAATAATTCCCGGCATAACAATGAAAAAACTTTTATAAGTATCGATGGACAGCCCTAGCGTCAACCTCGCGTTTTTAAGGGAACTTAAAAATTTTTTGAAAGAAATTGAAGGGGTAGACACCGTTTTATTGGAAATTGGAACATTTGGACTTCACTTTGTTCACGGCGCCTTCAAGTCTGCAATTCAGGAAACACAGTGGATGATAATTCAGTTTTTACGTGCCTTGTACAATCTTTTTAAGGATATCCCCACCAGAAGAGCTCTGTATATTTCGACAACTGAATTTGAACTGTTTCCCTTGAAGTGTTGCACAATCCGATGGCTGGAGAATGTGGATGTTGCTGAGCGAACTCTAGTAATCCTTCCGTTTCTGCGAATATTTGTTGCAAAGCTGGAAGAAAAAAACAAACCAAAATGTGTTAGCTACAGAGTAGTGGAGGATCACCTCAAGGACAAGCTACGCAGTTCGAAAATTGCCTTTTTCAAGACTTGTGCTGGAGACTTGACACCTTTCCTAAAGGATTTCCAATCTGATTGGCCGCTAGCACCGTTCCTCCATTCTGCTTTGACAGAGATAATGGAGACAACAATGACACGATTTGTCCAGCTGACAAAGATCTTGGCGTCAGTTAATTTGGACAAAGAATCCAACCTTTTGGGTGTGAACCACGTCGAGATTGGGTTCGCTGTCAAGAATGAGTTCAGGAAGTACAGGTCTCTCACAGCCCTGGAAATTGCTAAGTTCCGGAACGAACGCAGAAGAGGAATGATCAAGCTCCTGTCAAAGTTGATGGAGAAATCTACCCTACGCTTTAGGTTGACAAAAGCTGTAAGCTGCTTTGATCCCACAACAGCGTGCAGGGAGGCTGGTCCCAAACAATTTCATTCCTTTCTACAGGTTTTGGTGGAGAGCAATTGGATGGACGATGGATGTGCCGATACAGCAGAAGCGCAACACGCTTCTATTGTAAAGAACTGCAAAACAAAATTCAAAACAAACAAAAAGGAGCATCGGCTGGATGAGTTCTGGATGAAATGTCTCAAGAACCAGAATGCAACGTGCCATGAGCTGCAGAAGGCGATGGAAATTGCGCTCACTTTGTCACACGGTCAAGCAGCTGCAGAGCGAATATTCTCAGTGAACAAAGAGTGCCTCTTCGACAATATGAGGGATCAATCTGTAGTGAGCAGAAGACTGGTGTACGACAGTCAAGACACACGGCGGAGTCCAAGGGGTGCCTATAACAAAGTCCCTTATACACACTGTAAGAAACTCACGAGATCGATATGCTAAAGACCTCAAAAATCGAAATGTCGAGTCATCCAGGAAAAAGGATCATCTGACTAAAACGAGGACTGTTGATGCAGAAATAAGACAGCTTAAAGAGAAAAAGGCAATATTTGGGGGGGGGGGGGGGGGGGGCATTCAAAACGCTCAGATAGAGTGAGAATCTGTTACAGAACGAAACAATGCTCTCGCACACAGCTCCAAGTCAATTCCTAAATTACAGATTACAGTATTTGTTGTTAAACATGGTACTTCCTTCTAAATTATTTACTGTATTGTCTAATAATAATTAAAATGTTTCTTTAATGAAATATTTTTAAAACAAAAGAGTATGATAGTGTTATTTATTTTGAACTGCTAACTCCCACAGATGTTTAAATATACATTGCAAACAATAACTTTCGTGATTCAAAAATGTTTGAAAAATAAACCTAATTTAAGAAATTATTAGGTATTAAAATATAGACCAGAGGTAAAATTTAGCAACACGAAAATCCGAAAATAAAAGACTGTAAAAACACACAAAATATTTAATGGAAAAAATCACTTGTTCCAAGCTTTTGCATTTAAATAAAAACAATAATAAAATGAGAAAAATTGAGGAATGGAAGAGGTAAAAGACATACTTGCCCTTACTGAAAGCAAATTTTAGAGCGGGGAGTATAGTAGCTGCACTTGACACATGTTTTCGCTCTAAAACTGGACTAATTTCGTATGAGAGCAAGGTACGGATGTCCCACTACCTGTCACTTGACTGGGGCTGCCTTCTGTTGTCCATTTATAGGATTAGTTAGAAAGAAGCAATAGCGAATGTTAGAGCTGTTCAGAGACAAAGAGACAATTCACTCGCAAAAAAATGTAGAAAAGAAGGAAACTGGTATTGCTCTGCATGCCAGAACACTTAGTCTTTTCTATACTATAGAAAAGTCAAAGTGTTCTGGCATGAAGAGACTTGTGACATTGCTCAGTAACACATTATGCACTTTTTTTGAAGGTCAATTATACTTTTTGCCATCAATTGCATAATTTTTTATCTATAAAAGAACAACATTAAATATGAAAACTAACTTGAAGCTCGGTCTTTTTTTAGCGTGTGTTACACATTAAGTCATATCAAACACAAATGAGCCAGTAAAATTGTAAATAGTGGCATAAATGACTTATCTATTGGGTCCGAAATTTTTCAAATGGCTGATCCTCAAAGTGATATGTTTTGAATGAGAGTTAAAACGCCCCGTGATTTAAGAAATTCACTGCACATTCTCACATGTAACATAATTCATCTTGAGTGGTAATTTACTTTGAAAGTAACGTCTCTCAAGCCACTATTCATAATATTTTCCAGTGATCTATTAGAAATGTGAACAATGTGATGTCACGCACATCGAATGCATGTTAGTTGTTATGGACATACTGCATAATCTTCGACCTAAAGCCTTTGACAGTTTTTGGTGTCAGCAAACTGGTCTGTGTATTGTGTAAATTACCCATTTTCTATGCAACTAAACTTTTATTTTGGTGTTATTTTCTGATTTATGTTTTATTGATGCAATATTATTCAGCAGTAGTGGGCTAAAGTTCTTTGTCAGCGTATCAGATCTTAAACGTCAAACCTACAAAAATTTAACTGAAAACTAAAACAATGAAAAATCCCTAAATTCTAAAAAATTCCCTGGTTTTTACCGGATGAAAAAATTCCCTGGTTTTTCCCAGATCTCCCGGGCCATATACACCCTGTAGTAATAATGAAGTACTGCTCTTATCATATTTTAAACGGTTATCCAAGCACATAGGGGTAGCAAGAAAAGAGGATAGAGAGGGAGATGGATATTAATTTCTTAATTTACCGGCTGAGCACAATGCCTTTTCCTGATCTCCATCAAATATTTACAAGTTAAGCAACATTTTAATATGGGAGATGGTTACAATGGAAAGTGTAGTATGTAATAACAAACAAGAAGGAATACATAGCTACTCACCGCAGCAGTGTAGAACCTTCGGAAAACACACACACACACACACACACACACACACACACACACACACACACACACCTCTACTATCTCTGGGCACTTAGGCACCTCTACTATCTCTGGGCACTTAGGCAGTCAAGGTTTAAACAATGCTGGGGCTGCAGTTCGGCAGGTGGACTGGGATGAGGATTTGTGCTGGGTGGGTAGGAGGAGAAAGAAAGAAAGAAAGAAAGCAGTCACTGTTGGGAGACGGGAAGCTGGCAACTCTGAGGGCGGCAACAGGTGCACAAGGTAGAACTGAGCAAGAGCCTGCCCCTCTATAGGTTCTCTTAGTTAAGACAGAAAATCAGCGTAGCATAAAACAACATATATTATGAATATTTATGTTTATGAAAGTTGCTCTGTAACAACAAACAGCAATAGGCATCACTTTAACAGTACATTGTACAAACAGTGAATAAGTCACACATTTATTCAACAAATGGAAAATTCTATTACACAATTTTTCATCTGAATGACAGTTACATTTAATTAAAATAATTTAACTTAATTGGAAATGACAAAGCACAAGACTTTTCAAACAATAAAGACGAAAAAAAGTCAATATTTATGCATAATTTTCTTCCACAAAAGGCTACACAAAAGAATTTCCTTCACAGTTTTTGACAAATTATTGTTTTAAATATTGTTAAATCAAGAAATATATTCTAACCGTGTAATGTACTAAGAATATATATTCTGTATTTGATTGCAGATCGTCGGTGGATAGTTCGACATACAAAATACAGGAGGAGACACTTGACAACTATGCTCATTTGCAGAGTGCAGAACCCAGCAGCCGAGAAGCAGAAATTGATCGCTACAACAGCAGCCTCCTCACGGATCCTCAAGGACGGCTCACCTTCAACTATTACTGGCGGGTACATCATGTTTTCAAGATGCCCGAAAACACGACAGTTAGAAGCCAAAGCTTTTACGTGTCCTCTGGCAGCTATCGCATGTACCTGATCTACTGGGCAGGTACTTTCTTGCACATGGCAGGTATCGGGCTTACCCGCGGGGAACATGACACCTTACTTCCGTGGCCATTTAACCTAACCATCCGATTATCCATTCTTGCACAGAATCACAGGAAGGACAACATGCAAGACTTTAGTTCACCTAGCATTGAACCAGCTCATTCAATCAGGTGCCACAGTATTCACTGGCAGAAGCCACACATCAGTGACAACCCTAGTTGCTTCATACTGATCTACAGTAGAGACTTGCTGCACACAGGTAGCTATCTCTATAAAGACACTGTTCTTTTGCATCTTTCTGTTCTCTTAGTCAAGTAGTCAACTTTCTACACAGACTTCACACAAAAAAAAAAACCATGCACAGTCAACAAGTTTTAAGACCTATTATTCCCACAATACACTATTACTGTACATTACTGACAGCACTCCACTTTCATCTTTTACAGCACATTTTAAATATTTTTCCAAAAACTATAAACTTAAATATTTTATATCCCTGTTATTTATAATTCAGGTGGAACTAGTATTGAATATTACGCTACTGACATTTTAAAACAAATGCTAAGATTCTATAAATAAAAACCCAAGTATAAATTGTACATATGGGATAAAAGAATAAAATATGTTTTTAATTTGAAGAACAGTTCACTCCTGACATGCTTTTATGTGGTTGCTATAGTACACAGCTAAGTACAGAATGGTTAAGAAATATTCACAAAGTAAAATGATTTGACATTCTTCTCTATACAATTTCCTGGACTCCTCGAATAAATATAAATTCTCACGCAGTAGTCGTCGGTATTTTGGACATATCCATTTTATCAAAATATGTATGCCTTATGGCCTGCTTTGCAGACAGTCTATCAGGCGGACAGTAGACCAGTAACTTCTGTGGGAGGAAGGAAAAGTGAGAGTTATGCAATGTAATTTTGATGCTACATTACACTAATATGTAGAATAATAGTGTCATTTCTATTTCACAACAGAAATTTAACAAAAATACTGAAATATTTGAAATTAGTTATAAATATTTTTGTGATAAAATACTTCGAAGCCTGGCACAAAGTAAACACTCAATTTATACAATGCATTCACTATCTTTCTCCAGCTACACCTTTATACCAAAGGAAAATCCAATTGAGGGAGCTAATAAATTGTGAGACAATTGCTGGCCATCATATACTTTCAGTAGGCACAATGTGTAATACTGCTGATACAGACACAAAAGTAAAAGCGACTTTACCTAACCTTCGGAACTTATACCTTCATTACGAGAAGAGAGGAACAGGTTGGGGAAGATAAAAGTGAAAAGGCACCAGGAGGAAAGCAACACAGCTGTTGGTTGATTTGTGGGATTAAAGGGACCAGACTGCTACGGTCATTGGTCCCAAAACACAGCTGTAGTGAGGAAAAAAGCAGACAAAGAAGAAGGGGGAGAGGGGTGTTGTCTGAATAGTGCATTTGTCAAGCCCCGAGATGACATAGTGAGGAGTAAAGGTAGTTTTGGGAAAAGATAAATGAATAGAGCAATTAAGAACTAGGACCACAGAAAAGCACAAGGAGGTGATTGGGGTGGGGGGGTGATTGGGGGGGGGGTGCTAATTGAGATTGCCTCCAGGAGGGATGTGAGGATGCCAGGGGGGGATGTCAGAATGTGTTTAAAGCAAGTTGTTACCTCTGGAGTTCATCAGGGAAACCAGTGTTGAGTGGGAAGATCCAAACAGTCCACGTGGTGTAGCAAGCAATCAGATCCCTCGAGTCATGCTGTACAACATAATTGGCAGCTGGGTGCCAAGTGTCCCTGAGGTGGACATTTCTATGCCCATTCAAATGCTCAGCCTATTTAGTGGTGATTAATGTCATAAAATGCTGTGCAGTGCCTACAAGTTGGTTGAGAAACAACACAAGTTCATGAGTTGCTATGCCTTTGATATTGTAGGCTTTACTAGTTATATGGCTGGATAAGGAAGTATAGGAGACCCTCGCTATTTCAATATCTGATACATCAGAAACTCGATTAAACCCTATTACATTTTTGGCCCTGCCAAGTTACATTTAAAAAGCTACTGCTTAAATTGAATTTTGAATAATGCATACAACAAAGTAAAATTTGGTCCCCACATTGCATATTTCATATGACACTCTTCACCTAAACCGAGTAAGTTTGTACATATGTAATGCTGCGCACTACAGTATTTTCCATTATGTATTTCGCAACAACGGCCCAAATGCTTGATTACTGCTCATGTGTCACTTCCACAGCACAAGAGGTCACGTCCACAGCACAAGAGGCAAGGATGGGGGGAAGAGAGAGACTTGGCCAGAAGATCACACACAACGCACAACACGCAACAATACAGAGAGCTCTCTGTGTCTGTCTGTAAAAAATGAATGTGTTTTTTTTTTCCTTTGACTTCATCATTTGCAATATGCCACTGAAACAAAAACGGGTGCATAATGCTCTAATGTTAAAGCAAAAGCAGCAACCTCTACAAATGGTCAATAGAAGACAGAAGACAAAAACAAAAGTTGCAGAGCACTTCAGATCCAGAAGTCTACTCTCATTCATAATAAGTTCAAGATGATATTATTATTATTATTATTATTATTATTATTTTCGGCGGGCAGGTGCTCAACTTCATTATCCTCAGCACCCTAACAAAAAGCCAGAATGCTAATCTCATGGGTGGGGATGAAGGCTGTCCCCCACATGCGGAGCAGTCTATTATGCATTAAACTTCACCTCCATTCCCCACCAATTTAGAAATGAGGCCCAACAGTTCACAAAATTTCACCACTCTTGTAACAGTGGTATTAGTATGGTCTAGGATGGTGTGCAGGTCTCCATTGCAACTGAGGGCTGCCATGATATCAGTATATAAGACATACATTGCCAAAATATGATGAACTGAAAGTGGCACACCACAAACCTCTCAGAGTTGTGGTTCCTCCTGTTGGAGGAGGAAGCCATGTTACAGGGCTATGTCCAGTGTGCAGCTTGGAAAGCAGCACCTCCTTTCAGCGGTGAGGCTGACACAAAGTCTGCCAAGCATGTGTGTGGTCACACCGGAAAATGACATGGCAATTTGTTTTGTCACTTGCTACCATTCAGTCTCTCACAAACATGATGTGTGTCAGAAATGAGATGAACGCTTGCAATGGGATGGGACACTGATGGACAACACCATAACGACATGTTTCCTTGCCTACTTTAACGGCTATGTAATTTCCAGTATCCTGATGTGCCAGGAACCCAGCAAAAGACCACCACCTTGCCACAGTGTTGGAGCCAGTGTATGGAGTCATGGATGAGGTGAATCAACCGGTCTTGGATACATTTGTTAAGTGCTTGTAGTGCACTAAGCAAGTCGGAACAAATGGAAACTTTGTACAGTTGTGTGTGTCAACCCGCTCCTGTACCATCATAATGCCATTAAAATTGCCACATCACGAAGACGACGTGCTACAGACGCAAAATTTAACCGATAGAAAGAAGATGCTGTGATATGCAAATGATTAGCTTTTCA
Source organism: Schistocerca cancellata (assembly GCF_023864275.1). Lineage (NCBI taxonomy): Eukaryota > Metazoa > Arthropoda > Insecta > Orthoptera > Acrididae > Schistocerca > Schistocerca cancellata. The sequence goes on along the minus strand of NC_064632.1, from coordinate 607,153,082 downwards.
GAGCATTCACACAAGGTTGGTGCCGGTGGCGACACCTACAACGTGCTGACATGAGGAAAGTTCTCAACCAATTTCTCATACACAAACAGCAGTTGACCGGTGTTGCCTGGCGAAACGTCGTCATGATTCCTTGTGTAAGGAGGAGAAATGTGTACCATCACGTTACTGACTTTGATAAAGGTCGGATTGTAGCCTAAAGCGATTGCGGTTTATCGTACCGCGACATTGCTGCTCGCATTGGTCACGATCCAATGACTGTTAGCAGAATATGGAATCTGTGGGTTCAGGAGGATAATACGGAACGCCATGCTGGATCCCAATGGCCTCGTATCACTAGCAGTCAAGATGACAGGCATCTTATCCACATGGCTGTAATGGACCGTGCAGCCACGTCTTTATCCCTGAGTCAACAGATGGGGATGTTTGCAAGACAACAACCATCTGCACAAACATTTGCTGAACGACGTTTGCAGCAGCATGGACTATCAGCTCGGAGACCATGGCTGCGGTTACCATTGCCGCTGCATCAAAGACAGGAGTGCCTGCGATGGTGTACTCAACGACGAACCTGGGTGCACGAATGGCAAAACTTAATTTTTTCGGGTGAATCCAGTTTCTGTTTACAGCATCATGATGGTCGCATCCGTGTTTGGCGACATCGCGGTGAAAGCACATTGTAAGCGTGTATTCGTTATCGCCATACTGGCGTATCACCCAGCATGATGGTATGAGGTGCCATTGGTTACACGTCTCGGTCACCTCTTGTTTGCATTGACAGCACTTTCAACAGTGGACGTTACATTTCAGATGTGTTACAACCCGTGGCTCTACCCTTCATTTGATCCCTGCGAAACCCTACATTTCAGCAGGATAATGCACGACCGCATGTTACAGGTCCTGTACGGGCCTTTCTGGATACATAAAATGTTCGACTGCTGCCGTGGCCAGCATATTCTCCAGATCTCTCATCAACTGAATACGTCCGGTCAATGATGGCCGAGCAAGTGGCTCATCACAATACGCCAGTCACTACTCTTGATGAACTGTGGTATTGTGTTGAAGCTGCATGGGCAGCTGTACCTGTACACGCCATCCAAGCTCTGTTTGACTCAATGCCCAGGCATATCAAGGGCCGTTATTATGGCCAGAGGTGGCTGTTCTGGGTACTGATTTCTCAGGATCTATGCACCCAAATTGTGTGAAAATGTAATCACGTCAGTTCTAGTATAACATATTTGTCCAATGAATACCCGTTTATCATCTGCATTTCTTCTTGCTGTAGCAATTTTATTGGCCAGTAGTGTAACTCCGCATCATAATTTGTAAATTGTTCTAAAAGACACACTTCGAAAATCATATCAGAGAAAACAGAGGATCTGAGGACATTCTCTTGCTGGGATCCACCTGTATAAACAATGAAAAATCTGTAGTACGTACTTAAAATGGAAGAAAACTAAGTTGTAAAAAGGTAATCTGGAGCACAAATTTTCTTGTACTACGTCAAGCTTAAAATCAATATGGCCCCTCAAGTCACCAAGGCAGCAACACCTTCCATCCTTGGTCGTGTGTCCGGTGGTCAGATGGATACAGATCCTTTATACAGTCAGTATCACATATCCTGAATGGCTTGGTTGCATGGGACCAATTCCTGAACAGACATTCAACACTGGGTTGGATCACTGCGCTAAATGCCAATGACTGAGGTGACACTGAGTTTTAACTGCCTGTTGAGCCAAAAGGATACATCGCCGAATCCAGAGTTGTGGATCACCAGCATCTGCACACAGACTCTGGACTGGGGTGGTCTGAAAGGCTTCTGAGGTAGGAAATATGGACTGATCCATACACCATGTTGTCATAACTAAATGTAATCTAACAAATACCCTATAAAACTGCAGGAGGCGGGACCTATCAGCTCCACCTACTTTTCTGCTAACGCATTTCAAAATATTCAATGACGAAGCCCTTTGTTCGTAGGTTTCTCAGGTGTGGTAACTAAGTTAATTTTGAATCAAATAATAAACCCAAAAAGCACACAGTGTCTTGAAAATGTAAAATATTGTCCCCCATTGTAAGCACTGGTTGGTTAAAACTTTGATGAGCATGGTTCAAATTGACATATGTAGTCTTATCTGGTGAGAGCTGAAAAGCAGTGTTCTGGCCCAGGTTTCCAGCCTCCTGATGGTCAGCCGTAGCTGCCTCGCTATCATTGTAAGATCTGAGGAAGAACAGAAGATTGCATAATCATCCACAAAGAGCATTTGACAGAGCTCCTGACTGGAGAGGAAATGCCATTGATACCAATGGCGAACAATGTAACAATGAGTACATTGCTCTGGGGGGACCCTTTTCTTTTGAAATGTTGCAGACAGGGAAGGCATCACCAATGCTATATCTAAAGCACCGGTCCTCGAGAAAGGATTGGATAAGAAGTGGCAGATGTCCACGTAGTCCCCATTCATGAAGTTGCGAAGGATGTTACACCACAAAGTAGTGTCGTATGCTTTTTGAGGTCAAAAAACACACAAACCAAATGGTTTCGGTGTAAGAACTCGTGTATCACTATTTCCAGTAGAACTAATTTGTCAAGGATGGAACGGTAGTGCCTGAAACCACACTTTGAGTGGCTCCTGTGATCTCGCTCTTTGAGCAGTCAGATGAGGTGGCAGTTGACAATACATTCAAGAGTCTTACCCATACAACTGGTAAGGGCTACACTCCGATAACTGTTAGGGGCACTACGGTCCTTGCCTGGTTTCCATAATGGAATTAATATTGCCTCCTTCAAGTCTTGGGGTACTGTCCAGCAGACTAGATCCAATTGAAACGAGATGAGCTGTCTGTCTGCTTCAGAGCACAGATGACTTGAACCTGGCATACTAAATCTCTCCAGGTCCTTGAGCAGTGTCTCTGGCCATGGACAGATCTGATTCCAGTTCCCACAGAGAACGGAAGGTTGTAGACTTTATTATTATGCGAGAAGAAGTGGAGTTTCCTTATCTCCACAGCCCTACAGAACATATGAAAGCATGAGCCTGTCTGGATGAGGCAGTGACTATACAAAAGTGTTCAACTAAAACCTGAGCCACATCTTCAGGCACATCCATGAAGTTCCCATTTCTTGACAAGGCTGTAGGACGTGTACGTCCCTTGCTGGAAATCCACCTTATTCATTCCTAAACTTGTACAGAGGAAGTGGACCGATTAATGGCAGTCCATTCTTTTATCACTTGCCTTGCATGTGCTCTTGCTGATCTGAAGGCATGAATGTTTTCTGTAGCTGGATGCTGTTTGAAGTTCCACAGAGCTGATCGCCTGGGCCTGATTGCCAAGCGACAGTAGTCATTCCACCAAGACACAGGCTACTGTTTGAGGTTGTTACTAGACCGGTGGATGGACTCTGTGGCAGCCCATTGGATCTCATAAAGGATATGGGCCATCGTCTCCTGTGAACAATCCTTTTAGTCAAAAATAGCCTATCAACTGCAATGCAACCAATTTGACCTTTGAATCACCCATATTTGCAGTCTCCTATCAACTGCCGTCCAAGTTGGCAGACGAAGCCACACTGGAAGTGGTCACAAGAATATAAATCTGTAGACTGAACTGAGTCCAAAAACAATGGTCAATGGCTGAAAAAGACCCTGTAGCTGTAGAAAAGTGTGTTGTCTGACTCGCATTCAAAAGGCAGATATTCTCAGAATGGATGAGTCGCTTGATAATTCAACCCCTGGAGCAAGCAAGGACAGGAGAGGAGAGGAGTTGAGTGGCATCCGTGATAAATGGAAACGGCCACTCCACCCTGTCTCCAGTAATATCATCCTTCCTGTTGGGATTGTAACCCCATAATGCAGGTGTGTCCGTGACTTTAAAAAGAGTTTCTTGCAAGCAAATGCAGACCGTTTCTTCATGAACCAGGATCTGTTATTCTTCCAAATGGGATTAGTATCCATTTAAATTCCACTGCAACACAGAAGTCCCTGTGAGAGCCATTGATTAGTGATGGCTGGTCTTTTCTTTCTCCTCGGAGGCGGTGATTTACCTGGGGGTCAAGAGGGAATGTTAGAAAGTGCCCAGCTCTCTGGTTCCTCCAAGTGGAATTCCATATCCGCAAGAGCAGCGTCCCCCAGAGAGGGAGAGAGCTCGCCGATCCGAAGGTTTAACTGCCACTTTCTTCAACTTTGAACAACAGTTTGAAGGACTTTTTCCTAACTCTTGGGAAGAGTCTGCTGCTTGGGTAGTATGGACAGCTTAGAAGGGTTCTGATGGTGGGCAGCAGTGTGAACGAGTTTTGGTTTAAGTGTAGCCCCGTCTCCCCCTGGTACACTGACAATTGCATGTACTCATACTTGAACCTGTGATCTGAATTTGTGTGGAGACATCACACTTGACGATTGGCTTCTCAAGGGCTGGTCCAGAAGAACTAGCAAAAAATGTAGGTTGCATAGCTTTGAAAGCTTTTTTAGCTTCGTGTCTCATGACTTTCAACTCCTAATTTTCCTTTCCTCATTGTAAACCTCACACTTTCTGCTCCATACTGGGTAATGCCTGGGGCAGGTTATACATTTTGGAGGAAATAAACAAGAATTGCCCGATTCTTGAGTGGAGCCTGCGCGATTTCCACACGTAGCCCTCCCATTACACCCCATAGTGGTATGGCCACATCTTTGACATCTGAAGTATCACACTGTGTTACAAACAGGCAAACCGTAAGACAGTTATAGACTGCAAGGATCTGTTCAGGTAATTCTTGAGTGCTATATGTGATAATAAACATCACAGATTTTTCTAATGTGCAATTGACTCTCATCATATAGTTCTGTACCTCCGTGATGCTCTATTTTTCCATTCTTCAACTAACTCCACCTTATCCACTTCCATTATATCGGAGCAGGGAACCACACCTTTACAGAAGTGTGTTATGCAGCTCGGCCCTGGCATGTTAGCCATCGACTGCCTCACATCCCAGAAGCTTAGCTATTTGATTTGAATTAGCAGCTTCAACTGCAAGTGTTTCATTACAAAGTCATTTGACACTTTTTAAGGGAGCCAGCAATACCCTCTAATGCCTTGTGAATATAGAAATGGTAGACCGTCTCAAAGGTTTCCCTGTTCTTTTAGTCACAATGAAAGTGTTATGACATTTTAGTTCCCTGTTACTATGATTCTGCGACCTTCTCAGGAGAACTGATCAGCTGAGCTCTCTTTGATGAGTGGGTGGAGGTACTACCTGATGATACACCCATCCCATCAGGAGTAGTTGTTTGACGAGTCCATTCCATAGGGATTCCACAACATGCCAGGAAAACAAACGACGACACAGGCAGAGATCTGCTTGCATGAGCAAGCCTTATACAACAAGGGGGCATCAGGAGGTCCAAAGGTTGTATGCTAGAGACTGTTTTACCTCAACAGCCATCCACCTCATCAGCACATAGCACTGTGAGGTTGTGGGATTTTTTTTTACAGTTGTGTGTACCTCCCTCATGGTCCAGTTAGTGAAGCCAAGGCCCCATCCTCTGAAACATGCAACATTCTACTGCCGTGCCACAAGGCAACCGCTGAAGTACGCCCGGAGCTTGCAGTAACAGAGGACTGGTGGCACAATCCCCAGCTCAGAAACCCAGGGTCGACAATAAGATCAACACAGGAAATAGAGGCAACTCCTACAAGCTGTTCATTTATTGGTAACAGCAAGAGCACAAGGCCATCCAAACATGAATTAGTGATGGATTCACCGTTTGACTGGCCCCAACACATGCGAGGAATGACCCAGATAAAGGATTTTCTAGGTTTGTTGTTGGAAGAGGCATAAAACTCATAAATTCAAACTTTGTTAAACTGAATTGCATACTTTTCAGTCCCTTTAAATCCATCTGAATGAGGATCTACAGTAGTGGGTGAGTGCACAGAGCATGTTACAGGTGACCTCCATAGGTAGGAACTTTGGGATAACGATAATGCTTTGGGAATGCTATATGGTTTTGGCCAGGATGTCACAGAGGTTAGTAGGATATGGAAGGTGGCAGTGGCTGGTGTGTGGAGGATGTCAGGGGGAGAGAATCTGATTTCAGGGCTTGGCCATATTCAGGCATTCAATGCCCAGGGGTGGTGGTGGTGGTGGTGGTGGTGGTGGTGGTGGTGGTGGGTAACAAAGAGGCTGGAGGTGTTTCTGACATTCTTGGAAATGGGAACAGTACTAGTCAAAAGATGAGAGGAGGAGACTCCTTGTGAGATTTGTCTGCAAATAAGGTTTATGGATAGTTACGGGAGAGGAGAGCCTTAGGTTGTTGTGACAAATTTTGTTGTGGAACAGATACATGTGTGAAGACGGAACATGACGTGGAAGAGGTGGCAGCTGTCGAAGTGTAGATATTAATCTTATTTGTTGTTTAATGTTTGTTTGTTTAATAAATACAGACAAATTCGGATATGGGCTTCAGTGAGGTGAAAGTCAATGTTCAAGGAAGGTGGCTTCTGAGAAGGACCATGTAAATGTGAGCCGTAGAAAGGAATTTAACTGTTGCAGAAAGCAGAGAATTTCTTCTCCACAAATCCAGATCACAAAGACATTAATAAATCTGTACCAAACCAGCGGACTCAGTTTCTGAGTGTTAGAGGCTCATGAAAAATCTGGCATAGGGTGGGGCCACCCTGGTACCCGTAGCAGTCTCCCTGAATTATTTGTAGGTCTGGCCACAGGAAGTAATGTGGTTAAGGGTAGAGAAGAAGTTGACTAGGGTGTCAATAAATGAGGTCTTACAAAAACTTCAGAGCATCATAGGCCAAGAGTACGTGGGACATTTGTGCGAAGCGAGGTCTCATTCGATGGTGGCAAGGAGGGTTTCAAGTGGAAATGGAGTGGGAATAGGTGTATGACATTACAGGGAGTGAATTAGGTAGGTTGTGTGATGTTTTGGAGGTGCTAGTCAACCAGTGGTTAGAGGGGACTTTAACGCCAGCTACTAAGAGATGGACATGATGTTTGTATTTGTGTATTTAGTTGTTGTTGTTGTTGTTGTTGTTGTTGTTGTTGTTGTTGTTGTTGTTGTTGTGGTCTTCAGTCCTGAGACTGGTTTGATGCAGCTCTCCATGCTACCCTATCCTGTGCAAGGTTCAACTCCCAGTACTTACTGCAACCCACATCCTTCTGAATCTGCTTAGTATAGTCATCTCTTGGTCCCCCTCTATGATTTTTTTCCCTCCACGCTACCCTCCAATGTTAAATTTGTGATCCCTTGCTGCCTCAGAACATGTCCTACCAACCGGTCTCTTCTTCTCGTCAAGTTGTGCCACATACTCCTCTTCTACCCAATTCTATACAATACTTCATCAATAGTTACGTGATCTACCCATCTAATCTTCAGTATTCTTCTGTAGCACCACATTTCGAAAGCTTCTATTCTCTTCTTGTACAAACTATTTATCGTCCACGTTTCACTTCCATACATGGCTACACTCCATACAAATACTTTCAGAAACGACTTCCTGACACTTAAATCTATACTCGATGTTAACAAATTTCTCTTCTTCAGAAACGCTTTCCTTGCCATTGCCAGTCTACATTTTATCTCCTCTCCACTTCGACCATCATCAGTTATTTTGATCCCGAAATAGCAGAACTCCTTTACTACTTTCAGTGTCTCATTTCCTAATCTAATTCCCTCAGCATCACCCGACTTAATTCGACTACATTCCATTATCGTCGTTTTGCTTTTGTTGATGTTAATCTTATATCCTCCTTTCAAGACACTGTCCATTCCGTTCAACTGCTCTTCCAAGTCCTTTGCTGTCTCTGATAGAATTACAATGTCATCGGCGAACCTCAAGGTTTTTATTCTTCTCCATTGATTTTAATACCTACTCCGAATTTTTCTTTTGTTTCCTTTAAAGCTTGCTCAATATACAGATTGAATAACATCGGGGAGAGGCTACAACCCTGTCTCACTCCCTTCCCAACCACTGCTTCCCTTTCATGCCCCTCGACTCATAACTGCCATCTGGTTTCTGTACAAATTGTAAATAGCCTTTCCCTCCCTGTATTTTACCCCTGCCACATTTAGAATCTGAAAGAGAGTATTCCAATCAACATTGTCAAAAGCTTTCTCTAAGTCTACAAATGCTAGAAACGTAGGTTTACCTTTCCTTAATCTTTCTTCTAAGATGAGTCTTAAGGTCAGTTTTGTCTCACGTGTTCCAATATTTCTACGGAATCCAAACTGATCTTCCCCGAGGTCAGCTTCTACCAGTTTTTCCATTCGTCCGTAAAGAATTCGCGTTAGTATTTTGCAGCTGTGACTTATTAAACTCATAGTTCGGTAATTTTCACATCTGTCAACACCTGCTTTCTTTGGGATTGGAATTATTATATTCTTCTTGAAGTCTGAGGGTATTTCACCTGTCTCATACATCTTGCTCACCAGATGGTAGAGTTTTGTCAGGACTGGCTCTCCCAAGGCCATCAGTAGTTCTAATGGAATGTTGTCTACTCCCGGGGGGCTTGTTTCGACTCAGGTCTTTCAGTGCTCTGTCAAACTCTTCACGCAGTATCGTATCTCCCATTTCATCTTCATCTACATCCTCTTCCATTTCCGTAATATTGTCCTCAAGTACATTGCCCTTGTATAGACCCTCTATATACTCCTTCCGCCTTTCTGCTTTCCTTTCTTTGCTTAGAACTGGGTTTCCATCTGAGCTCTTGATATTCATACAAGTTGTTCTCTTTTCTCCAAAGGTCTCTAATTTTCCTGTAGGCAGTATCTATCTTACCCCTATTGAGATAAGCCTCTACATCCTTACACTTGTCCTCTAGCCATCCCTGCTTAGCCATTTTGCACTTCCTGTCAATCTCATTTTTGAGACGTTTGTATTCCTTTTTGCCTGCTTTATTTACTGCATTTTTGTATTTTCTCCTTTCGTCAATTAAGTTCAATATTTCTTCTGTTACCCAAGGATTTCTACTAGTCCTCGTCTTTTTACCTACTTGATCCTCTGCTGCCTTCACTACTTCATCCCTCAAAGCTACCCATTCTTCTTCTACTGTATTTCTTTCCCCCATTCCTGTCAATTGTTCCCTTATGCTCTCCCTGAAACTCTGTACAACCTCTGGTTCTTTCAGTTTATCCAGGTCCCATCTCCTTAAATTCCCACCTTTTTGCAGTTTCTTCAGTTTTAATCTACAGTTCATAACCAATAGATTGTGGTCCGAGTCCACAAACAGCCCCTGGAAATGTCTTACAATTTAAAACCTGGTTCCTAAATCTCTGTCTTACCATTATATAATCTATCTGATACCTTCTAGTATCTCCAGGATTCTTCCATGTATACAACATTCTTTCATGATTCTTGAACCAAGTATTAGCTATGATTAGGTTATGCTCTGTATTTAGTTAAGTAGGTAGAAAGTGGGAATTCTGTGGAAGCAGTTGAGAATCCATGGGAGGGGCTAAGGTTTTCAAGATGTTCAAGTTCCTACATTTGTAGTTGTATCCATTGTAAAACCTGCCCCATGTACCTCGATGATTACATTTGGTTTGTGGGGCACTCAACTGTGCGGTCGTCAGCTCCCGTACAAAGTCCCAATTCTTTCACAGTCCAGTTTTTTCCCTTCACAGTCCAATCTAGCTACTGTCACAGATGATGATATGATGATGAAGTGAAGGTGCGTTTACACTGCGATTTGTATCGGCACATGTATGAGATACATGTATATGCGACTTTGCGACATGTATCGCCACTTGTATGAGTTGACAAGTATCAACCTCATACATGTATGAGCATGCGTTTACACTGGTTGATATGTATCACTGTGCGATAGCTTTTGACGACGATTTGGAAGATTTCACATTTTTATGTGCTGGTACACTTGCTCTTTTGGAAGATGATAGGAAGAAATGGCGGAGGAAGCGTAGATGCTGGCAGAGAGAGTTTCTCGCGAATTAACGCTAAAGGATGGCGCATATTTTAGAAATTATGTTAGGATGAGTATGGAGGATTTCCGCGGTTTGTTATCACTTGTGGCTCCTCTTGTGTCCAAAACCAACACAAACTTTCGGGAAGCGATTCCACCAGAGGATCAGTTGGCAGTAACACTCCGTTTTTTGGCCACTGGGGATTCCTCTTGAAACGAAGATTTCATTGCAAAACATTTGCATTGTCGCACGATTGCTAATGCCAACGTCTCACACACGATTGTCGGCATCCGTTGTCAAAATTATCACGCGAGGCCGCCGGAATAATAGCAAAAAATTGATATACGTGCCAGATGCATGAAAAAATTATAGAATGTATTACATACTCTTATATATATATAAAACTTTTACCTTCACTTCTTGGAATAAAACTTGCACAATGGCCTTGCAAACACTAAGAATAATGTTGCATATGGCACTTTTTTATGTTCTATGCAGATACATTAACGTCGAAACGATAGTCGGCACTTCCAAAATTCAAACAGCCGCCAAAGAGCCTGGTATTAAGCATGCGCTAATCGTCAAAATAAGCGGCAGGCGACAAGACGACAGGAAATGATAGTACTGCACATGCGCGAGTTCAAATGTCGCTCATACATGTCGCGTATATGGCCAAAAAGCGATATACAAAATGTATACGCGACATGTATGAGCTCGAGGGTTGACATGTCGCTCATACATGTCGCGATACATGTATCCCAGTGTAAACGTACCTTGATGAGGACAACACAAACACCCAGGCTCCGGGTACAGAAAACCCCCAACCCAGCCGGGAATTGAACCTGGGACGCCATGATCCAGAGGTACCAATGCTAGCCACTCCACTAGATCACGAGATGCGGATTCCCCGTGTACCTTCCCACTACCACCCAATGTATTATAACTCATCCAACATGAAAGGCATAGCAGCTTGCAAAATAGACATTTTTCTTAACTTACTTGTATTTACTGCAGTGTTATATGTAAACATGACCACCATTAAACTAGCTGATCACACAGAACAGTGTATATAAACTGTCTGATTTAAGGACATCCAGAACCCAGTTGCCAAACATGCTCTATAGTGTGAATCAAGGGACCTGAATGCCTGCTGCACCTCCTCGGCTCCTTGCATTTTCCCATAGAACATTAACTTCCCTTAATTCCAAGGATGGGAACTTGGCTCCAAACATCCTCATAGCCCAACATCCTTCCAGACTTAATCTCCATCAATGCAGATGCCTCTTTTCTTTAATTATATTTTTATTATATACATAATTTTTATCAATTATTAACTGTTTCTTTTTCCTCTGCCCTAATTCTTAACTGCACTATTCATTTCACTTCCCTTTAATCTATTTTTGGCTTCTCTCTCTGTTCTTATCTACAGACTGAGGTCTGGCACAGCACTTAGCATTGTATCATGTCTATCATCTCAATTTACTTTGTTTATTATTGTCCCCTTCAGTTTGTCCCTCCTTGTCCTGCTTTCATCCTGAGACCTGTGTTACTTTTACTTTTATGTGGGTCCATTGGCAGCACTACATATTTCCCCTCCTGAAGGCAACTAGGTACTGACCAGCATTTTATTAGATGTCACATTTTATCAGTTAATTTTTCAACATTCTTATTGTTTTCTTTTGCAGGATACTCACTCTAATTACCTTATCCACAGAGAACTCTAAACAACAAGCAGTTAAAGTCCTCACTGGAAATCCAGATAGGTACAAATAATGGAAGGAGCAAATGTAACTACTTATCATACGGGGTGATGCAGCAGGAATGTCACAATTTGTGAGGTGAAAAGAAACTGAGAAAGTCCTATGAAGATGTGTCCGATTTTAGATCATTATAGAACTGGAGCAGTTCTTAGACTACACACATCGATGAATGATTATGAGGACACGTGTGAATATTACTTACGAAAATGCTGAGTAGGTGTTGTGATGGACAGATGAGGTGTTCAAGAAGTCCCCGACAAACTCAATGTACTTGTCAAGACAGTGGAGGATGTGTTGTGCTGCTGTTTTGTTTGTTTTGTTTTCAAGACACAAAAAACTGTGGTCATACATGCCCAAGTAAAAACTATAGAACACAAAGACAGAGTTAAAAAACGACTATATGCCAGTCCCAAGTGACATTAGAGAAGACAGATAAAAGCAGGGATGTGGAGAAATGGCCAAAACAGACACTACACAGAAACGGAGGTCCAAAACTAAAAATTAAACTGCCTTCGCCACATTGCTTTAGCAGGTAAAAAGTAAATCTCAGTCGTCAGCCCATTTGTCATTTGCTAAAAAGGCCGACAAGTCAGACGGCAAATCCAAGCGGGAATGTAAACAATTAAAAATAGACTTTCCATCACGAAGTGGAAGACAGTTAACACTTGTGCACAATGTGCACAAAGGGGTACGGTAACGCCACTTATAAAATGACAATGGCTAAAAAGGCAGTACCCAATACACAGCCTAATTAAAATTACCTCCTCAAGGCGGGAGGGTCGAGATAAGATCATCCTAGCCGTTGGGAGAGGCTTAATATGGCAGGACCATTGGCAATGCCAAAGGGACTCCACCTCTTAACAGACGGCAACAGAGAGATGATCAGAGGGAATATAGGAACTAGTGGACTGAGGTACGAGGACTGCAGCATCAGCAGCCTCGTTTCCTGGCAGACTAACATGACAAGAAACCCACAGAAACACCACACTGGCTCCACCAAGAGTGAGCAAGTGAAAGTTTTCCTGGACCTGCTACACTAAGGGATGGGCGGTGTACAACACACAGACTTCGAAGGGCACTGAGTGAGTCTGAGCAGAGGACACAATTGGAAAGTGCGTCGCCAGATGTACTGTGTGGCCTGGTGCAGGGCAAAGAGCTCGGCTGTATATACTGAGCAGTGTGCCGGAAGCTGATATCGAAAGACACGGGCACCAATAACAAAGGCACATCCTACTCCACGGTCAGTCCGAGAGCCATCAGCATTCACAAAGGTACTATCCCAAATTTCCATGCAAAGGTCGTGAAACTGAAGGCAATAGAGCGAGGCTGGAGTAGTGTCCTTAGGAAATGAATGAAGGCCAAGGTTAACATGGGCTGCTTCACGAAGACAAGGTGCTGAAGGATTCACACCCACTGGGAAAGTTGCTGTCGTAGCAAGTGCCGAAAGCGGACTCCAATAGGTAACAGAGAAGAGAGACACGTCCCATATTGGCATTTAAGGGAATCATCGAAGGAGGCAGCATAGCACGGGTGGCCACACATGGCAAACTAATGGCATGCATACCTGCCGAGGAGAAAGTCACGGCAGTAGCACAATGGTAGTTCAGCAGCTTCAGCAAAAAGATTCTCAACCAGGCTAGTGTAAAAGTCACCAGTGGCCAAATGGAAGCCATGATGATGGATAGTGTTGAGATGGCGTAAGATGGAAGGACATGCAGACGCATAAACAAAGCACCCATAGTTGAGTTTCGAACGGACAAGGGATCGGTACAAACAGAGGGCGGTGGTTCGTTTGGCACCCCACGAAGTACCATTGAGAACACACAGGACAATGAGGAACTGCGTACAGCAGATTGCCAGGTCAGACACATGGGAGGACCAAGAGATTTTCCTAATGAGCATGAGTTCCAGGAATTTCATAGTTTCAACAAATGGGATTCCAACAGGCCCAAGACGTAAAGATGGTGGAAGAAACCATTTGTGCTGCCAGAAATTCATACAGACAGTTTTGTCAGTGGTAAACCAAAAGCCACTGTCGGTGCTCCAGGAGTAAAGACTATCAAGATATCGCTGAAGACTCCACTCAGTCAGACAGGTCCGTGGACAACTGCAATAGAGGGCAAAATTGTCAACAAAAATGGAGCCAGAGATGCCCGGCGGGAGACAGGCCATGATAGGGTTAATGGTGATAGCAAAGAGGACGACACTCACGACAGAAACCTGAGGCACACTGTTTCCCTGGATAAAGGTGTCCGACAAGGTAGGACCAACAAGCACCTTGGAAACACTGTCTTTTAAAAATTCCTGAAGGAAGCAGGGCAGGTGGCCACAGAAGCCCCATGTTTAATGTGTATGGAGAATACTAGTTCTCCAGGTGTCACAGAACTTCTCCAAATCGAAGAACACGGCCACAGTTTGGGATTTCCACAGAAAACCATGCATGACATGGGTGAACAAAGTAAGGAGACGGTCAACTGCAGAACGCCGTGCTCAAAATCCACACTGTGTATTAGTGAACTGCGCGACTCAAGCCACCATACCAGCTGGGCATGCATCATACGTTCCATCATCTTGCAAACGCAGCTGGTGAGAGAGATGGGGCAGTAGACAGAAGGTCGGTTTTGTGTTCTTACCAGTCTTAATTATGGATATGACTGTGGCTTCACACCAGAGTCAGGGAAATGTGCCCTCTTCCCAAATGTGGTTGTACATGTTAAGCAGAAAGTGCTTGCCCGCAAGAGAAAGGTGCTGCAATATCTGAATGTGGACAGCGTCTGGCCCTGTGGCGGCAGGTTGGCATGAACTGAGAGCATGATCTAGCTCCTCTGTAGTAAAGGCAACATTGTAGCACAATTCTGTGAAGAGAACAACATCGCCTGAGCCTCCTACGCTTGTTTCCGATGGAGGAGGGTAAGGTGATTGTGGGAAAGAGCTTGGAACTTCCACAAAATGGCGGCCCAAGGTGATGGAGATAGCAATAGGGCCCACGATGACACCGTCTGCTACTGTCAGGCTGGAAATTAGCAAAGGGGTCTTGGCCCCAGAGAGCCATCAGAGGTTGGCCCACACGACAGGAAGGGGTGGAATGTGAATGAAATCCAGCTAGCTTTTTTGCTATACCAAAGAACGCAACGATATTTTGCAAACATCTGTTTATAATGAATGCAGATTTTCATCCCAGGATGATGGTTAAAAATACGGAGAGCATGTCTCTGTGCACACAGGTAGGACATGGGAAATGATCGCTCGAGCAGGCGTCAGAGAGAATGGACCACTCACAATGATGGACAAGCTGTGCAGTGCAGAAGGAGAGGTCCAAATGGGAATACCGTATTTACTCGAATCTTCGCCGCACTTTTTTTCCTGTTTTTGTTATCCAAAAAACCCCCTGCGGCTTAGAATCGAGTGCAAAGTAGGCGAAAGTTCTGAAAAACGTTGGTAGGTGCCGCCACAACTAACTTCTGCCGTTGAATATATGTAGTGATACACAGGCATGCTTTGCAGGCATAAAGATAAATACTGGCGCCAAAACCTCTGCATGGAAGACGAGCTTTTTTTTTTCTCCGCACCGAGTTTCGACCAATGCATTTTCATACATTATCCAATGAAGTAAACACAAATTCCGTATTATTCATCTTCGAATGTAGCAGCACTTCAATGTACTACGAAAATCCGACTGGCAAGACTGTTCGCAATTTATATCAGTGTGGCCAACTCTACGTTCTGAATTTTTTCCCACCTGTGAGAAGAGATGATTGCTAGTAGGATCTTTTATGAATTGTGAATCACATGCAGTATTCTCTTCACCATAAGAATAATACGAATATAAACATTTTGCCATGTATTCTTTCGTGTTTGCTGCTATCTCATTTAAATCCGGTCTGTCTAATAAACTACAAAACTAGACTGAGACAACAGCAAACGTGGAAGAATATACATATCATGTCATGTTTATATTCATATTATTCTTATGCCTAATAGTGATACAGTCAGAAATGAAGCACCGCAATTGACTAGATTTTTAAATCTAAGATGACTAATTTCTGTGCAGAATGTAATGTACTAAAGAGGCGTCTGCAAAGATTTTCAAACGGAGAAAAATTTTCACCTAACACTCGTTCGGAACATGTTCTATCATACGCAGTCTATTATTTTGTTCTTGTTGGTCATTATCAAAGAAAGCAGCAGTGTAAGGAACAACAAATAGCAGTCTCTTGCCATTGTTTCCCTTATGAGTTAATTCCTCTTTTTTTTTTAATTGTAAGCCACGGTAGCGCGCACAAAAGCCAGGTTGTAAACACTCATCAGTATGCGACAAACAATGCACGACACAGTACAATAATGCATTTTCAGCTTAGAGTGATGTAAACACCTATAACAAAGAGAACGGCACTTATCAGATCAAAGAAAAATAAGCAATCAATTCAAACCAGACGAAGCACGTGAAAAAGGAAGGGTACCCGTATAAATACAGACGGAGCGCCTGACACATAACAATGGCTACCTGGTAAAGCTTAACTGTTACTACTGTAGCTGTATCGTCATTCATTCGACCTAAATTGTGTCTCATATTACAATGGCCCAACTTTGTTTCGATTTGGAGGTGCGGCCTAAAACTTTTCTCTCCCCTCGAATTTTGAGTCTCAAATCATTTCAGGTGCGGCTTAGATTCGGGAATTTTTTTTCCCTCGATTTCGAGTCTCATTTTTCAGGTGCGGCTTAGATTCGAGTGTGGCTCAGATTCGAGTAAATACGGTATGTGTGTGTGAGGAGTCTGAAAGGAAAGTGGGTGCTCCAGTGTTAAGGCAGAAGAGGTCGAGTTGGTAAAGAAGGTCAGCTAAGGGGCGCCTCTAAGACAGGTCCTGGGAGAACCCCAAAGGGAACGATGCACATTAAAGTCACCGAGTAGCGAAAATGGGGGAGGATGCTGCCCTATAAGCTAAAGGAAGTCTGCCCTGGTGACATCAAATTACTGAGGGACATAAATGCTACAGAGGGGGAAAAGGTGAGGTGGGGAAGGAATAGGCGAACTGCAACACTTCGAAGACGGGTAGTCAGGGAGACGGGTCGACTACGAATTCATCTCGTACGAGCATCACGACACCCCCACGAGATGGGATGCTGACCTCAGAGGGAAAGTCAAAACGAACTGGGACGAAAGGTGAAAGCTCAAAGTGTTCGTGAGTGCACAATTTTGTTCCCGGAGGCCGCATTCAAGGGGACAGTGTGATGCTAAAAGCAGCCATTAATCCTCTTTGTGGGACCAAAGGACACAGACATTTCACTCGAGGAGTCACGAGGAGGAAGAGATGCAAGCGTGTGACAACCTGTGAAGAGGTGCTACTACAGAGCACAAAAGCAGGAGGATCCTGCTCCACGGGGTCCACAGAAGCATCACCTTTCTTGTGAGATCCGTCCGTGGAGCCCACCGCTGAGAAACGGTTAGTGGTGCACAGCGGTGACAGTGGTGACACCGTCAAAGAGGATCTTCGAGTCGGCGAAGGAGAAGACTGTTTGCCTTTGATGGACTTCTCGAAGCCTTTCCAGTTAAAGGAAGACTCAGGTGTTGGTTGGCTGGAGGGTGTAATAAGTATTCACAAGGGTACTACTCCTGGCCTTTCCAGCCTACTGGTCGTGTAGCTAGTTGCTTTGCCCCTCGAGGCGAGAGTTTGACGGCTCGTCGGACAGCCGGACGGGGAGATGGCGATGCTACCTTCACACTGGCCGATTTCACAACACGAGAGTTGAATTTTATGTCGCACGTCTGCTCGACCGTATACTTCACGAAGTGAGAGGTAACGAGAACAGAACTCTAAGTGCCAGACGGGAGCACGCAGGGTTTGCGACTAGCCGATAACTTGCGAGGGACTAGGTAAGGCACTTTTTCCTTTACCCGGATCTCTCTGACAACCCGCCCCTCAAGATATACGGGACAAAGCCGAGAGGAGGCGGCAGCACGGCCGCCACTGCAGTCGATACAGCGGGCAGAAGGATGCGGACAATAGTCCTCGTGAGCATCCCTACCACAGGTTACCCGTTTGGCTGGGTGTCGACAAGACATTCTAGTGTGGTTGAAACGATGACACTGGTAGCAGCCCATCGAGTTCGAAATGTACGGCTGGGGTGTGTTAGTTTCGTAGTCTGCTTTGATTTTGGATGGAAGCACCACTCTATCAAAGGTGAGAAAAAGAGTGTGGTTGTGCACTGAGGAGGAATCTACCTTTGTCATTACCCAGTGGACGGCAATGACACCCCGATCAGAGAGGTACGATCGGATTTCAGTCTCAGTTAGACCGTCGAGCAGCCTAGTGTAAATAACGCTATGGGAAGAATTCGAAGTTCTACAGGCCTCGACACGAACAGGGCAGCCACGGAAAAGCGAGGCGGCAAGCAGTTGTTGTTCTTAAGAATCAGACGTAGTCTCCAAAAGCAAAGTGCCATTCCGTAAACGAGAGCAGGATTTCACAGGGCTGGCAATTGCATCAACACCTTTCTGAATAATAAACGGATTAACCGTGGCGAAGGACTGACAGTCTTCAGTACACGAGGCCGTGAGAAACCGTGGTGCAGCTGGAAGGGTCTTTGAATCATAAGCCTCACAACGTTTACGTTTCGTAGACGTCGATTGGGAAGATGATTAACTCATTGCGAGAAAATCCCCAGATTGCCAGCATCTCCGATGGCGCGTTCCTTTCAACCGCGGGTATCTTACTCCTCACCAGTGTTTATGTAATACTGAGGTGATGGTTTGGTTGGGTTGATTTGGGGGAAGGAGACCAAACTGCGAGGTCATTGGTCTCATCGGATTAGGGAAGGAAGTCAGCTGTGCCCTTTCAAAGGAACCACGCTGACACTTGCCTGAGGCAATTTAGGGCAGTCGACCTCCCGAATGCGAGTGCAGTGTGCTAACCACAGCGCCACCTTGCTCAGTGGTGACTGCTGTGTGTCACGAACTGGTGGTGGCACTCTGTTGTACCATTGCAATAATGTCGCCCCTTTCCTCAGCTGACAGAGAAAAATTCTGATGTTACGTGTACACTGGGAAGTGTTCTTCATTCACTTGATGTTTGAAAAAGACTGGGAAATACCCTGGCACTGTGGGCTCACTGATCAGAGAAAAGTATATGGTATTCTGTCACAGCCACACAGGCAGTGCCATTACAGTACCCAATTCCAGGAAATACACACTTGTCTTCATATCTATTCATTGATGTATGTAGTATTCACCCAGCTCCAGTTCTTAACAACCTAAAATCAGACCCATGTTCATAGGACTTTTTCAGTTTATTTTAACTTTAGAATCACCTCACAAAATATGATATTCCTCCTGAACCAGCCTGTACAGTAAAGGCGTTGAGTAGTCAGAAGAAACAGACAAGATTGAAATCACTGAGAAATTTTCTACCAAGGTTCTTCCTCACAGGTAACTTGCTATCAAACCAGTACACATACATGCCGCAATGCTCTGTCATATTTTTGCTTGGTACCAATCTGGACGTAAGAAACAGACTAATTTGTTTGCCATGGGCAAATGTTTCTGAACTGACCTTTAATGGCTTTTGCAGCATTGTTGGAACAAGAATAGAGCTAACACAAAATTTCTGATGACGCCATATACCGTAGCATTCTGAATGTAGTGTCTCACAATGCTGATTGTCAGTGTCACCAAAAGGGACAAAGACCTAAATCAAAAGACAGCAACAATCTCCAAAACAAATTAGGCTCTGAGCACTATGGGACTTAACATCAGAGGTCATCAGTCCCCTAGAACTTAGGAATACTTAAACCTAACTAACCTAAGGACATCACACACATCCATGCATGAGGCAGGATTGGAACCTGCGACCACAGTGGTCGCACGGTTCCAGACTGAAGCGCCTAGAACCGCTCAGCCACACCGGCCGGCCCAAAACAGATCAGGCCCCTTAATTTGTTACTGAACATTGAAGGGAAGAGATGCTTCTGGTTGATAAATAACAAATTAAGAACAATTAGGTGAATGAAGCAATCTCTACAAGATAGTAATCTTGAGGTAGCTAATGTACCTTAAATTTTCAAAAGATTTACTGAAAAATAAAATAGGAAAATATTTTGATAATTTTTAAAGCTTTTGTTCCTTGATTCTATTACAGTTCTATTATCTTACAAACAATTTTACCTTAAGCAAATCCAATCCATCGTCATCAATATTCTTCACATGGCTATTCAGGTTATATTGTACCCAGTTCGGAAAAGTTGGTTTATAGTCTGGTAACTGCGTAACACCTGGCCATATTTCCTCTGTTGGCGTTTTTAACACCCTGAAACATGTTTATGAAAGCTAATAGTGTGGTGGATAATTACTTTTAAAGATTAACTATGGCTAGATGCTTCATCTGTCTTGACTAAAAAAGTTCTCAATATCAACTACTTTGTAGGATATGCTTCCTTATACACTACAATGTATAATTCAAGTCATTTACAAATCCAAGGTATTTATTCGGGGGATTTATTTTCTCACACACAGTTGTCAAGATACTGGATTCAACTTTTCATACACCAGTGAAATGAAGTACCAATGCAGATAAACTGATTCACAGTGAGTGTGTAACTTTGTAGGAAAGGCAGGAACTCACGTGACAGATGTGACTCATTCTACCATCATGCTGAACTATCTGTGACTATCGTGAGGTCAATATGATTGAAATTCAAAGATGAGATGCACAATCTGCGACATAGTGAAGTATTTCTAACTGTAAAATCAATGAGTCACAGTTATTCATAATGCAAAAATACTCAAAGGAAGACTGAACATAATTTCAGAATTACATTACGGGCTACATGACTCAACTAGCCTATTTCTGGTACCTGCTTATGTTCACTGGAAAAGGAGCGATACAGGAATAAAAGTTTAAGAAGGATAAATGCGTATGCGTTCTATTGTTTGTTGCTGAGTTAAGAGAACCTAATTCCTGTGTATTGTGACACCTTTGGAGGTTTAACAACAGTGTTCGGAACATAAATAACTCACCTTATTGTTAACCTAAATGTTGGGAGTACAGTCAGTTTATAAAATGACATGCAAGCGGGACCTGTAGGTGGGAAATGGCCTTTCCCACAAGGGAAAACTGCTGTACAGGAACACCAAGAATCAGTTTCCCATTTAAGAGTGCAGAGCAGCCTGTGATGGTTTATGTAGATTGTTAGTGTGGAATGTAACATTAGTTATTAATTTCTGTATCCGGTATAGTGTTAACCCATTTAATGAAACACACAGACCAAGAACGTACATCCCTGGCATCTCAACTAGATAAGAATGTGCACTGAGGAAGGTTTGGTATAACTAGTCAAACAGACTGTAGAAGAGAGAAACTATACCTAGCAATGCTCGCATTGATGCAAAGCTAAAATTCTGGAAAAGGCATTTCACTTTATTCCATAATGTCACTTAGTAAGCAAAATACAAGATTACCAATGTTGAATTCATTATGGGACTACTAAGAACTCAGAAAAGGCAATGTCATTGGAAACGTGATCATGACAGACAGTGATGTATCACCCCCACATTTTTCAGTAAAGTAGGACAGCAACCACAAGTTCTTAGTAGACAATGATGATAGCTCTGTGTGATTATTCTGTTACACGAAATTAAGTGTAGTATCTGTAGAAAACTTGCAAAATCCCAGAGACTTGCTATCATCAGTGTTTTATGCAAAAAGTGAAAACTCAACATTTTATGCTTGCATATAGGCAAAATAATTCTGGGCACCATATAACAAGTCATATACTATTGTGACTATTAATACGATACAAACCTGAATATTCTAAACAGTTGGTCAATTTCAGAGTCGCCTTGAAACAAAGGTTTTTTTGACGCCATTTCAGCAAATATGCAACCAATAGACCACATGTCTATTGGGCAAGAATACTTGTTTGCCCCAAGCAACACCTCAGGAGCTCTGTACCACAATGTTACTATCTGTAAACAATTTAAATCTATTACAAAAAAAAAAAAAAAAACAACACTTCATACGTACGGTACAGAAGCAGCAAAATACTAAATTAGAACTGACAATACTACATTCGTCACTCGTAAGCTGATGATTAATAAATAAATATTTGCAGGGTTATTACAAGTACATGAACACACATGTGAATATTATCTTGAGGATTTTAAAAAATCATGGAAAGATGGAAATGTCCAAATTAACAGAAAAACATGCAAAGAAGTGCATGTCCACATGTAACACTTTCCAGTCATGAAAACATTTTGTTATTCAAACCAAGTACGTTAATGACAAATTACAGTAAGTATGTGCACATTTTTACTGAAAATGGCCGTATCTTCTTGTCTAAACTATTTATTGTCCATGTTTCACTTCCATACATGGCTACACTCCATACAAATACTGTCAGAAATGACTTCCTGACATTTAAATCATTACTCGATGATAACAAATTTCTCTCCTTCAGAAACGCTTTCCTTGCCATTGCCAGTTTACATTTTACATCCTCTCTACTTCAACCATCATCAGTTATTTTGCTCCCCAAATAGAAAACTCTTACTACTTTATTAAGTGTCTCATTCCCTAATCTAATTCCCTCAGCATCACCCAACTTAATTCGACTACATTCCATTATTCTCGTTTTGCTTTTGTTTATGTTCATCTTATATCCTCCTTTCAAGACACTATCCATTCCGTTCAACTGCTCTTCCAAGTCCTTTGCTGTCTCTGACAGAATTACAATGTCATCGGCGAACCTCAAAGTTTCCCATGGATTTTAATACCTACTCTGAATTTTTCTTTTGTTTCCTTCACTGCTTGTTCAATATACAGATTGAATAACATCGGGGATAGGCTACAACCCTGTCTCACTCCCTTCCCAACCACCTTCCCCTTCATGCCCCTCGACTCTTATAACTGCCATCTGGTTTCTGTACAAGTTGTAGATAGCCTTTCGCTCCCTGTATTTTACCACTGCCACCTTCAGAATTTGAAAGAGAGTATTCCAATCAAAATAGTGAAAAGCTTTCTCTATGTCTACAAATGCTAGAAACATAGGTTTGCCTTTCCTTAATCTTTCTTCTAAGATAGGGCATAAGGTCAGTATTGCCTCACGTGTTCCAACATTTCTACGGAATCCAAACTGATCTTCCCCAAGGTCGGCTTCTACCAGTTTTTCCATTCGTCTGTAAAGAATTCACGTTAGTATTTTGCAGCTGTGACTTATTAAACTGATAGTTCGGTAATTTTCACATATGTCAATCTGTTATTAAGTAGAAAGTCGGAAATTTATTAAAGCTTCCAGATTCCAGCACCATACTGCCAGATGCCCACCATGACGTCACCTATTTTGAATGAGGGCTCCCCCCCAAGTGCCACTCAGCAAACCAATGCCACCTGACCTGATGACCACTGCTCAGAGACCCAGTGTCCCAAAAGAGACAGGTATGTAAAGGACAGAACGGTTCAGGCATCACGTGTGCATTGCATACTTAATCAGGAGGCCTACCACTATACAGGTATCTGACTACCCAACAAATGGCCTGGCTGTCAAGTTGGCTATATTTGGTGATCATCCCCACATGGCCAACACCTATGGAAAATATTTTGAAAAGAATGATATCAAACCAAACTGTGAGGACAAACTTAAGTTAGTTGAAATGGGTAGTGCAAAATACTTTGAGAAAAGCCATAACTGACATCCTACAGCAATACTAGGCTGCTAACAGAAAATCTGTCACAGAGAAAGTCTGAGGAAAGATTTAGTTAGAGCACAGGAAAGGAAAAAGTTGTGCAATGCCTCGGAGCCTCACACAGACTCACAAACGAGTTGAGTCCCCTGGGGGCAATTTCAAAAGGAAACTTTGCTGCTAGGTTTTGTTTGTTGTTGCTTTATGGCACAAAACAGCTGAGGTCATAAGCACCCGTGTTGTAACTTAAAATGGTCAATTACCAAATGAATTAGAAGTCTATAATACTCAGAGCCTAATTGACTGGAGTAGGGAGTAGCTAAGTGCAATCACTTCTACTTTGAGGAGGTTGCTCGAAGGTTGAAAATTAAATTTTTTCACCATATTACAAAATGCGATAAACAGCTCATGCTGTATCTGCTAAAATATCCGATAATTCAAATGACGGACATACATTAAAATGCAAACGGTGATGAAATCGGCATTGGGTCCAAAAATGGCGCACTGTCAATGGTTGGTTACAGTAATCAAAGAGCGGGGCAGAGTCTCCGTTTAACAAATGACGATGACAAATGACAGTGCTCAGTATGCAGCATCGCTAAAAGTATCTCCTCATGACAGGAGGGAGTCATGCGAACCATTGGGAGGGGTTTAATTTCCTGGTGTTTGTTCCCATACTGAGAAGACTAGTGGTTCACACCATAGGGGCACAATGTTCCTACGTGTGGCAACACAGAGATCATCTAGAGGGACATAATAGCTAAAAGGCCTATGTAGTTTGACTATAGCCTTGGTGGTAGCAGCAGCATTGGCAGCTTCATTTCAACGAAACTCCAACTTGATGTGGGACCCACATGAGCATCCCACTGGCTCCATCACCAGGAAGCAAGTGGGGGCATTTGTGGATTATTTATACTAAGGGGTGGTAGTACACAGTACAGAGATTCTAGAGGGCATTAAATAAATCTGAACACAATACACAGTTGAAAAGCCTGTGTCACTGGATGTAATGAGTGGCCCGATAAGGGGCAGAAAGCTCGGCAGCAAAACTCTAGCAATGTTCTAGCAGCCAGAATCTAAGCCGTTTGTTGCCAATGACAAAGCCACATCCGACATCACAGCTGGGCTTAGAGCCATCAGTGTAGACGGAGGTGCTGTCTCTAAGTTGTGCCCCAAGTTCATGAAACTTACAGGAACAGGTTGAATCTAGATTCATGTCCTTGGGAAGTGAACGAAGTCCAAGATGAACCTGGACCGCTGCATGAAGCCAATGCGTTGAACGGCCCTCAGTCACGGCAGGTAACTTAGGATTATGTTTTCGAAGCAGTAGATGAAGGCTAACTCCAGGAGGCAACAAAGTAGTTGCACTTACCCTATATTGGCAGTCGAGGGATCGTCAAAAAAAGGACACACAGGATGCATAGTTGGGCATAAAGGACAGATGGCATGCATAGCCCATTTTCGACTGAACAAGGGACTGGTTTAAAAGAGGGGGGAAAGGACTGAACTATGAGGTCGTCAGTACCTTGTTCCTAATAAAACAATGCCACAAGTGTGAGAATAAGAGAGACTAGACTTATCGCACAAAACGGAAAGAAAGGAAAAACCACAAGAACGAAGGAAAGGCAACAAACACTAAAAGGAACAAAAGAGGACAAGAAAACAACAGAGAGACTCTAGAAACAGAAGGAGTAAAACAAGAAAGCAGATTGCAGTGGTCAGAATAAAAAGGAAAAGCCAGCCATTCTCCGAACACATTAAAACCTCCACCCTAAAAACACTAGGGTGGAGGACACAGAGGGACAAGGGACATGCGCTAAAACTTACATCAAATGATAGAACCCACCCTCACAAATAAAGCGTAAAACTAAATCAGCCAATAAGACACTGTCAGATAAAATGAGCGGCAACGAGTCGGGTAACCTAAGATTTCGTTGCTGGGCAGTCAAAGTGGGACAGTGCACCAGAATATGGGCCACTGTCAACCGAGCGCTGCACACACTGAGGCAGGTCTTCACGGCGCAAGAAGTAACCGTGGGTCGCCCAAACGTGGCCAATGCAGAGCCAGCAGAGGGCAATTGATTCCCTGCGAGAGGAAGACCTCCACTCATTCGTAGTCTCCTAAATGACAAGCAATTTGTTGTGTGTATTGTTATGCCATTCCGTCTCCCAAAGCTGAAAAACCCTGCGGCGCAAGTCAGAACGCAGGTCAGGTTCAGAGATGCCCATCTCCAGAAGTGGTTTCCGCATAGCCTGTTTGGCCAGCCTGTCAGCAAGTTCGTTGCCCCGATAGCTTTTAGGCTGCTCAAGGAGTCAGTACACAGAATTCCTCAGGGCATAAACTGATATACTGAAGTGCACGAGATATGGCCACCAGCTCTGCAGTGAATACACTGCAGCCATCCAGCAAGGAATGCTGTTCAATACGGCCTCTGTGGACAAAGACGAAGCCAACAATACCGTCAGCCATTGTGCTGTCGGTGTAAACCATTTCAGAGCCCCGGAACACTTCAAGAATCGCAAGGAAGTGACAGCGGAGAGCCGCAGGGTTAACGGAGTCCGTAGGGTCGCGGAAAGTCCAAGCGAAGCTTCGGCCTACAGCTACACCACGGAGGTGTATGTAAATGGGCCTCAAGGAGAGGTGGTGAAGGGAAGGACTCCAGTTCAGACGGAAGTGATCGCACGCGAATCGCAATCGTTAGCCCTGACATGGGCTGCCTATGCGGGAGGTGAACTGCTGTGGTTGGGAAAAGAAGACTAATTAGGATGTTCAGCACTACCCATGAAGTACCATTTAAAACACGTAGAATATTTAGGGATGGTACACAGTGTGCTGCCAGATTAGGTATGTAGGGTGGACCAACAGTTTCCTATCAATTATGAGATCCAAGAATTTTGTGGTTTCTACAAATGGAAGAGCAACAGGGCCGAGACGTAAGGACGTTGGAGGAAACTCCTTAAGTTGCCGGAACTTTAGACAGTTCTTTTTTCATGGTAAGGTGGAAGCTGTTGTCGATGCTCCACGAGTCAAGACAGTCGAGAAATCACTGAAGTCTTCACTTGTGTGAAAGTCCCACTGAAAGCTGCAGTAGATCACAAAGTCACTGACAAAAAGAGCCCGAGATGCCTGACAGCACACAGTCCATGATAGGATTAATTGCTATGGCAGCACAGAGCCCTGAGGTACCCTCTTCTCCTGAATAAAAATGTCTGACAGTGCTGAATCCACACGTACCTTGACAATCTGGTCTTTTACAAACTCCTGAATAAAATGGGGCAGGTGACCTCAAAATCCCCGCATGTGCACTGTATGGACACAAAGCCTGTCCTCCAGCAGGTATCTTAAGCCTTCTCCAAATCAAACACCACAGGTACAGTCTGGTATCTCTGCAGAAAATTGTTTATAATATATGCAGTGACATGCATGACATGCATTGACAGCATGATGAGATGATCAATTGCAGAGCAGTGCTTACAAAATTCACACTGCACATTTGTTATCAATTCCGAGACTCAAGTCACCATACCAGCCGATGACTGAACACGCATTCCATCACCTTGCAGATATTGCTGGTGAGGGAAATTGAGTGATAGCTGGATAGAAGATGTTTGTCCTTACCAGGCATGGGAGTGGAGATCACAGTGGCTTCACGCCAATGTCTGGGAAATGCGCCATCCATCAAGATGCTATTATACACACAAAGGAGAAAGTGCTTGCCGTCTAGAGATAGGTGCTGGAACATCTGAATGTGAATACCGTCCAGTCCTGTAGCAGAGGATTGTGACGAGGTGAGAGCATGTTCGAGCTCTCTCTTAGTAGAAACAGTATTACAGTATCTGCGATTCTGAGGGGAAAGGTATCTCCCACGCCACTTCCACTTGTTCCCGAGGTAGAAAGGCACGATGGTCATGGGCAGAGCTTGAGATCTCTGCAACGTAAGGTGTTGGAAATATCTTTCACAACAGTCAGGTCAGGGATCAGGAGATGTACCTCATTTTCAGAAATCCAATGCTGAAGGTTGCCAGTGAAGAACAGAGCCTCCAGGCGCGCACGTGTACGTGTGTGTGTGTGTGTGTGTGTGTGTGTGTGTGTGTGTGTGTGTGTGTGTGTGTGTGTGTGTGTGTGAGGGGGTATCTGAAACAAATGTGGGTTCACCAGTGCTGAGAGAAATGAATAATATGGTTGAGAATATCTGCCAGGAGAGAGCTTCTTGGGCAAGTTCTCAGAGAGCCCCAAATGGGATGGTGGGCACTGAAGTCACTGAGTAGCAAAAAGTGGCAATTACTTTGGTGACCACCAAGTACCAGATTTCAGCTGCATACTACTACAGCATTATAAGGTTGGAGGATCCTGTTCAGTTATTTCTTCAGAGGTACCAGTAACCTCCCTGGGACAGTCAGTTGATTCAAAGGTGGAGAATCAGTTGGTGATTTGCACCAGTGAAACAGAAGTCAGCCAGACAGATGCGTCACGCAGTTTCACTGTTTTAGAGGATCTTGGATTTGGAGAAGTCATAGAGCGTTTGTCTTTGTTCAACTACTTAGCACTTTTGTATTTGTCAGATGTGGACCCAGACGTTTGTTGACTTGAAGCACGCAAGAAGTCATCTCGGTAGTATTCCTTTTTAAATTTCTGTTCTTCTGGTTGCTACAGAAGTGACTTCACTGGTGTGGACAAAGGTTTTTTGGTGTGTTGAGCAACTGTAGAAGGCGAAGGTTGACCATGTCACCTTAACACTACGCGATTTCACAACCGCAGTATTGAACTGGAAGTCTCAGGTCTCTGTGGCCATATCTTTCACGAGTCATGACTTAGCAACAACAGTACTGTAGCTGCCGCATAGTGGCATGCAAGGTTTTCGGCAAGCTAACGTTTTGCAAGCAACACTGAGGGGTACCTGTCCCTTCATCCGTATCTCCTACATGGCTTGCCCAACAAGGCACACAGGGCACTCTTGGGATAAAGCAGCACGATTGGTGGTGCAGTTGATGCGGCAGAGAGGACAAGGTCAGCGATTTCCCCCATGAATATCCTTGCCTCAAGTTACACATTTGACTGCGTTTTTATGGGGCATAAGAGTATGCTTATAATGCATACACTGGCAGCAATGCATTGTGTTCTGTATGTAGTGTCCATCAATGACTTCACAGCACATCTTAATCTTCAATAGAAGCTTTCCTCAACCAACTATTCAGAAATGCCTGCAGGTAGGCATTAATTACGCATCAGCCCGGTTGACTGCAGTTACACCCTGATCAGCGAGATAAACAACATTATTGTCCTCAGTCATATCGTCAAGCAGCCAAGTGTATATTACACCACTTCAATTCAATATTTAATTAGCCTCTACACGAACAGGATATCCGTGGAGAAGTGAAGCTTTAAGCAGGTTCTGGGCTTGAAAGGCACAATCAGTCTCTCGAAGCAAAGTTCCATTGCATAAGCGAGTACAGGATCTTAGTGGGACTGCAACTGAATCCACACCTTTCTGAATAACAAATGGGTTCTCTATGGAAAAATTTTGACATCCTCCTCTGCATGATAACAAGAGGTAATGGGGTGCAACTGGAAGATTTGTTTTTCTTTTAGCCCCATTTCATTTTCATTTATTAGATGGAGGTCACATTGATGGAACTGATGTATTTATCGCTGGTGAATCCCCACGATTGTTAGCGTCTCCTATGGAGTGCTCCTACCTTCTGGAGGGCCCCCTACAGAGAGTAGAACAGTTGCCGTACTCGATTGTTCACACATCAGTTTACATCTCAAACTTCAGACAGAGGGACCATCGGCAACTGGGAAGGTAACAGCTCAGTCAATCACCCCTCCCTGGGCCCGGTCTGTACCAAGGGTATGCGCGAGCCCCATTTGTCAACCCAGTTGCCGGGAGTTACACATTACCCATTTACCCTTTATGTGTCAAACACATGAGATGGCCTTCAGGGAGGAAGGAAAACAAATAGAAAGACCTCAAACACCGAAACAGAGGAAGGACAGAAGAATCAGAAAAAGAAAGAGGCAAAAATGAAATCCACCAAAGTCTCAGTTTCCCCAATCGTACACAAGACATGGTCCCAACCGGAACGAATATGAGAATAGACTTGCAGCACAGAAAAGGAAGGAGTACTGCAAGGGCAGGGGACCCAGTGTGCCAAGTGTATACTCAAGAAAGAGTTGTGAGTCCCCTGGAGGGATGGCTGCTAGGACTTGTGTTCCCCACCAACTGCCTTATCAGCTGCTCCACAGTTTAATAACAAAAGCATGAATTAAACTTTGAGGCCAGACACAGTGGTCATTTGTGTACGAGTTGTGCTAATGTGAATGAATGTGTGTACTTTAGGAGGAGGCCTTTTTGCCAAAAGCTTCCACGTTTAGGAGTCATGTGCCTGTCTGCAATTCAACATCTCCTCTATATTGTGAGTAGCATTCTATCCTTTTCCAGAGTGGCTATTCGAATTTAGAAAAAAGAAAAAGAATAAAAAATCCCAGAATTCCAGGTGCGAGGAGGAAGATGGTGTCAAGAAGCTCCTGGTAACTTTCCTCTCAGCTGAGCTATATACCGGCCATAAGCAGTAATTTAACCTCAGTTTTTAAACACTGATAATTTATATGGAATAATACAAAATTCCTATAATAAACACATTTTGAGACATTAAGTATTTTAAAATTTGTGATTTACAACTCAATAAAATTTCATTCCAGAACTACATTAAAAATGCAGAAATCTGAGATTTTATGAAATTTCGTGAGATTTCCCTGAAGTTTTCCTAAAATTTAATTCCCTGAAAATTCCAGGTTTTCCAGAAGAATTGCCAACCTCTTTTCATTATATTGAAAAATAATATTAGTCCAAAGTATGTCATAACCAAAAACAAAAAAATGACTCAAAAGATACTTACTTCGTGAGTAAATACTCTCAGAGGTATACCAATTGCCCTGCCCAAACCGAAGTCTGCAATTTTCAAAATGCCATTTCCATCTACCAATATATTTTGTGGCTTCAGGTCTCTATGCAAGACACGCCGTTTATGACAGAATAATATTGCCAAAATCATCTGTAAATGATAAAATGCCATGATGTAATAGCAGCTGAAACTAGGATACAATGTACAATCATGACAACATAGCACTTACAATTAACCTTGACACAGTAGCAGGAACTATTTCATTGTTGTCTAGGTTGGGCACACATTGTGAAATCTTTGTACTTAACATTCTATGCTTTGGCTCTCTGTATCTAACTTTCCAAGTGACTCAATCAATAAACAGTATTTTCTTCCGTTTCGTTGTTCAATGCATTGTCTATTTCAGTGCCTACTGTTTGCATCACATTTGCTGATCTTTACCAAATGCTACACTGTACATGGGAATTATATTCTTTCAAAGGAAAAGGATCTATAGCTTTTCAAAAAAGGCATAATTTGTGCACTAAAAATCATAAAAAATAAGTTCTCTAACGTTATTTGCTGTGATTTAACATTCCAGTCTTACTAGGCACATAGATACTTGGTTAAGCAGTGATGTGAGTAGGGCAATGAAAATTCCAAATATAGTCAACTAGACAGATTACAATGGCTCATCAAGTTGTAAATTAAGCGTTTTACCACAGTTTCATCTTCAAGTTAAGTAACTTCAAAATATGTAAACATATGACGTGTAACAGAACAGTTTCGACACTGTATACCACATCCAAAACATTATCTGTACAGAATAATAACCAATGTAATTACTATTCAGATGAAATGCAATGACTTTAGTAACAAGCAGTGGTTTTAGCCCTGTAACATGTTGCCACGAAAGCAACAATTATCTGATGATGCAAAACTGATAGTAGTGAATCAAAATGTATGCAACCTGGGGCTGCGTTACTTGGATATTAGTTACATACCTTACCGACAGCTAATTTCTACTCTATGGCAGATATGTTAGATATGCAGTACTAAAATCTACGGCAAAGTAATTTGACAGTCAAGTCCAGTTTCCATATTGCGACTGTAAAAACCCAACTCTTTCAAAGATTTGATAAACTGAATTTTCAAATATATCTCAACATTTTATCTAACTTAGGAGCTTAAATATTTATGGAAATATTGCTCAAAATTATTAGAAACTTTAGTATATATTTACCAAGTGCGTGAGTTAGGAAAGGCACATACAAAGTCACTAGTAAATTAAAAGCAGTCCCAAAACTCAATGATATGGTGTTGACTAAATATAGAGAAACACAAAGGTAATGCACAACAACACTAGTAACATTTTTTTCTATACAACATCTGACAGGAAGTCTGCACAAAAGTAGAAAAGAAAGAAACAAAATATGCAGGCATTTTATCAGAAGTTTCTGAGTGTCACAGTTTGAAAATTTACAAAATCCGAGTATAAAACACTGAATGAAGATGACAATCCAGGAAACAAATGAAAAAGTTGTGAGGTTTGAGAAAATGTTGTACCTGGCATAATGTATCTAGGGTCCTCCAACTTGCCATCTTGTTGCAACTTTTTGTGCAGAATACTGATACAATACATGAAGATCACAAAGCAATGTTAACAGCATAATCTCTTGAAACTTACTGAAAAAATTTACCACAAGAAATCTCTCCCTATTTTAACAATGAGTAGTTAGTGAGCAAAGTGCATTTGAAACATGGTCCTCTGTCAATTGATTGTCTATGTGTCTGTCAGCAATTTAGTGAATTGTGAACTTTCGTACACTTGCATTCATTCACTACATTATCAGCTTCAAAAGTTACAAAAATAAAAATTTAGCCTATATTTGATTGGTTGGTTGGACGCTGGTGAAGCAGGGTGTATATGCACACACGCACAGATTTTTCCTGGTTACAAACGCTTTTAACACAAATTCCATGAAATACACCATGGTAGCTCCTGAAGCATCGAAATCAAGATGGCAATGTGCTTTTGTCAGCCAATCACAGCTCATGCCACTTGATCGTACCAACCAATGACAGCAGATACACAGGACACATGATGTCAGCCAATAGCAACCTCATTCTTAAGTGGTGCGCACACACACACACACACACACACACACACACACACACACACAAATGGTAAAAGTTAACAGTTTAAATTAATATACATACATTACAGCTACAAGAAAAGTTAAGCTTTCACGTAACATAGGATACATAACATTAGCACACCAATAAGTAAAAGAAGTTAAAAGCAATTATACGTTCAGCCCAATCCACACAAGGAAAGATAGCTGAAAACAAGGACTTCACCTTTGAGGAGGAGGAGATTAGTGTTTAACGTCCCGTCGACAACGAGGTCATTAGAGACGGAGCGCAAGTTCGGATGAGGGAAGGATGGGGAAGGAAATCGGCCGTGCCCTTTCAAAGGAACCATCCCAGCATTCGCCTGAAGCGATTTAGGGAAATCACGGAAAACCTAAATCAGGATGGCCGGAGACGGGATTGAACCGTCGTCCTCCCGAATGTGAGTCCAGTGTGCTAACCACTGCGCCACCTCGCTCGGTGACTTCACCTTTGAGGAACGTCCACAAAATACACTATAGAGACAACAGAGGTCTCTAACCAAAGATCAAATGTCCTTCACCATATTGTTGTGATGGTTAAAAAGTAAAACACAGTCAACCACCCGCACGGCGTTCACTTAAATGGTCAATAACTCTGACGACAAACATAGACTGGAACTTAAGCAGTTAAAAAAAGGGCAGTGAGTCAGGAAATGGTGAAGTGTCAAAGGTTCGTGACAATGAGCACAAAGTGGTGGAGGATTACCAGATAAAAAACAGTGATCGCTAAAATGAC
Organism: Schistocerca cancellata; assembly: GCF_023864275.1. Taxonomy (NCBI): domain Eukaryota; kingdom Metazoa; phylum Arthropoda; class Insecta; order Orthoptera; family Acrididae; genus Schistocerca; species Schistocerca cancellata. Next base: position 607,119,942 of record NC_064632.1, on the reverse strand, counting down.
AGTGCCGAATACATAACCCAGCTAAAGCGATCTCCTCTCAAAAGATGACAGAGGGGCCACTGGGAGAGGCTTAACTCCCTGGAGCTTGTTTCCATGAAGAGAAGATCAGTGGTGATGCCATCTGCTGACAGATGGCAACACGGAGACCATCCAAAGGAATGGAAGAGCTAGCAGGCTGAGGTGGGTCGACTGCAACCTTGGCAGCAGCCTCATTTTCCGTCATACTGACGTCATACTCACCAGTATCAAGTGGAATATTTCTTGGACAGCCTGCATATAGCATACATAGGCTCTGAAGGGCACAGAGAGAATCTGAACATGCCGCACAAGTAAAAAGATCTTGTTGCCGGATGTATTGGGTGACTTGATAGAGGGCGAAGAGCTCTGCTGCAAGAATCTAGCAGTGATCTTGAAGTTGATATCTAAAACTGTCGGTGCCAATAAGGAAGGCACACTTGATGCCATGGTCGGTCTTAGAGCCATCAGTGTACACAGAGGTACTACCGATAAGTTGCGTGGAAAGGTCCAGATGCTTACAGTGATAGATCGAATCTGGAGTAGTGTCCTTAGGAAGCGAATGAAGTCCCAAGTTGAAAATGGCCTTCCGCACAAAGCCAAGGTGGTGAAGGGTTCACACCCATTGGGAACATGGCCAAGTAGGCCTACCTTGAAGTTAAGCTGGTGAAACAGTAACCAAAAGCAAACTCCATGATGCAACAAAGAAGGAGGCCACTGGCAGTCAAGGGAGTCACCGAAAGATGATGATGATGATGATTATTATTATTATTTGGGTTGAGGGCTGCTTGGCATCATGGTCATCAGTGCCCTGACGAAAACTCAGCATGCTAATCTCGTGGGTGGGGATGAAGGCCATCCCCACATGCAGAGCAATTTATAATGTACTGAAGTCAACTGCCCTTCGCCACTAATTAAGGGATGAGGCCTGACAGTACACATTTCACCACCCCTGCAACACTGGAATCAGTACCTGCCAAAATGGTAGGTAGATCTCCATCAAGACTGAGGACTGCCATAATATCAGTATATAGGACACACACATCCAGAATATGCTGAACTGAAAGTGACATGCCATCAACTGGACAGAGTGGTGGATTCTCCCACCGAAGGAGGGCTATGCCCGATGTGCAGTCTGGTAAGCAAAACCTCCTTCAGGGTGTGTAAGAGGACACGGGAAAAAATTCCCGGATTTTTATCGGATTTCCCAGTTAAAGATATACTTTCTCCCTGGTGAACACACACTTTTTCCATGTTAAGTGACAGAATATTTTCCCTCGTAACTGCAAAACTTATCAATTCTTTGAATGGTTATGGTTTTCTACACGGGTGAAGAATTTCCCAGCACCTTAGAAAACGAAACTCAGGGAAAGAGACATGTTTTGGAAATATCTTTGCTGTGCAGCAATACGTACGCATCATATTTTAGTATTACGAAAGTACATATTGGAATTTCACCAAACACCCCATGTTACTTTCTGAATCATTGAAATCGAGATTGCGATGCGCTTTTGTAAGCCAGTCATAGCTCATGTCACATGATCTCACCAGCCAATGACGACAGATATTCAGTGCAAAGGACACGTGATGTCAGCCAACAGCAAAATCACTGTTAAGTAGCACAAACACACAAACAGGGAAAGTTAATAGTATGTACATAGTGTTGCTACAAGAAAAGCGAATCTTTCACATATAATATTGTTCTCTAAGGTTAATAAACTGCAAGAGAAGCTAAGCTTTCCCATATAATGTTAATCTTTTCTGCACGTGTTACAATTTAAGATAAATCACACAAATGTGCCAGTAAAGTTTTTAATAATGACATAAATTTCTGATCTTCAGGGTTCAAAATGCTTCTAAATGGCTCGTCACCTAACAGTTGATTTTTAAATGAGAGTCAAACGTTCTGTGATTTACGAAATTCATGGTACATTCTCGCACATACTTCAACTTACGTAAAAGAATATTTACTTTGAAAGTAATGCTTTTCAAACCACCATTTGCAATATTTTCCAGCGACCTGTTAGAAACAGGTTCGTTTCAGCAATTGCCAGAGAGTGCAGATAACAGGCGACACCTTGCTTGCGCAGCTACCGTGATGTAGGAAGCCTGTATGTACGTACATGTAAAACATTGAAAGATCACACATTATGTCATAAAAGAAACAAGATATCAGAGCATAGTCCAAGAGCATAAGAATTTCATGTACCATACTAGAATGTACAAATTTAAAGTGCATACATAAAGTGAGGACAAATGTAAGGATGTAGAGGCTTATCTCACTAGGGGTAAGATAGAGACTGCCTATAGGAAAATTAAAGAGACCTTTGGAGAAAGGAGAACCACTTGCATGAATATCAAGAGCTTTGATGGAAACCCAGTTCTAAGCAAAGAAGGAAAAGCAGAAAGGTGGAAGGAGTATATCGAGGGTCTATACAAGGGCGATGTACTTGAGGACAATATTATGGAAATGGAAGAGGATGTAGATGAAGATAAAATGGAAGATATGATACTGTGTGAAGAGTTTGACAGAGCACTGAAAGACCTGAGTCCAAACAAGGCCCCCGGAGTAGACAACATTCCATCAGAGCTACTGACAGCCTTGGGAGAGCCAGTCCTGATAAAACTCTACCATCTGGTGACCAAGATATATGAGACAGGAGAAATACACTCAGACTTCAAGAAGAATATAATAATTCCAATTCCAAAGAAGGCAGGTGTTGACAGATGTGAAAATTACCGAACTATCAGTTTAATAAGTCACAGCTGCAAAATACTAACGCGAATTCTTTACAGACGAATGGAAAAACTGGTAGAAGCTGACCTCGGGGAAGATCAGTTTGGATTTCGTAGAAATGTTGGAACACGTGAGGCAATACTGACCTTACGACTTATCTTAGAAGAAAGATTAAGGAAAGGCAAACCTATGTTTCTAGCATTTGTAGACTTAGAGAATGCTTTTGACAATGTTGATTGGAACACTCTCTTTCAAATTCTGAAGGTGGCAGGGGTAAAATACAGGGAGCGAAAGGCTCTTTACAACTTGTACAGAAACCAGATGGCAGTTATAAGAGTCGAGGGGCATGAAAGGGAAGCAGTGGTCGGGAAGGGAGTGAGACAGGGTTGTAGCCTCTCCCCGATGTTATTCAATCTGTATATTGAGCAAGCAATAAAGGAAAAAGCAAAACGAGGATAATGTAATGTAGTCGAATTAAGTCGGGTGATTCTGAGGGAATTATATTAGGAAATGAGACACTTAAAGTAGTAAAGGAGTTTTGCTATTTGGGGAGCAAAATAACTGATGATGGTCGAAGTACAGAGGATATAAAATGTGGACTGGCAATGGCAAGGAAAGCGTTTCTGAAGAAAAATTTGTTAACATCGAGTATAGATTTAAATGTCAGGAAGTCGTTTCTGAAAGTATTTGTATGGAGTGTAGCCATGTATGGAAGTGAAACATGGACGATAAATAGTTTAGACAAGAAGAGAATAGAAGCTTTCGAAATGTGGTGCTACAGAAGAATGCTGAAGATTAGATGGATAGATCACATAACTAATGAGGAGGGATTGAATAGAATTGGGGAGAAGAGGAGCTTGTGGCACAACTTGACTAGAAGAAGGGATCGGTTGGTAGGACATGTTCTGAGACATCGAGGGATCACCAATTTAGTATTGGAGGGCAGTGTGGAGGGTGAAAATTGTAGAGGGAGACCAAGAGATGAATACACTAAGCAGATTCAGAAGGATGTAGGGTGCAGTAGGTACTGGGAGATGAAGAAGCTTGCACAGGATAGAGTAGCATGGAGAGCTACATCAAACCAGCATTGAAGACCACAACAAAAACTTGAAGTGAACATTTGTATGTCCACATTCCCAATGAAGTAGACCTCGACCTCATGTTTTCGGGATGTAAATTTTTTTTGGAGCATCAGTACTGTATCATATCATGTTTGGTTCTTTATTATGGCATAATTCCATACGTGCTAGAAGATGAAAACATGCACTTGAAATGCAGCAAACAGTTGAAACTGGCCAGTACTGTGGAATTAAACATTTCATTTCTAATACATTGACTGCCTCTGGGGAATAGGTTAATAAAAGTCAAATTTCTCTAGCAAACAGACAAAAATAACTTCACTGTTCTGCAATGCTCTTAATGCTTGACTGTCTGGAAGGTGGAAATAAAACAAAATCTCAAATTAACAACATACTTTAGCCTTTTGTAATTATGTGAATATATTTTAATTCACTTGATAGTTCCCAGCCACAGATATCCATTTTGTTTTCATTTGACATGAGAGTAAATGAAGGGGAAACAGCAAAATCACTAAATGTAAACACAGGTCATGTAGAGACTACGCACTATAACTCAGACTGCTCTGCACATCAGCCCCGGATCTACGAAAATTTGTGAACCGGGTCTATACTTTAAAAAAAATCGAATTTTTAAAAATATACTCATCATGCAGCGCACATCTTTCTGAAAATTCTGAATCATAAAACGTGTGTTCGAGGAAATTTAAGACATTGCATCATCGTAAGTGTGCCAAAGTGTAGTGCCACGTCTCTTCAGGCAGCATTCTTCTATAGCAAGTCACTATTTCGCTCTGTGGTATTGAAACGTGTATATTTTGTACTGGATGCCATCAAACTATATTCAGGACAGTGGAAATTGGAATGTCCCGGTGGTGCCTCTCCTTCTCCCAGTCAGCCCATTTGACATCCTGCCCCTCTTTAAAAAAAATTAATAAGCTAGCAATTAATAACGAATGGGATTATTTGTAATCGGAAGAACAAAAACTCTTCAGAAAATTTGCACTCTTTATTGCCTATTGGCTAATAACTTGCTGTTTTGTGCGACATAAAATTAAATACAGGATACATAAAACCACTAAAGAGAAGAGACAAGAAGTACACATTTCTCCAATCCTTAGCTCCTAGTATCTTTCTCTCTCTAATCTTGCCACAGCTTTACATGGTATGCTTTCCTTTCTGTGAAAGGATCTATTACCTCAGCAAAGTTCGTCAAACGTTTTGCTACATGAAAAATTGAAATACCATTATCTAATGCTGAAAAAGCTGTTAATACAAATAATACCCAAGACTGGTGTGGTTTCTCGACCTGATTACGTCTATATTGTCACTGTCTGCTAGATAAAACAAAACAGGCCTTTCTATGAGGGCTATCCACAAAGTACATTACGTTTTGGAATTAAAAATAATTAAAGTATTGGAATTTTTTTAATTATATACAGATGAAAGCCACACTTAAATAATACTTTTCTACATAGTTGCCATTTAAATTAAGGCACTTATCGTAGCGATGGGCGAGCTTGGAAACTCCTTCGTCGTAAAATTCGGCCGCCTGCACCTTCAACCACGTGATTACCTCTTCTTGAAGCTGTGTGTCGTCATCAAAACGCTGCGTAGCCAACCACTTCTTCATTGCTGGGAATAAGTAGAAGTCGCTCGGTGCCAGGTCGGGACTGTACGGCAGATGAGGAAACAACTCCCACTTAAAAGATACGAGAACTTCACGAGTGGCATTTGCCATGTGGGCCGGGCGTTGTCGTGAATCAGCAAGATCTTTGAGACCAACTTTCCCCTGTGCTTGTTTTGTATTGCTCTTCTGAGGTTGTGCAGAGTTTGGCAATACCTTTGAGAGTTTACTGTAGTGCCTCTTTCCAGGAAATCCATAAAAATCACACCTTTTCTTTCCCAAAAGAAGAGGTAACCACGTGGTTGAAGGCGCAGGCGGCTGAATTTTACGACGAAGGAATTTTCAAGCTCGTCCATCGCTACGATAAGTTCCTTAATTTAAATGGCAACTATGTATAAAAGTAGTATTTAAGTTTGGCTTTCATCTGTATATAATAAAAAATAATTTCCAATACTTTATTTATTTTTAATTCCAAAACGTAATGTACTTTGTGGATAGCCCTCGTACTATGGTCATTTTTATAACACGACAGAATATAATTCACAAAGTACCAATATCAAATGCCTATTAGGCCTACTACAAGCAAAAAGCTTTATGTTAGGAAATAGTTTCACATTTCATTCACACGCACCAGATTCTCAAGCATGAGATCGAAAATTAATATTAAGAAATTTTTATATAAATTTGGAATTGTCTTATTCTTCTATAATTTGACGTGTTAGTACAATACGTTTTCCACATTACTTCCAGAATAGAACTTGAGCGGCTGCTAGCCGGGGACTGTACAACTGGTCCTTACTAATGTGGCGATCAGGCGAAAATTTTCTGTCAAAATTTCATTTTCTTCGATACACCAAGAAGATAATACGTAATCTTTCTCACTTGTTATTCCTGTTAGTGGTTTATTTCCATTCCGGTAGCCTGAATCTATGGATTTCCCTAGCGATTATAACAATGCTGATCATTCACAAACCCAAGCAACCACATGATCAGACAGCGATTGGCATTCATCTGTTCGGCTTTACTCCGCTCAGGTCGTAAGGCCCCGTCCCCTTTCGTCTGCCGAAAGTTAATTTCTAAATGCGACGAGGGTTCTCCTGACAGAGACATCGCGTACACTATGCACACATTCAAAAATCAACTTACGATTCATTCAGAAATCAACTTAAAATGTGTGCAAAAATGTTCAAAAACCAACAGGGATGCATTTCAAAATAATATGAATAATCAATAGACCAACGTGCGCTGGATGCTAGGCTCTTTGTGAAACAAGTTTGTTTTCCTCAAGAATATGAATTTGGCACTCCTTTTCCTGGTAGCATCTAGCTGCTTGCTGTGACTGCTAGCACAGCCAACAGCCACATCGCTGTAGCAAGAAGTGGGATAATCTACTACTCAATCGCGACTGAAATGCGCATGCACCCACTCTTAACTGCTAAAACGAATCTACTGTAAACAGTTGTGACTTCACGCTCATCAGAGGCAATTTCTTGTTATGAAGCTTTGCATAGTCTTCCTAAAGCCTTTAACACATTTTGCTGTTGGCAGACACTTGCAAGAGCACTGTGTGGTTCTTGTATATGGCACATTTTCTTTGCAATTTAAGTTATTTTCGTTTTTCTCTCTCGTTTATGGCTTACTGTTGAAGTATTATTCGCAGTACTGGGATACAGTAATATCCTTTGGTAGAATATCGGTTCTTACCAGTCAAAATTAAAAAACTTAACTTGAAACTACAACAATGAAAAATTCCTGGTTTTTCCCAGTTTTCTCACGGATGAAAAAATTCCTGGGTCTTTCCCGGATCTCCCGGTTGTCCCGGGTCATATACGCATTGCTTCTTCCAGCGGTGAGGCTGTCATGCAGTCCGCCAAACCTTTGTAGTCGATATGAGCGACCATAGTTTGTCGTCTGTCACCTGCAAAAATTCAGTCACCCACTGACGCACGGTACGTCTGTCAGAAAATGAGATGATGGCGTGCAATGGCATGGGACATTGATGGACAGCACCATCCCATCATGCTTCCTTGACGGCTTCGTCGGCCACGTCATTGCCCTGTATCCCAATGTGGCCAGGTACCCACCAAAAGACCACCACCTTGCCACGGTGTTTGAACCATTGTAAGGAGTCATGGATGAGCTGAATCAGTGGGTCTGGTGGATACATTTGGTGAAGTGCTTGTACAGGGTGTATACGTGGACAAGGAAAAAAAATTCCCGGATTTCCCGGTTAAAAGTACACTTTCTCCTGGGTGAAAATACACTTTTTCCGTGTTAAGTGACAGTATACTCTTCCTCGGTACAGTAAAACTCATCAATCCTTTGAATGTTTATGGTTTTATATACCGGAGTAGAATTTCCCGGCACCTTAGAAAACAAACCTCAGAGGGAAAAAACACCTTTTGAAAGACCTTTGATGTGCAGCAACATATACTCTGCATATTTTCAGGTATAAATTTGAATTCCACCAAACACTGCATGTTACTTTCCGAAACACTGAAATCGAGATTACGATGCGCTTTTATAAGTCAGTCATAGCTCGTGTCACGTGATCTCTCCAGCTGATGGCAGCACAGGACACGTGATATAGTAAGCCAATAGCAAGATAGCTTCAGTAGCGCGAACACACAAATAAGAAAAGTTAGTGGTTTAAATTAATATACATAGTATTCACGTATAATATTAGTCTCGAAGATTAATAAGCTGGAAGAGAAGTTAAATTTCCACATATAATGTTGATCTTTTTTGCGCTTGTTAAACTTTAAGATAAATCACACAAATGTGCCAGTAAAATTTTTAATAACGACGTAAATGTCTGATGATCTGAGCTCGAAATTCCTCTAAATGGTTTCCCACAAAGAGTTGATTTTTAAATGAAAGTCAAACACTTTGTGATTTAAGAAATTCATCGTACGTTCTCGCACATAGTTCATCTTGTGTAAAAGGAAATCTGCTTTGAATGTAAAGCTTTCCAAACCACCATTCGCAATATTTTCCAGCGACCAGTTAGAAATAGGTTCGTTTCAGCACTTGCAAGAAAGCGCCAGATAACAAGCGTCACCGCGCTTGTGCAGCTACGATGACTCAGGAAGCCCATATGTTCGTACGTGTAAAACATTAAAAGATCTAACATGTGTTATAAAAGAAACAAGACATCAGACGATACTTCAAGATCGGCGGAATTTTGTGAACCATACTAAAACACACAATTCGGCTTAAAATGCACATTCGTATGTAAATTTTCTTGGAGTACCAGTACTGTATTATCTTACGTTTGGTTCTTTATTATGGCAGAATGCCATACGTGCACTTGAAATATAGCGAAAGTTGAAACTTGCCAATAGTGTGAAATTAAACACTTCGTTTCAAATAAATTGACTGCCTCAGCAGACGAAATTAATTTTAAGCCAAATCCCTTTACTTCATTGTTCTGTAAGGCGATTAATGCTTGACTGTCAGAAAGGTGGAAATAAAATCTGAAACTGATAACATATTTTAGCCTTCCGTAATTATGCAAACGTATTTTAATTCATTTGATAGCTTCCAGCCACAAAAATCCCTTTTGTTATCATTTAACATGAGAGCAGTAAGCGAAGAGGAAACAACAAAATCACTGAACATAAACACAGATCATGTGGAGACTCCCCACCTCAACTCAAGACTGCTCTGTGCATCAGCCCCAGATTTACTGTATTTCCGAACAGGGCAATACTAAGTAGTGGCGTCCAGCCACATTTCTGTAACCAGAAGCGGGAGAAGGTATTACTTATATGCGACTCAACTGCGCACGCTGAAGAGCCCGCCCGCAGCAGCTCAAACGAAACTAATTTAAACAGTTGTCACGTCACACTCACTGGAGGCAATTTGTTGTTATAAAGCATTGCACAGTCTTCCTAAAGCCTTTGACACACTTTGCTGTTGGCTGACGCTTATATGAGCACTGTTTTATTGTTGTATACGGCGCATTTCCTTTGCAACTTGAGTTTTATTTTCGTTTTTCTTTTCTCTCGTTCATGTTTTGTTGCTGCAGTATTATTCTGCAGTAGCGGGATACAGTAATATCCTTTGTTAGAGTATTGGTTCTTACCAGTCAAAATCACAAAAATTTAAATGAAAACTAAAACAATGAAAAATTTGCGGAATTCTAAACAATTCCCAGGTTTTTCCCAGTTTTCTCTCTGATGAAAAAATTCCCAGATTTTTTCCTGGATCTCCCGGTTGTCCCGGGTCGTATACACCCTGTTGTAGTGCATTAAGAGAGTTGGAACGGACAAGAAACCTTGTACGTTGATGTCTGTGAACCTTCTCCAGTGCCATCAGAATGCCATATAACTCCGCATCATAATTTGGAAATTGTTCTGGAAGACACACTTTAAAAATCCTATCAGGGAAAACAGCAGAACTACTGAGAGCATTCAGGAGAATGCTCAGATCCATCTGTATACATAATAATACAACTGTGGTATGTGCTTAAAACAGACGAAAACAAAGTTGTAAAAACAAAATCTGGAGTACAAATTTTCTTGTACTGTGTCAAACTTAAAATCACTTTGGGCCTCTGAAGACATCAAGGTGGCAATGCGTTCCATCCCTGGCTGTGTATTTTGATGAATGAGAGATCCAGAGCCTTTAGACACACTACAGCATGTATCCCAAATGGTTCGGTCGCATGGGGCCGATTCCTGAACAATCATTCAACGGTGGAATAAAGGACCACTGAACTAAATGTCAATGAGTGAGGTGACACAGATTTTCAACGCCTGTCAAGCCAAAAAGGATATGTCACCGAATCCAGAGTGGCGGTTCACCAACCTCTGCACACAGGCTCAGAACCGGGCTGGTCCAAAAGGCTCCAGTCAATATCTGAATGCCCTAATGAAAGAGAGCATTTAACATCTTGAGGCAGGAAGTTTTTTTTTTTTTTTTTTCTTTTCTTTTTTTTTTTTTTTTTGTGGTTTTAGGGTGCACAACTTCAATGGTCATTAGCGCCCTGACTACTCTAATAATGCACCGCAAGGCACAAGTTGACAACAACAACTAAAAGGGAAAACACGATAAAAGACAGACTGACAGGCATAGGATTAAAAAACAGCATCATCAAATGTCCTTAGAGAGGTTTGTCAAGTTGATAAAACGAAGAACACGAGCAGCTGCTCGTGGGTCATCCGCTAAAATGGCATCGAAAGTACTTGGCAGGTTAAGATCTAGATGCAGTGTGTTAAAATCTGGACAGGACAGTAAAATGTGTCGAACCGTCAGCAAGTGCCCACATGGGCAGAACGGCGCCGGCGCAGCCGTCAGCAGATGGCGATGGCTGAATCGGCAGTGTCCAATTCTTAACCGGGCCAAAACTACCTCCTCCCGCCGAGAAGGGCGTGAGGAGGACGTCCAAGCCACGGGAAGAGGTTTTAAGGCCCGAAGCTTGTTGTCTGTAAGTGCAGCCCAATCGGCATGCCACAGCGATAAAATGCACCGACAAATGACCCTGCTAAAATCGGACGAAGGGACACAACAAGAAGCTGTCCGAGGCTGGAGGACCGCAGCCTTGGCCGCGGCATCTGCAGCTTCGTTCCCAGGGATACCGACATGGCCAGGAACCCACATAAAGCTAACCGGAGAACCGACGTCCACCAGCTGCTGAAGAGAGCGTTGGATCCGGTGTACGAAAGGGTGAACCGGGTACGGATCACTGAGGCTCTGGATGGCGCTCAGGGAGTCGGAGCAGATGACATAAGCAGAATGTCGGTGGCGGCAGATGTAAAGAACAGCCTGGTAGAGAGCAAAGAGCTCAGCTGTGAAGACCGAACAATGGCCATGGAGCCGGTATTTGAAACTTTGTGCCCCGACAATAAAGGAACACCCGACCCCGTCTTTGGTCTTAGAGCCATCTGTATAAATGAAAGTCATGTTGATGAACTTCGAACGAAGTTCCAAAAAACGGGAGTGGTAGACCGAACCGGGGGTAACCTCTTTTGGGAGCGATCTGAGGTCAAGGTGAACGCGGACCTGAGCCTGGAGCCAAGGTGGCGTGTGGCTCTCGCCCACTCGAAAGGTTGCAGGGAGTGAAAAATTAAGGTGTTGAAGGAGGCGACAAAAGCAAACTCCAGAGGGTAGCAGGGCAGAGACATACAACCCGTATTGACGGTCGAGAGAGTCGTCAAAAAAGGAACGATAAGACGGATGGTCGGGCATTGACAGTAGCCGACAGGCATACCGACAAAGCAGTATATCGCGCCGGTAGGTGAGTGGCAATTCGCCAGCGTCAGCATGAAGACTCTCTACGGGACTAGTATAAAATGCTCCGATCGCAAGTCGTAAACCCCGATGTTGTATGGAGTTGAGGCGGCGTAAGATGGATGGCTGTGCAGAGGAGTATACGAAGCTCCCATAATCCAGCTTGGAGCGGACGATCGACCGATATAGACGAAGTAGGACGGTTCGATCCGCTCCCCACGACATACCACTGAGAACACGGAGGACATTTAAAGAACGGGTACAACGGGCGGCCAAATATGACACATGTGGAGACCAGCTAAGTTTCCTGTCAAATGTAAGGCCTAAAAATTTGGTTGTTTCCACGATTGGGAGAGCAACGGGACCGAGTCGTAAGGACGGTGGGAGAAACTCTTTGTAGCGCCAGAAGTTAATACAGACCGTCTTCTCGGCAGAAAAACGGAAGCCATTGGCGACACTCCAGGAGTAAAGACAGTCAAGAGAACGCTGAAGACAGCGCTCCAGGACACGTGTACACTGCGCGCTGCAATAGATGGTAAAATCGTCCACGAAAAGGGAGCCTGATACATCAGCTGGGAGGCAATCCATTATTGGATTGATCGCGATGGCGAAGAGAGCGACGCTCAAAACTGAGCCCTGTGACACCCCATTCTCCTGGCGAAAGGTGTCTGACAGGACAGAACCCACATGTACCCTGAACTGTCGATCCATTAAAAAGGAACGAATAAAAAGAGGGAGGCGACTGCGAAGGCCCCATGTATGCATGGTGCGGAGAATGCCCGCCCTCCAACAGGTGTCGTAAGCCTTCTCCAAATCAAAGAACACAGCCGCGGTCGGGTGCTTCCGCAAGAAGTTATTCATAATGAAGGTCGACAAGGTAACCAGATGGTCAACAGCAGAACGGCGCCTACGAAATCCACATTGTACATTGGTAAGTAGGCGTCGAGACTCGAGCAGCCAAACCAATCGAGAGTTAACCATTCGCTCCATCACTTTACAGACACAGCTGGTAAGCGAGATAGGTCGATAACTGGAAGGCAAGTGCTTGTCCTTCCCCGGCTTAGGAATCGGGACAACAATAGACTCGCGCCAGCATGCGGGAACATGTCCCTCAATCCAGATGCGATTGTATGTACGAAGAAGAAAACCTTTACCCACAGGAGAAAGGTGCTTCAGCATCTGAATATGAATAGAATCAGGCCCTGGAGCGGAGGACCGTGATCGGCCAAGTGCGTTTTCGAGTTCCCGCATGGTGAATGGGGCATTATAACTTTCACAATTCGAGGAGCGGAAGTTAGGTGGCCTAGCCTCCTCTGCCTGTTTGCGGGGGAGGAAGGCAGGGTGGTAATGAGCGGAGCTCGAAACCTCTGCGAAAAAGCGGCCGAAGGCATTGGAGACAGCCTCAGGGGCCACAAGGACGTCATTCGCGACCTTCAAGCCAGAAACTGGTGAGTGGACCTTAGTGCCAGATAGCCGGCGCAGGCTACCCCAGACAACAGAAGAAGGAGTAAAACTGTTGAAGGTGCTTGTGAAAGCAGCCCAGCTGGCTTTCTTGCTTTCTTTAATAATACGACGACACTGAGCACGTAATCGTTTATAATTGATACAATTCGCCACTGTAGGGTGGCGTTTAAATGTGCGTAAAGCACGTCGACGAGCACGTAAAGCGTCTCTACATGCTGCGGTCCACCAGGGGACCGGTACGCGACGTGGAGAAGAAGTAGGGTGAGGGATGGAATATTCAGCAGCAGCGAGAATGACTTCCGTGAGGTGTGCGACCTGACGATCGCAGCTTGTGAAGGTTTGATCCTGAAAGGTCGCCCTGGAAGAGAAGAGCCCCCAGTCTGCCTTGGAGATGGTCCAACTAGAGGAGCACGGAGAGGGGGTATGCTGCAGGAGAGGGATAACACACGGGAAGTGGTCGCTCGAATATGTATCAGAAAGTGCATACCACTCAAACCGGCGTGCAAGTTGGGGAGTACATATAGAGAGGTCTAAATGGGAATAGGTGTGAGATGTGTCCGAAAGAAAAGTAGGGGCGCCAGTATTGAGGCAGACAAGATTGAGCTGGTTGAAAAGGTCTGCTAACAATGAGCCCCTCGGGCAGGATGCTGGAGAGCCCCAAAGGGGATGGTGGGCATTGAAGTCTCCAGTTAACAAAAATGGTGCAGGTAGCTGAGCAATAAGTTGCATCATGTCTGCCTTGGTAACGGCAGATGACGATGGAGTGTAAACGGTACAAATGGAAAATGAAAAAGTGGGGAGAGTAATGCGGATGGCAACTGCCTGCAGGCGGGTGTGCAACGTGATGGGATCGTAGTAAATATCATCCCGGACCAGCAACATAACCCCTTCATGAGCTGGGATACCTACCACAGTGGGTAGGTCAAAACGCACAGAGGTGTAGTGTGTCAAGGCAATTTGATCGCATGGGCGTAGCTTCGTTTCCTGGAGGGCTACGACGAGCGGACGGTGCAAGCGGAGCAGCAACTTCAAGTCCTCTCGGTTGGAGCGAATGCTGCGAATATTCCAGTGAATAAGTGCCATCGTAAGAAAAGGAAGATGAAAGAAGGGGTCACCCCGAAGGCCGCTGAGGGCCTGGCTTCGAGCGAGCACTGCCGCCGCTATCAGTAGGCGGACAGTCATCGTCCATTGGGTCTATAGGTTCATCGGCCATCTCGGGAGGATGGCCGGGAGGGGGAGCTTCCTCCGCCGGTGAACGGCCAGAAGTACGGCTACCAGCGATGCGGCCAGGCGAAACGGATGACGGCCTGGGGCGGCAACCGCTGGGTGGCGCAGGAGAAGAAAGGCGCCGTGGCGGAGAAGGAGAACTGTGCTTCCTATGCGCCTTTTTAGAAGGACGTTTGGTGGAAGTACCGGTCGAAGGCTGGGAGGTCGAGGTACGTAGGAAGTCTGCACGGGATGGTTCCTTCTTGAAGGCCCGTGCATCTGACTTCGGGGTCTTCGTCTTAGCAGAAGCTGATGAAGGGGCTGGTGTCTGTGGGGTGATGGGAGGAAGAGGAGACGTTGAACGCGCGATCTTAGCACTGGCCGAACGGACGACCGTGGTGCTGAAGGTCAGATCGCATGTCTGGGTTGCTACCTCCCTGGTAGTCCGAGGAGAGGCGAGGACAGTACTGTATTTCCCCGCTGGGAGCAGCGCGGGCTTCCTACTAGCCAATAGCTTGTGAGCAGCCGAGGTGGACACTTTCTCTTTGACCCGAATTTCTTGGATACAGCGTTCTTCCTTATAGACAGGACAGTCGCGGGAGGATGCGGCACGGTCACCCTGACAGTTCACACAACGAGGAGACGGAGGTGGACAGTCACCCTCATGGGCATCCCTGCCGCAAGTGACACATTTAGCCGCATTGGAACAAGACTGTCGAGTGTGATTGAAACGCTGACACTGGTAGCAGCGCATAGGTGTCGGGACATAGGGGCGAACAGAAATAACCTCGTAGCCCGCCTTGATGCGCGATGGCAGCTTAACACTATCGAAGGTCAAGAAAAGTGTCCAGGTCGGTACAAGGTCATTGTTGACCTTTTTCATGACCCTATGGACAGCCGTCACGCCCTGCTCAGCGAGGAAAGATTGAATCTCCTCTTCAGTCAATCCGTCGAGGGAGCTAGTATAGACTACACCACGAGACGAATTCAAAGTTCGGTGGGCCTCCACCCGGACAGGGAACGTGTACAGGAGTGTGGCCCGAAGCAGTTTTTGTGCCTGAAAGGCACTCTCAGTTTCTAGTAATAAGGTACCGTTACGCAACCTGGTACAAGATTTGACAGATCCGGCTATGGCATCTACGCCCTTCTGGATAACGAAAGGGTTGACAGAGGAAAAATCCTTTCCGTCCTCAGATCGAGAAACGACGAGGAACTGTGGGGCAGGCGGTAGGACTTTTGTCACTGGTGGCTGGTCACGTTTCCGTTTTTGGGCAGAAGTCGAGAGAGATGGAGTAGAATCCATTGCGGAGGAATTCCCCATGATTGCCAGCGTCTCCGATGGCGCGCTCCTTCCTTGTGGGGACCCTCTCAGAGGGCACTCCCGCCTTACGTGAATGTTTACACCTCAGGTCACACCTCCCGAGAAACAGACGGAGGGACCAATCGGCATGGTCAGAAGGTATCAGCTCAGGCAATCACCCCTCCCCGGGCCTGGCCTTTACCAGGGGGTACGCGCGTGCCTTACATGTCTACCCAGGGCGGGGACTTACGCGTTACCCCGTCACCGGCTACGCGTGCGAACGCGTGGGTCGGCCTTCAGGCACGCACAGGAAGGAAGGAAGAAGAGGAAAAAGAAGAGAGAGAGGGAAAAAGAGGACAGACTGTCTCAAACGCCGAGGCGGAGACCAGAGAAGGCAAGGAGAAGAAGGCAATGAGAAGGCAAGGAGAAGAAGGCAATGAGAAGGCAAGGAGAAGAAGGCAATGAGAAGGCAAGGAGAAGTCAAGGGAAAGAGTAAGGAAGACAGTGAGGTGGAGAAGAGCAAAGAAAGGAACCAACAAAAGGAAGGAAGAAACGAGAAGTGAAAAACCAAAAAGACCACAATTATAGGTCATGGAACCGTCCGTCTCCGGACGCAGGCGCTAACTACCCCCGTGAGGGGGATGGACTCCTTTTAGTCGCATCTTACGACAGGCAGGAATACCTCGGGCCTATTCTAATCCCTGGACCCGCAGGGGGGAGGCAGGAAGGACGGGCAGATCAGTAGACCTTGCTGCCATAATCTAAACGTGATAGAACATATGCTCTACAAAACCGCTACAGCATTTCAAAATATTCAATGACTGGAAGTGCTTTGTTTGTAGGTCTTTCAGGTGTGAGAGTCAAGTTAATTTCGAGTCAAATAATAAACCCAAAAAGAGCACAGTGTCTTGAAAAAGTAAAATATTGTCCCCCATTGTGAGCACTGGTCGGTTGAAACTTCGACAAGCACGGTTAAAATTGACATGTGCAGTATTTTCAGGTAAGAACCGTAATCCATTTGTCCTGTCCCAGGTTTCCAGCCTCCTAGTGGTCAGCTGTAGCTGCCTTGTTGTTGTCATAAGATCAGAGAAAGACAAGAAGATTGCAAAGTCATCCACAAACATAGAGCATTTGACAGGCCTCCTGACTGCGGAGGAAATGCCATAGATAGCAATGGCAAACAACGTGACATGGAGAACACTGCCCTGGGGAACCCCATTCTCCTGAGCATAGCAGTCAGACATGGCATCGCCAATGCGATACCAAAAACGCCGGTCCTCGAGAAAGGATTGGATAAGAAGCAGGTGTCCGAATAGTCCCCAGTCATGAAGTTGGTGAAGGATGTTGTGCCTTCAAGTAGTGTCATATGCTTTTTTGAGGGCAAAAAACACGTAAACCAAATGGTTTCAGCATAAGGACTCCTGTATCGTCGTCTTCAGTAGAATTATGTTGTTGAGAGTGGAACAGTAGTGCCTGAAACCGCACTGGGAGTAGCTCAGATAACTTCTGGATTCGAGGAGCCAGATGACGTGGCAGATCACACATTCAAGAGTCTTACCCACACAACTGGTAAGGGCTACACACTGATAACTGTTAGGGGCACAACAGTCTCTGCCTGGTTTCCAGAACAGAATCAATATTGCCTCCTTCCAAGTTGTAGTGTACTGTCCACCAAACCAGATCTGACTGAAACAAGAGAGGAGCTGTCCTTTTGCTTCGGCGCACAGATGACGAAGCGTGGCACAATGATTCTCATCAGGTCATGGAAAGTGTCTCTGGATGCAGACAAAGCTGATTCCAGTTTCCACAAAGAGAACAGAAGGTTTTAGACTTCCTCATTATGCGGAAAGAAACTGAGCTTCCTGATCTCTGCAGTCCTAAAGAACACCAGAAAAGCAGGGGCTTGTCTGGATGACGTAGTAACAGTGAAGCGTTCAGCTAAAAGCTGAGCCACGTCTTCTGGTATGTCCACAAAGACCCCACTACTTGACAAGGCAATAAGAAGCTGTGTACCACCCTTGCCCGAAATCCGTCTTATTGATCCCCAAACTTGTGCAGTGAAAGTGGACCGATTAATGGAAGTTGCAAATTCCCTCCAGGAAGCCCTCTTCCATTCTTTTATCACTCACCTCGCATGTACTCTCACAGACCTGAAGGCATAAAGATGTTCTGTAGTTGAACAGTGTCTGAAGTTCCACAGAGCTGTTCGTCTGCCCCTGATTGCCAATTGACAGTGATCATTCCACCAATCTACAGGCGAGTGTCTGTGGTGGTTACTAGATCGGGTATGGACTCTGCGGCAGCCCGCTGGATCTCACAATTGATAGGGGCCTCCGTCTCCCGGGCACAATAAGTCTTATGACAGCGAACCGAGTGTTCTGTACGGACAAGTTACTCTGTAACTACAATATATGATCTGAAGATGGGCTGCTAGCCCGAAACCGGTATTTGAAAAAGAATAGCGATCAAAGACCGAAACGCCATATTTTATTTAATGAACGATCGCGGAATTCCCATTGAGACAATCATGTCTAGTTTCGATGCACAAGGAACATTCGCATGCAACAGTTGTCCACAATCCTACAGACTAGTCTGTCTATGGTTTCATGTCACATCAGTATACCATCACCTTGACATTTTCAGTCAACAAATCGCTCTCTAAGACTAAGATGAAGGTCTCAATAGCAACCCTATTGTCCTTTGGCCCACTATGGACACAACGGAGACTGCAAGGGGTCACAGTGGAAACTTATGCCTTGAACCCTTTTTAGAGTATCGTGGGGAGTATAGTCACCAAAATGTCACCCAGCTTGTCACAAGCAAGCAACGCCCACGACTGGGCACGAGATGTTGTTTTAACCAAAACTGTCATTTAGCCCTACGTTCCTCCCACGACACTGCCAGTGAAGGAAACATTCTCTGATCATCTCTCTGACATAAGTGAGTTCTTTGCTTCTGAAGAGACTCATGGGGTCGTAACAACCACAAACAGGAGGAAACTTCACCTGCATTATATGTTATTCATCTGCCAAGGAGTCAACTACACCAAAGAGGGGCTCTCCCCACAGGTGTCACCCAGACTCACCAATGGCTATCTAGCCAGTTATCCGTCATTTGAAGTCCCTGTGCCCCAATCACAATGGGCACATACTCTTTGGCATATATGGGGAGGTTTTAGCTCAGGCACCGACAAGGCAATCTCTGCTCGGTCAGGGGGCTACTATCTTGCAGGTACTTAAGCCCCTGTCACACTCCCCACAGCAGGATGGCTACAGTGGTGAGTTCTGGGCGTACTACCTTACTGGAAGGGAACATTGCTAAGGTGGAAAGCCACAAAGGTGGAACATACACCACACTGGGCAATGGTGCCTGCACAATTTGCACTTTGAAAGGTTTGGAAAAGAGGTGGCAGGTCAAACAACAATGAGGGCCACGTATTTATTAATGAAAAGGTGTAGAGAAGGCTGGAAGTGAAATGAAAACTGGGGTCCTAAACCACGTACCAGGTCCAAGCGTGGCGTACACCAGAAACAAAATCCGATGGAAAGACGGAGGGGGAAAGGGGTAGTGGAAGTACAGACTTGGAGCACAAGCACAGGAAGGAAAGTAGTGCTGCAAAGGCTGGTGGCCCGTGGTAGTCAAGCATGCACTCACAAATGAGCTACGGGCCCCGATGAGTTGCCTATATTTGACACCCGATGTTTCGTTCGATCACTGAAAGCAGTGCATTTTAATGTAATAAATGCCTACAATCATATTCATATTGTTAAATTAAGGTGTAAAAGTTGTAGGAAAGTTCCTGTAGAATGCAAATACTTCAGGATTAAAGGAGACCACTCACCAAAAAGTGGAAGCATTGAGCTGTTGATAGGTAAAAAAATGCTAGCTTTTGGAGTTTATGCTTTGACGAACTAGAGTAAGAACAAAAAAAAAACACACACACACACACACACACACACACACACACACACACACACACACACACAAAATATATGCCACTACATGGGCATGAGTCTAGCAGACACCGAACAAGGGCACAGGTAGAGAGGTGTGTGTGTGTGTGTGTGTGTGTGTGTGTGTGTGTGTGTGTGTGTGTAGCTCATCAAAGGACAACTCCCAAATCTAGAAAGCTTTTCTTGCTTCTTCTTTTCTGTGTGCGCCTATCGACAACCCAACGCTTCTGCTTTTTGGTAAGTGATCTTTAATCCTGAAGTATGCAATTCTGAAGTATTGAATTTAAGGTGTAAAACACTGGTTTTTATTTTGCTATTTTATTGGTAGGTTTAAACACTGCTTTAACGTAGTGACCAAAAATTTATGTTCTTTGTTTCCTTTACGAATTGTCTCTTGAGCCTAGCTGACTTATAGGTTGTAGTGAATTGCACTAAACAATGAGCACTACCCCACATTGTTGAGTGAAAAAAGATCAATTAAATACATGCAACTTTGAAAATGTTGACGATTCTGTCCACCACTTAATTGTACACAAAAGGCCATAAAGTCTCAAAAATATTTTTCTTTACAATAACAGCTGTTTGGTCCAAGTAGTCTTTGCTCGCAATGCTTTCATCATGAAGCACTGCCCTCAATCAAGTATGCATTTTTACATAGAACATTTTACAACTATTTTAGAAAAATGAAACAAACTGCCATTAATTAAATTGGAAATGACAAATCAGCTAAAATACACGACAAAATCAGATACAGAACCACATTAAAACAGGCCATCAAGCAAAAAAGATTTTTCCTTACAGAAAAATCCACATGTTCAGCCCATCTCTATCAGATGGCGCAGATTACATCAGTTTTGATGAAGATTTCAAGACAAGCTTAAGAGCTCTTGGAATGCTGACATCAAAATTCCAAAATAATGATTCAAGAGATAAAAGCTATGCAAGGAAAAAAACGATGTGCCAGGGCAAAGACAAAGAATATTGCAAGTCGGTGAACTGTCTACATCCATATCCTGCAAACAAACAATGAAGTAAATGGTAGAGGCTACCTTCCACTACCAGTTATTATGGCTTCTCCTTTAAACTGCATACAGTCCTCGCACACTTAATTTCACATACCTGCAAATGACTACTGTATTTACTCGAATCTAAGCCACACTTTTTTCCCAGTTTTTGTAATAAAAAAAACTGCCTGCAGCTTAGAATCGGTGCAAAGTAAGCAGAAGTTCTGAAAAATGTTGGTAGGTGCCACCACAGCTAACTTCTGCTGTCAAATATATGTAGTGCTACACAGGAATGCTTTGCAGGCACAAAGATAAATACTGGCACCAAAACCTCTGCATCAGTAAATAAATTAAAAGAAAAGGTAGAAGAATGTGAACATTATGCCTTGCATTCTTTCGTGTTTGCTGCTATCTCATTTAAATCCTATTTGTCTAATAAACTACAAAACTAGAGTGAGACAACAGCAAACACAGAATAATATACATATCATGTCGTGTTTATATTCGTATTATTCTTACGCTGAATAGTGAGTCACTAATGAAGCATGGCAACTGACTAGATTTTTAAATATAAGATGACTTAATTTCTGTGCACAATATAGAGCACTAAAGATGTCTGCAAAGATTTCCAAACAGAAAAATTTTCGCTAAACTCTCGTTCAGAACATCATCTATCATACGAAGTCTATTATTTGGTTCTTGTTGATCATTATCAATGAAAGCAGCAGTAACAACAAATAGCAGTCTCTTGCCATTTTTTCGCTAATGAGACAATTCCTCTTTTTTTTATATTGTAAGCCACGGTAGTGCGCACAAAAGGAAGCCATGACGCGAGCAGCAACAGGTCGTAAACACTTATCAGAATGCGGCAAACAATGTATGACACATTAAAATAAAGCAGTTTCAGCTTAGAGTGACGTAAACACCTATAACAAAGAGAACGGCACTTACCAGATCAAAGCAAAATAAGCAATCGATTCTAATCAGACGAAGCACAAAAAAAGGAAGGATACCCATACAAATACAGACGGAGCGCCTGACACAAAGCAATGGCTACTTGATAAAGCTTAACTGTTAAGCTTATGACTCGAACCAAACTACTGTAGCTGTATCTTCATCCATTCGACATAAATTGTGTCTCATGTTACAATGGACTAACTTTAATTCTATTTGGAGGTGCGGTCTAAAACTTTTCTCTCCCCTTGAATTTCGAATCTCAAATTTCAGGTGCGGCTTAGATTTGGGAAATTTTTTTTTCCTTGATTTCGTATCTCATGCTTCAAGTGCGGCTTACATTCAAGTGCAGCTTAGATTCGAGTAAATACGGTAGACCCAGATGTTTGTACGAGTAGACTGACTGCTATTGAGACAAACTGTAGTCTTACGACACTTTTTACTTTTGCGAAGTGCAAGATTTTACATTTATGAACTATTAAAACAAGTTACAGTCTTCGCACCACTTTAAAATCTCATCATGATCCAAGTTAATAGTTGTGCAGCTTTTCCAAGACTGTGCTTCACAAAAGATAACTACATAATCTGAGAGAAGTCTGAGGTTCCTGTTAATACAGTGAAGGAAAAGGACTGGTGAGGTTTAGGCAAAGGAGTAGAGTTTGGAAAAGTCACCATGAACCTCTTGTCAGGGGAGAACTACCACATGTGTTGAGAAAGAAAAATTGATTGTTGTGGACTGCACTGGATGATATTTGAAAACCTTAGAGCTTAAAGGTGGAAGATAGGGTAATATGCAAAACAGATTACTGACTAAACACTGTGCACGAGTTAATAAGAGCGAAAAGCTAAGTGGTATAAGTGGGTGGGTGGGTGGGTGAAATTGACAGGCCAGAAAATAAAATCTATAGAAAACTAAAAGGGAAAGAAGAAATGAATAGTTACTGTGAAGAAATGCTGAGATGGAAGAAATTAATTTAAATTAAGACCAGACGTGTGTCGAGAACCAAGGGTTGTAATGCCAGTGTCCACCTGCGTAGTTCTGAGAAACTGGTGTCTGGGCGAAGAATCCAGATAGTATGTGTGGTGAAACAAGCAACGAAGTCACGACTGCCGTGCTGTAGAACGTGCTCTGCAAGAGGATATTGTGTGTTGCCTGTATACTCCTGTATATGCCCACTCATCCTAACTGATTACTTCACGGTAGTCATGCCAACATAAAAGGGCAAACAATGTTCAGATAACTGCTGGTATATGACATGATACACAAGCAGCTCTGCCTTTTGGTAGTATTCATTTGCCAGTTACAGAGCTGGCATAGGTTGTGGGCATGAGAGTGCATAGGACAGGTCTTCCTGAAAGGATGGTCACAGGGGTAGGAGCCATAGGGTAGTAAAATGTACACAGAAACAGCATAGGGTCTGACAAGAATATTGTGGAGAATGACAAAACGTTATTTTAGGTGTGGTGGGGAAAATATCTGACAGAATGTACCTCTTTTTGGGGCATGATTTTAGGAAGTCATAGCTTTGTTGAAGTAGGTGATTAATGCATTCAAGATGAGGATAATACTGAGTGACAAGAAGTGTACTCCTAAGTTGCTTTTTAGATAGGTCAGCAGTACCAGGACTGAATGTGATGGCCTACAAAATCTGCTATTGAACCATGCTGGTGGGGTAATTACGTCCAGTGAAGGCTGAGGTGAGAATGGTGGTGTATTGCTGTAAAGTGTCTGCATCTGAACTAATATGTTTGTCTCAAGTCTCAAGGCTGTACCAGAGGGAACTTTTGACATGGAAAGGATGGCAACTGTCAAAATGGTAGTACTGTTGCTTGTTAGCAGGTCTAATGCGAAGAGAATTGTGTGAGCTGACCCTCGGTGAGGATGAGATCAACGTCAAGGAAATTTCCATGGGATTCGAAACAGGACCACGTGAAATTTATCTGGGAGAATAAATTTAGGGACTCCAAGAATTCTAACAGGTCAGCCTCACCATGAGCCCATATGACAAAGATTTCAATGTATCTAAAAATAAATCAGAGGTTGAAGACATGGAGACCACAAAGCCCTCTCACGGTGATCCATGGAAAGGTTGGCACAGGAAGGAGCCATTTTGGTTTCTATGGCCGTGCCCTTGATCTGCTTTTATATCTGCCCCTCAAAGGCAAAGTACTTGTTGGTAAGTATATAGATTATTAAGGTGAGAATGACCTCACAGGTTTGGAATCAGGTAGGTACTTGTTAAGGTAATGTTCAGCAGCAGAGAGACCACGTACATGGGGATGCTGATATAGAGGGAGATGGCATCAACAGTGACAAGCAAGGTACGTGGTGGGAATGGAATGGGCACAGATTTCACACAATGTAGGCAACAGTTGGTGTGTCTAATAAATGAGGGGTGTCTTTCTACTACAGGTTGCATATGTTGATCAACTGGAGCAGATATACTTCCAGTATGTGCTTTGAAGTCAGCAACTATGGGATGGCCAGGGTTTGGAGATCTTGGAAAGAAGGTAAAAAGTGGGGTTGTATGATTTGGGTGGGGTAAGAAGTTCTATGGATTGAAGCATTTGTCCTTGTGAGGGGTCAGAGGTTTTGAGGAGGAACTGTAGGTCAGTTTGTATCATGAGGATGGGATCTTAATGGCAGATGCTGTACTTAGAGTCAGACAGCTAGCATAGACCCTTGCTTACGAACTCATGTCAATCAAGTACCACCATGGTAGATATCTTGTCTGCTGGGAGGATAATGATGGAGTCATCAGTTTTTAAGGAATGAAGAGCCTCAAGTTCTGCAGAAGAGAAGTTAGGGTCATGTTGTAGGGAGCTGAGGAAGTGTTGCGAAGCAATGCAGGATTTAGAAAATCTTGGAAGGCTTGTACACTTTCCACTGCTATTAACTTATGCAGCATGTTTAGTCAGTAATCTCCATCTTGCATATAACCATATCTTCTGCCTTACGCTCTCAGTCCAGTAACTCCCCCAGACCTGGGTTTCTCAGTGACTTTTCCGAACTCTATCCATTTCCTAAACATCACCAGTCCTTTTCATTTCACATTTTTCCTTCCCTTTGAACCCTTCTGCCACAAGAAGGAGCCACTGGCTCCAAAAGCTTGCAAATTTCGACCTTTTTTAAACGTGCATTCTCCTGCCACCCCTTGGCGAGTAGCTCTTTTGTATCCTGTCACATTACATAATTTCTTAATGGATTATTCCATATCACATTGTCCGATTTCAGAACATTTTCTTGCTCCATCATTGCGGATTTCGACAGAATTTTATCTCAACTTTATGACTGCCAATATTTGGCATCTTTATATTTCAGGGACTAAAGATATGACAACTGTAAAACTTGGTATGTTGCAACCTAACAACACAAAGTTCTCAAATACACAGCTTCATTCATCTACCACTTTCCAATACTGAATAAATTAGAGAAAATTTGAAGAGTTTGTAAAAAGGTTAAATGTGTGCTATTTTGAGATGGTTTTGCAAAATGCTATTCTATGAAACTTTCTAAACCGGGCTCGTTAGAAAGTCCATGGTTTTAACTGCAAGAAAGTATCCCACACAAGATACTAATGCAGATAATTTGAATCCAAATTTGGCATGAAAATTGAGACAAAAACGCATGCTGAATGTGAAATATAATACACATTAGCTTGGCAGCACGAGGATGTGGAATACAAAATTTCCTTCATCTACTATTTTCTAGTAACCTACAAATTTGTCAATAACGCATGCTGAATGTGAAATATAATACACATTAGCTTGGCAGCACGAGGATGTGGAATACAAAATTTCCTTCATCTACTATTTTCTAGTAACCTACAAATTTGTCAATAAGATGATGATTTTTGAGTAAAAATGAAAATAGGGCATATTTGACACTTCTTTTTCAAATATCATTTTCTGTTGAAGCTCCCTGTACTATTTGGAGAAGCATGTTTTAAGCCCCCCCCCATGAAAAGTGGGTTATTTCCAACAGGGGCTAAGAACGTTACATGAACTACGGCAAAGTAGCTGGAAAAATTACACTGTGGATACAGTTTCAACACTGGCTTCTTATATTTTGTTGATTAAAGACGTGATAAACAAATAAGCAGATAAAACTTTATGTTCGTAAAAATAACAAAAATAGATCACATTCCATTTGCTTTTAGAAAATCTGTTTTCAGTAATTGTTTGAAAACTAAACACAGTTAGAAAGAGCATGTTTTCAAGCATCCAAAACATCATGTTCAATTTTCCAATGTGCGGTCACAATTACTGAAAATGACTGACAGATTTTTAGGGGACGTACCATGTCAATGTGCTACATTTCAACGAGTTCTGTTGCATGTATTTTTTATTGTATAGTCACAAGTAATATATCACAATATTGCAACAAATATATTGACACCAGAAGATCTATTCAACTTTTATGACCAAAATATATGAGGGTTGACTGAAAAGTCACCTTCATAGCTCTTCAGCAGTTGGCAGCATTGGTATGCGGCAGGTACTGGCTTGTTCCGTAGCCTATTTTCTACAGCTCCAATTAGCAGGAAGCCTTAGCATTGAACAGTTGTGTTGTTACAGTGTAAAATGTGGAACCCTGCGCAGATGGTCAGTCAATGCAATTTAAGCAATGTGCAATCATTGAATTCTTGACAGCAGAAGGTGTCACCCCAAAGGAGATTCATCAGAGAATGAAAGCACTTTATGGTGATTGTGTTGATATGAATACTGTGTGTCATTGGGCAAATAAGTTTAAAGATGTTGATGTGGGAATATCTTACCTGTGAAACAAACAAAGACTTGGATGTCCTGTGACAGCAGCCATCAAGTTTCCCTAGCAAAATGTTAACAGATTGATTCAGGACACTCCGCGTATCACTCACAATCGGCATTTCACAACAGTGTGTGGGTCATATTATTGCTTTGCTTGACTATCGGAAGATCTGTGCACAATGGAAACCCCCAGATGCTGACTCCTGAAATTAAAGCCCACAGACTTGAAATTTGCCAGGAACTCCTCTTGCATTACGAGAATGAAGGTGACACCTTTCTCCATTCAACTGTGACAGGAGGCAAAATGTGGGTACACCATTACGACCCAGAGACGAAACGCCAGTCT
This sequence comes from Schistocerca cancellata, assembly GCF_023864275.1. Classification (NCBI taxonomy): domain Eukaryota; kingdom Metazoa; phylum Arthropoda; class Insecta; order Orthoptera; family Acrididae; genus Schistocerca; species Schistocerca cancellata. The sequence continues at coordinate 607,093,256 of NC_064632.1, read as the reverse complement.
ATGGAATATCGACACAAAGACTCGACCCAGAAAAAGAAATTCCAGACACCACTCTCAGCTGGAAAAATCATGACCACCAGGTGGTGTTTTCCATGTTGATTTCCTTGATCATGGAACAACAATAAATTCAGAGTGTTATATCACAACAATGCAAACTCTAAAACGACAGGTAACAATGGTCCGAAAGGAAAAGGGAAATGTTTTTCTGCAGCGTGACAATGCCGAACCACACACTTCATGTGCCACCACAGCAGAACTTCAGAGACTGAATCTCACCACTGTACAGTATCCTCCATACAGTCTAGATTTACCACCGTCTGACTTCCATCTGTTCCCGATAACGAAAGACAATCTGCGGGAACATCATTATGTACTGATGAAGACACTGAGAGAACTGTGATACTATGGTTGCAGGAACAGTGTTGACTTCAGAAAACTTTTTCATTGTTGGCAGATATGTATCCAGTTGGCTGGTGATTGTGTGGAAAAAAGAATGTGATCCAAACCCAATTAACGAATGTGGAGGCATTACTTTTCATTCAACCCTCGTAGTTTTATCTGGGGTTCGATACAAGGATGCAATTGTAAGTTTGTATTCGCCTCCCCTTGATACTAAGTCTAACTCAAAGTATCTCGCAAACACTCAAATGCTGTATCACTGGATGTGATTATCACACTCAGGCTGTAAATACACAATATATCAGAGTGTAAAACTAATGTAGGCACACAGCCTGTTGTTAAAAGATTGGCAAGTGTTGCTTACAAAAACTGCCCAAACGTTGAAATCTAAAGACTGTATTCTTCCTCAATGTGAAGAATGTTCAAGAACAGAGGCTCTAGAGAAAAATAAATCTGTTGGATGAATTTGAATTTTAAACCGAATTCTATCCAAAGCATCAATATTTTCAGAGATGGATTCACACTGGCCTGGACATACTAAACCACACAACTGACAGTGGAAGACTTCATTAAAGAACTAATGAAAATTTTGGCTTCCTAGCTAGCACTACTTTGCCAAACTTCAAAGTAAGAACTAGTAAGTGACTAACAAAGTTCTCAAACCAGATCTGTTGATCATATTGATGGACTTCACCAAAAACCTCCCGTTCATTGTCCAACATGCAGTTCAAGGATTTCACTGGGGAAAATAGTCAACCAACATTGCTTTAATTTATCATTTACGAGGTGTGTCTTAAATAAGTACCATTTTGAACTAAAATAATTAAACAAGCACAAGTTAGTCAGGAAAAGTAGTCAGAAAAATGGATGCACAGTGTCTGGTACAAGGGATCATCATTTTGTGCAAACAGATGAAAGAAGATTTCATATTAGCAGGGTGTCAAATGATTAACTATTCCTTGCGCCCAATTTTGGTAAGTGTGATAAAGCAACGTACAAATATGTCAACACTGTTGAACCCTTACTGGACCAGTACGTTTCCTGTGTGTATGGAAGGAATTGGCGGATTGGAAATCAGTTTGAGTTTCAATTGAAGGCACTAATCAATTTCATGCACCTCCATGGAGGTGCTCGACCCTCATCCTGGCCTGCAACGAGATGTTTGCTGGCTTTCAGAACAGCAAGATATTACAGTAATTCTAATTCCAAGAGCAACACTGACTGGGGCAACAGTACAACATGCCAGTAACAAACACTGATAAATGCAACAAATTTCGAGCACTGGACTGAATTAGAGACTTATGACTTCAGAAGCCATTAGGAACCTAATACTCAAGCTTTGGAACTTTTAGTAGTACCTGTGGCTGACCTAGCTTCACTTTTAGGCATGGCCCACTGGCAATGAGATCCCAGTAATTTTGATATACATCCAACCAACAGATTAACTTCTTTTCCTTCCCGTTTCCTTCCAACTGCAAGCAAAATGTTTGCACATTCACTGAAAATGCATCAGAATGAAAGCAGGTGTTTCAGCTGCACTTATAAGCAGTCTATTCCACAGTGTGAAAGATCATAAAACACAGGTGTCAATTTTAAAATCTGTGGCATTAAATATAAGCAAAATTTGGTAGATTTAGTATTTTTGGAACTTCAGAGGCTGACAAAGTGAATATGGGGACACAAAAGTTTATAATTCACTAAATTCCTAACACACACACACACACACACACACACACACACACACACACTGACAAATGGTCATCTTTTTAATACCCTTGTTAAAATCGGTACAAGATTCTCGTCATACTTCAAGTCATAAGCAAGATTGTGTCATGGGTATTAATTTCCAATTTTCATTTATGTTATTAGTGTGTTGCACAATAAAGGTTACCTCACAATGGGAAGTTGGATAATCCTAGTTCTATTATTGCCAAACTTGAACTAGCACAGACATCAAGTTATGGACAAAGCTGCACACTGGAAGAAGTTCATACAGGTTCCTAAGGTGTAAAATTCAAGTTGGTTGTGCTGGGAGCACTTCAGATTGCATGACTTGGACAGAATAACCCCTCTAACAACATTATGCAGAAAGATGTGCAAAGTGCCATACACTGTAAGTTGTATGCTTAAATAAATAGGAACACTAAAACAAATCCAAATGTAGTGACTGATGCACAATTTGATGTTTTAATGTTGCAAGCAGTACCACAGTTATCTGACATTTTGGTGAGTAACTTTTTTGTTACAGCAATCTTCCTCGTGCACTTGTATGTATTCCGAAATACACGATTTTCCTTTTATGCTCACAATAGGATTGGTTCAGAAAATGTAGTAATAAAACTATTCCTCTTCTGTCACAGGTATATCCTACTTGTGTGAGAGAATGTGTGTCTCCTTTTGTGAAGAAGGCTTTGGCCAAAAGCTAAAATTGCACTTAAAATTTTCTTGTATCAAAACTTATTGTTAACATCAGCAGTCAACTCACCTGATATAAGAAAGCTTTCATCATGTCTGGCTTCAAATAATTGCCTTGACCTAAACTATCCAGATATTTCTTCAGATCCATTGACATGTACTCAAAAATTAAGTAGACTCTTGATTCATCCATTATTACATCCTCCAGCCTGGACAAAAATTTCAATTTTGAGAAAAAATTGTCTAAATTTGGGGTATCTGAAAAAATATTAATAAAGAGCTCAGCTTACTTCACAATATTTGGGTGTACCAGTTCTCGAAGAAGGGATATTTCTCTGATGGTTGTTGATGGAACACCTTCGTCTTCATTTTCAAGGCGCACTTTCTTCATTGCAACTAACTGTCCAGTTGTCTTATGTTTCCCTTTGTATACAACACCATATGTGCCTAAAAAAAATGAATTTCATGTTTATCATGTATTACATGTAAACTGGGAGCAACAATAAAAGTTTTAATAGCAACTTGCAGTGGTATGTTATGATTTTTGGTAAATATTTGCAAGTTGTGATGTGCGAATTACTGAAAATATTTAAATGGTGTAACTTTTAAAAACAGAATCTCCACATCAAATAGATCAAACTCAGTAATCATCCCACACCTAATTATCTACGATTTGAATGAAATTTCATACAGAAGAGCACCAGTTACAAAAAAATAGTTTGTCATATTTAAGATTGTTTAAAATTGAAAATTGCAGTAATGTGAGCAAGCTCTTCAAATGAAATGCAAAACTATTTGTGTTCTTCCCACTTAAAATTTCACTGCTGCATCATTCATCATTTTCATGTTGCACAAGATCAAAATTGGGGAAACTCAGTCTGAACAATTTCGTGACTGGAAGTATGTTTTAACAAACTATAATAAGTTGCCTTCAATAGTTCCACATTAAAGATACATGTTATCAATTCTAACAAATTACAGTGGTTAGCTGTGAACATTACAGATGTCCTGGGTACTTTTCAGGAAGGTAAATATGGAGTGTTTAAAAGACAGCCTCATCAGTCCCACAGTTAACCAACATTTTGGTAATTAACTTTTTTTTGTTACAGCAATCTTCCTCATGCACTTGTATTCCAAAATAAATGATTTTCCTTTTATACTCACAGCAGGATTGGTTCAGAAAATGTAATAAAACTATTACTCTTCTGCCACAGATATATCCTACCTCATCAGGGATTGAGCTACCTTGGAAAGCAACAGTATCATATACCAGCTCTGTTGCAATCATTGCACAGCTTTTTATATTGATATGACTACGAATCAGCTGTTCACCAGGATGAACAGCCACAGCCAAACTGTGGCCAAGAGCAAAGTAGACCACCTGGCACAACATGCAGCTGAACATAACATACTCGATTTCAATGGCTGCCTCACAACCCACCCCATCTAGTTCTTCCCTTCAACATCAGCTTTGCTGAATTGCACAGCCCAGTTTCCACCCCCCCCCCCCCCCCCGGCCTGTCATCTCTCTATTCATGTTCCCTCTGCCTCCATATGCTGCCCTCTGCCAGCACACATGCCCAGATTTCCCCTTCCCCACTTTTGCACTCCCCGTTTCCTAACATCCCCTCCTCAACTTCATGCCCCACAGCCTCCTGATGTTGCACCCTTTGATAGTCTTGTCAGGCCTCCTGGTTCCTGCACACTCCATCAGACAGTACTCTTCTCTTCTCAACCCATGCCCTGTTATTGTTTCCCCTTTCCTGCCCCTACAGACTGCTGTATCCCTTCAGCATAACAATAGCATTCTGCTCCAAACTACAGGAGATGGTGGTCTTGCACGTGAGGTGTGCTTGCCTGTGTGAGGGAATGTACGTCTCCTTTTGTGAAGAAGGCTTTGGCCAAAATCTAAATGTGTAACAGTCTTTTCGTTGTGCCTGTCTTGAACTCAAGATGTCATCTTTACAATTAGTAGCAACCCTTTTCCTTATGTTATTGATATTGTGTCCTGGAGTTCCCATTAATTGTTTAACAGGTTTATATTTTTAAATGCTCATTGTTTCATAATTTTCAAATAAAAACACAATTTTCACAGCATAAATTTTGTCTTAATTATGATAGTTGGTTTTCATATCAGTCTTTTAAATAACCCAGCAAACAGCTGTCTGAAAATCATCCTGTGAATGTTAATATTTATCCCATTTGATGGGTCAATTTCCACACTTTTTTTTTATTTAGAACCATATTACGCTGGCAAGAGTTCCTTGACAAATCGCTTATAACAGCTAAGGCCACACTAACTTTTATAAACTATATTACAGAAGTACCAGGGTGTGTGTGTGTGTGTGTGTGTGTGTGTGTGTGTGTGTGTGTGTGTGTGTGTGTGTTTTTTGGAATGGAAGTGAAATGCTGTTGTAGAGCGCGTGGTTTATGAAGAGGCAGTGGGTGCTAGCACTTTATGTTACTGGTATCCTGGTCTAGGGTTGAGCTATATAAGTTAACTCCAGTTTGGGATACTGTGATCTTATGGTGTGAAGGACTAAGTAAAGAACACACATTTTTTTTGTTTTCTCCAAAAAAATTTCTGCTCCGAGATACAGCCCTACAAAGAGGACACTGCACATACCATTTTGAAGATGCAAATTTTGGAAAAAATTTGCAAATGCTGTATCTGTGGAACAGTTCTAGGTATTTTGTTGTTTTTTATTTGAAAGATAATTGCTTTATGATCACAAAGAAATCCTCCATTTGGACTGTCAAAGTTCTTTTACTATAGTATTCTGAACTTTTTTATAATTTTTATCCAAAAAGCCCATCCATAAAATCTGGAATTTTTTTTCTGTTGATTAGTACCACATAGTTCTACATTCCCTGGAAAGAGACTCATTTTTCCAAGTGTTTTAAATGGTTCCAAAATGTATGTGAAAGGTCCCAAGATTTACAGGTTTCAATTTATACAACTTCTGTTCACTCTGTTTTGTACTGAAATTAGCCAGTCAATGAACTAAAAATGTGTCCCGCTGCTTCCTTTGATATAGAGTGAAGCCTTCCTGTTCAACCAATAGGAACTGGAGCACTTACAATCTCTCAAAACATTGTGAACAGGAAGTGAGCACTGATGGCATTGTTGCCATCTTTCATCTGGAAACCTATATGCAGCAGCTGGTCCATGTTGTAGCATAAAGTTCATTACAACGTCATTTAACTCATAACTGGTGTCTATAAACTCTGCAATCCACCAGTCACAGCCATACACACAGACCACAAACATCTCCCTTCTCAGGTTGTGAAACTTAATATTATTCTGCTGTTTCTGAGTTGTTGGCCAAACAAACGAAATTTCTTCTTTCTTGCTCTTTAAAGTGCATGCAATATGAGTTCACCCATCACTGAGTCCAAAAATGTATCTTCTGAATTCCTTTCACAGGAGTAGTTTGTTTGGACCATTCTTTTTTCTGCTCACAGAATTCTTCGATTTCCTCTTTGGACAAAAGAATGAGGGCTGTGAACATGTAAAATTTCACAACTCTCTTAAAATCCTCACCATTCTGAATTGCAGCTGTATTTGGACTGGAAAGCTCATGTTTTGTAGCATGGTACTTCAGCGGGCCTCCTACATCATCACACGGCTTCTTCCCATAACCAGTAGCAGTGTATGCCCAGCCACCTGACAAGTGACTTAGGCCCACTTAATTCAAATAGCTGGTAAATATTTTTAAAATGACTAGGAGCACTATCAGAAATGATGATGATCTCTGCCCATGTTTGCAGTTGAATTTTGAGCATTGGTAGCAAAGCATGTGTTGAGGCATGTCCTGTCATCACTTATAACTTCAACACCTATGGTCTTGTTTTGAAAATATGTCACTCCTGCAAAAATTGAAACCTGGTCATTACTGCAATGATACCCTTGTACTTCTTATGGGAGAACTGCACACCAGTTCTCAGCAAAATCACAGCGAAGCACTAAACATAGTTCTTCAGCCTGTACACACCCTTTCACTTCTGCAATGTGGTGCTGGTGCAATTTCTTCAGATGCTGGTGTGTTACTGCTTTCACTGACCATTTACTCAAGTTCATCAATAAAGCTTTCAAAGGCAACTGTTTTCTTAATTAGCTTATTTTTCTCCCATGTTGCATATGTAATTTCTGCAGAGTTATCTGCTACGCCTTCCAGGCCAAGTGTCTGTTAAGACAGTCCTCCCTCTACAGCGCAGTCATCAAACACTTGAAACAAACAAGTCTCTCACTTTACATCACAGAATAATAATGACTTTACACATCCAACAAAGGTGTCATGTCACGTGCTCCATTAAGTTCTTCAATGACAAAGTTACCACACAAAGTTAATCATTCATGCAGTACACAAACAGACATCTCTAGGTGGGTGTGGAACTACCCACTAAGGTCGTAGTGAATAAAATTTTCATCTTCCAATATGTGAAGTTGTATAGTTGCCCTAAACTGGAAAAGTTTCTTTAATACTGTAAGACATTTACCTTTTCACTTTCACAGCTCTTTGACCTTTAACTGTTGCAGTCATAGTATCTTTTTTGTTGACACTCTGGCAAGAGCTGCCCCATTTATCTTCCAGATAAAATGACTGCACTACTTGAACTTTAGCTGCTTCTACAGGTTAACCATAATAGGGATCTGGTCTTCTGAAGACTCCTTTCACAGACCTCACATTTCTTGATTTGTCCACCATGTACTTTTGATGATGGAACACGATTCAAAATTGTTTTCTTTGAAAATGTCTCTGGAATAATAGTTACAACTTGCACCTTTTCACTGTAGGATGCACAATATGCAACAGCTGAATTGATATTTATGAAAAATTCCTTGAAAGAGGTGCAAGAGTGCTTTGGTTCATTTTCTTCTGAAGATGGAATTTCTACTTTGAAGAGTGTGGTCAGTTTTGCTGCAGTTTATACATCCATAGCTTTAGTAATTTCTCTGCACTTCCTTGATGCACAGAGCTTATGACTCTACTTCACTGACCACAGTTTCTTAACAGGACTAACCTCTGCAGTTGACTGATTCAGGGTATTTAATTCTTCCTATATTGATGCAAAATCTGCATCATGGGAGGCTTCACCTTGTTCAGATACTATCATTGTTGTTATTCTGTCAAAACATTTAGAACACAAATAGTCGCCACTGGAAACACCTTCACTTTGAAACAGAGTCTTCAAATGAGAACACTTATTCCCAGCCTGAACAAAGTTTGTTAATTGTATTTTATATCACTCTTTTATGGATATGCAAATAGTTAGCACACTTCACTCTCTTATGACCCCAGTCGGAAGATATTTCAAACAGTCCTTTTCACATAACATACTGCAACTGTGTAGATTGGCAAATTCCTCACAAAAACACAGAACTAACTGGATGGTCTCAGATTTCTTAGAAGTCTCTTCAGTAAACAAAATTGCACTGAACAACTACAATACAGAAACCTGCGAACAACAACAAAACTGACGACAAAATGTAAGAAATAAGTGCAACAATAAAAGTGAAAAGAAATAACTGCAACAAAGAAAATGATAAGGAATAACTGCAACAAAGAAAATGATAAGGAATAACTGCAACAAAGAAAATGATAAGGAATAACTGCAACAAAGAAAATGATAAGGAATAACTGCAACAAAGAAAATGATAAGGAATAACTGCAACAAAGAAAATGATAAGGAATAACTGCAACAAAGAAAATGATAAGGAATAACTGCAACAAAGAAAATGATAAGGAATAACTGCAACAAAGAAAATGATAAGGAATAACTGCAACAAAGAAAATGATAAGAAATAACTGCAACAAAGAAAATGATAAGAAATAACTGCAACAAAGAAAATAGAAATGAACACTGTAACTAATAAATTAGTAAGAAACAACTTCAGTGAAGACACACACTACCCTTGAAAGTTACAAAAAATGATTTTTAAAATGAAACCAGTCCAACTTAAAAGTGGAAGCTCTCCTTTACAGTGAATATAGTACTACAGCGTACTAATCAGCAGAAAAAAATCTAATTTCTCTGGATTGGCATTTTTGAAAAAAAAAAAAAAAAATCTGTAAACTATAAAAAAAATTCAAAAGGTGGCAGTAAAGAACTTTGACAAATGTGTCCAAACAGAGGATACCACTGTGATCACAAAGCAATTATCTTTCAAATAAAAAAAAAAACTATATCTAGAACTGTTAAAGACATGCAGCATTTTAAATTTTTTCCCCGATATTCGCATCTTCAAAATAGTATTTGCAGTGTCATCTTTGGAGGCCTGTATCTTGGGAGAGGAATTTTTTTGGAGAAAACAAAAATGTGTGTGTGTATTACTTCTGAATTTTAACATATGCTAAATTCAATAACATCTGAGACTATGAAGGTAACCCTCCTGCCTGAAGTGATACAAATTATGCCACTCTGTTTAATCACTGAATTGGTTCGCGTGTTGTTTGTATTTTTGGGGGTATTATGGGTATTATATCTGATGTTTTGGTGGCTCATTGGGTAAGCTCACAATACAGGTTTCCAGCATGGTGATTACATCCTTGGTCAAAGGAGAAGGCTGGTCTCCCAGTCTCCAGTAGTCCCCAATTACTTCCAGAGGGTAGTACAATTCTACTACAAGGCATGTAGATACACACTAGTGCACACTGTGTTTTAATTGTTGGTGGCTGTCACCAAGAAGGGCACAGCAAGTCTTAGCCAGTGTGCTACTGGAAATGACTGTATGTGTTAAGAGGTAAGTTAGTGCATGTGCATCAGCTTTTTCTCAGTAATGATTAATGGCAAAAAAAAGGTCAATTGTGTCCAAGGACACTCTCAGCAACTGTGTTAGCACAGCTGTTAAATAAACATAAGTTTTTTGTCTGCTCTCATCCTTACACGGATGGGTTAATTCAATTCTAGGGTCTGAGTGACCTGCCCTTCCTTCTTTAACCTTCCACAACTTACCCCTATCCTTCCTAAGGAATGAACTAACAATTCTGAAAGCTAGGATAGTACACATGTGTATCACCAGTACTGAACATTTCACCTTCTGCAGGTAAGTGCTTGTTCACATATCAGTAACTTTCATAAAGCAAGTAACTGCTGTATTTTGGTAGAAATGATAACACATAACTTCTATGTAGAGTTTCTAAAGATCACTCAGGGCACATTTATCATTAAAACATTATTGCAATAACAGAAGGTAAAAAGCTCACCAACTTTTTAACAAATATGACTTCATGCAGCATAAAAATGGTGAATGACTCAGCTTTGAAATTTCAATAGTGTATTCATCAAAAGTTGTATTACATGTTATCCAAACACCTCCTTTGAATTACTACTAGTTTCAGTTTTCATCTCTTAAATTTCGCCGAAACCGTCACAGTTTACAGGGTATTAGGGAATTTTTCCATTCCACCCTTCTGCTTTGGCCCATGATGTCATCAACATGACGGAAACACTTACTTCTAGCTGATACGAAATGGTGATGATGTCACTACTACTTATGACAACATATGCAAACAAAAATAGAAATGACACAAGAATGTCTCACTCTAACAATCAAATGAAACTAATGAGACAACTGCAGGTAATAGGGGGTTTAAGGTGGGGACCAGCTAATTATATAACAATACAAAACACTGCACCATCCCAAAACACATATCATAAAAAATCCCTTAACTTACAACATTATGCTACAGCCACAGAACAAACAGGAATCTTACACTTCACCCCAGCTACATAGCTCAAATGATGCCCACGATACCAAAAAACCAAAACCTGCAATTTCAAGAAGTGGAATCGGACATTTCCCTTGACCTATATAGTTCAAACGGAGCTCGCAATACCTGAAAACCGACACCTACAATTCCGGAAAGTGGAATCTGACATTTCTCTTGGCCTATATAGCTCAAATGCAGCTCTCAATACCTACTGGCAAACCACAAACCCCACACACCTACAAAACTCTCAAAACACCACAGAAACAAAAACAACAACTCAAAAATCTAAAACCCCCATACTTATTAGATCAATTAAAACACAACCAAAATACCATAAATATAAAACAGACAAAACATCACAGTTACTACAGAATAAAATCAAAAGGGACACTGCCGTAACTTAGCACTGTCTGTGTGGGCGAGGAGGTTTGCATGCTCTAGATCCAGAGGGCCATGCCGCTGGTAGCGTAGCTACGCTACCAGCAGGGTCACCCATGCCGGACAGCCCAAAGGGTAGGAGCCAGAAGAAGTATGTCCCACAACGTCCTATCAATGACATGTCTCCTGTCCTATCCCAAGCCCATCCTTTTTCCCTATCATTTTCAATTTCCTATAACACAGGGCAGGGAGGGCTCTAGAGGCATGGTGAAGCCGGTCTCCCTAAGGGAGTAAACCTGACAAATCCAGGCCCTCCAGGTTGGGGGTTGATCATGGTGCTAACAACCCCGTATCGGAAAAACATATTGTTACGAAACTAAAAAATAGGAACAGCCAGACTGATGAATGACCCATGCAAGGAAAAATGTCAAACAGAAAATTGATACATACTTTGCTACTTGGAATGTAAGAACTTTGAACAAACCAGTAGCTCTACATGGACTCCAACAAGAGATGGAGAAATACCGTAAAGGAGTAGCAGCAATTCACGAGGTCAGATGGAAAGGAGATGGTATCAGGAAGCGGTAATTGCACTATTATGTATAGTGGAAGAGACAGTGGTATAGTAGGCGGTACTGGCGTTCTTGTAGACACTAAGTATAAAGCAGCAGTCATGAATTTTAACCTTTAAATGAAATGATGTGTACTTTGAGAATGACAGCCCACTTCTTCAACATCACACTTGTATGTGTGAATGCACCCACAGAAGATGATAAGGATGAAGTGAAAGATGAGTTTTATGGTCAAATGGAACAGGAATTAGAAGGCATACCAAGGAATGATGTAAAGGTACTGATGGGTGATATCAATGCAAAGGTGGGAAAAGAAGAAGCCTTTAGAGAAACAGTAGGAAATGAAAGCCTGCACGAGATGTTGAATACAAAATGGACAAAGACTTTAAGACTTTGCCATGGGCAATGCAATGATAGCGAAAAGTACATGGCTCCAGCGAAAGAACATAAGGGAAACCACACGTCTCTCGTCAGATGACACTACTTTTAATCAAACTGACCATGTGGGAATCAACAGGGGACATGTGGCTGACACCCTTGAAGTTGATAGCTGCTGGGGGGCTGACTGCAATTCCAATCATTATATGGTAAGAGAAATACAGACAATGCATAGCTGTCTATAGATCCAGAGGGAAGAGAAAAGCTCCACAAAGATAAAGTGTTTCCAAATTGAAAGAGAAGGGAGCATCCGAAAAGTATGAAACAGAACTGCAGAAGAAGTGTGAGGCTAAACAAAGCCAAGCTCTGAAAAGCATTGAAGGGAAGTGGAGTACGATGAAAGAGGCTCTGCAAGAAACTGCAGAAGCAGTTTTAGGTTTAGAAGAAAGGGTGAAAAGGGCAGGGTGGAACAACGAAGATTGTAAAAAGGTAGTGGAAGAGAGAAATGAGGAAAGAAGGAAATGATAAACAGGACAACAAGATCTAACACAGAAGAATTCATGAAGAAAAGAAGAAAGAAACACAAATTAGAGAGGAAAAGGATTATAGAGCTAGAAGAGTAGTGTAATGACCAAGAAGTAAGAAAATTCTACAAGACAGTTCAGGAACTGAAGAAAGGCTTCCAACCATGTACGGTATTCTGCAGAGATAAAGAAGGAAATTTTATAGAAGAAGAAGAAGAACAGGTTCTACATCAATGTGCTCAATATTTCAGTTAAGTGCTGAATGTCACTATACAGGGTGTTACAAAAACGTACGGCCAAACATTCAGGAAACGTTCCTCACACACAAATAAAGGAAAGATGTTATGTGGACATGTGTCCGGACATACTTAATTTCCATGTTTTAGAGCTCATTTTAGTTTTGTCAGTATATACTGTACTTCCTCAATTCACCGCCAGTTGGCCCAATTGAAGGAAAGTAATGTTCACTTCGGTGCTTGTGTTGACATGCGACTCATTGCTCTATAGTACTAACATCAAGCACATCAGCACATAGCATCAACAGGTTAGTGTTCATCACGAACGTGGTTTTTCAGTCAGTGCAATGTTTACAAATACGGAGTTGGCAGATGCCCATTTGATGTATGGATTAGCACGGGGCAATAGCCATGGCACGGTACATTTGTATCGAGATAAATTTCCAGTACGAAGGTATCCGACAGGAAGATGTTCGAAGCAATTGATCGGCGTCTTAGGGAGCATGGAACATTCCAGCCTATGACTCGCGACTGTGGAATACCTAGAACGACGAGGACACCTGCAATGGACGAGGCGATTCTTCGTGCAGTTGACGATAACCCTAATGTCAACGTCAGAGAAGTTGCTGCTGTACAAGGTAACGTTGACCACGTCACTGTATGGAGAGTGCTACGGGAGAACCAGTTGTTTCCGTACCATGTACGGCGTGTGCAGGCACTATCAGCAGCTGATTGGCCTCCACGGGTACACTTCTGCGAATGGTTCATCCACCAATGTGTCAATCCTCATTTCAGTGCAAATGTTCTCTTTACGGATGAGGCTTCATTCCAACGTGATCAAATTGTAAATTTGCACAATCAACATGTGTGGGCTGACGAGAATCCGCGCGCAATTGTGCAATCACGTCATCAACACAGATTTCCTATGAACGTTTGGGCAGGCATTGTTGGTGATGTCTTGATTGGGCCCCATGTTCTTCCACCTACGCTCAATGGAGCACGTTATCATGATTTCATACGAGATACTCTATCTGTGCTGCTAGAACATGTGCCTTTACAAGTACAACACAACATGTCGTTCATGCACAATGGAGCTCCTGCACAGTTCAGTCTAAGTGTTCATACGCTTCTCAACAACAGATTAGGTGACCAATGGATTGGTAGAGGAGGACCAATTCCATGGTCTCCACGCTCTCCTGACCTCAACCCTCTTGACTTTCATTTATGGGGGCATTTGAAAGCTCTTGTCTACGCAACCCCGGTACCAAATGTAGAGACTCTTCGTGCTCGTATTGTGGACGGCTGTGATACAATACGCCATTCTCCAGGGCTGCATGAGCGCATCAGGGATTCCATGCGACGGAGGGTGGATGCATGTATCCTCGCTAACTGAGGACATTTTGAACATTTCCTGTAACAAAGTGTTTGAAGTCACGCTGGTACGTTCTGTTGCTGTGTGTTTCCATTCCACGATTAATGTGATTTGAAGAGAAGTAATAAAATGAGCTCTAACATGAAAAGTAAGCGTTTCCTGACACATGTCCACATAACATATTTTCTTTCTTTGTGTGTGAGGAATGTTTCCTGAAAGTTTGGCCGTACCTTTTTGTAACACCCTGTATAAAGAGAAGTTCTAGAAGAAATTGAAACAGAAAGTGACCAACTGTGGCCGAATGTTAGTCAGGATGAAAGACCTGTACCTATACCAATAATAGAGGAAGTTAGGAAGACAATTAAAAGCCTAAGGAATAATAAGGCTCCAGGTAACGACAACATTTCAGCAGAGATGATCAAGGGTGGAGGTGAACATCTAAAAAGATTGGTTCATCAGCTGATAGTGGAAATATGGGAAAAGGAAGAGATGCCAGTCCAGTGGAACATGGCCATTAGATGCCCAATTCACAAGAAGAACGACAAAGCAAACTGTGAAAATTATTGTGGTATTGCTTTAGTCAGCGTGGTGTACAAAGCCTATGATAAAAAGGAAAAAGCTATATGACACCTTAATGGAGACTGAATTCCCAAGTAAACTTATCAGGCTGGTACAAATGACCCTCATCAGCACAAAATGCCAGGTAAAAGCAGAAGGAAAACTTTCTAAAGAATTTGAGGTCAACCAAGGGTTAAGAGAGGGTGATGTATTATCCACACTTCTCTCTAACATAGTGTTGGAAACAGTGATGCGAAGGGTGGAGACTGATAGCCAAGGTGGCACACTAACCGTACGCACCAAAATCTAGCTTATGCCAATTATGTGTGTATGCTGTCTGGAAGTTTGAAAGAAAGAAGAAGGATTTGGCAGAGTGGAAAAGGAGGCAGAATAGTTGGGACTTGCAGTAAACAACACAAAAACACAGTATCTCTTTGCTTCCAGAAAAATGCTATTGTTAAAGAGAAATATATTACATTGAACAGAGGCAATTATGAGAAATGTGAGAAGTTCCAATACCTGGGAGTGCTAGTTACGGAGGATAGCAGAATAAGAGAAGAAATAAAATCTAAGATTGCTGCAGGAAATAGAGCTTACTGGGCCCTGATCAAGATCCTTCAGTCACATAGCCTGAGCAGAAAATCGAAGGTGACTGTCTATCGAACAGTCATAAGACAGGTGGTAATATATGGCTCAGAAACATGGACAATGAGTGTAGCAGAAAGGCAGCTATTGAGAAGATGGGAGAGGAAAATACTGAGAAAGATTTTTGGAACCATGTACGAGGTGGGGCAACGGAGGATAAGGAGAAACAAGGAATTGGAAGAACTGTATAGAAATCCTGACTTGGTGACTGAAAATAAGTGTAACAGATTGAGATGGCTGGGCCATGTAGAGCGAATGTCTGAGGATTGAGCTGTCAAAAAGGTTTATCCAGATAGCAAAAGGAGCAGAAACGATGGGTGCAGGATGTGAAAAATTATTCGAGAAAAGTTGGAGTCAGGAGGTGGAGGAAACGAGCAGAAAATTGTCATGCTTGGGCTGTGATCATCAGAGAGGCCAAGGCCCTACATGGGCTGTAGCACCAAGGAGTAAGTAAGTAACCAACACTCAAATGAACCCCCCCCCCCCCCCCCCCAAGAGTACACATTAGACTCAGCACGTCAACATCCACCACCAGGGAGTGCCATCAAATAAAACACATCTACAAACACTAAAACACTGTACCACAGTAGCATTACAGGTCAAAGCAGACAGGTGGAATCACACACTTCCAACCACTCACTTAAAGAATATTTTGCAGCCCTGTTCCATTGCTTTTTTTCTGTCTTTTGCCAGGTTGATTTTATTCCGTAAAGGACATTGTGCAAAATTATATCGTGGCTGGAGATTGTCAGTTGGGAAGCAAAGGTCCACTTTGTGTGGAATGCCTTTGTCAAGTTGTGTGGGTGTGTGCAACATGGAGGAGAAGATAGATTAAAGGGAGGGAGCTTCTGGGTGGGAGAAGAAATAAGGAAATGACCCATGGAAGAATAGGCAAGACCACACTAGCATTCGTAGGTGAGTTTCAGGTAGCACATTAAATGGAGTAGTTGCAAGGAGAAAACAGCAGAGAGAATAAGACCTATTTATGTAACTCGGATAAGCCGATGCAGAGGTTGGGGAGGATCTAGATGAAACATCCACTGAGGCATATCACGTGGGCCTCAATCTCTGCTAGCGTTGTCACACACCCACATCCAAGCCTACCCCATTGCATCCCAATTCACTATATTGATCTGCACCTACACTGTTCCCCCCCACAATCTCCCTTGCCTTCAAACCCCCCCCCCCTTGCCCATTTCCACATCCCAACACCACAACCCTTGATTGTGGCTAGGTGAGCTGGCTGATATTACATTTATATCACATTCCTTTGGTGCCACGGGCTCCTGTCACCCACCCCACAAAACTTCACATGTTTAATTGCACTGTCACTTTCACTGCTCAAGACCACTATACAGAGTGTGGTGACTGTTACTCTATTTATTGCAATTGAGCACACAATGATCTTAAGAGCAAGAGTATAAAAATCCACTAACGTCATAAAAATGTACATAAATTAGCTTTGCTTCTGATAAACGGACTTCTGTTAGTCGACTTTGAAATTGTGTGTTCCCAAATAATGAATACCCTTTTAGCAAACAACTGAAATTCTTCCTCACTGGGTTCACTTCTATGCAAGCAAGCGAGTGACATATTGTTCTGTAACAAAGCCTGGATGAGTTAAGTATCACGAAACTAATTAATTAATTAGCCAGTACCATACTACCTATGCCTCTTAAGCCACACCTTTGTAAATTTACTTTTTTGTGTAGTGGAGTCCACCACCTCTATCTCATACGGTAGCTATTTATAAAGGAAATGGAAAGGTGAGCAGACAGTAATCTCAGCCTTTGACAACTCTGTCTCACAATGAGGATATGAGCAATTTAACAAGCACTGGCTGCAATGAATTACCACCGCTAGGAAGAAAACAAAAATACCTCGTCTGGTCCTCTAACACCGTGGTACAAAAAAATGATTCAAATGGCTCTGAGCACTATGGGACATAACATCTGTGGTCATCAGTCCCCTAGAACTACTTAAACCTAACTAACCTAAGGACATCACACACATCCATGCCCGAGGCAGGATTCGAACATGCGACCGTAGCAGTCGCGCGGTTCCGGACTGAGCGCCTAGAACCGCGAGACCACCGCGGGCGGCACCGTTGTAGTCTCAAATTGTTTTAATACACAACAACACTGTACTAAGTAGTTGCAATCGGGAAGGACTGGTATGGCCATATTATACCAACACCAATTTCAGACGTTTGCTGAGAGATAATAAAGAGAAGCACTCCAGACTTATCTACTATAATAGTTTTAGTCATTTTCTATATCATTACATGAGAGCCACAGAATGTTCTGTTTAGATCGGTGGACAGAAGTCTGATTAACACAATTTTCACAGCTCTGTGTGAAGGCTGATTTACGTACCCTCTAAAAGTAATTCATAAAGCACCTATATAATTCTGCAAACTTCCTGTGTTAGACAGTTTTGATAGATACACGTCAAAAACATAGGAAAAATGAGTGTGTAACAAAACCTGCAGCTACGTTCTTGCTATATATTATTTAGATCTACAGCAAATATTGATAGACAAAAATCGTAACGTGTACGCCGAGTACAATGACATTATAATACAGTGTTTCTCTCTTGCTTAATTATTTCTATGAAATTCAACCCATAAATTATGGCACAGCTATTATTTTACCTTCGCCAAGTTTTTCCAATTTATGGTAAACGTCCATCACAATAATAATCCGTAAGTCACCACCCACACTTCCCAACACCCGCCACCGGTGACAAATTCAAACTCAAAATGTTCAACAGCCAATCACAACACTGCACCAGCCTAAGATTCTCCTTGAGGTAACTGACCATGCTTCTTGACATGGATATAAAGAAAACAAAACACGTGTGGATTAACTGGACACTTTATACGTTGCAAAGAGACAGACACAAGCGTTGTTGCAAAGTGCAATTTATATCGCAAATGACAACTTGCATTCATATTTTTAAAATGTCAGTTTCATCATAAATTGTTTACAAAAGCTTTATAGGTATCTCGACAATTCAGATTTCAAAATTATGCTTTAGCAGACGAATAACATCGCTAAAGACAATAAATACTGTATATTACAGGTGCTGTAGGCCCTTCAACTAATTTTCTATGTGAAGCACAAACTTTTTTGAATAAAACATAATGCCTCCACTTTTGACGTACAGCAAGTATTCTGACACACTATTTAACTGCGGTTTTTTCGTCTTGGCGTTCAATTAAGTCAGAGTATCATAAAACTAGTATGTAAACTAATGATAGAAATGAAATATCAATTTTCTGTGGCTCCCAGTGAAAGAAGTCATTGAATATTAAAAATGACATTACATCTTTAACTCATAGTAAGTTATTATTATCAACTTTTCTCATTTCCTATCGATGAATTTTCTCTTTTAATGTTGTCATCTACGTGAATCATAAACTGTTGAGCAAATGCTCTTCAATGTAATATGTACCACTTAAACCACATAAGCAGAATAGTGTTTGATTATTTATTTTGCAACAGCGAAATGACGCGGAAAAATTATTCAGGGACAAAATAAAACTTATTAACACATTTTACATTCAGGCTATGCACATGATCCCATTGCCAATCAATAACCATAGAATATCATTTCACAGATGTCTAATGCACTCGGCACAATTTAGCCTATGAACAACTATACAAAGTGGAAAAATACTTTGTTCACATATCTCCTACACACCCCCTTGAACAAATATTTTTCAGATCCTGAGCGCTACACATCGCATGTTGGACCATATCGTTTCACCAACTTCTGAAACTTGTTATTATTGAGAGGACTGGATAGCAGATGCTATAACATTTCTTCTGTGCATCGATATTTAATGGTTACATTGCCCTGCTCTAAGTGATCTCTTCTAAAGTGATGCTTTATGACAATATTTTGTGATCTCATACTAGTGACATTATTGTTGGCAAGTAGAACAGCTCCCATATTGCCACAAAATATTATAACTTGTTTTATTTTCATAAGAGATTCTATTTCACCCTGAGAGCTGCTTGGATAGTGGAGGATAAGGCCACATATTCAGCTTCTATGGCGCTCAAAGCAACTGACCTCTGTCTCTTACATGACCAAGATATCAATCTTCCCATTTGTCTAAAACAATTTCCAGTGATGGAGTGTTTGCATTCCAGCTCACTTCCCCAGTCTACAACGCTGTATCCTTCTAAATTTATATTTCCCTTTTTAGAATACTTCATCTTACAATCAGCAGTTTCCTTTAAATATTTGAATATTCTCTTGTTCGCCATCCAATGTTTTTCTCTTGGATCATTGCAAAACTTGCTTACAGCATTTGTGGCAAATGCCACATCTGGCCTGGAAGTCACTAATGAGAAAAAACATTGTGACCACTGACCATAACGAGGTTGAATGCTTTCTCTTTATGTTGCAGGCACGTGATACAGTAAGGAAAGAATTTAACTCGAACAGAGACAAATGGGCAGTCATTATAGCGAAGATACGTGCCCCAAATTTGGAAATCCACTGATATAAGCGGTTTTGACAAAGGGTGCTAAAACTGGGAACGACAGTCTCTGAGCCTTATGTTACTAGATGTCCACATCTCATCACAAAACGTAGAGGTTGGAGTATCCTCCACTATATAATCTAGGGTAGGCAGCGAATTGTGGCAGACCTGATGACAGAGTACAATGGTGGTGCAGGCACAAATTTTTCAGAGCACATCATTCAGAGGTCACTGTTGAACATGGATCTCCACATTACATGACTCCCACGTGTTCCTGTGTTGATCAAACGACGTTATCATCTCGTCTGTGGTGGGCACAGCATCATAGAGTTTTCACCATGGATCCATAGAAATGTGATACCTGTCAAATGAATTGCATTTCTTGTTACCCCATGGCGATGGCTGGGTATGCCAGCTGAATGGCTGCTTGAAACGTGTACTGCATGGCAGATGCAGGCCAGCGAGAGCAGAATTATGCTAAGGGGTACAGTGGGTGAGCTCGTGGGGCCCATATAAATAGAAGATGCCATGACAGCAGTAAATTACGTGAACATTATTGCAGACCAGTTGCATCCCTTCAAGGTTGAACTCTTCTCTGATGGTGGTGACGTCTTCCAGCAGAATAACTCTCTATGGCGAAAGGCCAGAATCGAGCTGCAGTTGTTTGAGGAGCTTGACAGTGAACTCAGATCGATGTCTTTGCCAGCAAATGCCCCTGATTTATACCCTATGGAGCACATATTGTGCGCCAGCTCCATTCCCACAAAGTACTGTCCCATAATTTGGGGAATTTACCGACCTGAGTGTAGATTTCTGGTGCACATACATCTGGAAACCAGCCAACGACTTGTAGAATCCATACCAAGCAGAATCGTTTCTGTACTGTGTTTAAAAAGTGAACCAACACGCTATTAAACAGGTGGTCATAATGTTTGGCTCATCGGTGTACAGTAGATTACCTGCAGCGTCCAAATAGGTTACACATCACTTACATTTTTTGTCCACAGCAGTTATTAACAGTCTTGCATTATTTTCGATTGAGGTAGAAAAAGGCTTATAATCTTTTACACCAAAGTTTACTACAGAGACTGATCAATCCAAAATTCTATTCTGTTGGTACCTCTTAAATCTTCATGCCCAAGTATCGATTAAGTTCCCCTAAATCATGCATATTAAATTCTGACCGTAACTGTTTTAAAAAGGTCCATTTTATATCCAATGTTGGTCAAAATAAAAAAAATCATTTACCCACATGGCCATGATTGTAATTTCTTCCATGCTTCTTTTATAATGTATACGTGGATCTGCTTTGGTCTGTGACATGCCCAGTTTTATCAAATTTTGCATGGCCCCTCCCGCCAGAGGTTTGAGATCTGCTTTGGGCATGATTGTGCGTGTCGTTCTTAGTCTAAATAGTGTGTAAGTCTAAGGACCGATGACCTCAAAAGTTTTGTCCCATAGAATTCACACACATTTGAACATTTATCAAAGTATATTTATCAAAGTGTTACGTAGACATTCATTCCAGCAATGGCCACTCTGCTTTAATATGTATACGACTTTCTTTAAACGTCAAATTTTCGTTTTTCCTTGATAAGGTCTTTTAACATCATCAGGAGGCATCACATATATTTCCTCTTCTAGCTTTCCATTCAGATGTCTGTTTTCATATTCATTTGATGAATTAATAGGTCTCCCCTTTCTGCAAGAGCAGAAAGGTATCTTAATAATGATGATATTTGTTTCATGGGGTGCTCAACTGTACAGTCATCAGCACCCATACAAAGTCCCAACTTTTACACAGACTAATTTTTACACAATACAATTTAGCCACTGTCACAAATAATGATGATGGTGATGATGATGAAATGGTGAAGACAACACAAATACCCTGTCCCTGGGCAGAGAAAATTCCCAACCAAGCCGAGAATCGAACCCGG
This sequence comes from Schistocerca cancellata, assembly GCF_023864275.1. Lineage (NCBI taxonomy): Eukaryota > Metazoa > Arthropoda > Insecta > Orthoptera > Acrididae > Schistocerca > Schistocerca cancellata. Next base: position 607,071,629 of record NC_064632.1, on the reverse strand, counting down.
GACCCCTTTATCCACAGGCGGCAACCCTGGGCACTAGATCACGAGCTGTGGATGCATCTTAATGATGAAAGTTTCACCACAAGTGAGAGTCTCATTATAATTTATTCCTTCTTTCTGGCCATATCCTTTAACTACTAATCTGGCACTGTATTTTGGTACTGCAGTCTCAGAATTTTTTTATTGAGTACCTATGTTACTCTTAGTGCCTTTTTATTTTCAAGCATACAAACCCACTGATTTATATCATTATCGAAAGATGATTGTATTTTTTTTCAATAGCCTCCTTCCAAATTTGAGCACTGATACTTGCCAAGGCTTCATCAACTGTGTAATCTGCCCCCTTCTTCCCTCTTCGATTTATTTCCCACACTGAACAATGCCCAGTCCAGGTAATTAATAAGCAAAGTCTTTTATGAAGATTTGAGAGGAGCGAAGATTACGATAAACTTTCAAGTTTAAGTAGCTTGTCATGTTGAGACAGCTCCAGTTCTTCTTGTCTAGGGGTCTGATTCTTGAAAATCAAACATCAGGTCTCATGGTTGGTTTGAACTAAATAAATTGCAAGATTGTGGTTACAGAATTTGGTATGTAAATATATTTTCCTCTAATTTTATCACTTTTTATATATCACACAGTATTTTGATTTTTCACATTAACAAAGTCGGAATTACATTGTTTGCACCTATTATACAAAAATACATCTGATCACTTCAAAGGCAAGCTTATGTTCCCCACTCTGCGGAAATAACAATATTCCAATAGGTTTACAATTTTTCTTAACAAAATAATTCCTACTAGTTTTTGTTACATTATTAATTTCGATTATTGTTTCATAAATGAATCCAGAAACCAACATAGTAAACATTACAGGATTGCGTGATTAATAATAGAAATTTTAAGTGTGCAAATAATTCGTAATTTCAAATGTTCTAAAAAAATTTAACAGTACATTGAGACCTTTTACTTATCTATTATAACATCGAAAGTAAAATATTATATAAAGTAATACTTTTCATAAATTTTAGCTTGAAATATAACATGCCGTGTATAAAATTATAAGAAAAAATTCAGAAAAAAATGAAGTTACACTGAGCTATCCAAAATTCGAAAAATAATGCTGGTATCGACAACTACTGTTCAGGAAAAGTGATGGGTTCATTGTTGAATGTTTAAGCAATATACACTCCATACTATGGATATCTTTTTAGTTTTGTTTTAGTTGTATAACGTATTAAATTGGTTTTGTCTATTGAATCTTCTTCCTCAATTTCATGCTCAGGTAGAAAATCAGTTTGTTCTTTATACTTGTTGTTGTGGTCTTCAGTCCTGAGACTGGTTTGATGCAGCTCTCCATTCTACTCTATCCTGTGCAAACTTCTTCATCTCCCAGTATCTACTGCAGCCTACATCCTTCTGAATCTGTTTAGTGTATTCATCTCTTGGTCTCCCTCTAGGATTTTTACCCTCCACGCTGCCCTCCAATACTAAATTGGTGATCCCTTGATGCCTCAGAACATGTCCTACCAACCGATCCCTTCTTCTAGTCAAGTTGTGCCACAGACTTCTCTTCTCCCCAGTCCTCTTCAACACCTCCTCATTAGTTATGTGATCTACCCATCTAATCTTCAGCATTCTTCTGTAGCACCACATTTCGAAAGCTTCTATTTTCTTCTTGTCTAAACTATTTATCGTCCACGTTTCACTTCCATACATGGCTACACTCCATACAAATACTTTCAGAAATGACTTCCTGACACTTAAATCTATACTCGATGTTAACAAATTTCTCTTCTTCAGAAACGCTTTCCTTCCCATTGCCAGTCTACATTTTATATCCTCTCTACTTCGACCATGATCAGTTATTTTGCTCCCCAAATAGCAAAACTCCTTTACTACTTTTAAGTGTCTCGTTTCCTAATCTAATACCCTCAAAATCACCCGACTTAATTCGACTACATTCCATTATCCTCGTTTTGCTTTTGTTGATGTTCATCTTATATCCTTTTTTCAAGACACTATCCATTCCATTCAACTGCTCTTCCAAGTCTTTTGCTGTCTCTGACAGAATTACAATGTCATCGGCGAACCTCAAAGTTTTTATTTCTTCTCCATGGATTTTAATACCTACTCCGAATTTTCCTTTTGTTTCCTTCACTGCTTGCTCAATATACAGATTGAATAACATCGGGGAGAGGCTACAACCCTGTCTCACTCCCTTCCCAACCACTGCTTCCCATTCATGCCTCTCAACTCTTATAACTGGTTTCTGTACAAATTGTAAATAGCCTTTCGCTCCCTATATTTTACCCCTGCCACCTTCAGAATTTGAAAGAGAGTATTCCAGTCAATATTGTCAAAAGCTTTCTCTAAGTCTACAAATGCTAGAAACATAGGTTTGCCTATCCGTAATCTAGCTTCTAAGGTAAGTCGTAGGGTCAGTATTGCCTCACGTGTTCCAATATTTCTACGGAATCCACACTGATCTTCCCCTAGGTCGGCTTCTACTAGTTTTTCCATTCGTCTGTAAAGAATTCGCGTTAGTAGACTTAGAGAAAGCTTTTGACAATGTTGCTTTATACTTATCTTCCTCTATTTCAGTTTCCATCTTTTTCCAGCACTGACACACTTTATATTTGGTTGAATTACAGTATTAATTTGCCTGTCTTCCTTTATTTATGTTTAGAATATCTAAAAGTACTACATATCTACTGCTTATTATCTTCTTATTTACAGGATTAAAAAATATCTAGCCTTTCGAATCCTTACAGTAACCAACAAAAATATATTTATGATATTTTGCATCCCATTCACCTAATAATGATTTTGCAATTTGAACCATTGCTTCAGATCTAAAGAGTTTTAAGTGCTGTAGGTTCAGTTTCTTCCCAGTCCACACTTCAGGTCTTGTTTCTCACAACTTTGATAGGTGCTCTGTTAATGAAATACACCATAGTTGACAAGGCCCCTGCCTAAAAACTCTTAGATAGCTCAGTATTGCCTAACATACTTCTGGCTATGTTTACACTGGTTCTGCAACTCCATTCTGAGAGGGACTACAGCGAATGGTAGTCTGATGCCTGATGCCCATTTCACTCAACTGTTCCTGTCTGTCTGTGTACATGTTGTGATCCATTGTCAGACCTAATAATTTTAATTTTCTTCCCCATTGGTCTTTCGACTATTTTGCAATAACATGAAATACATCAATCACTTGATCCTTCGAACTGATAAAGTAAACATGAATATATCTAGAAAAACCATCTATGAATTTTGAGTTAATAGCAGCTACCTCCTAATGTTTTATTCTCCATAGGTCCACAGATGTCTGTATGAATGAGTTGCAAGACTTCTGTAGATCTGCTTTGATTCTGTTTAAATGACAGTCTGGCACTGGTTCCCTAACAAACACAGCTCATCCACAATTTTCCATCCCAGTTACCATAACCTTCAGTAAGGCCATACTTTGTCGATTCAAATGTCCAAGTCTCTCGTGCCACAAGAAACCTTTTGCAACCTAAACAGGGTGATTTTCAGATTCAGAAATACCTTGAACTGTATTTAATTTGTAAATATCTCTTATGTTAGTTGTAGTAGTAACAATGTCGCCCCAGGAGTCAATTATTCTGGCTTCTTCTACGTCAAAGATAATTTTGTTCCCTTTTTACTATTTCGCTTACCAAGATCAAATTAGTTGCAATAGTCTTCACATTACGTACGTGATGAGCAATGACAATTTTGTTTTTCCCCATTCACTAGCAAATTAAGATTAAATTTTCCTGCGAGTTCATACTTTAACTTAGACCCATCAACTGTGGAAATCCCAGTGTCAATCCTCGAGTGACCATCATACAGACCTGATGGAGCTTTAATAGCAGGCACAGATGCTCCTGAATCTGAAGCCATTTTGCATGTTTGTCACTCACTTCACTAGAAGAATAAAAAACATAAAGTGTGTAGTTTTCCTCTCAGGACTAGAAGAATTAACACTTTTCTTTTCTTTAATACTAGACCTTTCATTAAACAGTGATGAAAAATGTCCAATCTTCTGACATCTGAAACGTTTTATTGGATTCTTCTCCTTGTATTTAGAGTATAAAGCCAATGTTGTTTTCATCTTTATATAACAATCTGGCATATGTTTCACATTCTGTAGAATTTTTACCATCACTCTATCCACTGTAATTGGTATTCCTGAACTTTCCAAACCCATAGTCATTAGTGAATATTTCCCTGACACTCCAGCTAACAATAAAGTGCCAATCCATCCTTCGGCAATTTCAAAATCAATATTCTTCAGAAGAATTGAGATTGAAATTACTTCATTCACATATTCGTCCATCCATCTGCACTTGTTCAATCTTGTAGTTATCAATCAACGAAGAATCCTACTTCTCTGGTTAAACCTCCACCTTAAAATGCCTTTTTCATTCTGCCCCATACCTCATATGGTAACATAGCCTTTTCTCTGTGAACGTAATTACTAGAGCAATCAAAAAGATAAGTTTTGATTTATCTTTCATATCCTTAGCACAAAAACCTGATTCCACAGGTTTCAATGTACCTTTTATGACTTCCAAATGCAAATGCACCTCGGTGACAAATTTCAAGTTGCATAATTATTGCAAACTATAAGCTGGTGTGTTTGCAGTATCTGTGTTGTAATCATATAAACAGTCACCGTTTTTCACCGTATACATAACGCAACATTATACGAACTTCTGCACGCTTTTTCACAAAACACTTCACTGTGAAATTTATTATTTCACCCTAATTCAGTTTTTGGTCACGTAACCCGTTGGATTCTTTAGTTTAGCGCAGCGAAATTACGCGGAAAAAATTGTTTAGGGGCAAAATAAAACTGATATTTTATCAACACACAACACATTCTACATATAAGGTACACACAAGATCATTTTGCCAATCAACAACCATAGAATACCATTTCCCAGAGGTCTAGTGCACTTGGCACACTGTATCCTATGCACAACTATACACAATGAAAAAATACTGTATTCAAATATCTCCAACAAACAGATGCCTTGGTTCTTAATTTCAAGCGTTCGAAGTTATTAAATAGACAATAACATATATTTTCATCTATAAAAGACCATAGCGAATATTCTGCTATGGCTAGTATAGTTTGTGTTGAAGGTGGACACAGTGGTTTGCCCAAAAATCTTAATACATTGGCGAGTTTCGCCTCACATGAAGAAGATCTCAACATAGATGCTCCAGGAATTGTACACTACTGGCCATTGAAATTGCCACACCACGAAGATGATGTGCTACAGACGTGAAATTTAACCGACAGGAAGAAGATGCTGTGATATGCAAATGATTAGCTTCTCAGAGCATTCACACAAGGTTGGCGCCGGTGGCGAAACTTACGACGTTCCGCATTACCTTCCTGAACCCACCGATTCCATATTCTGCCAACAGTCATTGGATCTCGACCAACGCGAGCAGCAATGTCGCGATACGATAAACCGCAATCGCGATAGGCTACAATCCGGCCTTTATCAAAGTGGGAAACGTGATGGTACGCATTTCTCCTCCTTACACGAGGCATCACAGCAACGTTTTAGCAGGGAACGCCGGTCAACTGCTGTGTGTGTATGAGAAATCGGTTGGAAACTAGCCTCATGTCAGCACGTCGTAAGTGTCGCCACCAGCGCCAACTTTGTGTGAATGCTCTGAAAAGCTAATCATTTGCATATCACAGCATCTTCTTCCTGTCGGTTAAATTTCGCGTCTGTACTACATCATCTTCGTGGTGTAGCAGTTTTAATGGCCAGTAGTGTACATACATTTCTAAAATACTTCAGTTGTATAAATATGTATTTTATTGACATCTGCTTGAAATGAGATACTTTTCTTGTCTGTAAAAAAAGTTGTCAGTCCTAGTCATGGTTCTTCTGTAAACAAAAAGATTGAAAAAGTAAGTAAAGAGAACCACTCAAACCCAGAGACTGAATGGTAACAGTCAATAACGGATGAAACCAATGGAGGCTTTATATGGATGCATGGTGTCTATTATTTCGTACATGTCTGAAAGAAGAGACACAATGCACAATCCGCATCTGTTATACATAATATGTAAATTGAAGATGGAAAGAGGAAGAAAGGAAAGGAAAGGAGGGGATTACTGCTGTTAGCTATCAGCTGTCTGCTGTCACTCATACCCAGTCAGTGAGTGAAAATATTCATATAATGGTTGCAACAGACGGAGACAAATTGAGTCAGTTGTCTCTCATTAAGTGAAACCACTTAAAAACTGGCGTGTGACTGAAAACATCATACAGCTGACATAGCCGCAGAGACTAGTTTTATTCGGTTCTTCATTAGACTCGAAAGACCGACTGAACGGAAAAAAACGACTGACCAATTGGTTGTTAAAAACAGTCGGTTGTCCCATCACTAAGTCAGCCACCATATTGACAATACCCAAAATGTGCCCTATGTCAGTACTGAATTGCACTAAAAATTCGAGGTAGTTATATTGGCGAGGAGAGCAATTGATGCTGTTCCGCTTAAATGCATAGGTCAACTGTTTATGGTCCGTGAAGACTGTATATACTCGCACCTCTGTCTGCAGTCAAAAGTATTTAATGGCCTCATATACTGGCAGGAGCTCATGGACATAGGGGATTCACTTTGTCTGAGATGTGGACAGCTTGTGAGAGAAATACGCACTCTCTGACCACTGTTGCACCGCCGCGCCGATAGGCGACCGGCTTGTGTCCAGGGCGCGTCGAGGTCGGGACGTGGGAGCAGCGCTGCTTCAGCCATGCTCTGTTTCGCTGCCTCAAATGCGGAACACACAGGCTCAGTCCACTGACTGGTGAACCGCTTTCCACTCTAGGTCCTGCCAGCGCCGAAGTCAACGGTTCCCAAAATTCTGCTGTGCGAGGTAGGTGACGACGATAAAAGTTTAGCATACCAAGAAACTGCTCGAGTTCCTTGCTCGTCGTAGGCCTAGGTACCTGCAGAATTGCTTCGACCTTCTCTGTGAAATGTAGAAAGCTCGCAGACGATATTCTGTGTTCCGATAAGGTAAATTCAGGTTGACTGAAAAAGCACTTAGCTCCGTAAGGCACTTAAACACTTGCTGGAGGTGTTGTCGACGTATTGGGGTGGCCAGAAACACGAGCAAATCGTCCAGATATACAAAACAGAACGGAAGGCCTCGAAGGAGAGAGTCAATTAACGCTGTCGTGTCTGCACTGCATTCCACAATCTGAAGGTCGTATATGTGCTTTCAAATAACGTGGAAGGCGCTATAATTATGGTCCTAAGAATGTCGTCTTTCGCCACTACTATCTGCTTTTAGGCTTTCATACAGTCCAACACAATGTACATTGGTGTAATGCATAACTGTAGTCTCATAACGATGGCATAGCGTAATGGTGGGGCACTGATGTCACTCTGAGCGCACGACAGACACAGCAGGGGCACCAGGCTCCAGCCTTCTTAGGCACCAGGTGTGAGGCGAAGGACCACAGACTGCTCGACGGTCTAATAATGCCCTCTCGCACCATAGCAGTAGCGAGGTAGTTCAGTGCCAAACGATTAGGTCTGCACGGTACTGGTGGTCCATTTGTCGTTTCTATGTGGTGCACTGTATTGTGGGTTACTTGCTTAGGCGCTCGTGGTGGTCTGGTTAAATTCAGAAACTAATTTAGCGGAGGTGAGCACTCACCCACTTGTGCCTGTATCAGCTTAGCACTGTGCACGGTGGAGCTGCGACGAAACCCAGTGGCAGTCAATCCAGTAACGCTGACAATCAAACTTGCACTCGCCTTGTCCGGCAAGAAGTTGTAATATGCCAAGAGATCTGTGCTGATCAAAGCTTCCACGGCGTCTGCAACGGTAAAATCCCAGGTGAACGGACTTCGTCATCCTAAGTTCGAGTTCTCCCTTTGAGTGTCACAGGTCGCAATGAGAGAACTGATCGCAGCCGATAGGCAGAAGGCAGTTGTCACTAATGAACAGGCAATGGGATGGTGATGGACAGTCAGTTGCAACTTGCATTTTGGTGACACCGTACATTTTCGTGTCTGGCTCGCCGAATCTCCAGAGATACCGACACAGGCTGTTCATCCTGAGAAGATATTCTTGCTAGCAGACCGCCTCCTCCAGCGTCTGCAGTAGCACCCTCTGTTGTTTCCAGCGCCGCCTCGTGTCAACAGCGCGTCGATATGCATGCATAACATTTCCATCTTTGCTCTGAGCAAATTATAATCGGCGTCCGCAACAGTTGCTGAGATCGTTGTACTGCTGCACTGTACCGCAACTGTACTAATTTGGGCCTGGCATATGGGTTGCTGTATTTCGTCATCAAGTTCCGCCATGGCGTCCAATGACATATTCGTCTGAGGTGTCACTACTGCCTTTACCTGCGGTGGTATCCTACCGTTCCTCAGAGTGTGCAATGAATTCTCTGGAATAGTGACTGTACCACCTATTGCGAAGATGCCTTAGATATTGTGATGTCGAATATTATCTTGCATAAGAACTTGATTTATTCTATCCTCTTGTGAGGAAGTGACTCTCCATTTGAGTTTTGCCTTGAGCTTCACACAGCAATTCGCCTCTAGGGGCACAGTGTGTATTACAATAATAAAGAAAAAACAGATATATAATTAAAATGGATAAAAAACTAAAGGGTGGTACAACTGCATTATTAGTAAATTTCTGTGTGTACAAAAATGTGCTAATCTTTATTTATTTTACCTTGTGTCACTTCTTGTTTTGTGTGTGTGTGTTCAAAATGGTTCAAATGGCTCTGAGCACTATGGGACTTAACTTCTAAGGTCATCAGTCCCCTAGAACTTAGAACTACTTAAACCTAACTAACCTAAGGACATCACACACATCCATGCCCGAGGCAGGATTCGAACCTGCGACTGTAGCGGTCTCGCGGTTCCAGACTGTAGCGCCTTTAACCACTTGGCCACCCCGGCCGGCATGTGTGTGTGTGTGTGTGTGTGTGTGTGTGTGTGTGTGCGTGTGTGTCCATCACTATATATATTTTAATTATATCTGTCGTCTCCTGAAGGCTCCTATACTTCTGTTTATCTTACGAAATAAGACATGGACTTCTTCTCCTACATTTCAATTGTAGATGCAGGCAGACCACTCCAACGACACCAGTGCCTCTCAAGATGAAGGAAATGATGATGATGATGGTGGGTTTGTGGGGCGCTCAACTGCGAGGTTTCAAGGAAACATGGCTCCACTTCACTTCAATAAAAATTCTTAATATGTTGTTAAGTCTTCTCCATTTCTGAATCACATATAATACAAAACACTCAGAGCACGTCATACTTCGAGCAATACATCTTAACCATCCTCCTACATACGAGAGAGTGAAACAAAATCATGTACAAAGAAGAGTGAATGATGTTTTTTCGGTTCATCTGTCTGCGCCTTATCGCGCATTCATAATTAATGTATTTGCAGATGCTTACGGTTGGTCTTTGCTTATGTCATTAATGCTGTTTCATTTTTTTTAAATTTTAACCTAACAATATCCGGGGATTTCACCATGTACTTACAGAATTACCCCCACACTGTACAATGACATGGTATGGAGATGTACAGTGTTTTTGATTGTACATATTTATATTTACATTTGCTGATAGGGGGCAATGCCTGTTATTTGTCGGATTCTCTTTTATTTAATGGAATGGATGTGTCAGCTTATCCCATATATGTTAAAGTTCTATAAAAAATTCAAAGATATATAATCTTTATATGATAGTTCATTACGTATTTGAATTTAGCACGCAAGACCGCTACGGTTGCAGGTTCGAATCCTGCCTCGGGCATGGATGTTTGTGATGTCCTTAGGTTAGTTAGGTTTAACTAGTTCCAAGTTCTAGGGGACTAATTACCTCAGCATTTGAGTCCCATAGTGCTCAGAGCCATTTGAACCATTTTTTTGAATTTAGCACACTGACAGTGATGTTCAGTTTGCTTCGGCCTCACTCCTGGGTTTTCCGTTTGCGCGCTACTAGGTTTGGAGGCTTAGCACGAACCGCTAAAGGTCAACATGCTAGTTGCTACCGTCGCACGTGTGTGCACTCATTTTCTTAGTGTTAATTTTTTCACAGAGTGTCACACTTTCACCTGAATGTTACATATTAAAGAATTCCCATGGCTTTTGTCTTACTTTTAGGTGCAGTGTGTGTGTGCTTATTGTTCAAAATCCGACGCTGTGGTAGAAGATCTTCATTCTTATGGCCCAGGCGTCATTATTACCCGACGTACTCGCATTTTCAGCTGTGAGAACCCTGGCCAACAGCATCTGTCAACAAGGTAAGTACTGACAAACTGCCTATTGGCTTCCGTCTCGGGTTCTTCGGCCGACGTTCATCTAATGATTTTTCTGACGTTTCGCCAGCACGAGTGGCTGGCATTGTCAAAGCTTCACCCTCCATTGCCGGTGGTGAACTGGAGGCGAGCTCGTGACCGTGGAGAAGCCCTCGGACGTTGGCGCGCCAGGTACATATAGTCTGCGGCCGCGAGCTCGCCTCCAGTTCACCACCGGCAATGGAGGGTGAAGCTTTGACAATGCCAGCCACTCGTGCTGGCGAAACGTCAGAAAAATCATTAGATGAACGTCGGCCGAAGAACCCGAGACGGAAGCCAATAGGCAGTTTGACAACAAGTGGCCACGAAAGCCTCAACAATTTTGTAAGGTAAGTACTGGCTCGAACAAGTATAGTTCACTTATTAATATATCAGGCGTTGTGAGACACAATACTCAAAGATTACTTCATTGCACACATATGTTAATATGTCACCATCCACTTCCCTCAAACACACATATAGCAGTCCAAAACACTGTATAAATTGCTTGTCTTTAAAGTTCACTCCTTTACATGGAGTTTGGTTTCCAATGAAAATTCGTAGAAGTATTGAGTTACAAGAATATATAACATGATAGCTTGTACCTATGGCAGACATTCCATCCATAGCTTATACTACGAACATAAATTTCTTAAGTTTTTAAATGTCATAAATTTTTCAGTAACTGGGTTCTGTTACAACACTTTGTTTGTTACTTTTAACTTATCTTTGTTCACATCACATATAAAAATTAATTACCTAAAACATTATTATGGTACAAACAAGCATATGATACATTTGTACTTCATTTTATAGATAGCTTATGGAAGCTCATTTCTTCCTTAGCTAGAGGAGTGTGAAAAACATTCAAAATAGTACTAAAACATTACGCATTGCTGGCCTAACTACACTTGGCGCCACCTTCTTTTTTTGTGAAGGAAGAAAGGAAATACTAATTTCCTGTTTCAAAGATTTATGAGGAAATGTTACTTGTACAATCATGCACTAGTTACCAAAAAACTCTTATTTCATGGAAATGATGTGAACTGACTAATCATTCGTGTGCTATCATTTTGTTTATTCATGTGCTAGAGGTGATTACATCAATTCATGTGTAGCTTAGTGTTAATTATGAAGGAGTGCCCACCATCATAGACTTATCTTTCTTGAATACCTGGAAATTTCATTATTTACGCTTTTACGTGGCATGATAAAAATTAATTAGTTTTTGTAAAATCACATACTTAAATGTTTGTGTGTACTCTGTAGCGAATAGATACTGGTAAATGTCACGGAGATATACTATGCTAATGTATTTTTTTATTTTTCATTTCCTTGTGACCTTTCTAAAAATATCCTTATAACTAAATTGTTCACCGAGGTGCCGCCCACTTCTTCATTTGGTCCCTGCTACTCTCTATGTAATTCCGCGATGTGACGATGCACTGGTCGCTGAAAGTAAAAAAAGGAACAGAGAAAAACTTAAAACTAATTGCTTTACGTAGCTCGGTGGCCCCTGATACATTTGGTTATTACATCCATTTGCTGGTATTTCCATATTTTGTTTAAATTCATAGACATTCATTTATTCTATTACCATTCAGGATCATTTACCCTGCAAAGAGAATTATTTGACATTCCCTGCAGTATTTTATCGTTTCTACTTAGCTTACACATCTCCTATATTTCTTCATATTGATTCCTTTTGCTTGTAAATATGTTGTATATATCTTAGTATTTAATTAAATCTCTGCTTACATGTATCAACAGGCTCGTTAGTCCTTAGACAGTAGATGTAATTGCTTAGTATTTGCGTTAACTTTGTATTTAAGTTAGGTACTTGTACATATCGCTTCCTGTTTGGTTGTGCCTTTTGCCAGTCTGTCGAACATGTGCACAGGTCAGTGCATCCTCCCCTACTACTGATGTCAGCGAGTATTGTTGAGAGTGCATGGCTGAGCCATAAGCTAATTTTGTATATACTTTCGCTTTGCATGAAGTGGTGTATTACTTCTCATTCCTGTTGTTTTATGCTTATGTGTACAAATCAAAAGAATTACTTAGACCTATATACAATAATTTATCCTAAAATACACGCCAAAGAAGGAAAAAATTACACTTAGAGTTATGTTCATCATGTACAATTATCTCGTGATAGAAAGACAAATGCTGTCCAGCTTCATCATTCTATAAAAGCTTTATGAGGGTTTTAATCCTTGTCTCTCCCTGTTTTCTCATAGCCTAATCTTTATGTTATAGGGTAAGGTATTTTGGAAATTATATATGATCCTGAATAGAGTAATTACCACTTCCTATTCAGTATCCCGAATTTTGTTGACTTAGGGTGCATCGGTAAGAGGACTCATTACCCATAAAAAAATTGTGTTATACGTTTCAGTTTCTTATTATAAATTTATTTTCTACACTTGGCTCTGTTTTCGAATATAATCATGGCTTGTGAGATTTTGTCTTGCAATGTCATTTCTGTAGTGGGTACTTTTGGTATGGGAGACTCCCAGTTATTTGTTTGCCTGGAACATCAATTCATTAGGTGTAAAACCTGTTGAAGAATGTGGAAGGTTATTGAGAATTTGCATGAAAGGAGTTAATGTATTCTACCCATCAGGTGTGTTTGTGAGGGGTGTATGTCCTAATAAACCAGTTAAATTCTTTATGGATTCGTTCTACTGGGCTTGCTTCTGGGTGAAAACAGCTTACTAATATATGTTTTATGCCTTGTGAGATCATAAATTATTTCCACTTTTGCCCAACGAAATATGAAGCATTATCAGTTAGTAGTGCCTTTGGTTTACCTAGTCTTCTCAAATTGTCTTCCTCGAGTTTCTTCTGATGTTTATGGCTCTTGCATTTTTAATGGCATACATTTTGATGTTTCAAGAAATATCGTATAGTGCTACTATGTATCTTACTCCTCCTTTATTTCTGGGATATGGACCAGCTATGTCCAGTGATGCTACGTCTAGAGGTTTTTTTTTGTGAGTATTGGATGTAGCTCAGTATATTTTGACACATTGGTCTGTTTTGAGTTTTGACACATTGCACACTTTCTTAATACTTGTAGGACTCACCTTCTCAAATTTGGAAATTAAACAAAGTGTTGCAATTTTTTTCAGTATATTTGCCTACTCCATAATGTCCCCATACTTCATGTTTCTATCTTACAAATTCGTCGATATAATATTCAGGAACACACACACACCACTGACCAGATTTTTCATGTTACCTATGAAACTAAACTCCCTTGTACTCCTGATAACATTTATATACCTTTCCACCTTCATCATGCTTCAGGTTTTGCATGACTTTACTCCATTTGCGATCTTTTTGTTGTATAACTTTTATTTGCTTACAAAACTTATGGTAATGAGACTGTTGTGTTGTACCTTGCATTAATAACCTTTGGATTTCTGCATCTTGCTCTGTTAATTCACTAAATTCCTCTAAACCTTGTGGTAACCTAGACAAGGTATCTGCAATAGCATTCTAACTTCCTCTAATATAAATGATCTCTAAATTGAATTCTTGTAAATATGGACAGCACCTAGCTTATCTACAGTGCAATAGTTTACATGTTAAAAGAAATGACAGTGACTGATGGTCACAGTAAACTTTGGTATTCTTTACCCACGAAAAAGATTAAAACCTTTTAAATGCCCATATTACAGCTAAATTTTCCAATTATTACATAGAATAATATCTATCTGCTTCTGATAATGTTCGACTTGCAAAACTGATGACCTTGGGTACTTCTTTGCCTTCTTCTCGCAACTGGAACAAGCATGCTACCAGCCCCTGAGATTAGGCATCTGTGCATAGACAAAAATCCTTGGACATGTCAGGGTGGCTCAGAATGTTTGCATTGACTAATGCCTGCTTAATGTTCTTAAGGTCCTCCTGACACTTATCATCCAGTAAGCAAGGCCTATTTCTTCGTATCAAGTCAAGTAATGCATCACTGTTCATCAGTTGCTGTGGTACAAACTTACGAAAAAAGGATGTTAGTTCTAAGCTTTCATTTGTTGTTTATGCCTTGGAACTGGACAATTGCGTATGGCATCAAGTTTTTTTGGATCAGTAATATACCTTGTTCTGACTCAACATGTCCTAAAAACTTGGCATATTCCTGACCAAAACTAGACTTTTTGAAATTGGCTGTTTCTCCGTAATCTGCAAATCATTGAAGTACCTGTTCAATCAGCCTGATATGTTCTAACCAAGTGGGTGTGGCTTTTAGCATGCCATCAACTTAAACAGTGACTTTGCTAAGCAGTTCTAGTCGTAAGACCTTGTTCAGTGTAGATATAAACACGCCTGCACTAATGTTCAATCTAAAAGGTAAAACACGTAACTCATAACCTCTACCACCACAAACAAATGCTGTATATTTTCGACTTTCTTTGTCGAGCTTTATGTGGCAGTAGGATTCCTTGAGATCAAGTATACTGAAGTATAATGTATTGTAAAACTTTAAAAGCTGTTCGTCCAAGTTGTCTGGTCTTATGCATACTTGGACTAAAATCTTATTGATAACTCTATCATTGAGAACTAATCTTACAGATGTGTTGGTTCACTTACTAGTAATATAAGACTACAATAGGGTGAAAATGAAGGTTGTATAACTCTCCATTTAATCATTTGGTTTATCTCTTCCCTTACTGCCTCTCCTTTTGCCCATGGAACACAACATGACATTACACAAAATATTTCATGTGGATAAACCTCAAATTTCTGTTCATCCTCTTTGATTATTCCTGGCTTCTTACTGAAAGCATTTGCATACTTAAATAACAAATTGTCATTGCCTATCATTTAGTATCTGTGATTCACTTAGTTTCTGCCCTACTATTTCATAACTAACGCTAGTGTTTGCTTCTTGTTTAGGATCAAATTTGTTTGTGAAATATATAGTTGGAAAGGAATATTGTATTATTATATTTGATTCTGGTTTGTTTTTGGTATTTTATCAGGTATTTTGACTAAATCAACAGAAAAAAATCTGACCATTTACATAAAAGTGGCATTTACCATTATCTATGTCAATCTTTGTTATGTATGTTCTAAACATGTTCATGCCAATGAGAGAATTTACTATAAGTTCGTCAGTTATAAGAAAATTTGCTCTTCACTGTAAAATGTTTAATTTGTAATGGATTAATGCCTGATGTATCACCAATTTAGACTTACTGCCTGCGGCAGTTTCTGCCTTGCACTTTTGTACAGGAAATTTTGGAAATTTGCCTCTCTTCTTCAATTCGCAGAAAAATGCATTTGACATTAGGTTGAACCTGTATCTAAAATTAACTGTGTGTCAATATTAAATATTTTCACCTTAATGACTGCTTGCACATGTTCTTCTGGAAATTATTCGTTATATCTAACTCATGCTGATACAGATCATCCTTGATGTCACCTTGTTTGTCAAATCATATGAAACATGTTTGTAGTTTTCCTTTGTACCTGCTCCCAGAGGGATCAATAGTCTGAGGCTTCACTACGACCGGTTGGGTTTTTCCGACGGCATAGTGCGAGTTAATTCAGTACCTGAGGTAATTTCAGTTAGTTGCACAGTGTTGGCACTTCGCCAATTTGTGTTGGTGGCTGCTCGCGACATTCCTTCGCGAGTGGTCGTGCTGTTACTAGTAAAAACTGCTGTTTCGTCACTTTGCTGCCGAAAACTTGGCGCTGTACAGCTCAAGGCCGGTTGCACACACGGCGGATTTTTTCCGCCGCGGTCAGTTGACTGTCGCCGCTCGCAGAACTTTAGCGTTTAACACACGGCGGTAAAATCTCCGTCGTTAGCAGCTTACTGTGTTGCAGGCTATTCGCTTTGCGGTGCTCTTGGGCATCTAAACGAGTCAGGCAGTTTTTTAGTGGCGGTGCTCGTTCATGATCAACCAGTTCACTCAAGTTTACTTCTTTATTTGAAATATTTGTTGTGATTACGTAGGCTTTCCCGGCGTAATAAGTCTTCGGTGCGGCATGGATTGCGATATATCGCTGCCAGCAGTGTTTCACTAAGGGCGGCGCCACCTCCCTGTTTTGTAAGGCAGAAACCGTGATGGGCGGCGCATGCGCCTTGTACTGAACGGTGGCCTATATAGGACGTCGAATTGCAATCTTGCGTCAGTTCTCAGCGGGACTCATCAGCAGAAGCAGCATTTCCTGAAGATGGCGAACAGTTGGATCGCCGAAATATCGAGTCAAGTTGATTTTAGGATCCGGCAGCAAACCCGAAGAGACTTTCAATGAAATATTTGTTGCTTTTCAGCACACGGTGTCGTCTGAAATGAACAGAGTGTGAATTATAAGTTTATTGTTATTACGTCGACAAATGAAAAGGAGAAGAAATAATCGATTAATTTGGGTTCATCCAATTAATGAAAGAAGAAGGGAGGCAGGAGCTTTCTACACGTTGTTTGAAGAGTTGAGAGAGGATGACACGAAATTCTTCAATAATTTCAGAATGTCGGCGTCGCCTTTGACAGGTTCCATGGGCGGTTAAAAGATACTATTCAGCGGAAAAATACCAAAATGAGGAATTGTATTCAGCCTGTAGAAATGCTGGCAATAGCACTAGGTAAGTTTGGGATAATCATTTTCAAACTAGTTTAAAAGTAACGGTATTTATTGATAAAATTCCGAAGAAAGATGCAGAATACCTACATTACCAAACTTTTAAATAAACAGACACACATTAGTACACAACATAGTATTAGAAATTGATGTCCCTTGTAGTGGACGAATTCGAATTTACTGAAGAACTACTTTCAAAATCTCCTTAAACACTCACAGGAAAATTTCATAATGTTCAGCTGCAGATTTTTTTTTCCTTTGTGGGTTGGGAAGGTGGAGTAGGTAGTTCATCTACGGTAGACACCGAGGGAATCGATGGTGGGCCATAATTTGGGAGACATAGGCAGAGTTCTGAATGCAGAATGCGTTCGCCCTGGCTGGGATACTGGAGTACATAGTGCATTTTGAGGTGAAACTGAGGGAATCGTTGGTGGGGCATAATGTGGGACAAGTGTTAGCTGTGAGTACTGTGAAGTGATAACAGTGAAATGTTGTTGAGGTGGCAGTGGATTGGTCTGTTGTTGGAGACGGTATGGCATTGATTGGCTCTGTTGCTGGATGTGGGAAACAGATTTTGTGGAGTCACTTTGATAGTGATGAGGTGCAACCTTCTGACTCTTAATATTGGAAATCACTGTAAGAACTTCCATTTGAATGTATAGCCATTCATTATTATCAAACTTCTCAGACTGTGGTAGAAGGACATTTGGGAGTTTGGTTTCTCAGGCTCTATTTTTTTCCAATGCCTTTAAAGGCCTCAGATCTATTTCGTCCATTTTCTTGTACTTCTTTCAAGGTTGAGTGGTGGACAGAGGTTTTTCCTTTGTTCCAATTGTTACGTTTACTTCTTGTTCTGTGTTCTGACGAGGTTGCGAAGGGGCATCAGTTTCATCCTTGTTCTTTTCTTTTACGCTGAAACTTTCTGTAGTCTCCATTGTTTTGTATACTTTTTTAAAAAACTGGAGTTCATCATGAAACATGTACTTTCTTTTTTTTTTTTTGTAGCCACTAGTTTTGCTTTCTTTTGCCCTTTTTTTCAGGCTTGGTGAAGGCGTCACGTAAATGTTTCCATCGTTTTATGACTTCCTTACCTAAAAATGAAAATACTTAATGCCTACATTAGCTACAATAAAATACATAATAGCTATTTTACATTACAAAAAATTGTGAATAATAATTCGTTGACTCTTCACATTTAAATTTTTTTTTTTTTTTTTTTTTTTTTTTTTCAGATATCTAGCAAGTGGATGTACTTTCACCAACCTTCATTATTCCTTCAGAGTAGGAATCTCAACCGCAAGAGTGATAGTTAGAGACGTTTGGCGAGCACTGTGGAATGTTATGCTAAGTGAGTGCATACCTCCCCTTACAAATGAAATTGGGCAGTCAGTAGCAAATGGATTTGAGCATGCAGCAAACTTTCCTCATTGCATTGGGGCGGTAGATAGAAAAGATGTCTGCATTGTGAGTCCAATAGAAAGTGGATCTATTTATTTTAATTATAAAGACTACTACTCAGTTGTGTTAATGGGCATTGCAGGTACGAAGTACCGATTTCTCTATCTGCAAATTGGTAGCTATGGAAAAGATTGTGACTCATAGATTTTTAACCAGACTCAGCTGTGCCACATATTTTTGTTGGTGATGCAGCATTTGGGCTACACAAACATCTACTAAGGCCTTATTCTGGAACACATTTAACAATTGACAAACGAATCTTCAACTATCGATTGCGCTGAGCAAGGAAGTGCATAGAATGTGCTTTCGGCATTCTTACTAACAAATGGAGAATACTCCATCGATCATTAAATGTCCAACAACATTTTGCCAATGACATTGTTAAAGCCTGCATTATTATTCTTTATAGTTATGTTAGGGATAGAGATGGATTCATTGTTGAGGATACAACGTCAATTATAGGACTGGAAGATATTCAGGCAGAAAATACTGTAAGAGGAGGCCTGAAAGCAAACAGTGTGCGAGACCTTCTGTGTAAAAAATTTTGTTTCAAGTGTAGGAAGCGTTTCCTGGCAGAATTCCATGATATAAGGGCATTCCGAACGGCATAATGTCGAGAGCAGATAACTGTGGAATAGACAGCCTTCACATTCAACACAAGTATTCCAGTACACGACTTATTTTTCGTTATTGTATTACTAGAAGTAAGTTGCAAAAATAATAATACTTTTTAAAAATGTGACATTGTTACTGTTTTTCAATAATGCTCTTTTTTATAAAATAAAATTTGTTAATAAAACACCACCATGGTTGTCATGATAATAAAAAATAAATAAACAATTAAGTCAGGAAATGCCTGCAATGTGAAGTGAAGATCCTGTTCCACTGCAAGAATCTATAAATCGAGTTTCTTCTAGTACATCTGTGTGAAAAAGCATGTACTTACCAAAATCATTCCTGTCCCTTTCGCCCAGCACATCAAAGTCGCTACGAATTCCCTTGCTAACTTCATGCCAAGCGTTTCTGCTAGCATCTCTGCCTTTGTATATGTCGAGGGTTTTGTCCCATAGAACAGGCCTTTCTTGAGTTAATGAAATTAAAATTTCATTATCTGTGTCTAGATTACTCATGTCTGAAAGAAGAAACCAGTTAAAAATTGTGAACACCAAGACTAGACTCTATTCACAGTAAACAAAACAGCTGTCGACGGTAGAAACACCGCTACGTGTGTAAGCGTGCATTTGGTCAAGTGCGCCACTACTTTGGCCATGGCGGTAGAATTGCCGTCGGCGCCACTGGCATACAGCTATCACCGACGGCAGATTTACCGCTCGTTTTTTCTTCCGCTTAATGTGCAAGCTCTGACTTACTCCTGTGCACCACTGCGGAAAAATCCGCCGTGTGTGCAACCGGCCTAAAGCACGATGCACGAAAGCGTACACCTATGCACCAGCGCCCCTAGCGTGCATACCTGTAACTACATACTGGATCACGTCCGACCTATTACACCGTCCACGCGGAATATACCTAGTGCGCATGCGCAGCAGCAGACGATGATATTCGCAAGCAGCAGACCATGGAGGTAAGAATAAGGGGAGATGGCGCTACGTGTCCCAGCCGTACTATGTTTTGAAGCCATGGGGGCGTGGCTCGCTGCCATGACACTCTGACCAAAACATTGCCAGTGTCCTATAGCGCTGCGTGTATTACTGTCGCTAATTGCACCATATACGCATGTAACGTCATCAGATTGGTTGTTTCAAAGTTTTTGTTTAAAATAAAATCTCGTAAAGGCGAAATTCCGCGTTTCTTCTGATAAAAAATAGTTTTTAATGTAATATTACGAATAGCTAGCCTTCAATGTAAATGATACAATTTTGTTAATTCAGTAATAAACGTGTATCACAAACTAAATAATAGAAACTGAAAACTAAGTTAGCTATACCCTCCCTCCAAAGCCCCATAAATACATCTTGTTTGTAATACGTACTTGGACATTTCAGTTACGTTACACTACTGGGAAACACTATTCATTACCACCAATATTTACTGAAATATCGTACATAGAATGGCAAATCTACAAAGTGTACTGTTTAGGCCTATACTTTACGCCAGTTAATGTAGTGTTAGCTTTTAATTTGGTACATGATGAAGACAAAGTGTGTTACTCAACACTTCGATTATCGACGATACGTACGTATTATACTGAAATGTGAACTTGAAAACTAAGAATTTAATTCTTTGAAAAGTTTTTTGCAAAAGTTTTGGGTCTGTAGGGAAAACTGATGGTACAGCATTTTCACGAAGTCTTACTGTTGAAAGGGAAGTTCGGTCTATGTCCTCTTCTCGGAAATGATGAGAACATATAGTGCTCCATTTAGACGCACGCCAATTCTTCCTCCTCACGGCATTCTCCCACAGAGCTTTCCGACTTTCATTTTTAGGAAATCTAAAATCATACAGGAGAAAAACACGCTATAGTACAAGTACCGATGTAGCACACGTTCATTCACAATGAAGTTGTAAAATCACACTTAACGAGACAACTTACACATGAAATGTTATTCCATTCGATTTCGCATCACAATCAGAACGATTCGTACATCCGAACACCACACAAGTCACCATAATAGCGCAAAATCCTTCCAAAAGCGAGCGACAAGCCTATGCACACAAGCTTACAGCAGCAATGTTTTGGTCGGATTGAGATGGCTACCCTCGGCTTCACATAGATTAGATTAGATTAGATTAATACTAGTTCCATGGATCATGAATACGATATTTCGTAATGATGTGGAACGAGTCAAATTTTCCAATACATGACATAATTAAGTTAATTTAACAACATACTTAAGTTAATATAACAACTTTTTCATTTTTTGTGTTTTTTTATTTTCATTTTTTTTTAATTTTTTTTTAATTTATATCTAAAAATTCCTCTATGGAGTAGAAGGAATTGTCATTCAGAAATTCTTTTAATTTCTTCTTAAATACTTGTTGGTTATCTGATACTATTGATACTATTTGGTAAGTGACCAAAGACTTTAGTGCCAGTATAATTCACCCCTTTCTGTACCAAAGTTAGTTTTAATCTTGAATAGTGAAGATCATCCTTTCTCCTAGTATTGTAGTTATGGACACTGCTATTACTTTTGAATTGGGTTTGGTTGTTAATAACAAATTTCATAAGAGAGTATATATACTGAGAAGCTACTGTGAATATCCCTAGATCCTTAAATAAATGTCTGCAGGATGATCTTGGGTGGACTCCAGCAATAAATACTTTATTCCTCAGTGTTGAATTACCCCAAAATATGATGCCATATGAAAGCAACGAGTGAAAATAGGCGTAGTAAGCTAATTTACTAAGATGTTTATCACCAAAATTTGCAATGACCCTTATTGCATAAGTAGCTGAACTCAAACGTTTCAGCAGATCATCAATGTGTTTCTTCCAATTTAATCTCTCATCAATGGACACACCTAAAAATTTGTAATATTCTACCTTAGCTATATGCTACTGATTAAGGTCTATATTTATTAATGGCATCATACCATTCACTGTACGGAACTGTATGTACTGTGTCTTATCAAAATTCAGTGAGAGTCCATTTACAAGGAACCACTTAGTAATTTTCTGAAAGACAGTATTGACAATTTCATCAGTTAATTCTTGTTTGTCAGGTGTGATTACTATACTTGTATCATCAGCAAAGAGAACTAACTTTGCCTCTTCATGAATATAGAATGGCAAGTCATTAATATATATTAAGAACAGCAAAGGACCCAAGACTGACCCTTGTGGAACCCCATTCTTAATAGTTCCCCAGTTTGAGGAATGTGCTGATCTTTGCATATTATGAGAACTACTTATTTCAATTTTCTGCACTCTTCCAGTTAGGTACGAATTAAACCATTTGTGCACTGTCCCACTCATGCCACAATACTTGAGCTTGTCTAGCAGAATTTCATGATTTACACAATCAAAAGCCTTTGAGAGATCACAAAAAATCCCAATGGGTGGTGTTCGGTTATTCAGATCATTCAAAATTTGATTGGTGAAAGCATATATGGCATTTTCTGTTGAAAAACCTTTCTGGAAACCAAACTGACATTTTGTTAGTACTTCATTGTTACAGATATGTGAAGCTACTCTTGAATACATTACTTTCTCAAAAATTTGGGATAAAGCTGTTAGAAGGGAGATTGGACGGTAATTGTTGACATCAGATCTATCCCCCTTTTTATGCAAAGGTATAACAATAGCATATTTCAGTCTATCAGGGAAAATGCCCTGTTCCAGAGAGCTATTTCACAGGTGGATGAGAATCTTACTTATCTGTTGAGAACAAGCTTTTAGTATTTTGCTGGAAATGCCATCAATTCCATGTGAGTTTTTGCTTTTAGCAAGTTTATTATTTTCCTAATTTCAGAGGGAGAAGTGGGTGAGATTTCAATTGTATCAAATTGTATAGGTATGGCCTCTTCCATTAACAGCCTAGCATCTTCTAATGAACAGCTGGATCCTACTATATCCACAACATTTAGAAAATGATTATTAAAAATATTTTCAACTTCTGACTTTTTGTTCGTAAAGTTTTCATTCAATTTGATGGTAATACTGTCTTCCTGTGCTCTTGGTTGACCTGTTTCTCTTTTAATAATATTCCAAATTGTTTTAATTTTATTATCAGAGTTGCTGATTTCAGACATGATACACATACTTCTGGATTTTTTAATAACTTTTCTTAATATAACACAGTAGTTTTTATAATGTTTGATAGTTTCTGGGTCACTACTCTTTCTTGCTGTCAGATACATTTCCCTTTTCCAGTTACAAGATATTTTTATACCCTTAGTAAGCCATGGTTTGTTACAAGGTTTCTTACGAGTATATTTAACTATTTTCTTGGGGAAGCAGTTTTCAAATGCATTTACAAAAATGTCATGAAATAAATTATATTTTAAATTGGCATCAGGTTCACGGTACACCTCATCCCAGTCTAACTGCTCTAGGCTTTCCCTGAAATTTGCAATTGTTAAATCGTTGATTGAACGTACTACTTTGGAGGACTGTTTAGTATTGCTGAATGGAGCTATGTCATATATTGTAACTAGCTGTGCACCATGATCAGAAAGACCATTCTCAACAGGCTGAGCATTTATCTGGTTAAACTTATCTTGGTCTATAAATAAGTTATCTATCAGTGAGCTGCTATCCTTTACCACCCGAGTAGGAAAATCAATAACGGGTGTCAAATTGAAGGAACCGAGTAATACTTCAAGGTCATTTTTCCTATTACCCTCTTTCAGAGAATCTACATTGAAGTCCCCACAAATAATAATTTGCTTCCCCCTGTCTGACAGATAGCACAACAAGAAGTCCAAATTTTTCAGAAATAGATGAAAATTTCCTGATGGGGACCTATATACAGTTACAATTATAAATGTGCCTTTATTTAATTTAAGCTCACAGGCACATGCTTCTATATGTTTCTCTACACAAAACTTTTTTGTTTCTATACTTTTTGCACAATGATAACTTTTGACATATATGGCAACTCCTCCTTTCTCCATATTTTCTCCCCTTACATGTGCAGAGAGCTTATATCCACTTACATTTACCTTATCCATATCAGTAACAATGTGATGCTCAGACAGGCAAAGTATATCTATTTCATCCTCAGCTTCTAAATCTTCTAAACAAACCAGAAGCTCTTCTATTTTATTCTTTAAACTCCCAATATTTTGATGAAATATACTTACATTATTTTTAATTATACTTTTATGAGAACCCTTCCTTATTCTAACATTTGCAGTACTCTCCTGTCTGAGTTTCTCATTGTGCTTAGGCCTAGTTGCTATACCAGTGGTCACATGGTGTTCAGAGAGGCAGATTATGTCAACTGGGTTGGGTGACTTTAATTCATCAATGCAATTACCTAGGACTGAGATACAACTTGGTGGAGATAAAATTTCTGGTGATTGGTGAAAATTTATAGTTGACAGCTGTGATTGCTGATCCAAAGTGCTAGAATTGTGCTGTTTAATTTCTTTCCTAAACTGGAGATTTGTTTCAATCCTGACCTCTCGTAGAACTTGACATCTTTCTGTCTTACCTATCTTAAAAAAGGTGCTGCTCCAACACCTGTAACCACTGGTATTTTACCATTCATGGCAGTGCCTCCCCCCCTTAAATTTCCTGCTATTACCCCAGCCAGTTTCCCCTTCCCTTTCCTGTTGAGATGTAGGCCGTGCCTGGTATAGTCCCACCTACTGAAAGAATCAACAGGAACCACACCAATATCAGCCCCCACACCCGATCCAAGCAGCCGTTCCAACTCCAAATTAACTCTCCCAACAGAAGAGTTCAAATGAGGCCGGTCATGGCGTCTCAGGACAGATACAAATTCAACATTGGTGTGTCTCGATGCCGACGCAGTCTTTACCAGGTCACACTCTATACTGTACCCAGGATCTCTGTCGATGCTGTTCCCTGGCCCTCCCACAATAACCACGGTGTCTTCCCTGGTAAATCCTTTACAGAGTGAACCTAAATCCTCTGTCACCTGATCCAGACTAGCACTTGGTTTGAAAAAATTTGTGACCTGGTATTCTGGTCCTAATTCCTCCTGCAGAAGTTGGCCTACACCTCTGGCATGAGAACTGCCTAACAACAAAACTTTCTTCCTTTTCGATGGCTTTCCTACATTCTTTTTCAATTTCCTATTGAAAGTTTGTTGTGTCCTGTCTACACCTACCTCTGCTTGAGGCTCATCAGTTTCTAACTGAAGCAACAGGTCAAACTTATTTTTGACATTCACCACAAAACTGTCAGACTTAGTTCTAGGCCTGTTCCTTCTGCTACCTATTGCCACTTCCCACCTCTCTTTGCCCTTCTCCCTCCTTAACCTGTCCAGATCTTCCCTAGCCTGATCTAGCTCAGGCTGAAGGGCAGCAATTTTCCCCTCCTGTTCCACTATCTTCCTATCTCTGCTGCAAATCCTACATAACCACTGATGAGCCTGAACAACTTTCCCGACACCCACGCCACTGCAGTCCCCCCAGTGAAAAAAACTACTGCATCCATCACACCAAATCCCGGAACTAACAATTCTACGGCAAGTCAGGCACTTCTCACTCATGGCAAAAATAATACTTTAGCTAGAATAAATCAATTAAATTACCGAAAATCAAAAAAGACGTTACAAGAATTAAGCCTATTCACAAATGTATATAAGCAAGCTTCACAGCTGTGACGTTACGGCGTCTCCCTCTATTATTACCTCCATGCAGCAGACGATATGCGCGCACAAAGAAAACATAAGTGTGTGCTGTCTTGTAAAGTCGTCCGTTCTACTGCGAGCAACTCAGGAGCAAGTGTATGATACACTGGATACTTTCAAATTATTTCTGTGAGCTCAAGGTTCGTATTTAATAAGAAATTGTTTTCTTTACCATTATTTACTAAGGAATTGTTTTCTCTTATGTAGGTTACTACTGTTCTGAATTACAGACTCACTATTTTTATGTTACGACACTTATATCGAAATTTACATTTATACAGCATATTACACATGGAAGATCTACTTGTTTTTGAAGCTATTACCCTGGCAGTGGCAGTAAATCTTCAGATTAGGGCAGAACGGCGACGAAAACGAAAAGCAATGCGTTGTAGGGTTCGACCCTGGCTGAAAAGAAGGGACGATGGCAGGGGAATATATTCACTTTTAATGAAAGAACTGAGGCCCGAAGATCCGCAAGAATTTCGGAACTTCGTTAGGATGGACATGGCCTGTTTCGAGAATCTGCTGTCTATGATAGAAGATAGAATCAAAAAGTGTAACACAGTCATGAGGGAGGCTATCTCAACTTCTCGAACGTAAGAATTGTATGTTTATACGTTTTGTGATCATACCAACCAAGATGTCTCATACAATTTCGTTACATGCCCTGTTACGTTGCAGGTTGGCTGTAACATTACGGTTCCTGGCGACTGGGGAATCTTTTAAGAGTCTGGCTTTCAGCCACAGAATTGCACAGCCTACCATTTCAAAAGTTACTGTGGATGTATGCACTGCAATTTGCGAAACTTTAAAGGACCAATACTTAAAGGTACATTTGTGTTATTTTTTCGAGTTTGGAAGATATATATGTGTGTATTTATATGTCCCATTCAGACAGTAATTAAGTATATAACATTACAGGCACCATCAACAGAAGAAGAGTGAAATAAAATTGCCAAAGAATTTGATGAACTGTGGCAGTTCCCAAACTGCATTGGTAAGCCACAGAATTTACATAATATGGAGAAAATCTGACAATAATGAAATGTATTTAAAATGCTTTTAATGAAGCACATCAGACTCAGCTTTAGGCAGTTTTTTATCTCCCACACTGCAAGTCTGTGTACTGCTATATAAAACTACTTACTTTTATTTTCAGGCGCAATGGATGGGAAACACATAGCATTTGCCCCACCACGAACTGCTGGCTCAACATACTCCAATTATAAAAAATTCCACAGTGTTGTTTTACTAGCTATTGTGGACGCTAGGTACCGATTCTCTTTGATTGACATTGGCTGCAATGGAAGAGTGAGTGATGGTGGGGTGTATGCAAACAGCCTGATCAGCAGTGCACTTCAGGAAAACTGGTTGAAGGTACCATAGCAAAAATCACTTCCTGGCACAAACATTGAAGTGCCATATGTGATTCTTGCTGATGATGCCTTTCACCTAGAGCCATATATCATGAAACCCTACAGAGACTCCCAGAACCAGAAGTCCAGATTTTTAACTACAGATTGTAAAGAGGAAGGCGAGTAGTGGAAAACACTTTCGGAATTCTGGCCAACCGCTTCAGAGTTCTTCTCAGTACAATTCGACTACCTGTTGAGAAAGTGGAATTAATTGTTCAGACGTTATGCATACTGCACAACTACTTGATTGAAGAGGTAGACACCACATATCTGACAGCTGCTGATACAGAAAACACAGACTTGTGCCCCATAAACAATGGTTCCTGGCGAGGAGAGAAATCTCTCTCTAGCATACCCTAGCAGAGTGAAAATCGCACGTCACTGTGTGCCAGGGAAGTGTGCGAAAAATTTTGTGAATTCTTTAGTACAACAGGTTATGTTTCATGGCAGTGGAAAGCCGTTAAGAAGTACAACTTTTAACAGTAATAATGTAGACGAGGCAATCTTTTATTTAAAAATAACTCATCAAAGAAATGCAATGCCTTAACTTTAAAATCAGTTACAGATTTCTTTACGTATGCCATCCATGATACATTTCATGACATTCAATTTCATGTCACCCTTAATTGCTGGATTTTTCAATTTCTTCAATTCAGTAGCAACATACGGCCCAAACTTGTCATCTTCATTACTGCCACTAATTGAAACTCTAATGTCTCTTAAGACTGACAATGCTGAGGTGGCTAATTCATCATCAGTGTCCTTCCTACGCCTTTTTCTGGCTGAAGCATAAGGCTGCTCACTTCGAGGTGATGGTGTTGACACAGGTGTACTTCCCTCTGACAATTCCACAGTAAATATGTCTTGGGAAATAGAAAACTGATACAGTATTGTGCTACATACGTATTACAATATCTAACATTAAAGTGGGTATTACAATATCTAACATTAAAGTGGTTATGTAAACTACAGTGGTCTGTTTAAAGTTCTCTGTGTAAAATATAAGTAATGTAAGTAACCTGTATGAAAGTGAAGTACTATTTTGTTGGAGCAAATATATACAATACAATCAAAGTGTTACATTCTTTTGGTCAAGAGAGCTTCATGCCTAATGAACTGTCATTGACATACATGAGAATACTGTTTATGCACTTACATTGCTGCTGTCATCTTCAATATATCCCTCATTTACTATGGTCTCTTCAGTAATTGTGGTCACCTCAGTATTCTGAAATAGTTGATGTGTTATTCACTTGTTGCAATTACTATGTACAACTTTTATTTAAATGTAGGTAAATACTTACATAAGAGTCATTGACAGTGGTCGTGCTACATGGATTTGATGAGAGTGACTGTGGTATCTGAAATATTAAAGGCCCATGTTAGTCTATAGCAGATTGTGAACCACTCATAACACTGAAAAATACTAATACACATGGTAGTATTAAAGCGTGTTTTTTTTTTTTTTTTTGCAAAATACCATTCACTAATATAAACATATATACTACTTGCGCTGGAATGTCCATCTACAACCTGAAATCAGAATAAGCTGTCTTACAGAAAGCAGAATTCCTACAAAGGAAAGCAACAAAATGTTCGTACTTACCATATGGCTTGGGATATTTGTCACTGTTTTCCTCGGTGTCACGTAGTCCTTCAAAAACTTCAAAGCATTGAACCACCACACAGCAGGCTCGTAAACTTCGCTTGCCCCTGCACCACTATGCTCACTGGCTCTAATTTTTTTTAGCTCTCCACAAAAGTGCGACCGCAGAGACATGAATCAAGTTTTGCAGTCCTCATCTGTTGCGTTGGGCAAAACTGCGCGAACATTACTGCCTATCACTGACAGTTTCTCTTTCCTGGCATTCTGAAATAAATCAAGAGATGCAATGAAATCAAACATGAACTTTCGCAAGCTAAGGCATTGATATACGAATCGAAAATCATCGTGTAACATAATATGCATATTACTCAGAAATAAACGATGCCGACGTACCTTATTATGATATAGCAGGTCCTGCAGGTTGTACATACACTTTTCTTCGCTGTACGCCTGAATGAGGATGCTTAAAGCCTGTTTGTTCCATTCCATTTCTAGAATATGAAGCAATAAACGGAACAATAAGCGTTCACAAACAGATAGTATAAAAGAAAGTCAACTGGCAAAAAAAAATACTATTTTTTACTGCATTTATGAAAACCTACTTACTGAAAAAATGCGGAAAATCTCCAACACGAAAAACTGTAATTTGCCTCTGCACACCCAACCATAAACAAACAACAAGCAGAAAGCACTGCGGTACCCGCTTCTGCGCATGCGCAAGTTTTGCAGCCTAGTGAGCATGCGCGGGTTGACAGGAATTTAGAACTGCTCTCTATTCCGGCGCGCGGATAATGTGTCTGCTAATTTTCGTAGTTTCACCCGTTCTACCGCTAGATGGCTGTCGCGACAGACCAGTACCGTTCGCGGCGGCCACTGCTGCGGCTATCTGTCTCAGTTTATATTCAGCATATGGCCTTGTGATGGTGGATTTTAATTCGATCGTACATTGAAATTACTGCCGTTGTTTTGAATATTTCTTTTAAATCCTTCGTATTTTTCATTCTCATTACTGCACTCGTTACCTCAGTATTTGTCGAGGAAAGCTCGTTCAAATTGTATATAAGTACTGCAACGTTCGGCCTCTTCAGTTCCCCATAAAACGACGTGACCTTGCGTATATCCCACGATAAATCTAATTTTCTGTGCTTCCATCCACTTGTGTGCAAATACATGACGAAAAACGCTGATAAATACTATGGGATTCATTCTTTCACTTTCGGTAGTGAATGTAGGAAACTGTCGATGTCTCAGAAAATCTTCGTCTGCAAAAATAGTTGATAGACCCGTGGCATTTTCGGTCGTATTTATGTTATTATTTTGGGTTACCTGTAATCCCATTCGGTAATTGCTCAGGTGTTGGAGTTGTGGGAAAGTTTACATTTTGCACTCTAAAACTGTCACTCGTACCTACTGCAGAACTCATAGCAATTTGTGGGTGAATACCAACGGGTTGTGGTTTCTTCAGTGTACCCTGTGTATTATTTACATCCATATTTCGAGATCCAGTAATATTTTATCTTAAAAGATTGCGGATCCTATCCTCCACAGCTTGTAGGTTAATGTTTACATTGTTCACTATTTCATTTTCTTTTTTCTGAATAGCTTTTTCTACTACATCTGTGTATAACTTACAATCGGTTACTAACTTCTCTGCAGTGGTATTACTCTTATGTAACATACCTGCTTCAGCTTGACTAATAATATTACTCAGATTTTCATTGATCTTCTCTCTCCTTCTTAGCACATGTTGAGTCAACTTCTAATGTTGCTACCGTTAAAGTAACTTCTTCTACAGCTAGAGGTACACCTTCATAGTCTTTGTTTAGTTTGTTAACGACAGTGGTTACCTTTTTCACTGTCGAACACAACTGGTTTTGTGTGGCTTCAGTATTTGTGTTCGCGCCTATGATTTTCTTTGTCAGTTTCTCTCCTAGATCATGATGGTCGTTAAAAGAATCTACCTTCTGTCTTCACTCCATAGTGTTACTGTTAACTTTAGAAAGTACTTTATGATTTACTTGTTTTTTCATATCATTCAAATTTTTCGTCGATTTCAGTGCGAAAATTTTTGGCTAAGTCATTGAACTTCCGAGAGACAGTGTCTTGCAAACCCTTGAATACTAATGTTTGTTCTTGTTTCATTGTATTTAGAACTTGTGTAAGAGTATTTTGTTGCTGTTTTACTGTGTTCGTATCTTGTGTCAAATTATCAATTTTAGCATTCACATATTGTTTCATATCACTGAGATTGGTTTCCATATTATCTCATTTCATGTTTATGTTAGATAATAACTGCCATAGCAGTGTTGCAGTCTTCAGTCCTGAGACTGGTTTGATGCAGCTCTCCATGCTAATCTATCCTGTGCAAGCTTCTTCATCTCCCAGTACGTACTGCAACCTACATCCTTCTGAATCTGTTTAGTGCATTCATCTCTTGGTCTCCCTCTACGAGTTTTACACTCCACCCTGCCGTCCAGTACTAAATTTGTGATCCCTCGATGTCTCAGAACATGTCTTACCAACCGATCCCTTCTTCTAGTCAAGTTGTGCCACAAACTCCTCTTCTCCCCAATCCTATTCAGTACCTCCTCATTAGTTATGTGACCTACCAATTTGATCTTCAGCACTCTTCTGTAGCACCACATTTCGAAAGCTTCTATTCTCTTCTTGTCCAAACTATTTATCGTCCACGTTTCACTTCCATACATGGCTACACTCCATACAAATACTTTCAGAAACGACTTCCTGACACTTAAATCTATACACGATGTTAACAAATTTCTCTTCTTCAGAAACGCTTTCCTTGCCATTGCCAGTCTACATTTTATATCCTCTCCACTTCGACCATCATCAGTTATTTTGATCCCAAAATAGCAAAACTCCTTTACTACTTTCAGTGTCTCATTTCCTAATCTAATTCCCTCAGCATCACCTGACTTAATTAGACTACATTCCATTATCCTCGTTTTGCTTTTGTTGATGTTCATCTTATATCCTCCTTTCAAGACACTGTCCATTCCGTTCAACTGCTCTTCCAAGTCCTTTGCTATCTCTGATAGAATTACAATATCATCGGCGAACCTCAAGGTTTTTATTTCTTCTCCATGGATTTTAATACCTACTCCGCATTTTCTTTTGTTTCCTTTACAGCTTGCTCAATATACAGATTGAATAACATCGGGAGAGGCTACTCACTCCCTTCCCGACCACTGCTTCCCTTTCATGCCACTCGACTCTTATAACTGCCATCTGGTTTCTGTAGAAATTGTAAATAGCCTTTCGCTCCCTTTATTTTACCCCTGCCACCTTTAGAATTTGAAAGAGAGTACTCCAGGCAACATTGTGAAAAGCTTTCTCTAAGTCTACAAATGCTAGAAACGTAGGTTTGCCTTTCCTTAATCTTTCTTCTAAGATGAGTCATAAGGTCAGTATTGCCTCACGTGTCCCAATATTTCTACGGAATCCAAACTGATCTTCCCTGAGGTCGGCTTCTACCAGTTTTTCCATTCGTCTGTATAGAATTCGTGTTAGTATTTTGCAGCTGTGACTTATTAAACTCATAGTTCGGTAATTTTCACATCTGTCAACACCTGCTTTCTTTGGGATTGGAGTTATTATATTCTTCTTGAAGTCTGAGGGTGTTTCACCTGTCTCATACATTTTGCTCACTAGATGGTAGAGATTTGTCAGGCTGTCAGTAGTTCTAATGGAATGTTGTCTACTCCCGGGGCCTTGTTTCGACTTAGGTCTTCCAGTGCTCTGTCAAACTCTTCACGCAGTGTCATATCTCCCATGTCATCTTCATCTACATCCTCTTCCGTTTCCATAATATTGCCGTCAAGTACATCACACAATTCTAAGCAATGAAGGGAAAGCAGAAGGGTGGAAGGAGTATATAGAGGTATATACTCCTTCCACCCTTCTGCTTTCCCTTCATTGCTTAGAATTGTGTTTCCGTCTTAGCTCATATATTCATGCAAGTGGTCCTCTTTTCTCCAAACGTCTATTTAATTTTCCTGTAGGCAGTATCTATCTGACATCTAGTGAGATAACCCTCTACATCCTTACAGTTGTCCTCTGGCCATCCCTGCTTAGCCATTTTGCACTTCCTTTCGATCTCATTTTTGAGACATTTGTATACCTTTTTGCCTGCTTCATTTACTGCATTTTTATATTTTCTCCTTTCATCAATTCAATTCAATATTTCTTCTGTTACCCAAGGATTTCTACTAGCCCTCGGCCTTTTACGTCATTGATCCTCTGCTGCCTTCATTACCTCATCCCCCAAAGCTACCCACTCTTCGTCTACTGTATTTCTTTCCCCCATTCTTGTCAAATTGTTCCGTTATGCACTCCCTGAAACTCTGTACAATCTCTGGTTTAATCAGTTTATCCAGGTCCCATCTCCTTAAATTCCCACCTTTTTGCAGTTTATTCAGTTTTAATCTACAGTTCATAACCAATAGATTGTGGTCAGAGTCCACAAACAGCCCCTGGAAATGTCTTAGAATTTAAAACCTGGTTCCTAAATCTCTGTCTTACCATTATATAATCTACCTGAAACCTGTCAGTATCTCCAGGTTTCTTCCATGTATTAACCAAGTGTTAACTATGATTAAGTTATGCCCTGTGCAAAATTCTACTAGGCAGCTTCCTCTTTCATTTCTTACTGCCAGTCCGTATTCACCTACTATGTTTCCTTCTCTTCCTTTTCCCACTATCGATTTCCAGTCACCCATGACTATTAAATTTTCGTCTCTCTTCACTATCTGAATAATGTCTTTTATCTCATCATACAATTTTTTTCAATTTCTTCGTCATCAGCAGAGCTAGTTGGCATATAAACTTGTACTATTGTAGTAGGCATGGGCTTCGTGTCTATCTTGGCCACAATAAGGCGTTCACTATGCTGTTTGTAGTAGCTTACCTGCATTCCTATTTTTTATTCATTATTAAACCTACTCCTGCATTACCTCTATTTGATTTTGTATTTATAACCCTGTATTCACCTGACCAGAAGTGTTGTTCCTCCTGCCACCAAACTTCACTAATTCCCACTATATCTAACTTTAACCTATCCATTCCCCTTTACAATTTTCTAACCCACCTGCCCAATTAAGGGATCTGTCATTTCACGCTCTGATCTGTAGAACGCCAGTTTTCTTTCTCTTGATAACGACGTCCCCTTGAGTAGTCCCCACCTGGATATCCGAATGGGGGACTATTTTACCTCCGGAATATTTTACCCAAGAGGGCGCCATCAACATTTAACCATACAGTAAAGCTGCATGCCCTCGGGAAAAATTACGGCCATAGTTTCCCCTTGCTTTCAGCCATTCGCAGTACCAGCACAGCAAGGCCGTTTTGGTTATTGTTACAAGGCCAGATCAGTCAATCATCCAGACTGTTGCCCCTGCAACTACTGAAAAGGCTGCTGCCCTTCTTCAGGAACCACACATTTGTCTGGCCTTTCAATAGATCGTGGTTGCACCTACAGTACAGCTATCTGTATCGCTGAGGCACACAAGCCTCCCCACCAATGGCAAGGTCTATGGTTCAAGTGGGGAGGCTGATATAGTAAGGAATCGTAATTGATTGTGCCAGCTATGACATAACGTCATCCAGCAGCAGTTTATTAGGTGCTGCACAGAGACAGACCTAGGATCACAAAGAAGAATAAATGATGGAAAAATGGGCAGTATTCTGAGTAGGATGGCAATGCATGGATAAGATTTTGCAGTTAGAGCTGCCTGCAGGTATAGAGCCATCCCTCAGTCAGCAGTCGTGTCAAGAGCTTCTAGTGTTGCACTGTCTTGTGATACAAACAATGTCCCTCCAATCGGTCATCTTATGCAATGAATAAAAATAATCTATACTGAGAATGTAATATTCGCCTTTCGTGTATAAGAGTACACTAGGAAGGACATGCACAAAACGTTGGTATGGTGCATCGAATGGCAATCGGAAAGCTTGTGTTCACAACAAATTGTCAGTGCGTGCAAGAAATTACAAATATATAATCAATAGGACGAAACATGTTTCACATTTAACTTATGTAAGTCCTCCAGAGTTGCTAACTGTCCCCAGTAACTAACTAGAGCAGGGCTACCATACATCTGAATGTTTCCAGAGATGTTCTCTTTTTGGGTCCTGAACTTTGCTTCCAGGAGAAATTCTTAAATTGGTTAAAATGTCTGGCGTTTTGATTTGTCTTCGTTCAGAGATAAATTCTACAGCAAATTTTCTGAGGAGCATCTCACATTGCCAAAACTGAATGATGTAATAAGTGAGTGTTAAACTCTGTGCACAATGTATGGCCACTGCCTGGATTGTTGTTATTACCTGTCAGTAAACCTTGTGCTATAGCTGAACACTGCGAATCTTAGCGATGTAACAGTGTTACAACAAGCTTAATTTAATGTCATGTTCATTATCACAGGTAAGTATCACATTTGTATATAAAGGTTTTTTAACATCTCGTTCTTGAAACCTTGTTACTATTGTGTGCAATGTGTGGCACAGCAGGTGATCGCTAAGATGTGGGACCAAGGCTTGTGTTGTCAGTGCTGAGCAAGACAATGGAAATTTTTTCTCCTGCACCACTCCTACCCTAGTGACAATCTATATTCTATTTTCCCTCCTCTCCCACTCATTGTTCGCTTGACGTTTGAAGAGTTATGTGGTATTTATGTGTAAAAGGAAGTGCATGTTTACTATACAATAGCAAGAAAAATATCTTTTTATAAGTGGCAGGGGTGAATTTGAATGTGAGTTTACAAACACACTTGAAGGCTTAAAAGCACAAAAGACCTACCCCAGGAGAAGCACCCTCTTCAAAAGTAAGTCAGCTTTCATGAAGACAAGCAGCAGAGAAGAAGATGACGTGTGTGCCACTGCTGGCAGCTGTGGCTGAGCGGTGCTAGGCGCTTCTGTCTGGAACTGCACTGCTGCGATGGTCGCAGGTTCGAATCCTGCCTCAGGCATGGATGTGTGTGATGCCCTTAGGTTTAAGTAGTTGTAAGTCTAGGGGACTGATTACCTCAGATGTTAAGTCCCATAGTGCTTAGAGCCATTTTAACCATTTAATTTTTGGGTGCCGCTGGAGGTGTGGTGAAGTATCATACCAGCTATAAAGCTTGATAAAATACTCATTTCCTGATTCCAACGGGGTAAAAAAGCTTTCGAGTTCAGGAACGAAAATAGAAGAAATAATTACCTCAATGCTTGGTCCTCACTCTGTTAAAAGTGCTATGAAGAGTTTTGAAGATAGTGACACAACTTACTGTGGCATTTCTAGTGATAGCTGTAACCATGAATCAGTAAAAATATTTCCCATCATTATTCAGTAGATTGATTGGAAAATTGGTGATCTGCAATCAAAATTAATTTAATTAGGTCAACAACCTAGTGAGAATGCAAGCGTTATATCTGCATTTTTTTAAGAATTTTCGCTCAGAATAAGTGACTCCTTGATAAATGTACAGCATTTGCAAGAGATGATTCGTTTGTAAGATGGGTTAGGATTCAGAAAGGAAAAATGTTTTTTTTTTCAGAACTTATACTGCATCAAACCAGTCTCAGGACTGAAGACCACAACAACAACAACAACTTTAGGGAGAGAACTTTTAACTGGGATCAGATGTTTAGGTAACTTTCTAAATAGTTGCGTTTCTCAATCTGAGAAAAAGCTGGATATTGATATCAGAAGTATAATTTTCAAACAGTCTCAGTATTTACAGAACTATACAGTCCAGACTCCTGAACTTCAAGAATTTTCAGAATTTGCCGATATTGGATAGAAAAAATGCCATCCCATAG
This sequence comes from Schistocerca cancellata, assembly GCF_023864275.1. Classification (NCBI taxonomy): domain Eukaryota; kingdom Metazoa; phylum Arthropoda; class Insecta; order Orthoptera; family Acrididae; genus Schistocerca; species Schistocerca cancellata. The sequence continues at coordinate 607,035,099 of NC_064632.1, read as the reverse complement.
CAAAACACTGTGGTTACCGTTACTTCGGGGGGTAGACAGACTCATCCATATGTTCCCTACTCTGAAATCATACTTGCTGTCACAGAGTAACCCACTACAATCTTAAGAATTCTTTGAAAAATGAATTTTGCGAGGTATATCTATTCCATTTACAAATACTTTCAGCTTATTGCATTCATGAAAAGCAGAGCTTGGGAAAGAAACTAATTCACTTGTTGAAGACCTTGGAATCCTTCTATCCATTTACAACATACTCATTGTTCGTGAGGCCAATAAATTTATGTGCCTAAGAGTGGAAGGTCTATTGGAAGAGAAAAGTAAAAACGGACTGGACATTGAATGTGTCAAATTTACTTCAGCAGTAGGTGGAATTTACGAAAAATGTACAGAATATATTCAGAAGTGGTTGGTTATAAGTGGAAGGATGTGGAATCAATAATTAAATATCTTTTGTATTGAAGTGTATCTGGACATAATATGAAATGTTTTAATGAATTTTACTGCTTGAAAAGATCTTTTGGACAGAGGTGAACGTGCAGATGATGTGAAACGTTTTAATGAATTTAAGTGCCTGAAAAGTTTGTGAATCAAGAGTGTGAACACAACTATGATTTCATTAATCTTCATTCTCACAAAAAGTAGACCAGATGTTTTGCAAAATTCAGACACTATTCTTGCCATTCGAAAATTCTAAAAACTGTTGAATTCTTCTTTGCTTTTCCATTCCACAAAGCAAAGGTAGAAGATTTTTCTCCCTAATTCAGAATCAGTGGCCAAAACAAAGGAACAATTTGTCTTTCAATCCCTTCTAGGTCTGTTGAAAGTGCAATATAATCATAAAAACGTTAGTTACAAAGCTATCTAATGAATGGTAAATGGCTATTAAGGAAGGTAAGCTCTACAGAAAAATATTCTTGGGCTACTGTAAACCAGGAGCAAGTGGTGGGAAAGCAATAATAATAATTGTTTTTAAATATCTGAATGTAGAAATAAAGCATATCTGTAGTTTGTTTATCTTTTCTTGACCAATGACCTCATTGTTCTGATACATACTTGGCAGCAGAAATTGGAACATTCCATGTTGCATGCTGCTAACCTTTGAGACCTAGCAATAAATGTGTTTAACAGTCTTAATTGGATTTCATATTCATTAGTGCAAATAGGCACTGTACTTGAACATGAATGTAACTTTGGTAAGCTTTTATAAACCCTTATCACTTTCACATGTCATTTACACCACAGGAAATGGTTGGTACAACTGAGCATGATTGAAGAAGTATTACCTCCTACCTCTACTCACCCTGCATAGTCTTGTGCTTCTTCCTCCACTCCCTGACCCCTCAAAGTTCACAGATCAACAATAGGTGAACAGTCAGTGTTTCTCAAAGAAAATATTGCTAGTGTAGTATTTGAAACTGTGTTTTCATGGTAAATATTAATTTTTTTCCTTTTTAGGTCACTATATTCATCAAATGCTTGTACAGAAATGATTACCACATATTTTTAAGTGAAAACTATTTATGGCAGTAAATTGCACTCATTTTACCACTTTTCTGTGATTAGTGAATAATTGGTGGTCTTTGTTCAGCTAATGAATAAAATTAACCTCTATTTTAGTTCAGAAATATAGAAAGTGTCCTCTTTTTTGCATTCCAAAATATAGTAGCCCTGAACTAGAGGCCTACTTAATAAGTCATGTAATTACTTGAAAAGAAGAAGGGACCGGTTGGTAGGACATGTTCTGAGGCATCAAGGGATCACAAATTTAGCATTGGATGGCAGCGTGGAGGGTAAAAATCGTAAAGGGAGACCAAGAGATGAATACACTAAGCAGATTCAGAAGGATGTAGGTTGCAGTAGGTACTGGGAGATGAAGAAGCTTGCACAGGATAGGGTAGCGTGGAGACCTGCATCAAACCAGTCTCAGGACTGAATACCACAACAACAACTACGAACCAATGTGTAAACCAAAAACTAAACACCAGCCTAAGTGAAAAAACTGTCTCAGGCGTGATTATTTCGCCATATAACATCCGGGCACATAAGATGCACGTCGAAAAAGGTGATTAAAGACGAAATTAACATCACTATAAAAATTTAGTATATGTATGGTTCAGTCCGACTAGCAGGTACTGCCAGATTTTGTTGTAATTTATGGGATTGTTGCCAGTACACACATATGTCCCTTCTGTACAATTATCTTTTAACTGTCTTATTTTTTAGTTTTAATCACTTAAGCACACAATGCTGCTCTGCCATATGATGTAGCAACTGACGTGAAAATCACGTTCATGTGCGGTGTGTCTATTGAAACCAGGCACATGACATGTTAAACAGTGTGTGCCCAGAGTATATACACCAGTCGCTACTAGGCAAGGTGTCACTTTCAAGTTAGCTGAGACAACTAGCTCCTGTGGACGGTGTGTTGACGCAGTGTGCTCTCCACCTCCACTACGTCATGAACGTATCGTCTGAGCTCTGCCAATACTAGCGCACAGAATTACCATCACACAGCAATGATATCAGATCGCCCACCTAGTGTCTACACCCCAAGGGACTGCTGCAACCAGCACCCTGCCGCTAGGAGCAATTCGTAGCAACGCGTATTGGCAGCAACACCACT